>NC_092527.1:12752916-14028333 GCF_037038585.1 Patagioenas fasciata | reverse complement strand
ACTCTTCGCAATTGAACATTTTTGTATCAATAACTGCATGAGATGTGGTTCTAGAGTCCTCTGCTGGCTAAATGGTTGCTTTGCACCATCTCTTTGAGAACCTAAGCTGTTTTCTTGCACGCATCTTTACTGAAACACAACATATTTGCTCTTGAAAGTGGCTAGATAAAAACATTTCAATTACTCAGCAAGCTCCATGCAAAGTATTTTACACGTGGTCCTGCACTTTACATTCCAAGGTAGCTATTTAAGTGGTAAAAAAAAATTTTAAAAAGTTTGGGTAGTACATACTTGGAGAACGAAGCTGAGAAGCAGAAGAGCAGGTTTACCACATGTGAGACTGCAGGATCTGTTCTCTCTTTAGTGTTGTTTTAACTGTCATTAACTTTATTGAGAAATATTAATTCCAGAATGGACCTCAGAAGTATCTTGTGCTTGGTGTTTACTTGGTAGCTGTCTACTGTAGTATTCTTCTATTTCCACTTACTAATTTTAATAAAAGTGAGGCACTGAAAGGTCATTCTGAAAGATTTGTAAACCACAGAGTGCCCCTAGTTAAGCCATCCGTTATGGGTACAGCTGAGCCATGAGACTAAATGGGTACAAAATTACGTTGGCCTATCAAAACCAACAAAAGTTAATCCCCACACGAGCCATTGGAAATGTACTCCTGAAACACAGAAATCTGTTTGCATGACATCTGACACATCGGAGTTTTTGTGTAGCAGAAATGGTTAAATTACTGCCAACTAGCCCCATCACCTTCGAGGAGAGCTCTTGAAGGAAGATAACAAAGTGACCTCATGAGCTGTCTGAACCCAGCAGGAAGAACTACCTGTTCCTAGGTAGGGGCTTTGCAGACTGACAGCACTGGCCAAAACATCAAACATGGACCAGTTGCTGGGCTGCAGTTTGAGGGCTGCGCAGCTGTCAACTCCAAGAGCACTTGGTAGAACACTGCTGAGGCAAAGCAGAGCTGGTTGAGCCTCGGTTGCATTTGGTGCTTCACGCACATTGAGCCGCTCTCTCACTGAGCATTTCCAGAGAAGCAAGTCCTGCCTCTGGTTTGCCGAGAAGAAAGCCAGTCCAGCAGTCAGATGGAGCGTTAGCTTGACTGAGATCCAATTCTGCAGCACAATATTCGCTTGTTTTCTGACCTAGTGACCAGTCACGGCAGGATGTATTTTGCATAATACTAATAGAAGGCTCATTTATTTGTAAACAAGTACATTTATATTTAGGCTTTTAAAACACTCAGGAACTTACAAAAATAATCTTTGTACTTTACCCTTCCATGCTTCATCTGTAAAGCAGAAATACTGGGACGTTCCATCCTCAGAGGGATTTGCAAGGTTGTGGATGCCTGCACCTGCCCTCAACACTGGCACAGTTTTTCTAAGGAGACACTCCAAGATTTGGTCTGTCCGCATTGCATTAGAGCTTCTGTAAAAGCACCCCGCACCAAGTCTTTCCCCCAGGCCAGCAGACACACCATACCAGTGAAGTATTGCCAGAAGCCAAAAGAATACTGTTAAATAAAGTACTTTCAAGAAATCATTTACCACACTGAAAGGAGACTGTTGTGGGTTTTTTTTCCCAAGCACACAAGTCACAGTCACAAAGGCAGCCAGAATACATTTATGCCTGTGAAGATTTTCCTATTTAATAAAAACAAGAACCAATTTTGATGCATGTTTTACTTACTCCGTGTTTAATGTCAGATGTTTACTTTTCAGCATTTCTTTGACTCTGGAAAATTCAATTTCACCATGTTTTCTCTGCTTTATGCATTAGTACAGTGCTTCAGTGTTTGTTTAAACACTATGTAGTTCAATGGTAGGCAAAATACACTCTCATTTTAATTAACTCCTCAAAAACATACAAGTTTAATATTTGTGTGTGGATATGAAGCAATTTCTCCCAGTCCCAGGTTCTTACATTAGTCTTTACTTTTATAAAGCCCTGAAGCAGGTCCTAGGTCAGCCAGATTTTCTTCAATAATGAGAACTGATCAATTAAAATAAATACTTAAAACATTAATTGTGACAGCTCCTAAGCGTTATGTTACCACTTTACTTGCCTTTAAAAACAAACAAACAAACAAACAAACAAACAAACAAACAAGGCTGCGTTTCACTTCTGCCTGTAACAGGATCCATCAAACTATAAAGGAAACAGTGAAAAAAATGTCAACTTTTTCCCCCTTGTAATTTAAAAATATTAAGCCCCTTCTATTGTGATTTTTACATTGGCTGTTAAATCAAACAGAAACATAGAAAAATGCAACTGTCAGTGCCAATTTTCTACTTACAGCCAATACTGTGCAGGAGATATGGATCTGAGGTCATTTGTTGCAGAAAATGTTTATTATCAGTGATTGAAACCTGTTATCAAATCAACACAAATGATTCCTGGCTTAACAACCAGGCCAGTAAAAATAGTCAGAAAATGATAGTAAGGTAGTACCTCAGTACAATCAAATCAGATCATCATGAAAGGCAGCAGAGCATGTTTCTCCCAATGTGGGTCAGTTTGCAGTCTGGCCAGTTTCATTAGATAACAAGCTGTATTTTAACCCAATGAACACAAGTACAAGCCATCATCATCTGCCCCAGTGAAACATGGCACTCACACATCTTTTGCTGCTTGTAAAGCATCTACTGTGTTAAGAAACGCCACAGAAGCTCCGACTGTCCTTGTGCCTCAGCACACTACTTGACCTTACTTAGGATCTCTGTGTACAAACAGGAGTAACTAGAAAGGAAGAAAGGAAGACGGAGATTTTTTTTATTAGTAGTACTGGATGCCGATGGCCGGCTCATGGAAGAAAACCACCATTATCTTTCAGCACACAGGATGCCTTTTAGCCACTTCTGCAGCAGTGTCATTAGCTGCAGCTTTTACAAAGAGAAAAAACAAGAATTAATAGGAAGCTTATGAATTTCAGACAAGGATAAAATTCCATAGGGCTTTTTTTTTTTTTCTCAAGACATAACTGCAGTTCCCAAATATTAGCAACAAACCTCCTCTAAAGCAGAGGGGTCCAAAAGCATTAATGCACTAGGTTCTGTCTACTCCTGGCATAGACTTGTCAAATCTTACTTAAACCTTTTCATTTTACCTCTTAGAAGAATTATAATAAATGTGTTCATAGAAATAACTAGTCTTATTGCTAAACAAAAGAAATATTTGCCACCTATATTGGAAAGTTCTCCTGCTCAGATGAAACTTTTCAAGCATTCAGAGAAAAAAAAAAAAAGAAAATGAACTACTCATCAAGTCCCTTAGCACCACCAAAATATCTATTCAAAAAAAGCTCAATATATCTAGTTTTGGTCAAATAGAAGCACATAAGCAAGGAGTATTCACAACTAGAATTTCAAACTTATTGTATGAATCTAGTTTCAATAGCTGCTACAGAACAATGTTCTATTTCCTCTGTGTAGGAAACTAATGACATTAAAATCAATACTGTACAGAAACTGACCAGAATATGGACAAGCTATTTTCTTCTGACTGTTACAAATGGATTTGATAGTAACCTGCATAGGTTATTCCCTAAATGCTCCATTTTCTATAAACAAAAAATCTGCATCACCCTTCTGTCCCTCTGCCTGTTGGTATTGCAGTCTTCTCATAGCATATTATGTCTTGGGACTGCGACCACGCAGACGAGCAGAAGTGCTATTCTTGTGGAGAGTTTGGACACATTCAAAAAGACTGCACCAAAGTGAAATGCTATAGGTGTGGTGAAACTGGCCATGTAGCCATCAACTGCAGCAAGACCAGTGAAGTCAACTGCTATCGCTGCGGCGAGTCAGGGCACCTTGCACGGGAATGCACAATTGAAGCTACAGCCTAATTATTTTCCTTTGTCGCCCCTCCTCTTTTGATTGATGGTTGTATTATTTCAAGCCACTGATGATATCAGCTTCATTCCTTTCCCTCAGCATTTGTTCTCAAGCCTCTCACAAGCTGCTCCCCAAACAAAACCACCTCATTGCCCAGGTGATGCCAAATTTTGCCATCTTTCACCTGTATCACAGTTATTACATTTTTCTGCAATGCCAAGACACTCATCTCTGCTTCCCTGGTCAATCTTTATTTGATTCATTGCAGTTGGTCCTTTACCTTCTAGACTACAGTCTCCTTCAGACAGAAATCACTATTATCTGGCTGTCCCTCAGCTGTCTCGCTGAACATGGAGATGGAACCTCAGCAAGAAGTTGGACTACTTGATCCAGTTTCAGTTAAGTCAAGCCCAGAGGCTTCTGCATAGCTTTTCAAGTATTTCAGAGGAAGACGTCATTTACTCTTTTTAGTCCAGCTATACAAGTTTGAGTCCTTCCCACAAAAAACCTAAACAATTTCAGCGGTAATGATATCCCTTGTAGAGAACAAACAGCTCAAAAAGAGTGAAGAATTAATGAAAGTCTTCCCATGTACATCAATTTGAGATTACTCGTCAACAGGTACATATAGAAATTCTTTCTCCAAAAATCCTTCACACTCTAGTTTGGGCTCCAGGCTGGTCAAATACATACAATACTTGAGGTACTCAAATATGAAGGCCAAGCCTAAAAGCAGACAATCGTCACAAAGACTACTACATATAGATGATGGTATATGCCAAGACCAGCAGGAAATAAAAGGGTACTTTCAGCACACAGTGGGGAAAGAAGAGAAGATTCCTGCTCATCAGTGCTTTCCACTTAATTGTTTTACCTCCCACGGGAAAGGGGATTAATCTAGAGTCTCTTCACAGCATGACAACTGTGTTCAACTTCTGAATTACAGAACATCTGCTACACATTGCTTAGGCTGCAGTGTACAGCAGCAAAATGTTCGCAGAACAGAAACTCACATGAAGACCTGCTGATGTCTCCAGACTGTGGAAGCACCAAGATTTCAGATGACAGCTATTTAGCTGCCTGCCATTTTCCAGGTGGAAGGACAGAGGAAAAGGATAGCCACATCAACACAGAATGTTGCAGAAGAGTGGAAAAACTCAAACAGGTTAATCTGATTTGATCAGTTAATTCTAGATCACTTAATGCCATTTTGTCCCCTTCCTCATTATTTGTGCTTAATGCCTCATACAGCAAGACAAGAGAACAGCTTATGGATATGTGGTTATAACCTAACCATACCACAAGGAAAGAGTCAATTGTTCTATGGAATCACTAGGTATTTTTGCTGTCAATCTTAAATCATCAAAATGGGGCATCAAGTAACAAATTATGGCACCAAGCATTAAGACGGTCAATTTCAATACATCAGCTTCAAGAAGTTACTTTACGTCAAATGAACCTGCAATGAAAAGCATGTAAGACATTGCAAAATTGAGAAGGGAACCTTTAATATTCCAACTCCAGAAAAAAGTGCTGCTTCAAGAAGTACAAGCCCCTGCAACAGGACTGCTTATGTAAAGTCAAAACATCAAGACCATGCAAGACATATGTACCTTTATGCCAGCACTTACTTACAGATCCTTTGTTAATTGCTTAAAACTGAGGTAAGGAGGCTTCTGAAAAGAGCAACTAGAATTTGTGCCAGTACTTTACAGCTTTGAAAAACACTAACTGTACAATCTTCACTTAAACAGAGGGTTTCCATTCAATTAAAAAATGAATTAGTGAAACAAAAATATCACTTAAAGCCTCATATCCTAAACACAACTAATTTTAATGCATATTTTCAAAGGACTTGACCTCTTTAGCAGGGGACAGTTCAGTTTCCTTTCAGTCTATTTAATGAAAAATTGCTATACAAGTCTTCCTCATATTCATATTGATGTGTTCACACTACCCCCTAGTGATTGTTGAATTGCATTTAATAGCATGACTCTTCACTCCATTGACGTTGAACACTATGTGGGAAAGGTTTACTGCAAGTATTACCTTTAAAACACACTTGGGTTTTAACTCTAAGCCTTACATGCATAAAGTTTTCTCCATATCCCTTAAAATCTTTTTAGTTGTCAGAAATTTACTGTCACCTATTCAAGACATACCTACAGATTCAAGAGTTCAGTGCACATACTGTAAGCAGCAACACAAATCCAGCTCCCCACTTTTAATACCCTTCTAGCAATTCTTCAGAATTTAATATACTTACAGCCTTTAACAAGAATATCTAACAGGTATCTATCTTTGAAGGTCTGTCTGCCAAGCAAAAAAGCATTTTAACTTCCACAGGACTTCAGAATCAAAACTATTATTTTGGAAGAAATTACTCAATTTCACCATCCCCTTATTCTAACATCACTAGTTTACCTATGTTTAGAAGAAACTGCAGAACCTACTCTTTCACTAGGGCAATTGCCTGCTAATCCCAGTTAGTAACCTCAATAAAGCAAGAAACCCTATAGTATGAGGCACAGATAATTCACTGTACAGCCAAGAACGTGACCACAGCAACCTCCCTCATGCAAGACTCAGATGGAAGGTACTAGAACAGGTATTAAGTGCTTTATCTACACGTGGAGAAATTGTATGGAAGTCATTAGGACAACACTTTAACTACTCTAACTATAGGGTTGCTGTTTTTCCCCAAAAACACTAAAAATGCCTTACTTGTGTTACAACAGTCTGCCTCAATACACAGGTAGTACATTTTAAAAATACTGTACTTAAAAATAAAGTCAGATCCTTTATCAGCACAGCTGCTAGAGCTGCCCAGTCTGTTGCAGTCCTATTTAAAGTATAAAACTTCTATTTTGCTTGCTACACAGAACACCTGCACGAGAATGCCCACACTTCTTGCACAGCCTGAGGTAAGGAGGGAGATCTTTACCTAGCAGTGGGACTCTTCCTCAGGCCAAGCTGCTTTGTCTTTCTGGAAGAAGATTGAGTCTCTCTTCCCAGCAGCTGAAGAGAGCACTGTGATACCATGCTGCTTCTGGCTGGCTGATGAAAACCATCAGAGACTTCTTTCATACCATGCTTTTCTGAGCATAAACCCCTCCAAAATCTCCCTTCAGCAAAACAACATTCTGTGCTGTTCCTCTGACATAGCCCCGATCACTGTCATGGCATATAGCTATTGCAGGGACTCAGTCTGTGCCTTCCTAAGCCTAGTATCAGGATCTAAAGAATTGGAAGAGCTCCCCTGTGCAACTTGAACAACTCCTGTGTATCAGAGTTCGCAGAAACAAAAACACGTGTTGCGCCCAACCACTATTCCTTGGATCAATTTAACCCATTTCCCCGTCCTTGAGCCATCTAGAGTTAGAGACAAAAGCAAACATGGTGTTGAAGACACCCAAAAACTGGAATAGGATAATGAAAATATCAAATACTACTCTGTCAAAACATAGTCTTCATTCACATGGTAATGAGCTGGTTATTTAACTGGATTTAAATCATTTTTACCCATTTAAATTTCCATACTGACTGGACCCAGCCTCCCAGTGTCTGCTTTCCTCTTTTACAAGGAAATATGAAGCACCCATGTGAAGTGCTCTGAAACTGACAAAAAGGTAAGTGTCGTTTTGTCTTAAAATATTCTCTTTGAGACTTACTGTCTAAATAGACCTGTGTTTGTGTCGTCAGAGCTGCAGCTCTTGCATGAGCCATATACAAGAAGGGCCCTTATTCTTGCTGACGAAAGGGTCTGAACATGAAGAGTCCTGTTTGTTGATTACATTTGCTGTATGCAATGGAGAAGCTTATTTCTGTAGAATGGGCATAAGCAAGGGCCAGAGAACATTTTTTGGGATCAGTTGGTGGTCAGACAGGTCCCACAGTTACCTGCCAGTATTTCCATTCTGCTACGGAACAGGTTTGAGAGGAGGATTTCTGCGTTTATTTCTGATAGAAATGAACGGCCCAGTGTTTTATGCAGATGTCTCTCACGACGACAGCCTCTTTACCCAAGGGCCAGGTGGTGCAACCTTTAGACTCAAACCCATCATTACAGGTGAGTGGTAAAACCAGCTTTTTTTGGTAAACATCACATCCTCTTGTGCTGGCTCACCTGAACTTCTTGAGAAACACTAATGGAAATGGCCCAAATACAAAAAACGAAGCGGCCTTGGCCCAGCCCAAAGAGCTTGGAAGTAGCAGTGGCTCAGTGGGGGGGTGGCCCTGTATTTCTGCATTTCTTTAGCATTATTCTTTGTTTACAGCAAGTCAGTATTTTTAATGTATTTTTTCTTTTTCACCAGGTGGCAGTAGCTATTAAAGTCTGAGAAGTGACGTATTTCCTTTCTCAGTTCAGCCCTTGGAGAACTATTGAGTGATCCGAAAATCTCTGCCATTATCTGAGGAAACCGTGCAGATCAACAATTTCTCTGACAGTTTCTCTGTCACAATTTTCATGAAAACGTCGTTTGGTTTTTGTTTCCCTCAGCCTCTCAGAGCTGTTGAGGTGACCATTAAGGCTCTATCCTCCTGCAGCTCCCAGCAGGAGGATTTCCAGCTTCCCCCAGGTATCTGAGTTCGGGACCCCGCCGGTACTGGGGAACTCCCGCCCCGCCACAGCCGCAGGGCTCGCGGAGACCTGTCTCCGCCCCGCTGCGCAGGTTCCGGCGGCGAATTGGTTGGTGTGAGCAGCACGTGCCTGCCTGCCGCCCTCTCATTGGCCAGCGGCCCAATCCGTTCCCTGTGGGCTGGGCCAGGAGGCTGAGGGGTCGGGGAGAGAGCGGCCCGCGTTGCCGCGGTAACGAGCAGGCCGGGTATGGCGGCGGGAGCGGGCGTTTGCGAGCAGCTTTCTGGCTTATTTGTGTCTCAGTTGGTTTCTCATTACCATTCACTTCTGTTCTAAGTTGGCATAATGTTTTTTTTTTTTTTTTTTTTAGCAACAGCATTTCCCAGAATTCCAGATACCAGTAGTGGGTTGAAAATTGCTTTAATTAAGGCAAAGGAGAAAATTCCAGCAACGGACAATTGTAATTAACTTTCTAAAACTGAAATTACCCTGATTAGGTATTAAGTACCTTCCTCCAAGATTTTTGTTTGTTTGTTTTGGTCTGTTGTGTTTTTTTTCTTGCACATCCATATATAATCACACATTTATGTTATTTGTATACGTATGTATATATACTGGAGCTGGAGATCAGCATCCATTGGCTGCATACCTTGCACTTCAAACACATTACAGAAAGCCTTACAGATAAAAGAAACAATTGCATTTGAAAAAGCAGAGATTTACTGGTAACAACAAAAATACTCGCATCAAGGTTAGACGTTCAAAAAAAAAAAAAAAAAGAAAGAAAAAAGTGAGCTTGCTAAGAAAATCAAGTTAAATTGTAGCCCTGTGTTTTGTGCAACTTACAGATAGGTTTGCATGTCTATTACTGTGATCTTCTTTAAAAGTACAGTAAGCCAAAACATTTCAAACACCATGACAGTTCAAAATACTGGATATGTAGCCACTAATTGGTTTAAGTGTTTAATATTAATTTGATATTTTATTAAATTTGAAACCACTGTGACGATGTTCCCAAGACCAACTTTATGCAGGTCAGCTCTTGGCTTTGAGGATATTTGCCACCCAAACTTCGATGATGATAATATTAATACTACATATAGACTAAAACTGTAGAAGACCAGTGAAGAGGTGTAGGTCATAACACAAGCTGCCCCTCTGCTTCTCCTCAGGCATCCCCGGCACAGTGACACGTTCGTGCACCAGGGCTAACGAGAGCACCCACATGGCCCCATGCTGGTCATGCAGCCACAGCCCAGGGCTGCTGCTCACAGCAAGTGGGTGCCAGGACAGCTGGTTCAAAGCACGGATTGGAGCTGCCAAGGCACAAGCACACACGCGTCCTGAGCTCAGCCAGCACAGCCAAACACAGAGAGCTCCAGAGCAGATACAGTTAAGTACTGTTGAAGGTTGCCCAGTAACTGGGAGTGCAATAGTCTAAGGCTCTTTCTGTGAGCTTGTACTTGGGTAAATATTTAGGTTTTAAAAGCTTTAAATGACAGTGAATATTGCATTGGGACACTGTGCAAAGCCCTGGACTATGTTTACTCACAGATGGTCTATTACCTTTGAGTCCATAAAGGCTTTTCAGTCCATGCAGTCATTCTGCAGAGTGCAGTGCTCTTTGGGTTCAGCGGTGAGTCAGTCTCTTCTAGGACGGCATCCACAAAGACCAGACTCCAAAAACCCCTGGTCAACCACAGCTCTTGGTCAAGAGGTGCGAGACAGCAGTATCTCAAGCTGGCCTGGCTTGCCTTATTCATTAATTCCAGGTGCTTTTTTTTTTTTATTGGATTTTTACTGAAATCAGACTGGTAAGCCTTCAAACCAGAAGGAAAAAAGAGTAAAAAAAAAAAAAAAAAAAAAAAGGTAATAGAAAAGAGCTATTGTCTGGCAATGAGAAACACCCAAAGACCAAGGTAAGAGCACTTACTGTGAATAAGTGAGTATCAGGGCCTTCTGTTGACAGAGGCAGCCCCATGTGGGCACCTGTCTGGGTGCAGCAGCAGCAAGCAGCAATCTCAAATAAATATTTCTGTCTCCTAGGCAAGAAGAGTGCCCATTTCTCAGGCCTGGTTACTGAGATGCATCACGGTGCCATCTCCCACGTTGGTGCTTCCCTTCAGATTTAGTAGTAGTGCTGCAAGCGTGCATGGGGATAAAGTGTTCGATTTTTGTCCCCAGCAGATTTAGCAGGAGATGTGTTGTTGATAAAAAGAAATCTGGACTGACAACAGATGGCCAAGAGAAAGGGTGAGGGTGGACACCACAACTGCCGGTCACTCACAGGAATGACAGGGCTCCTCCACGGTGTGGGGCTGTTGGTTTGCATTTGTCTGTCTGCCAAGCTGCAAAATGATTCAGTACTCACTTCCCTGACAGGATGAACACTGACCTCACTGGGCTTTTCATCAGAAAGCAAAAGACTTTATGTGATACTTCACTGAAAGCCTAATAAAATAACAATAGTGTATAACCAGGAGATACATTTCTGGGTGGTAGAAATCTTACAATATCTTTTATTTATGTAAATCAGAAAATACAGCAAATGGGACAAAGCAAACAACTGACATATAACAGCAGCTTAACTTCTGATTACTGGAAGGAAACTCAGTTTCATCATATGAATGTCCTGGTGTCCCAGAACATGAACGGTTTCATTTGGTTTGTAAATACACTTAGTACATGTGGCAATAACCATTGTGCTGTTGTAAGTGCAGGGCAATAGCATTGCTAAAGCCTTAAGAGCCATGTTGAAGATTGTGAACACATGTTACAAGATGGGCTAAAATATGTACTTTTTCCTTTAAGAAGAATAAAGGGGCCTTTTGCCTTAAAATTTTGTATTTGGAGAGAAAGAAGTTATCCAGGTCTCAAACAGCTTTCATTTTTCTACACAAAGGAGCAAGGAATTGCAGACCAAAGAGAGATTTTTACATGCAATACTGTTTGCTTAAATTATCATCATTTCTTAAATCCACATTTTTTCCCAAAGCCAGACATGGCTTCTGCAGCTTGTCCGGTTGCTTTTTCTACCCCATCCTGCGCTGCCTTGGAAGCCTTATCAATAGCTGCAAGAAAGTGACAAAAGATAAGCAAAAAGCTTCAAAAACACAACATGGTTTCATATTTATGATGGAAGAGGGAAGTGTGAAAGTTATTAGATTATAAAAGCATAGGGTTATATACATATTATTTTTTTAAATAAAAGGTTCTCCACAGGTGATTATAGTTGGGTTTGAGAGGATGTATTTAGGAAAGGCTGCAAAATAGGAGGGGTCACATGGAAGTTTTGGGTGCTGAGCTGAAGAAGTATGAGATGAAAGACAGGACAAAGCTGGAACAGATGGATATTGGTCTAGGTGTGGCCTGCCTGATGGAAGAGGGTGCTTTGGGCCAAGAAGTGATGTGAATGCTGGGATGTTTGGGAAAGACAACCTTATCAAGTGATAGGGAAGGGGAAGGCTGCTTTCCCCTTGATTCCTTTCTCAGTTGTATATTTGAGGCACCACTCGTGAGGGCTGTGGGCACAGGGTCACTCCTATGCAGGACCAAACGTCAGCCAGGATGGGAAACTGCAGCAGGGTCTCAGCAGGAGGAAGGAGACACTCATAAAGGGGGCACAGCCTCTTCCCCGTCTCTGGGATCTCAGCTGTATTTTGGCAATTTTGCTGCCTCCCCATCTAACATTAACAAGTGGCAATGATGTGGCATTATGGAGCTGTAGAGGATATCTGCTCTAAGGAGATACTGTCAATGCATTTTGGCTTTCAGTAAATATTTTAGACCCTGAAGTCACTAATTCTCCCCTAATTCTTAGAAAATTATTAAAATTAATGAGGACTGAGCTTAGTTTTTAGTTTATAATGTTCTCATTCCCCAAAAATGAGACACCAACGCATTCCTGATGGCACCTTCCCAGCTGTGGGATCATTACTGTTTGACCCCAGCTCTGCCTCAGCAGGTACTGGGGGCAGGTGTGGGCTGGACCCAGGCGCACCCCTGCCCTCACAGGGTTACTCAGTCCTCAAGAAAGAAGAGCAAAATTCTGTCCGTGCTCTTCCCTCTTCCCACAAGTTTTCTATAAAGGAAGCCAAAAATCTGTGTGCATGCATGGGAGTTGGTGGCCAGGGAGGAGTCAGCTATCATGGGATATCTGCCAGTAAATGTATGGAGCTACTAAGGAACAGATCCTCAAATTCTGTCCCATGAGATTTGTAACAGACCAAAAATTGTCCCTGAAACCAAGGGCTTTCATTCTGACAGCATGGGCAGGACAGAGAGGAACGAGCACTGCCCACTTGTGTTGAGCTGCTCCATCACTTCTTGATTTGAACATCATTTCTCTTACCTTTCTGGCTTGCATCTGTAATCTGGTTGACTGCATCCTGAGTAGCCTGTCCCAGTGTGTTTGCTGTAATTAAGGACCAAAAAAATTCATTTCCACATGTTCACATTTATACTTACAGGAATTCCCTATATCAATTGGCATTTCTGCATGTCCGCAGAAGGTTGTGCCCCTGGCAAGAGCTAAGGCTGGTACAGAGCAGGCTGAGGCTGTGCGCTTCACTTGCAGGCACCCTGGGAATGACATGTATTGCCAGAACAGCTTGCTCAGAGATTAGCATTCACCTGGCACCTACAGTCAGCCAAGCAAATCAATGACAGATAAGAAGATAAAATAAAAAGGAGATAAAGAAGCAAAGATTAGTGGTGAGTTTGAATTATGACATCTAGCTGTACTTTACTTATCTTACACTACACCTGCTTTTATTTATTTTTCTAGCTTATTCTGCTTGGAGAAGTTTGGTCATCTAGCATGCATTTTCTTTGCGGGCAGTTTAGGAGTAATGCCTTTCCCAAAAAGAGAGCAAAAACATAAAACAGAGCAGAACAAGAACAAGGATATTTTACGAACAAGATATTATATAAACAGAAGAAGAAGAGGAGCAGAATCTAAAAATGTAAGGGATCAAACTCCATGATACAAAGCATTAAAAAAGTGAGATGCCATGTGATTGTAAAATGTCTGATAGCTTACAATAGAGTGATAGCCATCCTATCACTTTTGCTAGAAAGTAGTGACCCCTCAATGGCACTAATATATTCAGGAGGCAGCAAGGGCTATTTTGTTTTCCAGGAAGGTGTACTATCTTGTTTCTCAGTCTACTACACATTTGTTCCCAGGTGGATGGAAACTTACTGTAACTCTGGAGAAATCAGTGAGGTTACTCACGTATTTTGGCTATACAACAAAGTGTTTGTAGGATCAGAAACCAGGACCGATACAAATCATACCCTGCTAGGAATGGGCTACGTACAATTACTGTAAGGAATATATTATAAAATGCTGGCAGCAGCTCTACACATATCAAAAGTTTTAATTTGAAGGAAAAGTTGTTATACTTTGCATTGAAAAATTGTTTTCCAATGCACAGGGCTAATAATAATACAGGACTTGGCCCTACAACATTGGAAGAGCTACAACAGAAATGTGGGCATGGATTTTTTTAAACCATGCAAAGTCTGGCGCTTACTGCTAGAGAAGAAGACAACAGAAACATACTTGTGCTACTTATTACAAACAGTCAATTGCAACCAATACAGTTATTACCAGAAGGCTTTGATAATCAGGCCAAGTAGCAAACATTAATCAAAACTCCAACTTCTTAGAACAGTATAAAAACTCCTGCAGAGCATGAGAAAAGTCCACCCTGGCAATGTAAATGTTAGATTAAAAAGGTTATTACTTCTCAAACAGGCTTCAGTGCTCTAAAACCACTAGGTTTAAAGCCCTGTTTGGGGAGTGATAAGGGTTGGACAATGCTCAGCAGCTGCTGCGGGACCTCTGGGTGGCTGGAGGTGGTTGCCCACATGGAGCTGAGAGAAGTGTCCAGTGTGGGGCCTTCTCCAGGCGATGTCCAAAACTTGGGCCTCGGGAATAGAAAGAAAAGGGAAAGTTGTGTCCTGGTAGCACCGATGAAGCTAGTAGTGCAACTTCCGATTGTAGTTTCTGTAAATGAAAGGACCAGCAAAGCCCCCCCACAATTACACAAGCATATTTCGTGTTTCTTACCAGCATCTTTTGCTGCACCTTCAGCCTGTTCCTTCAGTCCCTGGAAGTTTTTACCCGACATTGTGGCTTCTGACAGCGGTTAACAGTCCTTGGCTTCAGGAAAATTAAACACCTGGCAACATATATCACACTATGTGAGGGGTTGCCCTGACCTGTCCTGGTTTTATACATGTGCCAGGAGACCTGCTAATTCTTTTGGGGGTGACTGGTAGAATGGGTGGAGTTTGAATGTGAGGAACGAGAGCTGAAAACACATACAGAAAAGGTGTTTATTTACCCACCTCAATGAGAGGGTGTGCCCAGGTAGAGATTTCTGCTTCATCGCACTGTCTTTGTTTATAAGATTATTTTTTTTCAATCAAAACCACACACAAAAAAAAAAGCCCAACCTGTTCCACCACCGCAGACAGAGAAAAACCACTGAACTGAGCTTTGTGAAGAGTGCTGGAAAACTACTGAAGCAGCAGATTCTGGGCATGGCCAACTTCATCCCCCACAGGGCTGGTTTCTTTCTCCTTCCTTCATCCCCTGACCTGAACCTCCTGAAAACAAGAAACAGTCCAAACTTCATTAATTTCGTAGCAGTTTTAACCACAATCCCCTTTTCTTGTAAAGTGGGATACTGCTAGGTGGTAAGAGTTGTAATTTACCCATATTTTTTACAAGAAACTGCAAATCTGGCCATCTTTCCAGTTGCCTGCTCAAGTCAGATTGCAAAAGCCCAGTGTCACTGAAGGCCTTGCCTGGGTTAGGCAGATAACCTGTGTCAGCACTAGCAGCTCTCAGGTGAAGGAAAAATAAAAAAGAAGACAAATTAGCAAACCCACATTTTCCTAATGTGGCAAAGAGGAGGCTCTCCAGCACCCACCAAGCAGCTTGTCACGGCTTGAGAGAGGACGTGCTGAGGCTCCAGCAGCAAACCCCTTCCAGCTGCACCCCCAGTTCTTTTCTCTTGCTGCATTTTCAGGTCGAGGGCCCTGCTGCCGCTGGCAGGGTATTTGCCTGAAAGGGAGAACAGGAGCTCGGCGAGAGCACTTCAGGCAGACGCACAGTTACACTGAGCATTAAACATGCACCACAACAATATTTTACAGGCTCCTTAGCAGTTCAGGTAAATATTGTTCTCTAATTCTGCACTGGCAACCATCTGGATTACTCCAGCTCCAACTATTTTTCTTCCAAGTGGAAATCTTTGGCACTCTGAACTCAATATGCTTGTCTGATCTGTGCCACTGCTTGCCTTACCTCGGGCTCAAGACATTAAGTAGCATGAATTTGTGAGTAAAACCTACACCATTGTTTGCATAGCAGCATGACTCCTCATCTAATGTAATCTTATCCTTATCATTAAGATAATTATCCTGATTCCAAGCAAAAAAAACCCAAAGAATTCAAATTACACTTGCCCAGCAGACTGGCATGGCGTGATCATTATAGGGCAGACCAGAACGGAGGAAAAAAGGACATTTGGTATAGCACGTATTTATCCCCTATGATGGGACAAATGGTGTGTGCATCAGGTGGCTCACAGAGTTACAAAACCAAATCAGAAAATTAGCGGAATGTATTGCATCATCTTTATTCACTTTCTGAGTTAACATTACTTCTAAAAGCTAACATGAAGCATTTTGAACTGATGTTAGATATAGATTAGAGCACTCAGATATAAAAAGTATGATTGACCTGAGCAAAAGTAAGGATTTGAATTTCATCTGCTCAGAAATTTACAGCAATTTATCCCTGAGTTTTGATTTTGTTCTTTTATGAAACAACTACTTGAAACTACTAACGTATATCTGATCTATTCCTGGATTTTGTAAAAAACACTTCTCAAAATAATTCAACTTTCTCTTGGCCTCTAAAGAGAACAATATCACAAAGCTGTTGAATCTTTTTGAGCTGTTGAGTCTTCTCCTGAGACAGACTGTTTATGGAACAGTAAAATTAAAATAGTGAATGACTTCTTATAGATCAATGAACTAAACAAACTCAACATGTGGCTTTAAATGCATTCCTGTCCTGGTCCAAGCTATAGGTCACCTGATTCACATTTCACTGCATGTCTCCTGATGCGAGGTGTTCATGATGGGCTTCCATGGGTCCCTCATAAGTGTCATAGGAAGAGTGTGAGCTCCTGATGAGCTGGGTACCCCACCTGGGCATCATCCTTTCCTGTGACTTCAGCGGGAGTTCAAGACACTCGTGGCTGCATTTTCAAGCAAGTCAGCTTTCAAATGTGCAGCCTTCTGCAACGCGGTGTCTCCACTGTCCTGAACATCTGGGGAAAACATGAGCTTTTTCAAGAAGTGTTCCTCCTCATGCATCCCAGTGTTTGCTTTCACTCTTTTGTATGCTTTTCAATAGTCTGTCACCACTATCAGAAAGGATCTCACCATCACTTGATGGACCTGGCTGGTATGGCAGGTGTTGTGTCATTGTTCTTTCCATCATTGTCAGTTCTCAGCCACATTATCTCATGACAAGATAGGGGTGGGAGATCATAAAATATTTTGAAAGCTAAATGCCAAAAACACTACAGCCTGTGTGCTCCTTGTCTCCAGACATCTCCATAAATATTGAACCAAAGCTCCAACCTCTATGTGCATCTACAGTTTCTACTCCTGTTCCTCCCATGCATTACCTCTTTCCAAATGGATTTCCTGGTCCTTGATTGGTGTGTCCTAAGGTCAAACCAAACCACCTACAGGTGGGAAGTTGGTTTGGACTTTTGCTTCATTCAGGTCTTGGCATCTGCTGAGACTGCAGACAAAAAGCCTGGTTAACGCCAGCTGGGGTAGGTACCACAGTGTGCAGGCAGAGCCACATGCTGACGTGCCCCTGAAATTTCAAGCTATTCCAAAAGTTATTCCAGCTGGTGATGCTGGGGCACATCACTGACATTGTTGATCCAGAACCCAGATGTGAAGAAGTGTCACCACCCCGCAGCTCCATCTACTCACCTCCAGCAGGGAACTTCTCTCACCAACACTCTCTCTCTCACCACCGAATCCTTGGGCTTTTTCTCCATGTTCTGCACATTCTCAGTCTGTTGTCTATGATGAGCAGTTACTTGTGTTTGGGGGAAAAAATTCCCAAACTGATTCCTTAAGTGCTAGGAGGGCTCCACAACCCATGGCCCTGGAACTAGTCGGCAACTCCAGACATGCAGCCCAAATAGCTGTGAGTTAAATCAAAGGCACTGCAGGGAAATTAGAAATTCTTCTGGTTTCCTTTCACACCTCTTCTATGGCATCTCACATATCAGTAACATGAACCCTTCTGTTCTTATTACCTGATGAAGTTCAGAAGTAATTGATCAGAGCTAGAGCTCATGTTTTACACATGACAATGGGCAAATGAGGTTAATTAAATGGGAAGAGCTGAAATTTATGTGGTTTTGTTCATTTATACTTTTACCAGGGTTGAGTTTTACAGATAGGTGTGGTTTCTGTGAACAAGGTAAATGCAGTGATGTGTCAAGGCTGAAAATTTTTACACAGACCATTCCTGAAGTTAATGAAGTGTGCATCTGCTAAAAAAAATAAATGGCTGATATTAGTGAGGAAGGGATGTGATTTTTACATTAAGAAATAGAATTAGTCATTTAAAGGATCGAAGTAAAGCTGTTCTAATTAAGCTAGATTAGCCCTTCAGTTCAAATACAGAAATGTATTTCTGGAAGAAAAGTAGGTCTAACTGATTCTTCATTTACATGGGTGGCAACATTCTCCAGGGATCGCTGGGAAAGGTAGAGAAGCAGAGCTAACCAAGCTTGCTTCCCTCCCGTGCTGGAATACACCCAAAAAAGCAGGGCCAAAGCTTGACAGAGAAACTTTGCACTGCTAACAGGCCTGCATGAGATCATACAGACAGGGTTTTGTCTGATGTTTAGAAAGCTGAATGTTTTCTAATACACTATTAACAGTATAGAGTATCTTCTTGTGATTTGGTAGGGTTTCAATGTATTTATGAAACAGTTAAAATAAGTTACGTTTCAATATAGAAAAAAGTCTCAAAGTGGTGAGAATGTGTGATTGCATATATCTTATGAAGAACAGTATTAAAAATACCAGTACTTCAGTTTTCAGTTGCGTGCTCTTTGAGCTCAGTTTTAGAGCTTGCGTGATGAAGATGTGAAAATAAGACTTTCTGATGAAGTGGGATTTTAGGAAGTGTATCATTACCTGATTTGCATTTAAATTAGTGGAATGCACATTGAGATATTCTGGAGAGAGCCACTGCTTTGTCATCTGCAGACCAGATGAACATCTTTGAAAAATCCAGCCCCTGCACACCCTTGGCTAAAAGGCAATAGTGAGAGAGCTCTCAAACACTATGAACTGTATCAAAACAAGTCAGTTAATAAAGCATCACTGCAGACATACATGGTAGATTTTGCTGTTACAAGGGGAAAAAAATGCTTTTCAGCATTTTGTTGGTCACTTGTGAGGTAAAGTTGAGGCAACATTGGGCAGCAGCTGCTCCTGGCTCATTGGATCACCATGGAGGCCTGTGCGTGGAGCACCTGGAGTCATGTCACTGAGGACGGACTGTGGCTCTGCCATGTTGGGCACCGAGTGCTGCCTCATCACAGTGGAGTTAAATTAACAACTTCCACGAGAGAGGCAACGCGCATACAAGGCTCACTTCAGTAATTCACAGGGTGAGATCTGTAAAAGAAACTTTTGATTGCCCAGACCATGACCTGTCATCAAAAAATTATTTTGCTAGTATTTACCTCTGTCAGCTTTTACCTGGAGCAGGGGAGTTCCAGCATCTCACTTGTGACAGCACCTTCCGCTGCAGGATGTATTCTGACGTATCTCCTCTGTCCTTCCATTGTTCAAGTTTCCTTCTATCGCTTCTCATTATGCTTGTCTGAACACTCATTAAAAGTACAGATTTCTTTTCCATGCAGTGAACCACACAGACATACAACAAAATTTAATTGAATAATTAATAGACAATCTTTTGGCTCTTTTATGACAGACCCTTCTACTTCAGAAGAAACAAGTGTTCACCTTCCTTACCTTTGACAAAGGCAGCTCAGACTGGCACCTCTGTTCTCCCTGGCTGGGCAGTGCCTGGTGTGGGGTTGGCGAGGATGCTCAACTCTTCTTCCCTCCATCTGGCAGAACATCTTTTTTTTGTATCCCCATAAAGCAAAGCTTTGGAGCAGGGAGGTTTTTCCCTCTCTCTCTCTCTAGCAAGCACTAAGAACAGGCTCCAGCCTCCTGCTGCTGGGCACAAGTATCACAGCCACTTATGTCCTCTTACCTTGGCCTCGATTTCAGTTACTCTCTAATTGGCAAGTTCCGCAGGTGTTTTGCAGGACATGAGAAAAGACTATGCACATATCGGATATACCTTCCTTTGTGGGGTCTTGTTATCTCTGTGATGGCTCTTTTGTTCCCTTTCCTTGTCGAGATCAAACATCCACTCTGTATGGAAATCCTGTGGTCTCTGCAAGGCAAAGCTTTATGTGTATTGTTATTGTGTCAGAGAGGCTGATATCACACTTGCTAGATCCTTCCATGCTACAGCAAATCTCTCCTGTAATACCTTCCATAGCCATCATCATTATGCAGCTTATTGAAGATTAACAATCTGATTCTGAAGCAACTTAGATCTCTACAGTTTATACTGGCTTTTCATGGCTTCATGGCTGTTCTGCCTGTAGGTGAATAAAAGACCCTGTTTTTAGAGCCATACTTATGTGCTTTAAACTCATTCTTCATTATTTACAGCAATGAGCTTGTAGCAACATCTTCCCATTCTCTATGTTTCTGAATGCAGACAGTCTCTGCTGTTCTACAGCTTACCTGCAGACTGACCAGCTGCTGTAACTGGTACCAGTACCGGTGTTCGTGTCGCACCAGAAATTCTCCTTTGGCACCTGTTATTGGACCCACATTTCACGGGAATCCTGCCTGCTGCTGCCAGCAGTAATGCAGTTCTGATCTAACAAGTCAGTGCCCATCACGTTTCTTTAATTACCTTCTATCCATTCAGTACCCCCAGAAGATGTCAGGATGGAATTTTCAAACTCTGGTGTAAGCAGAATAAATAGCAAAAAAAAAAAAAAAAGCTAACCGAGATCAACGTGACTTTCATGTTCTTTTATAAAGCCTCCTTTTTTTCCACCTTCCCCTATGCACTCTCAAACTTGTGGGAATATCTTAAAAGTACAATCTCTATTTTTCAGTCCTGAGAGACAGAAAGATGGCCTACCTACACTATTTACTCAGAAATACAATTTTTCATTGTTTCCCATCTTTTACATCATGATCTAAGGTCCTTAAAGCCCTGAGATCCTTGTATTTTAATACCACACTTTTACAGGAACAGCTCATCGGGTTAGAAGGATCAACATTTAAAATGTGCAAATAAAACTGAGAAAAAAACTTGTTCAAATACTTTTTTTTATTAGTTAAAAAAAAATATTTCCACAATGCCTAGAGATCCCAAGTGCCAGTGCAGATGGACACAAGACACAGATCAGTGAGCCCGACCAAAACACGCAAAGCGAGTGGGTCGGGAAGCCACGAGGGAGGTGGGGAAGGAGACACACAACACCCTGGTACACGGCTGCGCTTTACTTACAATCAGAGGAGTCTGGCTTACATATATTGTACGATTTGCTTATGAGGGAGGTGAAAGACTACAGAGCTGAATGCAGTTAGTCTATGGAGAGTAGGGTTTTCCTGTTGTAGTGTCAGCTAATGTTTCCATGTATGCTCTTGAAATGCTCTCTTTTGAGCTACAAGTCACTAAGTTAATTAATTGCCTTCGTTTTCACCCTGTGAGAGAAGACAGACAGGAAAACAGTTAACTATTTCCAGTTAGAAATATATATAAATAAAATGAAGAGAAAAATCAATGTTGGTAGTCACCATATAAAAACCCACCCAGGGCTCTGAAAGGACATTGCAGGTCAAAAATTAAGAGCTAATTTAAGTATAGAAAAATCTATTGAAAAATCTAGCTTGTTATCTAAGCATCTACAGAAAAATCTGTTTCCTAAAGCTCTTCTAAAGTATGGCCGTAGGGAAAAGTTATTCCATATGATGACAAAACCACAGGATAACATATGTGCATTTACACGCCCAAATCAAGCAGCAGTTTAATCTGTCCAATCTGTCACTCATGACAAATTCTTGGTCCAAAAAATGGAAGAGGTAAAAGTGAGAACCCACAGCTTGGGTTTTGTCAAATAAGTCCTGAAAATGGGAATACTGATGGGCTCCACATGCAGTAGATGTATGATCACAGATAGCAAGGGTGAGATTGTCCTGGACAAGATCAGTGACACAGAAAAAGCCCACGTGTGGTCTTGAGAGCCCAGGGACTCGGGGAAGCCATGGCCATGGCATCACCTTACCTGGCCGCCACTGTCTGTGCTTGCCACGGGGGCCCCTTCTCCCGCTGCACCCGGCTGCTCGGGCGGCTCCGGTGCAGCCAGGTCCTCCTGCCAAGTCACAAGAGAGATGTTCGTCCTCACCCGCACACTCAGAGTCCTTGCCCGAATCTCAGACTATCTGAGCAGACTGCGCGGCATGGGTTTGAGCATTGCACACAGAAATAAAACACCAGGTTTAATAGATGGCAAATATTGCTCAAAATCCATTTTTGTGTGGGTTGTTAGAGCAGATGACTACGAAAAAACAATTCAGTTTCTTACAGCCTCGTTTAGGGTCTCTTTTTCACACAGAAAAACAGCTGTTTTTCTGAAGTTTTCCTTCCTGTCACCAAGACCAGAGTTTTGACTCCTTATGTGTGAAGAAATTTGGTAGCAACATATAAACTTACGTGGAGTGCTCTGAAGCACCTGCAGTTGCAGCTATTGTCACCAGTTTTCATTGTAGGTTTCTTTTCTTTCCACCTAACAGTCTAAAAAACTGCTTGTAAACCTTTAAAATACAATTTGAGGCAGGTGGGTTATTAGCTGCCACATGAAACAGTGAAAGTGAAACAAAGGCAACAGCCTGGAGTGCTGAGCTGCCTCAGGAAAACAGGGGGACAGCCCACATGAACACCAGTGCAGTGCACCCCTTCTTTTTAAAGGGAATGAGCACCTACTGCTCTTGCAAGAGAGGAGTTTAGCTCTGGTAAATGTGGGAATAGTCACGGAAAAGGGGATCCCTTCCTCAGGATGCTGCATCTGAGAGTGATGGATAGGCTAAAGAATTTCTACTCAGCTATTGTGCTGCTTATTATATCCCTTAAATGGTGGTCCCTGCCAGAAACCTGCTCCAGAAGGATAACAGTGACGCACCCATCTGTTTTCAGAAAGGGAAACAACCATGTTTCTGGAGAGTGTTTCTAAACAGCGGTGGAGGAACCAGCACAATGGCAGGATGAAGAGGTGTCAGGCCGTGTTAGGGATGGCTTCTCACAGCCTTTTTCTCACGCACTTCCCAGCCTGCTCAGAACAGTGAGCATGAGATGAGGAAGGGCTGCATTCCTCGGCTGGGCGTTAGCTGCTGGGGATCTCAGGGAGTGGTCAGCAAAACAATAAACAGAGGAGGACCGTGTAGTGCAAGGGTCTTCACTTTGGATGATGACCCAGAAGTTCCTGGGTACCAGCCACAGCTCTAACACTGACTCAGAGTGATGCTGGGCAAGAAGGCAAGGGTGAAAACCCAGCTTCTCTGGAGGACACCAAGAACTCTGCCACTGTTCGAGTGTTCATCTCCTCATCAAATGGGATAAAACATTCTGAGAGAGATGCATGTTGCAACCTGAAGTAATTAGTAATGCTCCTCCTGCTCTTAAACAGAAAGCAGATTTATTTTTCCTCTCAGAAATTATATATTGTCTTAGAAAAAGTGTTTTAAATGAAAAAATACCCTGGTTTAGTTTGTTTCTTATATTTTTTTCTTGGGGGGGGTTGAATCTTTTTTGGCTGGAGAAGAGAGAAAACCAAAGTAGTTTAACATAATAGCTAAGTGAAACACAAGACCTTAGAATTCATTACAGGAATACTAAACAAGTTTTAAAATATTTATATATATAAATATATTTTACATCAAATATATATACTATAGAAGATTTATATGTATAAAATACAATATTTCACCAAGTTGATGAAACAGTTACATGTTCAGATATCACTAATGAAAACCTGAACAAATTAGGACCTGCCATTTATAAAATCATTCCTGCACAAAGTTAAGAGGTCTTAAATAGAGCACACTACAGGCTTCTAGGTTCAGATATTTTAATAAGTTTTTTAAAAACAGATCTTAAAAGTCCACAGGTTTTGCAAAAAAATTTAAAAAATTACACTTTGATTCTTCAGATTTCTGTATTTCACAGGTTCGATCAAATTCCCTCTTTCAACTCAATGATTGTGTTTTACATTCTGCTGGCTGAGTCCATACATTAAATGAAATTTATATTTTTATCCATATTATGGTATAAGCCAGTGCTTTTTTTTCACCATCTCCAAAAATTCTTGAGATGAACAACCTTATCAGGATTATCTTCCTTATCTAACAAAGAAAGCATGCAGAGTCTAAATGTTGGATGCTGGAACATTACACTCATCAAAAACCCAATAAATGCAGCTATAAGCAAGATTTCTTTTATCATTATTATTATTTTAAGGCACTAAAACCAAAGAGGTTCACTGACAACCTAATCTGCTGCAAATTTAACAGCCCGCAATGGGACATCAATTGCATAAGGCAGAGAAACGTTCAGCCTCACGTCGTGCTCTTGACCTTGGGCGCTGGAGCAAAAGCGATGCTACTTGGCAGCGTCCCCAAACCGCTCCCTTGTACACCCTCAGGCAACCTGTCAGCTCCTATGGACAGGCCGTCCTGGATGCCTTTCAGACTGAATTTGCTTGGAGTGATGCTGGCAGGTCTGACTAAGAGGTCAACTCGTGATTAAAGTCAGCGGACCCACTGACAGGACGGACAGACGGGCGTGCAGAATTCCTGTCTTAGCCTTCAAATCCAGGTGGACCTCTTAGGGTAGCTTTGGATTGATCCAACTCACAGCCAGACTCTCTTAGAGCTTCTGGGGCTGCTTATACAAATAATACATATTTAATTATGTTTACATTTTATCCTACGGGATTACTGGGGCACAGCCTTTAGCCATGAAGCACACACACAGTCTTGTAGACTTTAGGCCTTCACCAGTGCCACCTGCTCAGCCATTCTGCAGGTGAAAAATGTACGTGTGGATGCAATAATGAGACCAAGAGGGAAGCACAGAAAAAATGCCTGTAGGCAGAGTACCCCACTCCACTCCCTGCCCCATGGGACGCTAGGGACACCACCAGGATGTATCACTGCATCAGTGAAGTATCGGGAAGCTTGAATACAAAGGAAAAAGTTTGAATACAAAGGGGAAGAGTTTTAACTATTTATTCTACTTAATTGTAAGGTAATTTGGCTTTTTTTTTCCCTGTTCCTCCTGCTCAGTAGCTCTGACTTCTGTGGCCTCTCAGTTGCCCTTAGTTGCTCTCCCATAAGTGGCACTCACCCTGCTCAAACTAACATAAACAGGGAGATCATTATCAGTTTCTGCTTCTAATTCCTTCGGTGCAACTGTCTTAGCATTGGTGGTGTCACGGGGTTTAAGTGAACAGAATTAAGGCCATGAACATCAACCATTCGTATTCAAAATATGCAGTGGTTATGAAAGCGATAAGCTGGGGTACAGTACACGTGTGCTAGATCAAGCGCAGAGAGAAAAGATGAGATCCAGTGAATGCGCCCGGCGGTTGCATATAACTGACAACTGCTCAAATAATTAATGGAGTGAAATAAAAAATGATCAAACCTAATTCAAAATGACAGAGCCATGAACTGACAACTAAATCATATAAAAACTGTCAGGGCAGATAGATCTAAAGGGAAGATCTAGGTGGAGGGCGTGGGGAAGCATCAGCTACTGGGGAAATTCCTTCACTTCCTGAGGGACATTTTGTGAGTATGTGTGTGTACGTACATGCGCTTGTTCCCAACCACGTGGTGTCTGCAATGCAGCAAACTTTGTGCTGTGTCATGCAGACGAAGAATTAATCCTCTTCTAAGACAGGAATATTTAGGAGGTGGTTATCTCACTAAAATCTCTTAATGTCCACCCCAGGGACTGGGAGGCGTGCAGAGCCACAGGCAAAACAAATTACTCCTTTGTCTCACTCCTTGGTACATCAGAAAAATAATGTTTTAAATTAAATATTTTTTACTTAATTCTTAAAACCTCCTCCAAATCAGTCAATACTTTCTGGTACTCAGCAGTGACTAGGCAAGTGCCAAAGTCCTACTAGGCAGTGCCAACACTACTCGAGGTTGCTCTCGCCTGGTGATTGGCACCCCTCCATAGGAGTAGCATTACTTCAAGCCCCATCTCCTTCTGCCTGTCTCCGAGCACTCACACTGAGGACAGCAAGGAGCAGTGGGCTGCCAGCTGCCCCGTGTGTGTCCACATCTCAGTGCCTGCCATGTTCCACAAAGGGCTGGATTCTTCCCCACAACCAAAGTCGCCACTTGATACGCCTGCAGAGCTCAGCCACCTTGCAGCTGCAGCCCCAAGTAAAACTTAATCCTGAATCCTCAGACTGTCCCACTCCTTGCTAGTACATGCCTGTCACTGATTCAAGCTATCAAATGCACAGATTAAATGT
Organism: Patagioenas fasciata; assembly: GCF_037038585.1. Classification (NCBI taxonomy): domain Eukaryota; kingdom Metazoa; phylum Chordata; class Aves; order Columbiformes; family Columbidae; genus Patagioenas; species Patagioenas fasciata. Next base: position 14,002,183 of record NC_092527.1, on the reverse strand, counting down.
CAAGGAGCTCTCTGTAATTGATATTAATACTGAGAACGCTGAGCTGGGGACATGTATCTTGCACCATTCAGCTCTCCAGATTCAAGTCATCCTGTAGCATTGCTCAGTGCTCACCATTCACACAATCCCCAGGTGCTGTGAACAACCCGTCTACAAAGTCAGCAGTGAACAACACTGGAGGTCATTGTTGAAAACAGAAACAAGACATTAACTGCTCTTTGCAGTTAAAATGCAAGAGGACGGAACGGAGCATGAGCAAGTCTCAGGACTGGATGCAACAGCTCTCTCAAGCTTCGGGGTTGGAATGCTTGTGTATAATTTCAGGGTCACAAGATTTTAACAGTGGTATTTGTTTTTTAAATATCTCACTGCTATACCTTCTCACTCTTCTCAGTGTATCTCCAGTGGCTCCCTCAAATGCATTACAGTGCCTGGTGCTGCTCTTGGCAGCTTCTTTCCATTAGCAAATTGTGGAGCACAACAGAAGCAGATCCGGAGGGAAAACAGCGGGTGTGAGTGCCCAGCGCAACCCCTCTGCTCCTTTCAGGGCCCTCCCTCTGCAGCAGCTCTGGCCCCATAGCCATGAATCATCAGCAGCTGTGATGCACTTGGAGCTCCATCTTCCCTGTCATTGCTATCCAAAAGGTATCCAGCAGATGTACCTGAGGTACAGTGAGTGAGGATAACTAGAAGATTTGCACTCCTAATTTAAGCTGATGTAAAACACAACCCTTCTCTTTCACAGAAACAAATACTTTTATTGAATTTCTTTCTCCTGTGACTTCTTTCACCTTGCATTTCTCCTCTTACTTCCATTCTGCTGCCCACCTCTGCTATTTGACATTACACCATGATGTCATATCCAAAGCAGTTTCCTGGCTCGCTCAGTCTGCCCTTTAGCATGGGACACATGCCACATTTTTGTTTCTTGCTCAATTCCCATTTTAACTCTAAGCAGGAAGACATTGAATGAAGATGCCACAATCACAATTCAGATGCTCTAATCCTCTGGAAAACTCAGTTTTTGTTTATTGCCTGCAGTCTGCATAACCCAGAACCATTACTAGGATGAAGGAACCGCTGATTTTCTAGGGGACTACTTGCACAAGGATGGAAACAAGTAACATCAACCATTTGGGGCTGTGAAATTACCGCCTGTAATGTGTAGCTCATCAGACTTTGAGGGAAGGATCTCACTAGGACAACAGGGAAGAGGATTGCTGCTGCTCTGCCCTTGCCAGAAAGGGAGACAGTTCAGTATCTGCAGGATTGATTCCTACCATCAGAAAATTCCTAGCTCTCCTGGGTCAACCACCCTGCACCCAGCCAGTCAAAGGGTAGTAGGAGAGGGCAATCTGGGCCCACGGAATTAGGAATGAATGTTTGCACTCCTGCAGCCTAACTGCTGTTCCCTGTGAGAACAGAGATTAACCTTATCCCAAGGGCTTAGCAGAACTTCTGTATCTGCCCTTTTCACATGCTTTCAGAAGGACATTTTGCGTCACTCGTAGCTGCTGTTCTGCTCTTTTATTAAGCTATTCTCTCAGGATTTATATGGTGTGCAGAAGTTTTGTTTCACTTCACAATGTGTTTATATGCAGGTCAGGAAATTAATCAGCCAACTGTCTGAACAATTAAAACTATTTTGGCCAGCCTCTCTTTGCTTCAGTTCTGGGTTTGGGTGTGTTGTGACTCATCTAGATTATGTTGCTATCAACTCTATTGACCACAGCTCTCTAAAGAGGGGAAACGCAGCCGTGCCTACCAAAGAGCTGCCAAATATCAGCCTCATGTAGTGTACAAATGGATGCTGTTTGTTGCCACCTGGTGAAAGTATCCCCTCTAATCATCAACATTGCCTTCATCCAGGGAGCTTTCTGCTCCTTCACATGCCACTTAATCCCCTCACTTGAAGCAACCCAGTTTCTCAAATTAGGCTGGAGGACAGAATACACCTTGTTTGAATCAAATGCTGACACAGGTTGCCCAGGAATGTTGTGGAGTTTCCATCCATGGAGGTATTCAAAACTCAATTGGACACAGTCCTGGCCAACCTTTTCTCATTCACCCTAAAGGTCTTGGACTAGGTAATCTCAAGAGGTGCCTTCCAAATGAAATTATTCTCTGATTACAGATTAAGTGTTATATAATAGTATTAAACATTATATAAAAGCAGATATTGCTGAAAACCTCTCATTTAATAGGTAAAACCATCAGATGTAAATGTTTGCAGATACTGTAAGTGTAATGTAAAGACAACTCTTCTGTATTGCACATCACTGAAGAAACAAACATACCTTTCTTACAACTCCTGTAGTAGCCACGATGTTCTCTGCTCCTTCTACAGTCTTGTTTGCCACGGTGTTCACACTGGCTACTACAGCTTCTCCCACCACATTGGCCTGTTCTTTGGTCTTCTCAGCAACTAGGATTTCAAGAAAAGCAGAAAGTCAATTATCTAGACACTGCCAAAAGGTCAATAAAACAACTGCATTAAGAGCAGAAATGTCACCTGATACAGTCCTCATTTGTTTTTTTTTATGTGAGGTCATGTCTGGATTTCTATCATGTACATTTAGATCATGTACATTCGTCTAACTCAAAATGCTGCTCAGAGAGCAGCACTGCAGCCTATCAGTCTTTGTGGGCAACTGGAGAATGAAAAATTCACTGTAAGACACTAAGGGACATCTGTGCAAATTAGGTATTTGGCATTGCAGAGTGCATATGACCTCTCCTGGGTAACTTCTGTTTGATTTAATACACCTGGGTAGGGAGGAAAAAAAAAAAAAGTAATTTAGTAATGAAATTCTCCAGAGAAAGGATGCATTCATCCATTCATCTCTCTTCCAGGTGGTTCAGAGGGCTGCCCAGCCTTGGAGCTTGGCATACCCAGAAAGATCCCTCAGGGTCCCCGACTCTGTGGCTTCCATCAAATGGAAGGTCATGCAGATTAGTGGTGTTGCCCAGAGGCCTTCCATGTGGCAGTAACGATGGCCTTATCAAGATGTCCAGCCACACAGCACAGATTTCCACATCCTTTTCAGGGCTATGCTCTCACCTGAGGTCACACTTTGCACCACACCTTCCTTGGTTTTGGTACCTGTGAAAGGAAACACATGGTCCATCAGTGCTACCTGGCAAAGAACCCTCTGGATGTGGATGGCCACCTGTTCTTACTAGGTGTGGTGAGGAGCTGTGGTGCTGCCAGCACCTCCTGCTAGGACACAAGCCCTTTGTGGAGGTGGCAGAAGGGACCAGCTTTCTTCCCCAGTGAAGTCAATGAGCACCTTTGTGTTGGGAGTTGGGTAGCTTCAACCACAAATTGTCTGGAAATTCCTAGACCAGAAAAATCTTGATTACAGCATGCTTCAGTAGAAAAAATTGTCCCTGAAATATTTCCAAAATGAACAGTTGAATGGACGTAAATCAATGTTAAGCTAATTGTAAAAATGAATGTGTATTAACTGACCTGGTGAAATCTCACCTACTTCAGTCTTTCAAGACATGGAGTCCCACCTGCGACTCTCCCTGGCCTTTCAGCAGGATCCTTGGCTGCAGAGGTCATTAAAAGCTTCAGTCTATACTTCTAATAGAGACTCCAATAAAGACTTTAGCAAAACTTGAGGCTGAATTTACAGGACAACTACCATTCTACTACATACCTACTAACTAGATTCCCATTTTGGTGCCTCAGTTTATGCTGTGCCTGCTTTCAGCAACACACAGAATGCAGATGTTTTTATCTCAAATTATGGAAGTCCACCATATGTGTGCTTACATTGCAATTTATCTCTCTGTTGTCAAGGCAGAAAAGCTAACAGGGTAGAAGGGCATTCAGTTTGCAAGATGAGTTGCCTTTAAGGAATAATTAATCTCTGTGGTTTTCCTCCAAGCTTGAAGTGATCTGCTATATATTCCTTCCATTTGTATACTGCAGCACAGATGTTAAATCATGGTAGATGGACAAAAATAAAGGATTACATTTATCTCTTGGAAGTTAAATAAGCATGTGCCAAAAAGTTTCACCGGTCCCACTTTGCTGTATTTTGTAAATCAGCTCTACCTATACAGGCTCTTTTCAAGTTTCCCATACTGACACAACAAAAGGATTTTTATGGCCAACTGTCAAAATGATAGAAATATAGAGCCAGGCAGATCTTTAACTCCACAGGTACTGGAGCATCCATGGGTGTGGTGGGAGAAGTGAGCTACAAACCACATTTAGTTCTCATTAACAGCCTGAAAAGCAAAACAGGTGCAGTGCCCTGATAACAACAGATCCAGCCCAGCTCTGTTCTGCCTGATACATATTATGTATTATTGAATGTAAGTCTCAATTGTTGATTTATTTTGGTGGTTGTAATGGTTGCCTGTGGCAAAACAAAGCTGTTCTACTACAATATGCCCTCAACATTTCACTCCACCCTCCCAAACTGTGTTAAAACTGAAGAGATGAAATCTGTGTATGTTATTCTTGTTACTGCTGTAAACTCCGGTTCCTAATGACGCATGTTACATGTGCACTGCTGTAAACTGGATTCAACAATGATGCCTGTGATGCACAAATATGTACAGAAGCACAGCAGTGAACAGCAGATGCAAGTCTGAAGCCATGAACAGCAACTCCTGAACTGGCCAAATGCGCACAGTTCAACTCAGACGCCATCCTGCTTCAGTTTCCCTCCTGTGCCATTCCAATAAAAGACTGCAACAATATTGATTTGACATACAAGATCTTCTCACACCAGACACAGATGTTCTAGTTTATCACTTCCTTGCTGGTTTTTGGTCAAAGAGCAATTGTCACATAAGCAAAGTATATAATTTGCTGTACTGGCCTTGCATATGTTCAGTTTTGCAATAAATATGCTTAGTGAGGCAAGAGCTGTACTTCTGTATATATATTTTTGCCAGGCTTTTGATTTAAGATGACTATCTGGGCTCAATTCTTTTGCAAGGGGAGGGTACTTGGTGGGTGCTGTATTTTCTGGTGAAAAATAATTCCAGAAAGGAGGGATGCAGGTAGAAGAAAAATATCTGAATCCATTTTGTGACAGAAGCAATGGCAGTGGGATGTGGCACCACTGGGGAGAGCCTGCCTCACCTTCCCAGCCCTGTCTCCTGACCACACCCAATGACTCAGGCTCAGCATCCATCCATGATGCACCACATGAAATCAGACCTTCTGGCAGATACCGCTCCCAGCAACCCGCAGTCTGTTGAATCAGAAAGTGATCACCTGATGCTCAATCTCATTTCACCCATTAGTCCTTGCCTGCAGCTTGTGTACATGGAATTAAAAGCTCATGTATCCTGTCTCCTCTGAGCGCTGTGAGTCATCCTGAAGAGCTTTGGGATGGCAAGGGTGCAACTGAGGTGGTGGAGTGCTGCACAGCAGGAAAAGAGTTGTAGCAGAAAAAGATATTAAGTGCTGTAACTCCTGCAGGAGTTCATGCTGGAGTCATTTTGTTTAAGTACAGCTTGGTGCGTTGGGGCTTTCTGCAACATGCATGATTGAGCACTGTTCTGGAAAAATGGAAGTGCATTCTTTGTCAAGGCTTCCTGAATTATAGTATTAAACAGTACTAACAGCCTTATGTTCAACACTCTGATGCAGCTTTGCATTAACTTCATTAACTTCACCATCACATTTCTCCCTATTTAAACCAAACACAAAAGACAGCCCACTGAATCAACTTCTGTACCCACAATAACCGTGCAAGAACACACAGCCACGTCGGCATACCCAGAGGCTGTTACAGTTTGGAGAGCAGACTGTGACTTTACTAAGTGCAAAGGTGGCCCAAGCTACAGGATTTCTCTCTCTTTTCATGCACCCTCTTCCTTTTCCATGGCAGGGCAGGAGCACCCCAGGCTCCTCGTGACCCCATAGCAATGGCAGCATCTTTACCCAGCCCCGCTGGGAACTGCAATGCAGTGCCAGCAAAGGAGGGAGTCACCTCGGGCTCTGCCACAGGTTCTAGGAACTGAACCTGCATGGCTTGGAAAGGAGGGACGAGGTGACTGCAGAACCCCAGTGACACTATCTGCTCCAGGAGGATGCCTCTCAACGGGCTTTCTTTCTTTTCTTGAGGCAGCAGCAAGTGACTCATCAGATGTGGTGGTTGTGCCTAGACATCTGGAATCCTCCTTGGAGGGTCAGTGATGAGTTAACTCAAACCTGAATAAAAGTCAAGGCTCCGCTTAATCCACCCCAGGCTCTGGGGTTTTCCCCCTCCCTTTCCTAACTTTCTGAAAAGACCCTCAAGCTTTTATACAAGTATTATTTTCTCCTAGCATCCAAAGATTTAGGTTGCGTCATGTGACACTCCAGATCATGCTGCTAGGATGGGGCTCTGCAAGGGAAGGAGCAAGGAGGAAACAGTTCAGGTCTCTGATTAACCCTTCATGTGTCACAGACTGAGGAAATGTGGCACAGACAGCATACTAATCACTCCAACTTTAATCAATAATACCTGGCCTCCACCTTCTCTATTTAAAAAAATCAATTCTCTCAGCTAATCAGCATCTGACCTTTACTTTTCCTGCTTGTGAAAGACTGAATATCCCCAAAGGGCTGAGCAGACCTGAGCATGCAACAGGAACTGAGTCAGCCCCAAGGCAAAGGACCAGCCAGTGCATGACAGGGCAGGAACTGGAGGTATACCAAACCTCCCAACAAACCAAAACAAAAAAAAGAGAAAGCACTTCATCTTCACCTTGATCCATATTTGATCCTCATTCAGAGATTTAGGTCTTAGGAAGGCTTTTAGAAAATGTTTTTTGGAAAGGTTAGAATCTCATGAGCAGACTGTACCTCATGGCTGTGCGGGAATGAAAAACAGGTCACAGTGTGGAGATAAACGACATGGCTGAACAGAGATGTGAGAAGTTATGTATAAAAAATTTGGAAGAGTTCTTTCTGACATTCACTCAAATCAGGAAGCAGTCAGAGCAGCAGGGATGCCACAATCTGACACCTAGATGTGACATTTCACAGGCTGGTGTTTCAGTTACTGTGGTTCATTTAATTATTTACAAGGATGCTGTTTACTTTTTTTCTCATGAGTCAGTTTCAAACTGAAATGTGAACTGTTACATACAGTCATTCTCCATATGCCAATAGTTGAGTGTTTAAAATTTTGGGATGAAGACATTACCAGATCTGCTACACATACAGTTTGCAATTCCTTTGTAGCTTACAAATATCAGGTTTTGTAATTTTTGTAATTTACAAAATCAGTAGTTATAATCAATATAACTGTTTTAAATATAGTAGCTACATACAGCTGCGGATGTTGCAGCATGATAGCAGGATGATCCTGCATGTAAACTTCCTTACTAAAAAAAACCAACTCACTCCTACATCTAGCAAACATAAAAAGCTGCGTCAGGTACAGCAATCAGCACCGAGGCAATCAGTCTTGGGAACCTAAGACTTCACAGATTTTTATAGTATCTGGAATATCTGACCATCCAGCCATATAATTGCATGCGCTAGATAATGGAGATAACAGGTTTCAAGGGTGACCTTGAAGGGGAGGTTTCTGAAACAGCACATTAATTGTGAGAGAGGTCTCCAGCAGAACACCAGGCGTGCTGTTTTCCAGATTCTATCCTTCAGGCAAAATTAATATGGGTGTCCCTTGTAAAGCAAGATTTCATTCCCCATGTGTGCACGGGGAATGAAACAGATCAGTGAACAAGAGAAGGATTTCAGGACAAAATGGTGTGTTTGTGGGGAAACAGATGCATCCTGCAATCCCCACTTAATAATGCTGCAGGCTCCTCTCAGGGACCTCCTCAGTGTGTGTCTCACAGTGCAGAGGCAATGTGGAGTTCAGCAGCGCTTGGATGCCTGGAGAGTGAGGGACTCACCCTGCAAACAATCAGTGAACAGTCATAACAGAAACCTTCCACCTGGGCATATGCTCCTTAACATTGCGTTAGTTCTGCCTCCCCTGAAGTAGTGGTCTTTTCTATTTCTAATTTGCAGCTGGGGAAACTGAGGCACAGGGAGGATGTGGCAACTCAGGCTTACACAGCCACTCCATGAGAGAGCTGGGGATGCTACCCAGACCTCCTGCCATCCCCTTCCAAGTTTTAGCCACAATACAATTTCCCCAGGCTTTCTCAAAGACAGTCTAAGCAACAGTTCATGCTCAAATGTAGACTGAAAATAGTTCTCTCTTACCTACATACATCACCCCTTCTTTAGTCTTCTCTGCAGCCTCTGTCACTCCCTGCTTGGTCTTTTCTGCAGCAGCCACCACACCTTCTTTAGCGATGGAGAAACCTTTCTTAAAGACATCCATTCTTGTTGCTTGCTCGGGTATAACCCGGACAATCTGAGGGACAGCAGCAAAAAGCACCTCCAGACAACGACTGCAATGTGCAGCCTTACCCTCAGTGGATACTCGGTTTCTCTGCTGGGCTCTGTCTTTGCTCTTACTCCTCGGCTGGATGAAGGCAGTGTGGGAAACCTCACAGTCTCTGCCAGCTCTTATTGATGAACTGCACTGCACTGTAGCCAATGCCTGTGAACAGCTGATACTGAAATATTAATGATATGGATCTGCTTGGGAAGATTTAAGGAGGGCGGGAGAGAAGAGGAGAAGGAGGACATCAGTAGGTAAGGGACTGCCTGGAAAATTTCCAGACAGATAAAGCTTTTAAAATATGCTGCAATGCTCTCACTCAAGGATGCTCTCATGTGAAGAGGGAGACTTTTTATCTGAAGAGCTGAGTCCCTGAGAGGGCATCTCCCCAAGGCTGCAGCAGGAGGCAAACACAAGCTCTCCTGGGTTCCCAGAAGCTGGAGAGCATGTAAAGCTGGTAGCGTTTGTAGCAAACAAAACCAACAGCGTCAGGTTTCTTGATCTGGCAGTTACCAGAATCCATCCTGCACAAAACAATAACAAGAACATTATTTCTAGTAAATACAGAGAAAAAAAGGGAACCAGCTAGAGCTTGGTGCCAAATGAAGGGAGCTGGGGGTCCCGCTTGCCATATTTGTCAAGTCTGAAGTTGGCCCCTCAAGGCATTTAGTATAAATTACAGTTCCTCCTCAGCTGCACATCCCATTACAATGGTTCACTTCTGAAAAATCAGATGCCTGTTGGGGAAAATCCTGTTTCCTATTTGTTTCTCTGAGTTGCTGTATACAGAGCTCTGCCGCTGCAGAGTGAGACGACATTTTACACCAACGTCATTGCCTATGTCAGAGGTCTGTGCCGCAGAGCACGGCAGGGCAAGAAAATCTTCCAGCTGAGAAGTGATTGGGGAAATCTTGCAGTTTGCATAGAGGATCCATCCAGCCTCAAGGCCCCCCTAAGAAAAAAATGTCAAAATGTAGGATCATTAATCACAGTTGGATATCCTGATGTGCTTAAAGTTAAACTCAAGCTAAATTGTTTTCTGAAGTAGACTCAGAGTGGCCTAAATCAGCTATTGTCCCACTAGCACAAACTGATATTCAGTGCAGGGACCTGTGAAAGCAATTGCTGGTGCAACATGGTGATTATCTATTTTTATTATTATTTAATGCTGCCTTATCTGAAACCACAGAAGGCATGGAGCACTGGCCTCTGAGCACAAACTCTGACTGGCTTTGGTTGCTTTTCCTTACCAGGCAAACAGAACATGAAATTCAGAGGTTTAACTGTATGATGGGAGGGTAGCACGCTGTAACGTCTTGGAGTGCAGTGGTCCATAAGCCACTGCCACCATGAGTTATCAGCCTGGAAGGGTCAGATGAGGAATGTCTACAGAGAAAAAACAAAAGTCTGAATAAAAAAATGACACGTCTGCACATACACGGAAACATGCACACAAATACAGTTCTTACCATGGAAGTAAGCTCATTTCTGTAGCTTTGGGGAGTGTTTTTTTATTCCATACTGAAACAATTGAAAGACTGTTGATCTGGAAAATAACATACAGATTTCTTAATCTTTTTCTCACAAATGGGTCTACTTACTTAGAAATGAAGAACAAGAGTTCAATTTGAATGCAGAGGAGCCATATCTCTGACAGATTAATTTATCAATTTATTAATTAATTAAAAAGAGTGCAAGATTCAGAGGAATGCCATCACAACATACAAATTATTGTAAGAGCTCTCATTGTTCCAGACTGGCAGCAAGGAGTGAAGATTTTTCTTACCATCTTTCAAAATTTCCCTTAGGTGGCTGATTGACCACGATCCAAGGTGTATGGCTGGTGCCCATTTTTGCTCCCAGTGTATTCTTAAATTGGAGATGCATGTCTCTTCTTGTATCACACACCCACTGGTTTAAGCTAGCTGCGCTCAGGGTCAACTCACGACTTCCAATGATTTCATTAGGCACAGGGCAAGAGTCTTGGTTCTACTACATTTGACAAAAAGTGATTTTACCATCTTTGGGAATTGCTACTGGGCCCACTTACTTTTTCACTAGGCTTTCAAAAGCATTAAAGCACAGCAGAGCACTTCCAGGGTTATGGGTTTTACTGGTATCTTCAGGAGAATAACCAGCCTGATAAGGGTGAGGGAGAAGTGTATTTTGATTTTGTTAAGCTCTTGCTCTGTCCTTGCCATTTGTACAATCAAATTCTGTATATTTTGCATATCTACTAAAGGTAAAAAATACATGAAATATCAAGCCATCCTGGTAAAACGTGGATCATCACCAGACTGAATTAGCCAATACTTGAGTGGGATACTCCTTTCCTGCCTTCTCCTCTCCCAGTGACCTTCAGAAAGAACTCACGAGAGGCATTTAAATGCCTTGGATCGTTCCCAAGGCAGCAGGCAGTTTGCACAGGCGTTGTTTTACCTTGAAACCCTTTTAGGAAAGCTCTGGACTCAGGACAATGCTGTAGGTGATCCATATAGGGCATCAATAATAGCTTCTGAACATTTGCCACCCCATGGCAACCGTGGTACCTATTTCTGTTCTACACAGGGGATCCAGTTCAGATTTGTTGCCAAACCTGTATCGGGTAAACCCAACAACAGGAGATAATGTAAGTAACCTTGGCTTTCAGATTTTGCAAAGATCTCAACTTTGTGACTGAAAAACAATTTTTCCCCTTGTATGAGATAACATAAACAGCAGCTTAAGAGAAGCTCCTCCATTCGGAGAATCCAAATTACCATCTCACCTGACAGCAACCTCTTTTTTTCTGTTATCTACCTTGGAACACTGGAGAGAGGTCTGTTATGCTAGACATTAAGTTGCCAGTTTTTCTTATTGAGTTTCATTCATATCACTTTCTAAACAAACCTGTGTCTCACAAACACCTAGCTGATCTGTCTAATACCAAAAGAAAGTCTTCTCTTGATTTGTCCAGTGACCAACCAACTGTTGTTCATTTAAAGGCTGAATTCCATCTGCTCAGGCTTGTTCATAGAGTCTCTTGATACAGAACTCCAAAGTTTCTGGAGAGTGTCTGAAATTGCAGTTCCCCACCTCCCAGACGCTCAAACCTCTCTATGGGTGTTGGTGGATAATCTCTGGAAGCCTGTGCAATGCCTGCCAGTAATTCTGCAATACGGGCAAGACAAGTCCAACGCAAGTCTACCTATTCCCAAAGGACAGATGCAAGGGAAGGAAAAAAACGCAAAGCAGAAATCAAGTTTCCTTGTCTTCTACCACCTGATGTTTCTCTGTGTCTGCAACAGATTAAATCAGGATTTTACTTAATTTGTGTTTCTTCCTTCTTCAATTTTCCCAATTGCAACAAAACCTTAAACACATCCTTTAATGATGAACTTATGCTGGAGTCTCTCAGTTGACAAAAGCATCTTGCTGGATGAAAGGAGTGGGATTTGGTCATATTCTATTGAAGTATTTAAATAGTGCATGATGTTTGACAGGTAAGGAAAGGAACGACAGACTGCTTTGGTGGCTGGTAAATATCCTTTGTTCAGGAAGTTTTTGTATGGAGAATAATATTAACATTAGCAGGATCAAGCCTTGCTCTATATAAACAGAAATCCTCCCTCCTTCTCTCTCCCTCCATTTATGAAAACTTCAAAATGCCGAAAGGAGAACTGTCTCCAATCATTCATTTTCATGCCCTAACAAAAACAAGCAGTTCTGTCTGACATCCTCTTGGCAAACAGTTTAGGACTTGAATCCCTGCATGTACGTTTGCATAGTTAATGAGTAATTTCCTCTGCCAGGGAACAAGCAGTGTGAAGGCTGATGGTTGAGCCGTCTTTAAGGCACACACAGCGAGCAGAGTGCTCCCAGTACAGCACTCAGCAGTCTTCCCTGTCTGATCTCTGCTGTTGAATTTCATTAAGAGCTTTTGAACAAACTAAATAAAAATATAGTCAACAAGAATTCATCTTCCTCCTCGGAAGGACAGACCACTGAAAGGAATCCTCCCCAGGCCAGCAGCTCCTCCTGACCCCGCTCTCCCCTTGCTCCCCTTCCCCGGAGCTGCTGCACAGGCACGTGTGTGCATTGGCAGCAGGCAGGGGATGAGACAGCGTTTTCCAGATCTGAAAGGCAATGCCTAATGAGAAGTTACTCCCTTGCTGTGCAGCTATGATCAAAACTGTCCTATTCATCTTCCTAGGCATAAAATCCTTTCAGTTATTCGGTCTGCTTCAGAGATTTGGAGCTGGGATAATGAATCTAAAGCAATACATACTTAATAAAAGAATTCCAGCTTTTCAAACCTTTTTTTTTGTTTTTTCTTTTAAATACTCAAATTCTGAATTTAAGGCTATAATACAGATCTAAGAGCATTCTGGAGCAGGCAGTGAATCTGGGAAGACAGAAACAAACCAAACAAAAACCAGAATCTATTCACTGAAAATTCAATTCCTACGGGCTCTTTCTCTGGAGAGAAGCCGTCCGGAACAGCCAGTTCGCTTTCCAAGTACGTACAAGTCATTTATCAAGTGTATGGCTTGGCACTGCTTACTGTGTGGCCACCCATCTCCTCTCAAACTGTAGCTGCAGGGCTCTGACTCTAAACAAACAGGAAGGGGCCAAGATGAGATTTTTACATTTTATGCAGATTATCCAGAAGACAGTGGCGATATTTGACAACTTGATTATGGAATTGCAAATGAGACACTGAATTCTCAGGGTGGGCAACATCAGAGTGGGTTAATAACTGTGCTTAATGTAAGTGGTTATAATTACCAGACAAGGCGAAAGTAGTCCTGACAGTTGTCTGCAAGATCCCAGGGCACACTGAAGAGTCTGGTGTAACTGGAAATATCAGCTCTTTAAAGATTGAAAACAGTTCAAAGAAGCATTTTGTAGAAATACTTGGGGGAAAAGGAATTTCATGAACAAGGACACAGGAAAGAAAGCCACTAATGACTGGGGACCAAGAGTGGAGGAAAAAGTATCTATCACCTGTCAAATTTAGTTGCCAAAGTAGAGAACTAGTGGGTTAATTTTTTCTTTGGCTAGATGTTGTGAGAACTGCTAGAAACTTCTGAGAAGTATCAGGGCAGCTCCAAACAGCTCCATGGTGCTACTACCACCTCACTTACTGATAAGGTTTCAAGCATATGTTTGAAGTAACACCAATTTCCACATCATTTTCCAAACTATGTTTTAAATTTGGTTTGTCTCAGCCATTTGTTCCATGCCAGCAGTAGTGCCCAGCTCTGTAAGGTACATCACGGCTAAATTAGGCACCTGAACAGTGAATAGATACCTGTTTGTATTAGAAGGCACAGTTGCCTTCCTCATCCAGTAGGTACCTCCTAGAAGAGACCGACCTCAGACAGCAACGAGCAAATCATCACAGCAAATGACCTCATGTCTGTTTTCTCTGTTTCCACGCTGAGGCACCAGCTCAAAAAGAGAGGCAAAGTTGGGCTGCATTGTGTACCTTAATGGGTTCTCCTCATACCTGTTCCCCTACAGATGTTAAGCAAGAAAACTTACAGCTCAGTCTGCCAATATATCAAATATTATGAACCAACAGTACAACCTGAATATGTTATTCAGACACCCCAAATCAGAACAGTTATTAGATAAGAAATCTTAACTAGTGCTGTTTAGTAAGGAGAGTCCTTTGAATAATTCATATCTTGCGTGTGTTCATGGCATCATCCTATGCTATGACCATCATAAGGAAAGATACGTCAGGCCTTGAGACACTCAATATTTTAACATCTTTCGTAACTGTTACCAAAAATTCATGCTGAATTATTAACTTGCAAACGGCTGAGCAATCTGTGCCTCCTGATTGCTGCACTCATAGGCAGCACCATTACAAATGCACACGGGTTCTTGCACCTGAAGGAACAGACGTTCTGAGCCAGGAGGATGCATGAGAAACACTGCCCTGCAGTTTAGGAGGTATCGTATCCATGAAGAAGAATGATTTAATTGCTGAGTTAAGACTAAGTGGAAAGGTATCTATGGAAAGACAAGTGCAAAGGCTCACAAGTGAGGAAGCTTCAATATCTGTAGCACAAAAATAACTTTTCTGCAAACCACGATCACACAGCAGGTCAGGCTATAAGCCTGTTGTTTGTTTTGTCTCATGTTTGTTTCAGTTCCTTCCCAATATCAGGTTTTATTAAGTAAATACATATATAACACTTAGGTCACATCCAGTATTTGAAACACAGCACACAAAATATTCACACATTACCATGCATTACAGCAGGATGTACACAATTCTGAAATAAAGGCAGCAGGAAGAAACAGAGGGAAGTTACTTATTACTTCCAGTCTTCAGTCCAGAACTTGAGATTTAACTTCCCTGGAGACGTGACTACAACAGCAAGAGCAGATTTTGCCCTTAAAATGATCAAAATCTCTCTCTGCTTTACCCCATGTGCTACTGTCACTGCCCTAGGGCTTAATTCCTCTTACCCAGCGATGTCTGTCACAGGTCAGTAAGGGCCTTTCTGCGGTTTCTTAGGTTCTTCCATTAAGCATTACAGAGGGGCATTCAGAAGGAGAGGAGTTCAGATCTAACCAACGATAAGGAGATGAAAATCCATAGCCTTAAATAACAAGGCCTTCCAAAATCCTGGAAAGATTTTATCCTCTGTTTTTCAGCTGGCATTGGAACGACCCCAAAAAAGCTTTACATTTAATGCTCTGCAGGATGTGCTGAACTTTGGGCTAGCCATGATCTAGCAGTCCTGCACCAGAATTCCCACCTGTTCTGCCAGTGGAGCATCATTCTCACTCATTTTATTCTCAACAATGCCAGGTTGCATCAGCCTGCAAGACAGTGAGAAAAGAAATACAGCTTATGACAGAAACAAAACTAAAAGTAGCACCATCAAGTAAAGCAAAACCCGTAGGAAAACTACATCCAACCTCCAATGCCTTTTGTTTTGTTTTTCCAGTTGTTAGGATGTGGTGACGAAGGAAGCTCTTTACAGCAGCTCTTGGCAAGTGCTTTTTTGTAACACTAATTAAAAATGCACAAAAACCCCAGGTGTGAGATCCAAAGATAACAACCTGAATGGAAACTCTTAAAAATGTTCAATAGTTCTGACCTCTCTGAAAGACTACTTTATGAAAATCTTCACTTTGATAGGAACAAATTATGTTTCACAGAGCTACTTAGCAAAGGTCACACAAAAATGGGTATTTGTAAACTTTTTTTTCTGTGCATTTACTTCTGAATCCATTAATGCCCATAATTTGTTGTACATACCATGAATATTCTGCTGCTAATTCCAGGATATTTAAGACTTTAAATTGTAGTAAAAAAACACATGTGCAGACACTGG
This sequence comes from Patagioenas fasciata, assembly GCF_037038585.1. Classification (NCBI taxonomy): domain Eukaryota; kingdom Metazoa; phylum Chordata; class Aves; order Columbiformes; family Columbidae; genus Patagioenas; species Patagioenas fasciata. The sequence continues at coordinate 13,986,462 of NC_092527.1, read as the reverse complement.
AGCAAGCAAGTCTGTGACATTTTCTGGCACTGTAATGAGAGTCTGTTACACCACTCAGTATTTTCTTTCCTTTCTTTTCTCTTCCTTTCCTTTAAGCTAACATCCTTTTCCTGTGCTGAGGGAGAAGGCAGTTGATAAAAGCCGAGTTCCTGTTCACAGATAAGTTTAGAAGGCAGCCAAGCTCAGAAGTTCCTTGAATAAGCTATATTCCTACCACCTCTTTTTCCCCCCCTGTCAGAGACGTTTGAGCCCCACACAGGAACTAGACTTACATTGTTCAGTAGCCATGGACATTTCCACAGTAGCTGGGAGGGTCGAAAGCTTTTTCCGCTCTTTGTTACACTTTTTTTTCCCTTCCTTCTTCCAACTTTCCAGTTAAAGAATATTGCTGGGACATTCCTGAATTAATCCAGGCTGCGCTTCAGAGAAGAGAACAAGAGACAGGTGTAACTGAGTGGGAAAAAACCCACAATGCTAGTGAAGCTTCTGCTCATCTGTAATACAATAGGGTTGGCAACACTGGTCAAACACTCATACCATCATGGATATCATGATGGTTCAGTGCACAAGCCACGAATTTATGAGACCTCTGCATACCCCCAGAGGACTCCTCCGTCACAGGAGGAAGAAAGTTATTGGGAGGCAGAAGGGCTCAGGGAGGATACTCAGGATTACCCTTCAAGTATGATCTCCTCACATCAGGAAGAGAGAGAAGATTTTGAAGCTGCAGGCCCACAGTCCCGAAATGGGTAAGTACCCCAATGTGTCTGTCTTACGGTTAACGGTACTGCAATCCTGATGCCTTTATATCCTGTTGAAAAACTACTATTTTCAATAGAAGTTTCTCATTAGAATATATTAGATTTTTAGGGATCAGTCTATATCCAAACAGGAGGGGTTTAAATGTTTTAACTACAGAAACAGAAACCTGAATCGGTTGTGGAGGATGAAACCACAGATGGGACCTTCTTTTTGTCTAGTCCAAGTCAGCAGAATAGGGTTAGGTCTCTGGACACACCTGGCAAATGTGAAGCTTTCCAGTTCAGCTGTAGCACCATAAAACAAAACACTATTTCTGGCAAAGCAAAACTAGATGAAATTAATTTATTGACTTTTTCTGATCACAAACCAATGCTGGTTATTTTTGCTGATCATGATAACCTTTGCCCATTATCAGAATGTGCCCAGCTGCAGACTTAGGCCTTGTAAATGTAAAGGAAAAAAATGGAAGGCTGTCAGCAAAATAAAACCAGTGAAAAGTAAATGGAACAAAGCAAGTTATAATAAATAAGCATGATGATGACTACAAATTCAAGCCCCCCAAAAGATTTTCATGACAGTGAAATGCTTCTCGTGGTAATCTATAGCAGAAGAGCAGCCATCCTGGGTAGAAAAGGCAGGTACCTCACTAGAAAGATTTCCAAACACTATGATTTCTGTAAGTTTTACAGAGCATGTAAGTAGGTCTCTAAATGTTTAAAATAGATGAAAACCAAGCAGGACAGTGAATGAATCTTTCATAGCCCTGATGGATGGGTACTGCAGAGCCCTGCTTGGGAGAGCTGAAACAGCAGCACAGTGAGTGCTGTTCCCAGCTCAGCACTTTAGCATGCCCTGGAATTCTTCCCTCTTGAGGAAAGGAAAAAAGGAAGATGGAAACAGACTATAAAACCTTGTTCATGTCATGCTTCCCTTTCATGCAAACTGAAGTATGCAATCTTGTTTCTAATCTCATCTACATGTAAAATTAAGGCTGCCCTCCTCTGTGTAGCATGGTGAGTGCATTAAAACCCTGTTGTCCTTCATACTACATCTTCCCACAAATCTGTACCTCCAACCATTGACGTTAAGTAATTTTCTAAGGCCTGTAAGTGTTGACTTCCAGTTTCTGATGGGTAGTGTTCAATAATGACATGCACTGTTAATTCATCAACTCCTGGTTAATGCATTTCAGACACTGTCAGAGGAAGGAAAACAAAGCCTAAGTGGTACTCAGGACTTCCACCTTATACTGCAAGGTGGTAATCATCTGATTGCCTGTTGAAATGCCAAAGCATTCTGAAAATTGACAACCAACGGTAGGACAAGGGGTAATGGGTTCAAACTGGAACACAAGAGGTTCCACTTAAACTTGAGAAGAAATTTCTTCTCAGTGAGGGTGACAGACAGTGGAACAGGCTGCCCAGGGAGGTTGTGGAGTCTCCTTCTCTGCAGACATTGAAACCCACCTGGACACCTTCCTGTGTAACCTCATCTGGGTGTTCCTGCTCCAGCAGGGGGATTGGACTGGATGATCTTTTGAAGTCCCTTCCAATCCCTGACATTCTGTGATTCTGCAAAAACTATGAGAATTGAATGGTGTAAAAAGTTGCATGTATAGGTTAGCAAGATGCTGTGATATACTATTCTAACAGGGATTTCTTCCTTTGCTCTGTAACTTTGTTCAGCACTAGCTTGTGTTCAGTACCAGCTATTACTCATCCTAACTTCCTCCCAAGAAGAGAAATACTTCCTCCTTTTGTCGAGATAGTTGCATAATGAGTCAAATCATCACATTCTTCCCAATTATAAAACTGTCTTGATGACCACAGACAATCAAAATCTAGCCTGGCAGTAGCTTTAAGGTATTTGTTCTTTTGCTAGACAGTGCACACAAACCCAGGAAGCCAGCACATCTTATGAAAGAAATTTGAGACTTTAAGAGAACTTGTGTCCAAAAGTGAGGGTAGAGAGTGTGAGTAAGGGGGGACAGCATAGATCCCCTTGTAACTGCACTCCAGATTCTAAAAGTCATTGCAAACAGTTGAGGCAATATACCTTCAGAGCCTGTAGTCCTCAAGTATGCGTGGAATACCCTTCTATGCACAAACAAGTAGTTACAATGGATCTGATATTTCCTCCTTACAAGTGTGACATATGCTCTGGAAAAAAACGTTGAGGAACAGAGCTTTTATTTCTGAAGTAGAGAGCAGGGGAAAAAAGCATCAGGAGTTAATCAGGAATTAAGAGATAAAGGAACATAAAGACGTGCCACAACGAAGAGCCTGGCTGGTGGAAAATAATTTTCTACCCAAACTATGTCCCTCTTCTAGTTTGCTTTTAAAATAAGAAAATATTTTCAGAACTAGGAAAGAAACAAATGAAATGCATGGAACCTTTGTCTTCAAGACAAAATTTTGACTCTCATCATTTTCTAATAAAAATGATGTGTTTTTTCCAACCTGTTGCTATTTTCCCCATGTACGAGGAATAGCAGTTGTTACAAAATATTTTCAGATTTAAAAAAAAAAAAAATAAATTTTCTTAGTGTAGTTATTTGAATAATTGAGACTATCATGACTAGTAACTAGTCAGACAGAATCCTCTGTTTTCTATTTCAGCATGTAAGGTCAAATGACTCATTAGATCCCGGTCAAATGCTTGGATATATTTCATTTAAAAAAACCCAAAAGATAAATGAAGCATCTAAAAGGTGCAATTCCACCACATGCTATCTCTGACAGCAAAGCCTAAAGCTGCCTGTACCCTCAGTTGGCCAGACCTGTCAGTCAAGTAACACTGTAAACAAGATCACTTCAGTGTTCCAGGTTAAAAATAATTTAGGAAAAAAGCAGAGGTTATTCTTAACTTTCTCTCTCAGTAAACACACTGACAGAGTTGGTCCCCAAATCGTTGACTCACCCAGTAAGGGAGAAATGGACTGTGGTGGTGTGATGGGAAGGAGCACAGCAACTCAGCAATTAAAGCTGGTTTCCCCAGCTATGACAACGTCTCACAGACCTTCTCCTCTGTCTTTCCAACGTGTAATCACTGCCAAGTAGCCCCTGTTTTGGATTTGCTCTCTCATTGGGCAGGTGGTTTGGTTCTCTGTCTTTCCCTTTAATCTGCAGCAACATGCACCTATAGGGACTTTTCTTACAATTACAATGTGTTGGCAAAAAAAGAAAACAAACAATCAAACAAACCAAACCCCACCCCCTGCATTACAAATAGCAAAGGCAGAAGTCACCCTTGATTACAGGAAGGCTTTCTGATGTTACCCAGGTACATTGCTATCTCACTGAAACACACACCTCTTCCTTTAATTTGGCACTGACACAGCCACAAAAAAGTAGGCCTCTTTTTCTGATTGTACAGGGTGTGAAAATACAGAACAAGTATCTTCTGAAGTAAAGATAAAGCAGAGAAAATCCAAATCAGTCTTATTCTAGGGGAAATCAGAACAATGCTCAATCTTAATAGCTTATTTTCTTTGTCTGCTTTTACAGGAAAATATCCATTTATTTAATTAAGACCAGTTTCACACTGACTCATCCATTTCTTCAAAATTAGTCAGGGGCTTTCTTAGGAAGCTGATGGGATACTGAAGTTCACCAACAAAGGCACACAGAATACGTGCTTAAAATAAAACATGTTTGGATGAAATGCAGCCAAACGCGATCTTCAACCCCTGACATCCTGCAAACCAGTGGAATGGCCGCTGAGCGCTCAACAATAGCCTTCGTGGTGCCAAGTTCATTAACAGAAGCAATGGTTTCCTATCAAAGTAAGGCACTTGGCTCCTTTCAGGACTTCAGGAAATTCTCCAGTTAAGCTTTTGCCTCAGACAGTGACTGCTGACCAAACCCATCACTCGATATTTGGCTCTCTTGCTGAGCTGCAGGGGGAGTGGCTCCCCGTTAGTGTATTTGATGCAAATGGCACAGCTTCACTGCACACAATATAGGAGTTATCAAACTCTCTGTGCCCAAAGCATCATTTCATTTCCTTTGTTACAAAATGCACTAGTGCAAGCTGCAGCAATTCATTCTTTCAGCAGATAGTAAGAGATCTCATTTCTGCACAGCCACAGAACCACCATCAGCACTATTACCACATGGATCTGATGCCTTCATACTCCTGAGGGTCAATGTCCCTTGAACTCATCAGTGGCCAACTCGGAACCAAATTACACTCATGCCCAGCACATGAACAGTGCACGTTGCACCCCAAGTGCACCCTGTCTGGGAAGCTTGTCTTCCTGCACATTTTTTACTCCCTGGCATCGGCACAGCTGTGCTAGCAGGTGGTCCGTGGCTGCGGTTCCTGCTTGAAGACAAGGTCTGACAAGGAGTGAGTGCTGTACTAGGGGTGAAATTAAGTCTGTAGGAATCAAAAGATGAAATCCAAGTGCCATCTGAGAATGCTGTAGGGTTTGTACTGTGGGGAGGATAATATAAATGAGGCAATGGCTGTGATGCTTTGTGAAGAGGAAAAACCTCCTGCATTTACGTCTCTGAAATAGCTTGTACAACAGCCTCCTTTCTCTGGAGCTGCTGCTCCCAGTAAGGCTCCAGGTTCAGGACTGGATTTGCTCAGAAAGCCTTCACTGCACTAAGTCTTTAGGACATTCTGCAGGACAAGTCCCAGCTGGTAACAGACCAACTGGCTCTACTGTTGGAATAAAAGTGGCATTCAAGCAGCATTGCTCAGGGCTCTGGAAGACTTCCAGCACTGTATGGAAATCCATATGTTTGAAATTACCACTGCCACTCTTTTCAGCCCAGCTCATTAAGGAAAACCAGAAATCAATTAGTCTACTTAAACCCCAGTGAAAACCAGGGTGGTTTGTGGGATAAGTCATAGGAGGATCCCAGATCCTCCCTGAGACAGAGCTCTGCTCCTCCCAAGGTAAAGACAGAGAAATGAGTTTCTGCTGTCTGATTGTAATACACAGCTGCTGGCTGCTTGGAAAGAGATGAAGAATTCCCTGCTAGACTATCAGCAATTAGTCCCTGTCTGCTAATTAAAAACCCAGCGGCACACCATGTTCCCTTTGGAGAGCCAGCACCTTTTTCAATGCCTGAATACCTTCGGCTTTCCATAACTAATAAAAAGATAAGTCTGTCTTAAAACTGACATGCATAGTCCTAGTTTAGATCAATTTAAATGTGATATTTTACCTCTGTTTTATTGAGGCTACTTTTGCTTGCCAGTAAGAACTTTGACGGAAAAACAGAAAACAGATTATTCCATAGCTAATTCTGCTTCAACTGGTATAAACGTGGAGTCATTCCGTGTAAGTTAGTGCAAAATCATTTGATTAAATTAGAAGAACATGGTCCTCTATTGTCATCTTGTAGCACCAATTATTGCATATCTGGTGCTTTTTGCATAGTATAGAAAAGGAAAGTGTGATGGACCTGAAAGTTTTGCCCTTTGTCAGTTGTAGGCACAGGAATGGCTGGACAGGAGTTTCCCAAGTAATTATAGAAACTGGCTTCCTTGAGAATAGAAAGCTGAGGAAACTGATGTGAAGGACAACCCAGTTGTGCAGCCAAAGGAATAACAAAACTTATGGAAAAACAACAGCCTGAAGTCATGAAGCTTCTGTTCAGGCAAAAATTCCACTGACCTTGGAAGTGTCTAAAATTATGCATTGCAGAGCCAATCACGAGAACATGTAACTAAGAAAAATAAAGCATGTAAGTACCTAGCTGAGCTGGTGGACATAACTCACACTCACTATCATGCTGCGATTGTTGGTGTAGCAGTGTATGAAGAAAGAGACTACCCTGTGTTCATTTGAGCAGAGTGATAATTACTGCCTCTCACTTTATCCCCTGGTTGTGGGGGTTTTCTTTTCTTATAGGGTGGCCCAACCAAGTGCTAGAAGCAGAGATAGAACTACATGCATTGTGCAGTATTTCTGTAAAAGCAGAAGTAGTCTCCAACATAAGAAAAAAATCATTGTAAGATCAGTTTTTAGTTTAAAGACCTTAAAGGTTCAAATAAAAGGAGCTTAAGCTAAAACAAATTCATTGAATCTTATTTAAATAGAAAATGCTTTGTCATGAGATATATTTCATCTCAGACAAAAGAATACACTTGCCTCAAAAAAGGTAAAAGTGAACAGATGCATGTAAAGACTCTGTTGTATAACCAGATTAGAGGAAAGCTTAGGGAAAAAAAAAGCACCTAGTCTAGCAAAGAAAATTATTCAGATACCTTTTTTCCCTGGATTTAAAAAAAAAAAAAAAAAAATTAAATATTATTTTGCTTGGAATGTAAAAAAAAGAAAAGCAAATGAACAAATTAAACATCAGTAGCCCTGGATTTACTAGGGTTCCCTCACATGTTGCTGTAACTCACAGTATTGTGATAAACAATGTGAATGGTAAATTCACCAGAGTGGAGAGAAAGCCCTTCTGCTCTCCTCACATGAGCAACTCCTTTCTACTCCTCACTCTCCTTGGCAGCAGAAGCTTGAATCAAAAGGAAACCATTAAAGAGAATAAAAGCAGAGGGTGTTAAGTTTGTTATATATTCAGTGAATGAAGTGACATAATTACAAAGCAGGGGAAAAAAATACAGAAGCAGAACACAAAGCTGCTGTGTTCCAGAAATCAGCTGAATAAAGAAAGCGCTATTTGTGCAAGAGCAGCTCTTTGAAACTTCATAGACTGAGTCAGAGCTCACTGGAGCCAGCGGAACAACTTCTGCTCACCTCATTGAACTTTAGATCAAGCCTTTCTAAGTCTTCCCATTGTTCCACATTACATCAAAGAATGACATATTTTCCCTCAAGTTTAATACAGTTAAGTATTTTTAGTTACAGATAGTAAAGTTTCCTTAAAGGAAGCATTTGACAAGATGTGCAAAAATACTGCAATAAAAGCTTCATCTTTGGCACATGTATCTATATTGCAGCTCATTACAGATGGGAAAGACAGACCTTATTCACTTATACGATGAGAGAATAAATTTTGATAAGCTTCATGGAACTCAGAACCCCTAAAAGCTTTTGTGATCAAAACATGATATTATGTAGCCATCCAGCTCCACAAATAAGCTTTTAAGATCAAGTGAGAAAGAACTAGTGAGCAGACACTAAAGAAAAATGGACATAAGAAAATGTGACCACCATTAACAGAAGCTTTTATTGAGAGTATATCAAACTCCCTTTTCTTCATGGTATTCATTCTGCGTAATGCTAATAACTGTCCAAAGTAGGCGTCAAATTGGGATCAGCCATTAATTCAATTTCTGATATAATGTTGCCCCTTCCTGCAAGTGGGAAGCCCACCACATACCTCCAACACATTAACAGGTTTTGAAAAGTAATCCTCATCTTTTCTATTAAATGTGTGTGCACATTTACATGTGCAATATAGCAAAAGTAGCCACAGTCACACAACACCACATCCTTGCTCGCACACGAGCTGATGCATGTAAACATTTGGTTTAGATTTGTGTGGCTTACATGACTCAAAGGACTTGTTTGGGAGCTGTGTATGGTGGGAAAAACAAATCAGCCCAGATGATGATTCATGGGGCGTGGATTATTTTCATTAGGAAAGAACAAAACACTAAAGCCAAAGAATTCTATTTTAAAGGAGGTTTCCACGCTGAATGCCTGGGTCTGGCAGGCATCCCATGGGCAGATCCAAGATACTACACCTAGCACCGATGCCAGCGAGCTCCAGCAGCAGCACTCGGTCACTGTATTGCCCAGAAAAACAGCAGAGAGGATCTGAGGGGAGAAAAGCCACTCCCCAGCTCTGGCTTGCTGGGCACGGGAGAGAGGGCAGCCTAAAGACAAGCACAGATCAGGTCTCTGTTTCAGAGTTAGTCCCCTCCCACTGACCAGCAATGGAGGCTGATTTAGAAAGCCTGGCAGACACAGGCACATCTTGAAGGCAGGCATCAGCCAGAGCATGTGTGTCAGTCTGCTGGCTTCAACTGAACTGCTTGGTGACACAAGCAGAGTGTTTGACTCTCCAAGAGTAATGAGTTAATAAAAACTTGAGGATTTGTCCTCTGGTTCAGTCCCATAGGAAACAAGACTCCCATTGATAACAGGCACAAAAATTCACCCAGTCACTTGCAAAGGCCTTAAAACTACAGCTCACAAAAAGAGCTGTTTTGGCTTTCAGTCCCAGCCTAGGCTGCAGACAACTGCTTTCCTGTTCAGCCTTCCCAGTGCTGTAGGCTTTGCCAGATTCCTGCCCCTGCTTCTAAGAGATGAAGAGTTTTGCTTGCACGGGTGCTCGCTGAAATCAGAATTATGTTTTCATTAAGAAACAGGGAAGCAAGAAGGCTGTCTGTGTCCCAGCAAGCCCTGTGAAATGTTCCCAGCTAGCCCAGGCTGTGTGCCCTTTCCTGCCGTGCTTTCCAGCTTCCCCCCATTCTCCCAACTGCCCGGTCACGGCAGCCACAGCTTCTGCTTTTGTGTTGGACTCAGTTCCCCATTGTTTCTGCAACTCTCTCAGAGAGGCAAACTTTTTCCATATATGCTGATTATCAGAGATTTGGTTCCTGTCTTCCCATTTAAAAATATACTGCTTCAAGTTCAGCTGTTCTTCACCAGACACGGCTCTCTCCCCCACACAACGCTCCACTCCGTTTTAACACAAGCTGAGACAAACTCATGGAGTACAAAGGCCCCCTGATCTCTCCAAATACCCCAAATAACATGATCAGTTCTGCGTAAGGCCTGATATTACTTTTGTTCTGAGAAACTTGTGTTGATTTCTTAAAGGAAAGGAATTCAATAGTATTCATGACAGTACATAATAGGATTTCTAATTTTTCTCCAGGCTTCATTAAAGCAGATATGCTGCATATGTTGATATCAGCAAGCTCTAAGGCTCATAGCAATGGCTGCAACTATACCGCATGCTGTTTTACTGGAGATAGAACAGCAGAGCCCTAGAGCTGCCAGAGAGAAAAATGCAAATCACGTGAAAATAGCACCTTGTCACTTATCAGGTTTACTCTTGGGCATTTAAACTGTCCAGCAACAAACTTTTGGGTACTGAATTGCCAGCAGCAGTACAGGAAGAACAATGTTAAAAAAAATATTCAAACCAAAACACTATAATGACCAGTTCTTGTCATTGCTAATATACCTGTCACATGGACATCTAACATAAAGGTAGCTCAGTTTTTAAGGTTCAAGTGGTCTTCAACCAGGACAGCTAATTTCAGGAAAATTAGAGAACTGTTTCCTCTGCAGGTGTTTTACTGTGAGGTCTCAAACCCCTTTGGAAATGAATTCATGCCAGTCTTCCCATCTGGAAAACAAGACTGTGATTGGAACTGTGGAGTCGGGTATTTCAGTTCAGAATAGCTAACAGCCCCATGCCAGCGAGCATCAAGGGACGTTTGAAGGAGCTGCAGGTTCTGCTGCAAAGGCAGAGCTGGATTTCATGGGTCACTGGGGAAGATGGAGCCCTTTGCAGCCTGTCTGGAGCTGGCACAGGCTGCGGAAGGTCACCAATTCCAAGCCTAAACCACAGAGGCTGAGCTGCCAGAGTCAGTGTAAGACCCTTATTCCTCAAAAACTGCACCTTCATTTGAAAAGAAGAACAAACACAAACGCCTGCTTCCATTTCGCAGGACAGGAACCAGTCAGGTTACCTCCTAACCTGGCAGCCTGTTTGGACCTGTCTGTATAGAGACACTGTGGAAAGTTAAGTTGCATTGGCTAAAACAGTGCAAGTGGTATATATTTTTTCATTTCTCTCTCTGAACTGCTCAACCCCACCTTTTCCATAAGGAAGAGGATTAGCACATTTTAACATCTGTATGTTGTTAAGTGGGTATGTGGCAACTTCCTAGTGGCTCTGCATGCACACACTGTATTGGAAATAACTGTGGCAGGTGCCCTCCTACTACAGGCGGGACATGGAGCCAAACTTGTGTGAAACACAAGGCCCTGGACTGTCTTTAAGACAAGTTGTCTGTAAAATGCAATTGCTGGTTCAGTGACTCTTCCTCTGAAGGTTTTGTGGCCAGAGTTAAACAGTGAGAGGGCAGAGACTACTTGTCTCCCTATAGCTTCTTTTTCCATAGCTGTCACATCCCTTCTCTACAGGATCCTACTCATAGAGTCCTTCAGTGTTTAACTGGTGAACTTCTGTAAACACACTTTCTGAAACAATCTGTTGAATACACACATAGTTTATGAACAGTAATTGCAATTACTAATTAATCAGATGCTATTTTTTCCATTTCCCATTCTAGTCATTACTACTTACTTCCTGTCACTTGTGATCTTGGATTTTAACCATCAAACTTCAACCAACAACACACTTCCATTTCTTGACTTCAAACTTTTGAAAAGGAAGAGGCTCATCTACACTCTGGGATAAACAGATGCCTATACATTTCTGAATCGGAAAACTTACCAGACTAGTAAGACTCATGTGTCCTTGCTATAAGCATAAAATTAAAACTCAAGAAAACCACCCTCATATTTCCAATATTATTTTCCTGCAGGTGATGGGAGAAATTATTTCAAAGCCAGTCCAATGAATGAAGTTCAATCAGTCACTACATTATCTTGAAGAAGTAATACTTAGGAAGGCACTGATTATTAATGGAGTTTATGTAGGATTAAGTTTTCAGAAGCAGTCTGCCTCGACCTGATGAGTCAGTCATTAGGCATCTGAAATGGCAACATGCCAAGAAAGGCAATTTGACATTTAAAATGACATTAACCTGCAGGTTATCATGAGATGGAAATTTCTCTTGCTAAATGAAAGGACTGGAAATGGAACTAATGCATCAAAGTTCAGACAATCAACCCTTCTGTAACAAACCCCGATAAACATCCCAAATGAAAACAAAAGAACTGGGAGTGGAGGGAGAAGCTAGCAAGCATTTTCCACTTTCCTCATCATCCAGCTGAAAAAAAAAAAAAAATTTGAAGGCCTTTCTGCATTTCTTCTTCGGCACTGTTACAAGCAGATACTTCAAAAGACCTACTTCAAATTCCTTTCCCATGTCTTTCTTCCACTAGGAACTGGTGTTCCTTCACGCAGTCCCGCCTGGTAACATACATAGAAGCCTGCATGAAGGAGAAGTACATAATCAACTCCCAACAGCCCTGTCTAAATGGAGCACCAGACTGCCAGAAGATCATGTAAGTATCCTAAATAAAACCAATGAAGGCAACATAATTTTCTCTGAAGCATCTACATGACATTCAAAATTATTTAATGACACATTTTAAAAATAATTAAAGCACCTACTCAATTTAATACCAAAATGATATAGGATCTGATTCACATACCTAATGTAAGAGGCATTTAAGTAACCTGTGCAAACAACTGTCTTTCCGAGCCATAAAGTACAGGGGTACACGGTGATTAAGTGATTTCCCAAATCTTTCCACATTTATGCAGAAAAAAACAGATAACATACCTTTCCTATTATTTTCAGGTCATAATATACACATATAACTTTAAAAAGTTCTGCCTGTGGCCATCTGTGAGACCACTTCATGGCAGAAATTGGAGACGTGCGGTTGCCCAATTGCTCTCTCTTGCAGAAGGACTGGCTGCCCAAAGAGTACTGGTGAAAGCCAACAGTGTACCTGAAGGTACCAGGACTGATCTGTGTTTAAAGCTGGGAGGCGTTGAATCACAATACCCTTCTGAAACGAAATAACATGTAATACTCACCTACATGTTTTCACGTCTATGCAGTCAAACTGATAACAACAATGCTTTTGTTATTTGTTAATACAAATTAATTTCTCTTTGTCTGGACATTAAAGTTTCATGAGTATTTCTAGTGGAGTTTTTCACAAATTTGTATCCTCCTAGGTGTCAGTGACATTTTTGAGTATCTGTTAAAAACAACACTTTCTCTACAACTCATTGGAATATTACAGAAGTAAAAGCTCACTCCACACTTGATTGCCAAAGAATCTATTACAATAAACATTACAGTTGCATTTCTGAGTGTTACATAAATTTGCCATCTGTGACATTTCTCAGACTCGAGTCAGATCAGTGCCTGCATGTTTGGAAAATCTCTCTCCTGGAGAACAGCAAAACTGCTGTGGATGGCCTCAATGTTTTACTAAGCAGCAGTGACACAGTTTACGATGCATTTCTTAACTGTGTTTTGCGTTAGTCATCTAGGAGACACTTGGCACCAGACTGCTGCTAGAGTCAGTCAATTTACCCCGAGTGATGCCAGCTGACTATAAGTTGCAATCTAATGCCCAGACCCTTACTCCCCAGGTACAGGACCGCTCTGAAGCCAGTCTATCAAGTGAAACAGAAGGTTTTGAAGTCTTTGCAGTGGAAATGCTGCCCTGGATTTATTGGCAAAGACTGTGAACAGCATGGTAAGGAAAGCTAGAGAACATGTGTGAGAATCAATAACTAAATGCTAGTCACAGTGGCAAGAAATGATTGCCTGTTTGGTTTTCCTTTTTTTTTTTTTTTTTGAGAATGGCTGCCTTACTTTCTTTGGTCTGCTATGCCCCAAATCACTAATACCTTGAAACAAGGAGTAGTTGTACTTAGCTGCAATTAGTAGCTAACAGCATTAGCTACTTCTTCTCTTAGTAGCACCTTTGTAATCTTTACACATGGATAAAGGTATTTGTTTCCCTGGGGCCTGTCAGATGTACAAGTCCATCCAGGAATGCCTAATTCCACACAGAAACTGGTGACACCAGAAAGCAACACCAGTATGTGAAACGTCTCTATGGCCAGTTTACAGGATGAAGTTACCTGGCTAGGGAAATTACAACATATCCAAGCCCAAGCAAGCCAGACAGCCCTTGCTCTCCAGCCCGCAGCGCTGCCTCTTCCCTGAGAATTTAAATGGATAAAAGGTAATTCCCTGTAGTGATTAAGGCAACCATGACAAAAAAGTCAGTCATGTGAAAATTTTCACACAGTCTTCGTCTAACTCACCTACCCAAAGAGACTCCCTGGATAAAAAGGGAGTTTCTGTTTTTATCTCTGTAGGTTTAGCTTTTCTTGACATATTTGTCTTTTAGGTGGTGCCCAAGCCAGACCTTCATTTATAAAGTTGGAAGGATATTACCAAATACAGTGCTTTTAGTTTAGCCTCTTCCTTCGTTACACTTGTTGACCAAAACCAGCTTTCTCCATCTTCATCTCCTCATTTGTACAGCATCAGTCACTGGAGCTGGTGCCATTAGAAAGTTCAGGTAACTGCAGAACACGGAAGAGGAATTTTCAGATCTTTTGACAGGATCCCCCAGGAAAAACAAAAAACAAAACCACAAGCAAACAACACACATATTTGCAACAGACTCACTTATTAGGAGAAATAACTCAGTGTACGTTAAAAAAAACACCCCTACTACATAGCATTATCATTTATGCAATGTTGTATGCTAGTGCCATACCGTTAGCAAAGTAATTTCTCCAGACAAGATGTTCTTTCCCTAAGAAACCTGTAATGCAGCAGCCTGTCTCCACCTCAGTTATGCTACACGTGAAATTGCCCTGCATTGTCTTGCTAAACTAGTAGTTTCTACATCTAAAACATCATCACAGATGTATTATATCTTAATTGCAGATCCTGATTTTATTCTGGTGCCAGAAAATCAAAATGAAGGACAAGAAGAAGAGGAGTTCTCAAACCACAGTATGTGATTGAAGTTATTTTGCTTGCCATTCTTTTACCTCTCAGTCACTGATGAGAAAAAGAGATGTATTTTTTAGCTGCAATTTTAACATGCTAAGCTATGGACAGTATCTCTAGTGAAGGCATTCTTTGGGAAAGTTTTTACACAACTACATTTAAGGGCGTAAACGACGGCTTTTGGTATAACAGCACATGAATGCTCTAGACAAAGCATTCTAAAGTTTCAAAGTCGTATGCTGGCTGGTCACCAGCGATACCCAGTGAGAATGCCAGCCGGGACAGTGGCACGGACGTTTAACCCCTTGCTCTGCACAACATGCTCACAAATCTTAGCAGAAAAACAATCTATTAAAAATGCTATTTTTGAGTAGCTCCCCAGTAGCTTTGAGATTATTATTATTATTATTATTATTATTATTATTATTATTATGAGGTACCAAGATTCATATCTCGGGCACTCTGTCCTACCAATCTAAGTGTCCAAAAAGGACTTACCCTCTGGGAAATGGTGTGGCCTGCAGTGCTATCAAGTTATCTTCTAGCAGTTGGCTTTAGGGTAGTATTGCAGCCCTGAAACAGAGTCTTCTTTACATTATACTCTCAGCACTGAATGAATATGCAGTTGCTTTACAGGACTGAAGTCTATAAAACATTAGATTTAAATGTCAAAAGTAATCTTGAAGGGTAAGAGGTCCCCAGGGTGGCACAGTTGGGATAAACCAGTTTCTGCAACTCCTAGTGTACACTTTGAAATCTACAGCTCAAAATAGCAGGTATTTATTTAGAATAACATCAGTTAAAGGGCCCCTCAGCAAGAGTCAGATATGACACACTCTATGCTCCTGATTCCTTAGTGAAGCACCACAATTGCTCTTCCCTGCTGTCCTTTTATTCTAGGTTGTTAAACTTTTCAGTCAATTGGCTTGAAAGGAGTTATTATTCCAGAACATTTTGATGGTGTGGGGAGATTTTAAGTGAAGAGCATTTTAATGACCTCATGGCTAGCACAGCCGATGTCCTTCTGTTAATGTTTAAATATATTAGGTTTTCATCACTGTTGAAAAGAAAATCTTTGCAAAGAAATAATGAATTTAGGTGCTATAAATCAACAAACAACCTAAATGTCAGTGCAAAATTTTCAGAGCAAAAGGTACACAGGTGTTCTCAGAGGTCTTGTAGGAATACCTGTCACCTGGTCACTGCACTCTGTTGCATTACTTTGTTTTTTTAATCTTGTGATTAGTGTCAACACCTGTGGATTCAAGAGAAATGTTGGAAGTCATTCAAAATCATGAGGCATTACTGGATGATCTTCAAAGTGATATTCATCAAGCAGTCAGCAACTTAGGTGACTTACAGAGAATATTTGAGAACAACGGTACAAGCATGGTGTTAGAAGTGAACCAGAGCAATTCAGGTGAGAGGTCTGATGCAGAATTATCGGCCTGACAAAAGGCCCTGTAAAACCACGCAGACCAGAGAGAAAAACTGGAGAACAGAAAGGCCCTGATACTCCTTGGTTTGCTGGTTCTTTCTAAAGAGAGTAAAAATGGATGCAATTCCAAGACAAATTAATGAACCAAATTATAGAGTAACTTGAAATGGGAAATGAGATGCAAGGCAGATTCCTTTGCGCTTTTCTGGAATTTCAGAATATGACTTAAGCACAGAATAAAGAGGTTGCTTTTACTTCAAATTTGTTAGCTTACTGTTCTGCTTCTACAGCTTCTTCTTTTCTATGGGGATGCAGAGTTTAGGTTTGTTTTTTGTTCTTTTTTCATATTCATGCTATATACTCTGATGTGCAGAATATCAGACTGATTTCTGTAAAAAAAAAAGTAATATCCAGCCTTTCTCTGGAACATTATTCCTGCTGTGGGAAAAAAAAAAAAAAAAAGAGATAGTGCATTTGACCTACAAATGTGAGCCACTGGTGCAGAGAAATATTTTCTAATGATACAGACTATTTTCCTCAGCGAACTTCAAGGCACTGAGGTTTGAACATTAAAGTTAGAAGTCAAGCCTTAGTATAATTCACATCTAGTACAAATACTTCACAGATTTTTCAAGTTATTTAGTTCTGGCCTGGAATATTCAGCTGCTAAGATGCTGTATAACTTTGTGAAGTAGAAGGTGCACTGTAGAAAGCATCAGAAAAAGAACATTATGAGACAGTCAAACAAGCAAGAGCCCACCAGCTAAGGACTGTTGTGAAAATGGGCAGTTGCAGCCACATACAAAACTGCTTGTCCAGGGTCTTCAAAATGCAGTATTTTTATGACTTAAATGTGGCAGTCAATACCTAAGTTATTGTCTGCAAACTCAATGACACAATGTGCTTCACAATAACCTCGATTTAAAATCAGGCTTTTGGTTTTGGTCAGAATTTGGGGTGTAAGATGGCAGTTACTATAGAAAAAATACACACTTGAATTACCCTGGCCAGATTAAGAAGCGTTCCAAAAGCAGAATTTAAATTTAATGAGGGTTTTTTTTTTTTTCCTAAACTGTGTTAACAGATCTACAGGAAAGGCTTCTGCAGCAAGTTTTGTTTCCTCATGTGGAGAATTTTCTAAGGAAACATTTTAACCCAATGTGGGCAAGCTTCAACAGAAGCTTACAGAACCTCTCGAACATGGTAAGAAACCTGTCCCATGACGTGGAAGCCAACAAGAGAAGCATAGAAAGATTCCAAGAGAACACTGTGCCCAAGAAGGAATTCCAGGAGCTGGGAACTAAGTTTGAATCAAAAGTTCAAGAAAACATAGTGAAAGTTGATCAGGTGAAAAGAGATGTAGAGAACCAATTGCAAATGCAGCAGGCGAGTATTCACTATAATCTCACCATGATCAAGGCAGATACTGACACAAAGCTCAAGAAGTTTCACAAGTTACACCAGTTCCATTTCTTAGCTGTGAACAACAGCATAGCAAACATGAAACAAGAGCAAAACAATCTTGAAAATAAATTTGAGACTTTGAAAAACAATTTAACAGACCTCTCCTCACATCATGGTCCCAAAGATGAAAATACCCAGTTAACCATCAGACAAATAAATGACATTCTGGCAGGGCACGCAAAGCAGCTTAAAGAACTTTACATGGAGTCAGATGTGGCCTTTCAGAATATTGCAGTTTTAGAGAGGTGGTTTAAGGAGTTAAAAAAAAATATCTCAAAGTATAGGCCAGAAGATCTTACAATAACTTTAATGGAGAAATCTCTTATTATGGAAGAAAACAAAGCGGCAATGGAAAGGCAGATATCAGAGCTCAACGATACTCTCTCAAATCTTCGGGAAAACTATTCAGATCTGTTGAGGTACATGGAGGAATGTAATTGCCAGAGGGTATCTTCTGACACCGATGTACTGGAAGAAGATTTAAAGAATACCACGTACTCCCTTGAAGGTACCCAAAGAAGCTTAAAGGAGATGAAGCACTTAGAGTCAGTTTTCAGAGATCTCTTGAGGAATGAAATTGAAGAGCTCTCCTCAGCTTTTCCATCTATCCATCAGTCCCTTAATCTCCGTCAAGAAGAAAACAGACAGCTTCAGTCGCAAGTTACGGCTTTTTCAGAAGACATAGGTTTCTTGAAAAAGAAAGATGAAGAAATTCATCGACACATCAAGTATCTCAACAGTTCATTTGGTTCTCTTTTGGAAGACGCCATGCGCCATGAAGCAGCACTGGAAGCTTTACTAGGAGAAGAATTTATGGAAGTCTTGTTTGAAGATGATCCTAATATCCTAATATTATCAGTATCTCAAGTGCAGGAATCTCTCAGACATATCTCAGATAAACTCCAAGAACAAAACATTACTTTAGAATCCCTTATGAAGAGATTTCATCTCCTGGAGAGATATCAACAGAATAATCACCATGCTCGTACATCTCCTAAGCATCACAAAGAAGAAACACAAACATCCTCTACTCTAGATGAAGTTAGCAGTCAACGCAGCATCGTAGAACATATGGAACCTAACTATGAGGCTGCAAAAGATGACTCCTTGGATAGCTCAACTTATAATGATATCATGACTCTGAAGAATGATATCAAACACCTGAGCCTGGCAATCAAGATGCATGAATCCAGAACCAACATGAATCTCTGCTGCAATCATACAATAGCAAATATAATTGAGCCACTCAACATTTCTGTGGAAATTCTCTCAGCAGATTTAGCAACTCTCAAGTGGAAGCTGGAGGAACATCTGCTGATTTTTAAAAAGCTATTTGGAAGCAATGAAGAATTAGTTGCCTCAAATATAAGTCTGGATGTTACAAAGATTCAGTCTATGATGACCAGAAAAGTGAGAGGGCAACAGAAAGGTCAAGGCAAGCAAAGAGACAAGAAAAAGCCTGAGAAACACAGAGAAAATATGCAAATGATAAATGGAAGAAATGCAGTGCAGACAGAACTTTTGGAAAAGGGTGAGTTCTTTTCTTTTATGTGCTGATGTACAGGTAGCTTCTTTCTGGGTCCTGCTCTAAGTGCTACACACATGGCATATTAATTGTGAGACCTTTCCGTATCTTGTGGGATGCTGGAGGGAGAAATTCTTCCATTATTTACATCTTTTGTTTGTAGATGCTCATGTTAATGTAGTAGCAGTTTTCTCTTTTACAGCTGATGGGGAGTGCTAGGCTTCCTGGTCATATTTCTTTTTCCTCTGCTATTTGAGTCTGGAAGGAGTATACTTAAAGCACCAAATCCTGCCTAATGTGCAGATACATTAAGTGAACTGCTAGAATTCACACAAGCAGAACAGGGAGGACTGACCAGAGAGCACACTCTAACAGCTGAGCTTCAGGGACAAGTTTTCAGCTTACACTTTGCTGTGTCTGTCCAATTGCCTTTCCCCAGGCACATGTGGTCATAAGCACCTGGTAATTACAACCACCACAGATTAAGCCCTGGCTTTTATGATTGTAGTCCTTGTTATGGGCATATAACAGAGAAAAAATCAGTCCTTTCAGGCACATCTGTGCTGCAAAACTGTTGTTAAGACTTAAAAAGCAGAGAATGTATTTCAAACTAACTATTTTTAAGACAGCATTTTTTTTTCCTGGATAGTCTCAGCCTTTTACTTTTCTAAGAGTAGTGGTTCAGATATTTCCAGGGAACCATTTGATCTAATCCCAGACACATACTCACTTTATGCATTTAGCTCTACAAAGAAGCATACAGAAATGAGACCGACAGGGTTTCATCCTTCCTCCCACTCTGATGATCCTTGGGAGACAACAGTGCTCACTGCTAAAATCCTGTTCTTTTCTTTTTCAGACTCATTGGTGGCATTCCATGTGGGATTCTCAGAAGGAAAGGATAAAGAAAAAACTCTGAGGTTTAATGAAACTTACCTCAATTATGGAAACAGCTATTTCCCTGAACATGGCTACTTTAAAGCACCACATAAAGGTGTCTACCTGTTTGTCATCTCCGTGGAGTTTAGTTCAGGACCAGCATTAGGACAACTCTCCTTTAGCCGTGGGTACAAAAGAACCCTCTCGAGCAGTCAGAGGAAAACACCAAATGGAAACACCATGACTACTTTTGCTATGGCAGAAATGGAGAAGGGGGAGAAAGTGTCCTTTGAATTGCTACAGGGCTCTATAGTGAAACGGAGTCCACCTGGGACAACGATGGCTGGATTCCTAATATTCAAAACTTGAATAGTGACATTTTGTTTTATTGGTATCTTTCCATAGATGCAATGGATCAATTTACTATTGCTTCATCTGTGATGTATTCAATCCTACTGCATGTGTTTAAACATAGCACTACCCCAGATTTGTCTTCATGCTTCTTTTCTGGAAGTGTTTGGCTTTTGATTAGTTGCTTATGAGCAGCAATGGTATTTTCTTCCAAGTGATAGCTGTTTGGACTCCAAATGTATCAGCACACACATTCCCAAATCCTTCCATTGTGAGAATTGCACTTAATCAGAAAAATAGGTTGGGTGGGACTTTCTTCACCTACAACACAAGTAATTTCTCCTTTCCCCTGGCAAAAGAGTATTCTCCCATGGCAAACACCCCTGCCACTGGCAAGAGAAATATTTTAGGAAGAACTGTATATATCAACTCTCCTATTTTGTGAACAGTAGCTTAAAACCAAGAAGCCAGGAGAATTTCACCTTTTAGTTCTCTGTGGATCACAGGCAGTCACAGACTGTCTTGGAAACTTCTGCAACTCATTCCTATTCGATGTTCCAGTCTGTGCACAACATGAACACTAGAAGAGATTGATCAAACCCACTAAGGCGCACCCTATGCTATTACTTGTAAGCAAACATCTTAGAAACAGCACGGTCTTTTTGCTTCTGCGTCTGTGTTGTATTTCAACTACACTGCAGAAGTTTGATAGTAATATACCCCTGTTAAGTTGAATTTAGATACAAGGAAATAAAAAACTATTGGTGAAAATGCAATCCTGAAGAATATCACAAATTCAGCCCAGAGTTCAGCATTTAGTAAATATTTTAAAACCAACCAAGAAAAAAAAAATAACAGCAAAAAGGGAAGTTCATTGATCTACTGTCATTGTTGAATATAAAATACATTAACAATTACGGTAAAACAAATAGCAGAATTTCTGAACTGTAGAGTTTTTTGAATTTCCAGAATCTCAAGATGACCATATCTGGTCATGTCCTAAACTTTTCTTCTGTAAAATAAAATATCCCAAAGGCTTTCATTTTAAACAAGTTCAATTGTTGTGGGATTTTTCCTTGGTTATCCTAATATCTTACAAAACAATATTAAAAAAATTACATTTGCCAAAATGAAATGCATTTAGAAATTTCCAATATTTTTGATGAAAGAAATACCTTCTTATTATGTATTTTATGCCCCTATAAGGTAGCATTTTTTAACAGAAATCTATCCTGCTCTTAAGGGGTTTTCTCCCCACCTGCTTGTATTCTAAGCAACACCAAACTACAAAATTATTTAAAACCACATCATTACCAATACACATTGCACTTCAGAGAATAGTTTCACAAGCAGACAGTACGTATCTTTTGAAATAAAGCTACAAAGCAGTTTCAGCTACTGACTTGCTGAGAAGATTCTCCATACTGAAAAAAACAACAAAACAAATGATTAAAAATGATCTCCCATCTGCTCCTCGCCAGTGCTGATTTTCACACAAGATTAACAGTCAAGTCTTGCCATTTACCTGGAGATGCAGAGCCACATCTCGCACTGCTCTGCGGCAGGCAGCACAAAATGCCTGCAAGCTCAGTGTCGTCTTCTGTCCCACAGATTTCTCAAATATCTGAGGGAAGGAAGGAAAAAAGTTCCAGAGGTGAAGTGTCAAAAAGGAAGAAAAGCATCAAATTGTAAGATTGGGTTAATCCAGTACAAAGCTACTATACCGGGGTGACCCAGACGTTTTTACCACTGGTTCCCCAATTCCAGGCTTTTGTGGGGGCAAAGTTCTGCAGTGCCCAGCCAAGCTGATTGCCCGGGTCAGGGCAGCTTGCATTCATTCAGTGCACGCCAATTCTGCAGCTACCAGCTCCGTTCCACATCAAATAAAGACCACACATATAGACATTTAAAAACACCTTAGTTACTTTTAAAGCTTTGACAGAAAGCTTCAACTGGAATGCAAACCATCCAGGTGCTTAGAAAAGGACACAGTAGGTAGGAGATAGAACACCAGTTCATCCAGAGAGGATTTTCAAAGGTTTGGCA
Organism: Patagioenas fasciata; assembly: GCF_037038585.1. Lineage (NCBI taxonomy): Eukaryota > Metazoa > Chordata > Aves > Columbiformes > Columbidae > Patagioenas > Patagioenas fasciata. The sequence goes on along the minus strand of NC_092527.1, from coordinate 13,964,359 downwards.
TCCTTGTGCTTACCAGGGTTTGCTTCTGTTGAAGAATAAGCCAGACAAGTTCAGAGATCGTCGACTCCAGAGTGAACAAAATATTAACATAAACGTTTTCGTATTTGAATTCTTCCAATATGTGCTCAAGTTAGCCACCTGCATATACAAAGAGGACACACTTGACTGGAACACCCTCACTTCTAGACTGTGAAGGAAAAAAAATTAGTGAAAAATAATGGGTTAAAATATTCTATTGGCTGTATAAGCCTTTTTTTTCTTTAATGAATACAGCAGGTTTTCAGTAAAATTCCATCTAAATGATCTCTCAAATACAAGCAAACTATTTGACTACTGGTATGAATCTCTTTAAAGCCCCCCACAAACACTTATTATGTTGTTTGTGGTTTTTTGGGAGGTTGGTTTGTTGGTTATTTTTTAAGATTAACACAGCCACATCACCATGACCTGTATTTTCAGGCAACAGACTAGAGGAAACCATTTTAATGAAGAGATGGGAGACTCCAGTTTAGGACCTAAAAAATTTGCCACAAAAACTGCAAGAGGACAAGGATGATTAACTGACAATTACAAAAAAAATAACTGATTGGCTCAGTGGATATAAGAATAGGGGATTTTCAAACATGAAAAATAGAGGCTGGCCATAGGTATTAGGAAAAGAGAATTGTCTGTAGGAATAGACAAGTTGCTTCAGCTTATCTCATAGGGGACCATCTAGACTAGCACACCTGATTGAGGCATCAGCCAAGCACGAGTAGGCACAGAAACATGTATGCTCACTCCGTGATACAGACATATATACCAGCAACATGAGCTTCACATTTAAAAAAAAAAGCTTCCAACTTCTCTCAGTACTTCCCAAAAATCCTACAACTGCCACAAAATGTTTCTGATAGCTTTATAAAGATTTTTTAAAAGCTGTGCATCTTAATGCCTTTGCAAAATTATTTTGTTACTGAAACTTTTACTGCTTTATGAAAGTCAGTATTTCGTAGTGCTTAACATTTTGAAATTAAAGTCTCCTTACATTTTTTCTTTTCTGTTACTAAGATGATCTCCTTACTTTACTCAAAATGCAAATAACTATCATATATCATCAATTTTACCTTCTATAGATCCATCAGTGCCCGAATTGTGCAATCAGATTCATCTGAACCTGTTTTTGGTACCCACAGCAAGCCAGTCTCTGAAGTCTGTGGTGGTCGCCCCTCATGAACCAGATTCCTGAGCTGGTCAGGTCACAGTACTGGTCCTCTCATGACTCAGACTCACACCTGCTATTCACTTACCACATTAACATTGGTGAGAAAGACTGAAGTGGTATTTTGGGGAGAGGGAAAGATAGAATGGATTAGCAAATTAATGGAATTAAATTTATCCTTTATGAAATTAGTGATACTTCAGCAATTTATTTTTTAGTCATTCAATTCACCAACCACTCAGTATACTTCTTGGCTTGCACACAAAATATACATGTGGTGTTTTTAAAAGTATCGCCGGATATGGCTGTTTCAATTCTTAAATACTGATGCAAACTCATCAGTAGCGCATTTTTATACAGAGGTCAAAAATGGTCACGCACAAATAATAACATTTTGATGTTTATTATTAGCAGGCAGCAGAATCTACTTTCATGTATCAAAAACGCCTGATTTTTTCAAAAGTATCTTCTTGTCTTTAGGATATAGCACCACCCTGTGGCCATATCAAGAAGCAACACTGGAGGGGGGAAAAATAAGTACTCATCAAAACAAAGACTGGTGCAAAAAGTTTCAGTTACTCACAGTATTTTCATTACATCCTCCTGTAATGCTAACATAAAAATCACAATTTTCAATCCAACTACAGTCAGTGTAATCAGCAAAGATATTTCACAAAGTAAACAATAGCCACAACCATAAGAAACTGTTTACTTTGCCAAGATACTAATGGTAAGGAGATCAAATATTTGTGCGGTATCATTTCCTGGTACTACATGTTCAGGAAAAAAAAAAAGGTTTAAAACTACATACAGTCAAGCCTTCCACTGTACTTGCCAGAGTTCTAATATAAGAATGCAACACTTGACTTTACGGGCGGGGATGGAGGAAGTGCTATGATTATCTTTAAAATATACTGATAACCATTTGATTATGTACGATGCTCAGCTATCAAAACTTCCTAGCTATCGTAAAAAAAAACACCCTTAAAGCCAAGATGATTCCTGATCAAAGGCAAAAAGAGAACAGAAAAGTGAACTCACAGTCAGTACATTTCTGCAATAAGAAAATAAATTTGGAGATTTTATAGAATTGAGTACTCACAGATGACAGGTCCCCTTGATTTGTCTTCATTTGCTTGAATCATAAAAACCAGAGTGAATTTAGCAGGCTATACAGAAGCATCTGCACAATTTCATAATCAACAGCACATATTAGTTCAAATCTCTTACTCTGGATATCACTACACAAAAAGAAGAATGTTGTACACAGAGGGAACAAAAAACAGTAACAGAGGAAACAAAAACCAATTAGAGAGTCCCTTACCCTTTTATTTTTTCTCTTCTTACTTAAAGAGATTGAGGCAAATTTATATGGATAGAACCAACGTGTAGTGAATTTGCGTACGCTCAAATAGAAGAATTATTCCATTTTGATTTGCCTCTGACTTTGCTATAAGACAGGGTTAAAAACCAGGAGAAGGAAGCATTGGTTTTACTGTTTTGCCCAAATTTAGTCCAAGCAATAGAGAGCCCAAACTTATAGAGCACCAAATAATTCTGAACAACACTGAACAATAAATGTGATCATTAACAACAACTGGGGGGGGGAAGAATTTAAAAAAAAAAAAAAAAAGCCCCAAAAAACCATAAACGAGGTATTAAAAAGTAGGGATTATTTAGTTACAGTATTACGATTTCCAAGTCATTACATTTTCAAGGCAAAATTTTATAGTAACAAAACACATAACTAATGTATACTAAAATAAGATTATTTACTTAAAAATGATACATTGGACATAATCTGTGTACAGAACAAGCAATTCAAGGTAAACTCAATAAGGCACCTTCTAAAGCAGATGCTGTACAAAATACATTAGTGTGTTACATTTTTAAAAGAGTATTCTACACTTCTGGCATATAACACACACAAGAGTGTGACCATTTGTCTTGTTCCACTCTTCTTCCATATTTTATTTACAGCTTCTCTAGGTTAACTACAATGTTATTTATTCTTCTTGTATACAATATAGTACATTTCATTTTGGGCATGGCATGTCAGAGCACAAATGTCACTACACGATGTGGGCTTCTGTAATTGCATTCCAAGGTAACATATTACAAAGCAACAATTACATAAGATTTGTTCCAAAATTAGAAGTAACGTGCACTCCACTTCTGCTCTACCAACCAAGGCTAATTCACCATGGCCCCATAAAGCACCGTATCGTGCACCATTGCCAGCCATTGAGACATCACCCCTATTTGGAATAAAGATTGTGGGCACAGGATAAAGACTTTTGACTTCAGAGGCACTGTCAGAAGAACGAAGAAGTGCTAAATCATTCTTATATTTGACAGAAGATGCGTATGTAACTTCCCTTTAAAAATATCTGCAATGGCCAAAGAGTGCTTTTTAACTTAATATCTTTGCTTTTCAAACATTTTAGACCATTAAAATACAGTCTGTGAATACAGAGTAGGTGAAATGTATCCAAATTATTCATTTTATAAACACATTCAAATGGTCATTTAGATCAAGATCTAAAATTTTACTCTAGACTACTACGGAGATAACGTAAAATATTGATTTTACCTTTTAATCGATACCTCAAAATAGGCTAATTGAGAAAATAATTGGGGAAAAGTGATGCACATTGGAAAAACTGTCAATTTCTTGAGTAAAACTCAGGAAAAATTACATATTGAGTAAAACTTGGAATAAAGTCAAAATGTAGGCCTACTTTTTTCTGTAGGAATATCACGTTTCTTGGAGAACTTACAAGTTAATCAGGAACACAGAAACGGTTCTTTCAGTTGCTCTAACAGTAAGATTTCTGTAAGTGACTCAAATTATTTTCCACCTAACTGAAATCACATGGAGTAGGTTAAATAAGTACAAAAACCTCCCCTCCATAGATGAGTGTTTAAGAACTTCAAAGGCACAATCTTGATACTCCTCAAGGTTTTTTCCACACTTCTGATTTTTATATTAAAAAAGAAGAAGACAAAAAAAGAATGAAAACAGATTTGTCAGTTTTGACCAACAATATGAGATTAATCACACGCCAACAGAAGAATCCTATTACCCTCCCTGACCTTAAAGGCTTCTGAACTCTACAGTTTTGCATAAAGCAACAGGTGCGCTTTAGAATCTGCACTAAGCAGGTTTAACTATGTAAAAATTAATGGGCTGACTTTGAGAGAAGCTGGGTTTTTTGGTGCATGTTTGTGTTTGTTTTGTTCTGTTTTCTGCAAATGATTGCTAAATTGTCAGTACAGATATACTTAGGCTCCAAACAGAGAATGACTTTGCACAGAATGTAAATATGTGCTCAAGTGCTTTATGCAACCAGGTACTTGAGCAGTAACATATTTCGGAATATCAGGGAATCAAGAAATGCTAAAGACTTAACAGCTCCTCTTCAGGACAATGACTACTGCATATGCGTGATATGTTTGAGTGTGAACAGAGTAACTGAAGAGCTGAAAAATTAAGGTTAAGCTTAAGGCAAGAAGGTTTTTTTCTCTCAAAGATCATCTTTGCAGCAGCCAGCTTACTTCTGGATCCAAGTGATGTCTAAATCAATTCAGGTCTTAAGATGTCTACCAAAGATCACCACCCTATTGCCTTGCAAATGCCTAAATGGAGAAGAGGAGACTGAGGGGTGACCTCATTAATGTTTACAGATATACAAAGGGTGAGTGTCACGAGGATGGAGCCAGGCTCTTCTCAGTGACAACCAATGATAGGACAAGGGGTAATGGGTTCAAACTGGAACACAAGAGGTTCCACCGAAATTTGAGAAGAAACTTCTTCTCAGTAAGGGTAACAGACAGTGGAACAGGCTGCCCAGGGGGGTTGTGGAGTCTCCTTCTCTGGAGACATTGAAACCCACCTGGACACCTTTCTGTGTAACCTCATCTGGGTGTTCCTGCTCCGGCAGGGGGATTAGACTGGATGATTTTTCGAGGTCCCCTGTGATAACAGAGGAGAAAACTATCGAAATTCAAACTTCTGGCAATGGCTTCCTGAAGACTTAAGAAAAAGGAATTTAAAAAAAAAAAAAAAATCACAAAACAAGTTTACAGCTAATAATGCTGTGGCAACTTCTAAAAGAAACAAAAAAATAATCTAAATGGGAATGGGTTAATTTAAATAGACCTCCATGCTCTGAAAGTTTAAGCTAGCAGGGTACTTATATAAACATTTTTCCTTCTAATTAATAAAAACCCTAGAGAAGGAAAAACTAAAAAGCTTATCCCTTACTTATTTTGGCTCACACCAAATATTTTCCAACTATCTGTGCAAAAATTATGCGTGAAGACATGATTAACAATTTCAAATTCATCTTCTATTTCTTGGCAATGGACGGAGAAATGTTCTTTTAAAAAGCCCTTTATCATGAGGATTGTGGCACAATATATATCTCTCGCTGTTCTCAAATAAGTTAAAATCATAGTTGACACACCTATTAACTTTTCAGCCAGAATACATATTAATACTTAAAGGCATTACTGAACAAAAGTAATTACTTTATTTTTATTTTTTTAAAAAAAGAAACGTCCCTCAAAATAGCTAGATTTCTATAAAATATGTAGAACTGTTAAATAAAGTCTGTACATCAAAATAGTAAATAAAAATACTGCAATCTTTTGCCTGACCATTTACATTATGTGAACTACAGAATTAGAACAAAAAATAACATGTTAGAAGGTTGTAATTGTTCACAAATCACATTAGTTCTGCATTACATTGCTTTCTACTAGTTGTACTTCCAAGGGAAATTTAAACATATATCAAAACAATCTCCATGTACATATTCTAAGACAACAAATAATCTGGCATAAATCAATCTGAAGTTTTAACCTTTTTTCCTCGATTTTGATATTATTCATAACTTTTTCTTCAAATCTTGACTATGGCATGTGTGTATGTGTGCATGTATCTAATGGAACACATGTACCTAGGACTAGGCTTTTTTATTTACTAAAGCACAAAACACACTGTATAAATAACTTCCCTTTTTAAAGTCGTCTAGAACAAGATTTACAGTACAAAGTTATAGGCACTTAAATTACCGAATAGGTTCAATTGTTCCAATACTGTGTGTTCATTCTTCTGATGATTCATGCATTTGAAGCTTCAACTTGAGTTATGGTACTATTTTCTAACTTCAAAGTAGAAGTGCCAAAGTTATAAATCAGTAATCCTGCCTTACAGTAACCTCATGGAGGGGTTCTGGTTTTTAACCAACTTGTCTGAATCAGTGAAGAAAAGGAGGGAACTGTAGCTTCCTGTGCATGCCAAATAGTTTGCATCATAGGATCAAATTTTGCAATTAGATTAACTTAGTTTATCTTCACAAATTGTTTTTTAACGCCATTCCTTTTAAATGTGCCTAACTAGAACTTAAAACACCCACTGATTTACCTTGTCTCATGTCTTGAATTTCATAACCGTCCACTAGATGGCTCACAGACGTGGCCTCCTGCATTTACATCAGGGCAACTCAGCTAAAAATCTTGTGCACATTGTGGGTATCTTCAACAGTTCACATCGGTTCTCCTGGTCTTGACCTTTACTGTACTCTCTAATCTTCTGAGTGCCCGGCCTGCGCTTCCTGCCTTCCTTCTTTTGTGTCTGTAAATTAAGACTTGTTCTCAAGCCTTTCAAACCTATCTTCTGCCTAGTTTTGTCAAATGGTGAAAAAGCATGCTCCTACAGTTGACTGATTGCCTCCTGTACAGAAAAAAGGTTCAGAGCATGACAGACCTGCAACTCTCACTAAAATAGAAAGGCAAAACCTATCATCAATGGTCTTTCTGTTAAGATGTGAAGTATTCTACAGCAAAAATGCTGGTTGCATGTGGCTTTATTAAGATATGCCCAATTTCATAGTCATCCAATTACGGAGCCCACTAGACCACAAGTGAGGTGACCAAAGCAGTTTATACCTCTAAGAGAGGCTGTTTCAAGCTCTCTGCAGACTCAGGTAGGCATTCCTTAACTTATTAATGGTTCACATTTTTGCAGTCCTCCTTGTGACCAAAATAAGAGTAGAAATAAAATTAAAACTGAGATTCTGGAAGATAACTTAATGGCAAAGAGTAAGTTCTGCAGCAAATCTCTGATTGTGGAGCCACAAAATGCACAGAGCCCTGACCATAAAACTTTGTTCATTTAAATGGTTTCTTATCTATTCCAAATGACAGCAAAATAATCCTGGCACACACATAAAGGCATAAGGAACCATTAAACTGAGCAGTACCACAAACAGACTCATAAACTACAGGCTGTTTCACAAAAACTTAGTATGGATTGACAAGGTTTTATCAGGTAGAAGGCAAAAAAAAGCTTATATTCTCCATCTCTGTTGAATCCATATAGCTTGTTAGGCTTTCACAGAAAGCACTGTAATCTGAACATTCAATTCAGTACCCAGAGTTTTACTGGAGACTCACTAAGTATGACTGAAGTGTCAATGCAGCTCAAAAAAAAACAAAATGTGTATTTTATCAAGGCTGTCCATATCCATAGCATGTACTGTATAGAGGCTCTCAGTATCACAGTCTATGAAGTACTGAAAGATTTGATTAGCAGCCTGTAGAAGTGTGCTGAGAAAATACACTGAATCTCAGTTATTTTCTCTTTCCACATATGTCTCACCCATGTCTGAGTGAAAAGATCTAGGAGTCCAGCTTTGCTCTCCAATGTCAATTTACTATGTCAAATCTTTACATCTTGTGATTCCACCATCTTGGCAAGTGTCTTCTTGATCCTCAAGGCCGTGAGCCTTGAGGCAGGATTATGAGCCCAGCATTCAGACATCAATTTCAATATTGCTCTTAAACACTGTAAAATGAAAACCAAAGGAACAATACTGTAACAACTGACAGACCTGAGGTGTATAACTTTGGTTTGCTGTCAAGCCCAAATTATAGAACACTTAAGTCCAAATATGCAACTTCTACATTTTCTGCAAAATTGTTGATAGAGAACTATTATAAACAGATCAACTAAAAAAAACACAACCACCATGTCCCAATCCTCCTTCTTCCTCCTCTTCACTGGCTAATATTACAGTAGCTAGAGCAAATGTAAGTATTTCTTTACTTTTGCAAGGATGCATTACCAGAACTTACCACTACAACTCAAGAGTAGCGGTACAAGAAATGGTAGCAATAAGCAGAAAAATTTTCATATATATGGCAGAAAACCTATAGAGAACTTCTTCACCAAAAATGAAGATGTGACAAAAGTTCTTTCAACAGGTGAAAAATAAGATGTAAAATCTGGAAATTCCTAAAAGAAATCAAGGATCTAGGGAAGAAAGGATATGGCATATCCAGTTTGCTGTGTGAAATAGTTACATCTTAATTACTGTGTTCAAGCTGTGGCCCTTTAGAAACACATTTACATTTAATATTTCAGTTACATTATGGTTTGTCCTGGAATGTACCAGGAGGAAAAAATAAAATTTTTTTTTTTAAAGTGAAATTGCCTAATATTCCTTATGCCACAGACCAATATGTTATAGACATTAAGACCAATAAAAGAAATACAAAACTTTAAGTTTTAGCTCCAGTCAAAACTCTAAAAAACATTCCACTATCTGAAAAGAAGACCTCAGAGTAGTATTCAAACACTTTGATGCTGCTTAAGGTTATCTTCCCCTCAGATCACTGAAAAGATATATAAAAATATGAGTATTTGGAAACTATTTCAAACATATCTTTCTCCTATTGTTGCTGTGAGGTTTTCAGAATATCATATCTGAATGCAGTCCCTTTTTTTACTCTGTTTTAATACTTACTAAGCTAAAATACTCTTCCATATTAATGAACAAACTGGACTAATTTTTCCTTTCAACATACTTACTTCATCACTGTTCCATCTATTCGATACTACTGGGCGTAGGCGCTTGACACACACCACTTCTCTCATGTCCTCATAGGATGGATCACTTGGCACCATGTCATAATATGGCAGCTGATACTCTTCAACAATACCTGAAGGTAATCGTGAGACATCAAGAACCATTAAAAAACCCCTTAAATCTATACATCTACTCTCAGACTGCCTTAGCTAGAAGCAAAAACTAACTCAATTTTGTGCGAAGGTAAACCCACCACACTGTTACACTGTGATAAATATCTGAAAATTTCACTATAACAATCAGACATTTACTAGAAAAGCTCCAATATTACTAATATTAGGTTTAATAGCTACAGCAATAATATCTTATCAATTACATTTTAAAAATTTTATTCAAGCACAGGGGTGAAGAAATACATCTGCATCCCACTCTTTCTCCCAGGCTAGGCATTCTGCTTTTTGAGCAAGGCAAAAAAGCCTGAGATGTTTAATTGCAACAATCAAAAGGTTTAGTTCAGTGATTTGTAAGCTGTACTCCGAACAGACTATTACTACTGCTTATAAAGAGTGCAAGCTTGTTGATACAGCAGGGTCATTATATGTTTTCCTGAAGAAGTACTGAAAGTGAGACAAAGGCCTGGTAGATTTTATGAAGAATATTTAAAAGTTTACCTCCTGTGACACAACGTCGAGCCATTTCCCAAATGATAAGCCCAAAACTGTAGATGTCAGCCATGATGTACGGTTGGAAATGGTTTTTATTCAGGCTTTCATCTAGGACCTCTGGAGCCATGTAACGTTTTGTTCCCACTCTAGTATTCAAGGGAACATCAACTTCGTTTGTGTCACTATATGAAAATATTAAGAAGTTAGTGAATTGTGGACTATAACAAGACATGGTATGATATCTTGTATGATGCAATTGGCTACACTGCAAAGCTCCCATTTATAAATTAAATTCTTCTGTTTCCCTCTCAATACTACACTTTAAATACATCGTACTTCCCTGAAAAAGATCATCTAGACAAATGACAGTGAGTATGGAAGTTGACGGTTTACAGGTTCTTTTACAAGACATTGAAAACACATATAAAAACTGTATTAAAAACTACTATAAATACTGGTATATTTGGTAACAACTCAGAAAACTATTTGTAAAGGCTTATGTTTTATTTCAGGCTCTATTGTAGCAAAAGACAATTCTCTGGCTCCATTGAACTTAAAAAAGTGAAGTATTCAGTAATACTATCATAGTATTATTTTTTCAATTAAGTTTCAACTCACTTTACACTGTCCGAATTTTCCATGAGATAATTTATAATGAAACTACATGACAGCAATTTCTATGAGAGGCCAGTTTTGAATAATGAATGAATTCACATCATCTTCCTTTCCTCTACGTAACTACTTCTATTTTCCACAAGAGTCTTCTCATTGTTCATTCAGCAACGTATTTTCACCTCAACGCTCACCAGCATCCAAAGGAAGACCAGCATTTTACTCTCAAAACCGAAAACATGGAACCACATGACTCCATCTTCCTTTTAAGAATGACATCTGGTACATTAAAAACAGTTTTTGCATTACAGAGGATTTGTTCATCTACCTGTTAAACTTGACTGCAAGACCCAAGTCAGCAATGCAGCAAGTTCCATTTTTCTTTATCAAGATGTTTTTACTCTTCAGGTCCCTGTGTGCAATAGCAGGCTTGCCTTGTGTCCCATAAATTTCTGTGTGTAGATGGCACAGACCACACGCAGCAGAATATGCCAGTTTGAGCAGAGCCCTGTTGTCTAGCGTAGTGCATTTCAGAAAATCGTACAACGATCCATTTTCATGATAATCTGTAATCAAGTAAAGCTGTGTCCACGAGCCAGTGCCTTTAATATCTGCAGCTATGAAACCTATGAAATATATAAACAAGGTTACAATTTATTTGTACGTAAGGTTTTTTGTGCAACAGTTTTAGTAAGAATTCCTAAAGCTATAGTATCTTGGACTGTATCAAAAGATATCCAAAGACTCCCCTTATGAAAACTAATAATGTAAAAGCTCAGATTTCAACTACACATGAGGTTACCACTCCAGTCTTTCAGTAAAGAGATTGCAAACATGTTTCCAAGCAAGAACAGCAAGATTCTACCCTTTCATTAACATTTTCTTAGCATACATGAAGGGATGCCCATCTGGTTATTCCATAGAAGCTGCCATATACCCCTCAAGCCACCCACTAAGAACTCCTCTTCTTCACCCTCACACAAACCCTCCAGTATGGTTTAAACCATGTACTGCTTCCTTACCAAGGATGTTTTCATGACGCATCAAAACAGTTTGGTAAATCTCTGTTTCTCTGAACCAACTGGCTTCTTCCGTGGTGAAAAACACTTTCACTGCGACTTTCTCACCCCTCCATTTGCCCATCCACACTTCACCATATCGCCCTTTTCCAACTTGCCTCACCATCTGAATTTGTTTGGCAATAGTGCGCTGAACCTAGGGAAGAAAGAAAAAGTAATAAAAAATGAGGGGAAAGTGAAGGAGGAAAACCAGCGATTAAATAAAGTACCTGGACAAGCTGCTTCTCAAGCTTGGACTCCTTTGAACTATGATCCCACTGTAAAATCTGTTCTATATTATTTTCCAGTATTCCCATTTCAAACTCATTATTGCTTCCTCCAAGGAAGAATTGTATAGCAAACCCAAAACAATTAGATCAGCTCAACTTATTTAATTCAGATGCATTCTCCTGCACTCTGTTTCTATTTTATAATTAGTCATCTGTATCACTGGCCAATGTTTATGCAAATACTATATAGGATGGCAAACCAAAAATTGTGAACAACTATCAGCCAATAAAAAACGAACCTCTTTTATCAGACAGTGGACAAGAAAAAAAAAATATCTTTGAGTTAGCTCAATTTGATACTTGTATTATCCATTCATTGTATTGTTACTTTAATGTCTGTAGGTTCCAATTTTTCTTTAAATTTTGCTGATGCCAAAAAGTTTCCTAACATAAAATCTAATTTTGCACTTCATTTTAGTTAATTATGTGATGATGGGCTTTCACACATCTTTAGTTTATACTGTACCTTTTATAGAAATTGCATTTAAAATTATTAACATACTGCATGGATAAACTGCTTTGTTCTAGGTATTAGGTAAATACCAAACTTCATATTTGATGGAGAGAGGTTTAGTGAAGAAAAAACTTAAGTTTATGAATTACCAACAACGGTAGTCCTGATCCACTCCCAGAACTCTGTGACTGGTCAATAAGGTCTTTTAATGACTCTCCAGCTGGAATAAATGCTTCATCTTGTTCCAGGTCACGATTATAACAGTGCCTCTTTGCCATTGACTTACAGTAATGCCTGCAAAAGTAACATGAAAAGTTAAGCTGAACTCCAAAACATGTAGTAAACTGAGCAAGAAAATAAGTTATATAAATATGCAAGTTTTCTTAAAAGAAAAAATCAGATTTTACCGTACCATTTTTTTCAGTAATGTAACTTACATAGGTTTTTAATATTAAGAAGTAGTTGTAGTGCATGTAGAGGCATGTCAGTTTATTATGAGTCAGATGGAAAACCAGTATTTTTAACACTCAGCTCACAGGCTGTGTTACTAGCATAACACTGCTGGGTTTGGTTTAAACTAAGACTGAACCTTGAATCATAGCAAATGAGACTGACACAGGCACATTTCTGCTGAAACTGGTAGAACAACAATCACCTCCAGCACAAGACTGGAGCTGACAGAAGGCGGCACAGTCTCTTAAACTACACCCACATGAATTGCTGCGGCTCAGCTGGTCAATTATTTAGTTTTGAACGACAACAGAAAGGAAAAGCTATAAAACACATCCTTGTCGCTTTAGGGTCACAAAAGCAGTTTTAAAAGGCCAATCTCAGAAGCAGATGGAATTTAACTTTTAAAAGTGACTGAAGATCCAAAACCTTAAAAAGCATGAAGACATTCTTGTTTACTAGATGCTATAGCATCAAAGTTCTATGTAGTTTAGAAAACTGTAAACGCTTTGTAGCCAGAGGAAAGGATCAAATTCACTTAAGTTCTATGCTTTGAACATTTAATTTTACCTCACAGTGCAAACTGCTAGCCACAGAAATGGGAAATTAAATTAGAACAGTTTCACTTCCAATCTATTTTTGTCAAAAACACATATGATTAAATGAGTACATTTACAAAATAACTGTTCTGTTTACACTCATTTGGGAAATTAAAACTGTTGCCAACAAAGAAAATGCTTTCCTTACTTGTAACAAAAGCAGCTAAATAAGATGATCATGACAATTATGCAGACTGCCATAGAAATCAACACTGCCATCCAACGAATGCTGCCATCAAAAAGTCCATCTATTAAAAAAAAAAAAAAAGAAAGTTTCCCAATTAATTAAACATCTATTGTAAACATTTATTTAGGTATGATATTTTCATATACTGTGTAGATGAATGTGCACAAATTGAAACACAGGAGGTTTTGTCTGAACATCAGGAAATATTTCTTCACTATGAGGGTGATCAAGCACTGGCCCAGGTTGCCCAAGGAGGTTGTGGAGTCTCCCTCCTTGGAGATATTCAAATGCATCTGGACATGGTCCTGTGCAACCAGCACCTGCTTGAGCAGGGGGGTTGGACCAGATGAGATCCAGAAGTCCTGTCCAACCCTCAACCAGTCTGTGATTCTGTGACAGCGCATGGAACCACTTGCAAAACATCATAAAGGAGCAAGACAGCTGATGCATTTATCAGTTCATGTGAAGTTACACAAATTTATAGGTTTTTTTAGTATCAAAGTAAGTATTTACAACAGAAAAGCAGAGATCATTTCATTTGGATGACAACAAAAAAACAGAGGATTTAACTTGAGATTCTGGAGTTGTTGGTTTTGGTTGACTCTTCTCAGTTCCTCCTTAGAAACAGAAATGAAGGATTTATAGCAGTAAGATTCTGAGAAATTAAACAACAGTTAAAACAGTATGACTTGTCTAGCAATAAATGAGTAAGTGCATGAAAATATCCAGTATTTTCATTGGGAATAACAGAGAGAGAATGAATTTACAGTACATAACAGTTAACAATGCCAAAGTATTTTTTTAATGATACATTGATCATGACAAATGCACAGTAGAGATTAAGAAAACCATTTTTAAAAGAAAAGAGAACAGGCTGTAGAAAAAGAATAAAAACAGATCAAAAGATCACATGCAGATCAAGATACGAGCAAACTGAGAAAGAGAATAAAAATACCATGAGTGACTGAGAAGAAAATATTAACTCAAAAGTGGCGGAAAAGGAAAACTGGAAATAAACAGTATGAAGCATAGTACAGTGCTTCACATTAAAACTAGTTAGTAAGGGAAAAAACAGATCTGTGCAATACTGCAGTCACATTTTGTACTTATTTTTATCTGTTGATCAGGAAGAACAGAATCCACATAGCATTTGTTAGTAGCAGTGTGAACATCTAGGAGCTATTTACCTGTACTATCAAGCGGTGGTAATGTTGGTTGTAAATCCTGATTGCAGAAATCAGTACGACAGCACTCAATTGTTCGACGTAATTGTGCTTTCGGTGAGTCCTGTTGAAACACAATTGAATAAACGTTCAGATTTTGAAGTGATCAGTTAGGATGGGCACAAGCGATGCTAGTGATACAACCCAGCATCAACAAAAGTTTAAGCTATTTTTTTTTAAAAAAATAGAAAAGTTCAACCTCACCATTTAATGCATGAGACAACATCCCAGTGGCACACAACCATCAGCTAATCTCTCTGGGTGCATACATTCTATGCTCACTTTTTAAAATTTTTTGTGGAACTTTTTTACCTGGTGCACAGAAACAGATGATTCCTACTTTTTTATTTCATATATTGCAAATTTTTTAAGCTTGGTCAAAAGCACTTAATCATATGTTAAAGAAATACTGCTCTTAAGACAAAAAACCCTGGTTCTTTTAGGAGTTTTTCTCTTGTGCTCATCACAGCAGCACTGCTTACTTCAAAAACATTTTCAGAACACCATATAAAAGATGGAGGGGTATGAAAACTAATCTGAAGATAAGGCACTAATATAAATACAAGAACAACTTCAAGAGGTCATTGTGACACCTCGGGTCTGATTTGCAGTAACTCTAAATATTCACAGCTGTAACTGAAGCGAACAGTGTGTCCAAGAGGCAGTGCTACTGACAGCTACATTATATAGGAACTCAAGTCCCAGATTTACATCTGGGTATTCAAAGCAGTGATAGCATTTCAGGGGGGTGGGGCAAGCAACCCAGCTGGTGACCACCTCTGCAAGCTCTGTTTAATGTAAGCAATGTGACAAAAGAAAAACCAAAATCCAGTCTTCCAAGGCAATATTCACTTGCCCAGATAGCACTACATCCCTGTCTTCTAAACAAATCCTTGCGTTATTAACTGTGCTTTCAGTCCAAGTTCTGTAACAGATAAAAAAGTTCTAAAGGCAGCAGTCTGCTTAATTATATCTCTTTAAATCAAAAGCAAGTTATATTCATGCAGTTAGTGATATATAACTACTGTAAAAAGGGGAAAAAAAATAAAAGTTGTGCATCAGACAGGAAAACATACATTCGATAAACCGTTCGTATGTGTCCATGAAACTTTAAGGGAGCTCTTGTGTAACCTGTGAAGACAATTCCTTATGATTTTGCTTTTCTCTCAGATTAACTGAAGAAAGCAAAAAATTCCACATCAAGGAAGTCTGCATTAAAATACAAACTACTCAAGATCAATTAGGTTAAATATAAAATAGTCTCTTCAACTGTGGATACAGCTGTCACAAGGAAAAGGCAGGTGTCCTCTGTGGATTCTATTCCAGTCTTTGCTCAAACACCATTAAGTGTCCTTTCTGTCACTACTCACCCATGATTGTTCACTTCCACTGTCTTCAGTGGTAAATGGCAACACGCGAAAATTCTATTATTGCAGTTGTAAGCTACTGAGGTTTAAATTGCTTATGCTTTTTCCCTTACATAACCTCCACAGAGATCTTAAATTCTAATAATATCTCATCTTTTTTACCTTGCACTGGAAGTCTGAACCTTCGTACTTCATGCAGCCAGAAGCAAGTGTGGGTTCTCCATGTTCATCTTCCTCAATGATAGCAAAGCAATGCCCATTAGTTCTGGAATAAACACATCAATTGTTCTTGGCTAACGTGTTTGTTGTTCAGTATGCAGCATTAGTTGACCATGAATGCATTAAGAATAATAGAATGCCAATATCCAGAAAAATTCTTCTTTAACGCAGTGGTTACCATACGGTTTGAGCATGGCATTTTTAAATAGAACACTTAAGGGATGTTTTCTCCCAAATACTCTGTCTTCTACTTCCTCATCCCGCTTCAAGATTTCTCACATCCAATCACACACGTGCAGTTGTTCAGAAACAACTGAGGGGGTGGAAGCACAGAGATCTGACTACAGTTTTACAGGTTGAAACAAAAATAACTTGTGTCTGTTCTTGAAACTGCAATGATAAACTCTCAAAGAGAAGCGCTAGTATGTGAAAGGTGGCTATTTCAAGATCAAAAGCTCAGCTACATTTTTCCCACATCAACTCTCTCAAATATTAAGCCTTTAGGGCAAAACAAACAAACCCCTAAACCTACTTTCTGAAGTTGATAGTAACAAATAGATTACATTGTTTTTTTAAAAATGCCACTTGAATTCCAAATTATCTTTTTATACAAATGCTTTGATTTCTGTACTACATGAAAATGACAACAATTTGTGTAAGGAATCTCAAACCAATTCGTAATGGTAGGTCTGTGCTTTCAGTACATTTAAAATTACGATTTTGTTAAGTAAATCAATATTTATTCATTCTCTCACCACAGATACTAAGGAAAAAAAATCCAGAAATATTTTTATTATTTTTTAAAAATTTAAAATAATATAAAGAAATGCAGATTTGGGAAGCATAATGTCATAAAACACCCCTCACATAAACACTGCATAAGTGTTATTAACTCTCTAACAGTTTTATTATCAGAGTATTGATCTCTACAGCCATTAGTTCAGAGGCAAAAAATTAGTAAGGCCTATACTGACTGCACACACTAGAGGGCAATAACAAGCAAAAAATAAATACTAAAGGAATCGAAAGACAAAATACTGCATCATAACTGAACATTTTCTAGGTGCAAAACTATGTTTGTAAAATACTACCTGTGTTCACATTTAAAAAGATAGTAGTGTTTATTCTACCTCCTTGGGTTCCACAAATTCTGTTTCATCTGCCAAGTTACAGCTTTAAAGAGGCTTAATATTAGACTCAAATTACAGTAGCAATGTTTTCTATTGTGTATCTTTACATTAATCCTTAAGGAAGAAAACATAAGGGCTTTAGAATATGGAACTACAAATGAAGAGAAAAAAAGAAAAACACAGATATTTTGCAACACGAAGAAAACCTCTTAAGCAAGCACGTAATCAGTGCATCACTCTATTCAGATTCTTATGCCTAAGTTAAAACTACCTTCCTGCCTCTATATGTTCAGAGGCTTTTCTTCTCCCTCCTGCCTTTCCCTCATATTCTACACCTAATTAACATGTAACAAGAAGAATTCTCAGTAAAAGGTTATTTTGCTAACATTACCTTTTGACTACTAGGTGGAAAAAAATATTAGATCAGGCAAGCGGGTGGTCATATCAGAAGGTTTAGATTCAGGTCATTTAATACCCAGCTATAGTTACTGAAAACCTCAGTTCTTCAAAGCAGTTGCTGGGGGCAAAATGACTGGTTGCAAATGGTTCTAAGGTACGGTGAAAGCAGTATTTTTCACATACAGATGACCGTGGGTTAAAACCTCATAGGTTAAAACCCACAGTGCTCATATCTCCACAGAACCAGTGAATTTCTGATCCATTATGGTCAAGTCACCTGAGAAAACCGCAGTCAGCACTCTAGTTTGCCCTCTCATGAGCGAAAACAAGCACTCTTCAAAGAGGCTCTTCTATCCTGTAGTCAATACTTACATGCATGTGTTATTAATAGCATCATCAGGACAATGTCCTGAGCAGTAGCACTTAAGAAAAGGTAAGGTGTCCTCTGGAGCGAGCGTTACTCCATTTGCTTGTTTCTTTTGGTCAGGATTTGTCTTCATTCCTGTGCCATGAAGCATGCTGTCAAGACTATTTTGACCTGGACATCACAAAAAGAAAAAACACAAAATATTTTTGCATCTCTCTGATAACTGTTCAAGAGCTTTACAGGTAAAGAGTGACAATAGCATCATTATATTAACAAATAATTGAATTAGACAAGATATAAGAACGTCCTTTCCCAAGAGTATGGCACAAATATCAGTTAATAATTTTATTCTAGGAATACCTAGCTCTAATATTTTGTATTTTAACAGCAGATCTTCCAACCATAATCAATATAAACAGAAAGAGGGTATTTTCCCTTTTCTGAGTTGGGGCAGAAAAGTAGTTACGTAACTGGTAAGGATTTTCTAAAGAAAGCCCTTCTCATTCATACGTTTAGAAAACCAAAATGCTTACCGTTTGATAACTACCAACAGTATAATTTTATGCATGACTGAATGTACTTCAGATGCAATTTTCTAATTTTCTGAACTGAATCATTTTTTACGGATTCAGTCTCATAGAAGAGCAGTAATAACTCCAAAATCTCTTGCATTTTTTGATCTCTGTATGCATTAGTACTTCAAAACAGAGCTTAAGCACATCTTGTTTGCAAATTAAATTTCAGTAAATGACATGAACATCCACACAAATGAGCTTTCAGAGAATAAAAATAGGTCTAAATTACACTCCAAGTAGCCCTCAAATTCTCAACAGTAAGAGAGCTGGGCATCATTTGTTCTAGTTCATATTAAAGTGCTTTTGTGAAAGTAGGCATTCAGAAGAAAAATTCCATCTGTTTTCTTCTTAGCAAAGAACATGCCAAAAAAAAAAAAAAATCAGGAACATTATCTGCCTCATTTGGAATATGCTTTGTGATCATGAAAGCATCTTCATCCACCTCCTCCAGCTTTATCACACATAGTTTTACAAACAGAAAAGCTCTGTCTCTCCATCACCCAGCAGTATTCTTGGCTCTAAGTCCTCAAGGTGTGAGCCAAATAATGCTGGAGGAGTCGTGAACAGACTACAGCCTGCACTGACATAATTTGCAGGCAAGTCTCTGTGCAAGGCTCAGCGTGCAAGGTAAGAGAATAGCCAGTTAGGACTGATAAAAGCTTCTACAAATCCAATTATAATTCAAAAAGTGGAGGTACCTTGGTACATTTCAAAAAATATTTTAGTCACAATAAAAATTTCATTTTATCTGAGAATAAAATTACCAAGAACCTCCTGGTGTCTTGTAACAGATTCTTATGGCTTCCTGCCAAACCCACCAAATACTAGCTGTAATGAGAACACTTCTCATGTACCTCGCTTGAAAGATGTGCAGAAAAATTTGATTAAAACCCTGTGCAAATACCACCCTCTGTATCAATCTGTTGTAACATCCACTATATAATTCAGCCAAATGTGCAATTAACAATTTGTGAAATTTGATCTTAGTGTTCTGAAAAAGCAGACTTGCAGATTTTGCTATCTAATTAACACAGCACACCCAGTGCATTGTCCCAATTCAGCAATTTCCCTGAAATTAATGAAACTGTGCTTTTTTCAGATACAATTAAGAGTGCATCGTAAGAAAGTACAGCGTGCCATTTACCTAAACCCTCAAATCAGTTAGCCAGGTGTTATTTGAAATGTAGCTTTCTAACAGTACTTCAGTAATGCCTGAGTTAAATATTCCTGACATGTACAAACTAATAACAAGAAGGTGCTAGAATGACACATTGATCTGTGCAACAGGTATTCCAAATTTAACCAAAAGGAATTTTGCACATATGAAATAGCAGATCTTCCATCTGTCCTCTCTTTCTACAGATTTCTTCCCAGCATAAATTGAAAGCTCATTTTAATACTGTGCTACAGATGTCACACAAGATTCTGTATTCACATCTAAGAGATCCTTACCTGTTCAGAGAACAGGTAATTCTACTTAATATTTAAAGGAAGAATGCAAGAGAAAAAAAAAAAAAAAAAAATCACTTCACTCTTAGATTTTCACTTTCTAAGACTGTAAAGAGAACTCTTATATTAAACAGGAACTTATCTGAGTATCTGGGGAAGGAAGAAAAAGGAAAATGAGACTGTTTGAGATAACTTCAGAAGAAAGTTCTTAATAGTCTCTGTCTAGATATTATCCCTAACTTGATCTTTTACTGCACTACTACAATTCAGGCTCAGCATTTCAAGAAAGATTAGTGTCTATCATAAAGATGCTAGGTATGGGGAAGGGAGTTGAATGCAGAAAATGACTTGGCTTCCATCCACCTCAGATGTTAAGACAGCAGATGAAGATATACATGGGGTCACAGGATGTTTCATTGCTGTTTTTCCTGGTTAACAGGTACTGGGTAAATGAACAAGAGTGAATGAAGCATCTGCCTACATGACATCTTGCTTCAAGAACTACCTGACCTTCCTGCACCAGGGCTCTCATTACCTGTCACACCCAAAGCTCCACCTCTCCAATATTCACACTGCTTCATCTTCCTTCTGGGAGCAGGACAGAGAAATAGAGGATCTTGTGACACTACACTACTTGATGATGTAAATAGTGGCTTATTTTCCATGACACATGCAGTTGTCAGCTCTGCAGTACAGCTAAGAAACATCCATACACAAACCTTACATAACCCTTCAAAGGTATCAGTGCTATGTATTAGTATACACAGCTTCAAAAGATAAAAGTTTGCACTGAAATTCATAACCCAGAGATTTCAGACACAGCAAAGTTTCTTTTTCTATTATTTCCCACTCTCTACCTGTACACTGCACAAGACTGGTGGAGCAAAATAATATACATTAACAGCAAATGAACTGTCACACACTGAAGGGGATTTCTTCAAGATCCTGAACCAGTATCAGCCAGCTCATCCAACCTTGAGAATGATAGTATCACAGACCTTTAGATATACAAATTGCTGTATAATATGTATTTTACCACATTCAAAAACTTGCAGCTTTCAATCAATATCAGAGTGGTAGTGAGCTGGAACACTGTCTTCTCATGTAACCACAGCATAAGACAATAAAGAAAAATAAGCTGATATGACTTCACATTCCCAGTTGGTCATTTGCTCTACCCCATCACAACACTGCCTCATACATACGGAATTCATTTTAAATTTTTAGACGTGTGAACTGCTACAGATAATACATTTAAATGGCTGTTTAAAATGAAACTTTTTAAAATATAAAAAAATAACACCTGCCAATGTATCATATCCAGCCCTTGAGATAACACAAGTTATTCAGAGGACTACTTCTTCTAATCATAGAAAATGCTACATTAGAAATGTATGAAGGCATGGCTTCAAATACTAACATTAATATGGATGATCTTTAAAAGGTACTGTGTATGACAGTGAAGTCTTATTACCCACAGAAAACTGAGTTAACTTGGTTGCAACTCAATGCTCAACTAATTTAATTAAGTCTTCTGATCTAAGAAAAGATTTATGTAACACATAAAAAACCAGCTCTATTGAGAAATGCAGACAGCAGGAAGTGAAAGAAAACAAATACCAAAGCCAAATTATGCACATAGTTTACTTCAGTGTATCCCCTCTACCTCCACAAAAAAAAAAAAGTGTTGCAAAGGTAGGACTTGTAGCCTACAGCATTCAAGTTGTTCAACAGCTTTCTGAATGCTAATATAGATGTTCCACATCAAAAATTTTATTTCATAGTACATTGCCCTTAAAAGGGATTTATCTTAGCAGAACTACAGTAACTCTCAGCATTTCTTTGTAGCTATTCTGATCCAAGCTGGTAAACCCCAATGAATTCAACATTTAAATAATCTTTGTCAGAAGACCACCTTCACCTGCCTTCCTGCATAACCTCAAGGTATCCTTGTAGTTCTCCCAACTTGCCTGTCCCTTCTTCTAAAGGTCAGAAATTCTCTTTTTGCTCTAGAGTTCCAGCCAAAGCTCTCTGTTCAGCCAGGCCGGTCTTCCCTACCAGCTCATCTTTTTGCACATGGGGACAGCCTGCTCCTGCATCTTTAAGATTTCCTTCTTAAAGAATGTCCAGCCTTCCTGGACTCCTTTGCCCTTCAGGACTGCCTCCCAAGGGGCTCTGTCTCCTAAACAAGGTCTGACCTCCAGAAGTCCAAGGTAGCAGTTCTGCTGGGCCCTCTTCCAACAATAGAAAACTTGATCATTTCATGATCAAAATGCCCAAGGTGGCCTCCAACCATTACATGGCCCACATGTCCTTCTCTGTTCACAAACAGCTCCAGTGGGGTGCCCTCCCTAGTTGGCTCACTGACCAGCTGTGTCAGGAAACTGGTGTCCACACAGTCCAGGAGCCTCCCAGACTGTTTCCTCTCCGGTGTGTTGTATTTCCAGTAAACATCTGATAAGCTGAAAACCCCCATGAGAACAAGAGCTAGCAATTGTGAGACTTCTCCGAGCTCCTTACAGACTATTTTTCTGCTGCTTCATGCTGGCTGGGTGGTCTATAACAGACTCCCACCAGGATAACTGCCTTGTTGGCCTTCCCCCTGGTTCTTATCCTTACACACTCGACCCTATTGTCACCATCATCAAGCTCTAGACAGTCAAACCACGCGTAACATACAGGGCTACACTGCCACCTCTCCTTCCTTGCCTTCTGAAGAGTTTATGGCCATCCATTGCAGCACTCCAGTTTTGCCAGTCATCCCACCAGTTTTCCTGCCTCACGATGGCTTCCAGCTCCTCCTATTTGTTGGCCGTGCTGTGTACACTGGTATAGATGAACTTCTGGGCTACTGATCCTGACAACCTTTTTGTGGGTTCTTATGTGACCATTCTCAGGTGCTTCCATGGTTTCTAACACATCAATAATCCAACAATTATGTTAGATATGCTTTCCTTATGAAAAACACATGCCTTAAAATTTTTATGTCATGCTTTTAAATTACTTGCTCTTGCTTTAGGATGCAGAAACTGCAAAAACATCTACTCCAACAAGGACATTTTACCTTTCTGCCTATCCCAAGCTTTCATGATAATTTAACACGTACTGCTATGTGAATCGAACCTCAGTAAAACTGATACAGCTTGAGTAAAATACTTTTTCTTAAACATAATTTTTAAAAAATCAGAAAAGAAGTATGAGTGCAAAGAAAATATATTAAATGCTCCCATAAACTCTGTGTCTGGCATTTTAACCATAATTCTCCCTATAGTGCTTTTTTATGCATCACGCCTGTGATCTCCAAGGACCAGGCATGTTAGAGGTGGCTCCATCTAGCAGAACTGGTTCCTAAAAATCACAGCACATTCCCAGACTACTTGTTTAAAATCTTTTCTACCACCCTCCAAGCTCTGCCAGGAGCTACACCAGTGCTCACCACAGAGAGGCAGCTCCTGCCCCCAGCCTTCCCACCCAGCTATCCCCAGCCTCTGCTCCACTTCCCCATAAAGTCACTTCTGAAGACTACTCTCTATTCTTACATATTCAATACAAAAGAAACAGACAAGAATATTTTACATGTATTTTACTTTTTTAAAAAAAAAAAAGTACACTGCATACTAATTTAAATTAAATGGACTTTTAGTTTTAAGTATCTTTCTTCAAATGTGAAATTTTAATAAAGAAACATATAACCTTTTAATAATCCATTACAATAACTTTAACCAGACAAATACTTAACAATATATGTTTGCTGCCCATGTATTAAAGACAGATGCAGCCATTCATAAGGGAAATAACTGGTAAATAGAACTACGCTGTCCTCAAGCAATAGATCAGTTTCTGACAACTCTAAGTTCCTTCTGCAGATTTTAGAATATTTTCTTTATTTTGGATTAGTTTATATATTTAAATTCAGTAAATATTTCACCTGAAAACCAGAAAATGCGTAAAATTTTAAAAAGTAGTATCATTTTCTATACCAAATCTCTGAATAAAAGTATGACAGTGAAATCAAATCTCAACAGATTTTTTCAATTCAGTGACGAACAATGCCAACTTTAATAAGTCCATTTTAATATTTAATGCTAACACTAATTATTTTAAAATGTAACTTTTAATAAACATGTCTTCATACATATTGAATGCTATTAATACTTTTTAGACAACTAATTTACTAATTCATTTTAGGATTAAAATACTGGTGTTCTGCGGTGTCTCTGAAGAACGCAAAGGTGTGCTGAACCACATATCTAACATATCATAGAGTAAACTGAGAGTAATGAAGTACAAAATTTAGGCAAACGTGTTTAAGCATACATTAAGTTCTTTAACTACCCCATTACATATATTTGAGTAGTCATTCTCATCAATGCATAATAAAAACAAACACAGATCTCCACTTTGAAGTAAAACTGGCTCTCTGAACTAAAAACCTGCACTAGTGGGAAGACAAAAGCACATTTACCACAGTCCTCAACTGCAACTGAAGCTGATAAACTCTTACCCTAGATGAGAAAAAGTAGGTGGACGAAGGCACAGAGCAAGTCACAGGTCAAAATAAACTGTAAAGGCCTTCCATGGTGAGAAAGGAAATACAAAAATGTCTTTCTTGAAAAGGCTGCTATTAAGTGTAGCCATCTGCTATCCAGGCTTAACTTCAATCATTTCTCAATGTAAGTGAAAAAAAGTCCCGTAGGCTACAAAGACGACACGATCCAAAGGATAACCACGTGTCCCTCTGCTCTATAGTACCGACGTGAGGAACAGCAGCTGCTCACCAACGATTTCATGGAATTGCCTCTGTTTTCTGCTGCTGTTGTAAGAATATTTTCACATTAATCAACACATGCAGCCACTTGTTTTTTAAAGCTACCTACTAAGGAATCTGCTGTGTGTATATATATGCACGTATACAGACATGCTATTATTATTCTCTCAGGTCTTGGTAAGTCCTGAAATTCCTGCCATTTTGAAGAAGCCTCCAAAACAAGCAAGGGAGCAAACCCTTAAGCAAAAAACTACATAAGCTATGTGCTTCTACTTTCTCTGCTTTTCCCTCCTCTTTCTGTAAATTGCACAAATTCTCTTTAGTTCATCATAATGTGACTTCTCCACCTCTAGTGATTGCTTTATGATGCATTTTTTTTAACATCCTGCATATATTTTCCTTGTTGAAACTATTATTTCCACCTTCAATTTCCACTTTTTAGACTTTTCACTTGAGACTTCCTCTTTCCTATAAAAATTTCAAATATTTGATGACTATCAACCTCACTCTTCTCTCCTTCCCAAACACAACTCCTCCATTAATCTAGGGACAAGCAGAGAGACTTGGTTGTTTTTCTACTCACCACCCCTAGCAACTGAGCATATTTCATGTGTTTGAAGACAAGCCCTTAGGCAACAGGCATCAAAGAAACAACAACATGTCAGCAAGCTCAACTTTCCCATAGCTTTCAGAACTTGCTCAGTACTGATTTGAAAGTCCAAAATATTACTAAGACAAGGCAATTTCTTCTTTAGAGGCTGAAAACAAATTTTACAGGGTCTTTAAACTTCATTTAGCTATATTCTTTTTTTAGAAGTAATTTATTGGAGCATTAATAATAAATTAGGAAGGAGTTAATGCAATTTAATTTTACATCACTATAAGACCTGTACATTTGTATGATTATTTCTGTTCATACCCAGAGAGAAAAAAAATTGCTCCTTCAGTTGCTATTGTATTTGAGTAAAATGCTGAATATTGACTAAAGCAAAGGGGTAATCACGACTTCATTAAAAAGAACAAAGCATATCACTCCCACCCTCTTCAAGGGAAGAAGTTGGCGTCTTCTGCAAGAAGCAGCAAAACTTCTGTAATACTAGTAAAACAAGCACCAGTGCAAAATGCTATGTCAGAGTATTTCAGAGTCGAAGAGACCTCTAGAAGTCACCTGTTTCCACCACCTAGTCAAAGCAGGAACAGCTAAGTTAGACCAGGTTGTTCAGAGTCATTCCAGTAAAGTTTTGACTATTTCTAATGACAGACACTGCACAGCTTCTCCAGGCAGCCTGTTCTAATGCTTAGCCACATTCACAGTGAAAATTTCTTTCCTCATTTCTCACCAAAATTTCCTTTATTGTGATTTGTGCCCATCTAATCACCCTAGAATTACCTGTAAATATTTGTAAATGTGTTCTATAAACTTCAACTATATCAAAACCAGGCTATTTCTGTCTAAATAGATTGAGCTATTGCTTGCAAATTAAAAATCATATGTTCACTACAGAAAGAGGGACTGGGCTTGAGAATTTCCCTCTACCAAATTAACTAATGGAACAAAGATGGAGGAATCCTGGATTTTTCTTCATTTCGTTGCTTTCAACCTTGAAATCTCTGTGGCAATAGCAAAGCTTCAAACTAAGACCCATGCTCTTCAATTAACTTGGCAATTATACAGGAACACTTGTGCAGTTTAGGAAGAAAAGTGTTTACAATTCTGTAGACTGTACTCAATGATAGAGAAGCCTTCAGTGTGTCTGTAGTAGCCTCCTTGACTGAACCCCACAGAGAACTTGAATGGAAGAATAGCAGCCTTAAATATCTTTAACAAAGTGGGACTCTTCACAGATCCAGAGAGAGGACTTCTGTTCCATAAATGCTCAGCTGTGAATGTATATGTGGCATGGTACTTGGAAGAGCTTAAAGATGATCCTCCTTGCACTGACACACTATTAATTTAGTTTGGATCCTAGTGTAGTTGACAGCTCATCCCTAGTCAATTCCAAGTAAATATCTTCAGTGCCATCTATATTTACTGCTTTATAAAAGTCTGGGTTATGTTTAAGGGCACAGTCCTGTGCTTTGCCTCATTGCTTCCTCCCACCCAGGTGCAGCAGTTCCCAAATCCACCTTGGCACTTGGTTACAAGAGGATAAATTCCAGCACATGGGAAGAGGCAGGATCAAGTGGCTTGGAAGTAGAAGGCCCATTACATATTTGATGCAAGTCTACTCTTAAAATCAGTTATCAAGGTATGTATCAAGCCTAGCCCTGATAGCAACAGCTCTGTTAAATCCTTCAATATTGCAGGTACACACCAGAAACTGAAAGAGCGTCATCTGCATACTTACCAGGCTTCCTTCTCTCTTCTCTTTAATGGGTTCATTGAAAGTAAAGAGCCCAAAGAATATCTCAAAATCAAGCACTAAGTAGTAATTGATATAAATATGGAAAGAGAATATAAAACTTTTCTATTCAAGTATTGAAATGCCAGTACCAAACTAGTCTTGTCTGTTTCTCTGAAAACATGGGCAAAGTTCCACATACTCAGCTCCCACGTGAGAGGGTGCACAGCTGGGAGAACTAGATATCTTACATAGAAACCAACTGTGGACGTACATGCTTGATGGACACACAAAGCACTACTGTTCACATCCCAAACATGAGAATGCAATACCGCTAACAGTTCAGATACCATTCTGCTATTCTGACACTCGACTACAAGCAATCACAAAATCGGATCTGGCAGGTACAGTTGCTAATAAGGAGTATAGAAATAATAATAAAATGGGCTTTCCCACAAACTACTTATAATCTTTATACTTAAAGCTTCAGTTCCTAGTAGAGCATGAGTCAGTCCTACTGGTCAGTTCCCCACACATATCTTGGTAATTCCACCCATTTGACAGAGGAGTTAAAAGTCCTAATGATAACTGGATTTCCAGAAGTTTTTGATAACTGGTGGCTGGAAAGACAACAGACGTATAAACGAGTATCTTCACTAACTGAAACCCAGGCTACTGTGAATATCACATAGCCTCACCTCAGCTCACTGAGTAGGCATAACAAGTTTATTTAGATTAGTTATGGCACACTGCTTCTTGGCTGCTGGGAGCATCAGATGGCATGTGGATCTGTACACTGCAATGTCTTCAGTGGGTCAATGTTTAAAGAGACCAAAGATGCACACACATAGGAAAATGAAATTCGGAAAGTCAAACCTTCGATTCTGCTGCTTATACAACTTGCTCCAAAGTGTACTGTGCATTTCTGGTATTGTCTCTATGTAAGCATTTGCTAACACAGACCTAATCTATAATCTATACTGCAACATATATGATCACTATAATGTCCTTCTTTTTAGAGAATTTTCTACATGGTATGTCAGGCAGAAAAGCCACCTGCCTGCAAAAGAACAACAACCACCAAACAAACAAAAAACATGTCTCAGTTAGATTAAAACCAAACTTATTTCAACCAGTACATATTTACCTTGAACATGGAGAATAATAAGCAGATAGGCTCCAAGCAATGGCTCACAAACTTTCAGTCGAGTCATTGTTCACTTTTAATCCTTCCTGTGTAAGGCAACCAGCCCTTCTGCTTGACAAATGTTAAGCTTAGTCTGTTCGGTGAAGCCTAATACAAGATTTGGTGCTTGACTGGAAGATGCTTTTGTAACTTTTCCAACTTCGTTTCCTGAAAGATACAGTAAAACAAAGTGTTAAGAAACATCTCGTGTTTTTGAAAAAAGAAAAAACCCTCAAGATTTTTCATCACATTGATCACAATGATGTGGCTGCAAAATATAATTAAAAATATATTAGCCATATTTACTATCCAACTGAAGAGCAGAGTTCTTCTGAAATACACATTTTTGATAACAACACAAAGGAATGTTATTACTTTCCTATCAAAAATACTAGATACGTTAACTCGCTCATCACAGCCATGTATTTTAGAATCACAGTTATCATATGTAATACTCAGCAGATTAACACTTAAATCTGTTTAAAAAACTATTCTCTTTACAGAAATTAAAATCTACACTTATTTTTCTGAAATGAAAATCAACTTTGACTTCCCATAATATTGCAGGAAAAAGCAACATCATGTTGAGCTACCAGTTGAAAAATGCTTGCAGAGAAGCTTTATTGCAGTGAAAACCCAGCCTCTTGCTGGATGAAAACTAAGTTAGTATTAAAATAGTTTAGTTACCTGATTTGTTTGCAATGTTACTTTCATCTTCTAGAATAGTACTACATCTTAAAAAAAATTTAAAAAGCAAAATGGCATTTAACATTTGAATGAAGAAACTGATTTCTCACTTGGCATCAACTACTCCAGTCCCTCTTCCTATACAGTACGTTATATAGTGTTTTTCTGAAGAAAAGAAAGTTAGTTCAGCTCACAATACTCATGAACATTTATTATTTATCTTTCTGAACTCCAGTTCAAAATCCTGATATCCTTCTGGATTCCCAAGTTTTCTGCAAATTAATCCTTACTGAAAAATTATGCTACTATATGCGCACACGCCATTTACTCCAAAAATAGAAGATAATTTTCCTCATCCAGTGGATGAACACATAGCTAAGACAGCCAAATTGAATATGAAGTTACTTTTTCAGACTGCAGCAGTTGTGGTCACGTTCTGCTTAACGAACTTTCTACAGCAATTCACAAGGGAAGCATAATTGGGCCTCAAAGGACTAAAAAGCAGCTCAAACACCTAAATAGTTAATCGCAACAAAAGCGACGTTGCACAAAGACAAACAGAGGCCTGATTTTGCCTTTCCTCGGCCTCTTGTTTTGGTGGGCTTGACCCGCCTGACCCCTGTCAGCCTGGCGCTGCTCATGAATGCCCAAACTGGTGTTCGCTCAGGGATGGGCTGCAATTACTGTTGGTGGCCGCTTCCACCATCAATAACTCAATCTGTCTGTCGGTGAGACCCAAGAACTTTTCATTTTAATTAGTGCTTCGGAGGCATTTAACATGGAGGCAAATTAGCGGCCAAGCCGGGAGGTGTCGGGGGGCCGGGGCAGGCCGCCCCGACCCCTGGCCTACTTTTCACACATCTCTGACTTCTCCCTAACGAAGCGACAAAGGCCTCCGCGCCAGGGGCTGCCAGGGGCTGCCAGGGGCCGGCTCCTTCCCCGATTACTGCCAGGTTATGGCGGCATGCACTCGGAATGACACGCTCTGCTGACGTCCGAAGCACTGGCAACTTCAAAATAAAGCTCCTGGAGAGGCAGAGGTAAAAGCTGTCTGGTAACAAAGATATTCACTTTCTGGAGTGCTTCCTAAGCACAAGGAACACGACCGATTTTGACAGGGAACATCCTTTGAGCTATAAAAACATCAGGCCAGCAACCCAAGTCTGGAAGTATTATTGCTTTATTCCCGTGTTTCAACTGCAATGAACTTCAGTCCTCAATAAAACAAGTGGAAGACCAACACTGCGAACAGCTTGTATGCAGTAAAACAACAAAGGCTTTATTTACAGTATTATTTTTGCACTCCATCAAGAAAAAAAAAAACACACTAATAGTCTGTTTATATTTAAAAATCATTTGTCTGTCCCTTGCAAGTTTCAGGAAGGACTACATATTCTCACTCTTCCACATTTCAAGAGCAGGAGTGTTTTAAACATTCAGAAAATTGGTGGTCTCATGCCCCAGTTCAATAAGATAGGAGAACACAGTGGCACAGGAATTTAATTTGTGATGTGTATTTACCACTGTACTACACAACATGCTATCAAAAAAAATCAAGAAATGGGAAAAAAACAACATTTTAATGTAACCCACTTCAAATTTTCATGGTGATTTTTGTTCAGCAACACAGAAATGTAAGGCAGTTCTCAAAAGTGTTGTCCAAGCCTATTCAAAAATAAAATGGTCGCTGCTCAGAACCAGTACTTTGTACCTGAATTTTCCTTTCATTAATATCTCGCTTTCACAGATAAATATATAAAAATAAATGTATAAAAATGTACACAAAAACATGCAATAAAATGACACTGAGAACAAGTTCTGTTATAACTCTCCATTTTATAAATCATTCTAATTTGAGAATGCTTATCAGCATTTAAAAGAATACCTCAAAAATGGAAAGTAAAACCCAGCAGGGGCGCAATTCCCAACTCTTCCCCTAAAATGCATGTATGATGCCTCAATGCTGTTACTTGAGTTACCTTCTGTAGCCGCTACTGTCAGTGTCAAGTTTGCCCTGAGCCAGAAAAGCCCTGCAGAAGACTTGAGGAGCCTCACTGCACCCCCAGCACCCAAGTTCATGTTTCACTGCTGGGCACAGGAACTTAAGCCACTGACGGAAAACTAGTGATTCACAATAAAAGGTCCCAATATGAACCATACGAAATGCAGTGTGGACACACGTTCTATTCTACTGCCTACACTACAGAAGGAACAAAGTTGCGTCAAATAATGACATGGACAGGATGAGGTTGGTTTTTTTCAGTCAACACAGTACAATTCAGCAGAGCTTTCTGGCCACAACTATCAGAAGAGATTTCAAGCATTTTTTACCCATCATTTGAACTGTTCTTCCTTTTTCTCCTGTAAATGTCTCAGCTAGACAAAGACAATTAGTACTCTTAACAGTTTATATTGCTTCTTCATAGAAACAAACTGTTTGAAAACATTCTGTTCCTAAAAATCACCTGGCACTTCAATACAGCTATGTCTTTTAATAGCTGGGAAAAAGAAAGTTTTAAATAACAGGCTGGCTGTTCTAGTGCTTCTAACAAATGCCACACCTCAAAACGATGTAGTTATGACCTTCACATGAGAATATCTTTCACTGAAAACAAAACAAACCACAACAAAAACCACATTTAACAAAACTGAAGAGGCTGCAGTGACACCTTTTCAGAGCTGTTTCTGGATTCCCGTTGAAGAAGACTGGCAGCCGCACTAAGGGACACTACCTAAAGTAAGCAACACCTGGAATTTCTCCAAAACCTGCCTGATATTAACAGTAGGACACAACTAAATGACGAATTCAAATGTGTTAAAGCACCAATTAACACCTGGAATGCTACTCTCCCAGAGTGATACTGAAGAAATTCAAGCCCATAAGCCAATCAGTTCATTTCAAAGTCCTCAATCTCTCTCTTTTTCCATTGTAGCCATGGAGAAACATCCAACCACAAGCTGTTAAAAACTAATTTATTCATCAATCATAACACCCAATTTGTCTACATTGTAATTTATTATGCTTCCTAAAAATAGCTTATTGAAGAAAATGCTTTTGTTATTAAAACTGTGTGGGTTTTTTGCTGCACTGGAACTGAGCTGTGAATTGATGGCACTATCACAGCAGTCTAGCCCTACACTCTGTATGACTCCAAATATACAAAGCTAAAGTGTGCAAGATTTGTCATATCGTCCAAAATGATTCTGAAGGCAAAGAGTTCAGTGGTAACTGTTCTTCAGATGTGGTTCTGTAATATTTTTAACAGCATGATCCCAAAACCAAATGAGCTGCACTGTCCCAAATTTCAATAAAGAATGATAGTGCTGAGTGTAACAACAAAGACAGTATTGTAAAAGGAGAAAACATGAAAAAAGAAATGTCAATCTCAAACTTTGCAAGAATTAGAACATTAAATCCATTTCAACAGATGTCTCAAAACATTTGCAGCAGCACATACAATACCAAATAAACATATTTGCCAAAGCAAAACTGACAAATATTAAATTCCTCGTACACATTATGAAAGTAAGAAGTGACTTAGGTAACCGTAAGAATATTACCTCAATCACATACACAGTTTTGAACACAATTTTGAGGTGGAACAGAATGCCAGAGATAAATTGGACTATCAGTCTAAGCCAGTATGCAACAACAACTTTGTATCAGAGCATAAAAAAAACCTGTTATGGTGCCACAAAGAAAATTATTAAATTGGATGAAGAAAAGAGGGATTGTAAGAACAGTAAAGAATTCACTACGGGGCAGATGACAAGTAGTTTCAAGAACAGAGATTCCCAGTGCAGTACAAATGACATCCTTGATTCTTGCATGAGCTTGATTCAAGAGCACTTAGCCTTTTTGTTAATGAACTAGCTACGAAAAGTAAAACTTTGATAAACCTTGCTGACAAGCAAGAATCAACAATTCAGCTGAGTGTTGTTTTTATGCGGGAAGATTTGGATCACATGAAAAACCAAAGTAAGAGAAACAGAATGAAATACAGCACGATAAAATTGGGAAAGTTATTTTGCTTAATGGGTACTCTGAAGTACTTGTGCTTCACATAGACCAGGAGTTCATGCACAGGAGATGCTGCATCCAAGGACTCTGGTACACTAA
Source organism: Patagioenas fasciata (assembly GCF_037038585.1). Taxonomy (NCBI): domain Eukaryota; kingdom Metazoa; phylum Chordata; class Aves; order Columbiformes; family Columbidae; genus Patagioenas; species Patagioenas fasciata. Next base: position 13,931,134 of record NC_092527.1, on the reverse strand, counting down.
CCGAATACAGAACATCAGACACATCCATGGGATGTTGCTGGGAGAAAGAGACAAACAACTCTAGGATTTCCTAGGGAAATTTCCCAGGGGAAATGGTAAAACATGAACAGAACAGAGATAATGTGATTGATAAATTCAACATATGCCTGGAAGGATTGATAATACTATCTGGAGAAGAGGAAAGCGCTATGAATGGAGACAAAAAGAAAAGAAAAAGATTAATACAGTGAAAGTTGGCAGGGAAATAATTACTCTCTGAAAACGTAACACAGGAATAAACACAAGGAAAGGAAGACAGCTATTCAACCTAAAGAAAATTACTGGTTCAACAACAACTAGGTATAGATTAGCCATTAAAATTTATTTAGATCAGAAATTAGAAGACAATTCCTAACCACTGGTTAGAAGGTTCTAGGGCAGATTTGCAAAATAAATAGAGTCCAAAAACGTAATTAAGTCTTCAGTTTACAAAGACAACCACCTCATGTAGCTGCAGGTGACGGGACAGGAACAGATTCTGATCCAGGAGAGCCCTGACAACTCCATTTTGTTATTCATAATACAAACTATAGTTAACTTCAGCTTATTCAAAATCAGATAGTCAAATTTCACCAATTTCATAACAAGAAAAAGGTTTAAATAAATGTTTCAGATTCTCTACTGTGCAATTCTTACAAATATTTCTACAAGTCTGCTTTTTAAACATGTTTCTATTATTTTATTCCAAGGTATGCCTATACAAATTCTAGAAAATTGTCATAATGCAACAGCCAAGCCAGCTGTGCTTAAGTGTTACCAAACATGTTAAGTTAGAAATGCAGGTAAATCCACCACTAAAATCTATGAAGAAATCATACAGCTGATGGAGAAGACTGCTGGCTATTGCAAGCTTAGCTGGCTGCATAGCCATCAATAAAAACTATTTCAAATAGGGCCCTATTTGTTTAGGCACTATTCTGTGCAAGTCCACAAAATTATTTCCAAGAAACTGTGGATTATATTAAAATTCTTTAAAGCTACTAGTGACTGCATACATTTAAAAGCCAAAACATTGTGTAAATTATTTCAATGCTCTTTCTCCCTCTACAAACTGTTACAAAATCTGACATGCTAAATGAAGTACACGTGTGTGCGTTATACACGTCTCCAAAGACTGAAATGAAAAAATATAGATCTCAGTTCTATTTGTAGGACATTTCTAAGCACATATTTATAATGCACATACTGCAACAGTGGGTTTGTTCACTCACAAAACACAAGCCCGTAACAACTGCTTTCTGCAGCAAGAGAGCTCAGTCTTTGAAAATGATTTCTGATTTTTGAGCAGCTGGAAGAAAAGTCACCAACATCCACTTTGGATACTTTAACAAAAATCTTGAGATGAAGATTTCATACTGCTCGCAAATACCAAATGTGTGTACATTACAGCAGAATTTAGAAACCCAACTACTAAATTATTATGTAGCTGTCTGTTTCATAAACAAAGTTGTTAAGCATGAAGAAATTAAAGCCTAGCTGCATCTTACCATGCCCAGCACAATTAGGTAATTGGGGACGCCACTCACTGGACTCCTGAATGGCAATCTTACTGTTACTCTGGTTTCCAATTAATTAACTGCTAAAAATTTTCTGCCATTAAACTAATAGTAATGGAATTTGGTTAAATGGTTTTCCCACTGTCATCAGGTATTCAGACATATCCCCTGTTAGTTACAAACATGACACATTTCTACTTAAGCACACTGAAACGTTATTTCACTACACAATTTTTACTCCTCTTGACCTATTTCCTCTCTTCCAGCTCCATCAGTTTGGTGATTAGCTGGCTGAGATCTTCTGCCCTTAAGACAATTGGCAAGCAGCCAGCCATGTTCCTTATACTATAAATGACATCAACTTCTGTTATTTTAACTAGAAGCTATCATTCTGAAATGGTTTTATTATCTATTTATCATTTTTGCTAATTCCTTGCCATCACACCAGTCAATGTAAATGAGGAGAAATGTCTCCACATGTAATGCATTCCATCTCTAAACCTCACAAATCCAAACTGGGAATGTAACTTTAACCTTTTAAATTTCATTCACCAAAAAAACCAAACCAAACCAACAAAACAAAACAAAAACAAAATAAAAACCAAAAACAACAAACAACCCAATGCACCATTACATAGAGAATACCTTTGGTTCAGTAAATATAAGAAGCACAAGTCATTAAACTGTTACAAATTTCACATTATTTCATATTTTGGTCATAGTATACTGCCCACAAGACCTATCACATTATTTTGGCTCTGAATTACAGTTTTACACGTACAATATACCTAGGCTGAGGAAGGGAAAAAGCTGGGCCTCAATCTTGAATATATATTTGGACACTTTTTGGTTGTTTTTTTTTTTTTGAAGTGAACAATGGACCCTAAAATCAAAGCCAGTGCATTTGAAAGTACACATGCTTTCCTAGGACTAGTTTCTAAAGTGCAACAGCCTTTTCAGCACCATAAAGAAGACTAATGAATGTTTTCACAACCTTGCAGTATTTTTTTTCATAATTTGAGGACAATTGTTCATTAATCTATGTCAAAAAAATCCCCAGAACAAAAAAAACTGACAGGGTAAGCTTTTATTATACTTAGATCCCATGGTCTTAGCTTGTTTCTGTTACGTGTATGATCTTTGTCCTATCTAGAAAAAGAGATTCACAACTACTTTTTGTCTCCTAAACCAAGGTGATTATGCAAATTCTGGGACACATGAAGAGTTCTCCAGAAACTGGGGTTTTGTTTGGTAGTTACAGAGCATATTTTTCATTTCGTGGTGCCCAAGTAAAACAGCCTGTCTTCTTTTAGATACTTAATTTAATCAATAACTGTACAAAAAAAAAACTATAGTAAAGCTATACAAAACCAAAACAACTATACAAAACCACGCTTGTCCCCCAGTGTCACTGACATTGGTTTCTCCTACAAGAGGAGGAGCAAGGAACAGAAAACCCAGATACCCCCTGTCCTCACGCCAGCCCGCAGCTCCAGATGCCAGCGCACCTTCCCACCCAAAGCTTTGCCCACATGAGGGGAGCTTAAGTTAATTGCCGAGGGGCGCGTTGCTAAAATCCACATCTCTTAGGCCAGAACAGCGCTTAGAAAAAGCGATTGCTATTTGAAAAACGCATCACTTGAATTTCAATTTTGGTACAAAGAAGACAACAGCAGCAACAAAGCTGAGACAATTCGATGGGGGCTGGGGGGGCTGCTTTTTTAGACTGCAACTTCTTCTGCCCTGGTGTCCCTGCCGTCCCCCCAGCTCTGGCAGTGCCGGCAGTGGGGTTCCCGTGGCTGGCCCGCCGCCAGCCCCCAGCCGCGCTGCCCCCCGGCCCGCCCGGCTGCCGAGCCCAGCAGACTCTCTGGCTCCACTGCCATTGTCTGCGCCGCCGCCTTGCTCCTTATCCACGGCCTGGATTAGCATAAGAATACCGCCTGCCCCCTCTGCGAGCCAGCTCCCCTCTACCAGACCTCTACCCCTTAAGAATAAACAGGGGCTTGGGTTTCTTTATTTTTCAGATTTTCTCTTTAAGTCTTCTTTTCCTATTCAAGAGTTGTAAGAAACAACTAAATAAAGCGCTAAACGAGCAAAGCTGACAAGGCTCAGGAATACTGGTTGCATAGATTAGTAACTACCAAGGTCAAAAGAGTCAATTTGATAATGCTATTCACAGAGGCCTCGATCTTCACACTCATGTCTTGGGTCTGATTTAAGTTATTAGAGGATACACTTCTCAAACAGAGCAGAGAATAAATAAACTCTAGAAAAAAAGAATAACTGAAAGTAATCTTAAACCCCCTTTCCTTTTTTTTTTTTTTTAAACTTACCCCCAGAATACGGAGTTTCAAATCAGTGAGGACAAATAGCATTACTTACCAACACAACCCTCAGCCAAAAATACATGCACACTCCCTCCAAACTGCTAGTAGCAATGCCTTCAATGCGGGAATCGCTGCTGCGCACCTCAACAACTGCAAACCCTTTCCCTCTGGTAACTTATCAGGCAGCAACGGTGCCCCTTGTAAAGCAAGTGTCATGACCTAGTATTAAAAAAGGCCAAAACAAAACCACTTCACAAGAAGCAAACTGCTTGCCCTCAAAAGGCTTAAAACTGTCAACACGGACGTTTTTTTTGTTCTGCTACCCGTAAGATAACTGCTGTCCACATTAATTCATACATAATTTTGTGAGCAAGATAAAAACACGCTTGCAAGTGGTACTTCATAAACAAGCTACGTAATTTTTAAATCATCAAATTCAGCAACGGGCAAGAAAAAGGCTTTCTTCAACCCTATTTGCTCAATAGACACAAACAGCAGAGACAAGATTGGCAAGTTCAACATCATCATGATTTGCTAATGCAAAGTGCTGCTTGGCAAGGTAAACCTTAATACTCATTTTCCTCACCTGCTTGCCATGCCCATAGAGGCACTGTACTCTGCTGACAAGAGAAACTCTGTGTCTAGCTCTTCTCACAAATCACTGCAAATAATGCACATATCTTCTCAATGGGCCAGGCTCCATCAGTCTTCCAAAGAGGCCTTTTAAGAGCTGGATAGGGCAAATAAACCTGTAGATGCTGCTCTTACACTCCTCTAAAACACCAATGTGGCAGGGGGAAATTATTCTTTTAGGTGTTCTTACTACAGAAACAAAATTTTAGATACGTCCTTTGCAAATTAAATTTAACTGTTGAGTTTATTCTTCATGTTAGTTATATTGCCCTTCTAACTTTAAATTGCTGAAACGTGCCCTTTCAACCTCTCTTGTAGTTCTTTTGAATTATATCAATAGTCAGCTAACAGCTCTTCTGTCATCTATGAGCCTCCACGCTCACCCGAGAAACTCATGTTGGGATATTTTTACGAGGTTACAAGCTCCAGACACAAAACAGGAGGAGGTTACCACCTCCACAGCAAGGGCAAGGGAAGTGAGCAAGTATTGTCGGTGGCAAGTCTAGCATAGCCTAAACCAGAATCAGCAGCAGTTTAAATTAATATGCCATGCTCTGAACAGCTGTGGCTGATAGCTGCTGCTTGCTTGATACTGCCAGGGAGGCGCTGACCTCCAGCAAAAGAGCAAGGTGGACAGCTGGGGGTTGTAACCCTCTCACTAGTAACCTCCAGAGCTGGCACAGAGAATCCTGACAAGTGCAAAGCTCCAATAAGCCCAAGCGGGGTGGGGGGAAGCACAAACAAAAAACCACAAACACCACACAAACCCACCTGAGAGCGAATATCTTACAACTGCAACATTCATTATCTTACATAGAACCTACAAAGTATTCAGTTATTCTCAGTATCATAGTGTGATAAACACTTGCGTATAAAGCATGACATGCTCATGCACAGAGTTATTTCACAAGTAATGGAGATATTAAATTAGATGTCTATATTAAGAAACTGCAAATAATCTAAAAATTAACTATACGCTGCATTTGGTTTCTACTTCCATCTGCAATACTTAAGTTTTAATTGTGAAGTATGTAAGAAAGTAGTATTGCTCCAAGAAAAATTTCCAGGACTCTGGATGGATGTGTCTGAGCCCATCTCACCCCGTTCGTATTCTGCAACTTTTGCTGAGATGAAAATACATTTTAATACAAACCAAAGTTAAACTCTAAATGCATGGTAGATCCACCTGGTTAAATAACTACAGAAACAACAGAGCATGCCCATGCACACAAACTACTCCTCTTAAGTTTAAACAATGTACTTTCATCAAATATAGCTTCAAAGACATTTCTAAATCCAAACACAGTAATCTTTCAATAAGTAGACAGAGTTCAAAGGTAATGTTTATACTTCAACAGTTATAGTTGCCTATTTCCCTGCACTGAAGTGCTAAAGCAATACTACTATTTTTTTTCACACAAAGTTTTAAAACAAACATACACACAAGAAGCATGACTAGAAAGCTCAATGAAGTTAAAATAGCTAAATTTAGCGTTTAGTACTTTTATTAGTAGTATCTGTCTCACATTAGTATTCAAGCAATTACACCTCTTTTTAGGGCAAAAAGATTATTTTAAACACACTAAGAAATAGTAGTTTTTCAACAACTGTTGCACAACAGAGCTAAGAATAGCAAACACCAACACGTAAAGTAGCAGTTTGCTTGGTTTAGTTTTGATTCTAGATTAAATGGAAGTTCACATCCCACTAATACTTTTTTGCTCCATTCAAATCTTTGCTTTTCTTTCCATATTGTAAGAAAGCAACCGGACTAAGACCCAAGGGAACTAAGAAGTTACAGAGATTATACGATAGATTCCTTCTCCTATCAATTTCACTTGTTTACCTACTTTTTCTCTTTGACCCTTGTGGTGTGTGACTTAAAACTGTCCCAACTCATGACTACAGGAATGATTTGGAGACTATTTTTATTGGAAACATTTCCCCCATTCCCCTATCACCCTTAAACTTAATGGTATTTCCTCTGATGTCTCAACAGTTCCTTAAGCTAAAACTCTTAAAAAGTAAATCCATCTGCCTCCTGAGTCACCTCTTCATTAACTTTGGCAATTCAGTTATTCCCCAGTTATTCAAGATCTCATTCTTACAACCATCTCATTCTGCCTTTTCTTACATTATCTGTCAGGCCCATCATTGCATCTAAAAGTAATTTATTCCTTCCACATCTCCGCTATTAAAACCTTGTTTCTTTTGTGATTCTTTAGCCTACACTATTACCTCCAATAGGACAGAATTAAGGCTGACTCAAAGCTGTGAAGCAAAAATTCAATGTTGCAAGAAAACCACAGATTCCGTAACAGGAAGAAATTTATTGTTGTGAGTAGAAGAAACTAAATAATTATTTTTGGCAGAAGGAAAAGGGGACAAAAAAGGTATTGTTATTGAACTTTCTCTGTCAAATGCTGTACAGTATCTTGTAATGATCAATCATCTGTCACTTCCTGAGTATTTTTTTCAATTTCCCTTTTTCACACATTTAAGAACTGTACTGAAACAAAAGAAGCAGATGAAATACTGTAGTATAAGTAACATCCCTACTAAAGAGGCAGATCAGTTCATCGCTCCTATGTCCTGACCTTAAGAGCAGTCCAAAGGAAATGCTTAGAGCAAGAGTATAAAACCCAGAGAACAACTAGGATGCTCATTCTCCACATTTCCCACTACATTCATTTCTTCTGCTGCAAAATTTACCCATATCACCAATCCCCACAAAGGGATTTACTCACCATAAATGTATCCATCTACCCCCTTCAAACTGATTTGAAATGTTGGTCTCTACGATAGTTTGCAATAACTGAATATCACTGTGTAGCTCTGCCCTATGCTAAGAAAAACCACCCTCAGAGACCTGGAACGAATACAATTCACACCGGGAATGCTTTCAAGAACTTTGTTGATAAGCTACCAGTTGGCTGTCACAAGGCACATGAACACGCTTTATCCAAATCCCAGTTTTACAAGAAAACTGTAAAACTTCTTTCATGATCCTTAGAAGCATTTTGCTACTCACATGGCCAAGAACACTGTTAGACACACAGTAAGCTGTTTTTGTTTATCTGCTCTACCTTAAGCACAGTTTTGATATCCTTGATATTCTGGCACAGAGAACTGGTACAGCAGACTGTAGAGAATATACTTCTCCCGGATCACAAACCTACACATGCATGACATGCTCAGTGGTAACTGCTCCCCTTGTAGTCACAGCAGCTCAAATCTCAAGCATTTCTACATAAGCACACGTGATTATTTAAAACAACAACAACAAAAAACACCAAACAACATTTCAGTCGTTATTTTTTTCCTCTGCCTTCAGTTACAACATGAGTTACATAATTAGTATTTTCCTTTTTTGGGGGGTGAATGGTCAAATGCAATATGTGTTTGCCATAGAAATGAATGTTTTAGTTTTCTGAGAAACTGATTTCAGCTTATCAATTTACCAGCTGTAAAATTTGCAGATGCATTAACACATTTAAAAGTAACATTGACAAGGCCAAGGAATTAGGAGACTTACTTGCTTTCAAGTATGCAGTACACTTCATACTGGATTTCAAATTACTACGAAACCCAATCGACAAACAACACCAAAAGTAACCACTCCCACTGGTTCAAGAGCTCCAAAAGACTTTTTCAGATGCTTTTTTATTTTTTCTTCACAGTCATAGGAACGGTGACAGAGTATGCCTTCTTTCCATGGGACTGTGTGTCCACCTAAGGATTGAGCTGCTCTGGCAGACTAATGGGTGGGGGAGAGGGAAAGGTTCCTTCTGATGTATGGAGACAAGAACAGCAATAGAACTGCTGATGCTTATTTTAGAAGACGGATAAAGACATTTCCACCCACCCCGCCACCCCAGAGTGAAAAAAAAGTCTTGATAATTCAAAGATTGGGGATGTCACCAAACAACAGATTTACTGAGGTGAAAAAACTACAGTAGATTACAAGTGTGTATTTTCAAACTCTGTGATAATTCAAAGCGCGTAGAGCTTCAGGACACCTGTATAAACATTCCTCTTCTCATACACTGCCATCTCACAGACTTCGGGGAGCCTCCTCTGTACAGGCCGACCCCTAATCACTGTCACTCCACTGAAAGCCTAGGACCAATCTTTTTCTGTAGAAAATTTTCATATGCTTTACCTGACAATTGAAACAAATCATTGTTTTTCAAAAAGCAGCAACTTGAAGCAACATGTTTGAGAACAGGCATTTTTAGATTCTAGAAGAAGAACAACAAAATCTGTTTAAAGCACAGTCAAGTGTAGCAATTTGGGGACATTTCTGCATATCCTTACTATGGAAATTCTCCTAAGGGATGGGACTGCTTACTCCTTTAGTATTACCCTAACAGATTCACATTTTCCGTCACTAACTGCAAAGCGTCATCAACTGCAAACATTTAAAGCCTGAGTGTAAGATGCCCTGTCTATATATAAACATGGAATAATCAGTGCACGGAAACTTCCTCATTACTGTAAGCAAGCCACAACTTCTAGGAAATTCAAGTTAAAAATCAGGAACATGAGGCTGCTGTTTTCTTCAAAAGTTCGTATATGACAAACACAAATATAGGCATATGCATAATATTTTCCCATGCAACTTATGCATTTGATCATCCACATGATTATACTTTTTAATACATATTAAACACTATTCCAGACAAGTTTTCAGTGAGAGGCAAGAACTCAGAGGACTATGTAAACCAAGTACTTAGTCCTAAGTATCTTGTCTTTCTGATTTGTGCATTCACAGAGTTGCAGCAGATAGGGATGCCCATGTCCTTACCCGTATGCATGTACTACAGGTGCTCTTAACTAGGTTCACAAGAACGGATGGGTCACATTCCAGTTCTAGCAGGTCTCTGTTTACTGAAGACGACACAATCTCTTACCGCTTTCCAGATGCAAGTTTGCCATCATGTTTCTAAAACTTCACAGTAACGTCTACTTCTCTATTTCTTATCAATGGTAATATTCTAATATTTTACAAATATCTGCCGTACTATTTTAACAAAATAAAGACCTGTCTACTGAGACAACACCACAATCCTTGTTCTGGTGGACACAGCAGCAAGGGTCTCCTTTCCTGCCCCAAAGCAAATATTTGGCCACAGCTTATCCTACCTAAACAGTTAGGTTTTCCTTACCCTAAATTCATACCAATGTACTACTAAAATAACTTCTGAATTCATCATCCTTGCTTCATCAGTTATTCTCGAGCTGTGTACTTCCTTTATTTTTCATCAAGCTATGTTATCTTTCCTTTTTTCTGTAAGCTTGCTCTTCAGATTATTAGTAAATACAACTAAAGTACTACTACTTTTTGGCATATAGCCACCTCACCTTGTCTTCTTTTTTTTTCTTCCCTGCAAACCATTCTATTTTGAAACCAGATTATTGTTACTCTGCTTTCTTACTGATTTTCTAAGCAACTTCTACTTACTTCTAACTATAACTAGCAAACTTATTAGCATTCTTTGTACATACACTTTCAGACTTTGTGCACTTGCCCACAGTAGCTGAACCAGTGGTTTACATCTGTTTTCCCCATACATATAAAGCACACCATCCTAGTATTCAGATTACATTATTAGAAATAACTAAAACCATTATCACGTCAAGTCAGTTCATGACAAAGCACATGGAAGAAAAAAAACACACCTGTGGTTTGATTTTTTTTTTTTAATTAACCTGCACCATCAAGAAGTTCTCTTCTATTCTATAGTATTAACACATCTCCCTGTTTTCCAAAAACGGCAAAATATTTCAATTAAGTGTCATACGACTAACCAATTCATGAATTTTTACTGCTTAATTATTCAGATTCTTTTTCAGCATGGGTATTTTTAAAAATCAAAGTTTCAGAACAGAATATTTACATTTTAAAATATTCAAATTATTACTCAAGATCCTGAAATTCCTGTACTGTGTTGTAAAGGCAAAACATACATATTTTAAGGACATGAAAAAAGTATGCCTTCTTTACCTACACTTGGCAATGGTACGTTTAATTTTTTTAAAGAATATAACATACCTGGATTAGAAATAAGAAAACTAGCAAGTTTCTACCATGCTGTTTTTTATTAAGGATATTATGCAAGGACCTTTATCTAAATCCATCTTAGATTTTGGTAGGTTAATAAGTAGCTGTTTATTTTAAAATACATGTTAACTGGACCCCTAGATTTATTTCCGTATCAACTACAACACTTGAGAAACATCTCATCTAACATTCCATGAAAGTTATCATAACATCAAAACCTTGGTACCTCTGGAGGACTTTTAAACCGATCTCAGAGGAACCTAAGTCCATAACTGACTTCTTTGGACTGCTTCAAAATAGCACCATCAGAAAGAAACGTTCATCTGCTTGGTTTTGCCTCAAGAAAATTAAAAAAAAAAAAAGGAAAAACAATTCTTGAAAACAAAAACAATCTCCGTATTAATGTTCAGTACATAACCACATTTTACCTTTCTTAATCTAAACATTAAGCAAGCAAATAAACCAAAAAGAAAATCTGGTATGTTTCTAATTTCATACAATCAGATTATTGTAACGTGGATAAGATACACTTCTATCAATATAAACATCTTCAGACTGTACTGTGAATGCAGATGTGTGCACTTTTATCACCATAAGTTCTTCAATTAATTCTTTCTCCTACCCCATAAAATTCCCATCCTCAGATATGGAAATAAGACAGAAAATTTATCCTCCTCTTACTACATAGGAACTTGCCTGGATTTCTTTCAGATCTGTTACCCACTACACTTTCAACAGGAGCTTCTGAGCCAAACAGAGCCAATATAAAAACCGTGAAATGAGGGGATTTTTGGACAGCTTAACTCAACCTTTCTGAACCTGACACAGCCTCAGCCTAGCAACAGGGAAGGCTCTTGTTCTATGTTGAGATTGAGACAGTCACATTACTGGAACAACCTGGGCTAAGGGAGGCCAAATGGATGCGAGGAAAACACTGTTAGATGGATACTGGTCAAAGGACCAGCAGAATGTGTGACAGCATGTCACAGAACAGAGCAGCTCCGGAGGGGAATCACTGGCACGTCCTGTTTTCGTCAACTAATTGGCAAGACGACACGGAATCCTGGTTACTCCACTCTGGAAAACGCTTTGAGCACACAGACCTGCATTTCCCATTTGTGGTTTGAGCCTGAAGTGGCTCAGCGTGTTTGTTACGGAATTAACTCCTAGCAAATAGTTTGCCACCAAGGAAATTTGGTGGCAGCTAACCCAACCTTACAGAACGACTGCTTCCTAAATGAAGGGAGGACATTTTATGTAGTCATGATGATTAAGAAGAAAACCACTGCAGGAACACCATCTCATCACTGGCAGATTTCACTCTGAAACACTGTGCACGTGTTCCTGGCTACTGAACAAACAAGCTGGTTCTATCACCACTGGTCTGGGAGGAGACAGAAAGATGACAACTCTGTGGACACTAAAAGCTGAAGAGTAGGAAGTTACTCCTAAACTGTCAACTAAAGTACTGGTTCAGTAACTGCACACGGGAGGTCTTTAATCTCCTAGTTGATGCCTTGCTCCAGGCAAGTCAAACTAGGGGAGTATTTTACATTTTAATGTAAAAGGGCAAGTCATCCCAGGCCAGTTTTCAGTACCCCAAAGAAAACAAAGTAATAATACAATCAAAATCTTTAATATTAAATAGACAACTTGATACAGGAGACCAGTTGCAGAAGGTAATTAAGCATACAGAGCCCTGCTGATTAGGTGTAATAACACGATGCCGTATTTCTCCAGTTACATCGCACTAGAAATGCCAAAGACTTCCACAAATTCAGAGCTGCAATTAAAAGACAGACAACCTACTACGTAAGATGTAAGAAAATTTTACACCATCTTAAAAAATAAGAGCAGAACTAGCATAAGTACAATGAAGGGCTGTGTTACAGAAATATTCCACTTCAAGAAAGATTAAAATAAACCATCTTGAGAACTGTCAGAGATATGGATGATACTCTTCATTGAACCTTAACAGGGAGGAGATAACCAGAGAGATTTAACCACAATTTCTCCTGTACACCAACTAGGAACTAAGAAATAAATTAACAGGCAGCAGTTTTAGATGCAAACAAAACGCACTTTCTGTATATGACAACCATTTGATGCTAAAGCACTGACTTTCACAGAGTTTTGTGGGTATCAGAAGTCATAAATGGTCTAAAAAACTACACCTGAAAGCAGGTCAGGCTATGAAAGACAATACCACGCAGCTCTCACTCAGGAAGCACAGAAAATGTTCGATCAACACCTGGGACAATGTACTCTGTCCACATCTGCTATTTACAGTTTTTCCCTCTTGGGCCCTGGTAACCTTATCTTTTGTCTTTGTCACATTGCTATTGAAATTCAAGTATAGAGGTATAAAACCAGGAGATAGAACATACACGGAAACAAATTATTAACAAAAGGACTTTTTTTAGTTTGGTTCTGATAAGTTCCCTTCTTGCCTTTTGTGTGCTTGTTGATTTACAAGCCCATAATCCTTAGTAAAAACAGGACAAGCTGTGTCAAGATAGGGAAATTTTGTGGTAGAGTGGTGTTGCCATTTCATATTTTGCTGGATCAGCTATTTACATACAGGGAAAGCATAAAACCACCTCCCTCCACTGTTGCTAATCCTATCACTATTTTAAAATACAGTGGACAACAGGGGAAACAACCTTGTGAAGGTGGTTTGGCAGGGGGGTGTGAGGGGTGGGTTTGTTTTCTTTTTCCCTTTTTAAAATAATATTTCATCCTGAGTTTTTAACCCAACTGTATAGGCTTATGCCCTGCCACTTAACACCAGAAAGCTTTTGCTCAGCCATATTAGCAAAATAATAAGTATTAGCAAAAAAAAAAGCCCTTTTCTCTTTCTCTCTGTGTAACAGAAGGGCATCCACCTATTTTTCAGTTCAGTTCAGGACAGCATCTGAAAGACACTTAGAGGGAAACACAGATGGTATCTTGAAGACATACTAATTAGCATTTACTCTTTATTTAGAGACGTTATTTATACATGGCATCTTCTCCAAGCATTACCCTTCCCTCAAATTCCTTATATGAAAGGAGTGAGATTTTTCATTAAGAAAGTTTACAGCACTACTTCTCCTAATACTGCATCAGCTCTAAATGCTTTGGGAGTGGGATCATTGAGAACAGAAGGCAGAGTGATGAAAGAGTTGTTTTATGATGACCCCTTCTGTACACTCTATCATTGCCATATCCTGTAAACCCCGGAATTTTACCCAAAGATCATCCTTTCACTTTAGCACATGAATCACTCTTCTAAATGGCTGACGTGGTTCTAGTTTCCACTGCAGACCATCTTGGTTAATGAAGCTATTTAGTTGTACAAATAGCTCTTAAAGTACACAGTCTTCTATTAGTATGCACATGTTCCACAAACACTTAATCTCAATTTTGCAATTTATTTCTAATTACAAGCCTGATAATAGAAACTATTCTTTCTGGTAGAGCGATCTTTGAAGACAGTGCCTCAATTGCGGTCTTCTATTGATAATTTGAGAACTGTTATTTATTATTCAACTGTGTCTCTCATTGGAGGAGAAATTATCTGCTCCCCTCTTCAGGGAGAAAAAGAGGAAGCTGGTTCTTGATTTTGTGTTAGTGCCAAGTCCATAATTTTCACCACTGATTCCAAGTCCTTTACTTTCCAGTACTACGCAAGTATGTGAAACCTACAGTAGCTGCAGGTTTGTTTTCAAGGCGCATAAGACAACTGGCCTTTGAGTTATGCAACGTATTTTTAGGAATATATGACTGAATGAGAAGAAACAGTACCTGCCTGTCTTCGTGTCAGGCATAAAATAACTTGAGTAAAATAGGAAGGTGAAAGAAGCTAACATACATCCTTAAGACATGCATTCAGCATGTAGATCAGAGTATTATCTTCCTCATCTGAAGTGCTGTAGATTGACTACAGATATTGCACTTGTCAACACAATTTCCAACTTTATACTTTTGTGAATTTGCTTATGGTGTGCAGAAAGTTACACATTTTTAACAATAAAACAGCTAAAGAGAAAATGTGGGTTAGCTGGATTCAATGCTGATCTTTCCCTAGGCACTGTTTCTCTACAATTTAGCCTCCAAAAGGGGATACATGCTTTTCTCTGTCAGTCAAATGTGTGTTAAGATTCCTCGGCTGATCTCCATAAGGGAAAAAGGCACAGTTCTGCTATAAGAAAAATTTGTTTTCTTGAAAAGGGATTCAACATCTAACAGTGGCCAAAATCTGCAAGATAAAATAATCTGAGATGAAAACTTACTTTGAGAACAACCAGATGATGACTGGTGAAACCTGTTAGCCCAAGTCTCTGAAGCTGTCCCACCTGTTACAGAGACCCCATTTCTACCCAAACGGGAAAAAGTGAGAAGGGCCAACAGCATCACAGCTTAAAAACAACTGTGTCTGGGCTCTGCTTCAGCTCCAGCTAAGCAAAATGAGAACCATTAGAAGCTAGATGTAGGATGGCAGGTCGTTTATTTAAACAGATTTAATTTTGCAGAAGAGAATTCTGAAATATGTGATAAATCTGACATTTCAGAATTATTCTACTTAGTCTCTTAGTAACATAAAGGAAAAAAGCTTCAGACACCACAAAGCAGCAAACTATGAACCAAACATACCCATCACTCATAATCAATCACAGGAATGGCTTTATGTAAGAAGCAGTGGAATTTAATTTGAAAACAAACAAACAAAACCCAGAAAACATAATGTTTTATTAAGAGCCGTAATATTAAAACCCAGTGTAATAACATTTTGTACCAGTCTAACACTGTGCCAGAGGACAAGATGCCCAACAAGCACATCACTTAGTTGTGTACCAGTCCTTTATTTCAATTAAAGGATTAGTAATAACCATGACCAGACAGATTGTACCAAACACAATTTGTATGATATAGTAATTTTTTTGTCAATGTATATTTCTACAATAGATATCTCTGTAGTTTTGCTGTCTTTTTTCATAACTGAAACATGGACAGAGTGGATAAAACAGCTGTTTCAGTAGGGTGTTAAAGACTGTCACTAGCATAAAAAAAAGAAGGCTCAGAAATGTTTGTAAGAAAATATGGTAGCTGCTTATCATACACTTTTTATCACTGAAATTCTTGAAACAGAATTTTGCATGCATTAACCTTACCTCAGAATTAGGAAACTGAATGAAACGGTATTGTACTTCAAGTTTCCTCCAGACTGTTTTCATCTGTACTTCCACTTCATTAGTTCAAAGGTGGTATTATGGAAATGCATATTTCTATTAATCTGTAAAACAGGAGGAAAAACTGTCTTGAGAGATACCCAAAGAAATTGTATTGACAGTTTATAGTACCTAATGTGAACTGCACATTGTAGATACTGGTATCTGAAATTACAGAAGCCATCTGCTATTATGAACTGCCCCTAGCTAGAACAAACTTCTTAGGCTCCTGCATTTCTAACAGTTGCATGGCTGCAGTATATTTATAAAATACTGATGCTAAAAAGCATTTGATTTTTTATATAAGTATATAAGCGAATTATTTAATTTTTATATATATAAAAAATATATATATAAATAATAATTATTAAATATATATATATAATTAAATAATTCGCTTATATACTTTTAAAAAAAAATCTATCCTTCACTTTAAATATAGGTTTGTCTTACACGAATGGTGATGCCAGGGAAGAAAGGTGTTAAAAATCTCAGCAGATAGCTTTCCTATGAAAAGAAGCCTTTCTGATCTCTCCCAGTAACTCTTGGATTCACCTGGTCTATACCAGCCAGATTTGCAAGCCTCTAGATACCAGGTTTCTCAAATTTTTAAGTCAGCAGACTAGAAGGATCCATTGTTGGTGACAAGGGAAAAAAACAAACACCACACAAGTCAATCTTTATTAAACACTGTAGAATCTGTAAGACTGCAGCTTCACAGCAAAAGTCTACTGGTGTCACCCCATTAGTTCCAGTATACAAGGAACTGCAATATACTGAGAAATAATCAATAGGTTTATTGTAGCTGGACACAGGCATGATTACTCCTGGGAAGCAAAAGCAAGCCAAGAATTTGGAAGAAGTACTGGCAATAGGGCTGGTTTGATTTTGTGCTTGTGTTTTTGAAGCGTTGTGCATCCAGGCCTTATAGGAAAGCACAGCACAGGCTCTTACCTGGCACTCCAACAACTGTGAGCAAGCATGGCTTGTGTAAAGTCCTGAAGTTTTCAAATGCATTATAGCCAGCTAAGCTGAGCTTATCAGCTTTACTACATAGATTCCATTTTGAGCATATGCCACCTATTGCCTACTCTTCCTATCTTGTCATAGCACCACAATTTTTGAATGTTTCCATCATCCAAAGCTTGCAAAAAGATCATACAAGAACGCTATCATTTGGAAGTCCCAGTCTTGTGACTGCAAACGTAACCTTGAAAGTAACACAAAGGCTTAAACACCAGTAATCCAGCTATACTGTTAAAAAGCATACAAGCACTCTTACAGTGTAGAGATAATACCTTATTTTTGAATGCCAAAGACAACAGTACTGGGAATAGAGGTAGACAAACCATGTGCCCGCAGGATTTCCAGCAGTGGAAGAGTTTCAATATCCGCTTTCCTTCTCTTTTCCTTTCTAAGCACCACAAAGACCTTAACCATTACAAGAAGGTCAGAATACTTCTGTCTCCATGTCCATTTATAAGCAGTGTTCCTCACACACTGAGGTTTAATAGTCGTGGTAATAAATAATAAATTTGTGTAAAATGGTAACCCGAAACCATCCTGAATATCAGATAGCGCCAGTTCTTAAAGACAACTGTCTGCACTGAGCAGACAGGCTGACACTTGACTGGTATTTCTTCCATGGTAAAACTGAAAAAACACTCTAGCCATGCAAAAGGGTTTGTGGGGATTGTTTTCACCTTTTTAAAGTAAATAAAGAATCTGCAAAATATATCCATCTCTCTCTCTTTACAACCAAAGAACTTGAGTTCATCTTCTGTTGGATTCCAAAAGAAACAACTATAAACAGAAAAAAGTTGGTGTGCTTTCTGTTTTTACAACACTGCTACTCCCCCTGTACCTAGTATCTGATTTATATAAAAGCCACTTTGTATCATTTAAATAGGCTGCTTTACAAGGGTAAAGACATTTCTGAGCAATGCTGGTCACTTTTTTTGTTTTTAAAATTATGCTCTCCTGATATTTTTTCCAAACACCCAAATCTATGAAATTCTTAGTAACTGGTAATTCCTATAAGCATTCATTGCATTTCCTGATCCCACTCCCATGTATCAGGTATCCAAGTTCTCTTACCAAACAAAATTATTTTAGTGAACTTCCTGATCTGCATGACCCTAGGTATGTCTACATCAGCATTTTAATTCAAATCAGGACTGTACTTCTGAAGTCAGCCTCCCAAGCAACTCCATTTTCCTTGCTTTGCTTTACATTGCAAAGCAGTCTCCAAGTACATGAACCAGACTTCTTTTGAATAAAACTAGATCAGAGAATAAGCTTCAGGTGCGCACTGTACACGCTCCAACCACTACCAGGTATTCAGCCACAGAATCAGACGAGGACCAGCTTGAAATAAAACCCTCACAATCTGTATACCATGGATGCCAGGTTCTCAGCACCTGACAAATCTGATCCTGTTACACCACATTGCTCAGTAATGTGGACACAGCCTCTTTTATGGCTTACTGAATATTTGTGTCAGTTCCAGATGCATCTCTCCCATTTTCAAAGGGACAACTACAAGACCTCTGTCACAGATGGGACTGGAATTAATGATACTATTAATTTATGCAAGTGTCCTCACTGTGTTAATATTTCTCCCATTTCTTCATTGGCATGAGATGTAACTTAAGAACATACAGGATTGTATAAAAGTCAATTGTCTTAAATATTTATTTTACACAGTTACCCAAAAAGGTTCATTGTTAATGGACTGGTTTTTTAAAATGTTCAGTGCCATTGTTGATAGCGTCTTCTTCCAGAGAAATGCTATCAAGAACAAAATAAAACTATTGAATAAACTACTTGCACAACTTCACCTTTGCTTTATTAGGCCTTGATCTACTACAATGACTACAAGAAGCATGAATTCAAAAGTACAGAGCTTTACAGTGCTTGTTGCTATTTACACATTAAATCCAGATTTGTGTGGGAATTTTTCTAAGTGTTAATACTAAATTTGGGATCTTCATATACGATTAACTCAGAAATAACAGCAACCAATCTGGGAAAAGAAAAGTCTGAATTACATGAATACACTAGCTACCTAGCGAACCCAGAGAACTGTAGGTTTTCTGCCATTGGCAGGTCCCAAGGTACAGTGAGAATATCTAAGATAAGCTGATCTAAACCTCATTTAGTGTGTGAGGAGGAAAGGGCTACCCTGCTAGTGCAGGACAGAGGGCAGGAACCAACCAACCAGCCATGAGCAGGACAAACCAACAGGAGAGACTTGCAGTGGCAAAGCTCAAGCCAGACTAACTCACCATACTTAGGCTGTGGATTCCTATTTGTCTTCCCACATATCTCTAGATCCTGCTTCCCTTCTCAGTAGCTTCAGTTCCTCCTGCTCCAGGGCCACATCCAACTCAGTCCCTCACCTGTCTCTTCTTTTGATGCTGAAAAGTTTCCTGGCACTTGACTCTCCCTGCACTCTGTTCCTCCAGTTCACTCCCCCTTTGTCCCAACTGCCCCACCAGTTTTTAGCTGAATTACTTGATTCATCTTAAATTACCTCTTCATCCTCAGAGGACCTTGCTACTTGTTACAGTTGGGGAAATATGCTAAAATTTGAGAACTGCCCTTTATTTGGGGCAGGTGGGTGGGATATATAACTTTCATTCCTCAGTATGAATTCGAAATTTCACAGCAGAGGTAGATGAAGGGCCTTTCTGATGTGGCATAAGCATCTGGTACCCTGACAAACCTATAGCTGAATAAGCACAGCAGGAAAGGTTGGCAGGCGGGAAATCTGCAATTGCAGAAAGACAGGATGCTTGTACAGACTTCACCTTTAAATAAAAACTGATGTACCATCGTTTTTAGAAACAGACACATGCAAATGGCAAAATCTTTGTGCTATTAGGCATCTCTAACTCAGGTGTTCATTTTAAAGGCAAAATTATATGTATTTAAGGAACATAATTTTGGAAAGTAACTAACTAACATAACAGTTGAAGTAATTCAATTTCAAGTAAGTACACAATCATACAAGGACTCATTGGTGCAGACTATGGGTTAAATACTTCTCCATTCACTCCAGCTTCCAGTTGCTTCTTTCCTACTCTTTTACTTCCTCCAGCCACCAGCACTTCACTTCTGCAGGGACAGCTGTTCAGCTAATCCTACCTTTATCTCAATTTATGAAACAGAACTTGTTTTAAAGCTGCTGCAAATTCAGATCATGTCACAGACGTGGGCTAGGGTGATATTGGACAAACAGTTACATCAGAAAAAATAAAACGAGGGGCGATAACCTTCAGCATCTCAGATTTGGGGTGGGAGCAAAGGGGAGAAAGAGAAAAGCAAGTGGTGCTACCAACGTGCCTCTGTGTGTAGTGTCAGAGTTCACAGCCAGCTGAGGGCTCTGTTAACCACAGACAGGACAGGTTTCAGAAGCAGAATTACTCATTTTCAGGTACACTGTAGTCCTAAACAAAAGGCTTTTTGTTAGAAATCTATGCACAAATAAAATAGACTGCAGGCCCAGATGGCAGCCTAGAAGATGCTTCAGTTAACAGCCTCATGACTGCCACTAGAAATTTTATCCAGAGTCACCGTAAGCCAGAAAGTTTGAAAAATAGTATACTGTTTTTAGAAGCTGTGAAATTTGAGTGGAATTTTAAAGGGAAAACAGCCATACCAAATTTCCAAATTCTACCTCAAAGTTCATGTCCAAGGATAGGAATTTCTTAAGGAAAACTTTTTCAACAAATTTACATGTGAGAAAAATCCCATAGCATACCGGTAATAGAAAACGTCACACTGCCTGTGGCACATTTGGGACTTGGTGGTCTTGTCTGTGGAACAGCAAAGGTATATGAGCAAGAACATCTCATTGAACAACCAACCCTTCCAAATTCAATGGGACTATTATACACAATAAAATGAACTGGCTGAAAAAGCAAATTGCTTTCCAGCCTTTGGACAACAAGTTTTTCAAGTAGCAAGATGGGAAATAAGAACCTGAAATATGGTTCAAGCAGATTTATCTAATTCTTGAGGCAAGCTAGTTCAAAACCACTCAAAAATCACTTCAGTAAAAATCTACCTACATCAAAGCTAATTTTTAAAATTAATTTTATTCCTGTATTCCCTTGAGTTTTAATAAACAATAACCAAGTTATTCTTGCAAGCCATTAAAAATGCAAGGAATAATACAACAGTCCAGCAGATCATGTCATACTGTTCTTCACATCTGTATTACAGTAGTTCGGCCTTTCTGTATATCCGGTCAAGACTCTCAAATTAGTTCAGGATACCACTAATCTTTCCAGCACTTCTAGGCTGTTCTTAGAAAGCCTCTATTTTGTTGTTTTTATTACTACATGGATCCTTTACTAAAGAAAAAAAAACAATCATCATTTTTGGGGAGGTTTACAGAACTTCAGAAATACTGCCCTGGAATAGTTTGATGAAAATAAGGTATCATATATAAATAATACAGACTTAAACATTAACTGGTCGATTTAAGTTCTAATGTAACCTGGCTGGTTGGTTGTGCAGGCAGGTAGAATAATGAGTGCTGCTACCACTAATGCAAAATCTCTTAATTGACCTTTCCTCTCCAGTCTGACAGCATATATAGAGCAAATCTGTAAAATTAAAAAGAATACAACTTGTCTTCAATTCAGGTCTCCCTCTTTGTAGGGAAAAAAAAAAAAAAAAAATCTTCTCTATTGGAGGCATGCAGCTTTCTTCTTACTAGGACAGAATTTTTATGTATTTCATTAACATTATTAGTCAGAAGTTAAATCCACGAACTAGATCTAGCACACTGACATAAGTTTTTTGTAGAACAGATACAGCTTCTCTTGACATGTTTAAAGAACTTCTCTAGCCAGGAAGCGTCAGGAGGCTCTTCACATGTCACATCATTTGGTCCTTTTACATAGGAGGAAAGAGTCTGTGCCCTAGAACCTGACCTTTTCTTCTGCAAGCTCATACAGACAGAAGATGCCCTGAACAGGCAGTATCTGAAGGACCGACACACTGCTTCAAGCTCAGCACTCTCCCTGCCCTTGTTACGCCTTTCTGTCTTCATCATCTGAGTTTCCAGCCGAGATTAAGTGTTCTACACAATCAAGCTCCCGAAACATCATTGCCCCAGGGCATATCTAGAAGTATTAGAACACAAATACATTCCTGAGTAAGGCAGGACTGCGCATTACCAGACAAATAGACAGGATGCACTTTTCAGAGTGACATGAATCTGCATAAATTACAATCCACTGCACTGTCCACAACATCTTGTGACACAAGGAATTCATTACTGAGGCCATGAGAATCCACACACAAACCTCCTTTAGAGCCATCATGAAAGTCTGCCTCAGCTTTTACTTTGTCCTGGCAGATGTAATTGCTATAGTAGAAAGAGTTTAAAAGGCATTTAAACAAAGTTCTTAGGGACATGGTTTAGTGCTAGAGATAGGTTATGGTTGGACTCAATGATCCTGAGGGTCTCTTCCAAGCAAAATGATTCTATGAGTTTAAGCCTCCTGATTTCTTTGAGGATATCTTGAATATTTTATTTTGGCATACATCATCTGGAGTTATCAGAAGGACTCCACAGCCTATCATGCTGTGAGAGCAGGCTCTGCAATCCCAGTGAAGCTGCAGTATTCCTCCCAGTTTTCTTAGATGTTCTTTGTCCAATGAGCCAGGAGAAGCCAAAAAAAATAAAATCAGTTGACTCTCTATACTTCGAGGCTAAAAGATATCTGCCAACAGCTCGCTGTTCATACCGAAGTGGTTATATAGCAGGCCATCCTCAAAAGCAATTCCATCAGTCTGCAGCACTGGTGATGCAACAAAGCCAGACAGTTAATTCAGTGTGGAGAGGTTGAGTCAGAATCTGACTTGCCAAGCTTTGTCAAAAAACAACTGGGCTAAAGCTTTTGCTGTGCAACTCCTTTCATCATATTCCACAACTCTCCAAGTATCCAGAACAGTTCGCTAACAAGTACTTTTGCTTTTTGAGAGAGATATAAAACTCAACTGTTTTACCTCAGCTTTGGAGGCACCCAACCCAAAGCTCCTCTATCCACAATCCAAACCTCCTCTCAGGATACTGAACACAGATGGGTCACATGGTTAACAGTTTCCTGCTGCATCTATCATATCTAAAAACATGAGGCTAGTTGTGAGACCATGGACTTCACAAGCCTTCCAGAGTTTCAAAACTTCATCAAAAAACACCTAGGCTCCATGCTGTTTAGGCATCAGGCAATTTCGCAGTCAACTTCCCCAGTGTGCTGGGCCCTACTCACCACCTGGCTGACAGGTTGCCTTGCATGGATGGAAGCAACAATAAAATTTGATCACTTGGCACACAGACCCAGAGGTGGGCATTCTTATCACAATACCGATGCCTGGGAATGCTGCCCAGACTGCAGTTTCTCTCTGACAAAAGCACCAATGAAATCTAGCTTCTGCCTGTGCCGCGGGACATATTAGACCACGTTTTGATAGGTGATCCTCTTCTCC
This sequence comes from Patagioenas fasciata, assembly GCF_037038585.1. Taxonomy (NCBI): domain Eukaryota; kingdom Metazoa; phylum Chordata; class Aves; order Columbiformes; family Columbidae; genus Patagioenas; species Patagioenas fasciata. Next base: position 13,907,859 of record NC_092527.1, on the reverse strand, counting down.
CTCCCCCTAAGATTCCTGCAAAAGGTCAAGTATTTCTTCAATTTGTCTTTTTATAGAGTAATTCAAACAGTGAAAAACATTTTCAGGAACCCCTGATTTTTTATTTTTGTTTTAGAGTTCTGCCACAGCTTTAAAATCCTATGGTCTTAGGCACTATCAAATCAGCACAGAGCAAACGAGATCCCAAAACTGCATTAATGTTCTATCGCATTGACCCTCTGCATGAGTGTGTAGGGTTAATGTTTTGTTTCTTTCATTTTTAAGTTGAACCACAGCCACACAGAATCATATTAAACACAGCTTGCAGTATTGGTAACTTCTGACAAAGAACACAAGTGACTGGAACACATAGCTGGGAATGAGAAAACCTTTCCAAGAAGGTCACTGACTTCAGCAAAACAGTGAGTCTGAGCCATCATCTCAACAGCTCTGAACACATGTGAGCATGACAGCATCTTTAAGGAAATCAGGAGACACCCCAGATACCCCCCCAATGGTTACAGCCCTTCACCATGAACAGACTTATCAGGTACGTAAGTTTTCCTAGAGAAAATGACATGGATTACACTCTAACATTCAAGATAGCAAAATAATGGTCTTGGGGGAACCATTGCAACATGTGCTGGTGCTCAAAAATTACTACTTTTTCATTCAAATATGAGAATACAAACATAACTTGATATTTTTGGCAGTTTAAACAGATTCAAATATTAAGAGCCCTTGCAATTAATTTTCTTCTAGAAATCATAAAAATACTTATTAGCTCAAAAGTGTTCCTCCCGAAAAGCAAAATAAAAACCTATGTCTCTATCATAACTCAGTCTTTCCCAACAGAACATTCAAAGTATGAATGCTTTCCCCTGTCAGATCTGACACACAGAGAACAGTTGAAGGTCAGTCATCATGCATTTTAGTTGTCAGGGATGCTAACTATTTTAAAAGAATATGGCAACCTTAAGGTTCCAGATGTTAGCAGCTGGCACACAGAGCTGAACATTCAGGTTTTTTTCCCCTGGAGTTTAAAAATGCACATATTCTATTAAATGGCGTGTACTGAAACCAAAATCCTATTGGCATCAGGGGCACAAAAACACAGAATTCTTGCCTCACTCAGTAAAATCTGTTTAAGTTCTGCTAAAACATATAAACCTTAAAATTTGCATTTGTTTCCACCATGGTAAAATGAAACAATCAGTCAACTATCATTAAATCTGAAAATTGGCAGTGACTACAAAACAAGGGAAGTACATTTAACTGAAATTCATGCAGTGCATATCATATCAAGACCATAGAGAAGAAGGTTTGTATTTATACACCAAACTCTAAATTAGTCGCCTATTGATGTAATCCCTGGTGATAAAAAATACAATGCATACTTTATTTTCTATTATATAACTAATTGGTCATACTTTAATCAACATTAGATTTTTATTAAAATGTATTGCCCAGTGTTTTCCTTCAGACTAGTTATCAATACTGCTTTGGGGAAACCGATTACAATAAGGACGCTCAAATAAGAAGCAGATGAGGCGGTTTAGAATGCTGCAAGAGATCTGTGCATTCTTTGGAGAGTCCAGCTGTTGACAATCATCTATGTAAGGATATATAAATATAAATAAAGTTTGGTTCCCAGTAGGCCCGTATGGTCCAAGTGTAGCATCTAAAATTTAGCTATTTTCATGGTCTGTATGTGAGATCCATTTAGATAAAACTTCAGAAAATCATAATTCAATATTCTTCTAATGCACAATGTTCCACATGGTTACCTAAAGGGATGTCGTGGCTTTCCACAATTAACTGATATTACATAAACAACTTTAAGTCTTCGGCAGAGAAGATAGAGAACTAGAAGTTTTATCATTTTTCATAATTAATTGGTACAAAAAAAAAAAAAATCCTTTACATATTACCTTGGTAGTGTTTGATTGTATCTGATCTCAAGTGGCCTGAACTTTCCTTGATCTGTTTAAAAAAACCAGGCTGTTACTCTTCCTGATACAGTAAGACCAATTTGTCATTCAGACAACCATTAATCCCATCCCAGAAAACACAAGTAGTCTTTTATTGGAAAAGAGAATACACATTAAGAAATATACAACTCAAAAGAAAGCTATAGTTATGGAATCAGCAGCCTCTGATTAAGAAGTTTGCAGTAGGGACACACTGTTGCATACTTGGTCCCTGAAATTTCTTCAAACATTGTTATTTCAGAAAAAAAAAAAATTCATTAAGGAAATCAGAAGTAAAATCTCAAGTAATAATACAAACTGGATACTGCTAAAGTATTCGTTTGCTTATTAGGATCTTATAAGATATGACCATAAAAAGGAATTCCATCCTTACCACTTGCATGATGGCCACCGTGGCCTCAACTGCTGCAGCTGAGCTGAACAGATTAAGACTAAGGCAATGCTACATCACGTATGAAGTAATGCACAAGGGTAATTCAGTGTAGACACTGCTCAAAAATCCTCAGCTGTTTCAGCTACTAAGTCTAACAACTAAACATTCAGAATGCTGGAAGGTTATAGTACCTTAAGCCACCAAATCATGGTCCCTTTCAACTTGACCTAAGATTTCTAATGACAAATTTGTGAAAAAAGTAACTACATATGGAATAGACCTGAAGGGCACAGACAAACACAGGGCAGGACAACTCAACACAAGGTTTTTTAGATATTTAGATAACTATACAGCATGTCCAACCTGGCCTCTCACATTTCCTGCTGATTTATATATTCAGAAGTAAAGGTAAAGAATTTTAGTTAATCACATCTCAAATTCTTTGCTCCAAATGCACAGGACTACTGGTGCCCAGGGCAAGGATCTGAAAGAAAATTAAACCTGGGGGTGTTTTTGTGGTTGTTTTTTTTTTTTTTTGGGGGGGAGGTGGGTCAGTTTTGTTGTTTGGTGTTCGGGATTTTTTTGGGGTGGGGGGTGGTTTTTTGGTGGGTTTTGTTGTGTTTCTTTGGAGGGAGGGAGTTGCAGTGTGGGGTTTTTTTCTGTGTTTTTTGTTGTTGTTGTTTGGTTTTTTGTTGTAATTTGGCTGAGTTTTTTGTTTGTTTGTTTTTTCCATTTCAGAAAACCCACAGTGAAACAAAAATGTGGTGAATACTGATGACATGTCATTTACAGAGAACAATACAGATCTCTTCTGGTTAACTGCCTGGGAACAGTTTCATTTCATATAGCAAAACCACCTTCTATGAAGAATTACTGTAGAAGAAGGGCTGTATCCTGAAAAAAAGGACTTTAAAAAGAACAGCTAAATTAAATCCATAGCTTCTTGAGCCATGGAGAGGCTAACATAGAAGCTCACCTCAGCTACTAACGTGGAAGTTGAAGTATCATCCTACAAGCTGCAGATGAACAGGATGCTCCAAGATAGACCTGACAGGTACAAGTGACCTTTCTCTGCTGCACTTGCTAAAGACATGTCACTTCACAGACATAAGCACAGGACTCATGGAAGAAGAGGCAAAGGGGATAAAGGGGATAAAACAGGCATGAACTATTTTTCAGGCAATTAAGCATACATGGGGTGGGAAAAGACACCTGAAATATGACCACACATTTTAATACATGCCTTATAGCACAATACACTCGAAACAAGAAGTTATTTTATTTTTGGGAAGCAGAGAGAGTAGGTTAGACTTCACTGTCTCTGCTCCAGAGTTGCGCAGAGAATAGTATAGAAGTTTTTCCACCAACATTGAGAGACACCATCAGGAAAATATTTACATTTGTGATAGCTACATTTTTCAATAACGTTTTTGAAAATTTCGTATTTATTTTAGTTCTGGAAAGCTTGACCTGCTACAAAAAAACTTAAGATACTTGATATCATTGCCTCAGTAAGACTTCTAACAAAAAAAGAAAATAAAACCAAAAATAATAATAAAAAAAAAGACACAGACAAAAACCCTCTGACACCAGCAGCTTTTTCTGTTTACTGAAGGCACAAGAGGCAGCAGCTGACATTGGAATTTCACCGAAATTCAAATGCAATATACACTATAAAGAGTTATAAATTATGGACTGATTTACCCAAGAGTGCAGTGGATTGTCCATTGTTAAAGGCATTTACAGCACAATGGGGTATGCATTTACATAGGTTTCCTTTTGCCCTGAAGTCCATAGAGAACAATCTCAAGTAACAATTGCTCAGACCTGGTAACAACACACACACACACCTCTCTTCAAGCTAAGCAAGCAGAGCTTCTTCCCACGTACAGGACCATTAATTTAGTGGAGACAAAGCTGCATTACATGGAACATGAACCATCACAGGAAGGATCTTTTACCTTTACACTACTGTCCCATTTGTTGCTAATTAACATTAAACTTGAAAAACATTTGTAAAAGCATATAAGTAGGGCTATTTCAGATGTATACATCATTACACCCTGTAACATATATCTTTTAACAGAATAAATCTTACAAATACACTTTAAATTATTAATTACCTTAAGTAATTGCTGCTCCATTATTATTTTCTAGGATATTCAAGAGAAAGGAAAACTAAGCATCTTTGCGTGCCCCTTTAGCTTAGGTATTTCATTTCCTATCCAAATAAGTGAAAAAAATTCTTATTTCAACAAAGACAAAATGCAAAAAGGAGTTCTAATAAAGCGGTAACCTCTGTCCCTCTCTACACTGAGAATCATCTGGATTATATTAAACTGTCAAGCAAATACCAGGGTTAATAGAAAGATAAATAAAAGAACCTGTAAAATGGTAGGTTCTTTATAGGCTATGCTAAAGCTCAGTATGAAGCTCGGCTGATTTAACACTTCAAATGCATGACTTCTATTTTATACAATTACACAGGCAAAACTGCAGCCAAATATTTTTACCTATTATCCTAGTGTACAGAGAGGCTGCCTCCTCAGCATCTTATAGAACTACTTATAAAATAGCAATTAATACTGTGAAATTTAGGGGAAGGCAACAAAGACTTCCATACAAGGTTGTCAGATTATCTTATCTCTTACACTTCTGTGATTTAATCTTCTATAACACAGAATCCAGGCTACATATAGTACTCCTGAAACACTGAGTGAGAAAAGGGCCCAAAGTGCAGGCAAACATCTCCTGGGCTCTAAAGAAATTCAGCCTCATCCAGGCATATGCTCGAGTGACAAATTTGAATACCGGTTACAGACCTTGAGCATTCCTCGAAATACTTTCATACTTTAGATAGTAACAGTGCAACTGAATCGTCAGTCTTCAGGAAAGCCTTTTCAGCATAACATCATTCCCACGGAACCAGAAAGCCACCAAATTTCCTTACTCCTTGCAGAAACAACTTTCAGCCCACTAACGACTTACTGGAACCTCAGCACTCCCTGTTCGACAAGAATGTGAGACACTTCCAAGTGATGATAGATTTCAAGGGTGGGTAGTTTCTAAGACTATTCATTGAAAAACAAAAAGAATCCCAGTTCAGAGAAGTAGCTTCCTTATTCAGGTGAAGAAAGGCAAAAGGCTGCCCAAGAGTAAATTGGAAGTATAGAACAGAAAAAAATCAGTTTTTCCTGAAGTGTTTTATAAATGATTATTCACATTTTGCCTCTGTTTTCTTTCTACAGCAAGGTACATCAGTTAAAATTCCCATCTGTATACCATATAGTTCAACAAGAGTATAAAAAGAAGAGATAGAGACACACTATTGTGACCACTTCTGTATATTCAAATGTGAAATGCAATTGTTGGAATAAACAACTGTGGAGAAAAATGTACCCATTATGGATTTCAAATGTATAAGATTATATGTCTTAGAAAGTCAAGAAGGAGTAAGTTGGATATTCCAATGTTTTTTTTTAAATACAACATAAATGTTATTTCCATAGCCCCTTCCTTATAAACCACAGAATGTTAATAAGGATGAAACCACCTTTCACCTCTAAGCAGCTTTGAAAATTACTAAAATTGACACAGAATGACATAGCCATTCAGCAGCAGACTCCATTTATAGGAGTATCTTTCACATTGCATCATAGAACTACATAGTTTTGCTATCAGTTCCACCAACTCAGCACAGGATCAAAACCAGGTTACTTTCTTGGCATTGCATTAACAGTGGAAGATTCTGCAAAAGAAAGTATGTACCACAGATATGTCCCTGCATTTACTTCAAGAGATTTACTGAAGTATACAGGGCTGCAAGTCAGGAAATGGCTTTCAAGCACACGAGGAAGATAAAGTCTGACTTGGTTATGCTGGCTCTAAAAGAATAACCAGATAAAGCTATAAAAGTTACCAAAGTGAGCAGAAATAAATGAATATGTTTAAATAGAAGTTCTGCTGAATAGAAGCAGTAGGCTTGTACATTCCTTCTCACGTTAGTATATTCTCAAAACTAAAATAGAACGAATATTTGAGTATATTTAAACAGAACCACACAACAACGCAATAACAAGCCTACAGCTCTTCATATTTAAAAAGAAAACAGAACTCGAAAGATCTAAGCAATGCAACTAAATCTTGATCAAAGAAGCATGCAATCATATTCTGGCAGTCACCAGAGCAGATGCCTGCCATTAATGTAATATAAGCATCTGCATAAGCTCACTCATCCTTATTTAGAAAGACAAAGAATATCTGAAGTAAGAACAAAAAAAAAAGTTTGAAGTTACAGGAAACCTAGGAAAGGGTGAGCTCAAGACGCTGTAACATACTTTGCTTGTGCAAGTATGTCTGGAAGTCAGGTGAGACCTAGAAACTCCAAAGTTCTTTTCAATACAGGATGTCTGTCTCTAATAAACCAGAATGTTACAGGATAATTCAGTGATCTGATTAAAGGAGTTTTAGACTGTCAAACTGCCAAAACCCCATGTAGATCAGACTATGCAGGTCTTGGCCTTTCCTAAGATTGGAGAAGGGAGTGGGGAACATAAGGAGCAAACAATGATGACATGGGACACAGATATGCATGACCCAAACCAGAAACTCCTAAGAGTGTACTTGAACAGGACTGCTCACTCTTGTCAAGGCACGCAGAGGCATAAAACAGCCGTGGGTTATTTTGTGTTTCCTGAACCAACTTGCGAGGCAGAGGGGACAACCCCCCCAGTACATATTCTTCTAGATACAGCTCAGAAAGCTTAAAGATTCAAGCATTCATCTGATGATTGAAGAGTCTGTGGGCTTTCCTGTCTACATGCTCATTCAGGGCTAAGGTTTATCTCTTTGTCAATAGAGCATTCTGTGCTGCAATTTGTACAAGGACAACATCAGCTCTTCTATGCAGTCCAGCAAACTGGTTTGCAGGAGGTGGGGTCTTCTTGGCTGGTTGTGGGGGGGCGGAGGTGTTTTCTTGTGTTAAATAAGCTGAGACCTGCCCGTAGTTCCACCTTATTAAAGGTAGCAAAATATTTATCATTATCTCAAGAGGAACATTCTTAGATACTGAAAAATAGGAGCAGTTTGGGTATGTAATTCTTATCACACTACTTGTAACTTGATCCTAGAATTAACAAACTGAAAAGCAGCTTCAGAGCCCTATTACCTGCCTCTGGGGAAAAAAAAAAAAAAAAAGACACCTGATCATTTGAAACCTGCATGATCAAGATGTTCTTAAAGATACATAAGATGTTAAGTCAAATACAGGAAAAACATTAGCAGGATGAAGTGATACCCTTCTGCTCAGGTTGATAGATGACACTTTCAAAGGTATATCAATAGGAGGAGGAAGAACAAGATTACACCCTTCATCAGCTTCAAAAATCGTAACAAGGACAAATTCATCAGCAATGTATTTAGGAAGATGTCTTAAATAACTGAATAACTGAAAATGTTTATACTTTGAATGGTATGAAGAGGAGGGAGAATGTTTAGGACAACAAAAGAGAGAACAAAAAGATGTGGCAAGAGAACAGCTTTGTTTTAGCTGTTGCTCCTCTTCGGACAGAAGTTAAAATAGTGTAGAATTCAACCTAGCAGTACAGTGAGGGAAGGACTCGCCCCATAGCTCCTCAGCCCTGCCATGCTACTTCAGGTGCAGACCTATACAGCACCATCGAAAATTGTTTGTTGCCCATGAAGTAACAATGAACAACTGTTCTACTATTGCACACTAATAGAACATTATTCTTCCACAGGTCTTTCAGCACCTGGATTATTTTTTTAAATATTTTCTACATTTGTAAAAAATAATAATTTTAGACTTTTATAATTCTTAGACTTTTTAGTCTAAGTCCTGCAATAGGGCTTTTAACATTTACATAAAAATCATGGGATTCACAAGAAGTACATTAAGAGTTACTCCTTTCCTGGCAAATTGTTTCTTATGCTTGTGAACCACTGCCAAATCTAACACTGACAGAAGAAACACTTCAGAACTTCAACATTTTTTAAAGTCTTTCCATTGTTTCAAATATGCTCTTAGAAACAAACAACATTTAGCAACCATCGTATTATGTTCTCTTTCCCAGGTCACAAACACCCACAATTTAAAAAAAAAAATGTAAGCAGTAAGTGCTGTAGCACAAGACTATGTACAGTTACTTTTGCTAGTACAAATGCTAAGATTTAAAATAAAATAGGAGCCTAAATCCCAAATCTACTGGGGAAAAAAAAAAAAAAAAAAAGCTAGGCATCCACCCAACAGCTCCCACTGACAAAATATTCAGATGGAGATTTTCAGAAAGCCTGTAGCATTTGGCAGCCCTCCTGCCTCAGTTCTCTGTATAAAGACAAACTTAAATCAGGGAATAGAAGACTACCACAAACAGGAGATAAACAGAAAAAATAGTCTACATAGTTTTTCATGCCCCAATGTAGACGTATAGAAAGCTAGAACTCGGGCCACCTGAAAGAAACAAGCCTTAACTACAAGTAACACATTTTAGAAGTGAGTTGGAAAACAAAATTAAAAAAAAAAAAATTGTGAATTTGCTTTCTAAAGAAAGATCTACTAGAAAAGCACACCAATCAGACTCTAAAAAAAGAGCTATCACTCTGTTGGCTGAGTTCTTCCCTCAACTGTGAAACTAAAGATGATGGTGGTACACTGGCAAGCTATACACCGAAGTTCCAGATTTGATTTTAACTCTGATACGTAATACAAATCAAATTTAACCACTGCAGCCAGGTAAACTAAAGCGGCCGATGTTGAACAAGGTCAAGCAATTTTTGCTCCTGTCCTCCATTCACTCACTTAGTTGAATAAAATGATGCCAATTAAAAAGGACCAAACAAGCAACCCATTTGACTGGATTCGAAATCAGATGCGAGACAACTTCGCAGAGCTACATAGGAAAACAAGGTGACCATGTCACATGAAGTGGTAACCCCACACATCCCAGTTGCTGTTGGAACATCAACTCAGACATCGAAACAGACCTCTAGTTCAGCCTCCTGCCCAAAACAAAGAGCAGCAGTTCTGCAGCCTCTCTCAGCATCATGCCCCAATACCTCACCATTCTTTTTTTTTTTTTTAATCCAGTAAGAAATCACCTTGCTGTAACTTGTGGCCGCTCATTTATCATCCTTTCAACATGCACTTCTGGGAAGACTCTAGCTCCACCTTCTATAAAACACCCATTGCGTAGCTGAAGACAAGAAATAGATCACTCCTCAGGCTTCTGCAGGCTGAACAGATGTATCTGGCAGCTCCTCTGCTGCAGGGCAAGCCATTACATTGGTGTCTCATGTGCTGGGGGACCCAGACCTGGCAGACCAAGCCTGCAGCCTGCTGGCTATGACTGCTGTTCTAACTCAGCAAAACTGTGACCCAAAACCAAAAGGTTGAAGTCTTGATCCCACTACTCTACCCCAAGTTGCAGACCAGAGCTAGTACCCCATGTGATCAAAGGATGAGGTTCCTCAAATAACTAATGTGACTGATTTGGTGTTGTGTTTTTTTGTTTGTTTTGGTTTGGTTTCGTTTTTTTGATAGGTTGGATTTCTGACAGATCGGGACAATGAAATGACTTAACCTGGTTACCACAATTGCTAGATAGACTATAACAAGTGAAAGGTGCAGAACCACCCATTATCTCACTGCCCTATCAAACAGGTGAACAAATATCTGAGATGGTTTTACAGTGAAAGGAACGCTAAAAACATACAGCATATTCTCCTTTTGCAAGGTTGTTAGCTCAAATACCATGTTATTTTAGTGCCAAAATAGTTTTGTTGCTTGCCACAGAAGATTAAGGGAAGTGGTTTTATGAAGATCTATGCAAACATTTTGCAAGGTTAAGCGTGCGTGGGCAGAACGGACATAATTCAGATATGTTCGTTACAAACTTACAGCATGACTGCAGCAACTACACTCTTCTTTTAGCTAAAGCAGAACCGTGCGCTGGTGATAAAATCTTAGAGCTCTGCATGTATTCATTTACCGTGAATCTCAGCACAGGGGCTTCACTGCCACAGTTAGACTGCTTGAAGTTTCTGAACTGGCTCAATACGTGCATTTATAGTCCTTTTCTGACTTCTAGGCATTATACACACTGACATCTTAGCTTCAAAATGATGAAACTATCTGAACTACACTGAAACCTATCATAAATGTACACATTGGAAAATAAACAAAAAGGTGGTTTGTTTGTTTTTTGTTTGTTTGTTTAATATTAGTTACCTTTATCTAGTCTCAATAGCAGCTGCATCCACTCCATACTGCTTTTTGGAAATTAACATTTTTTTTTTTAACCAACACCACACACATTTTTAAATAAAGCATGGGACAATGAGTTGAGAAAACACTGAGAATAATTTGGCTAAAGAGAAGATAAGGTGTCCGTGTCATTTATTTTTACTATATATAGTCTTACTAAGAAAATGAGATAGAGAGTCCATTTACATTTTTGCTCTTACAGTCAAATTTTATTGACCCGAGGGTAAACTAAACCTTCCCAAAAAGTTTATGTTCAGATTTTACACTTGTGGATTGGACAGTAACCAGTTGAGACTAGATTTCTCATGTTCAGGCTGAGGAGAAGAAAAATTCTCCAACCTGTACCATAGACACTTCTGCTGGGACATAATAGACTCCCTGCAGCAAAACAGAATCAGTTTGATCCTTTTGGTTTGGGGGAGCTAAGGGATAAAGCAGCAGCAACTCTTAGAAAGAATTTTCATCAGAAGAAGGTACTGTCTGTGATTGCTTTGCGGTAACTAAAACAACGGCAGAATTTTGACATAGGACTCCCCCTTTCAGTGGGTGCTTGCTTTTATTCGTGGGTGGAGGGAGGAGAATAAAAGGAATTCCTTTGAGAGCTGCATTGCTAACCACAACCAGGATCATTTTACCTCTTTTGCTACAAAGAGGTTATATACCATGAAAAAAAATCCCATGACCTAACAGTTTCATATTATTTTACAAATAATATAACTCCAACCAGTTGCTAAAAGATATTTTTGTAGTTGATTTGCTTTGCACATTTCACAGCACTTGATTCACAGTATTCATCATTTAGGCTCAAGTGTGGTATCCCATGCCCTTGCTGAGTCTTCCCATGAACAAAGCTGTACTCAGCTCTTGAAGGAAATCGAGAGTTGTTATTTACCTCATTTTTGTGATACCATACAGATGGTAGAAAAAAAAGTCAAGAGTTGTTGACATCTGATTGGCAGGATCATTTACAACCTGAATTAAAAATGCAGGGGAGAGAGGGGAAGAATACCACACCAAAACCCAACATGGTCAGTGTTTCAACTTAAGATCTCCTTAGTTTCTTTTTTCTGAAAATATTTATGGAGCCTCAGAGAACTACACAAGACATGTGTTAGTGACCCTATGCAAAGAGTAGATATAAACTGATGTTGCTGTATCTTTGCACTCTACCAACTACAATAAATATTCTACAGAGCTATCTGTTCCAGAGTCAAATTGAAACTTTAAATACAAACCCAGTTCTATTATAAAAAGCCTTAATGATACACTCCTGCAGGTTTTTTTCTAGTGGTGAAGGCTTTAAAAAGTGTGCACTAAGTACACAACCATTGTTTCACCAATGAACTGAGTACGGCTGCAATGCAAACATTAAATGGAAATTATATGATCCTTAAAACACATTACTTCAAATTGGTATTTTGTATCCATGGGAAGAGATGGGAAAACAAGCAAAATACGCAAACCTACATGTCCATGAAAAAGGTTTAATATTAACCTAAAATTTACATAATACTGTAAATACAGGTAGCAACTTGAAAAATGAAAAGGAAATAAACACATCAGATAATTAACTTTCTAGCTCTCAGAGAAATATTTTCAACACAATAATCCGTTTCCAGAAAGTCCTTATAAACACTATTACAGCTAAGCAAAATTTAACAGAGCCATAAGGATCTCTGGTATATAAAAATAGTTCAGAACCAAGTTATTCCCTAGTAAGTTCTTATGCTCACTCGGAGCCAAGCCCAAACTCCGAACTCTTCGAGAAACCAAAGACATTAGACCAGACGGTGCCATTCTCTCCGGAGTGCTTGCCACGGTGAGAACGGCCACGAAAGGGGCGGGAGGAGAAGCGCTGCGCTCCCTTTGCCAGGCCCCTTCGGAGCAGCTCCCCGGGCCGGCCGAGCGGGGCAGGGGCAGGGCCGGCGGGGACGGGGCCGGGCCCGGCGCTGGAATGCGGAGCCAGTAACCCGATCGCCTCCCGCCTCTGCGCCCGCCCCGCAGCAGCTCCAAAGTCATTTAACCTCTTAAAATGGCATCTCGGCGCTGCCTGGCAGGGAACAGAGCTGCCCGTGTCCTCTGCTGAAACTGGAAAGAGAACGGTTTGTGTTCTGCTCGCCATCCCTCCCGCCACACGCTGCCGCTGTCGGTCCCGGCCGCGGGGCACCATCGCTCCCCGCCCAGCGACCGCTGCCGCCCGCCAGCGACGGGCCCCCGACAACCGCTGCTCAGTTCAGCCCTGAACGGCCCGTTTGTTCAGTTCGTCTCTGCCCTGACCCAAAATTCACCTGACTCTCACTAACCTTAGAAACCAACAGATCTTACTCAGAAACAAGCGGCTTGTAAGAACAGCCCATTTTCATTGAAAAAGCCTCGTATCTCAGAGCCAAAACATTACTGTGCATCAAATCAGAGAGAATTTAATTCTGAACACCACTTCATAAACACAAACAAAATGGACAATTTTGTTATGAATTCACTTGATTTTTCAAACTATACACATAGTTTCTTTAGAATACAATGACACTACAACATTTAAGTTTTCAGGTTAATTACATACATGCACAGAAATAACAATAAACACAGTAAAGTTACTCCGCAATATATGAGCTGATCTTATAAATACATAAACTGTCTCCATTTTCTCTAAAAGACAATATTCCTGTAGCATGAAAAGGCTGTTGCAATTCAGAATAACTAAGTACTTTGCTGTAAACAAAATAGCCAAGATTTTTACCATTCTGAACATACTGAAATTACTAAGATGCCATTATCTTACTAGATAAGAATCAAACACTTTGGAAAACAAAACAAAAAAAAATTAGTTATCAACCATTCTAGTGACGGGACAGTGTAATAAGAGAGAAAGAATAACTTAAAAAAAAACACAAAAAAAACCAAAACACAAAACAAAAAACATTTTTCCAGCAGTAGTAATTTTACTCATTAAACACACTAGCAAAGCTCTTCTATCAGGAACACAAAAAACCCCTCAAGGTATCTCAGGAGAGTACAAGCCCAGGGCATCAGTGTGGCCATGAAGAGCTCACACTGACTTTCTCTTGCTTGATTTCCATAGGTTTATACTTCTGTTGCCTTAACTAAATATGACACAGCAAAACACTGGTAAGGTTAGCAATTTTTCTAGAACTCTACCAAGAAGAGACCTTTGGCCAGCGTACACTGTATATGTAAAATCACTCAGTGTAAAGAACATCTCACCAGCAACAACAGCTACCAGAAACTCCTAACTGTCATCAGGTTTTGGGCCTAGATTTTAAAATATATTTAAGAATTCAACAACAGACATTCAGAGTTGAGTAATCTTTAGATATAAGATCCTTCACTCACATGGTTTCTCCTGTATTGGTTCCCAACCACAAAATAGGAACAAATTCTAAATGTTGAATTAATGTTGAATTGAAGCAGTCTTTTATTGCCAAAACCCCACAACACAGTGAGGAAGGTCAAATAACGCTATGACAGGGGCTTCCATAAGACTTCAAATCTGAAGAACAACACAACCACCACACTAGAGTAAAAAGAAAAAAAAACACTCACAAAACCCAAAACAAACAAACAAACACCAAAAAAAATCCCACTATGTACGTTTCTTAATGTTGGCTATTGCAGGTCAAGGATCAGAAGGCACTAACAGCTGGCTACTTTACCCTTATATACTACTCAAAGTAAATGCAGGGTTACTTTTTTGTTATGTGTCAGAACAAAAATCTTACTCAGATGCCTTAGTTAGTTACAGAATATGAGCACTTTAAACAAAAATGTTCTTGTTTCCTGCAGATATTGACTTATATTTGCAAGAGCTCTTGTTATTTTACAGAAGGCAAAATACAGTCATTTGGCTTGTGTGCATCATATACAATACATTTCGGGATTCAGATTATGCTGAACTCTAAATCTGTTAAATCTTTCCCTGAAGGAACCTCTCTTATCTGTTGCTCATCTACAGAATTTATTTCTGGATCATTTATTACCAATTTATAAATTATATCATATAACCAAAATTCAAAATAGAATCACAATCACAAGCTGGCAATATTTTCTATTTTACACAAAATTTCTAAATGAACCTCAAGGTAACAGAAAATGCTCCAAATATTCTAACAAATCATCAGTTATTTTTTTCTTTAAAAAACATATATTTAATAGCACTTACCTGGTTGTAATGAAATTTTTCTAATTGTTGGTTAGAAGTGGAAGAGCAAGAATGTTTACACATTAAAACTGAAGCTCAAAACACCATAACATGATTACCTCACAGCTATTAAATGGCTTTCAAGAAGTTATTAGTGTTAATTCTCTTTCAGAAGGTACACGTAACAGTTCTACCTTTAGCATCCTCCCTGTAGTTGTAACTTAGTTGGTTTTTAGTTTTGTTTTATTGCTGCTGCTGTTGTTTGTTTGTTTTAAGTGTAAACTTCCCCTCACTCCCACAGGTTGTGTTTTGGTCTCAAGACCTGTTATTGGGATATTTCACACAAGTAGTATATATAACGCAAATTAAGACAGCCCTAAAAATACAAAGTAATCCCAAAAGTTTTAACAGAGGTCAAACCCACTGTGCTAAAAATAGAAGACTGCATGCATATTTCACTGAGAATTCTCTGCTAACACTGTTTTCCAAAAGAGCAGATAGAAAACATGACTATGATGTTTTATGAGGACATGCACAAATACCTTCAGTGCTTAAATTCACCACAAGTTTCATGCCAGCAAAGATTACAACCAGTCCCTGGAAGGGGGTCAAAAAACCCAACAAGAAAAAAAAACTAAACCAAACCCAACCAAAAAACCCAAGAACCCTAAAAATCAACATCACCAATGGAAATTAATTGTAACAAATGAAAAGTAGTGTCAGGAAATATACCCACTTATAACAATTTTTATGTTTTCACAGTCACGACCACCTTTGAAAGCTACAGACCACCTATCAGAGAAAAATACACATATAATGAAGCAATCATTACCTGCAGAAGAGACATGAAATAGATTACATAAAGTACCATTAGAAGGAGTATTGGAAATGGAAAATCTCTCCTAATTTCTTCTAAATGTACTACTCTTGAGTGCATAAGCAATACAGAGCCTTACGGGTGTCATTTTAAACAAACCATCCTTTGGAACACACTTCATACAAGAAATGTGACTGTGAACATCACTGTTTTGGCAATTGTCACTTTAGACACTGATCTCTCACATCACTGCGCACAAGGAGTCCCACTGAGCCCTAACTGAACTGTGTGAATCTAGCCAAATGAAGCTATGCCTGTGTGTTACTGCTTTCAAGAGCAGAGAAACAATCTTCAGAAAGATGTAACAAAGTTAGTTTAAAACAGAGTTATTTTAAAAGTATACTTTTAGAAACTTGCATTCTATCTAAATCAAAACCTCAACAGTATTGATAAAGTTGCTTGCAGGAGGATAAAGTATTTCCTAACACACCTTCCAAAAGCACAAGTTCTGGATGACAATGCTTCCCAGTGAAAAAAAAAAAAACAACTTCAGTGCAAAAAGTAGCATTCAGCAAATCCAGCATTTTCAAAACCAACTAAATTTGTAATAAGTGGTTTATACAAAATCTGTTTTCTGTTACACTATAATAGGATCAGTAGGTGGAGGAGTGTGGACTGCATACATACTAATACGTAGACATGTGGCTGCATTGGTACTCCTATGACCTTGTCACACATTTCAGCACTGTATTTTTAGATTATTCTCTCATACCAACTGCACTGTTAAGGCAGCATTTAATTCCATTATGTCCATTGTCAAAAAGCTAGTCTTCTGCTTCAACTGCAGCAGTTCTTTGAAAAAAACATTTAAAAAACTATTTAATTTTCAAATGTGTATCCCCATTCATAACTATAAGACAGTTTGTGTAGTACATAGAAAGGAGCATCCACATTTCACTTGCTAGATGCTATGTCACTTTAAGCTGCTTTTGACCAACTCTAAAACTCCTTGGACCTGGTAGTAGCATACCTGTATGTTTTATCTGTCCCTGCTATATAGAGATTTCATTGTGCTTTCTCTGTGTTCTACTAAAGCCTAGGTTACATGGGGAAAATAGAAGAAAAAACTTAGTTGAATTGATCCCTCCTGCCCTGGTGGTGATGCCGAACACACACCTATGCTATTTCTGGTTCTTATACCCCAACAGATTCTTTCATCTCACATTTTCCTCTTCATTCAGCTAAAAAAAAAAAAAAAAAAAAAAGTCATCACACATCAAACAAATTGCACTACAAGCAACAGACCTAGGAAGACCTGATTTCCTACAGATTTATGTTCTATGTTGGCATATATCTTTTCCCAACAAAAGTGTCCCAGCTCTTTCCCTATATCCTGTATGTTTTCACTCTCCCTGTCCCTTGCAATACATCCATTTCCCCACTCACACACGTATTCCTCTAACCACAGTTCTCTCTCCCTTTCGCTCCCATGTCCTCTGGTGTCAAACAACATGTCCCACTGGCTGGACAGTATGTGCATATTGACTTCCCCTTATCAGGCATAACAAGTTTACTGAGCACTTCTACTTCGGATCATAACACTCTTCACCTCTGGGGACATTAACACAGCTCAAGACCTTTGAAACCAAAACAATGCAACATTCACTCCATAATCTTACCAAACATCTAAGCTTCAAGCCTGTTGATACATGCAGCTTGTCTTTGAAGTTTTAGGAATTTGCCAAAATCCAAAACTTCACATACTACCTGAGACAGAAACACTTAACAACACTACCAAACAAAGGACACAACTGCAAAAGGAGAAGAACAAAAAGGAATGTAGGGATGGGAAAGTAAAGCTTCTGCTAAATCCATTTTTACTTTGAGGAACGGGGATACACTAAACATACACTAAGAAGTTACATGGGATCGCTATTATGCAAGTTAATGTATAATAAAAAAAGCATTCCAAAATGGGTAACACTCCCAAACAGCAGCCTTACCCACAGGCACACTACACTACAGCTGAGTCTGGAAGGGGCACTCTTGTTCTGCACACCAACACTGGGCACTTGATCTGCCCTCACAACTGCAGCTACAGTAGCAAAAAGTGAAGCCTATTAAACAAAACCAAACCAAAACAAAAAAGTAATGTGCTTTAAGCCAGTTTAAATTCCTACAGCACCAGGGGAGTGCCAGTGCTGCTGTAAAGGAAAAGGCAAGGATGCATATGGGTGGCATCAAGAGGGAGTAGAACTGGCCCTTCGAGTGTACCTGGCTGCTAGGCTTGCTTATCTGTAGCACAGAACTGCCCTCTTCATCTGCTAGCTAGTTATTCATCTGGGAGATTTTCATTGCAGACATCAATGGAAGCCTACCTGGCTGCACCACTCCAGTCCTCAGGAAACTATATTATCAGTCTTTCCACACTAAGCAAAATAAAGTACCTGAACAGAAAATGTTCAAGATAATGTAGACACTAAAAACGTGTTACTTCATGTTTAATGGCAATACCATTAAACCAAACCCAACAGATGTGTCAATGAAGGCAACTAGATGCCAGTATGATATAAAAAAAGTTGTAGGCGTTACAGACACTACTGCATGTAAGAGCAGAGGAAGTGACGTGCCTGGGTGCGCGTGGGTGTGATAAAAGGCACATGAATTAGTCTCCTGCGCTGGAG
Organism: Patagioenas fasciata; assembly: GCF_037038585.1. Classification (NCBI taxonomy): domain Eukaryota; kingdom Metazoa; phylum Chordata; class Aves; order Columbiformes; family Columbidae; genus Patagioenas; species Patagioenas fasciata. Next base: position 13,889,578 of record NC_092527.1, on the reverse strand, counting down.
CAGATGTCTGGATGAGCACTCAGTTTGTGACACTGCCTGCTATCAGACCAGTCAGGAAAGAAGGGAGAACAGAGTCCTCCCTCGCTCCATCCAGAAGCCTGTGCAGTTCCTGGTCTACAATTGGACACAAGCCACTGTGCTAATTGACATCAACAGACACATCCTTCAAAATATCTGTGCGATCATAAACCTGCACAATACTCTAATCCCCAGCCACATATTGTGGAAGCAACTCTTCAACTAAAGTATTCACTGTGCGGAGGGAAACACATACGGCATTTTACTGTGCTTGTAACCTGCCATTCCCTTGTACCATGAAGGACAAAAAAAAATAGCGGTGAAAAATTCTCTGTCAGTTTCTTAATTTCATTTAAGGTTTGATAGCTTACCATCGCATTTCCCTCTCCACTGTTTTTCTTTCCCTGACTCAAGAAGCCTGAGTCTATTTAGTACTGCAGCCCATTTGTACTGCTGGGGAAGAAAACAAACCAAAAACAAATTACCTTCTAATTTTAATGGGACTCTTGAAATTGTGTTACCAGAACTGTGTGACATGCATGTCCATATATAACGAATGTGTACAGCTGCATAATCACATTTTTAAAAAACTTATAATTACCCTATAGAATGCTGCTTCAAAATTGGCTTAAACTTATTTAAGACTGTGTTGATTATAAGAAGGGAGGCGCTGCCCCTCCTCTCCCTGTACTCTCCATATGGTCTTCATGGTGAGCTGGAGCTGCTGAAAACCCAGGGGTTTTGATATGGTTATTTTTCAGCCAGATTAGCAAACAAATCCAACCTTCCACCTGGCCACAATTACACAAATACAAAAGTGATAGTGGAAACATACAGCCAAGGGAAAGGAAGAGGGGGGTGAAAAAAAAAAAAAGGCACTTTACACACCATAAGCAGATAGGTGCAACCTAAAGTTGGCGCTTCACAGCAAAGAGCTATTTGAAAACTACCCAAGATCTCCCAAAGTGCTAATACCTAATTTAGAGCCTATTACTGTTTTTCCTCTGTCTGAATTAAATTACATTGCACTTACTGTACCTCATCTGATATTTTATCATCCATTCAGTACTGCTACAGCCAGTTTACAAACCTGTATCAGCTGCAAGTTTCACCACCTCACCATCCACTCCCCTTTCCACACCATTTCCAAACATACAGAGAACAGGCCCTGTCACTTGCTTCCAGCAAGGCTGTTAGCACATACCTCCCAGTTTCTTCTCAGGAGCCCAGAACTGGCCAGGGCCTTGCAGATGTGTCTCACCAGTTCTGAGATGAACGGCATCATCACTTCCCTCAGCCTGCCCGCAAGACTCTCCCTAACACAGCCCAGGAGGCTGCTGGCTGCCTTTGCTACAAAGGCACATTTGCTGCCTCACATTCAATTTGTTCAGTGTGACCCCCAGGTCTTTTTCAGTGAAGCTGCTTTCCATGAACTCAGTTCCCAGGCTCTATCAGTATAGGGGTTTATTCCTCTCGAGGCACAGGGCTTTGCACTTTTTGTTGAGCTTCATGAGGTTCCTCTCTGCTCACTTCTCCAGTCATCCAGGTCCCACTGGGCAGCTGCCCAGCCACCTGGCCTATCAAACACTCTTCCCAGCTCTGGATCACTTACAAACTTGCTGAGGGTGTGCTCTGTCCCATCATCCAGATAATTTATGAAGACGTTGCACTGCACTGGAACACAGCATTGACCCCTGGAGCACACTGGTAGTGACTGGTCTCCATCCGGACTTCATGCTGCTTATCACAACTCTTTGAACCAGGTAGCTCATCCAGTTTTCAATCTTGCTGTCCATAGCAACTGAACTTCCATCAGTTTGTTGATGAGGATGTTAGAAGAGACACTGTCAAAAGCCTTACAGAAGTCAAAATAAACGTCCACTGCTCTCCAATCATACACTGAGCTAGTCATTTCATGACAAAAAGCTATTAGACACCCACCAACATCACCTGTGCTGACCTGCCTCTAATCCTGACCCATAAGCTCTCAACTGCCTCCTCATCCACCCGAAAGGCAGAGCTTCATGCATTCTCACAGCTCTCTTGCAAAAAAAACAACACCACAACAGCCCTTGCCATGTCCTTCCTGGAGAGCCTGTAGCCCCTCCTTGCAGCACTCCGGCCATGACGGATGTCCCACCACATCTCAGCAAGACTGCAGCAATGCAGCTGCACACAGACCTATGATTTCTCCCATTTGTGCCCGATCTTTTCTACAATGTATGGCAAATAGAGTAAAATCCAAATAATAAAGTATTAAACAGCCTGTGCAGAGGGAAACTTTGTATTGGCTACCCTTTAATAGCAGGAAACCTTATTTCACACAAAGTCACAGATCACTGGAAGGAAAAATCAGAAGTGACAACAGAATGATAACTACTTGCAGAAAGGAAATGTATGGATAGATCTGTAAAGAGGTGCTATGCAGTTAGATACAGAGAAAGGAGATTTAATGTGTATTACAGTCTCAACTAGCTCCTGGTTTTTGGGGTGTAGGAAGAAGCTTCCACAAGCGGTGTAATTCCACAGTTGTGTGCTGCAGACTGTCTTGCCCTTTCCTCTGGAGCAATTCTGCTGGCCGTTGTTGGGAGCAAAACACCTAAGGCTGGTTTCTGTATTTGCAACATCCTTTTCTCACTAGTGCACCCTCATTCCATACATTTTTACTTGGTTATTTTTCCTATACCCAACCTCACCTCTGAAATTAAGTCAGCAGAAATTAAATGAACCACCAAGAAAGAAAATCACAGAATTTCACTGGAGTGCACAGCCATATGCTGCAGATGCTTAAGGATGAAGAAGGAAATTCTTACATCAGCTTAGCAACTTTCCCTCCACCTCTATTCTCCCACCCATCCCAGGTTCCTAAGATTATTAGTGAAAGCATTACAGAGAGATGTAAATATTATAGAACAGCATTTGAAACTTTGAGAAAAAGTTGACTGCCATTTCTGCAGCAGAACCTCTGGCTGAGGAATGCACAGCTGCCGAGCAGATGTATAATTTCAGCATTTAGATTCCATTATTTCAAGGGTGAGGTTTTTTTTTACTAGTTGTTTTCAGATTTTCTATTTCCATCTGTTTTTTGACCTCCCTCAGTTTAGTCCCCTCCTTTCTGTTTTAGTTAATAATGCCAAAATAATTTTCTAAATTAGAAACATCTCTACATTTAAAAACTTGTGAATTTGAAGAGAGGTGGGGGAGTGAAGCAGGGCCAGGGGCAGAACAAAAACAGACAGTTCAACAGAGGCTTGGGTTTGAATAAAAACTGTCCTGTCTGGGTCGGGTTATATTTCGCAGTTCCTGGTTTAACCCAAATTGGCGAGTCTCTAACTGCATTCCTTCCATGAAATTTTAAGAGCAGGAAACTGAAGAATGTCAGCTATATGGGAATGTTCCTACACTTCACCAGAGCCCTCTGCCCTAACTTCTGAGTATGACAGCATTCCAGGTTTTGATTCTTTCTTTCTTTCTTTTTAGAGTCACATTAAATTGATTATAGTTGCAAGCTTAAAAAATTAACTCATCATGTACCAAAAGAGTTTTACAAAACATACTAAGATTAGTGTAAACCAGTATCAATGGTTGTTAAATCAATTCCATATAGAATCAATTAATGTAGTAAAGTAGTAAGTAGTAAAAAAAAAAAAAAAAAAAAAAAAAAATTGAGTTAGCATTGTTAAATTCCGTTCATCTAACCAAAGTAGAAGACTAGGTCATATTAATACAATGCTGTCTGTCTTAAACTTCAGTCCATGCTATGACTTTTAAAGAATCATCACTAGTAATTCCTAATATCATTTGCACAACAAATCTTTCATGAGCAGATTATTAATTCTCTGCAGAAGTGAAATCTCTGACGACTTCAGTCCTCCAGAAGTCATTTGGGCTCTGCCCACTGATTTCCAGTCCAGGTTCTCACAGAGGAAGCGTGAAGGCCTATGAATGGTTTTAGGGTTTTTTTTCAAATCAAGAAAAAGTTGTTAATAATTAACACTATAAAGACAAGAGACTTAAGAAAAAGCAAATTTAGACCATTTCAACAGCTGCAGCAGTGAAAAGGAAATTGCTTCCATGAACCTGGTCTGCATCCTGGTAAGTATCTTCTGAGACTTTCTTTGATATTTCTCCCAACTTATCCCTGCTACATCTGCTTGTATTTTATCTGCCAAAACATGGCAAGATTGACAGTCTTCTCTTTAAGACAGTGAACTGAGGGAATATAGACACAAAGAATTGCTAGTTGTTTCCACATTTTATGCTAATAAAGTTGACTGAAGCCATCTTGTAAATTATCTGAGGAGACAATGAGAAAATTTGAGTTATTTCAAATTTTTGTGAAAAGCCTTGCTGCTGCTATATGATGCAAATCAAGCTACACTTCCGCTGAGCTAGTAATACTGATTTTTTTCCCCTTTTAATGCACAGAAAACTCATCACATACTAAAATTACATTTAAATCTACAATATTTTCCTCTGTATTTTGGGAAACTATATTTTGGGAAAAAATAAGCATCAGAGCATTCAGCCACAAGCTGCAGGTATGTACCCTATGAACTACTACTTCACAGATTTTGTCCTATCAGAACTTTTAAAAAACATTTAAACACAGTTCAGACCCTTCGTGCTACTCAGAACACTTTGGTACAGGTGGCAGACTCAGCTGACAGCTCGCAGGAAGAGCTCCATCGACCCAGTCACTTTCACTGTAACAACAGAGGTCACTGCAGAAATTCTCAGGTGGTAACACACTGGACCTTAAGTAACAATGCTTTGCTATTGCTTCAACTTTCATCATGCATACACAACCTATGAATATTATCACAATCATGAACTACAGCTTATTTGCCTACTTTAATACTTATTTTGAATTTTATTAACCAGAACATTTTAAAACGGTAAACGTAACTTAAACACACAGAATTTATAAAAAACTAGAAGGCAACTATAGGACACTAATTGGAAAATGGTAAGGAACAAACCTATCTGTATTATAAATCTGAAACAAGAATTACCATATTTTTCAGACAATTATTGTACAGCTGAAACGATGGGGTCATAACTAGAAACTCATGCATCTTATCACTACCACAGCACGAAGTTCTCAGTTTTCTCAATATAACAAACATACAATGACCTAAACCACTTCAGCATCATAAACCTACTACCATGAATTTCAAAATATAAATTGAAAATACATTGAACAGTTGTAGAATAATTGCTCTGTTTTGCTTTTGAGGTAGAGTGGGCATAAAATACATCTAATGTGCGCTGTAAATGCACCCAGTGAGGTGTGTGGAAGTCAAAACACAATGAATACCATCCTGGCAAGTTGGCAGTTTGTCCCCTAGTTGACTGCCTGGTCAGCAGTGGGTGAGCTATCGCTATTCATTTGTATCAGACTAAACCTCTTGAGAATTATGCACCTAGGGTACAAAGTATTGAGCAGATGTTTTTGGACTGAATCCATTAAAAAAATCACTATTCCATGTATCTTCTCAATAAGACCACTCAAAATGCCAAAATGATGCTTTCTGTACAATGAAGACAAATGAGGCGACTTTTTCATTTTTTTGTCTAATTATCAAGGATCGCCTATTCCAGTCTCCACATTATTTTTAAAGGATGCAATATAGCAGGTTGTTTTCAGTTTTAAACATTTTTCAGAATAGATAAAAGTACTTTAAGCCTGAGAGTATCAAATCCCCAAGAGACTTCACAGCAACTTTTAAGGGATTGCAAGAAAGCCAGGCAGAAAGAAATTCCTTGCTTTTCCTTTAAAACACTGACCATCGTGGAAGGCACAGAAGACATTGTCGCAACTGGGGACAGCCTGAGTGTAGTGTTGTGACTGCAGAGGGTTCTGCAGATCTTGTCCAAGAAAGGAAAAAGTGGAACAATTCAATCAGCAGCAGTAAAGGGAGAAGTTTGCTGTCAGGCCACCAAGCATGTGCACTCTGTGCCCACCCCCACATCCTACATTTTGGGAATATTAACAAGTGAAACATGGCCCTAAGTTCTCCATCTGTGTCCACATACAACAACTCTGACAAGATATATCTTTAAATTACTGAGATGCTTCTGTCATTTACAGATGACCACAAATTAAGTGATGAAAATCACAGGCACTGAAGATGATGCCCTCTTTTTAGTGAGGAACCAAGAAATACCAGACACTTTCAAAATATCAAGATAGAACAGACAGATCTTCCACTGATGCTTGACATAAGCAAGGCACAAACATACACATTTGTAACACATTCCCTGCCACATAATGTCTGGTCTCTTTCATTCATCTACCCTCTTCAGCAATTTACCAAAGAAGTTACTGCAGGTCCATGTGTCAGATCTTTACCTGCTCTTGGAAAGATACTGTCCTCATCATAAAAGTCACCAGCCACAACGAACAAAAAAATAAAAGAAAGGGGGTTTGTGTGCATTTGTTTTTTGTTGTTGCATTTTGGTTTGTTGTTGTTGTTGTTTTTCTGTATTGGGGGGGGGGGTGGTGTGTTTGTTGTTGTTTTGCTTTGTTTTGTTGTTTTGTTATTCTATTTGGTTGGTTTTCTTTTAGGGGCTTTGGAGAAAGCAGGTTTGTTTCTCTTGGAAAGTCTGGCTATACCAGAATTAGTGCAAGCACCACTATCTGTTCTTTGATCCCTTCTGCGAAGGGGATGTACTCAAATCCTCCTATCTACACATTTGTGCGCCACTATGCCTTGGAAATCCGCCGAGTTCTTAGTCGCACTAACTGTTAGTGTTGCACACAATTGTGTCAGTTGCATACAATTTAAGACAACAACTCTTGTGTTAGTTGCACACAATTTAAGACAAATTCCATTAATTCAGAGTTATTTAATATCACTGTTTTCAAAACACTTTTTTCTTTTAAATTATGAATATAGCCTGCACTGATTTCTCATTATAAAAATTTACTTTATGAAATAGTTAGCAAGTCCTTCCCTACATTTTTTTACTATTGCATATCTACAGAAACTGTATACTGATTCTTGGAGAACAAATAAAATATTACTATCATTCCTAATTTTTAAAACAAGAAAAATTATATGATAAATTTTTAAAAATCAATTTATCCAACTGTTTGCCTTTCAGGACCCTGGTAAGTAGACAAAGCTATCTATTGCTTCTTCAAAATCCTTTTCTCTTTGCAATGCAATACTCCATGACATTTCACACAACAGTAACGCTCATCTATGGCAAACACATGTCCATATTGAAAGAAGTTGGCAGACATTGTTTTCTGCACATAGAAAACTACCATATTCAATCCCAAACATGATCAAAATGTTGCCAGACCTGACTTGAAATAGTTCAATAAATACACTAACTACTACAAAGAATATATTATGTTACTTTGGTTATACCACTTACACCTTAGAGCCTCAATTCCTGAATGTTAGTATCCAGAAAAAGCCTATATACCATGTACACACTCTATTCAGTGTTTTTAATTCTCATAACAAAGCACACAATTCTTACCACAAGGATCTTGCAGAGCAGTGTCAACAACATTAGCATTTGGGTCCCATACACAGACTTTAAGAAACTCTTATGTGCTAGCTACATACTGTTTCAGCAAACATGTGTTTGATCAGTGAATTCCAAGTAACATGCTATTTCAAGCTTGCAATCTACCAACACCTTTCTTCTCTGATTGGAACAGAGGTTGGACCAGATAACATTCAGAGTTCCCTTTCAAATCTAAATAACTTCACAATTTAAAAAAGAACAAAAAAAGAAAAAAAAATCAAGTCCAGCCACATATATTCATTGTCCCAGAACACAGCAGTCAGTGGGACATACTAAGGACTAAAGCAGCTCAATCTTGCAGCTGTGTGAGAAGATCCTCCATAAAATTTCAGAGTAGAGCTCAAAGCCTACCAAGTTGCTTGTCTCTATGTAAGTACATATAAAAATACACACACACATAACAAATGAAGTGTGGTGAATAACCTAAGAAAAAGTCACAAAAGGAACAAAAGTACAAGAACAAAGGAAAAATACATTGCCAGCAAGAATTTTATCCAGACTCCTACAAGTACCACAACATGAGGTATTTCTGGCTACAGACTTGATACAAGTATCTGAATATAAATGGCTCTCATGTAACTTTTTATTCCAGGACCAGGTTCTACTACAAATCAGGCAACTTCAACAATTGAGCAGAGTCTTCCTTGTCGACAAAAGAAGCTTCTCTACTCCTACAGATAACAGGCCTGAACAATCCTTAGGACACTAACTTGATAAAAGAGCTCAAAATTAATTACCTGTCCACAGAGAACAAAAAATGTAAATTAGAACCACAATCAGTTTACACTGGGAAGAATCATCATATAACCTTCGACACAAAGTGACAGGCGACTGCTGAATGGAAATACCACAACTTACTACCGTTTCCTGCTGCTTAATTCACTCTTAATTTTACAGAAAGAAAAAAAAAAATAAAAATCAGAGGGTGGTTGATTGAAGGGTGGTAAAAAGCCATCCATGTTTCTAACCCCTCTTCAATAGATTTTGTAATCAGTTATGAAAACATCGTACTTAATCGGTACTCAACAGCACAATCTTTTACTACTAAGGTACGTGCAATGATTTGGGTTTATTGTTTCTTCAGACAAGAGTTTTTCTTTCACACCGCTAAACGACACCAGATTGGGAAAGGCGGCGCACAGCTTTGTTTAAAGCTCACACAAAAGGAAGACGAAGCACCTTATTCCTCGCACCCTTCCCACAGCCGCTCCGGCTGGGGCTGCTCGGCACCGAGCCCGGGATTACAACACCAGGGGCGCAGACGCGGGGGGAGGGAGCGCACGGCGAGAGAACGCGAGGCGGGCGGCCCAGCGCCGTGCCGGCGGCCCCCGTGCCCACGCACCAAACCACCGGCCCCGAGGAGCCCCTGCGCCGGCGCGCCGGCCACCCGGCCTCCCGTGGGCCGACCCCCACCAGCGGCGCCGGGTCGGGCCGAGGAGCGGCAGGGCAGCGCCCCCAGCGCCGCGGCGGGGCAGGGCGGCGCGGGGGGCCGCGGCGGGCGGGCGGTGGGCGCTCCCCGGTACCCGGAGGAGAAAGACCGGGGCGAGAGAACCGCCGCCAGACGGGAAAGCCGCAGCGAGTGTACGCGTCCGACGGCGCTGCCCCGGGACGGGCCGCGGAGAGTGAGCCCGGGGGCGGGAGGGGCGCAGACCCCGGCGGGCAGCACCGCGGGTGGGAGGCCCGACGGCGGGGAGAGACAGCGCCAAGGAGCGTCCCGCGCCCACCCGGCCGGGCGAGGGAGGGGTGCGGCGGCGCCGCGCGGCTCTGCCCGGGGCGCCCCGACGCTCCTTAGCCGCACGGCCGGCCGGGGCCTCCGCGGCGCAGCCCGGCCCGGCCCCGCACTCACCGGCGGTGGGGGCTCCTCATCCTCCGCGGCGGGAGGGAAGGCGAAGGGGGAGGGGGCCCGCTCCCCGCCGCGCTCCGCAGGCCGGTCCCGGGGCCCCGACGGCTCCGGTGAGACGGGGGCGAAGGCGGGTGCGTGTCGGGCGGGGGAGGGCGAGGGCGGGACAGCGCGGCCCGGGCTCAGCGCAGGCTCCGTCCCGGCAGGCGCTCCTGGCGCGGCCCGTCCCTGCGGCGCGCGGGCGGGGCGGGAAGGAGCCGGATTCCAATCACTGCAGCCGGCGGCTCCGGCCGCGCGCACGGCGGGGGCTGAGGGGAGGCGGGAGCGCGCGCGCAGCGGCAGCGGCCGCCGGTGGACGTCCTCGCGCGGGGTTCCGCGGCGCGCGGCGGCCCCTCTCCCCCCGCGCGGCGGCCGTTGGCTCCGGGGCCGTTGGCGCAGCGAATCTGCCCCTCAGAGCGGCAGGGCGGGGGCCGCACCCCGGGGTCCCGGCGGCGACCGCCTCCTTCGCCCTTCCATCAACACGTGCCGTGGGCGGGAGGGCTGGCGGGGCACCCCGGGAAAAAGTTGGCCGGGAGGAACTAGCCGGGCCTGCTTTTCCTCCCCCGTAGTCCCTCTTCGGGTGGGAGCGCAGGCCGCAGCCGGCTGCCGCCTGAGCGAGCTTGTCGCTAGGCTCGCTGCCCTGTTCGGGCACCCGCCCACCGCCCCCACTCCTGGCACTTGGACGTTACCTTAACGCCCCGCCCAAAAGGGCTTTCCCAGTGAAGAGGGTGCTGGAGCTCCTCAGGGAAAGGCCAGGCAGGTGTGAGGACAAAAAGTGGCCAAGCAGGTGTCATGGAGGCACTGCGGGCTAAGAAAAGAGACCGAGATGTGAGAAGCCACTAAGGCTGGATATGGCTGCAGGGCCGGGAAGCTCCATCCAGATGCTCTTGGAGTTGGCACCATGGAAAATGGACAAACTGCCAGGATTCACAGAGTAGATGGGGTGGAGGGTTACTGTAGCAGCTTTGATGTGAATTAAAGGGGGCCTCTGTGTGAGCTGTGTTGGGCAACGAGCAGGCAATGGTGGCAGCAGTGTAGGGAAAAATGAGGGCCTCAAGTGGGCCTTTTAGCCTTGTGGAAAAATAGCTCTGCAAAGGCTGACATTGCAGTGCTGTATGAGGGAGAGAGTTCCAATGCAAAGCACAGAATTGTTTGTTTGCTTTTTTCCATTTCCTGTATCTCTAAATAAGCAAGCCCAGTTAGTTAGATTAGAATACATTATAACTTCTGCAATGAGCTGCATTGCTCACCGATAAGGTCGCTGAAGGCCGTGATTTGCATTGCATTTCCAAGCTCCTCATCATTAAGACAAATTACAAAAGTAGTAATTTGTCTGTCTGTCTTCAAGTGAGGTCTCCCAGCAGCAATGCAGGAGGAACTTTAATGACAGTACGTCATATGACAAGGAGACCGCACTGTTCCCACCTGGGCTGCTGGTTTTAATCCTTCACTCAACAAAGTGGTGGCAGTTGTGTTGTTGATATGATCCTGCCTTTCACTTGTCCTGTCACTTGGTTATTCTGCATCAAGAACTTCGTACACAAAGCCAGCTATAGGGAGAAATGGAGATCATACGGATCATAGAAACCTTCTCAGTTTCCCTTCGCTGCAGACAGAAACACCCTTTAGGCTTTCAGGACACAACAGCAATTGCTAGTGTCAAGATGCCTGCCCAGATAAACTGTTTCTAGAGAATAACCAATTGGGAAGCAATCTTGCTTATCAGTGCCAAATAGCCACATGTGCATATGTTGTGGGAAACATATATATTGTGGAAAACATGGGCTTGCTTATTTTGTTGACTTCTCCACTGTCTAGCTCCAGTTTTGTGTGGTAGTATCAGATAGGACTTGTAAATGTGTGTGCCAGAGTTATCAGCTCTGAATGTACAATGGGAGCACTGGCTCTGCAATATTGTTCACATGCATTATACCCACAGATCCTTTGGCAAATGCTTAGCTTGCATACTATCCTATATAGGAAAAATTAAAAAGAGGAAGTATAATCTCAAACCTGTCAGCTTCACAGACTCCTTTAAAATATAGGCAGTTAGAGGCACACCTAGTAAGTGTAGGTGGCTGCATACTAGAGTGATAGACATTTTAAAAGACAGGTCTTGTCTTCCTAGACTTTTAAAACATTTTTTCCGATGACCATCATCCAGAAAAATCTGTCAGTGTCCAAAAGAAAGACAAAATCACAGCTTTCGTGCCAAGCAATACAGAACTTGTATGCTTATGTTTATAATTTCAAAGGAAAATATGAGTCTACTGTTCTTCCACTCTGTCTACTATCAGATTATAGCAACAGAATAGACACTCAATATGGAAGAAGAATGCAACATGTGTGTGTGTGCTCCCAACCAGAACCAAAGCTGTTAGAGCTAGCATGTCTTTAAGTAATAATCTCTGTGGTAATACAGTCCTGTGCTTTTCAGATGTTGGGTATTGATTTAAATCCAGCATGCATGAATTTAACAGAAGCCACTAAGAAATAGTGTTGCTGAGGACGAAGTTTGTGTTGCCATGACCAATATGCTTATTCTCTGCATAAATGAGCACTGTGTAAATACTTTTCTTAATCACAGAATACAGTCAGTGAGAGTAAACTACATAATAATAATATTAGGGCTGCAGGAGACAGAACTGAATCTTGATCTAAAATGATGAATCACAACAACCTTAAAAAGTATTTAGCTTGTGATGGATGTCTGGTGAAACACCACATGGAAAGTACCTGTGCTTTTCAAAACAGTGCAGTACTTACAATTTGTTTCCAATTTCATGCAGGTATAAACTGTCATTTTTGAAACATACGGATTTACAACAAAAATATGAAAACAATGTGAGCAGACTAAAATTCCTTATTTATTATCATACAGCAGTCTGCGTGAGAAGGGGATTGTTGGCCAGTCCTGACATGTGAGATGTTTGACCTGGTGATGGAAGTTTTCTTTATGTGTCACCTGAAAAACCCAAATGTATTTCTCCAAATGAAAGCTACTGGAAATTTAACCTAAGATTTTTGCTAAATAAACCATGAAGAATCAAACCTAATTTGTTTTGCTTTGCTTATCTTGTAGGCTAGTTAGAGATACCTATTTAAACCAGAAGATGAACAATTTAGGTGATAGGCACTCAGAAAGACACAGGGTTCAAATTAGCTAGTTATCAGTAATAGACATCTCACCTGGTAAAGATTTTAGGAACCTCCAAAAACTCAGACACATCGGCGTTTGGCAACATGAAGTATTTATTTTGTTAATTGAACAACACTCAAAGACACTGTAGTCTGAAAATATAAAAATAAACACATTTGGCATTTCACCAGGATGGGATATGGAAGCCTAACATGAAATATAGAAGAAGCGGTTCAAGACTGACTGTCACAATGAAGAGAACCATATTTAAAAAATAATCCAATCATGAATTGGATAGTCTTCCAGTTCCTTTCTTTGTCATTTCCTCTTCAGGAATTTCTTATTAGTTCTTGGAACCACTTAGGAACTGCAAACCTTAAATATCAAAAGACCTTGTTGAACGAAGAGGTATGTATAGGGAGAAGGTCATCCCTGTGATAAGAGTTTATCTTTGTAGCTCCTTCTTCCCTTCAGTCTCTGGAATTCATGTCTTAAATCTGTGGTCCAAATCTGGTTTTGAAAACTGTTTGCAATTAGATGAGTACTTCTCTGTTACTGTTACCAAAATAAATATTTCATGTTACATATTAAAAGAATATTACTCTGCAGGCCAGGGACAGAAATTTTTCACTTAAAATGATGTAAATTTGGCTTTGTCTTTTTTTTTTCAGAATTATTTTACTTGAATGTGCATTCTTCTAATTATGAATTTATTCAGCTGTCCGTTACTTATGTAGGGCATGGATTTTACTGTTTTAAATGTAAGCCAGCCTTGAGTCCAGTAAGTGTGATGTGGAATTGAGCACAGTGTAGCACTGAAGAGCACTGTGGAGATACTCCAAAGAGTAACAGCTCCATGTGCAGAGCACAGGCAGAAGGAAATAGGAAACTGTTCCCACAGCTTAGTGTGTTTGGGGGTTACTTATGGGCTTCTGCAGACTGGATTCTTTAGCCTTGTGCAGGTGGGCAGGGAGGAAGGAGGACATAATGGCTATACCTGCCATGTGCCTGAGGCAGCTGCAGGCTGTGAGCTCCTTCCTGAGCTGTGCAGTAGGGAACTCAACTGTGTCTTGCAAAGGGCTGTAGTAATGGGAGCACTTTGCCTGATGTTCCAAGTGCTCTAGGAGATATTTTGCCAGTCGAGAACCAAATTTCCTGTTGCTTTTTGTGTTTCTTCTTCCTATGCCTAGCTGAGCTGTATGTTTCTGTTTTTTATGGATTACTAGGTACAAAAAACATATTGCAGTCTTTTCACCAGGCCATAACAGACCCTGAGACATCTCTCCTTATAAATACAAAGAAACATTTCAAATTATTTTGTTTTTCTTAAAACTAAAGTTGAGTAGTAAGAACATTAAAAGTCTTACATAGAAAAAGAAAATATTTGTAGGCTCAGCAGAGGCTTCACAGGGGTGCTTCACTCACATTAGATTATTTGGAGAATTAGTAATATGTTTTCCCCTAGATGTATGCAAATAAGATCCTTAAAGTCTTCATTTGCTCTGAGAAGATTAAGTATTTAGACTTTAGTGCTGATTTTAAAATTTGTATTCCAAATTAACTATCTGTCTACATTGCCAAATTATCTACAAGGAAATTTTAATTATTAGCTTCTCTCTGAGAATTAGTATATCTATTATAAGGTATATTAGCGTCCCTCCACCTTTTATAAGAGGTATTTGTTAGTTTCTTTTACAAGTTTGAACAATCCTTAGATCCAAAACCACACTGTATTAACAGTTCTACTGATGCTGAGGCTTCACCCCCTCAAGCCTTTGTAACACAAAATCCACTTCTTGATAAGGATCCTTTTCAGCAACTGAACTAATGCTGAAAGAATAGGAGTTTTTTAAACCTGCGGTTAAACATGGAGGATTCTTTTCAATACAGAAAATTTCTGTCTTGGTGTGTATGCCAGCTTTGTCCTCAAGAGGCCTGGATTCAACTGAATGTGTTTCTGGCAGCTATAGTGGTTAGTGTAAAGATTTACAAAGATGGACATTTATAAGGCTGAAAATGCTATGTTCTTCCAGGCTTGTTAGAATGAAATAGATCTGAATCCTATGCAAAACAAGTGAACCAGATAATTTCAATTAATGAAATATTTAATTTTTTTTTTCTCAGTCTAAACATTTCTTTAACCGTGAGTGCATTGCTGTTAAATAAGAACAAATAGAGTAAAACACTCTCATTCTCCTCTTTCTTCATATTCTAGCACAAACAAAAAAATATAGGTCTACTAAATTAATAATAAGAAAAGGATATGGTCATATTTCAGTCACAGTAGTCATTTGTCTGAAAATATGTAATAAAGTTAAAAACATAGCAGTAAAGCTTTCCTCCTTTAGTCTGTAAGACACTTGAATATGTACTGGAACTGCAACTTGAACAAGTTAAAGAAACATGTACAACTAAAGGCAAATCCTGACAAATAGTCTATAACTTCCTTTGCTTCCAATGAGAAATTGGCCTGTATCTGCAAGTCTCTGGATTTGGCAGCTATACCTAATGCAGTTTAAACTCCCACTGGCATCAGCAAAAAAACTACCTGATTACAGATGCAGGATCAGATCTAAGATAACAGCATATTAAAATTCCACTATAAATTCAAAAGCTACTAATGGAAATTAAATCCCCAAAATATAAAATGTTCAAAGCAGTTGAATGGTTTTCACTGTACATGATCTAAGTGCTAAACAATAGTAGCTATTGCATGTGTGACCATCAGGAAACACAGCTGTGCTTCTTTGTGTTACAGTTAATTACTTCCGTTGTATATAAAATTGAAAGTATTGGTACTCTGGGGCGGAAAAAGGATATCCTGATACACTGCTCCTATTTCCTTACTCAGGCCTATTATTGAATGTTTCACCATTAATTCAGTTACAATGAATTATCCTGTGATGAATAAAGGAAGGGTAGATTGGGTGATTAATCACTATGCTAAAAGCTACTTTTTCTTTGCATTTTCACTCCCCTACATTTTTATTGCACTTTACTGCTTTCACATGTACCATCTTTGATAGCAATTGGTCACTTTAAAATAGTTGCACTTAGTAATGGAAGTCTAAAATAAATGTTTACTTAACTATCCTTTGACTTAGAGATTTTTTTTTTTTTTTTTTAATATTATGAGATCAGAGAAAGCAGAAAACTTTGTCACCATCCTTTCAAGGAATGAGAAAATTTCAGCTTAAGCATTTGTAGACAGGTTCTCTGAAGCTGGCACACAGAGATGTAATTTTATACCTTAAGCTAGAGGGGGATGAGGATTCTTACCTAGAGTTAGGGAGGAACAGTAACAGACCAGCATCTCTCTGTTATGTCTTTCTTTTTGTTGGTTTGTTTGTTTTTGGTGGTTTTTGTTTGTTTATTTTTTGGTTTGTTTTTTTTGTTTGTTTGTTTGTTTGAGAATTGCACAGGAGCAAATGCTGTTTGATGTTCTACTAAATAGTGCAAATCTAGACCCTAAAGATATATATTTCTCATAGACTTTAATAGCAACTTTTTGATAACACTGTTTGTTTCTTTTTAGAGAACTTAACAGAGAGCACTTTCTGTGACTGCTTAGGAAATCACTGAAGTCTCCAACAACCACCAGCCACGCGAGTCTATGGAAGATGGATAATGTGTTGTGTATTTGCTATTATGAATTTTATCTTTCAGGATGTTCCTCCTAACCTAAAAGTCTGTGGTTGTGTGCAAAGGTGTAATTAACACCACCAGACTGTTTCCAGCCCACTCTAAGATGTGTAACATAAAGCTGAGTGACATGAGGGAAATGTGGGGTCCTTCAATGTGAGCACAAATACATTTTGCCAAATGAAATCTTTGCAAGTTTCAATTCAGTCTAGTTGGTGTCACAACAAAGTAACAAAAGAATGGCAGCTCAGAAAAGCTCCCATTCCAGAAACTGCTTGACATAATACAGATGGCGGAAAAATCATCATCTGCATAAAATACAGCCCTATTCTCCTTTTGCTGCGGCAGCTGGCACTGCAATACAGTCTCAAAAGATACCTATGCTCTCTCATTATTTCATAACAACACAGTTTAGTTTCAGACATGCTAAATTTGATGTGGTAGCTAGAGCCTGAATCTCTCTGGCTGCACAATCACATTTCTTGCAAGGATTTTTTGGCCAGAGGTATGTACACTGTAGTACAGATGCTGTGCAGCATACATGCAGTAAAGCAGAAATTTCCAATTCGTGTCATATATATTGTGTACCCACAATAAATTTGAGTAAATCTGGGATTTCCAGGATGGAGTAGGCTGACTGAACACACACTAGCAGCACAGTCCATTATGTTACTTTTTACCCCACATTGTTACACAGTTTACAAGCATGTGTAGCACTAACTCTGGTCAGACTTTCACATGTGCAGAAATCATAAGGAAGTTACAATGTCCTCAAAATCAGGACAGGGAAAATTTTTCAGGAAGAAAATGGGCCAGGGAACATGCAGGCCTATCAGTGACACTGGGTAATGCAGAAGAACATTTGGTTGTGAAAAAAAACAATATATTGGGTCTTTATTTATAATGAACAAATTACATTTTTATTCCTGAAATCATATTTTTTAATATTTTGTTGGATTTTGGAAAGTGTACCCTTCTTTCTGCTCCTACATCTCCTATGCTATCAGAAGTCTAGAGATGTTATTTCATAAAGCACAAATACCCAACTAATGACAAAAACTAGGTCTCTAGGTGCACTCTTTAATGCATTGTTATTATGCTATGAATAGTAAATGGACTATATGACAACAATTTAGACTCAAATGGTGCAGGTATGAAACATATTCACTTAAAGAAAATCAGAGCCTCAGTTCTGAGTTTTTTAATCCACATACATGTTCCACACATGCATATAGGAATGCTTACATTCATCAATATTAATATTTCTTTGAATTAAACTAAACCTTGATCTCAACATTATTTTCCAGTCCACATATTATTAGATCTTAAAATAATTAAAATCCTGTAAATCATTCTTTTGTTCTGAAATGAGATCCTTAGTATGGCTACAGATATGTACTAACCTTCCTAAAAATCCAAAACATTAATTTTAATGCACTGTAAGAATAAAACATTCTGGAAGAACCACAAGTTTCCTAGCTTTCTTCTAGCAAGCAGTGTTCATTCCACAAGCACTGGAAGGACCATCACCTTTATTCAATTCAAAGTTGTATTTTTATCTATATCTTCTAATTAAAAGAAAAATAAATTGTTAATTTAGTTTCAGAAAGCCTCAACTCTTTTTCAGTAACACTACACATAGTAAAACTTCGTGGAAGCAGAAGAACTTCCATAACATCTTTGCCATTAATGAAAATAATCTGAATTCTAAAGTAGTAAGATTAGAAAATACTTTTGTAGTGGAGGTAGATTTATTAATGATACTTCATGCATACTGATTAAATATTCCCTAGCAGTTGAAATCTGGAAACTTTTAAAGGAAAAATATGTTTTGTTCTGAAGTTTAGCTTTGTTTAAAAAAAAAAAATAAAAATCTCCTTGTCCTTATTACACAGACAAGTCTTGTGACTCAGTCTGACAGTCCTTATTAGTACAACACACATTTGTTACTGTTTTCTTTTGATGTAATCTTCCCAAGAGGAGGAGGGACTGTATTTTTAACAGCTATCTAAGGGCATGTTTTATAGGCATGCAGCACAGAATTTATGCCTGAATATAATCTGAATCTCATCCATAACTCCTATTTGGCTGGGAGAACAAAGCATTTCATTGTGTATTCAATAATGGTTTCGGCAATCTTATTCACACATTCCTTCCTTTCTAAATCAACAGAAACTGGCCAAATTTAAGATTCACAATGGGGGGAGAGGGGAAACAATGCCAAAGCCTATAGTTTTGAAATCACTATTTCCTTCAGAGCAAATAATAATCTTTCTTCGCTTAAGAATCCCTTAATGCAACACTTGTCAAGCTATTTTGCACCACGTCCTTTTCTAATGAACTTTGCTCCATTCACTTTTTGCACCCTAGTAGCTGGCACAGTGCTATACTTGTGCCTCTGTTGCATCTACTTTCACTAGCTGAACTCTCCAGGGATCACAGTGCACAGTTTAGGAACTACTTTCTTGTGTGAAGGTTAAAGGTCAGAACAGACAATCTGAAAACCAGCAAATTTGAACTGATAGAAAATTTCATATGTTCTGTTCAGTCTTTTGAATTATGTTTTTCCTTCTGCACTTGTAAACAGAAATTAGGGCTGTAAAATAAAATCAAAGTGCACAAAGCCATGATTCCTGATGTTGTACTTTGTAATACCATCTAAAGCCAAGTCTGTCCATTTATCATCTAACTTCTTAATTAGGTTTAATATAATTAGTTGTATCTTTAAAAATCCTGCATTCCCGAGGGGTGGGGATTAGGAATGCACAAAATGGCTGTTTTTATAAACCACATTGTTATATGAAGATATCCTTCCATTTAAAGGTATTTCTTGGCACTAGAGTTCAATGAGGACGTTTCAAACATTTTGTGTATTGTTTAAAATCACTTCTGCTAAGAAATGGAAGAATACCCACCTGAATTTATGCAATCAAACTTTGTTCTCAGATGCATCAATGTAACCTAAGACAGAATTGCCCATTCCTTATAAAGTTACTATAAACAGTATTTGTTGACATAATAAGGTCTGTGACTACACAAGTCTTGCTAAGTTACAACATGAACATGTACACCTATGTCTTTTAAGCATACTAACATTTGTTTAAAACAGCATTATATGGTTAATAAACATTTAAGATTGATATACAATAAAGTTGAAACCAATGCTTTTAATTTTTATTTTCAGGACTGAAGTAGTCAGTACAAGCTTGTGTATGCTTTCTTATCAGGATTACATGGCTGAAAGCTGTCAGCTGTTCACATGGCATATTAATAAATACACCCAAATCATAAAGTTTAACTGTATTTGCACATTGCTTTTATTACTAGACTGTTTTATTCATGTTGGCACAGATAATCCATGCAAGGTAGTTACTCACACCTCATAAACCACACTACATTCTATTTCTGAAATAACTAGTAACTTAGGAAAAAATATATATCTAAAAGCAAGGGCACTTGTGGCATCAAGTCAACATATCAATATATTATAAACCCTGGACTTCTAAGATGATCACTGCAGGCAAGAAATCACTCAGTTTCAAAATCTGACATTTATAAATACTAAAAAAATTAATATCTGCTACCAGTAGACAAGTATTGCAAACAAACATTAGTGTGCCCAGCATTAGACACTAATGAGTGTGTTCAGTGCTGTGGACTTTCACATTATTAAACATAAATACAAATAATCTTTAACAAAACATTTCACCCAAAGTACTGACCACTGAAGGACCAAGGAAAACATTTTTCCCTGTTTTGGATTGATTTTAGAAATGTGTAATGTGTAAATCCAATATAGTAAAAACTTCTAAAAAAAGAAGTCATAAGAGTGTTTTTGTTTTATTTTGTTTTCCAGATAATAAAAGTCATCTTTGGAAACATTTAATTTACCCTCCTCTGCAAAAAGAACAGAAAAAGAAAAAAAGTATTAAGATCATTTTTGAAGCCTTTGACTGAAAAGTTACTGAACACTTTTTAATTAGATAAAAGACTGGACTTCTTATTTGATCATTCAGAGGTACAGTATCTTTGTTTTGTCATTTAAAACTCCACATTAATTAAAATGAAAAGAAATATTTAGAGGAACTTAGGACGTGTTCCAGGCATCTATTACAAGACATAAAACATAAAGAAATACACATTATTCATCTTGCATATTTTTGTACAGTGTTTATGTTCAGTGATAGTTGCATCTTTCCCCCCTCCATATCACAAAGGTGACATCTGGCAGAAGAGTATCAGTAGTTACATGATATTCTACCCCTGTGAAAGTTAAAATACTACATTATTATTCACAAATTTCTGGTTCGGATATGTGCAAAAATTATATCTTAATATAGATATCAAGGGCGGGTAAGTGGATTCCCTATTTTTGGACCACATTATGAAGCAGCACAAGTCAAAACAGGACATTTATTACATGATAATCCTCAGGGTATCTCTGTTTTTCGTTCAGAGATATCACTGTACTTCATATAGTGATATGTAAACTAGCTTTAATCTCACTTGCTCAGACACCAGCTGAAATCAGGGCATGTGTTACAGTGCATCTTATCTGCTCAAGGAAGTTTTCAGGAGTCTCTCAAGTTAGTACGGCTCCCACTGAAAAGGAAGTTTTCAGGAATCTCTCAAGCTAGTACGGCTCCCACTGAAGCCTGTGCTGCTGCATTTTCACTGTTGTCACTCTGCAAGGGGCTCAGTTTTTGCATTCACCTTTCTGCAGTACTGACCACATATTTACTACTAGATTGGATCCTGTATCCCCCTTGCTCATCCCTTCTATACATATTCATACTAGCTCTCTGGACTATTGAGAGCTACGTGTACCCTGATTTCTTCCTTCGAGCCCTTTCCCTGACTGTAGTGAGTCATGCTGGCTATCTCCTCCTTCCCCCCTCCACCCCACCCCAACTCACATGTCAGTTTGGTGAAACTAGTCTCACTTAGTTACTCCCCCTCCTCCAACCCCAGCTTCACTAATGGCCTTCTGTGTCCTCAATGCCTCATCTTCTTATACTCAACCAGAGATGCTGCTGCAGGTGCTCTCCCTTCTCTGACCCAAGCCTCCCTTCCCCTGCCCACACTGAGACCCAAGTCTCCCATATACCTGTCCACCCCTGTAACTTGCAGACTGACCTGGGCCACTTCAGCTGGTGATCTGGGCTCCCCTCTGAATCTGAAGAGGAGGCAGCCCCAGCCATGCAGCCTATCACCATCTCCCCACAGACTGTATCCCTACCAAAGCTGCAGCCCTCCATCACTGGCCATCTCCTCAAATGCTTTGTCCTTCACACTGCCAGTGAAGAGGGAGCTTTGAGTGACACTGAGGGGGAAGGTGGAGAGTGAGACATACACACACATGCATATTAGAGGTGAAAGACCTCATGAAATTCTTCTGAGACATCACAAGCCCTAGCATGTTGTGTCCTCCCAAGGAGTTTGACTCCCTGTTTTGATGTTGACAGTATGAGACCCAGTCAGTGGGTCACACAGAAATCTGCCATAAGAATATCTTCAATGCAGTCTTAGAGTATAATATGCTGATATGAATTCTCCTAAATAACAGAGAAGAATAAATACCATCTTGTTGAATGACATTCCAAAACTGAAAGGAAATCTAGAATTATCTCACTGTTATGAAAAGGTATTTAATGAAGTAAGATAAGTGAAAAAAATATTTAACTTCCATGATTACAATTTATTCCTCTAAAGAATATTATGAGCCAGGCCTTTGGATTTTATGATCAATGGAACCATATTCACATCAGTCCAACACTGACTAAAACCAGAAAATTTGTTTGCTATAGAAAAAAAACAAAAAAAAGGCTTTACATATAATGTACTAGTGTTTTAAAATAATTCATGCATAAAAAAATCTGACCCTGAAGCACTCAGATCAGATCACTGCTAAGATCTGTGAGAACTTAGATACGTATTGAACAAATGCAGGTCATATGTTTAAACTGCCACAGGCAGTTCAGGTTGTTATTTTTGTCCAAGATGAGGACTGTCTGCAGCTAACTTAATTCTCATATTAGAACTTCAAATTTCTTTTATTCCTGCCTCAAACTTTAGATAGTTTCTCACCCCTGAAAAGACAAACTGATTTTCTTAAAATGCGCATTACCCATAGTGGGGGGGAAAGGCAGACAGTGCTATGTAATTTGTTGTTACTCAAAACACAAGGTAAAATAGAGGGTGCATATGGCACCAGAAGGTGGCCCACAGAATGCATCCTCAGCCTTAGAAATTCTAATTCAAAACTGCCAGTACTGCAAGCTGTCAACACACACATCATAATTTTCACTTAAATTAATAAAATTGGAATAGTGATCAGACTAAGTTTTATAAATAACTGTTTGAACAATGTGAAAGTTGTTCTTAAAATATTAGAAAAGATGAGTGTATGGTTATTCTAATTGCCAGAGCCGATCTACTGTTCTATAGTGGCAAATACTACTGCAATTCAGGATGTGTTGCATTTAAACTAACAAAATATATAAAGGGTATGTGCCAGTGCTGTTATGCTGCCTTAAAAATTTTTAATCAATGTTAATTTGCTATAGGAAAAATTATGCCCTTTTCCTAACTATGTGGGAAAGAGTAGGGAACTTTTGCAAGCCATCTCCCACTTCCTAGCTGGGCTAGGTGGATGTGTGTCTTGTGTGTTCACCAATGTGAAGGTTCACATGTAGATTCCTACCTCCCAATGATGTCAATTGGAATTATCATAGAAACCAAAGCAACTTTGAGTATCTTTTTCCACAAGAGGAAAGGAAAACTGTTTTCAAATTACAAGCTGGCCTTTCCAGCCAGCTCTATTCCATCCAATGTAAGAACAATCTGGAGAAAATCAGTTGGCCTTTTCCATTACAATTTGAAGGTGAACTAATCTCGTGCGCATGCATAAGCCAAGTGCAGTAGCAAGGCTGATCCAACATGCTTCTCTCAGGCCTACTGTGTTATGGAAAGCATTATTCTGTTTCTACTTTATCTTTAAAGTAAGTTATGGATTGTCTCCTAGGCCTCCCAGCTACATATGTATTCAAGACAGACTTCTAATTTGTAAAGGATCTAAAATATTTGATGCTATGAGGTAGCACCACAACATAATGGAATAGCACTGACTTTTCATAGAGGAAACCCTAATCTATTTATTTCCCTTTGAAAACTATGGCCTTTGGTTCTACAGATTATTGTACATGTGGCACTTACTAATTCTTGTTATGAAAGAAAATTACTTATTACAGAAGGACTTTTCCAGTTGTTCTTAAACACTAGTGTGTGGTCTAAGCAGTAAAACTGCTGTGGGTAGTTCATTTGAAACTGTATTTGAGTGTTACTTTTCATATTACAGTTTTTAGTTATTTCAATATTTCCCCCAACTGTTGCTCTAATAATAGACTAGATCATTTGTTTTGACTGTTCATTCAGTAGGTTTTTGTATGAACCTTACAAAAGCATGTTCTGCTTTTACAAAAGAGGTTAAACTTCAGAAATATCAACTTCCTAGCTTTTACCAAGAGAAATGCTAGCCATGGTTATCAACTTTATAATTGCCCAGTTAGTCATCTGTTTTTCCCCAGCGTTACTGATACCAACTCTTCTTTTAAATATTGATAGCATGGGCATGCTTCTTGCACAGTGGCTTATCCTTCTTGGAGTAGAATGGCTGACCTTCCAAATTCACATGGCATACCTAGAATTAAAAATGAATACAATCAGAGCTCATAAAAGAAAAAAAAAAGTGATTATCACTTCGAGCTGTATTTCTCTTCCGGTCCCACATTTCTTTGGCAGAAATCCATCTGATTTCCTGGATCAAAGTGCGTGTCTTGGTACTTTTCTTACTCCATGTAGAGGTTAGGCTCTCATTTGCATCAGCTCTCCTCTCTGTATCCTCTTGCCACCACTACCCACTAAATCCACTAGTTTTCATTAAAATGAAGTCTGGGTACACAATCCCCTAGGCAGCTTTGGCATGTCCCAGCAGTGCTTGTGTAGACCATCAAAGGATAGTGGCATGCTTGAGTGCATGCTTCTAGCTCAAACTTTAAAATCTGGATTCTGATCCTTTAACACATGATTTTACAAAAGCTCTGGTTAGGTGCCATGGTCCCAGGGGTACCATCTTTCCATAGTACCATTAGATACTCATTCCTATTATTACTTTGTCTTGGTACGGGTGCTTATATGATCAAGGAGTGGGTCATTCAGACATCTGGTATTATTGAAAACTAAGTACTTATTCTTACCAGGTTATTCTTCAACCCATAGAGTTCTCTGTCTGGCTGCATAAGTGCCAGAGTTGACATAACAAAGCATGCAAGAATGCAGGGTGAGGCAGGGCAGTCCAAGTTTAGATCAGCTTAAAGTCAACTGGAATTGTACAGATATCTACAAAAGGGAGTGCAACACCACTTGCAAGGTCAGAGTTGACTAGAACCACTTAAGTCAACACATCAGAATCTAGGAATAAATGTTGTCCCTAACCCGTATGGCAGACTTAAGACCAGTGAGTAATAACATCAGTGATGTGCTACTGCAAGTGGAAGGAAAATCGTTGAAAGGATATGAGGATAGTATATTAAAAATTATGTTTATTTGCATTTTACTTAACCTACTGAAAGAAAAAGTTATCTCCCAACAACAAAAAAAAAAAGCTGTGAGAACTGCGTTATCAAAACTGTCACCTCCATAAAAAATTGGGTTGCTAATTTAAATAAATACATAAATATACAGTTAAATGAATAAGCAAAAAAAAAGAACATGAATTATTCAGAGAAAGTGTCTTTTGTAAGTGACTAATAGCTGTTAGTTTGTGAAGGAAACTCACTGTCTTAGTATTCCTTTCTATGTTAAAATTTCAAAAAGAATTCAATTTTCACAGGAAATTTTTCTGTCACTCACTTCCATGTACCTTTGAAAGACCAGTAGCTAGTTTAGCTTCAGATATTTATAAACATTTCTATTCTTTCTACTCTTCAATCTAAATTTTAGAGTTCAACAAACATTAGGAATTGTCAGTCATTTTTGGTGTGACCGACATACTCTTTTTAGTTAATTAGATGTTCTAGATAGTATTACCTTAGGAATAATATGTTGCAGAACAGCACAGCTGTATTAGAACCATATGAAAAGTACTGTTAATCATATGGATTTTACTACTTTGTGTGCAGAGTGTGGGAATATGGCCACACTGTAGACGTACCACAGATTGATGAGTTTGACCAACTTGTATGCTAATTACTATTCATTCTCTCTAAACAGACTCCTTTTGCAAGTTTCAACAAGCATTCTGCACAGAAATACAAACTGCACTACTTTGTAAATAAGATTATGGCTACGCTGTTCAGTATGGTGTTAATTTATTTTAAATGTTGCTTTATCTTTATTTGGTAAACACTGGAAAGAATAACAGAAATAGCGGTATGTATTACTGTACAAACTTTCTAAAACTGAATGTTTAATTAGAAAGCACTCACTTGTGATGGTCAAATTTAATAATTCTAGTAAAAGTTTGTGGAGGAGAAGAGAAATCACTCCCATCCTTCCCCATCTGCAAGTGAAAATCGAAATTCAATCCCTCTGCATCCTTAGGCATATGTTAGTCATTCCTCCTTTCAGGTCTGCTAACGTTACTTCACAATTTATTAGTACAAAGTAATAAGATAGTATTTGGTATAGAACCTACAGCACAAATGAAGCAGGTATCATGCCAAGTGTGTCCAAGAGCCTCAATGAACTTATCTCCAGCTTCAACAGGAAAATCACAGCCATGGCATTTTGTGCTGAACAAAGCAATATAATCTAAAATGAAACAAAAAGCAAACTTAGCAACTCTTACTGTAAATGTATTAAATCCAAGAAAAATAGAAAGTTTCCTGAGGATGATCTTTTCAATTGTTTTTCCTCAGTTTCCTACTACATTTGCTGAAATACACTAAAATTTGCTTTTTCATTATTTATATAGAAACCCAGCGCAAAACACCATGTTAGCACAACAGTTGTCATCACAAAGTAAACAAACAAAAAATTAATCAAACTTAAAGTTTTGTTTCTCATATAAGTTTTAAATGAGCTTTAATGTATGTGGAAGCTATTCATAAGGACAAATATGGTCATATGAAACACAATCTAATGGCCAGTGAATGTTACCTTGAGGGTGGTCTAGAAGCACTGTTTAAGTTTCCATGCCTGGATTTATGTTCTCTCTGCATTAAGAGAATATTACAGAAGCCACGTACCGGCTGGTTAACACATCTTTACTTCAAATATCAAATGCAATTTGGAAAGACTTGATATTGAAAAAGATTAGCAGAAATTCTAAAAGTACATGGATTTAATGAGAGTCATGATAGGTTATGGCAAAACCTCCAGTTTTAAAGCGTAGGTGCCAAGTCAGTCATGGTGTATCACAGTATGTTTGGGATTGGAAGGGACCTCAAAAGATCATCTAGTCCAATCCCCCTGCTGGAGCAGGAACGCCTAGGAGAGGTCGCACAGGAATGTGTCCAGGCGGGCTCTGAATGTCTCCAGGGAAGGAGACTCCACAACCTCCCTGGGCAGCCTGTTCCAGTGCTCTGTCACCCTCACTGAGAAGAAGTTTCTTCTCAAATTTAAGTGGAATCTCTTGTGTTCCAGCTTGATCCCATTACTCCTTGTCCTATCATTATTTGCCACTGAGAAGAGCCTGGCTCCATTCTCATGGCACTCACCCTTTATATATTTATAAACATTAATAAGGTCACCCCTCAGTCTCCTCTTCTCCAAACTAAAGAGACCCAGCTCCCTCAGCCTTTCTTCATAAGGGAGATGCTCCACTCCCTTAATCATCTTTGTGTATGGTTTTCATTCTTCACTAAGAGTTACTGATTTGTAAAATTCTATTTGTGCAACTGTAAGGAAGGATTCTCCACAGAGAACTGGGCCGGAGACTCATTAAATGGAAGGCAGGGCTTACAGAGAGAATACCACTTAAACCGTAACCTGCTATCTGACCATGTCAGGCAACTCATTTACATGGCAAGCACCATTTATTAAACCATATTACCCTTTCCATAGTTTGGAAAACCATGGTCTTTTCTTAGTTGGCAAGAAGCAGTTCATTTGTTGCAGCACTCAGAAAACATAATCTGCACTACCATGTGTTGCACATCTGGGCAGAGCCATCTTTTCATGTGTGTTGGTTGATCAGTTTTAGGGTGAGGTAGCAGTATCAGAGGTCATAATTCAAGCAACCTAGTAGAGACAATGTGGGCAGCAACCCACACATACTGTATAGAAGCACTACCAGAACCCTGAAAGAAGAATTTTTCATGCCATAGCATGTAGATTTCTAGTAAGCAGAATCAGGGAAGGGAAGGGAATAGGGGAAAAAAAAGTATAGGGAGAGAAAAGGAAGGTAAGTATCATAATACATAAGGGAGAGAAATGAAGTAAGGCATTCTGGGGCATAGACGCAGAAGATGCTCTGTCAGTCTGTCGTATAAACTGGAGAAAAAAACAGAGAGGGAAACACTTGTATATGTGGAGAGGGGAAACAAAATCCAACTGATTTTATTTTGTTCATCAGCTGCTTTATTCTTAGGTTGCTTCCATACATGAAGCATATGATTACTGAGCAGAACTGTCCAGTTTGCCTTACCTTTCTCACAGTAAGGTTCCCCATCCTCCATGTGAAAGAGGCTATTCCCAAACGGCATCTTACAAGCAGCACAGACAAAGCAGGTTGTGTGCCAAGTTTGTCTTAGGGCATGCATCACTTCCTGTAAAACAAGCAAATAAACAAATCTCCAGCAGAACAGAATGCCTACTGGAGAACAAACAAGGCAGAAATGCTCTAAATTTTTCCCATCTGTATCAGCCAATTCCCCTCCTCAAAAGAAAGTAGTATGACAGAAATTGGGATCCTTCGGAAAGAAAGAGGAAATAGGACTGCAAGCTTTCTAGAACAATGTATTTGCCAAAATGAAACAACATAGTTCAGCCAGCTGTTTGTATCAACATGGCCAGTTGGTGTTGTAGTAGAGATTCTGCACAAGGATTCTGGTTATTTTCTGCTTTGTTTTGACACAATTAGTATGAACTCTTCAATGCCAGAGCATGATTTGCTAAATATGAAAGAGTTATTTTCTCCTGTAAGACCAAGAAATGCATGCAGGGGATAAGCGACTGAAGTCTGATGTTTCAAAGCACTCTAGATTATGTCCTAATTTATTTAAATTTCTCACAGGAATGTTTCACGAACTAATGTGAATATCTGAAAAAAAAAAAAAGGTCTTGGATACTAACTGATGTGATTAATGCAACTGAGTCTGCATGTCTGTTCCTAGGCCATGTGTTCATAAAAAAAAAAAAAATCTGTGCAACTGATGTTCTCTCGAACTGAGTATCCAGATTTTATCAGCTTCTTTCTTATATGCGGTATGGAACAATCTCTATTACTGCTTCATTCTTATCTTGTCATACAGGAGTCCTCTAAGTCCAAAAGGTGCTGTACTGAGCTCTGATGCATGGTTACCGGCTAATTTGTCAATCCTTCTTGTGCCCAAGACTATGTTCAATAGTGTATCTCTGTAAAACAGTCCAGATTTCAAAGGGCCAGCTGCGTAACTGGTGTGAATTAATTTAACTTTGTTAACTTCAGTGAAACAGCATTGATTTACACCAGCCGAGAAGCTAAATCATATTTTATGTTGCTTTCATTTACATACAAAGACCCTGTTCTCTTTTAAAGATTGTTTTTTATCTCCACTGACTAAGACAGTGGAGATGCTTCCAATCCAGTGAATAGACAAAATAGTCTAATTTACGTTTGCTATATATCTCATTAGAGAACCACCATTTCAGATGCATTAACTTCTGCTACTGTTTGCAAAACAGCTATCACTGATAAATAGGTTTTGATCCATAATGAACCTCACCGAGCTAAGAAGCAAAGAACAGACTGAGAAATCATATTAATATAAATAGAGGCAGCTGGCATCTTTGCTATTTTTCTGATGAAAATCCATAATGGGGAACTGATTTGTGCCAGCATTAATTAGGTAAGTTAAGTCAGTACTCTGCTGTAAAATGACTCCTACTGCTGCAGTAGCAAACAAGACTTGGTTGGAGCCAGAGCTTCACCACAGATGTCTGATGCTGCCATCCCTAATTGGCAAATTCAGGAAAAAGCATCTAGTCTCTCAATGCCAACATTTAGATGTCAAAAAGTGACAACTAAGCAGTGAAAAACCCATGTGCTACTCCTTGCTTCCTCATTGAAGAGAATCTTGTCATATATTCATGATAACTGGATGCATAAATGCACTGCCAAAATTATCTTATGGCATGCCAACCTCATCACCATCTAAGTTATATGTAAGACAAAAGCCACATTATTTTTGCATTTCTGGAATTCAGATCTTTGTATTTGTTCTGTATTCTTTTAACTATAAGAAGTCAGCAGAATTCCTCTTGGCAGCTGTGTTGCAAGGTACCAGTGAGGCTCCTTCCCAAGGCCACTGACACCTCCACTGAAATTTAGACTCAGTCCTGTATAAGAAAACCCAGTTCAAGTCTCTTACTGTAAATATATGGAAAAGAAAAAGTAACATAGTTTGTATTGGATAGCAGGGAACTATCCAAAGAACGTTACTTATTTTACACTCAGTGAGATAGTAATTGGATTAAATGTTCTGTCTACAAGTTGAATAAGGTACAGAAATATCCAAGATTTTGGATAGATAAAAATTATTATGTTTCTCATTCTGAAATAATAACAGGCTTGGAAATTATTATTAAAAGAGGACATAAATAATTAAATACCTACTTTCATTGCTTACAGTCTAGACGATCGTACTGTTTCAGTGAACCATGCAGTTGGAGAAAGGGTTAAGCTTGTTCTCTTACCCCCATGATCTTAGTGTGGCATCTGGCACAGGTTGGTGCAAAGAACTGTTCATAACAGCGCTCACAGTACACACTGTTCTGCTCCTCCACAAAGCACACATCAGCCAAGGATGTCTTGCAGTAAGCACAATTGAATTCTTCTGGGTGCCAAGAGCGACCCATGGCTACCAGGAAAGGACCCCTGTAAACAATCATAATTATCTCATTTGTATAGCAAAAAGATTGACTGACTCTGATTACAAACCCACTTCGTTAGACACTGCATGCATGTATAACAAGCATTCTACATGAACCGTGAAGGTGAGTATTAAAATAAGATCCAGAAGTCTGAAGAGTAATGGTATTTTTCAAGATCATTACTCAAACACTGTGCCAATTGGTTGAAGTATTTCATTAGTGTTTAGTCATATACATTGGATTTACAGCAACTGTTAGAAAAAATCACCAATTGTTTTCTATCTGCATAGCTATAAGTGGTCTTCATAAACAGTTGCAAAGACAACAGGAAAAGGCTAAGGGTTGTAACACAGAAGATAGTGCTACTATTTGAAAGCATGAGAAAGCAGGCAAATTTCCAAACCTACACACCCACACCTCACAACAGCTCCTAAAGTCTCCTGCCTTCCTTTGATCTGAGACAGCACTGCATGCAGCATGTTCTAGAAATGTCAGACTATCAGCTGACAACTTGCTATCTGATTATATGGAAGACACATTAAATTCATTTTGGTGATTTATTCTCGATTGTAATTAGATGTAGTGATTATTACTGCAGTCTTTCAGTTTCAGAATATACGAAGGGCAATGATTAGCAGTTGTGCAAAACCAAACTAGCTTCTCTTTTAGTGGAGGAGACTGGCATTAAACATGGATTACTTAAGGCTGGTTAGCAGTTCACAGGGTAACAATGGACACTGGTCCAGCAGAACTAATTGGGAGAGGAAAAGGGAGAGGCATGCTCTGAATCACTGCTAATAGAATGTAGGCATTATCTTTCTCCAGACAGAAAAGCAACAATTATATTTGAATGCTCTACCAAAATGATGTCTTGCTCCTGTCTCTACATAATCCTCCTTCACCCCCCAACTCTCCAATTGAAGTTGTGTGTACCTTCTTCAAGGTGTACCTTACGAGCAGAAACTTGTTTAAAAAACAAACAGTGATTTGCCACAGCATCCAAGGAACAAACAATTAGCATGTATAACTTAGCAGTGATAAAAAGTGAACCACGCGATAGCAAAATGAGCTCTGGAATTGTTGAATTAATAAAGCAGACAACAGATATCCCTGCTGTGTAAATGTAACTGAGTCTTAGGCTCTGTATACTGTATACTGTATACTGTACTGTATACTAATGTAAAATAACCAGTCTCTGTGATTTTTTTTTTTTTTTTTTTTTTTTGCTTTGTCCCTCTTCAAAACCTCATGACCTTACCGAATGATGCTGTTACAGTGTCCGCAGAGAGGAGTTCGGCTGCTGGCTGGAAAACGCTCAGCCCTTTGAAATGTTCCCCGGGCTATTGGAGGAGCCTGGGAAGAAGTTGAAACTGGAGATGGGTAAGCAGAAGTTGAGCCAGGAGATCGTACTGGAGCACCTCTTGGTAGGATATGCTTTGTGACAGTGGTGGTGGTTTTTCCGGGTGCAAATTTCTGGGAAAAGGAGTCATCTGTTACCCAGGGAGGACGACTTGCAGGCTCAGTGCTGGGAGGAGTGTAGGAATGAACTGGTGCTGGTGCTGTTTTAAGTATGCCAAAAGAAACCAAGAAGTATTTTAAAGTCTTTCCTTCTGACGGCAAAACAGTAACACTTACCAAAGGGTACTCCACGACACACAAAAAAATAAAAGCTTCAGATGAAAATTATGGTCTGTCCCATTATTGCTCATTAATTCTGGACTGAAGCCAAGGATATCAGCACAATCACTGACTTTTAATCCACATGCATTACAGAAGTGACTGCCTACTGCCTTTTATAGATTTTATGAAGATCATTTTCAAGGGCATCTCTTCATCTTCTAGCAGGAATGGATTTGACAATCCTGTGATAATTTTAAAGACTGCCATATAATCTGTTTAAAAGAGGCTAAAAATAGAAAGGCCAGATCATGTAATAAAGTTTTAGACAGAATTCACCGCAATTTCAATAAGAAGTTATGCTTAAATTTTGATCTCATTAAATTCATTTAAATGCAGAGTTTCCCACAGATGTCACCATTATCTAACATTTCTAGGTTTTACTCCTATGTTTCTGAAGGAAAACAGGCTCACGTAGGGAACACAGAGCTATAGAGCTGGAAGGAATATTGAGGGAGTCAATTCATCTCACATGACCAGCAAGACAAAGCCAACGGCACTGAGAGGAAGGCCAGACTTGCGGTTATGACTGATCTCAGTTCAGCTCAGTTCTTGGCTCTGCCACAGACTTCCTGTATAATTTCAAGCAAAGCGTAGTATTTCTTTGCCTCTCTTCCCATGTATAAAATAGAAATATTATACTTCCTTTCTTCCATCCTTCGACTATCACATAAAATCTTCAGTGCAGGCTGCCTCTGTGTTTGCGTGCACCAGGCTCAAATGCTGGGTGGAGCTTTATCGCATTAAAATAAGCAGAAGCTGGAGCCTGCACATACCAAGGAGTTTTCCCATTGCCCTACTCTATTCAAAACATCAGATCTTGCATTGTGTAGGAATGAAGTGTCTGCCCAAGAAACTGCCTCATTTTGCCAAGTACAGGAGCACTAAAAGCAGTTTTTCCTTTGCAAGGAGAACAAAAAGTGAACGATTGTTGGTTTGTGAGAGGAGGAACAGAAGCTTGGAAAGTTTAAGTGTTCTGCCCAAAAGAGAGGGCACAGTTCTGGGAACAAAAGTCAGTTCTCCTGCAGCCTAGGCAACCACTCTGGGTGGTAGGTCCCAGTGCCAATAAAATGATGACCAAATACAACATTTACAGTTTTAAGGAGCTTGCAGGTAGAAAAGTATTTCAACCAAGAAGAGGGTTCCAAATGTAACATAGATCTTTCTGGATAATAAGGTGGTTAGATTATGTTTAACTTAACACTTCTTTGTTAGCCCAAGCCCTGCCACACAAAATAACATACACTGAATACTGGCAATTGCATGTGCTTCAACTGCATACGTATCAATCCACTGTGATCACCCCATGATCTCTTATTTTCTTCTTTTTATTGACTTCAGAGGTGAATCTAAAGCATCTTCTTGATAAAACATTCTTATGCTACAGCATCAACAAAGTTTCTGCTTCATAAAACCATATCCCACCTTAGCTTGAGGCTTTTTTTTTTTAACCTGGTAATGGTAAACAGTGTTTAAAGATTTCAGAACAGAGAATATATATGCAATCTCTTTAAACCCTGGGGCTGTTGCTATTTATGTATTACGGTGCTAAGCCAGGCAAAATTAGAAGGCAATATTTAATCTCTAATTGGCGAGTTCAAAAGGCTCCCACCTATGAGACTCTCTAATTAAATAAGGTGACTTCTAGCTCACTCGGTTTTGTTTAAGGATTCTCCCTCCCCCAAAGAGCCAACAATCATTCATGCAAAGTACGGCAGCATATCCCACAGGGGGCCTAACAAAACGATCAGATGTTCAAACCCAGAGTTCCAGAAGTGAAGAACAAATGCAGCCCAGGTACCATTTTTAGGATGTCTTTTTCCATTACTGTCATCAGTAAATTCAGCTTACAACCTCTTAACTCCTTTGAAGGATAAACACTGGGGAAGGGTCTTTGTCTTTCGTTCTCCCTGACTTCTATTTCTTTTTACTTAATCTTTTCTACTTGCATTGGTAAAAAAAAGCAGTAACTTTTTTTTTTTTTCCAGTTGCTACCAAGGAAATTATTGAAAAATGACAAATGTTGGGTGTTCGCAACTGCTCTGAGTTCTCTTTTCAGCCATTATCATTTAACTTTACAGGCTGGATTTATTACATCATATTTCCCCCCCGTGAACAGACTGGAATTACTATTAATTTAAAATAGTATCAGTGCAATGTATTAGAAAGGTTTCACTAACTTTGAGATTTAGCTATTAAGAGGGAATTATTATATTTTAATCTTATAGTTATATTGCTAAGCTTAGATGAACTCTCGTTTTTGTAGCTACTGCCATACAAATCCACCTTGTATGTTTATGTATTTTAAAATCTTCCAAAATACATGCAGCAGATAAAATGTGTTGTTTGTTGGTAAAAAGTACTAAGATTCGGTATATCAGAGAATAGATTTTCAAAGTATCCGTATTTTACGACCTGACCCTTAACTGTTCAAAAATGAATACTTTACATAACTCAGTAACCCAGCTTCTATCACCTTCTCACAGCCCTCTCATAGGAAGAAAAGAATGGGACTATTGTTATCCCGTTATCTCTCTTAATAGCTGTAAGAACAAGCCAATTCCTTGTTCCTGAGGAATTTAGAATTCTCCTTATCAGCTCGTTTTTTGTGGTCAATGGATATCTTTCCTCTAGAAAAAAGGCGTGTTACCGAAGATTCATTTAGTTAAGATTCATTAAGTCTCAAATACTTCAGTCTTACAAACTAGTTTGCACTGTGAGAAAAATTTCCTTTCTTTTATCTTTCCTTTGTTAGTAGAACACATAATTGTTATTCTTAGCAATAATTTTCCAGTAATACATTTATTCATAGTCACAACTGATTCGGCTTGTTCTACACATCACTGAAGCCCCAAATTTTCCTATATACTGTTCCAGTATACAGAAGATGGCAGACAAACCAGATAATGCAACAAGTCCTAAATAAGAATGGTGTCATCTTATAAAGAAGAATTTAAAAAGAAAGATGGCACACAACC
This sequence comes from Patagioenas fasciata, assembly GCF_037038585.1. Classification (NCBI taxonomy): domain Eukaryota; kingdom Metazoa; phylum Chordata; class Aves; order Columbiformes; family Columbidae; genus Patagioenas; species Patagioenas fasciata. Next base: position 13,854,624 of record NC_092527.1, on the reverse strand, counting down.
TGCTGTTTTAGTCTTGAAGGTGCTTAGGATTCAGTGAAAAGTTAATTGAGATTTGTGGGAATCTTGCTACCAATTTCTAAAAAGAGTGGATCAGGCCTTTCCACTTAAGCACTTCTACATGCATGAGCAGACCTATTTGGACTTATGGATTTTTAAGGAAATTTCTGCTTTCTTACTTTTAGGTATCGTGTTACTTTGTAGTATAAAACCAGCATCTGGGTTTCTTGGAATATATGAAAGCCCTATTCTCGTCTGAGAAAGCCTGTAAGAAAGGCATACACACGCATGTTCCGCCATCTAGTGGACCTTATTCAGAAAAGAAATCTGTGCTCCTTGCAAAAACGGGCTATGAAATTTACAGGACAGAGAAAAGATTACGGAGTTCACAGCTTTCCCTACAGGAGGAAAACAAAGCAGCAAAAGATTCCCACCAGAGTTGGGTTAGTCAAAGTAGTACCCTTTCTTTGCTTTGAAGATTTAACTGATTACTCCTATCTGAGCCAGATGGTCAACAAAGTAGTTTCATTTTGAGATTGGTTTCAGATTAACCAAATCTAGCCTTTTTTTTTTTTTTCAATTAAAGATTAAAATAGCCTTGTAAATCCTCTTAGTGATTGATTCCAGTTTCTGGATATTGCTGTTGGTGGAAGTTGCTGGCCCACATTTTTAAGGGAAGCAAGTCACCTCATTCCCATTAACACTGAGGGCTAGCATAAAGGCATTTCTCTTCTAAATATTCCATTGCAAATCATTAATCTCCACTATTTTGGCCTTTTCACATCATGGGTTTACAAAAATATAATTCTAATAAATTATTTGTTGAAGTGAGAGTACAGTTATTGAAAAAGCCTGAGTTTGCACTAAGACTGGAAGAAAAAAAATTGATTTTGTGATTTCGTATGTCACCATTTGAGAACAGCTGATCCTCTCAGATTGAAGCTGCATTTTACACTGCAGGGCAAAATTTATATGCATTGACAAAGTTGGATGAGGAAGTTTTCTAACTGTCCTGATGGTTTGTTTCTAAGTACTACTGATCTTTCCCATCTGTCACAGGAAATGCCGTTTCCAACTTCTACTAGTCCCAAGTGACATTTTCCTGTTTGCTCAGAACTGCAACTGCAACCATCTTTAGAGCCAGCTCATGTTCCAAAATCAGTACAAAGTGCTACTACATCAAATACATAAAACTTCAAAAAGATAGCAAAACAAAATCCAAACATCTTCAATAAAATACCCTTCTTCAATCTCCTTTGTACCCAAGTCACTTTGGGGTTCAATTACAGAAGTATTTTAGAATTTTTATTGTAGATCTCAAACTCCTACACAATACAGGGAGACGACTTATCTCCTTCTCTGCCAACTTCATCGCTATTTGAATTTTGTCTTTGTAACATATCACATTACATCTTATTTTGAATTTTTTCCTGTGCTCTAGAGTACATTATAGCCTTACAGTGCCTGCAAAATAAGGATTTTTGACACCCAGGCAGACAATATATATAATTTGAGCTAAGTTCATTGCATACATACGGACACAGAACATAGTTTCCTTACTGTGTATTTTAAGCCCTTATTGAGTGGCAACGAGGCTCAAAATCAGCAATATAAGGAATTGCAAAGATGCCCATCACAGGAGAAAATAAAAGCATCACTTCTTATTCTGAGCCTCTTTCAACAGCAAGCTTTTTCTTTAACAGATACAGCTACTAATTGGATATAGCTACTAATTTACTTCTGTGGCAGGTTTGCATACTGAGAACTGGAGACTATGCTTCCCCTAAATGAGCATGGGGCTTAGTATAAATCAGTGTATTTAGGAGATACTTTGACTTGCCACAGTTTGCTGTGTTCTGAATGATGGAAATAAATCCTGTTTTTATCTTTTCTTTTTTTTTGCAAGGCAAAAGTAATAACATCTGCCTTTAGTAAGAAGATGGTATATGCTGACACACTCAACCAAAAGCAAACGAAGAAAAGGTGAAACCTTTATTGACTCTGAGACCCTTAAACAGCTTATGATAGTTCTGATCTGGCTTTTTCCACCTTTATATCTCAAATGAAATCAATTGATCTGCCTGCCTGCTTTATGTCTAAGTTTGTATGGGTTTCATTTCAGTAGAGCATTACAGAAGACATAATTTAAGATTGTCAGAATTCTTGGCATTTTCATATTTACTTGACTGTCAAGATATAAATCAACTTTCTAATTCTCTTGCTATGACCAGGACAAGCTTAATTTGAAACAGAACTGTATTTAGACTTATATTGCTGTCTCATTTAATTTGTTCATTTTACAGGTTCACATTTTGGTCATCAATGGTTTTAGAAGTTCACTCCGTTTTTAACACATTAATACAAAGGGAATTTAAATAACATCAAGGAGCATATTTTCCACATGAATGAATAATCAAATCATTTCTTTCAGTAATTGGAGCTATGTGAAGTGGAAGAATAGCATTACGAAGTATTTCAAAAAGTCATTATTTATTTCAAATATAAGCCTGAGTCTGAGAAGTTCAATATAAGGCCTTATCTATTTTGCAAGTATATCCTGTTCAAGCCACACTTCACTGTTTTATCAATTCTGAAGTGTCACAGGGCTCCTAATTGGGTGTGCTGGGTTATTTTCCAAATATATTTCTTTTGAAAAGTCAGGCTACACATTTTTTTAATTACAGTTTTTTTCCTTGCTTTTATTCTTCTTCCTCCTTTTGTTCCACATTTTCATTCTAAAGCAGAATACAAATACGAGATAATGCTCAATCTTCATTTTTCGATCTTCTTTTCTAAAACAAATACACGAGCATTTCTTTTCTGAATCCTTTCATTCCATTGAAATCACCTTACCTGGCTGGTAGACAGAGGGCTTTATGCTGGCAGTAGTAACAACTCTCGTTTTTGAAGTAGCAGAAGCAGTAGGACTTTCACTGTAGCTTCCAGAAACTGGTGTTGGTGTATATGACTGGCTTGTGTTTCTAGAAGCAAAATGAAGGTATGAGCAACCTTATAAACAGCAAAAGTTGCTGATTATGAAATAACAGATCTGGAAGCTTCCAAAGTACTCCAAGAGGAACTGTCCTTGAGAGCTACAGAGAGAATACTGTAAGATTCGTTAGTCTTTATCATTCCTAAAAAAAGCTCAGACAATTCTCTGGACAGAAAAATTAGCGGAATAAGGATTTTAAATAACACCAAGTTGATCTTGTCACAGAAAACAGCTTACTGAAGGAATATGACAAATTTATTAAAGGAACTCTCAGTTTAACAAGGGATCAGACTTTGGGAACAGGCATACAAAGTCTGGGCTTTCTGTCCCTACAAATAAAAAGGTCCGTTCTTGTCTAAGACAAATCAATGAGGGATATCTTGTTGGCCTAAAAAGGTACTGGCTCAGCACAATTACTACGACTATCACTGCTACAAATACTAACTACTCTTTATAAGCATTGCACTCTTTTCAAAAAGACGGCAGTGACCTTCAAAAAACATTTCTAAAACCAACTCTTTTCCCTATATAAACTGAAACCCGAGCCTACATTAATTTTTCTAATGTTCAGATTCAGCTAACCCAAAAGCACTTGATATACAATATTATGATTCAATTTCTGTGTTCCTAGATAAAAAATGTTTCCTTAGGATTCCAAAAATTATTAACAATTCATTTTTCTCTATTTCATGACTCGGATGGTGATTCTCAGTTTGATTACTGTATATTGAAATGTATGCCTCTTTGAATATTACTTAGAATGATTCTATTTGCAGTGACTTTGCTACTTAGACCACTAAAAGAGCATTGCAAACAAAGCAAGAGAGAATAAAGAAGTACAAGGAAGGGAAGCAACAGATACAGAAATGTATGCATAATAAAAACTATTTGCTATTGAACATCATTCTTACTTACGCTGGTAACATAGTTTTACTTTCTTTTTCCCTTTAGTGTCACTATTTGTATGAACAAGATCCCTATGAACTTGTGCTGACAGTTCAGGAGTTATTTCCATAGTGGCTTTGTCTATAACAAAACATTTGTCAGCATAAGAAAAGAAGTGCCCAGCTTTGTCAGGCCATTGGTCCATCTTGTACTTTCTTTGATAGTGGAAATAGATGCCATCTGGAGAGAACATGCTATAAGTTTTATAAATGACAAACCCAGAAAATTTCTTCCAGTACAGGTAAAAAGTATTCTGACAAATGTAAACTTTCAGTTTTTAATTTTGAAGAAAATAAACATATCCTCATGACACAGCTTTTTGCTACTCTAACAGTACTTATACTGCAGATCTAGGTTGCACAGCATTGCTGCCTCAGGCTAATTTATTTTGTCTATTTAGTTAGACCCAGAAATACAGCCATTGCTACAATGACTATAGCAAATTATTTCTGTACCTAGTCTAAGGCTTAATGCTAGATTTGAGTCCACTATACCATGAGTGAACAGGACTCTCCAAGATAAGCTACTTTAGCAGATTAGTATTCACTGTAAATTCTGTTGTGAACTGTGCTGTGTTTTCATAACTGCCAAGCCTGTTCTAAGGCCTGCAGGACTTTTTTATTTTCCATTCTTGCCACCTATTTCCTCCTCATCTGTAATGCATAAGAATACACTGTACTCAAGGTCACTGGGCAGAGGATCATCACTCCTACCGTAGCACAGACAGGACAATGTACGCTTCAGATACACTGGCTTCACACACAGCTTACAAAATGCCTTTAGCTAAACACACACTATCAAAAGACTTTTACTTGTTTTAAAATATACTGTTCAAGGTAAACTAGACAGAAAACAGTAAAACATACTTACCTTTACAGGATCAGTGATCAGTATTTACAATGTGGATTAAAAGATTTTAAATCGTGTTTCACACAGCCTTTATCTGAAAATAGCATACACTCAGGAAAGTCTAGTCCCAGACGTGCAGGTCCACTGGTAGAAAGACTCATTTGAAGCTCTCAATGCACAAAATACATAAAGAAATCCTGAGCCTGATTAGTGATAATTGGACTGTCATGAAGAAAAATGGTTATTCAAAATCCAAGTGTTTCCCAAAGTTTACAGCATGATAAAACCATGCCACTAGATTGCCTTCTCTGTTCAGGGAAATTAAGTTGAAAAAAACCAAAATCAACACAGACACACAAAATTGTATCCATAGTACCAAAACCACGGCAAAATTAAAAGAAGTCAACTACTGAACTCTTTTACAAGTGCATGATGCATATTAAATACAGTAAAGAAGATATAAAAGCTTGTGAAAGAGAAATAAAGTGTTACACTACATCATTAAGGATTTTAGTGAAGTTAAAAGATTTATCAGAATTTCTGCTGAAGAAAAGGAAGTAGTGTGTGATTAAAAGAAAGAAAAGAAAATCAAAGAAGAAAGAAAAAAAAAAAAGATGCCCTAAGGATCAAAGATGCTTTAATGGAAGAGGAAGCAATGGCATCTCAAGAAGCAGTGAAAGCACCCTTACTGAATTTATCTGTAGCAGCCAATGGCAAGTGACACGTAGCAAATTAAATACTGGCTCTGGAAACTATTAGTTGTCAGAAAAACAAAGAGTAAATATTTCTAAGCAGATAATTTTTATGTTAATACTTCACTAGATGCCTACTAGCAGTAATAAACTGATTTGTTAAGTGCTTTTAAGGTAGAGTAGCTGCACAAAACAGTTTTATACCTCTTATTTGACTGGTAGTTGATGGAGGTGGAAGAATGCCGGTTGAAACTAAAATGAGACAAAAGTTGTATTTGAAAAAAAGCATAAACACCACAGAAATTGGGATATCTTGTCCTACAATGAATTTCCTTAGAAGAGGTGCTCTTAAGTGCAAAAGTAAACGACGTACATATTTATAATCATATAAGTTCAGTATTAAAATGCATTTTGCTTATCTTATTTCAGCTAGAAATCATAATGAAACCTGAAGAATGGTAACATAAATAAATGAGCTGAGTATATTGCTCCATAAAGTCACTCACTTCTAGTTTTGCTCATTCTTTAGTTGTGGAATTCTTATTCAACCACTGGAATATTTGCTTTGACATACGCCATTTATTTGTATTAGCACAGCAAAATAAGTGAGAGTTTCTCTTTGTCAGTGTCCTAAGCTTAAGCTGCATCAAATCTGAAAAGAAAACCTCGAATGAACCAAAGCCCAAAGATCAGCCAAGTTTCCTGGGTTATGAGGCAACTATGACAATTCCTCAGAAAGGACAGGCTGGAGGTAGTTGAAGCAACAACACCAAGCTATCATAGTCAGCTTTTCCCTTGCAGTACCATTCTACTTACTGTTCAATTACTAAACAGAGTCTTACGTAAAAAGGTAGGTTTGGTTTGGTTTCCACCCCCTTGGGGAAGCAGCATCATTTCAGAACAGAAATGATTCATTTATGTACATAGAAAGTACTCAAAAGTGCACAATGTATGATCTGAGAAACGAGAGGATTCAGAATGAATCAGCTCCTGTCTAAATGCTGAGCAGTGCAGGGCTACATGGCAGCAATCGCATTCCACAGGAGCACAGCCCACATTTGCCAGAACTACCAGAAGCCTACCATGTGTCAGTTATTTTCTCAGTTTCTGGAGAAGAGTATTTCTTCCCTTTACCACAAACACAGTGCTTGTATTAAAATCCTATGATCACAGAAGCTACACTTTCCTTTTAGAACCGTAATCGTAAGTCTTTGCACCCTTTCTCCTGTTTTTGTATTCCCAAGGCACTGTCTCACTGGTTGCCCTGCTTTTAGCTTCCAGATGGACTAACTAATTGCATGAAGAGCCTCATGGCTTATTTAAAATACTCCTGCTATGCTTTCTTCTTTGTAAGTAAGATGGTTAAGTGAAAAAGTAAGATTAACAACGCAGATTTAAGAGTAACATGATCGGTTAAGGATTAATGACTTACTTCAAACATTCCTCTTTAGGAATACTATATTTTACTCATGTTAGCTGTTATGCATACAGCCTTTGCTCACAAAACCAAATCACTATAAAACTGATCTTCCAAAGTTTAAAATTAGATTTAAATAGTTAAGGACACTGATCAAAAATCCTCCTGCATTTGCTGGCGTGCCTTTTTAAGGTATCTAGAAATCTAGAAGGAGGGAAAAAAACAACAAAAGAAACCCAACCAACCAACCACAACAACAAACACTGGAACAATGGTGGTAAAATCTCAGTCTCAGCCTCATTCTACCTGAGCATATTTTACAGGATGGGGATACTGCTGTAACCAAGGTCATCCATATTTTGTCTTTAACTAAAATTATAAGAAGTGCTGCAATGCTCCAGTGGCAGGTCAAGCGGAAAGTAGATTTTTAAGTCTGTATTTTGGCATGCTAATGCATTGCTTGATTCCTAAATGAAAATTAACAGATGCTCAAAAATTTGAATTATAAACTAATTTAGAGGTTGCTTTCGGTTGCTTGTGTTTGAACAGCTAAAACATATTACAGGGTTTTTTTTAAAAAACATAGAAGTAGTGCACAAAGATGAAGAACCTATTTCAGCTGCTACACAACCCTCTCAAAAAAAACCCCAAAAACCTCAAATTGAGTTTGCTTCTTGTACCCAATGGTCAGGGAACCAATATCCTACAACTTTCTGATCTACCTTTATGTCCCAAGGCTCGCTGAATTACTGAACTTCCAAGAGAGGTATTAGCAAAGACATCAACATTTGCCTCCTGATAACATATGTCAGTGTGATATCTGTGTCATCTGTTGGCAAGTACGATTTTAGGGCAGTAGCATATAAAGCTGATACGCTGTAGATAATTGCCAGGTACAAGCAATAGTTTTTAGTAGCCTGATTAAAGCATTGATTTCTGAAATGGACAGTTGTTTTTCATAGATTCCCAGAATCTTGCAGGTTGGAAGAGACCTCAGGAGGTCTCTCATTTACCTCCTGCTCAGAGCAAGGGCAGCTCCAAGGTCAGATGAAGTTGCTCAGTGTTTTATCCAACAGTGCCTTGAAAACAGAGATGCAAAGCCTCCCCAGACAACCTCCTTCCTTTCACAGGGGCAGGAAAGGGGAATTAAAAAAAAAAAAAAAAAAAAACTAATGCAGGAGATCAAAGACATTTGAAATCAATTTTAATATCTCAAGGTCATCTTTTTATCATTAAAATCTTTTTATCATTAAAATTGTGATTCATGTATTACAAGGGGGGTGGTCAGTAGATCGAGAGAGGTCCTCCTTCCCATCTACTCCACCCTGATGAGACCCCATCTGGAATATTGTGTCCAGTTCTGGGCCCCTCAGTTCAAGGAGGACAGGGAACTGCTGGAGAGGGTCCAGCGTAGGGCAACGAAGATGATTAAGGGAGTGGAGCATCTCCCTTATGAAGAAAGGCTGAGGGAGCTGGGGCTCTTTAGTTTGGAGAAGAAGAGACTGAGGGGTGACCTTATTAATGTTTATAAATATATAAAGGGTGAGTGCCATGAGAATAGAGCCAGGCTCTTCTCAGTGGCAAACAATGATAGGACAAGGAGTAATGGGATCAAGCTGGAACACAAGAGGTTCCACTTAAATTTGAGAAAAAACTTCTTCTCAGTGAGGGTGACAGAGCACTGGAACAGGCTGCCCAGGGAGGTTGTGGAGTCTCCTACTCTGGAGACATTCAAGGCCCGCCTGGACACGTTCCTGTGCGACCTCACCTAGGCGTTCCTGCTCCAGCAGGGGGATTGGACTAGATGATCTTTTGAGGTCCCTTCCAATCCCAAACATACTGTGATACTGTGATTAGTCCATATTGATACATAACTACAAATGAATTTATAGTTTCAATACCTTGCACTTCTTCCCTTCTTCTCATGAAAGAAATGTGAAATTAAAATGAAATGGATAAAGGCTCAATCAAGAAAGAATATTATTTTAGCTCTGAGATAGCCACACAAGTAGCATGGGCAAATAACAGTAATCTATATACTAATTTATTAGCTGTTTGTATGTAAATTATACATAATTGTTGCTCAACTATCATTTCCAAGACAGCAATGAAAACATAGCTCTTTCAAGGAAGAGCAGATTTATCTCAGAAAATAACAAAAGATATCTGCATCTAATTCTTATGTCAAATGCCAGCATGGAAAATGAAAGCTATGCCAGCAGTTGTCCATCTGCACAAGTAACTGTTACACACTATTCCTGACCAACACAGCTATTACATTATACCATGCCTCAGCATTAAGAGTGCCTGTTCTGGCATTCAGAAGGTCTATCCCTAGGTTTTGTGATTAATGCAAAGGAACTATAGCTTCTTAAAGGAATAGCCTTCAGTTCAAAAAAGTATGCATGCATTAAGCATTTTGTGAAAACATGCCTTCTGCCCCTTGGGCAGCTTTATTTGAAGGATTTTCTGTGATGATAAATTATCTGTCTCTGAAACGTTCCTAGAAATCTACCACTTTTATAATTGATTTTAAAGCCTACGATGCTGTGATTCACATATTCATAAGGGTTTCTGAAGTTTTCTGATGACTCTGAGTACAGACTTAGAGCTCAACAGCCCAATTTTAGAACAGATCCCTGACCAGCAGCATTCTCAGTGTTCAAATCGATGTTTGTCTTCACCTAATCAGCTAGCTTCACAGAACAAGAACAAAATCCAAAGGAAATTTTATTTCTGAAATAAATCCATTTCTTAAAACTGGAAAACTTTATAGTTCTCACATTTTAAAAGTACGATGTATTCTTTAGCCCTCCCTTTGTACCCTCCTATTCAAGATACTCAGAAATTGCTAATGAATAGAATTTTTTACTGAAGTGTAAAAATGCCTTTCTAGTCTTGGGTGGGCAACAAAATAAATTTAAGATTTTGCCAATGGAGTCCTAAAAGTAATATATGTAACACATCTGTGATTTTATCTTTCTGCATTCCTCCAAAATTGTTCACTAAATGAAAGCCTTTCATTATCTGATTGCTTTTCTTGACGGGGAAAAATGAGGGCCTTTTGTGACATCAATGCTAATCTTAATGAAATATACATATATTGCACAAACAAAATGTATTACATGTCGTACTACTACTATATGCAGGCTTCAGAGACCTATTATTAGCTATTATGTACAATTCTCACTGAAGCTAGTATAATACCAAGGAAATCTCTTATGTAGATATGTAAAAAAACTACCTCTCATAGCAAAATTTGTAAGTATCCTAAGACATAGACTGATGAAACATGAACAAATGTCCTCTCCCTGGCCAGAGCAGTCACCAAGGCTTTAGTTTAATTTCATGTTCTGACTGATGGATACATTTCGGTCCTCAACTGAAAGAGTATTTTCCTGTAGCTCAGAAGAAATAAATAGGTTTTGCACATCAGCACTATAAACAAGCTCAAATATGCACAGTTATTGCTGCTTAGGAAGCAAGGGACTTTCCGTGGTTATAAGAGGCTTTTAACTGTCTCCTACAACAACTATGTAGGACCCTCTTCTCATAGAAAGATGTGATCACTCCAACTAACAGAGATCTGTTAGTAAAACAAACAGTGGGTGAAATAGTACTGGTGGCATTCAAGAGCCTAATCATACCACAGGACTGAATGAAAAAGCAGTGTAAGAATTACTTCTGAAATGCACTGAGGACTTAATGTGAAAATCAGGTCCTCTTAAAGGTATTTTACGATGGATATCCACAAATAATGAATTCCCTGAATAACTCAGCACTTCGGAATTTTGGAAGTTCACACATAAAACTAGATGTCAATGGAAGTAAACACCCCTGCATCTATTCTTACCTTCTATTCTTGGTAACATTCTGGTGACATTCACCAGCTTCATAGTGTAATTGAAACTAAAGTTGCAATTAGTATATTTCCACTCAAGTAAATAGAATTAGATCAGCAGTTAATTTTGCTTTTTATGTTTTATCTGCTCCATAGGGGAATTACACCCATGTTTACACCCTAAAATTCTGAACTCTGATCTTCTGTTCCGTGGCTATTTCATTTTTGCATTGGTTTCAGTCAACCAAAATGCTTTCAAGTAAGTACCTGTGCATAGCACTTAACTGTTGTTTTCTATGATACTCTTGAGAAAGATACTGATACTTCTAGATGTGTAGCCTTCAAACTTGCATGCTTTGTCCATTTCAAACATTACCTTTGGATGATTCCTCACTATCTTTTTATAGCAAGATAAGAGAGACAGATAATTATAACGTCAAATGTATTGCTGATTCAGTTTTTCATTATTTTGGAAGATTATGTTCAAATTATGGGTCTTAAAATCCACTGCTTTCTCCTCTGTTAGTCTTGGCAAAGTGTTAATGAAAGCAATGAAAAGGTTTAGCAATGCAGCAATACAGCAGCACTCTCTAGTGATAGATGCTACATTTCCCTGCTAGTGGTCTTTCATTAGTCATGATTAAGAGCATAATAAAAGAAGGTCCGTGATTCTTGTGATCCTGTATCTTCACCAAAAAAACCCAGGCTGTCATTCTCATCCCATGTCACTAGACTAATATTTTCATTTTAAGGTGGCAAAACCAGGACAAGCCCATCAACTACAATATACCTTTGTTCCAAAAGGATCTTTTTGGTCACATATGCTCAGTCTAAAACTTAGGTGTTTCCTACCTTGGTTTTAATGGGAAAGATAAGCAAGAAAGCTATTCCTTTAAACACATAATGCTTTTCAATAGTCTCTGTCAAGCCAATCTCTTAAGAACCTGAAAACCTTAAATCAGTAATACAGAATAAAAACAAATTAATTTAAAAGAAAGAGAGGTTTACAGATATACCTAGACTGAGATGAGAGAGCAGATGAAATAGTGGAAGCTGCTAACGACATGTTCTTGGACCCATGGAAAGGCCTAGGCTGTGAAAGAGAGCTGGGGGCTGCAAGCACTCTGCAGAAGACACATGAAAGCATGTACAAAATAGTTTAACAGGGACAAAAACAGTGACATCAGAATCAAGCTTTGTCGGAGTTCAGATGCAAGAGGACTGCTGCATAGTTACCAGGAACAGGTTTTCTGTAGCAAACATCTGCAGACTTACAGAATAGCACAACCAAACACATTCCTACAGAACACAAGACAAAATGCACACATTACGTAAAAATCTTAAAACCAGAGTCTCTCATTAATTAAGAAAGACAATATTTCAGGACAGGACTTTTGTCAATGATACATGTTTTTATCTGCAAGATTTGAAGATGTTTAAGTCTGAATTTAAGATAACCTTTTTAATATGCAAGCAGTACCAAACTAAAGATTCTCCTATTTAAAACACAAGTCATTGGCATGATCGGTTTATTAGAGGCATCTCTTTTTGAGGCATTTATTAGATAATCCATTTTCTTCATGTTACAGTTTCAACTAAGGGATAAAAATTACTTAAATCGTATCATTATTTCATGTGAAAGTGCTTTACAGCACAGTTCTCAATTACAGAATAATACCTTTTCAAACCTCCTTTGCTGGCTGATATTCTTGCACTGGAATAAAACCACTGGAGTCTAGTAAGTCACAGGTAGGTAAAAACTGATTACAGTGAGAAACTAAGTAAGTGGTATACATAAATTAAGTAATGTAGTAAAAATTAAGCAAGAAATAGAGCCAAGAGAACATTTCCAATTCCATTTGCACACATCTAAGATATGACAGACTATATCTTAGATCTCAATTATTTAAAGTAGTTTACATTACTGGAAGTTTGTTTTTTCCTTGGTTTTTTGAAGCATGCTAAAATATATATGTTTTCAGGAACATTCATGTAGAAAAAACCTGCACCAAAAGATATACACCAAAAAAATTTGCTCTTACTATCACCAAAATTACTATAATGTAAGTCATAGCAGTATAAATCCCATGTGTTTCTTCACAGACTGACAACTTTTAATATACAACTGTAACTCCTACTGTACTTCAAGTGTTATGAATGCATGGCTTCTTGAAACTCACTTTAGCTCTATAGCTAAATCTCATTAGAGAAGTGTAGATAAATCTAACAGAAATTAATTGACTTAATACCTTATAGAGCAAGTCAATCATCAAACACATGCTTTTAGTGACAAATTGTGCATTGTCAACAATATTCTACTGACATCTGCTACAATATGGTAAGCTCAATCGCATGAGTAAATGACATTTTCTGATTTTCCATTTCATGTCATACTGCAGAAACACTATTAAAAGAACCTTCATTCAACCACTGTAACTATTACAAGGAGCTATTTTTGTTCTATTATAAGTGGTGAAAAAAATTTCTAGTTTTAACTCCAGACTTGATTTCTGAAAATGCAAACTGTATTGCAGACTTAAAGCTACTTTTCATTATTTTTTAAGGCAGTTTTATTTTGCAAATTCTTTGCAAACATGAACAATGTACTTCATCATAAGAAAACACACCAAAATATATAAAAGCATATAAAATAGGCTACAGCTTTTATATACTACATTCTTAAGAATGCGTATGCAGCATTTCCAGAGCCATACAGGGGTGTATCTGTGAAAGGACAAAGCAATGAGGCGTTACCTTTGGAAGGAGGAGGAGAAAGACTCTTGCACTAGCGAGGTGGTGGCTGGTGGTATCATCAGACTGGCTGTACTTTGAGCAGCAGTAGCAGGCTGGTGTGCTGAAGCATGTGGCGCAGGAGCAGAGGCAGAACTGGTAGACACCGGAGCATGCTCAACAGGGGTACTAATTAGAGTTAAATTAAATAAAACAAGAAGCATCTTAAGAAGGTGCGCATTTACATGTAGAGCATAAAACCTACTATGTTTGAATCTGAAGCTGCAAACATAGTAGGAGGCTGTGTTACTGACAGAAAAGCACAGTTATGCAAAGAAAAAGAAGGCATTTGTTAGGCCTTTTCAGATGTGCAGTTAAGACTTCAGTGCAGTTTTGGGCCTGCTTGACTGAAATTTATCCCAGGCGTTATACAACACTTAAGTCCTGCTCCCACTGAAGCCAGTGGTGGGAAATGTGTCGTGCAGTACTTAAATGGCTGCAAACAGCCTGTCACAAACTCTTGGAGCTAGGATAAATTTCACCAAATATTTACTCCTGAAGACGAAGTTTTATGCTAGGAGTAAACATTTTAATCAGATGAAGAACGGCAAATTAAAGAATATTATCATATTCTTGTATTAGCAGGTTTCCTGCAAGTTCTGACAGTTTTATGGTAGGCTTAATCATTTTTGTGCAATACAGGTAGCTGAAGGATATTTAAAAGCAGTTCATTGTTTGTCAGTTCACATCTGACCTAAATTCATCTCACATTACACTGGCCAACCCATCAAACATCGAGATGCCTTTTTACACAAACAGTATGCAAAGTACAAGAGGAAGAGGTAGCATAAAATTTTACTACACCAGTTCTGAAACCACTTGGATGATGAGCATGAGCTGTTATGCTTGTGACCCTCTTGTGCTGTTGTGGCACAGATAACAGAGCAGAGAAATATTAATACTTATTTTCTCTTTTATTTGATTGCAAAATAGATTAATTGAAATGAATAACAATAAAAATCTGGTATCATCCTGTGGCCATTTTAGTAACCCACCAAACTACCGGTGTTTTTCATCACCTGCTATCAGAGCACTCAGTGCTTATTAAAATATTTGAGCCTCACTCAGGTTTAGAAAGTATTACTCACCTCTTAACAGACAAATGGGGCAGTTATCTATTAGACAGCTCTACAAGATAGTGTAGTCAAAGCCATCTACTGCTAAGAAACGAACCAATCTTTTGGGAGGTTCAGGTTATTGTCTTCGACTAGCTTTTACATCAAATGGAAAAAAAAAAATAAGTGGACTTACAAGATTCACATTCTTTGCTGACTGTTTCAATGAATGTAACATCAACAAAAGAATAAGTATACTCATTATTCAGTTGCAAATATACCTTAAAAAAATCACTAAGTTATTCAAAATTAAAAAGGGGTTAAAAAAGAAAAGAAAAAATAAAAGACAAAAAGCTTAATTTTGTATGTAGGCAGATTGTACTGTGGATTTTATTAACTATTATCCACAGAATAAGCCACTGAAGAATAACTAATTGTAATTTGATTTTTCAGATTATTATACTATTTTGTGGCACAAACTTCAGTGATAATATAAGCATCCATCCCCCAGGCATAAGGGACATATTTCCTGATGCCATATTGTGCTGTAGATTCATTTTCTTTAGTAGTTATCGTAATGCATCTATTTTTTGTTTTTAATCAGGGAATTACTGCACATGCTACAGTTGTCCTGTGCACAAGCAGTGATATAAGAACATAACGGTATATTTATACTTCTTTTGACCTCAATCATAAATGTATTGCCACATCTCTGGGTTCTTACAAATGACCCCAGTCAGGATGATGGAATTAGTGATTCTCTTGTGCACTGTACAAAGAATGCAAAAAACATTCTTTCTGAAGTACAGTAAGTATCAAATGATAAAAGTAACCTTAAAGTTCCATGACTGTTTTTCAGCTAAACCTTAAGCCCCAAACATTCTCTCAGCTTTTTTTTCTATGCAAATCTGCTACTGTGCAAATATTTTCTCTGTCTTTCAGCCATTCTGTCCAATATTTTCTTTTGCTTCTTTCAGCAGCACCGCTTCAGCCAGTTGTACTCCTCAGGACATAGCATAAGTACTTGGTACTTGAGAATTCCTGATAACCTTTGCTCTGCAAGGGACTGTCCCACTTCCCCTGTCCTGGCTTCTTCTCCACCTTCCTGTATGGTTCAGTAGTCTAAATAATGGGGTCTTTTATTTCAGCTGAATATTTTTTGCTAGATTAGGTGAAATGGAAATGTGGTTGTTATGCCCACTGGTTTCAAAGTTGAAAGCAACCCATCACAAAAGCAGAAAATCAGTATTTTCTCCCTTATGAGTTTCATCTGCAATTATGCACAATACAAGTGAGCTCCTGAAAATACCTTGTTTGCAGTTCTGGTTTTCAAATCATTACACCAAAAGCCTTGCAACAGTTTTGCAAAAATTTGTCCATCATAATCTGCATTGAAATTCAGATCAGTTCTATCTTGATGCATTTGCATTGTGATGTAAATTCTTCCACTTAGCTAATACAGTTTCAATGATATAGACTACGTAAGCAGAGCAGCTGCATATTGTACATCACAGCTACAGATCATGGGCTGGTCTGTCACCCAGTTTTAATACTTGCAGGAGTTTTTTTTGCCCTGTGCAACAGTGCGTACTGGCATTGTTGCGGTAAAAGGTGTTGAGCCAAAATTTAGTACTTACACATCTTTGATTTGGCAACAGGAAATGGCTGAAACTATACTGCACATAAAAATGGAACTTAATGCATGTACTAAAACCAAGCGTAAACTGAGATTTCACCTATTTTGTCTCTCTGTTGTCACTGAAGTGAAAGAGAATTTGCTACAGATTTCAAAAGAATCAAGACTTTATACCTTGAATAGAAGGAAACAGTGAAGTTACTTCATCACTGTAACAATCTTTAAAATGTTAACCAAAACACATACTCAGTGAGACGAACGGACGAACGGATGGAAGGAAGGAAGGAAGGAATAAATATGTGGGCATGGACCTCTGTAGAGACAGATTTGAACTGGACAAACGGACATAAATGAAATAAATGCAAATATACTGGAACACCTTACAAAATTTAAAAGAAACAGAAACAGATTTTATCTTGCCTGCTGTTTGCAGTAGGTCTGTTTACATGATTAAAATATTAGAGGCTTGATCACCTTCCTGCAGGGTAGAATGTATTAATTAATAGAACAAAAAATTGGAATAAATATAAATGAAGTAGATATAAACCTTAAAAATTATTGTGATCTGGTTTACATACAATTTATGCAGTTAGTAACTAATTCTCTGCTCAGTTTTATAGAAAGAACTCTAACTTGACTGGTTTTAGTTCAACCAATACAAATTTTAAATAACTTCATTTATAATAGATATTAAAATAAAATCACATCATATTTTCCCCTTTAAGATTGCCTCCTTCCTAGATTTTCAATCTGAAAGACTGCAGAAGAATTTTAATAACCGATAAATGTGAATACTGCTTTATAAAATAGATCATCTAGTTTAAAAGCTTCGTTATTAAGTATGTTACTAAGTTTGTGTTTTTGTTTTTAATACAGTCATTCTATACGCTTTTAATCTGTACAGTATTTTGCATTTCAAGGAAAATCAAAGGAAACTGATGTTCTCAAACATCTCCATATTTGCGGTAACAAACATAAAATGCACAATGTAAGTAAGTTACATGGATGAAAACAAACACATCTCTCTCTCAGCTGATTTTCACTCATGAAAAGGAACGCAGATCAGTAGAGATTAAGAGGATAATAATGGTTAACGATCATAATGAGAAAATACAGCAACAAACACACGTTTAAAAAGTAAGTACAGATTAAACTTCTTTCTCCCGGTAAAGTTCTGATGCTCTCTGTCTCAAATTAGAAAGTGGATTATTTAAGCAGTACTTAGTCTCCTTTAGGTAATGCATGAAGTTCTTTGTGTTTCAAATCCTCCACCAGATCTCTTGTAAAGAATTGAAAATATAGGGAATGAAAATTAAAAAGGCAAAAAAATATCTCTTATCATAGCATTTGTAGGAAAAAGTGCTGGAGAATGTGTTTAGAGAAAGATATAACATAGAAGAGTTTTGCATTTGAATATGGGAAAGTTTGTAGAAATAAAGTGAATAACATCAGCTGCTGTTTCTCTGCAGAAGGTGCTTAATGACTGTTGTCTCTACAGTGTAGGCGAGATCCTTAGGAGTGCCACTTAGAACTTAAAACCACATGAACTAGAAGTTGCTGGAGTTGGTAGACCTTGGACATCTGCCTTTTAGGCAATGGGCATTTCCATCTGAAGGAGTTAGAGGTTGTTATTACCAAACCATTCCAAAGCTCCAAACCAGGTCAGTTATGCCGTTACACGTCACAGTGTACCTTTGATTACTGGATGAAGTAAGAGGGACTTTCTGGCCAGTAGTGCCGAAACTGGCCTCCCTCTGACTTGTACCCGCTCCAAGCCTCACAGAGCCCTTGGAGGCCACTGGCTTAGCACTGTCAGTGTTGGCATCCGTGGCGGATGATTTAGGAGGATGCCAAATACTGGAGGTCACATACTGTGGCGCGTGCGTAGTAGCTGTAGGCCTGGGTAACAAAGATTACAAGGGGATTCGTAAATGAAGTATTTATCACGTCACCAGTTCCTAGGTAATGGCAGGTATTTGAGGGGGAGACAGAATTCCAGCCATGGAAACGGCTGGTGTTTAACAGAAAAAGGTTTCTTCAATTTTTCAGTTTTCAGAGATACATGTTCTTACTGTCTACCATACCAAATAAAGCAGCATTTTAGAATGCTAATAGCCAGCCCTTAAAGACAACAGGGAAAAAACAAACAAACAAACAAACAACAAAAGCACTGAACCTCATAACTGGAAAGTCAAGTCCAGGTTTAATAATGAAGGCTTTATTTTTCTGTCTCTTTCATGGAAGAAGACTTTCATTTATAAACAGACAGCGTCCTTTTTTTGTATCCCTAAATTCCTTACACCATAGGAGATCATCATAATATTGCAGATGAAGTCATGATAAATCTTGATAGTTTATTAGTTTATTACTGCTTAAAACCAGGAAAGGCTTTAAGAATTAAAAAATGTACCTTGTGTTAAATCTGGAAACCATATTGCTAGGAATATCAAAATAAGACACATAGCAGAGCTGTGATGATAATGGAGGTGGAGAAAAGCTATGGTATGACAAACCATGCAAGATTAAGGCAATGGAGTATGACACTAGCACGAGTCATACATCAGAAATTGTTCCTAGCAAAATAAAATAATTTTAAAAAAAGATATTTCAGTGGAGCAGCTGCAGAGTAGATGATTTTACACAAATGAAACTGCTAGTGATTGCTAACATGTGTTATTTATTTTTTCAATTTATATGCAGTTGTTATACACGTATCAAGCAGTTTATTTCATTCTTTTGACATAATTAATTTAAAAGTAAAAATCCATTTTCCCTAGTGTTCCAAGTGCCAGTTGCCATTGTTTGTGTCATTAGTAATGATAAAGCTTACACTTGGATTTTATGCAACCTTTGTTCAAATGTGAGCAGTCTCATGGAAAAATAAGGAAACAAAAAGTGGTTGGACATTGTTGAGACAGAATTTTTTCATGACAAAAAAAAATCAGAGACATTTAGCAATTGGTCAGATTCACTCAAGAAGTACCTTTGTTTCAGGACTTGTGTGTTTTAGTAAATGAACTAATAGAAAACAATGCATTTCTATATGTAACTGCAAAATGTGTTAAGATTCTTTGGAAGAAAATAACTTTTGAAATGAAAGAACTTCGAGGTACTATGTTTTGAACCTCATAGTGCACCAAGGATCAATCAAGATATGCAAGAATCTGATATATAAATGTTCTTGAAATACCAAATATATAATCTTATTTAGAATTTAAAAACATCTTGAACAATCTAGATCAAGTTTAAAATGGAAATTAGTCTTAAAACTCCATCACTAACTGACAAAACTCCATTTCAAGAACATTTGATAAAAGCTTCTTTTTCAGGTTTATAAATTCTGAGAAACACAACACCTGTCACTCCATCTCACAGAGCTTTTTGAAGTCTACAGTAGAAAGAAATGCCTAACAAACCCCCTTAGTTGAAACCTCTACATTCATCATCTGCTCAGTAGACGAATTTCCTGTTTGTAAGGTAAGAACAATATGGGAAAAGTGGAGGTAAACCAGACACACACAGCAAACATTACCTGTTTTCTGATGCTGCAGCAACATTTTCCTTGTCTCTGTGAAAGGAGGGGATACAGTATGAATAAAGTAAATGCAGTTGCCAGTGGCAGGGAAAAAACCCAACCAAACAAGCCCAAAACAGGGAGAAAGAAAATGGTGTGAAGAGAAATGTTTGGTTGCAAAAAGCATCCTAGAGTGGTTGCTCATAAGTATAGTTATGAGAAATCTCTTCAGCTCTCCAAGTGAAACCCAAATATACGCTTCTCAGTTGCAAACAACTTTGTTTCAATATTAAAGTAAAACAAAGGACAACTAACAGTTACAAATTAGACAATGTATGTACGTATATAATTTCAACCACAGTCCCTCATAAAAGAAAATTTCAAGAATATTCCAGTTGGAACATGCCAGCTCCAAGTGGCAAAAATAATCAGACTTGGGCAGTCCTCAAGGATCCAATATTTTGAAGCGATAAGCAGTTAAATGGTTAGCAAAGACTCATACAAGATGGATTGCATATGTGTCTGGCATCCCTCAAAAATTCTCTGTCCTTCGCAAGTAAGTACTAGTTTTTTCAATCTAAATCAGATTAGAAACAAATAATTCCTTCACTGAGGTGAGGAGTAAGGCAGCCTCAGTGACACAGAATTAGGCTGTTCCTCTGTAAACACACATGCACACTTACAAAAATACCTGATCATTTTAAGTGCAAGCAATTGTATATCTGTAAGAAGCTAAGACACAGGTATTTCACAAAGAATAGAATTCTTCGGCCTTAGACTCCTAAGTTTGAAATCCATTTCAGTTAAATGATCAAGATACTCCCAATATTTAGCAAGTAAGTGGGTGGTTGTGTCCTTTCGTAATTGTGCTTGAATTGCAACACATTTCAAGTCAAAATATGCCAAATGAGAACGTTTTGCTTAATTGGGATCTAAAATTACAAAACACAAAGCAAATGTCCTAATTTAGCCAACTGAACCTTCTTTTTGAAAAGTCCTTTGCCAAAAAAGGAATATATATATTTATGTGGATTTACTGGGCTCCAGTCATTACCTTGCACTATGTCTGGAAGGCTATTCTTAATATTTTCCATATTAGTAGTAGTATTTAATATATTTCTCTATGTACATATGTACAGTCACATACTCTTTCCTTAGCTTAGCTCCAAGAAAGTTATAAAAACCAGTCCAGTTTACATCAGCAAAGGTTTGGGCATAGGTGTAACTCTACCAATTTTCAAAACCTCTAACGAAAATGTAACCCGTAAAATATATGAATTGAAGCCAGATTTTCAAACACAAAAGAAGAGCTGGAATGACCCTCAGATGTAGCTGCATGACTAAGAACATCAGTATGGTCAGAATGGAACAACCCATCTTTAAATACCCAAATAAGATCAATTGAATCACCACTCTGAAGCAATAAGAAACCAAACACTATGGCAACCAAGCCGTGAGTTCACTGGAACTTCAGGTACAGGAAAGCCAGGATGAAACAAGGTAGAGAAGGCTGGATTAGGAACTGTGTGTGGGGGAGGGAAGTGTTAATACACCAAGAGCCATGTCCATGCAAGGATGTTAAAAAACACAGTCACAGCCTGGAAAGAATAAAGCATTGTTTATTTCCAGTGTCACCAAATATTGTATGAGAAATTAGAGCCAAGACCAAAAGGCAGGCAGTTGGGCTCAGGCAGAAGCAGTGTTAGGCCTCTGTTGTTTCTATTAATCTGATCCAAACTTTTCTGTTCCACTAGCTGTGGCTACATGGAAGAATGCAGAAAAATGGCACTTGACTTGGAGTTCAGGATTTCACACAAGTTTTTTCCATGAGTGTATAAGTATAGGAAAATGTTGAGTGATGATTGCAGGGGAGCTGTGAAAGTTAAAATGAGAGTAGTAAACATACTTCCACAGAACAAAGCAAAGGAAAACAGAGAGTAAAGGGAAAGATGAACTTAAAGGCACACAGGACTTCTTTGTGAGTTTACTCCCAGGTACTATTTCTCTTCCCAGTCAATGGGAGTTCTCGTTTGGCTAACTGAGAAAGGCTCAAGATCAGACGTGTGTCTTACTGGCAATACCTGCATTTTGAGGAACAGGTTACTGGATTTCCACCTTTAACAATCAAACATTTTCTGCTAACTAAACGCAGAATTAATTTTACTTTTGAGTCAAATACATCCTTAAGGAAGGTTCGGTGAAGTCAATACCTTCACAACATGAAAGAATTTGGATCAGAGCATTATGTTTGTATCCTGTGACTACACAGGCTGCTTAAATAGCTCAAAACTTCTATCCATTACTGTCAGTTATCTGGCCAAGAGATTGTTGTTTTGTTTTGTTTTGTTTTCAGTTTGCAGCCCTTTTAGTTCCCAGCTGAAACAGTTTTTGACAGAAGAGCCTTAGCTGATGACTGTTCCAAGGGAACACTGCAACTCCCACAGATTTTATTAAATATTGGACATATATCTCAAACAAGATTTATTTATGCAGTATAAGATCTTCCCAATTACACAATATATTATACAATGGAAATTATGAGATCTTTCCTTCTCATACAAATATGCTACATAATATGGTCCTATGAATGAAATGTCAGAAACAGTCTTTCCCTCCCACACACTTGCAGGAATTGTTAAGAATTTGAGTAACAAAATGTAAAATTGTTTCCCTAGCCAAGCTTGGTGTGCTATTGGATCCTAAGAAGAGCCCGAAGAAACTTGAGTTTCCTATAAATGAGTCTGTTGAATCTGAACTGTGTGTACTGGAGACTGTAACACTTTCCTATTCTATTTATTTGTGGAAACCAAATGTAAAGGATTCCTGAACACACTTGTACAGGTAACAGGGGACCTGAGATGTGGAGCTTGTGCACCTTCCATCTACCATCTTCTAAGAGAATAACAGATCTAGACTCTCTCTCTCTCTTGAATAGCTCTTCTCTGTTCCATTAAAAAGTTGTAGAGACAGAATAATTTAATCTGTAAGGAACATAAGGAACTTTTGGCATCATGAGAGACCTTACGGTCCTTCATTCTTCTCTGTCCTTCAGTACCGAAGGAATAAGAGAATACTATAATTGATTTTTTCCTCCATATTCTCATGGACCGAGACTATTTTTCTCATTTTACAAATGAGGAACTGAAACTTAATAGACTTGCTCATGGTCAAAAAAAAATTCCACAGCAGGGCAAAGAACGGAAATAAGCTCTCCTGAATCCCAGCTGATTATTTAAAATATCAGCTCACCCTCTTTAATAAGCGATTATAGATTTTTAAATAAATATTAGTCTCCAGTTTATCAGTATTTTCCCTGTACCGATCATCCAATAGTCTTCCAAAGAACCTGGTAGATATATACTGTCCTTTTCGCAAAGAGGAAAAAGTTGTTATTAAGACTTGCAGATTGATACGATCTGTATCTATTTAAATTAAAAATTCTGGTTTTTCTAGCAGTATATTGCAAATTCGCAGGACTTGCCCTCATTAGACTTATAATAGCTTCCACTCTAACATGTATGTATATTTACATACACATACTTGTGTACAAGTAAAATTTCCTTTAAGAGGTAGAATTCACAAAATAATAATTAAAAAAAAAAAATCTTATAGGGCATCTGGGAGTAAAGTTGTGTGAAAACTATTTCATCATTTCCTTCTAAACATTTTCGTCTCAAAGGCATGAGATATTGACACTGTTGGAAACTGGACACTGAGTTGGATCAACTGCTGCTCTGATCCAATGAAGCTATTTCTACCTTTCTGTGTTTGCAGCCGAGAATTTCCATGACCAGATGACTATGAAACTATTGAGATTGTATCTTTTTTTTTTTTCTCTCCAAGCTATATTTTTGTTATTTTAACAAAGACACCATAAGACACACAAAGAAATCATCGGAAATTAACTGGAGAGGACAGAAGACAACTATCATGCTGGTTTAGTTAAAACTTTAGCTTGGGATCAGAAACAAGAGGTGGAAGAGCTAATCTCTCTTTTTCAGCCACTGTAGTTAAGAATGTGAGCAGCCCACGCCAAAATGATTGCAATGTATCCCACTAGTATGTCTGATTTCCAAAACAGAGGAATACTTTTCTCCCAGAAGGTATCCTGGTTTGTGCAGACAGTGTCACGGAGTAGGAAAAGCATATATTCAGTGGAAGAAAAAACAACCGGTAACTCATTCTCAAGAAGTAGTATGGAACACAAAGCAGTTCACTAAAATCAAAGCCAAATACCTCCTAGTGATGCATTTTAGTGGTATCGATTGGTATGTTGTTATATTTAACAGTAATGCAGTTGGAAATACAGCAGCAATGGTGTTGGTGAAAGTTGTAACTCTTTTCCAAGATTTACATAGTGGTATTTGGCATGCAACTATGTGTACTCCAATGCATGTAGTGGTAAACACATCACTTTAATAAGAACAAAGACTGCAAAATTTTGAGTATGTGGAGTAATTTGAACTGGGATCTATTTCAGATAATTATTCCCTATCTTGGCCTTAAGCATGCAATTGGATTTATCCAAATGGTTTCCTCCAGCTTTTTATAGCCCCACTGGTCAAGTGCAGGTATCTGCCACCAGGCACCTGAACACAGGATGAGGACTTTCAGTTTGTACTTGTGACCATCACAGACAAAACCAATCCACAACAAGTTTAGGTATTGTACACCAGCAAATCATTCCCCCTTCACTGAAGTGTTCTTTCTCGTCATGACTTCACTTTTCTCCAGGGAAGCTGAGAGAACAAGAACTCACAGATCTCAATGTCAGCTGGTAGTTTTTTTAGAGCTACCTTTTAATTTGCACATACTGATAAGAAAATTCATACTTTCTCTACATGGTATTAACCTAAGTTTGAAGCTGCATCTGAAGTATACTAATGTGTCTTTTCTACTCAGTTCCTGAACCAAATAAGTAAGCAGTATGAATTAGAGCAGTTATCGTTCTTTCAGAATCTGGACTACATTTTATTTCATAAATTTGTTTAATGATTTTCTTACCTTCCCTCTCTCTCATTTGTAATCATATAACATTCTGGGTCAACTACAACAAATGCTTACATGGAAATGAACTATTAGGAAGTTATTAGCATTTAGGGTAATTTAGATGACATTAACACAATTTAGAAGCAGAATAAAAGAAAGCAGTGCCAGTGCTATGCTATCAGCCAGTTCTCCAGCTCACCCTAAACAAAGCTCTGTGAGCCAGTCTGATGATTCCCAGAGCACAGCTGAGTACCTCTGGTTACACATGCTTGTTGATAAGCCTGCTGCATGCAAGAAGTGTGTTTTCTGCGTTGGACTGAAGGCAATGCAAGGGAGCACTCAGACAGAAAGGCAGCATTGTGCACTGGTATCTTGGTTTGCCATCTACACCAGCAGAAGGACGTGTATGAAAATCTTACAGGCTGCACAGTAGGAACGGAAGTGATGTTACTTTCTGTCCATGCAGAAGTGCTGGACAGGAACATGCAGAAGACTCAGATGGTAAAGATGAGATGGGAAATATAGGTCAGTATGCACACACCCACACAAAGTTGAATCCTGAGCTTTAACAAGTTCTGTTAGCTTAAATGTTACAGTCTCTATGAACTATTTGGAGAAAAGATTCATGGTATTTGCTAATTTCATTTGGGGGCCTCATTTTTTCTATTTTAAGCGAGTATATTCAAGTGGACACACCATACCTTACTGTCACACCATACCTTACTGTCTTTGATCAATTGGCTCTACAGAGAACTGCCTTGAAAACAAGGAATTTATGATCTCTCAGTTCATTTTTCCCACAGAACTTCCAGGAGTATTTTGTGGAAGGAAGACATATTTGGTCAATTTTCCCTTCTGGTTTCACTCAGAATTCCATAGAGACAATTGAATTAATTCACTGCTCCTGTGTTTTTGTCACTCTTTAGGTGCTAAAAGGGAAGTGGAGATCAGAATATATTAAACTGATGTGCCTACTATTCTTTATTGTCATTATGTTACTTACTTGAGAAACCTACCTGATTTATTTTACGGGCTGCTGCGGAAAAATAAGGTTTATCTTTCAAAAAGATTTTGGTAATCTGATTGGTGTATAGATTGGAAGTTTTTGGTAACTGGGCAGGTCAGCAATGCTAACAATTGGGAATTCTGCCAAATAAAAGAAGGGGATCAAGGTGCCCTGGCTTGTCCTAGTGGAGTCAGATGGATTTGATAAGCAGCAGTGGAACAAAGGATGTTATTGTGCTTGAGACCAAATTTTAGTCAATTCATTTTATGTATGTTGTAGAAAGATGTTGATTAAAGACTGATTAAAGAAAGTCATTACCTGGCACTACCATGTACCATAACCAAATTCTAGCTTTTTAACTCTGCAAACTAAATTTTGTGCAAGTGTTCACGTATTTTCTGATGTATGTAATGGTAATTTCAGTCACTGAAACTCCTGGTGGACGCTGCTAAAGAAGCCACAAAATCAACTTAGTCCCTGTGGGAACCTGGGTGCACAAGTGAAAAATTGGTGTCACCTATTCTGCCCCTGAAAAAGGCTCCAGGCAGCCTTGTGATACACAAGAGTTAGACTTTTCAAAAGTGAAAAAGTGGTTCCTAAAATATTTATTCCTTTCTACTAAAGGTATGCTTCACAGTTGTGCATAATAAGAGAGTAACTGCAACGCAAAGAAAGCGACCTCTGTATTTATTACAGAGCAAAAACTTATTCTCCTTCCCATGCAGGCAGGCATGAAAGGAGGCAAAGGAAGGAGCCAGAGGACCTTTCTCCTTTTGTAATTTCTTCATGCATGAAAGGAAGAGAGGTCGAGTTCTCATGCCTGCTTTTCTCAAGTCAAGCTCTAGCCACATCCCATCAGCACACACTGCATGCAGTCAGTATTGCTGCTGCAAACTAAGCACCATAGGAGGTAAGGAGGAGACCAGCTGAGTAGAAGACAAGACAGCAGTACTCAGGAAACAGGTTAGTTTAGATCAAACGGTCTTATATCACAGCAGAAAATGAGCATTTCCCTGTGTCATAACCAGACAAGCAGATTTACCTGGAAGCCTTTTGGTTTTGATTTCTTAATGGCATCAGCTTTGCTGCATCTTCATTAAATGCTTATAACACTATACTTTACTGGCAATATTGGGAAGGGCAGGGGGTTAATATCACTACCCAGAGCCTGCATTTTAGTTTATTTTTGGCACAGTGGCTATTTAGAGACAGTATTGTCACCAACCATTGTTCCCGGTTCAACAGAACAGTCACGGTTCAAAATACATTCAGTGTGGGACAGATATACCTGTCTATCATCAGTGATATTTTAAAGAATTACACGACTCATTGAGTCTTCAATCAAGAACCTATTTGAAGCCTCACTGCCATTAACTGAGACTACTTTTCCTAGACTAACCACCAGACCGCTGCAAATGGTCAAGAAACACTGGAAGGTGGGGGTGGTCAGTCAGAAGAAATGTGCAGTGAGATAAGCCTGGACACATTAAAAACAGGGCATAAGCAGGCCAGGCTTGACCTTTGCTAAACAAAGGTAGGGGTTTCTTAAAGCTGTTAATGATTTCCTCTCAGGCCTAAGTCGGTTGCAGTCTCTAGCAATGAGATGCAGTAGGATGACAAACCCAGCTCAACTTCTCCACCTTGCAGGAAAAGTCTGCCTCCTGCTCGGGAGGGAAAACCCGTGCCTTTTAATAGTTACATGAAGAAAGATCTGTAACATTCACTTTCTGGGCTTCAAGACTGCCATGACAACATAAAGGCAGATATTTCAGGACTCAGTCAAGGAATTACTACTCTAAATATAAACACGGAACTGGATAGAAAATAAATGACTGACATTTTAATTAACAAAGTCCACCACTTGGGAGATTTTTTGGGGGAGGAACTAGACTATATAGTAGAAATAATGATCTAGTAAAGAATCTTGCTTTAGGGATTAATGACAGCACTTCCAGAAAGGTCTTTATCATTGCAAAAGTTCCAAGTTTACCAACTATTGAAGATTTTTTCTATTTTTTCCTGTAATTATGTAAATAATTTAAATTCTACAAGTTTGGAGAGTGTTTAGATTCTATTTTGTATCCCCCAGGAAAAAAAGGGTTACATCTATTTCCCTGATTACGTGGTCTATATGCACTGAATTTTTATCATCAAATCCACTGCAGCAGAGCTAAGGGGAAGGGGTTCCTTAATTACATCTGCATTAGTTTCATAACTGATCAAACAATGTTTTTCTGAATATTAAAAATACCTTTAAAAAGAACATTAAGTGTAAATATTGAGATATAATCTAGACATTTTCTATTATAGTACATGCACTAGGACTATTTGAAATAAATAGCATCTGCATTATGTTTGTTAAACACTAAAGATACACAATTCCTATTTAAGTGAAAACACCATATTATTACTTATTCAGAAAACCATTTAATATGGTTGAACATGAGAACTGGAAGATTTTTTTACTTAAGTACATTTGATGTTCATGAAATAAAGTTAATTGCTTACTGATATTTTAAATTCTATTAGAATTTCCCATCTATAAGTAACATTTACCCACTCTGAATCAAAGTTTGATCTTAGCAACATTCAGAAAGAGTTAAAATGTTGCTCTTATTTCATGCAGTTATGCTGATTTTCCACAGGCACTAATAAGATGCTATGATCAGAATCTGTTTGTGTTCCCATACGGAAAATATAAACTAATGTTGTGTATTAAATTGCATGCTTACTGAATTGCTATGGTACTTAGCTAAGGAAAGTGAAATGCATTTTTAAAGGAACTAGTGCTCATGTACTTTTAAATAATACTCAAAAACTACTATTATTTAAAGTATGATAGCTACATTTTTTTTCCTTTAAGCACTCCAGTATTTAGTTGATTCATGCAAAATCCTCCATAAACTGTAGCTTTTCCTTTTTTTTAGAACACAGAAAAACAGCAGGATTTTGAATTAACTTTGTTCTTGTATGGATTGCTGATATAAATTCCAGATGTTTGAAAGCAGCAAAAAGCGTAAGAATTCCAACTTAATCTCATGCTCCAATCTTTTTGATCACAATTACTGCTACCAGATAGAAGTACCTAATTTGCAGTTTGTAGTAGTTAAAACATATTTAGGGCTGCAGGCCAGCCTGCAACAGTCAGCCTTCCACTGCAGACACCAGTGTTTTATCACCAGAAACTTTCGTTTCCATCAGTGCTAAGGACTCCTAATGCAGATTGTTGAGGGATGACGTCAAGTGTTTCCATGGAAAACACAAATAGTTCAATTTAGTTGCATTTTTTTATTATTATTTAATGATCAGAGCATAAGCTAGAATGGGAAGTGACATTGCTTTTGGTCTATTTCAAAGAGAAAAGAGAACTATTTGGGGGCCTTTGGTATGAGTTTGCTGTATCTTGACTGACACAGCTTAAAAGCAAAGCATTGTCGTAATGTTGAGACCAAAAGACTCTATTCTGAGCACCAACAATGTCTCAAGAGCCTTTGCCATGGGCACAAAGTAAGAATTCTTGCCAGAGAATGCATATTATTCAAATGGAAATGCTAAACAATATTATCAACAAGTTGTAATCTAACATCTATTAATTATGCATTGTTTTTGTTCACATCTACTACACTGTTTGTTCATTTCTGTTGTTCTTTCAACTGCTTTGTCACGTTTACTCTAATTCAGGTAACCTACAGGACAGAACGATTATAGGTAATAGGGAAAAGCTTTTTGACTAAATTTTCTATTGTGGAAAGAAAAGTTCTCCTTTCAATAATCAGTTGAAGCAATTATTGTTTTAAAACAGAATAAAGTACTGTGTAAAACAGGCACGTAATTATTTTAGTTTTAAAACCTTTTATTTCAGATAAAGCATGCTGCTATATACAGAAAAAAAATGTGGGTCAAAGCAAGAGCAATACAGAATGGCAACATTATTCCTTAAAACGTACACATTCCTTAAAACTTACAAGACGCTTTTAAAAACTTTAGTGCACCAGTAGTACTATATATTCTTTTCATTCCTAAATTATGTCTAGCAAACTGTCATTTCACCACAGATCCTGAGCAACCACATCTATCTCTAGCCTTCGTATAATGACAAATTCAAGTTTCCAACAGAAAACTAACAGCAATGGTTTCAGCAAATTACTTCCATAAGTATAATATATTGAAGAAATATAACTTCACGTTGCTAATATCTAATTTCAAATGGCATCATTCCACTATGCAAACTAAGTATGTTGTATATTTAGCAAAGTCTACGCCAGGCTCACTCAGTTTTCCTTTTCATCTTTCTCCTATTTATCTTTACAACAGTAAAAGTCTCATTCCTCTAACTCCTAAAGAAATACTGTCAATAACTTTCCTCTCATTTTCTTCTAGAATTAAAGTCAAGAGAGTACAATAGTGATGTTTTCCCATATACTGAAGTTATATTTTATATAGTACAGGACAAAAGCTAATCTACTTTATAATGAAGAACACGAACCAAGTTGTATCATTATTTTTACTTGTGGTGACTGTGAATGGATACCAGGTTAACAACAGATATCTACCAAAGATGACACTCAAAGAAAGGTCCTAGCAGTAAGGCTTTTCTGGGGGTGTGACACTCGTAGGCTCTAACTCAGGACAGCAGTTAATTTTTTACTGTAACTCTGTCTCATGTATATGCTTGCTAAATGTGGGCTTTTAACTTTTAACATTAAGGAGCTGCGCTGACAGGCCATGATGCCAGTTGCGCAATTTGGCAAAGCGTGGGCTGTTACGTTCCGTTTCAAACCTCTCCCTGTGGCATGAAGAAAAAGAGAGAGAGAGAGAGAGAGACAGAGACAGAGAGAGACAGAGACACATACAGAGAAGAAAGAAAGGAGGAAGAAAGAAAGGGGTTAGGGACCATGGCTACCACTTCCCTGCCTTATAACTAGGGCAATGGCAATTTATTTGGATATTTTCCTCAGCTTTCAAATCAGTGCAAAGGTGGCTGGGTGATCCTTTTCAGACCATGTATGAAAAGTTTTACAGTTGTTCATTTCTAAGAAGTAACTTGATACAATTTTGTATTCTTTGACTTGCGATTGGTATAACAGGGCTGCTTTTGCTAGAAATGCAGTGTTATCCCATTGTTGTCCTGCCAGCAGATTCTCTTGGCTTTTTCCTCCCTCCCCCAGAACCGAGCAGTCAGTGAAAGTTAACTCCATACAAGAGCAAAATTAATGCAAATATTTTCCATTCTGTAATACCTTGGTCAGCCTGTACACATCCTGCTGTCCTCCTGCAAAGACCATCAGCCAGTTTCAGCCGTGCTTTTCTATAGCTTTTCCAAGTGTAAGAGAGTACAAGTGTTGATATGTGCAAAAATGTTTTCAGTCGTTTGTGTTAAAAATTTTCAAATCCCAGTCCTGTGAAGTTTGGCCACCTCCCATGAACACCCCTAACTACCTTTGACTGCAGACCAGAGTGCTCAAGCAAGTTGTAAGCAATGTTCAGCACCTCTCAGGATTTAATCTCTTCTAGATATTCTACAGTTTAAATTCAGGTTTTGTAAATAAAAAGAGGAATGAGGAGGATGTGGGATGAGAGCACAGTCAAGAAGAAGTATATCAAACAGAATGGAAAATAAAATGTTCTTGTTAATTGCAAAACATATTTGATTCACTGCAAACAAGGTAATTTTCCCCTTGTTATTTACACTCAAAACACAAGACAATTGTGTTAATACAGCAGAACTTGAGAGCAAAACCAGACAAACAAAAATGAACAGGGCTAGTTTTACTCCTCAGGCTGAAGAAAACACAAAACAATAAACAGAGTAAATGCCAACGAATTCATTGATATTTCCAAATCTTCTGTTCCTAATAACATGTCATGCAAGTAACACTCCTAAGGACCCTTGATGTATGATTTTGCAAACTGTCTTTTATGCTTTGAAGTAATTAAAAGATACAAAGTATTCCTAGCTGAAATACTGAAACTTCACGATGGCATTTTTTTCAAGTTCTATTGGAGCATACTAGCTTCAGTGGGTCTTACATGAAATTTAAGAATTCCCTTACTGCTTTAAAGATAGACCCCTCCATTCAAGGAGAAGGTGTTCACAAACATCTGTTTGGATCGAAGTGGATACCATCTTTGCAGAAAGTATTCTGTGAAAATCATCACAACAGCAATGCAAAGTTTTCACGGCAAGTTATAATCTTATCTGTGCCTTCAGAATAGCAGTACCAGGAGCAAAGGGCAGTCACACAACGTGCTCCTTAATGCTGACTGAAAGGAATATTCTGCCACTTGAAAATTCCCAAGCATTATGGATTCTGTTCAGAGCATGTATCACGAAGTTAGAAGCAACAATCTAGAATTGGCTATTATATAAGATGGTTCTGACAAAAATAAGCTACTTTTAAAGTTTTTTAATTGTTATTATTTTTATTTTTTCCCTGTAAGTGTTTGGAAGAAACCCAATCACCATTTCAGGCAGTTCTTGCTGTCTACACTAAAGAGCTGACATAAAGAGACAAGGGAAAGCACCAGGGAGAGATCATCACAGGATGCCCTGAGACCAAAATTGCCCACACTGTGAAATCTCCAGCAGTTTAAGTTTTGGAACATGAAGGATTCTTCCAGAATGCCAGCACCACATGAGATTAATGGAACACTGAATCTGGTAAGACTCAGGTTCCACAGTTCCATGGAAACCACCTGCTTTTAGGATCCCAAGTTGTGGGCCTAGAGAAAGATGTGGCTGTAAAGGCTGTCTGGAGTAGATACTGGAGAACAGTTTCTACTCCATTATTGTGCCAGAAGAGTAGAGTTCTGTGCATCTGACACAAGTCCTTTAATTCTTCACAAAATCAAGAGTGGCAGGTGCCTTGCCTAAAGACAAAGTAGAAAGGCTCCAAGAGGCCCAAAAGAGTAGTATCTGAGGGATGCATGTATAACCAGGGCTGTTGCTACCAAATCTGCAGGGGAGCATCCACAACATTCGAGGTAGGTACCAAGCACTATCAGGTCGGTAGGAAGAAGACCCTCTTTCAGGCCTTGCACCAGAGCTCGTGCCAGCTGCACTGTACCTGTATAAATACTGAGTGTGGGTTCCCTTCTGCCTCTACAACCAGTGAATGCTCTTCAACCTCTTCAGGTAATACAGCTGTGCCTAAATATACTCATAGCCAAACTGTTCGTGTGAAAAAAAGGATAACACAGTAATACCTCAAAACCACAGAAAATGTGCAAAGCACAGTGGATATCGTCATCTACCTTGAGTTATACTCACTAGAATGCGCAGTTTACATGTTGATGTGTTACTAGATAATTATTTTCAACATATTTGATACCATGTTTCCAATATGTAGTATTTTCCAAAGCTACAGGCTACAGCTAGAAAGATTATTTCTTCCAAGCAACATATTAGTCTCAGATTGTTATGGGGGACTGTTAAGTTCAGCAAAATGCTTTAAATCCCATCATAATAAAGATTTGGATGTCAGCTATTACATCAAAACAGGCAATGCACAGTACATTTAGTAAGAATTAGGCTTACACATGAGGGAAGAAATAAATCCCTCAGGAATGCAATGTCAAGCCTGATGTTCAGGCACCTAGCCATGAATGCAGGTAACTGCAATGAATGGTTTATAGCAAACATAAACTCAAAGTATGCTCATTGTGTTCTCACAGGGGAGATGACAGACACCTTTCTCACTAATTTAACATTTGTATAATAAGTTGCACTGTGATAAAAAGCTCAAAACCTTTATAGAAGCCACATGGTAGTAAAAAGAAAAAAAAAAAAGAAAAGAGAAAATAAAAGAAAGTGGATTGAGTATCAAACATCATAAACCCAAATAGCAGCTTAGAGTAACTAACATGATGTAGGGATTTGAAGTACGCAAACAGAAAATCAGGCTTGCATGCAGGATGCTCTGATTCAACTGCAATTTTTAAGCTCAACATAAGAATCTCTAATAAATCTATTTCCCAGCTGTGTAGAACAACATAGCATGATGGTAAATCCTTAATTCCTTATTATATCTCTTTTTCAGTGTTTTTGGTAGATCTTATGGAACAAATACGTTAATCCACTAGCAAAAGCAGTCCTGTAAGCACATATTCTAAAAATGTGGGTTATATTTATTCCAAACAAAACATAAGCAAATGAGTACAGATACAGATGGAAACACCTACTTTACTACATCATTTCGGGAGAATCAAATGTCAATTACAGGGTCATCCAAATAAATTGCTCACAAGTTCCAGTGCTATCACAACATTATATGTTTTCATCCAGTTACACAATCAAGTAGTTACACGGGGCTTCGTCTTAGGAACTCATTGCATTCACACACCCAGCAAAGAACACAAAAGTTGCAGGTGTAGAGCACTTTCAGATTTGAACACACACTTCAGGAATTTTGCACTGTCTTTCCTAAAAACATGCCAATTTGTTACCCTTCTCATTCAAATGCTTCTCACTGATAGCATTTTAGTGATTTTAAGTAAATGTATTAGAACATTCAAAGACAAAAAGATAATAACATACATTCATATTAATGCTGTCTTAAAACATTATTTGGTTATCAGTAAGGAGAAAACCATATTTTTCACAGGAATTTGCCTACCTTGACCTCCTCAGGGCTTCTTCATCTGGATCTTGCACTGTAGACAAAAAAAAATGTTTCAGTGAGAAAAGAAAGGAAGGAATTAGCTTTATAATGAAATCAAAAGAAAGGTATCAATGTCCTATGTAAAGGGGCATTCATGCTGACTTTGCAGCCATGGATTTTGCAAGATCAGCACGAGGAATAGCAGTTCCCTCAAGCTAGAAAAAAGGGTGTCAGTAGAAAACTGGCTATTACAACTACTTTTTTGTTCTTTTGTTAGCAATGTGTCACAGCTGTAGGCAATGACTCTACAGAGAGGAGCAGCTGTTTTGTGGGAAAGCATGAGAGGCAGTAGCAGATTCATATGAGGGGTAAACACTTAGTACGTGAGAGAGGTCCCTGTGCTTCCTTCTCTCTAGATCAGAAATAAGCTCTATAGTTAGTACCAGGTGGCCAGAAATATATTTCAATAGGCAACAAGGTCTGAGCTCCCATGGCATTCATGGCAGATCTAGGTTTCGATAACAGGGCTAATAGAGAACCGTAGGTTCAATGCAAATAGTGTCCTATGATTTGTTTTGACCTCCAGAAGTTGTGTCTATAAAAGGCTGTTACAAGAAACATAAGGTGTTTATCTTTTTTTCTAATGAATGGACAGCTTTGTATGTCTAGGTTGCTGGAAAATGAAAGATTACACTGCAGAGATTTGATTTGCAAGTAAGAAGTAGAGAGTCCCAAATGCTCTTTTACTGTATAGTCTGTTATACTTGTATGGTGAGACCCCTGGCAGATCAAAGAATTTTCTTCATGAAGCACAAGGTGAGACTGAACACTTGGATTTCCTAGTTCCCTCAAGTCACATCCAGGGTTCTCGGAACTTAGTCCTCACTGACAATGACGACAAGCTGGACATGAGTCTTCCTGGAGTAGCAGTTGCTAATAATGGAGTAAGAAAACAAAGACATGAATCTAAAATCAGGATGAGGGGGATGTTTTGTTGTTCAACTTACTGTACTCCGTTCCAGTCATCTGGGCAAGGATACGGAAAGACCTAGACTGCAGATTGGCAGAACGGCGACTCCAGTCTTCACTTTCATCTTCAGGCTTGTTCTGAGTTTTAAGCACAGCCTGATACACCGGCGAGGCACTGTCTACGTGAGGGTCTTTAAGAGGCAGACTACTGCAATTCAGAAAGCGAAACATTGTGAAACAGCACATGGTAGCTTTCATCCCAGCTTCTCATCCAGAGTAATCACAGTCTAAAACATGACTTTGAAAATATCACTTTAAAAAAAAAAAAATACATATCTTACTTTTATGTGAACTAAGAATATTACGGCTCATTCTGTCTTTGAAATGGCCTGTTATCATTCAAATCTGCATATTCAAACCAGCATGGAAATGTTTGGACATGTCTGTTCATGATTCCTCAGCCAATGCAGCCACAAGCTTCCAGTGGTTAGAATAACGTGTGGTGCTAAGGGAGAGTGTGTCAGGCAAAAACATTTCTCTAAGCATTTTTTTGCATATTATTTCTTATGAAAGTGGCTTCATGTTGATCCTGTTTTATGTTATGTCTTATTACAGTTTTGGGCCAGTGTATTTAAAAGTTTAGAAACAAGAAACATATTTTGTTGTAAAAATAATGTGATAGGCTTTTATAGTTTTTTTTCTAGAGGTGATTATTCTTTGCCAAACTCTGAATTAAACTTCCAGCTGCCACAACTCTCGATTCACTGTCTGCTAAACACGTGAAGCACAAGAAGTCTAGGCTTGCAATCAAGACTTGCATACATATTTTGTATCTGAAGTCTTTAACAGCAGAATGTATCTCAGAGTCTTAAGACATCTCTAATCCCCTTGCAAAGCGATATCCAAGAAAGAAACGTCCAGTTTTGCACACCTAAAGTCATAGGTACAAAGCTATATAGCACAACTGCGGTAACACCTCTTTGATTGATGATGCAAGCTAGAAACAGACTTAGTAACTTAATAGCCTTTTTTTTTTTCCTACAAAAATAACTTCTGCATAGCATACAGTTAAAATTAAATATTAACAGAGCAGCAGAAATATACACTGAGGGAATGATGTGTGCTTGGAGTAACTTGGCTCCATAACTTCTCTAAATACAAGGTCTATTTTTGAAGCAAGTGATTTATTGTAACAGCTTTAACATGCTATTCCATATAGAGCTTTGCAAGCAGCATGCCCAACTCCATGAAAATTGAGAAACGGCTCTGTCAAAAGCTAAGGGCCATTTGGTCCAACTAAGTCACTGCTATAAAGTTCCAGGAGCAGTCACCTGCTATAAAAGTTGCTTCCTTGGTTCAGGCTTGAAGTTGGTGTTCTCTAAGATACCACTGCACAGAGAAGTTGGGTTTGTGATTTGAAAGCCTGA
Organism: Patagioenas fasciata; assembly: GCF_037038585.1. NCBI lineage: Eukaryota > Metazoa > Chordata > Aves > Columbiformes > Columbidae > Patagioenas > Patagioenas fasciata. Next base: position 13,817,905 of record NC_092527.1, on the reverse strand, counting down.
GAGGAATCATAAAAAAGCCAAGAAGTGTGTCTGATACCCTACACAGAGCAATAACATACACTGCAATAAAAAATATTACCAGGTAGGTGCCTTTAGTGTCAGTATTTTCCAGCTGACATAGTCCTTTTCTTCAGCAATGCATAATATACACCGTTTTAATGGATTTGCACCTAACAAGAGTGTGGGACGTGTTCTTCAAGTAAGATACATTTTTATTTATGCTATGGACACAAAAATGCCCCATTTCGTCAGGGTTTGGGTATTTTTTTTTTTTAATTAGAGGAGTATTTCTATTTCTCATAACCCTCAGTATATGCAAACTTCTCACTTTCTTGAGGACCCAGCAGGGTATAAAAATGATTTTTCTTTTATATGTCTCAGTACAATCATCTGTGTGATGGAGTGTGGCTTAGAAAAAAACCCTGACTCTTCCATTTGAGCTCTGTGACAAATCTTTAGTTATGTGAAAAAGTCTCTGAGCATGGAAGATGTCCTGTAGGAGGAGGCAACATTTTCCAGCTCCTTTTTTAGCTCACGTTTCCTCGAGCACTATCTTTACAATTTCTAGACACTACCAGGTATGGAAGGCATAATATGGACTTGTTTATTTTGGGAGGGGTGTGCCAGCAGTGACTTCCACCAGCATTGCTCCTGTGTGCACCAATGGACAAGTTAGTTCTGTATGCTTCTCCAGACAGAAGATGGGAGAGAGTGCAGTAGCCTCCCTTGTCTGGCCTGTCATATCCAGTGGCAGGGCTGGCTGAGGAAAGGGACACAAGCGCAGCAGTGAGTTCTGCCTCTGCTGACTTCATGCAGAAATAGTCTTTACAGAACAAAGATGCTCAGTGATAGCAGCAGTCAGTCAGCACCCTGCTCAGGACCATTCTGCTGCCACTTCTCACTCTCAGCTACTGCTGAAAAGTTCTGTCATTTTATAAGCTCCAGTACGAGTCCTCCAAAAGGCGACCCCATTTTCAAGTGCCCAGAGGCACTTCAGGCTGATGTCTTAGCACTGACTAAGCAGGCAGTACCTTGCCCTGTAGCACTGTCACAGGTGACTGCCAGGTTTTGGTCAACACTTAACTTTATATCCCCAGACTTACTTTTTAATCCTGCTGAAGCTTAAAAAACTGCTGTAACGCGATAACACATTTCACCGCTGCAGACTGGGTAATAAACTACTGGAGAGATAATACTGCTGATTCCAACCACGGACTGCTGGGGCAACAGCGGTGTGCAAGTCATGGACAGCTGAAATCCCTTTGTTTACATGCTCTAGCTGGAATGCTTTGCTCTTACACTATGACCCAATACAAAAAAGCAGTTTAAAAGTGTATGTATAGATATGCCTTTAGCTCAAAGGTAGGTAAGAAACGCTAGAGGCTGGATCACAAATTTCACAGTAGCAATCTGTGGCATCAATATGACATATTAATATCCTTATGGGAGATGATTAAGGGAGGAAATGGAGCTTGGTGAATTAACCTTTCCTAGCGGAGTGAAACACACTTCCATAAATTGAACTAAATTAATGCAATACATTGGAGTATTTCCAACTCTGTCTATAATGCAACAGGCCTTTTTCTTTTTTTAAAATCATAATTATATTGTAGATGAGTAACTAGGACATATGACCCACTCAGCATGGAAGTGTCGCTGATTATCTGCATTTCATAAACCTAAATGTGACAGTTGATTCTTACAAGCAGCCTAGAGATGCACATAACCATGTTAATACCTCTGTTATACCTCTTCCTAATTTAATTTTTTCCCATCTGGGTGTGTATGTGCAGAAATAAAACACCATGCATCTTTAAGCATATTACTTTAAATTGATGTTACTGAAAAGAAATTCTTCCCAAATGGGTTAGCACTTTGGAGCGTTTTTCATATTAGAGCCACATCATCATACAAGTCACACGTTATTAACATTAAAACAAGCTTTAAAGATAGTCAAACCTCTTTCAATAAGTAGCAATGTGTTGGTATTTTTTTCTCGGACTTCATAATGAACTATGGTTTACCATGTGAATCACTCCCTGGAGTCATTATTCAGATTTAATTTAAGTACATAATAAGGAAAAACTTAGGAATGCTACAGTGGTTCTATCCCTGATGAAGACATACAATGAAGGATTCTGACTTTGGATATTAGACTGATTCCAACTATTTAAAAAAGCTCTAAGATGTAAAAAGAAAAAAAAAAAGCAACCCAATAAACAAACAGTTCCTGCAGACTGGTAAATTATCCAGCCAGGCTGACTAATTGTAGAGGATGCATGAGCCTTTATTTCGTTTGTACAATCACATCATTGATTCTGCCACTAGAACTGCTGGTCTTAATGCAGGTAAAGTTGTTGGATTTATGTCTACTTACATGACTTGTGAATTTGGCTAAAACTGAATAATGGAATTTAGAGGTTTAACAGAAGTGTGCTTGAAATTTACTGACCACATGGTTTTACTGCAACCAACTCTCGGTTCTTGGTATTGCAAAATCAATTAAAACACGGCAATACAGAGTGAGAAGAGAGATCAAGTCAGGGAATTCAAATTTTTCTACCTTTAAGTTCCAGCATGAGGTCTGAATAACTGCAGTATAAATAATTTATATGCTTTCGTGTTTCCCATGGAGATCCCATATGCGTTATTTTTTAAGTGACGTGAGGCTGACTCTGATCTCACTGGCTTAAGTTAAAATATCACTGATTTCAAATGGTCAAGCTGAAAAATGAATTTTTATCTGAAGGCTGTCTGCTCTTCACCACTGGTAAAAGGAGACAGTGTTTCCAGCTAATGTCTGCCAAAAAGAACAGAAGCTCTTTACATCTCCAGTCTGAGTGTGGTGACCATCTCACACACACCTTGTGGCTTCAAGGCTTCTCTCTAACATAACGTGAAAAGCACAAATAAGAGTAAGTGCTGAGGCCAAATTATAGGCAGAGAACCGAGACCAAATGAATCAGTACACAATTTGGTCTGGTTTCACATGATAAACTTCTCATGCATATATTTCTGCTTTCAGCATCATTTTAGATCATACTTGATCAACTACGCAAACTAAAGAACATCCTCAGTTTCCACTGGAAATTAAAGTTCAGAATATCACAGAAGTCAAATCAACACGTTAAAGAAATGAGTAATAGGTTTAATCAAATTAATATCAGTTGATGGGCAGGCTGTTGCTATGTCACCACAGACCTTGCCCTTGTATCTAGACTGAAAATGCTGCATTCATGGTAAAAAACAATCTACTGAGAAAACTGTTAATCACTACGTGTAACAAGTTATAAACCAGGCTGTAGCTCACAGCACAGGAGATTTACAGTCTCCTGCACCTGACTGCACATAGCAATAGAAACATGAGTTTCTTCCAGGCCAGGTGAATGTTAGGCTTAAGAGTCACATTTCAAAATGAAGGAAAAGTTTAAACAGCAGTTTAGATAGTGGGTTTTGCAGAAAAAAAATTGGATTTAGCAGCATTAAAGGGGAGAATATAGTCATAGAGTTGTCTGCAAAGAGTAATGTTGCACTAAAATTTTCTGATACACAAGGATTAATTGAAATAATCTAATTTTAAACCATGCATGTGATGCATGGATTCCCTTTTCAAAGTGAGAACAGAAAGTCAGAACAGAGCTTTTGCTACTGGACTCAATAGTCCATAAAAATCTATGCTTTTTATCTGTGTTTTCATCCATCTCTTTTCAACATGTATGTATACAGTAACATAATTCATTACCATCTCATGACTTAAGATTCAAGCCTCTAATTACTCAGATTTTTTTACTACACGATTCTACACATTAAGAAAAACCCCTCACCTCCCTGTGTGCTGATTTTGCAGTTCTAGCTGTACACTTTGGACTTCTATCACCCTCTGTGAGATTTTCTAGAAAGGGCATTTTCCTCTCCTCACAACACAGTGTGTTTTCATCTCTTCCACACGTGGGAAAAGATGATGATTGTTTCTAGCCCAGCAGAGCCACTCCTGTGATTGGAACTGCATTTGAGAGATTCTTCCAATGTGCTGTTCATAATGTGAAAGGGATCCACATGCTCAGCAGTGAAACTTTATAATCATCTGATCATTTAAATAAGTAAAAATTTTAAACATTACTATTTGCTTTATATAACATTACAGCATTTAGTAGAAAATGCCAGTATATCATAAAATGTCTCATATAATCCATGTCTATGAAAGATGTGAACCATTATAAAGAACACCAATAGAATGAACTTCTTTCATTGTACTTGGCTAACTGGAAGTATGAATCTACAGTGGAGATTCATTGAGTCATGGTCAAAACCAACTAAAGGTATTGTTTGGCATCCATCATTAGGGGGAGTTGTGATTAACAACATTAATATTGTAGCAAAAAAAAAAAAAATCAGGAAAAAAAAAAGGAATTTAAAAAAAGATAAAAGAAATGGACAATAAAAGGGAGCACTAACAAATACATAAACTGTCTACATTTTGAGTAAGCCAACGGCTAACATATTGAAAAAGCAACTATGTTAAAACATACTGCTATACCTGTATTTTGGTGTCACAACAAAGGAAGCTAAACTCTATTTTGGGTAGAGAGCTACTAAACAAGAGAGAAGCCTGGCTACATTCATTGCACGTGTAATTTCAGTTAAGTCATAACAATTGTGGATAAGTTTATCAGATAAGATTACCAGAAACATGCGCTGGAAAAGCAGAATTATGAAAGATCAATGGATTTTGCCACAGTCTGAAGGATACATGTAAGACACACGTACAGTATGTAAACTAGGGATACAGCACAACTACTCATTCTGAGGAATAAAACAGTAGCCAGTACTAAATAAATATTTTGTGTTCCTCATGTATCAATAAAAATTCTGCCCCCTCTTTCCCATTATTTCTGAGTTATGCATATCACACAGTGGCTATTACAAAGCACAGTCAGAAATTAAAAGCCGTCCTATGTCATATACAGAGCACTAGATACATTTTTGTGGGGTTTACCAGTTCTAGGAAGAATACCAAAGAAAGACATTACATTTTCCAACTATCCATCCTTTACACTTCAAAACGATGAAGTGCATTCAAACACTATCTAGGACTGGTCTGTATTTTCACGTTTAGGATAGTTCAGAAAAGTGAGTCCGGGAGGAGCTGCCATGTCATGCACGTAGGGACTGTTAGATGTCTCATGCAGAGAAAGAGCATTCCACACAAGGCAATCACCTTACCTAGCAAATTCTCCACCCTGGGCTTGTGCCTGGCCTGCAATTGCATCCATGATAGCATCTTGGGAATACATGCTGATCGGGGTGTTATACTGGGCGTGAATTATCGTGGCCTTCCCGCCTAGGCCCTTCACCTCAATGGGTTTGTGTGTAGAGAGGGCAGAGTCCTTCAGGACGTTGGGGTTGAAACGCTCCGTGAAGTCCGTGCTGGGTTATGCAAGAGTGAGGTTCGACAGGGAAGGGAGAGGAAGAAAGGAGAAGGGTGTGATGGTTAAGTGAGAGAAAAAAGCACCAACAGGGGAGTGTGCATGTCTGTTCGCAGCACCTCACCACAAAAGCTCCTGGTAGGAGGATAAGAGACAGCAAAAGTAACAGCAGTGGAAAGCTGGCTGTGCTAATGGATGACATTCTTATGCTCACTCATCGATGAGAAGAGAAAAAAAAAAAAAAACGGTGAAACAGTTGTGACTATAAAAATCACGACAAATCCCTGAGTATTTATGTAATATTTACATATATTAAAATTCTATTCTTACATGCATATATAAGCATATACACACATATATACACACAGGCGTATATATTTCATGCCCATGGACGTACACACATACTGAGCGTTTATTCACCGCATCCATTCATTCTTTCAGAATGATCTTGCAAAGTGCTAGAAAGTGCAATGGGTGAACAGATGTCAGGTCCTCTATTATTTAGACGGTTCCAGTAGTTTCTGTCTGGATTATTAATCATGGCAAAATTTAGTACTTGAACCTTTTAATCTTCAAAGCTTTCCTCGCAAAGACTGAATTAATCTTTCCCAAAACTCTGTGCAGCCAGCCACAAGCGTTGCTACAGCATGATGAACGCTCCGTCTCAGATCAAAATATCCTACACTGCAATGAACAGGACAACTGCAGCCACCGTGTTTTCTAGTGGCTCCATTTATGAGGAAGGATTTTGATTTGAGAAACTGAGCCACAAGCAAGTTAACTGAAGCTCCCATCGCAACAGAACTAGTCAATTTAATGTCAGACTTTAGCTAAAGAGAACCTGGCCTCCTCATACCGCCTTGTTGTACATTGTTCTAGTCCTAGAGTTAGGACTGAGCATTGTCCAGACTTTCAACAAGCAAGCTAAGCCTCAGCTAAGCCTAAGTTTAAAACCATTACAGCATAAGTTTATCAACTAATATTAAGCCTTTCGCTGAACTTCTTCATGTGACTGAACAACAGCTTCTCTGGCTGGCAGGGGACCAAGAGTGTGCCTGTCTTCTGTGGGCTGGCCACAAGGGTGTCTGAGTTTTAAATTCAAACACTCAGCCCAGCATGGAGGAGAAGGGAAAACCAGGCTAAGCCAAGGGATTCTACTGCATTTTCAGCCTTTTGCTTGGTGGGATGCCCTGACTGAAGATGGGTAGAGGCAGTAAGAGACATACAGTCACACATCACACTCAGAATACTTGCTGTAACATCAATGGCTACATGCTAAGGAACAGAGACACAAAGATGCACATGCTGTATTACAACCACAGCCTTTCATTACACACATCAACATTACAGGGGAGGAAACCCAGAAGCTGCATTATGCATTCAAAAAGTGAAAATAATCTTTTTACAAAGACATTTTCACATTTAAAATGTCTCACCATAAACTATTCATCAAGTGTGACAATATTATTATTACACTGACATCATCTGTTGAAGGGTGATGTGCAGAGAGGTGCAGGGTGTTACACTCTTCTCATCACGCACATGCCTCACTTTAACAATGGTATCACTTTTCTTTGTCATACTCTGAACAATCACAGGATAATTAGGAACACACAGGTCCTTGAAATCCTGAATTTAGTGTTCTCACTTCCCCACACCATTAGAAGCATTGAAGTATTGATATATTGACGTATATATATTGATACATTGAAGTACTGATATTCCAAACCCACGATCTGAGAAGATTGTGTGACTGGAAAGAGAGAGGTTGAATGTGCCACTTTTAAAGAATAAAGTTCAAAGCAATTGGTTTCTACAATGAATTACAAAAATAAAAGCTAGTAATCTTAGAACAGCCTAAACTTCCCTAAGGGTAGCAGCAGTAGTGATTTAGACTTTCACTTGTGGTATTTAAAAGGCGTTTAGACAAGGTTCTTAGGGACATGTTTTAGCGCTAGAGTTAGGTTAAGTTATGGTTGGACTCGATGATCCTGAGGGTCTCTTCCAACCAAAATGATTTTATGATTCTCTGATTCTATTTAAAGTTTCAGTGACATTTTTTCCAGAGGGTCATACTACACATACTGGGGCAAAACTGTCACTGAAGTTAGCACGATTCCCCTACAAATAACAGAAAAGGGTACAGATTTTCAGCTGCAGAGTTTTCTTTATAACTCTGGAAGTAAACAGCAGATACTAGTGCTTGTAAGGGGTGCTGGGCTCTGGCACAAAGTGAGCAGAGGGAGGGCCCTAGAGACAGCCAGAGCACCTCTGAAAAATGAATGAGATTTTTCCACTAAGCTGGAAAAGGATCAGGAAAAATAAAATCCCAAAGCAAGTAAGACTAAACACGTCTGTAATGCGACTTCTGCTTTGAGACAATTGTAACAGAATAATTATCAATGTAAATTGGCCAGATCACTCCAAAGGAGTTAACATCATTTGCATGACATCACACCCACACCTCATTAAAATCAACACAGAATGCCAGACCACTGAAAATTATCTGCATTAAATATTATTTCAGTTTTATGTACACTACTACTTCTAACCTCTTGTCAGTTTAAATTTGACATTTAACTAATATAATTATTTTATGCTGAATTTAATCCACTCCCCAGCAATTTCGCAACATTCAGCTCAGAGACAGAAAGCAGGAATTGAGAGACAATCCTCTGCCCTTAGAAAACTAAAGCTCAAAGCTGAGGACTCTGTGAACTCCTAAATAAAGGAGATCAATCACATTTTCAAATCAATAGTTGCTTCTCATTTGGGGAATATGTTTACTAAAGTAAATGAATTTTTAGATCTTCTCCATATCAGTATCTCAGACTAACCCAAATAGGAATTTTAGTGAAGTGGGTCTTTGGAAACTAATGCTGAGGCTAAAAAATACACCACTAATAATACATCAAAAAAAAGCTCAGATAAGGCTCCCCAAATCCTGAAGGCACAAAAAGTACTGAAAGACTTAGGAGGAGTTAAACATGGACTGTAGAGACAAATCTGGAAGCATTTACAAGGACTAAGCAAGCTCAGATGCCAACTCCATTTGCAGCATTAGAACACAGCTGAGAAATGCTGGACACGTGGGGTGCTCAGAGGGGAGCACCACTGGACCCCACGGCAGTGCATGACTCTTGTCGTGCCAATAAGATTTTTTAGAAAATACTTCCACTTGCAAGCACACACGCAGCAGGAACACGAGGGATCATGCTACCCCGGGACACCAATCTTCACACACACATACAGTGTAACACAAATACTTGGCACTACATAGAAGTGATACTAACTTGGCAGCGGTGTTGGTTATGACCTAAAAGAAGAAAAAGAGAACAAACAACATCAAAAACAACCACACAGAAAAGGTCAATAGTTTTTAGAGTGCAAAGGGCAAACGGTATTTACAAAAGCTTATTAAAAGTTTTTTCAGGCCATCTACAAATAAGACCAAAAAGTAAATGTAAGCCTGAAAACCCCAACATGATTAAGAAAGGAAAAATGTGCAGGGATTACAGGTGATCCACTAGGATTTAGTAGGGTACCATGGCATTTTGGCTGACTCTTGAGCATGAATTTATTGCTCTGTATCCCTGAAAGTACTATTATCAAAGTGTAGGGGGGAGAAGGGAAGAGAAACAAGCATTTGCAGAGTATATTCTCATCTGAAAACAGCAAACAAGTGGTAGAGATTATATTCTTCCCTCAGATAGTAAATATTCAGGGATGAATTCTGTTCCTCTCAGGCCACCCTCAGAGCTGGTATTGCAAGACTGATTTTTTGGTCTTTTATATGCTGGAAAATATCCAAAGTATGTATTGATGTATGTTTTAAATCTAAAACTAAGGAAAATGCCTTTGTGTTTAACAAACTATTGGCCTAAATTTGACTGCACCTACATTATGCCAACAGTGGTGTAAGCCAATTAGTTTCAGAGTAGTCACTCCTAATTTATTCCATGTGAAATGAAGCAAGTTCGTGCATTATGTGGTTTTTTGGATACCCATATCAGGAAATTTTATTCCAGTTGGTATGTACACAGTATAAAAAACATATGTTCATGCTACATCGTGCTTCACTCCATAAACAAGAAGTGATGGTGGCTCACACAGTAATTCCAAAGAAACACAATTCAAAACTCAACATAAGCTTATGCAGGTCAAAGTTGGGAGTGAGGAACAGCAAGTGTGCTCAGACTGTCATGCTGTATTATGTGCTAACACCACTTTCTGTTGGTTGCATGAATAGCATTAATGAGCCATGACATTTATTTTCACTTTGTATTTTCAAAGCTTAGAACACCCATTTTTTGTTCTTATTCTTGGGTGAAGAGTAATACATCATAGTTTGTGCAAAATAAAAAGGAAGAGAGTCTAGGATCAGTTAATAAACATTTCTTCTTATTTAGCTGCACAGAATGCTGTTGAGAGAATTGGGCACAGAACCTTCCCCAACTCACTGTTGTTAACATTTCTGGATCTGGGACTGATGCAAAATACTGGACTTCAACGTTAGGCTGTTAGAGTGACATTCAAAGTGCTTTTGCCTTGTGCAACCTTCGATATTTCTGCTTCTTTTTACATCCAGCCCCTTTGCATTGGCTCATTCAGCTGTCTGTCTCATGATTAAAAATCTCTAATAAGCCAAAGCCACAGTAAAGGCTTCACACTCCTGCATTTCCATTGAAAAAGCAGTCCCAGTTCATCACCTGCACTTACTGCTCTTCAGATTCTCGGATTCGAGAATGTTCTGCTAACTTTATAAACCCTACGTTAAGCCAAATATCTCAGTCTATTACAGGAATCAGTAGAGATGTATTAGGAACAAGATGTAAGCACGTCAGTGATCCTATCTCCATTTTAGGTATGTGCAGGACAGCTGGGCACTCATTTACAACAAAACACAGTGTAATCGTATCATTTTCTGAAGTGGACTCTGATGCCTGCTTTAATCCTCTGATCCAGGCCTCTGCTCTACATGTAAAATAATATTGTGAAGGCAGAACTACAGTCTTTAAAATAGGCCTTAATTAGAGGAACCACTTGTTTGCATATAAAAACATATTCAAAGATAAAAATCATTATGTGCACACACTAAGAACAGCTCAACAGCCATATATCCCAGCGGAGATTTTTCAGATGTGAAGAGGCTATTATAGCTTCCTCCAAAAAGACCAAAGCTTTGCTTCTCCTTATGTTTAGTATGCGGTGAGAAAATTCTCTCCAGATCAGAGCCCCACGTTGCTTCTAAATAAGGAGACGTACGAAACCCCCAACTTGCTGCGCACAGAGGTCACCCAGCCAGCAAACAGTAACCCAAGCCACCTGGCATGTAGTGGTGGGACAGGTATTTACTGCCCTTGACCTACAATGTAAAAAATGTTAGCGGCCATGACTCACTCTTCATGTTTATTAATATTCCTCTTTCCAGAGACTTCAGCACATGAAGTTCCACACTTTTAACAGGTCACCTCTATATTTTTCACCTTGGCCCAGGATTACAAAGCTTTAATGCAAAGGTGCATCAGAGAAACGGATGCTGTGTTCTTCTCCACAGGTCAAGGAAATAATCTCAAAATCAATTTTAGCTTTCTGATAGGATTTTTCCAAAGGGTTAAGCTAAACCTCCAACAGCAGCTCACACAAATTTAAATGATTCAGTGAAAAGAACACCAAATTGAAATACAAAGTGTACCTTAAGACTAACCCCCACACACCTGAATTTTCTCATAACTTCTACCATACTGCTAAATGCATGTTCATGGATGCAGAATAAATTCACAGCTTTGGAGTACCAGAATGTCACAAACTTTACGTAGCATCTCATGTTGTACTATGTGAGAATGTTCACAACAAAGTCCAGAGCTGATTTTGCAGAGCTCACAGTGCTTTGCTTGTGCACTTTTTCATATGTACCCACAATGAGATCAAGACTACCACAGATAATACAGAAGTCCCAAGATAGTTCCAGGTTCCATGTTCTCTCCCCACTTCATGGGTAACACTCAGATGGGAGTGTAAATGATGGGATTATTGAACTCTGAGTTTTCTCTGCATGTAAACAGAGATGTAGAACTCTCAAAGCCACAGAGGAATTACCTGAAAAGGTACACATACTTAGTGGCTTTGGGCTCTTTTATCTTTTCAGCTTGTTCCTGAGCTGCAGGATAAAGCCTGAATTTTTTTTAACAGAATATTTAGATGATTTCTCAAATTTTCTTATTTGTTCATCATTGCTACAGATATTAAAGGTAGATAGACAGTAACTCCTTAAAATTTTGTTCCAACTCCAAAAAAAATCTCAGAAAAGAAAAAAAATCTCATGGAAGAGCAGCAGAGTGAAGACAGTGAAGTGTCCTCTGCAGGTACACCTTTTCTGCACCCCAGCAATCACCGCCATATTATGTAGTCCTATCCCAATGACCACCACATTGAGTTTGGTGAGTGATGGATGCAGCTGTGTTGTCATTCTGACAACAAAGAAACAGTCAAAATGCTGAGCCATCCAAAATGCAGCCCCTTCACCCTCACGAATGTTAATGGGGGGTTATGAAGACAGTGGGAGAAAGACTCCCAGATGTAGCCCCAGAAAACTTTGCATATTGCAATAAAACAAGGATTAGTTTTCCTCAAGAAAACTGTAAATTAAGAGAGAAGCATTTTGAGGTTTATTTTGCTGATCTTGCTTTCTAACTGTAATTATTTTCTTTTAAACACTAATTGCTTTTCTTAATTATCATCTGGTATGAGAAGGGAGAATAGGATTTTTTCAGATAAGTTAATTAGGATTGTTAATGCCAAGCACTTAAGAGAGTTATGGCGAGTCATCTATAACATGTATATATGCTTTTTATGACAAAATATCCTTACTTTGCTACAATTCAAAAACCTGTGGTTTTACCCTTGCAAAGAGCTCCTGCAATGCAATATAAAGTACATGAAAATATGTGTTTGCTATCAGACCTTGAGTGGATTGTCTGAATTTTCTCGTTTTCCACATATAGCCACGTTCCTAGCATCAAAAGTATATTTTTTCCCATATTCATAGCAAGAAATTTATCTTCACTTTCAATAAATGCACAAAGAAAACCCACTAAAAAATAAAGTAGAGATTTGTTTGCAAATGAATAAATGAAGGCAGAAAAATTAGGAAAACCTGTTTCTCATTGCTTTTTCTCATGTGCTCTAGTCCAAGCTCCTCACTTCACAAACCCACTAATAGAACAGTTGATCTGCAATACAGTAACACTGAAAACCTTGTCAGCATGAGCTCAAACTATCCAGGTAGTGTCTAGAGGTCATTCCTTGATACACACAAGTTAAGTGCAAGGCTGACAGATGTGAGACAGACAATGTTCAAACCAGAGGATTTGACTAGTTTTGCATAGGAGAGACAACACGCTAAGGAAGGAATTATAGTAGACTAGCATGTTAGATTTGCTGGCCAAAGCAATTTCTCTTTAGGAAAGCACCAAAGATCAGACCTGTTTTCTAGCAACTTCTATAACGGTGATCCTTGGTTCTGTGAGACTGCATGCATTAAATAGCAAAACCCTAAGGTGATCACACTTACTTCACTCAGAGTGCTCCTCCTCATGCTGTGTGACCGTAAGCAATCCATATTGCAATTCAGATACCAAAGACCAAGAGTGATTCTGTAATGGTGCTGTATTTTTGGTTTTCGGGGGGTACTGGAAAGTTTAGTGATTGTTCCAGATCTTAATCATGATAAGCAGACAAATGCACAACAGGGTAGGTACTATGACATTCATTTCTCAGCAAACTCATTACTTATTGAAATATTAAAAATTTTACCATGTTACCTACCCTCTAGGAAGTCCACCTTCTGAAGCCCTTCGGTTGAGACTTAATTTATGCATCTCAGCCATTTCCCTGAGAGTCTCTGCTGAGTACAGGCCAATAGGGTTGTTATACTGCCTCGCAGGGCTCAGCTGCTGTACAGGACTATTGACATCGGTCAATACGGGGCTTAGTTTTGAACCTAGATTGCTCTTTGCAGGTGAAATATCAGGAGTCACAGACTGAGAGGACACAGAAGATCTAACTGCAGTAGTCTTTAAGTAGGAAGAGCTATTTGAAAAGCTGATCTCTTGCTGGTTGAGGTAGCCTGAAAATGATCCATTGGTTGCTAAAATACTACCCATAGGCCCAGTCGCCGTGTTAGTTAGAGGACTGAAGGTTGCTCTGTTGCCATTGATTTCCCAAGCAGGTTCCTGTAGTAGCAAACATGCAGGCCAAGAAAAGAAAAAAGAAAAGAGCAATCATAGAACACATGCAAAAATAATTTATCTGCAATTACTGCTTTCTAAACATACTGACAAACTTGCAAGAAATTGATTTGGGCCAAAGCATCCAACCTTTCAGAGAAGATTTTCAACAAAGAAGCTTATTGTTTCAAAATAAGGGAAGCAAAACATACTCAGGCATTTTAAAATTGCTGTTTAGTTGAAATCAACAAATAAAGCTTAACATTAAAAGAGCATTTGCTAATAGCCAACCTTATAGCAATAATTTTCTCTAAAGACAACACTGTCCATTAATTTCTAGGATAATTAACTCTTAAAAATATCTTGAGGTCAGAATCATTTCAGATATTACACAAACATAAAAATCAATGCCATTATTATAAAAATGCAATGATTCTAACCCACACCATTCTATTTTCCATGAGTACACTATAAGCTGTGGAAGCCCACGCACCGCATTGCTTGGGCAGACTCTGGTTCATGCTGACAAGGCCATGCAGCAGGGTTAGCAAACAGACCAATGTGAGAACAGGCACCGCTCAACACACAGGATGCACCTCTTCACGTCATTTCTGAAGAACTGCTACCTGAAGGAATGTGTGCATCAGGATGTAGATGATGGGTGTTTGATCCTACAGTTGTGGCCCAGATAATATTCCTAACTAGGACAGCAGGATCTATTGTCTTAGTTGAAGTCACAGGAATCTCTCCTACAATAGCTATACCCATAAAAGTCTGTGCTGGTGCTCAAAATAGAAACATTCTACCAAAATCTCATTCTGGAAAAATGCAGCACACTATGCTTCAGTTTCATAAATGATTTGCTAGTAATGCCACTTAGCGAAACCAAAAAAAAGGTAATATCAAAAAAGAAAAATACTGCTTTTTTAGCCACACAACGCAGGAAGTTGTCTGAGTTCTGAGGAAGTTTCATGGAAAACTTCTGGGCTTATGTTGGCTAAAACACCCTACCACTGCTTCTGCCATTCAGTTCAAGCTCATTCTGGTGCAACACCATCTAAATCCCCAGGACTGGAGGGTACCTGGCACTTTGCGGGAAGCACAGAGCACCTTTTGGGTTAAATTGCCTCATTTCCTTCCAGTTATGGGCAGCACGTGGTGACCAGAGCTCTGTGCTGTTTGGAACTCTGCCTAAATGCAGGATGGGCAATTTTGTCAGAGGAATACAAACTTGTATTTCAAGGGGGTGTTTTATACCTTTACTCTCAGTTTTCTTATAATTTAACTTCTAAAAGCTCAATGACAAGAATATAAATAGCAAGATTCTAATATTATTTTTAACATCTCTTTCATGTTTGCCTTTCAAAACGAGAATCTCGAGTGCTGGAACTCAACAGCACATGTTTCAAAATAATGAATTGTACAGTTTCAAAAGTACCTATTTTGTTCTTCTCTTTTGTTTGTAAATATGCACTTTGGATAAAACAATCTATAGCTGAAATACCAAATAAACTATTTGAATGCTTGGCAATTTCTAGATTTCTCTAGAGCCATAGTATCGGTTTCTGGTTTATCCCAGAAACTTAAAATCCTGGGTCTGCCTAACTTGGGCTAGGTCGCTTGTGCTAGAGGAGGAGGATCCCTTCCACCTCTCCCTCTGGACTTAGACCAGGTGCAGCCACCACAGGGAACCAGAGGCTTCAATGCTCCCAGTCAGAGCCTATTGGTAAGGCTGCCATCTGGTTCTGGGGGACAGGGACAGGCAGGGGACACGAACCTGGCCAAGGGCTGGAGCCCACAGCCAGCACTCAACAAAAGCAAGGGCAAGAGCAGGTGGTGGCCTGCAGTGACATTTTGCTTCATTTGGGCTGGCACTGCTTCCATTGCCATATTTAACATCCTACAGGCATCTCCCTCTCAGCCTTACATGAACCATAGCCCTGAACAGAATTTGGCCTCTGCTGTTCTACTTTGCTAGTGATGGTTATCATTAATGTCATTTACTGATTTTGATGTTAAGGTTCACGAGGAAGATAAACATATAATATTTTCCTCTTGGATTTTTCTATATTGCATATTTAAGTTTAGGGAGATTACATTTAAAAATCAAGATGATATGGCCAGATTATTTAAAATTAATTGGAAAAAAAAAAACCCTAAAGGTCTGCGGATATAATTAATCATAACATTAAATACATTTAGGAAGTTCTGAATCAAAAACATAAGTCAGATAAAATGAAATGAGAACATTTCCCTTAGTAATAAACTGGAAGAGATTTTAGCTGGCATTAATAGTTGCCTGAGGCTGCAGAAATAGATAATCCTAAAAGTGTTTTTCAGAGTATTTATTTTAAATTAATACATTTGAATTACATACTTCAGTTATTATACCCTGACATCAAAAACACCAAATAACCAACTTTTAAGTAGCCTACTGCAAGCTTCCAAGTATCATTAAATAAAGATAAAACAGGGATTCTCTTGAAAAACATGTTTTAAAAGAGAAATAAATGCCCAAGGCCACATTCATAAATTAAGTCACCACTTATGCAAATGTTTTACATGCTGGCAGAGGGGGACAAAACAAATATATATATAAAAAAAGAATGCAGAGGCAACAGAGAAGAAGGAGGATCATCAGAGTCACATTTTTTTACCTTGAAAAGCCTGTGGTTTTTATCTAAATTTCCTGTGGGTTTTCTTTCTATACCCCATAATTAAGGGACATACAAAGGGATCTAGTTATAAAGTATCAGTTTTGACTGCTAATGAGAGAAATGCCAGGTATTTCCTTAATTAAAATGCATTTTCATAATTTTGGAGCTACTGGACACTAACAGTAGGCAAAGGGAAAATTATAGAACTACCATCAAAAATGATGATTGGTGATTTTGCTCACAGTTACTACATGAACAGAGTTTTGGTTTCACTCCTCAAACAATTTCTAGCTGGAATACTAGCACACTGTAACTCAGCACCAGAATTCCCAAGAACCCAGCACTGCTAAGTCACTGTTCTCCATTTTGCGTTAATATTCACAGTAGTTTTAAGGTAGGTGTTTCGCCTGTGTTTGGGGAGGAAGAAATGAAACTAAAAATGGCTAAGAGAGCAGCTGTATAACTTCAAAAGAATTACTGCCTTATAATCAACTTCTTTAGCTCTTCCCTCTTGTGATTGACAAAGAATATCCTACTGGGAATAAACTGAGAGATTTCGGATTTTTTTTCCTCCAGTTTAGTGGCAAAACCAGATCAAGGCAGCATTTCTGAAATCCCTTCTGAAATGGGAAGGTTTCTAACACTGTGCAGCAGCACAGCTCTCAGCATTACATCACATGAAACGCAGCCAAGAGTCACAAACGCTCCCCTGTCTCCCGTCTCTCTCGTCCCATCCTGTCTGACAGTCTGTGTGCCTGGACAAGCGAGCAAACACTGTGATCTGCACAAGGCTGGTGCTGCCCTGCAGCCGACCAGGAGAGGAGGCTCCGACACTGAGCAATGGGCTTCATTCTTTGGGCAAGAGCTGTGATCCTGCAGCAACCCCCTACTAGGAGGGGAAAACTGCGTTTTTATTTCCCAGTGTAATGTCGGTGAATGAGCTTAAAACTGATAAATGCAGAGGAGTCTCAAACATTTGGGAATAGACAGGAAGCTATGAATCAGCTCAAATTCCATTTTGAAAGATTGTTATTGTTTTTTTTAGAAATATTCACTTTCTGTGAAGGGCAAATACTCCTTATCTATCAGAGATGTGATAAACAAGTTTATATGGGAAGACATGATACCAGTTTTTCAGGTTCTCTTCTTGTGACAGCCTATGTTCTATTTCTCTTTTCCAACAACCATACAGTCTTTATCCACCTTTTGCAATTCTGGGAGAAGAATTTCACAGAATGGCAAGGGTTGGAAGGTATCTCTGGATGCATCTAGTCCAACCCACCTGCTAAAGCAGGTTCACGTAGAGCTGATTGCACAGGAATGCACACTATACTAATGAATTTGACCTCCCAACATGCCCAAGTAGCAGCTGTTCCACTAAACCTTTTATAGGAAAAAGGAAATGAAGGCACCACAGCATTAAATGACTCTGCTCAAAGACATCCAACAAACAGCGTTTGGCTCAGCCAGCTCTTCCATCCTGTGCTTTACTTAAAAAGTCAGTCATCTCTATATCTATTTTATCTTAGCCACACAGGCTCCCAAATTTGGCAGGAGACAAGAGATCTTCACTGAACTCTGAAATAAGTGTGTTCAGTACTGGTTCACAAACAGAACAGCACATAGTCACATTATTAAAATTGAAGAGGTTGTCTTAATACCTTTATGGAAGGTGACAGATGTTAAAGCTATGCTTAGCCTTAAAGCTTCAGCCTGAACATTCTGAACTGCACTGAGCTGAGTCTTCACCGGTGTGGTGCTGCCCCCGAAAAGCTGCAGGAACTCACAGATTGATGATGGCTTAGTTTCAATCCTTGGACTCATCCTTACTCTTTTTCTTATTTGAACGTTTTCAGTATCAGTTATGCCTTTTTTTCCAGCTATGCTACACCTGTGCAAAAGACTTGACTGAATAAAACAAAAGTTGACTAAACTAAATCAAATTGTTTCAAGTTTCAGATTAATGCCAGATAAGGAAATAGTGAAAATGCAAATCAGACAAACTTTTATTTCCTATAAAGTCCCACACCCCAGTTGATGCCATACTTATGGCTGCAGAACCTGTATCATCAGCTCAAGAAAGTAAGGGGCAAATGTATGTTACTTATGGAATGCAGAAAAATTTCTATCATGGTGAAGATTCTGGGGATTTTATACCTTCCTTACGTCTCTGTAGAAAAGTGTATTCTTGTTTTTCTAAAACACAAAAACCATTACTATAGCAGTCAAAGAAGAAACACATGCTTGAAAATTAGTGTAAGCTGCAGATCAACAATTATGTAGAAAAGAAGTTATGTTTTATACTAGACACTGAACTTGCGCATGCAGATTTTTTAGCTGACATTGCCATGCCTTAACCTTGGCTCAGAGAAAGGTGAGAAAAACTTCTCTCGATGTTTGAGAACAGCACTGTCATTACTGTCTCGTAATGTAGTTTTTTGCTGTTTATTGAAATGCAATTGAATTCATTTCATGTGAACCATCAAAGTTTGAACACTGTCAAGCAGTGATGTGGAGGTGACATCTTCTGTCACAGAATTCTTCATTTCTACAGCGATACTGTTACTAGGAATAAGGGACAAGCAAATAAACCTTGTTTTTAAAGTATATTTACTGTAACATAACTTATTGCAACATCCCCGTGCCACTGTTTATAACAGTAAAGACTATTTACTTTGGATTTTGAGACTTCTCCAACAGTTCAATGCCTTGTTTCCCTTCCAAATCATCCTCAGAGAATTTTTTTTGAGTTAAAACTACTGTTGTCTACTAGTGTACACTAGTGACACAAATGTCATTCCTCCTGACCTGCAAAGGACCTCTCACTCCAGTACTCTACTGCTGCCTCTTCCCCTGGACCAAACATCCCACACCTAAGAGACCTGTCTGAACACTGCTAGATACCCTGTTTCCCACCATCCCTTCACTTAGATGCCACCCTTTTCCCCCAGAAAGGTCCTAGTAAATCTCTTTTCCAGCTGCAAGTATTGCCTGTAGCCCATTCAGCACAGGCTGCTTCCAACAGCTCCTACAAACCTTCCTAAGCACTGACACAGAGAACACTCAAGGGCCAGGCAACATGCTCCTGAAAAAGGGTTGAGTTCTTTGACCCTCGTCTCTCTCTGAAGGGTTAAAACACGAAATGCAAAGTGACTTTATAGCTTTCATGCCAAAGGCACTCTTAGGACCTTTAAAAAAAATCCAAAAACTACTGTGCATGGAGTTAACTTCTGTTTTGGGTAGCTAGTTACGAAAAATGTTTTGTGTAGTAAATAGCTTTGAACACCTACAGCAGTAATTTTAAAATTGACATTTGCAGGGAAGAAATGCACCTAATATAGAGTCATGAGAATGTGATGTTTAAAAGCTCTTGCGTGCCTGTGTTGGAAGTAGGCAAAGCTGTCATACCTGCACAAGTGCTACTGAGGGTCTCAAAAGATAATCGTCAGTCTTGTGTTGGTGAATGACTCTGAGGAGACACGTCTACCTGCTCCCTTAAAAACTAACAGCATTCTGTGTAGTTCTTGAGAGAAAATAAGTACTCTCTCCCCCTTCCTATTACTTTGCTGGTGCAGTTGAACATCAGCATAACAAAAAGAAGGATCCAATGGTTTTGTTCAAGGAATTTCACAGTAGTATTTGCTGACTCTTCTAATAACTTTCTCCAAGATAACTTTTATGAAATTGCCAAAACAACTTTTGGGCAAGATAAATTCTTAATTTAATCTTCCCTTCTCAAAAGGTTTACAACATCTGCAACAAAATGACATTATTTCCGTCTCAACGAATAAATGTCAAATTTCAAATTTGGCAAAGTAAAATTAAATCAAATTATTCTCCCCAAGTGCATTCTTCTCTGTTAGTCTGAACATGTTGGCAGCACCTACAGGGATGATGTTACCTACTGAGGTATGAATTGGGAAAGCATGGTGTTTAAAAACCATGCAGAAGACAGAACTGTCCAAAACAG
Organism: Patagioenas fasciata; assembly: GCF_037038585.1. Lineage (NCBI taxonomy): Eukaryota > Metazoa > Chordata > Aves > Columbiformes > Columbidae > Patagioenas > Patagioenas fasciata. Next base: position 13,797,624 of record NC_092527.1, on the reverse strand, counting down.
TAGAACATCACCTAATTCCCCATGTATTTTGATCTTGAGTGTTTCTTACTTATACTACATGCTAGAGATGAAACTGGCACTCCCAGAAGGGGTAAAGTTGCAGCAATGGAGATTTTACCTCCTCTCTCCATTTATCTCATTAAATGCATTGGCAATACAAATGTCCTACCCAGCACTTGAGCCTAAAGATATATATACCATCTTTCAGGTATCCTTGCTCCTCAGTGCCTCCAAAGATACAGATGATGAGTTGCCAGGCACAGTCAATGTATGCCGTTTATTCTAATATGAACATTTATTTTATGGAAGATGACAAGCTTTGACAACAGAAACCAAGCCATCCATTTCCTCTGCTGCTTGTGGTTTTTCATTAAATTGACTTATCCTCTTTATTTTTCATTCTCATGTCTTTTGCATAATGTGACAAGAACGCAGGATGATGCAAGCTTTCAAATGCCCTAGTGTCCTCTTTCCAAATCAGTGTATTTTCAGTTGTAGTTCGGATTTGGATACACTGAGGCACACTCTAAAGGTTTTCCCCAAGAATCTACAACACCAAATGTCTCTTCTGAGAAGCTCTGGTAGCCTCTTGCAGCCTAGATGAAAACAAACTGCTCAGAACAGGTTAGACCAGATTACCAGAGGATAGCTGAATGCTTTGGTTCTGCTAATCAGAAATTAGCAACATACAGATCACTAATACACTGCATTGTGACAGCTTTTCTGCCTGTGCATTCATTCAATGTTTACTTATTCGAGGTGGGCAAAAGCTATTTCCTGCAGTAGGTATTTACCTTTGCTGTGGTAGATAAAAATGGCATTAACTTTGGCTGAGGAAAAATGTGTCACATACCTTCTGGTGGGGAATTACAGCCCTGGGAGAGTCAATTCTGGGCGCTGTGGTTGAAACAGGCATTGGACGTTTAGATCTACGAGACAAAAAAAAAAGGTAAAAAGATTAGCAATCTGGACTCCTATTTTGCAGCTTTAATTTCAAGCAAAAATGTTGCTTCACCAGGGGACGAGCATAGCCTAGACTTTTTCTACATTCTCATATACAAAGGTCTTAAATGTGAGAATAAGTTTGATATGGTTTCTCTGAATGATGAAAAGCCACCAGTTACCGAAGCAGCATGTGATTTGGGAGATCATCTGCTTTTCAGTACCTTGTGACAAGCTGCATTTTTGTAGGTGCCAATCAGCCACAACTACATAAATTCAGGTTTGGGCAGCACTCTGGAAAATGGGACTCAGGAGTGTCTTAAAATGCAGAGACTAAACTTCAGTACTGAGGTCTCTCTGTCAACTCCTCAAAAGATCATTATTTAATACTTTAAACCGTATAGTAGCTGCCATAATTTAAACCTCTCTGCAGGAAGAAACATGGGTTTCATTTCAGACAATTTAGTTTCAAAAGGAGCAGACAACTACTGAATTAACCACACTCCACTCCAAATGCCCACCTTTCACCTGTATTTGACAAATATACGCACATGATCATTTCAAATAAATAAATAAATCCTACTAAAATGCTTTCAAAACACACAGTTTGCCCTTTCATTCTAACATAACAAATAAAGCACAGTGATAAATGCTAACTGAAGCACTCTAGGATGCTCAGCTAAGTGAAGATGTATTTGTGGAGGTGTTGCAAGAACCTGCATAGCACTCAATGCTCCCCTAAAATCTTTCCAGTACACATGGGATCACCAGACTGAATTAAATGAAAAATGTAAAAACAGTAAAAATAATTCAACATTACACATTATACATAAGTAATATACATCTACATTATATATTACACAAGAAATATCCTGTTGCCAGCCCACAGATCAGAATTATGCCTGGAATTCTCATCTTTGAAAAGCAAATTTCAAAAAAAAAATCAAACAGGTAAAAAATGAAATAAAACTACTTAAAAGCACATAAACAGAGCAGAAGTGACTGAAATGTTTGGAATTGTTTGCTTTAGACTGTTGATGAATAGGGGAAGACATTACAGAAGCTTAGAAAATAACAAATGGTAGAAGAAAAGGGAACTAAAACTTCATTCCTGGACATTAGGTGAAATTGAAAAGACACCATATATAAAGTTGATAAGGACAAACCCTTATTCCTAGAGTATTTGGTTAACCCCAGGTGAAAATCATTGTTACAAGACATCATTGAGACTATGAGAATAGCAGGATATCAGAAAGGATTAGGTATTTATACTTACAAAAAAACCCCAACAGCTGCTTTAGACTGTTACAAATAAGCAGCCATAGAGATTCTCATTTTTCATGGCGCAACTTAAAAGACTGGCAGAAGAAGATCTTCTGCATTAGGTTCATTATTTCTTTACTGAGGGCTGTGTTGCCCTTCCCTCTGAAATACCTACCAGCGGCAGCTATCAGAGACAGAACGCTGAGCCAGACAAAAGCTGGGCTCATCCATGGTGACAATCCCAGCATTAATTCCTCCCTTCATATTGAGCTATTTAGCTTTAGCTGCCATGAAGAAAAATATTTCCATAGGCAGGAGTAAACAAACAATAAACCAGGTAAAAGGAATAATCTTTACAGTAACTGGAAGATTCCCCATGTAAAAAATATGGAAAGCACGCTACTTAAAAAGCTAAAAACAAAAACAATTTAATATATGCCTACCTCACAATGAGATACTAAAAAAATGAACACTGTTTGAGGAGACAATGGATATATCACAATATACTCCATTAGACATAATTATCTGAGAAATACATACTTTTGAGTTCTAAGAACAAGAGCTAATCACTTATTGCCTAGAACAAACTTTCCCCAGGTGAATTACTAACTGCTCTTGCCTCAGGAGTGAGTGCTGTATCCTTCCTCCAAACATTTTAACTCAAAAAGAGAAACAACAAGTCATATTCATCAGACATGCACATGCATCATGAAAGACAGCAAAAAAAGGAGTAAGAAGAATAATAATAAAAAAATCAGCAGCAGGACAGAACACAGTCAGAGTTACTGAAAATTGACTGTGAAAATTTATGAACATATAAAGATTTAGGGGGAGATTTTGATCCTCCTTCTCACAGAATCACAGAATGTCAGGGATTGGAAGGGACCTCAAAAGATCATCTAGTCCAATCCGGTTGCTGGAGCAGGAACACCTAGGTGAGGCTACACTCTTGGTGTCCTGCCTGGGTACAGTTGTTCCTGTGAAGTTACATGGGAGTACCTGGACATACTCCAGACCAGAGCTGGGCAGAGCAGATGTAGTGTCCCCTCTGCTCTGTCCACCCATCAGGAATGTTAGTGCCCAAGTTGCTCAGCCCTGTAAACACTGTTTGTCACACACAAAGGTACAGCAAACAGCACACACTGCGTGTTTGACATATAGCTGGAAAATACTTGTATTGCACAAAGGAATTTATTTATCAGACAACTCCATCACTTCCGTTGTTTATTGTATATCTGTGTTTCTCCCCTCACTACCTGACCACAGAAGATGACGTTAAAAAGCTGTATTCCTTTCACCTTACTGATAAGCTATATTGGTCATTCACAGCAGCATCCAGCCAAGATTTTTATTTCACACTGACTCTGAGCTGTCAACACATTACTTTAAAACAATGAGTTGCCTACATAACTCTGCCCTGGATGTTTATAGCTTTGATACTTAAAAACAGAATGATGAAGCTTGCTGGATTTAGCAGAGGCTTGCACCAGAGAAAAGGGCAGAAGAGGCGAAGTCAATTTGTAGAATGAAAGTGAATGCACTTAGACAATAAAGTGATTATTTACATAAGAGCCATTACTCCTCAGGAAAAAGAAAAAAAAAAATCTGCAAGTTCAGGACATCTGTTTTCCTCCCTTTTTTAGTAGATGAATCAAATCCTGCCACAACACAAGTTTGCTGTTCAAGTGATCATGGTACTGTTGCAAACATGTGTCCCCAGGTTTACCTTTTAATCCATTGATTGCAAAATTATTTTATTCCAAACACTCAGGGACTGTACTTGCTTAGTAGGGATAGGGGAGGATCAAAGTCCACATTTCACAAATGACTCTGATAATTTTATATTCGATATTGAAATGTTCCATCAAGACTGTCTTTTCTGAAGCAATTAATTTGATTTTGACTTTTAGACATTTTGTTCTGTATTTACAAAGTTAAAAATGGAAACAAAAGCCTCATTTCAAAATGAAAACTCAAACTAGTTTTATGATGACTAAATGCATCATTCTGATATTTTTAACATTCTGCTCCTTTCCACAGATACACCTCCCTTCTCCCTCATTACTGGTTCTCTTTCTTAATGAAGTTCAAAACCAAAATGGATGCAGTTCTGCAGAGCTGTTCAATTTTGATATAGTACTGCTGATATGGCTGTCAAAATTTCTACTTGTTCTCACCTACCTAAATATACATTTAATTGAGGAGCACTTTACTTCAGTCCTGGTATCTTTGCACTCAGAACACAGGTTCATTACAAGTCAACTGTGTTAAGAGGAGCTGCCTGTGTAAGGAAGGGCTGCAAAGGGTCCTCAGGTGACCAGAACATTGTGCTTGCAGAGAGGTGATGGGATCTAACAGATAAATGCTCTTTTTCATCTTCATGTGGATTTTTAAAATTTCATACTTTCACCTGTGTCTCTCTTCTCTTTTCTAATTCTCAGGACAGCTAAAAACAACATTTATTTTCTTTCAAGCTTTCAGTTTGAAATTTTATGTGAGCACTTATATATATCTTTTGGAGCATCTTAATTTTTCAACCACTAGGAAATGAAAAAGGATCAAGTGCATAGAAGGGTAATAAAACAGATCAGATTAGAGTTAGAAATGCTTAGAAAACATTTGACATATTTTACTTCGCACCTAATTGAAGTGGAATAATTCTGGAGTGATGTGGGTGAGCATATATGAGGATGCAAAACAACAGAGCATGTAGAATTGTGCTTCTGATATCTGTTTTAATATAATAATATTCCTGACAATTTGGTGGGGTTGGGAGAAGAGACATAAAAGGGACAGACTACAAATTATTCACGGTTATCAATTTAAGGTGTTCATTTCGTAAGTGCTAAGACCAGTAAGGTGTCAGTTAAATCTTCAGCTAAATAGTGAATTAAGTAGCCAAATAGAAGCTGCTTCTTTTTTCTAAGGCTTGCACAGAAAATCTTGAGTCTCGTGACACCACAGTTGAACTCTCTAAGCCCCATCTGGGACATCAGCAAACAGTCTTAGTGACTCCTGTGAGAATCACAAAGACAAAACCCTGAACATTTCACAGTACTTCAAACGCTAGGATGAGACCTACTTTCCCTTTCTCAGGATATCAACTGTGCCTGCAAAAGTATTCCCATCAGCAGTTTTACTCTCTATATATCAATGGCGAATGCAAATATTAGCATTGGGCTGGATGACTGATTTGTTAATTATTTCCCTGCACTGTGCTGCACTCAGATTGCAAGACAGGCAATTATACTTTCCAGAGCTAATGTTCATACTCACAGCAATACATGGACAAAAACTTTTTACGCACAAATGGCAGCAACCAAAAGAGAAGCTGCTATCCAAAAAATTGAAATTGTTTGAAAGTATGTAATAACCTTTTTCCCTTAAGGGGGATGAGTTAGGGGCAGCCAAACCCCATGAGATAGAAAGGGAAAGAAAAAGGGAAGAAGCATTGGAGAATTTTGTGGAGGTAAGGACTCAAGAGAAGTATGCATAAAGCTGAGATTTTTGAAATAATAAACTGGCTCTATGCAGAACTTGGATTGCCTAGCTATAGAGAATGGTGTTAGAGAATCAAAAGTGAGAGGCTGAAATACCATCAAAATTATCAGAGGGACCAAAGCTTAACAGTATATAACCTTCAGATACCATGTCTCACTTGAAATCTCCAAGCTCAGCATAGTGATTTATTATTAATAATTTTATTACAATATTGCTTATTTATAATTACTGAAAGATGTTAAAAAATCTAAGGTAAACAAACAAATAATAAAATAATGTATTAGTTTATGAAGAGCAGAAAAAAACGGCTTATGGAAAGAATAGTCTAGAGCAAAGAATCAGCTGTTATTAACAAAAAGCAGAAGAGGAACTGAATAAAGATTCAGTGCTTATATGTGGCCTACCATACCCTGGTCTTGAGAGGTGACTCAGCTCTTCCCCATAAACATAATCAATAACAATTTGAAAGAATCAAGTATCAAAAAAATTTATGTAAGTTATTTGGCTGTAAAACACCTGAACCCTAGTGATTTCCCCGGTTTAATTTTCCATTGCCATGCAGATAGTGTACCCAAGACTTAGATTACTCCCATTCAAGTATCATCAGGCTCCACTGCAGTCCTGCATCTCTTGGCTTCTGAACGGCTTCCTTGAGGGCCAAAGTCATTCAGGGACAGATTTCAGCACAGCACTGGGGGGTGCTGTAAAGCAGCACCCTAAAGAGCCAGTTCCAGAATCAGGAATTGCAGCCAAGCTTCAAAGATACGATGATTCACAGAAGAATAATAAAAAGCTTTGTAACTGCCTTGTGTTCACGAAGAGGAGTTCAAGTGTTGTCCATTTCCAAACAGATTTCTAATGCTATGCAGAATTGGTCCTTTTTTTTTTTCCCTTTGTCACTCCACATTTTCTAAAAGCAAAACTCTAACTCAGGATACATTGAGCATCCTGACCACAAATTATGGTTTTAGTTTCCTGAAGCTGTTAATGAAGCATATTTACTTACCTGATATTCCTCTTACTTGGGATGTGGACCTTGTAGTGTCCTGTATGGCTTTTAGAGCATTTCTAACTGACATGCATGGGAAAGGAAAATTAATGAACACGGATAATTAGATCATAACTACAGCCCGCCCCATTCAGGCCTTTGCTTTTTCTGTTTCCAAGCTAAAACACTTTAATGAACTTTCTATTAATGCCTGTGTCTGAGACACTTGGACGGGAAATATAACTCTAGGTCTTAAGACTTGTTAAGTCAAGAAAGTCAGTCAAAAGAATTTGGTTTTTTTTGAGGTACTCAAGTATTGTTTGATATTGTCATTACAGCAATGCAGAAGCACAACAGGGCCAGCCTGGACCCAGTGCCCCATATTGCCATGCAGCACCAGACACCAGCCTGGTAGAGCACAGACACCAAGAGGTGGGCAACTCCTAAAGATGCCAGAAAGCCAGGCAGAACAGACCTGGGCCTATTGCTGCTCTCCCCATAAGAAACAATGGGGCCACAAATGATTAGAATTTAGTGAAAAAAGAACGAGCTCTGACAGCATTAATAGTGGCTGATGGGCAAGAAACAGCACGGTAAAAAGGATCCAAGGAAACTACAAGCTTCGCCTGCACAAATAACACATTACAAGATTGATCTAGCAAAGCCTTAGTGTTTTACTCGATTGAACAATTCCTCATTCCACTTCTTAAAAATACTATATCGTCCATTCCAATTAGCTTCAAGAGTGTAATTTATATTTTGACGTGACCTTGCTTAAGCTAATCAATATTACTCAATAAGAAAAGGTCACAGCCCTATTACATTCCTATCTACTGTAACATTTTGGGTAACGTATTGATTTCCTCATTGCAGAATGCAACCAGTAACTCTTTGTCTGAAAGATTACAACTGTCATATGTATTTAGTAAGTTGTGTCAACCCATTGACTCTGGTGAGATGCGCTCATGATATCCATCTTGACCTTTCCATGGTGAATGCAATATAATATGTGAAAGGATTCACATGGAGATTGTCTTTAGCTCATCCAGAGAATATTTCTCCGACAAATAAAATAGTGATTTTTAACCTCCCCTCTAAGCTGATATTTGGGGTGGGAAAAAAAAAAAAAGTGATGTGCCCTCTGAGAACAGTTCTAATCCCTAAGCAGAATCTTATTGTAATGAAAAGTTCATTGCACTTTAAAGCCTTGGCATACATCCACACTTTCCGGGCTCTTTTCTAAAACCAACAAGGACACTTTATGCAGTGAGTGTAAATAGCAGTTCACTGAATTAAACTGCTCATGTAAGGAATATATTTATACTTGATTGCAGTGACTGTCATTGCTATTTTATTTCATTTTCCATGGAAAAAGCTAATCATTAATTTTAAGAGTATTTAATGTTGCTACTCAAAGACAGCAACTCACAGGTCTGTCCAAATGTTAATCTGACATCTATTAACAAATCCTACTGTCCTCTCATACCTGCGTGCAGAGACAACCAGGCATGCAATGGGACTCACTTCTGTTTCACAAGGAGCAAGGCAGGATCACCTCTCAGCTCACAGTAACACACGGTAACTTCCTTAATCCACTGGGAGGATATGTCTTTTTTAATGTTTGAGCACACAGCATCATCAGTTTGCAGAAGAAGCCTTGGTTCTTGGAGACAGATGGCTCTCAGAAGTTCTAGAGTCACACATCTCAGTAAAATAATCTAACTAGTATCACATGTGGTCCTTGTTCCCTAAACTCTTCACTGCTGCTATGCTAGCTAGGTTGTCCCAGGTAGCACTCCTGAGTATAACAGAGTTGCAGCAGCCTCATCCAAGGAGTAGTCATTTCATACTGTGCATTCCACTTCTATAGTTTTAAGACTGCAGTCAGAAAGGCAGGAGCAACCAGGAAAAACTCACTCTCTCCAAGAACAGATTTCAGGAGATACATTCACAATGCTGAACGTGAACACTAGCAAATTATCACTAGCATTAAAGTCCTTTTCAAAAAAAAAAAGTCACATTCATATGGGCTCAGATTCTACCCCTAACATGTAAGCAGTCCCTGAACTAAACCATCATTAGCCTGATGAATGTAAAGGAATCATTCAAAGAAGGGGGAAAAAAAAAATTCAAATCCATATTTTCATTTTCTGTTTATTTTCACTGATAATCTCCCACAATGTTTTTAGGAAATGTGCTACAGAATAGCCTGAGTATCACTATTTCAGACCATGTTTTATCAATATTTTTATATGGTTTTAATTTACTCTTAAACTGGGACAGCTCCCCTCTTCTAACTCTTCTGAACACAAATGTAGTCTGAATCTGGTTCTGATTTCAAATGTGTCCATCAGCAGACCTAAAACATGCACAGAGTTGGTTACTATTCACAGCTTCAGACAAAAGCAAGCAGTTTACAATAAGCACTGAATTCTCCTTGCTTGAAGTTTGCTGTCACCACATGCTTTATTTATAGTAGGCCTGAAATAAATACTGCCAGATCAGGCATCTTTTGGTGCTGCACAGGAAAAGGAAAGCTATTAAATATTTACCATGACTCTCTCGTAGCTTTGCCTCTAACACTTTCCCTTTCACTAGAGGAAAGGATTGTTTAGCTCATGATTTTCCAGCAAAAGTCAGGCAATTGTGACTGTCTGGAAGTGAAGAGTAGCATCACTGGCATGCCTGGGGGGAAGGTTGTGTCAACGCTCATCAGCCATGGAAAGTCTGTACCTTCCATGCTCCTCTCCAGCAGGAGCAGGGCGACGCCAAGGCAGGAGTCTCAGGCTGTCACAGGAATGTTTGTGCCAGCAGAATGAGGAGCACTCATGTTACAGCACTTTCCAAAACTAAGCCAGTACATTTGGTGAATCCTTTCCAAGGAGCCTGATCAGATTCCTTAAGTTAAGATCAAATGAATGTTGTGGATGCTCCAGTGAAACATGTTGACAAATAATACTGCACTCTTGTGCATTGCATTTACTGTGAATTTAAAAAAGAAAACCATTTGTATGAAATAAAAATAGATTTTATGTGCATTTTGTTTTTCACCTGTGAACTGAACACTGTAGGACAATAAGTTGATAGCTCAGTCTCTGTGGGACAGCCAGACAGTTAAAGACGAACTTTGACTGGCCCAGAACTAAAATGCCTCGGAGCAGCTACGTAGCTCAAGTAACTGATTAGAAACTGATACTGATAAGTGACTGAGAACTACACTGCAGGAGGTCACAAAAAAATAAAAGCAAAGCAATGCCTTTTTCCACCACAACCCAGGCCATTATAGAGTAAGATCATAGCCTTCTACAGCACTGTCTGGTGAACTAGCACCAATCCCCCCGTCCTCAGTACATCTAGAGTAGTGTAGGTTCCTAAAGAATGAACTGCATCTATATAAGTATCTAATGGTTTAGAACATCAGCCTTGTTTGCTTGAATACTGCCATGCCTCATGGAGTTCTGCTGGGTGAGACTGCAAAGTGACAAAGAAATTTCTTTCCTTCTCCCCTCACGCTGCTCTCTTTTCTTCAGTAAAAGAGAATTCACTTCCTAGATGTATTCTTTTGTCTTCTAAACGGAAGGAAGTAGAGCTGGTCTGGAGGGTCCCATACCTTTCCATACCACTGGATCACAGGTGTCTTTCTCCAGGAATGGTTCAAATACTTCAACTCCCTGCCACTTGAGTGTCTGCATCTTTTAGCTTCCCAAAAGTAGCACAGGGAGACACGCTGCAGGCTCTGGGAAACACGGCAGCCACACACCAAAACTGAGCAGGCAGAATATGCAGCCTTGAACATACTCAAGCCAGGTTCTGGCTGCATGATCAAACCTTTGAAATATTTGGCAAGACCTCCATCCTAATTTTGTGGTTTCATACAAAAACATAGCATGGTGAGGTAATTTTAACGGGGAGTTTAGCAAAGGAAGCTGTCAGAAAAAAATAAAAAAAACAAACAATAACACATCCACAAATTCCTGAACTCACAATGAGACATCTACATGACTGAAATATGGAGTACTCCATTCAGGCCAACACTGCACACCAAGGACTCACTGAAGAGCTACGTTATTGTACCTTGAACAGTGCTCATTGATGGAACTTGAAGAAAAACTAGTTTGTATAGCCAATGCAGACTGTCTCTGCTTAGGCAGGCAAGTAGGAATGGGCATTCTTAATGTTTCCCTTCTGCTACATTTGATGTCTTACAGTCTGATGTCCTGCACAAGTTCTGACACCACAGACAGCTTTTCTTGACAGCCAAATAAAAAATAACCAGCTCCCCACCCTGAAAAAGAGAACTCCACAAGGAACTTAAGTGTGATAATAAAAGTGAGTAGTAGCAAACTCTGAGCTGTCAGGTTATAAACCGTGTTCATTAAACTTCATGGCCAGGATCAATAAAAAGAAAGGCCACTGCTCTCAAGAGCCAAGAACCATTAGAAAAATAAAAAAAAAATCTTTTTCTTTCAGAGTGTTTATGCCGAGATTTCCTGTTCCACTGCTTCTTCGATGGCCTTATAGACTAAACAAGCAAGTTCACTTCTACTTGCAGTGCTGCAACAGCGAAACCAAACCACAGATTGCCTGGTAAGGCATTCCAAGACCTTGAAACATATTCTATAGAGCCATGTGACTACTTCACATAAATGACCAAGATCATCATAAGTTTTCCCATCACAACAGACAGCTTCCTAATACACATATATGCCTTTTCCATTTGAAAAGATTTGCAATGTTTCCATACTTTTATGCAAATTAGATAATCAAGTGTACTCATCTCTCAATCTGTATGGAAACTTGCTGTCTTTTTCCATAGCCATAGAACACTCCGCTCCAGTTTAATTGCTGCAAGCCATGTCTAAAAAAGTAAAAATGATATCTTAGCACAGTCATTTTTCTGGTAACCAAGTCCCAGGAGACTGACTTTCTCCTCTTTTCTTCTTATTTGGTTGAAAGTTACTGTCACTAGTGACTGCTGCCATATTTTTCATGCTAACTATTCTTCCTCTCACCAATACAATCTCTGTAAAATTCTTCTGGTTGAAAAATGTATATGTAGTCATAAATTTGGGGCAGGTGACTAAACTGCCACAACCTTTTCTTTTTTAGGTAAATCAACCCATTTGTGCCTAGGAAAAATGATTTTTCAAGGTGAGATTAATCTAACTTCCCGAATATTGTGGAGATGCCTTCTGTTCAAGACATTGGGATACTGGATCTTTAACAGGGTTCTATGCATACATCAGTTGGCTGAGATCACATGCTGACAGGGTTTAGCTTATAAAAACACCGAATTGTGCAAAGTGAAGGCCAACTTAATGTCTCTGAGCACAGTTTTTTTAATAGCCCCATATCACCTAAGAAACAACACACTTTTTTTAAAAAAGTTACTTTTCAGTTTTTATCATTTGTTTTTCCCATATAACTCAAGTGAGGTTGAATGGGTCACCAATGCAAACTAACAGCACAAATCAAAAATCAACTGTGATACTAAAGAGAAGATTCTATGGATTGTGTTACATTTAGAGCTAAAGCATCTGTGAAAGTTCTTACTTGCTAACAAAGAAGCTGCCTGACCCATTTGTGCTTAACAGTATTTCATATCACTTTATGCCATTTTTCTTCTTTTCAAAATGGATCTTAACTCCTCTATATCTACTAATCCATGCAAGCATATTTCAGTCTGTGAAACACTCCATTACTGCTTACTTTGACTGCTCATTATCCATGTAAGTTGATTATCTGAATCACATGCTATTGTTTTGGAACGAAGAAACATAGCAAGCCTTAAAAAACCAAACGACAGAAAGAACAAGAAAGTAATAAATAATGATACTGCTACTAAAATTATGTTGACAAAGAATAACGTCTGACATAATAAATAAAGCTTTAGCAGTCTGAAAATACTGTAAGAAAAACTAAGAATTACTTCAATCATTAAACAATAAACAGAAAACAAATAAGCTGACCTCCTGGATGCAATAAAAAATAATTTTTTTTTAAATTTTAAGATACAGCCACTATTGTTGCTGGTATTGTAATTCAGAGTTCAGCAGTTACAAAAGCACAGCAGCTGTTCACCTGAAACATCTCTGACAACGCTTGATCAAAATTACTGTTTTAAGTGACTTGCAACTGTGACACATATTAGGATAATACGTTTGTTAGTCATAGATTCGGGAAGCTTTCCTCTGTGTGTTTTGACAGGAAAGGTGATGGTTTGTAGTTTTAAATGCCAGGCCACAGTGTCAGTCCCTGAACAAAGCAAATAAGAAAAACGTTCTCTTGATATAAAAAATCCAGGATCCAATAGAAAAGCAAACAGAAGTTCTGAAATAAACTATCAGAAAGGATTTGCCTTAACTTGCAAATACAAAATGACCCAGAACAATAGAAACATTTCTTAAAAAGTTATCATACATACCTCCATAATAACAGTAGCATTCATTAGAATAGAGAAAAAAAACCAGAGTGGGCCATCAGATGAGAATTCAATTACATGCACCAAGAGAGTGCCCCATCATCTTGAACTATTTGCAGGCCTCAACCACTTTCTTCTAGCTTCTGATATAAGGCCCATTTCAGTACATTTAGGATCAGGCTCCTGGTATCTGTTTAATTTGTTTAATTATGGCTGAAAATCTTGAGCAAGCACATTAGAGACATACATGCACATTGTATGAGGTGGCAGAAATTATTCCATCCATCTCCCTACCTCCCTTGTGCATTCACTAAAACAGACCACACCCTTTGAGAAAAATCTCTAAGGTTTTTCTTTGAGAAAAACTAAAACATCTGAAGAGCATGATTTAAAGCCCTCTTCCAAGAAATATATAAGTTATACATTTCTAGGAAATAGGCAAGTCCACCTAGTGTTCTAACAGAAGCTAAAACATGTTTCAATTGTTTGTTAGTATCTTTCTACTTTGTGTACTTATTTTACACATTATCTATAATGCTCACGTAAAGATAAACTTGAGATTTACGAAGCCACACAGGAAATTCAGCCAAGTGTTTTGCTTTAGAGTACCTTGCTCTGTCTTGGAAACCTCAGTTAAAGATGTTTGTCCCTTAGGTGACAGCCTGTTCCTGCTATTGCACATTCCTATATATGAGACTTTCTGGTATGTTCTCAGAAATCATAATTCCATATTGCAACCTGCTTTCTGTCTTTGCCTAGAATGTGTAAAAATTATCTTATCCACAATGCAATAAAAATAGCCGTTACTTTGCTTTATATTATTATGGAGCTTTAAAATACTGTAACTATTGCAGAGAATTTCTGTGCAAGGTTATCTGACTTGAGATAAGTTTCTTAACAAGGAAGCAACATTAACAAGGAAAACTTAAGAGACCTATCTGTGAAGAGATTCTGCTTTCTTAATGCTGAGACACCTCTTATCACATCTCTATAAGAAAGTCTGCCCTCCCCATGTTGTATTGACTTCCTTTCCTGCACTCCGGCTACACCTTTCTGATTGTCAGATGCAGAGAGGTGACTTCAAACTCGCAGGTGCCAGATCACTAACACACATTCTCAGCCTGCTGTATTTATTCACTCTGTGAATGACAGGTTCCTCCCACACATTCATAACACTTGTTACAATGGTCACTTCTAGAAAAGTTGTTCACAAACTGATAAAACAAAACCATGTGTTGTCCACATGGGAATAAGTAAAAGAAACATCACTGTTGGATTTATTTTTTAACAGAAGCCTGAATGGATATGGGACTATACTTGTATTCAACAGGCTAAATTGAACACAGATACACTCACATAGCATATCCACCATAATGATTTCTACAAGAATCAATGCTGATTTCTACAAGAATCAGAGTATATTTTGGCTTTTCATGTCATATCTGTGCCGTGAATAGTTCAAGCAAGTCTGACAGGCAAGATAAAACACCTACAGCTGTCACTCACGGGTTTCATAGGATACCCTTAGGAATGCAAGGACTTCAACTTATATCAACATACTTCTGAAGAGTGAGGCTCAGGTTGTGGCTGGCTGACTTGATCTTGTTCTGGGCCTCTAAGTGGGTCATGCTGTCAGTGTTGACTCCATCAATGGCTACCACAAGGTCCCCTTGGTTCATCTGTGACTGTGCTGCCTTGCTGCCAGGGGTGATCTGTGTGGGAAAAGAAAGGAAAAAAAGTCATAGCAGAATAAGTCATTGTGTGCACAAAGCACCTACAGAGAATTTGCCCAGAATTCATAGAATCATTTAGGTTGGAGTCCAACCATAACCTAACTCTAGTACCAAACCATGTCCCTTACAACCTCATCTATTAGAATGAGTAACAGATACAACAATAAATACAGTAATAGATACAGTTATTGCTGTATCTATTATTGCATGGGTAGAACAACAAAATTTATGGAAATTAAACAAACTCAAAGTTAACTCACATTTCTGCAAAGGTCCAGGACAATCTCTACTTCTCATTACTTCCATTTTGAGAAGTTAAGCCAAATATAGTGGTTCCCTCTTCCTCAAGGGGATATTTACCATTATTTATATTGGAGTAGCATATAGAGACATTACTCAGAGTGGAAAATTACTAAATCACTATCTGCTGCAGGATATTATAATATCTTTCCTCCTAAATTAATTCATTATATCGACCAAACAGAAAATGAAGGTGAGGGGCCTTGCACACACCCCTTTTCTTTTATAGCAAGCTTTATAGCAAATTATTCTGCTTAACCTCATCCACATTCAACTATAGCTCCATTAATTACCAAAACAGATCACTACATACCTGAGGATGACCTCCTTAACCTGTTGGACCTGACACTCCAAAGACAGACCAGCACTTTTAGAAACAAGAAGCCACAATGCTACAACTACAAACCCAACACTGAGACAACAGAAGTTCTGGTCCTTCACTATGACATTCACACTTTGCTAGCTCCAGATGTTTTGTGGACTGCATTTTCTCCAAATTGACAGTATCTTGACCTCAATTTTACACAGCCCTCTCAGCTTGCATCTGGATGATGTTGATACATTACAGCTACTTATGAAACTTAACTCCACCAGGGAACTCCAACTAAAACAGAAGAGCATTCACATACTGTCAGCCAGGCAAACTTTAGTGAGCACAGCAGAGTAGTCCTCTGCTCTCAGCACTCAGTATTTAAAGGGTACAGACATAAGCTGTTGTTCTTTGCTCTTGTTTTTAGGTATTCACTTCTTTACATTCTTCAGTTCTAAAAAAAACCCCCAAGGATGATCTAAAATGCCACAATAAAGGCTGCAGTCAACAACTCTGTTCCTTGAGCAGAGTGAACAGAAAAGAAAGATGTGTCTGATCATGAACCAAAATTCCCCTGTGAATCCAGCCAGGCTGAAACTCTGAAGTTAAATTCCTAAGGAAACCAAAACCCAACACAAATCCAAACACCTTTCCTCATCAAGAATGAAGTGAAATTCCTTAACCTGTATTCCCTAATATGACCTCAAAACACTTAAAAATATGTACATACCTAAACCAAAAAAGTCCTTCCAAAGCAACTCCCTAAACTCTTGTGCTCTTCCACTGGTAAAGACAAAGAAGAAATAAAGGGGAAAAGAAAAATTCTCTTTCTCTTTCTTTCTTTCTGCTCCATTAAAGAGGCTCAGTATTGAGTCTGACAGTCTTTTTGACAGCCTAATCTGGCAATAGGAGTTGACAATTTACTAGAATTGACAATTTACTAGAACATGAGCTCTAGGATCAGGGTGGTAGAGCACAGCACCCTAAATACTTGAAGACTACTTAAAACCAGAAGTTACTTTGGAACTAAGCACTGTAAGTAACATCCTACACCCGATCTGACTAGATGAGACAGCTTTCTGTCCCTTTACATTAGAGATAAAAGCAATAAGAGTTGTATGTTTTCTGAGTGAAGGACATCCACAGATGTAATGCTCTCACGCAAACCAGTGTTGAATGATAATGGCAGTGCCACTCCCTGATGTATTTTTCTGGTGTTAAAGAACTGAGGAGTGGGGGAAATATTGTGTGGTCGTTTCAATGATTGAGTTTTATTCTGTAGTCTAATGCACCCTCATAGAAAGAGATTAGTAAAAACAAGAGATTCATATTTCAAGCATAGTTTTCCTAACCTATTAAAGAAACACTAGCTTCTATGCATTTGATTGACTTTGTGTTAAGTACATAGAATATAGAAGCCTATAAAAACATGGATCATTTGCATACTCACACATATAGCATGCCTTGTATAGTTACTGAAAGACCCTTTCCTGTTCAGTCCCCTGAACATGTCAAAAACCAGTATCTCCAATAAAATAAGAGGTCAGGAAAAGGCAAAATGTGAACAAAAGCCCAACTCAGATAGAACAGTCAGTACAACTTGAATTCATCAAGCAGGATGCTTCAGTCATTCTCAGTTTATTCTTTTTCTATAAACTCTTTGCCTGTCATTTAGACACCAAGGCTTGAGGTTTCTTGATAAAGGTTTTTTAGTAGATAATCTTCACATATCACCTTTCCAAGACAGCACTTTTTACCTTCTCATGAAACATGCAAGTTCTTGCCACAAAACATTAACTGTGTGATGCTGATACTTCCAGTCTCCAGACAGCTGGTTCCAAATGCTGAGAACTCCCTCTTTTGCTCATCAAGAACAAAGACTAGTTTTTGAACATCAACCCAGTTACTGAAAGTGAAATGTCTGCCCTAATTTGGGAATTCTTGCTTAATGCACACATCTTTCCTTCCGCTCCACAGTGATGCCTCAAACAAAATAAACCCAGAGAATCAGTGCTTTCACAGAAAAGATAAAGAAGCCTGTAGATTTGGGACTATTTTAAGTTAGCTATAACATCCTGACTTCCCTCTCAGTTTCTCTGATTCATGCTTTTTGCAGCCCCAAATTTAAATGTCATATCTTAAAATAAAGAAACAGCAGCTAACTACAACTGTCCTAGAATCAGAGGCAAATTTAGAGGTTGAGGATGGTTATAGTAGTGACCTGATTTCACAGAATCACAGAATGGCTAGGGTTGGAAGGGACATCTGGAGATCATCTAGTCCAACCCACCTGCTAGAAGAGGTTCACCTAGACCAGGTTGCACAGGAATGTGTTCAGGTGGGTTTTTAATGTCTCCAGAGACGGAGACTCCACAACTTCTTTGGGCAGCCTGTTCCAGTGCTCTGGCACCCTCAAAGTAAAGAAGTTTCTCTTCATGTTTAGATGAAACCTCCTATGCTTCAATCTATGCCCTTTGCCCCTCATCCTAACTTACTTTAATAGGATATTTTCTGCCTAACAGTTTTAGAAAATACTACCTAAATGAAAAAAGATAATAATCAGAAGAATTTATCAAACAAAAAGTCCTAGGTTACTTTGAATTTGTGATTTATATAAGTTTCTAACTACAGCCATTGCAACACACTTTCTGACGCAAAGTGCTACAGGACAACCACACTGGGAAAGATAAGGAAACCACCTCAATCACAGCTCACCAGCCACTGTTCCTTTATTTGAAAAGGAAAAAGATTTGTAGTCATTACTTCAGCTAAGTAGAACAGTAGCAAATTCTGTGCTGGATTCCTTCATACAGCTCTACCTTTTCAGTTCCCTTGTCAGGGGCCAGCACAGCACTGATGTCACTTTAGCTCTAAAATTCAGCTTATCCAAGCTTCATAGATAGCAAGACCCACAAGTATAAAAGATGGATGCAGTTTATTGTATCTGTAATTAGGAATCACAATAAGTATCAGGAAATAATTACTTCCCTCAGTTTTCCCACTGGCTAAGAGTATGTTATGTAGACTATTCGGTTCTGTAAATCTTTACATAGAAGGCATCATTTAAGTCTAGATGTATACTCTGTATAAAATATCCAAATTGAAGTACAAAATTATACTTATTTTAGTCAGAAGCAAACAGGCTTATCTGTGAAGCTTTCAAGAGAACCCACAGCATGCATGTTTTACAGCAGACAGTGAGAACAGTCAGTAATTATTGGGACAAAATATCAGTGTACAGATGGAGATATATCAGCAGCCAGATCTGAAGTGTCAAGACACATTCGAGACTATCATGTTCCCATTTTCAAAGATCCAGCAGAAAGGAATGGAAGGCAAAGTGTTTATATGTTGGTATTTTCCTTACTCTGAAAACTTATCTCTGATCTACTAATATTTTACCAGGTACTCACAGAGAAGATCTCACTTCATCTTTGTGAAATCTTTAGTGATTATTTTCTATTTAGAAAGGTTTTAAAAAAATTATTTTTAGAGTGAAAGGTGAATGTTAAATAACTCTTTGAAACAGACTGCAAATCCAGCAGTGTCTACACAGTAAGTTCTAGCTTGCTGTCATCTCGGCCTCTCTTTAACTAACTAAAGTAACATTGAGTAGAGAAATATAATGCTGTCTATGTCAAATATGCATTTTTTTCAATTTGATCACGGATTTTTTTTTTTTCTTAAAACATCTCTGTGCAAGATCTAAACAAAACTATTTCAGAAAACCTTTGTAATAGTCTTAACTCATTACAACATAGTGTCACAAATGCCTTTATTTAGGGCTACAGTGAGATGTTTGCCAGAGATTGAAAGTATAGCTATTTCTGCCAATTGATTTACAGAATCCAAGACAGAGTACCACTGACAGTAAGATCTAATTTTAATAGTATTTCTTTAGTGCCTCAAGCCCAAGCCGACTTCATCTCAAAGAGCCAAGAATTTTTCTCTCAGAAAAGCGGAGAAACACTTGCTGCTTCAGAGATGTTCATTTGGAGCCCTCACAAATGTCCTATAAGGCAGACATTTGACTTCCAATATCCCCAGCTTAGAGCAAGTGGGTGGGCTGGAAGTATCACATGTTGCTTTCAATGCACTACAGAGAATTCTTATTGCACTCTGTAGTGAGCAGAGCTGTATACTGGGTGAATATATAGTACAACAGTGACAGCTGCACCTTAAAAAATAAGCCTGCACTGGGTTCAGAGTAAATACTGCTTAGCAGGAGCTCTGGGAAGCAGCATACAAAGTGCAGCTGCTGCACCGCACATGTTCCCACCAAGCCCCCTCAGCTCCACTCCAAAGGGGGACAGACAGGGATCAGGCAGTATTTGAGTGGCTGAGTGTTAAAATACTAATGAGAATGCTTGTATAAACAGATGGATGAACATAGTTTTCCTACCCCAAGGAACTCCTAATTTACAAGACAGACAAAAATACATAGGGAGGCCTACACAACTGAGAAGGTGTTAACATCTTAGCTTGCAGCATTAAGCCAGGGCCTCTTTTTTCCAGGACTTGAACTATGCCTGACCCCAACCCTCAAATCAATGAGTTACATTTTCCTCTTCTCATTCAAGAACAACGTTTCAGAGAATCAAGTATTAATTAGCACTAGAAATATGCTAAAGCACTGGGAATGAATACCCTCTCCTCCTCAGGATCTCTGGGACAGAAGAAAATTTTAAAAGACAGTGTTCCTTTTCCATAGTCAGAAAGGCTAGAAATCAGAGACAGGACATAAATTACCAGTTACCAGAGACTACAGGATACTATTACAAGAAGAGGAATGGACAGACACTAAGGATCACTAGAAATTAAATATTTTTCCTTTCTGGAGAAAAGAGCATTTAAATAGCCCTCTACTAAATTTTTGCAAGTGGGTTTTTTTATAGATGCTTCCAACAAACCTTCCTATGCTTTCTAAGTATTGAGGCTCACAATGCCTGGGAGTGGCAGCAAAACTTCTTCCGTTTATGTGCAGAAGCACGACCCTCTGAAAGGAGGGACACGAAATCCCACCACAGAGCACTTACATCCAACTGGTGAAGGCCCATTCGAATCCAAGTAGTTCTCTCTGAACTAGAGACATCTGTTCCTTTCTTATTGTGAACAAGTTAATAGGGGAAATTTATATTTTTGTTTCCTAAATGAGTCACTTCCCATTGCTCCCCACAATAAATGTGTAACAGCTCCACAGGGAAAATAATGGGTTTTCTTAGAAAACAGAAGACTACTCCAGACAAGAAAAAAGGCAAAGAAGAGTAAAACCCCCTTGGATAAGTCAACAGGCAAGAAATTCACCATTTCACTCGATGCTTTGTCAGAAGGCATAAAACAGGAACAAAGAAAGAAACATCCTACATAACCTACACCATAGAGCAAACTCACTGTCTCTGACAATGGCTTTTATACCTTTTGGTGTCAGCTAAGAGAACTGAGTAAAAGCAACTAAATATAAAGACAGAGGACTGTAGGACATTGGAAATTAAAGCCCTTGCACATATCGCTAATGAAACCTAAAGAAAATTTACTTTTTGCAGCCATCATTTTCCTGAAGAAAATGTCTCATTGTTTTCAATTTACTGCCAGCCTTTTTTTTTTTTTTTCCATTTTCAATAAGACAACAAAACCTGCCTTAAATGACTGCTCAGGGCATCTGCAGAATGTGCCACTGACACCTTGAAGAGCTTCCATTTATATAAAACAGAGCTGAACTGGCAAGCTCCAGAGACATTCTGAAGTGGTCTCTTCATCTGTAGTTATGGAGATTACAATACACGTGAGAAGACCCAAAATAGTTTTAATCTACCTCTCTTGGGTACCAGGAGCCACGATGCCACAGTAACACAGAGATTTTGTGGGACAGCCAGTCACTTGCAATTCAGGACACGCTGTACTGCAAGAACAGAAAGGCTATTGGCACTTGAGCTATCAAACTTAGCTCAGCCTCGGGTATGCCAGGCCACACTGGAGCGATACCACCTCAAATAACACCAGAAGTTTTCCTTCTGCTGAATGCCTTTAAAAGGCTGCTGCTCATGTACAATATATAGGCTCTTCAAGGAAGAAGACAGTCAGCAAACCCTTCTTGACAAGCTAAATAGACCCAGGTGATGAAAATAAGCCAAATGTAAAAGACTTTCAGCTTAAAAATTAAAGGAAGTAAACAGGCAATGCTTAGGGCAGGGTTGTCAAACTCACTTTCACTGGGGGCCACATCAGCCTCGTGGTTGCCTTCAAAGGGGCAAATGTAATTTTAAGATTGTATAAATGTGGGAGTAAGGCTTAGGGGATTGCCCTAGGTAAGGCTTTGGAGGATTTTTTGAGAGTGACTGTGAATGCTCCTGTCCCTTGTTCGAAGGAAAATCATTCCATTTCCTGCTTCAGCTCCATATTATCTGACTGAAAAATTGTCAATTCTTTGTTAAAAAAAAAAGGAAATGTTTTGGATTTTGCAACTTAGCCTGCTAGAAGCATGACTAGTCTATATATACCAGCTATACAGATGATAGTTAAAATGTGGATGTAGCATTTTAATAGGGTGAGTTGGCATAGGTAGGAGACTCTGCATCTCTCTAAATCTTGTATGGTTTGACTAACAATAATCTCCCTTCTCCCAATCTTCATCTAAAACCAGCTGATAGATCTATTCAGTTTATTCTCAGCATCCTCTGCCAAGATAGCATGTGCTATGTATCTTGCTGAAATGAAATGGAAGCACAGAGGTTAGTCATATAATAACAGATGATGATTGTCTTGTTTTGACAGGTTTTTAAGGAACAAGTGAGTAAGTTCTTCTTTGGTATCAAAAAGTTTAATAACCTTAATGCAAATCACAACTGAGACTATAAGTGAAGTACTGATCCTTACTAATTTGGCAGCCCCATGTGTGTGAGCAGTTCTGTCTTCTTCCCCAGGACAACTACCTGCAGCAAAGTTGCACTCAGCTTCTAAGTGTTTTCAGGATCAAAACTACCCAGTTTCTTCAAAGGTTTCCCTTCTACTTCCCTACTTCTCTTTTTCAAATTTTAATTCATTTTAAGGCAGCTTTGTAAGGTGGCGTATTTCTTTGTGTTTCAAGTAGACAGATCTCAGTTATCAATATTGCCTTCCAAATTTTCACCATTATCTTGAATTCTACATTCTGGGCAGCTTTTTGATCTCCTCATGCATAAAGAATTGTGTTGTCTCCCCGTACAAGCATATGCAATAAACTGAGGGGTTCATGTATTTGCTTCTAGCCACTAGGGTATGATTTTTTTTTTTCCAGGTTCCATTTTGCTTAATGTATTTCATTGTATATAACTATAACCAAATTGCTTTATACTTTGAAAGGCTTTTCAGTGGTTCAGCAACAATAAGGCCTGACTAAAAGGGCATCTGAGACAATACTGAGAGTTTCAGTTTGGCAGTCTTGGCCTGCAGCCACTTCTGATATTAAGCAACTTAAAATAGCTTTGACTTTGAGTCAAAGTCCTGAGGTTCCAGCACAGTTTGATTGATGTACAAGTGACTCTTCTGCTACTGTGTTTGTAAATTAGGGTGCTTGGTGCTTATGACATTGACACCAGCTTACATTTCACTGGTCTTTAAATGTGCATTTCTTTATTGTGTTATTTTTGTTTGCAGCCACTAGAATACCAGGGAGTAATTCTTCCTATGATCACTAAAATACAAACTGCCACTTTGACACAGCAAATAGCAGTCCTGCCCCTAAACCAGCAATATATAGTATTCAACTCCATGCTTTGCCCACAGATGCTAGAATAGTGTAGTACAGACAGAAAGGCATCTGTATGAAAGATGACAAAAATGAAGCACATGTTCACAGTGACACAGAAGTTGAATCAGAACTAAATTTGCAGGAACTACACTCTACATCATGCCATTAACTTCTGCATCTAAGGTCTTAAGAGGCCATATTGCTAAATGTGAATCTGCTTCAATTGGATGGTCCAGCATTAACCACCCACCATAGAGCATCAATTACTCACTGAACACTCCTTTTCCACAACAATAAGTGTTCTGTACCTGAAGCATTCATCCATGTTCTGTGAAAGAATAAACAAAAGCACAGGCTTCAAACTTCAGAGAGTTAATAACTCCTGTCAAGACCCAAGTCAATTAAAAAGAACGGAAGCAAATATCTCCTGAAAAAGTGTCACGCAAATTTTGTCTGTAATATGATGCATCACATTGCGTGCGTACCATGACATCCTGCCAGGTATCACCACAGGATCCTTGGAAAGGTAAAGATGTTGCAGGTAAAATATAGTCTTGACACATTTAACAGTTATATAAACTGCTGGATGTTTCAGGAAGCAAGGGAAGTTGTAGATACCAAGGATGTTTGTTTTACCTGTTAAGCTATTACATTTTAAGCTTTGTTCTCCTGGCTTTTCAATCAAACATACAACTGCCATTTCTCTTGTGGAGCCACAGGAACCAGATTTGTTTAACAGGGAACAATTTGAACATATTCGTATCATTTCAAATCTAAAAGGGAAAACTCACTATATTGAAGATTGTGAAGAGTGTCAAAATAATATTTAAAAGCAACACAATCTGAATTTTAAAGGAGGAAGCAGCTTGTTTTACCTCGTCTTTATCTTGACTAAGGTGGGATTTGCCTATTGCTCATGACAAGGGTTGAACTTTATAGTGATGATGCCATTGCTGGTTTGGGGTGTTTTAACCCACTAGTGGCGGGTACAGCAATCTTCAAAAATTTCCCACTTCAAGCTTGCAGATAATAAAAAAAATCCCAGATTCTATTTTACAAAGTGCAAGCCAGTGACATACATGGTTTTCTCAAAGTAAAAGCATCTCTCTAAGGGAACTTTACATCCATCAGCTTTATAATCTTCTATTGCATAAGTGTAGCTGAGTACCTTCCCACATATCTTACAGTGGCTTCAGGGCATGTAGCAGTATTAAGCTGAAAAGTTTCCAAAATGTGTTTTTATCTTCTTTTTTTTTTTTTTCCATACACTATTCTCCATCTACTCTACAATAACCAATTTTCATGTGACTTTAGAATGGCTTCCTTTTAACAAACCAAGCGAAATAATAGAAATGAAATGTTTTAACTTATAACCACTGTCTGTAGCTAAAGGTTATTTCAGACTCAAAAAAAAATCCAATTAATTAGATGGAAAATGTATCATTTATTAAGAAAGATACAGTATTTTTGTTCAACTATTAATCCAATACAGGTGGGTTTCATTACCATAACAGTTCACCTGCTTGACTTCTCCTCTCCCCTACCCACCATCAAGCTTGTGATGATATGGAAGGCCAAGCAAACCCTCAAGAGTGGCTCGTACAGTAATCTAGGGCTTGCAAGCTTGTCTCATTACTACTCAGAAAGAAGTCAGATCAGCTAGGTGTGCTACACACAAAGGTAACCTGGACTGATAGTCTTCCTTCCTCACAGAGCACTGCTTCATCAGCTTCCCTTCCTAATTTGCACCATTTCCTAGGAAAAATCTGAAGTAAAAATCTTTTCTAAAACATTACACAAAAGAGAAAGATATTATGGTCTGAAAGTTTATAGAAAGTTTTCATTAAACATCAATATTGTTTATGAGCCAATACATCCTAAAAGGTACAACTCAAAATACTGCTAAGTTAAGAAAATGCAACATAAAGAAGGGTTCACTGAAATAAGAGTTTAACAAGAATATTCCATAAATTCAAGAAGCCAGAAGCTGATTTAGAAGTCAATAAGCAGTTTATTTAGAAAGAGCTTTAAGAAATTAATGGCCCCAGCTAGTTAATATTAATTTGCCTATGATGAATGGGTCTTAAAATAAACTGACCTGTGTTTGAAGATCTAAACGCCACTCAAACTTCATCACAACACGTCTTCTATTTTTATACACAAGTTTTGGGCTGAAACTTGACTCAAAAATTCCCAACTATGACAAGCAAAGCTGTTCTTGGGGAATTTCCATTCCAGATAAAGGCAGAAGCCTGTGATCTCATGATTCCTAATTCATCAGAGTACATAGTTCAAGCAGCCTCAATTAGCTTTTGCAGAGGGGAAATTGTTTACTTAAACTCCCAGTCCCTCTAGAGTACTCCAAAATGGTAAAGCATGTTTTCTTGACCATCCCACTCAGCAGCATATTCACTGGTAGAAAAACAGAACTACTTCCACAATAGGAAAACCAGAAACTTTTTGACACTCACAGAAGAACTTAACTACCATTGTGACAAAGATGACATCTACACCCATTGCCAGTAGTAACACCAGGTGTATTACCTACTCTGTCAACATTCACCTACCAGTCTTTAAGGTGCCCAAGAGAAACAGTCTGCTGCGGACAAGCTGATCTGTTGTCTCTGATGGCAGGTTTTGAACTCCTGGAGGGGTCACCCAGTACATGTGTGTGTGGAGGGGGGTTTCAATGTGCAAAGACCATAACCAGTAACCGGCACTTGAAAGAAGTTAAGGCAGGAAGAAAAGTCTGATCAGTATTTCCTGTCCAGCTGACACGCTACTGTGGACAGCCTTTCACCTTCTGAGCTGCTCACTCTGGTCATCAACAGGTAAGGGTTAGAGAGCTTTCAGTTTGCACCAGGAATGCTAAGTGAGGTGTATCTAAAATTCTTAAACTTTATTTTGTACTACATTCCAGAAGGTCCAGTGAAAAACCTCCATCTCTTAATTACAGATAGCAAAGTGGCCAACCATCAACTGCAAATTAACACTTTCTGTCTAACCAAAAGGTGATCGCAAAACAGAGCCTGCAAATTTGCCTGTGATACTGATATTGCTGGTTAGTGATACATTTACCTGTTAACCTGGGGAGCAAGGTTTCTGCCAATTCCTTTTTGGGTAGTCTGCTTCTCTCCTGCTTTGTCTCTTCTAGATTTGGTGCTCACCCTTTATTGGCGTAAGCAACACCAAGCTAAGGCAGTATTATTCTTCCAGAGTGTGCAGGTTTTAACAGTGTTTCAGGTAGGGCCTTGGAGCACGCTGCCTAGATATACTTCTCCAGCTCCCACTCCTCTGTACATTTTTTTTTTCAGGTAGTTAATTATACTTGGAAGGAAAGTAACAGTGAATAATAAAGATTTCTACCAGTTTGGCAGCATGATCAGTGGTTTAGGAGCTTAAGCTACAGCTCACATATTCCTATCTAAAAAACTTTAAGTAACAAAGGTTAGATTGCATAAATTACGTGTGAAAAATCATCATTAGCCTGCTTAGTATATTTAGCTAGGCTTTGTCTAGATTAATGTGGTTCTAATTCTTAGTTTAAGATATTCATTCATCCTTGATTCAGAGCAAGGCTCCTTGTGGATCACCAAGCTGTGTAACCTAGACATAGCTTGGGTGTAACAGAACTATTCTGTAGGGTGCTTTCACTTCCGTTCCAAAACTGTGCTTTTTTCTTTCCTCCCTTCTGGCAGGAAATCTAGACTGTCTAAACTTCCTTAACAGCTTCTTTGGTAACTGCAGACATTTCACTCAAAAGCACTGGAAGCAGAAGTTGTAGCGAGCTACACTTCTAGCCACAATGAGTTTCAAAATTCTGCATGTCTAAATTAGGAATTTTCCTCTCCTGGTCCAGAGTAAATAGACTAATTATGATAATCTGATTGCATATTTTGTTATGGAATAAATGTTCACAGGACATCTATTTAAGTCAATGGAAGGAATGCAATCAAGTTCAGAATTTGGTTTAACAGTGTTTTCCTTGGCTGCTTTAGATGCTTTAACTTCTGCAGTGGAGCATGTCAAAATAAGTGGTTTGGAAGAAACAGCAGGAAAGTTGGAAAGAATTTCAGAGAGTCTAAGGTGGTCTGCCTTTCTGTGCCCAGATAGTCTTTTCTCCTTCATCTGGCACAAAATTAATTGCTTAATTAATTGTGTAAAAGACAAAATATGACCAGTACTTCAAGAGGGATTCCTGCTGTTAGTAAAACCATTATTTGCCTGATAAAAATGGGGAATGAAAGGAACATGTAGAAAAGAAGTTAACCCTCCACTTTGATCTCAAATGAGGACTTAGCTAAACTGCAGGACAATGAGCTTCATAATTCTGTTTTGTCACCAAACAAACCACTGAATGGTTAAAGTGACATTTTGGACTGCAAAAGGTAAAAATGTCTTTAAAGAAGATTGATGTATTCCCTAATGCCAACATACAAATCTCAGATCCAGCTAGAATTATGACTGACAGAATTATGAAAGTTCTCTGTTCTAAGCAGCGCTATATTTACAATAATATTTTTCAAAGCTGTACACACAAACAAAATCAGTAGGTGTTTTGGAGTTCTAATATGTTGTCGGAGTTTGATCTCGGCCAAGTTTCTCTAAACACTCTTAAATTGGGAGATTACTTAGTGGATGACTGGCTCCCAATCTCCCAACCTTTTTCATATGTTTTCTTCTTTCATTGCCCTCCTTCTCTCACAGAATCTTGTTCAAGAAAATTGCTTAGTCTCATGAATCATGTTTGCAGAAAAATATTTAGCCACTGTCAGTGATGGAACTTTGACATACTCCACATCAGAACTATATCAACGGCAATAGAAAACATTTCTTACAGTGAATATGCACCTATTTAACAACAGGAAGCTTTTGTTTCAGATACAAAGAAGCAGAAATAAAGGAAAATTAAGAATGCTTGGAAGGTCATTGGGCAGCTGGGGAGATTCCTGGGGCAGACAGAAGTGCCAAATGAAGCTGTACTGGTTATGTATCTTTATTCTATAATGGGTCTTCTATGTATAGAATTATACAGCTCTTCAAGAGACTAAGATTACACACACATATGATATGGGAGTAACATATGCATTTTACATGTATCTGCCTAATAAAGTCCAAAGATGCTTCCAAACTTTTACTAAACATATTTTACATAGTACCAAAGATTATGTCCACCTGGTTCTCTCACCTGGCGACAGGCATTTTCTTCTGAATGGCCTTCCCCTCTGCCTTTTTGTGTCATTTCCAGGATTGAGACAAAGTAATGTCCTACTTTCTGCTTCCATTTCCTAAGTATCTTCTACAAAAAGTCCTCAGAAAAGAGGATTAACAGTTCTAGATCATACCAATGAGTCTTCTGGGTCACACCTAGTCCAGCATACATTCAAATAAAACTAATTTCTATTCCATACAGTGACATTAACCTCCTATTCTATACCTAGAAAACAACAATTTCATAATGATGCTATTGTTCAACAGCCATCCAAAGACAGAATGAGAAAAATACTCCTATTATTCAGCCTTAACATTTAGTTGCTCCTGGAAACAGCATTTTACCACCAAAATTTTATTAACAAATTTGAGAGACTTCTGAGGCTGCATAGGGAAGTATTGAGCATAAACAGTAGCTAATGCTGAAGCTATATTCAACAAACACACAGAGAAAATGTAAACGTAAGCTTAGATTAATCTAGCTATTTGTCTATTCTGATAAGGGGAGACACCAACAATTTCAGGAAATTCTCTGGTTTTAAACAGCAAGGAGATGATGCCTCTCTTCCTTTTATGTACAGTGCCCAGCACTATGGTGACCAGACCTTTGCTGGTACTGTACCTTAGGGTAACAGCAGTATCGCAAATAAAGATCAACATGTTTCACAGAGTGAAAAACAAGACATCAAGCAGTATTTTGGGCATGTGATAGAGAAGACCTGAATAAAGAAATCATCCAGGTATTAAAATGAGTTCCTAATAAAAATATAAATAGAAAAAAGGAGAAACTGAGACATAAGAAAAACCGAAAACTTATTTTACAAGTTTCTGGCGATGTCAGAGGAGAACAAGACGCTGTCTTCACTCTCCACTTCGAAACATCTAACATCATCTCATCTAACTCTGCTGCTCTGTGTGAATACCACGGACCAACAGAATTGGCATAAAAGCACGGATGTCAAGCTCTATGCTACTCTGCCCTGCAGTCTAGGCAATAATTCTAGCATCTGTTGCAGCCTCTGTGAAGAGATTTGCAGTGATAGTGCAGAGGTAATAGCTACACAGACAATAAGGTATCGGTCACGTCTCCTTGGAGGCCACTTATCCTTTTTTATCATGCATGACTCTGTAAGAATGTGCAATGTGATAGCCCAGAGAGAAAAAGCACTAGTCTGTCAAGCTGAGCTTTTGCTGGCTGCAACTCAGATATGAGACAAAGTCATACCCATCTTATATAAAGACTGATAAGAAGGCCATGTGCTGTTTATGCTAGATCAGTGCACAATTAGAAAGTCCTGTGCTTGTATTAGTAAGTACACTGATAATCAGCCTTCAGAAACAAATGAACAAAGAACAAAAACAAAACAAAAACCCCACACACTCGCATAAAAACAAACAAAACCCACCACACCACAAAGAATGAAGAACTGAAAATCTGAATGTCTGAATATCAAAAGTGGTTAAATCCTTCTAAAGAAGGAATGGCAAAGAACAGAAACCGCTAAGATTAACAGCTTTTGAAACAGCATGATTACAAGTACCTTCCCCAAGTAGGGTGTCAATCAAGCTATTGTAGAAGTTCATGAGTCAAGACATCCCATGCAGGAAATGAATTCCATTGTTCATATTCCTCCTGTGGCCACAGCCTGTTTGCTTGGGGGACCAGAGAACTTCTGTCTCTTGGGATTTTATTTTTTTGCCTTGTCTGTCAACACATTACAAATAAGGCTTTAGCACAGAAAAAAATATTATGGCCTCAGCGCCCTATTAGCACAAAGGTCTTCTATCCAGTGCAAATGCAAGTGTTTCGGTTTCTCCGTTATCTGCTTTGTAGCACTACAGATGAGTGCACAGCTGCCTGGCAGTGGTAAATCAGAATTTGCATTTTCTCCTCAGGTGAAATATCACTGATTTAATCTCAAATAACATTTGAAACACATACTTTTATTTTACAATAGACTTCTAAAAGCTCTTCTATTCCACCTACAGTTTTATATTAATGTTTGTTGGGTTTATGAATATGGAAGTAAACCGGAGGACTGTGGGCAGCCTTGTTGCTCATGTCCGTGTTTCCTTCTGTCCTGAAAAGCAACCTCCCATCTCTTATCAAAACCAAGAACTTGTAAGTTCATCTCACCTTCACCTTTGAGAACCCCGCTCTGATCACCATGGCTAGGGCCTCCAGTATATGAAGTGAACACTCAAAGCACACAATCTCTGCAATTTTTTGAATGATGTATAAGCCTAAACCACAGAAATCAAAGTTTGAAGATGCCTGTGTTGGCAGAATACAGACAACAAGCCCATGGTAGCGGCAGGAAGTCAGGAGAATGGTCCATAGGATCAAAAGGATACATCTACATTTATCTGCAGTTCTCTTAAGCAACTAATTGTCAGGACAAATCTATGAAGCACAGAGTCCCATTGAAAACAGACAAACAAACCCACCACCAACCAACCAACATAAACCACCACCACCAAAAAACCAACACACACACAAACACAAAAACATGTAATGGATTTAAGAGAGACTGGATTTCACATTTCAGAGTTCTATACTTATCTCAGTGGGAAGAAGGGAAGACTACAGAAAATTCTGATGTAAACATCAATTAATACTAAGTAACTTTTTTTTCCCCTTAAAAACATTTTGTTTCCCTTTATAGCTTTATGTAACAGATATAACAATCAACTGGGAAACATCATCCATGTTTAGATAGTGCACACACACAAATCCAGTCATAACATGTAACATGCCAGTGAGGTTGAGGGATCTGTGTGTTTGTGCATGAATTACAGAAAGTATTTGTCAATCCATAGCACAGGTTTTCCATAGGGGGCGGTAATATTATAATACACCATTCTCTTAACCCATCATTTGAACTGTTGGTAATAACAAAGGAAGTTTAATCTGTTTTTCTTATAAACTTGTAATTGAAGCCATAATAGTAGTCAGAAATACAGGCCAATATTTCCAAAGACTGACTTAGGAGTATTCAGCGCAAAGGTATGTGCTAATATGTTGCCCGCCTTAGGTATTTTTTAAAAAATGGGAGTTTATTTGCAACAGAAATTGTTTTGCTTTGTTAAAAACAAAAGTACTACTATTCCTCTTATGGATGTGGCCCTGTTTCAAGGACACTAATTCAAATCATTGCAAGAATAAAATGTCAATTAATTCTTCCTTATGAGTTACGATAAATTATTTTAGGATAAAGCTATACATTTTTCTAAAGGGTCTTTATCACAGCGATGTTGACAGGACTTTAAGTATAGTGGTATGCTCAGTACTACTCTCAAGCAGCTGAAGTATGTGCTGCAGCAGGTGCCACAAGCAGAACATAGATTTGCTTTGACATTAGAACGTAGGGTATAAGGTGAGCACAGGATTGTTTGAGGGATTTAAAAAGAGCATATGTTGTGAAAGGTTTGGAAAAGCAGAGCCATGAGGATATAGCATTAGGCGAAGCAAACTGAATTTGAAGAAATCCTGCCTCTTCATCGCAACAGTTGTTTGTACTTCATGATCATCAGGGTCTCTGTCATTAAAGAAATATTTTGCTACGTCTAAAGGAAAAGCTCATTGAAGTGTAACCTCTTGGTGAAAGTAAGATCAACATATTAAAACATGTTGTTTGAGTTTTAAGAGATACATTTCTGCCACAGAACTGTAAAAATTGTATTTGCAGCTATTTTCTAAAATCTCAATCATAGTTTACATTTATTTTACATTCTCAATAATGCTGTCTTTGTAAAAGTTAACCTTGAATTTTTGCACCAACTTCCAGTGTCACAGGCTGTTGGTAATCAACATACTCCTAGTCCTTCAAGCACAAAGTGTCACAGCAGATGACAGCTTTTCCCAACCAAAGAATCTCTCCGCATCTCTAACTTCATACACCCTCAACACAGATTGAGTAATTCACTCTAACAAAGTAGGAGATGAAAAGCCCTCCCTTGTTAGGCACAGCAACACCTCCCTGCTGACACGCATACGCTTCTTGCAGCCATAAGCATCTATATGCTCCTGTGTTTTCAAGAGTCAAAAACACTATGTGGCTGTGATCCACACAAACAAAGTTTCTCCTTTCAGAATTTCTTCACAGTTTTCAGTAGTTTTGGTCTTTGCAATGTCATTCTACAAATCTATTTATTATTCCTTTTCTAATACCTGAGCAATGGTACAACAATATCTAGGGTGGGTTTTTTTTCCACAAATTACGCCTGACTTCTCTTGATCCATCTTCAAAATCAACTTATTGTTTTGTATATGAATTAAGGTTACGTATAACTTGCAAAAATAAAGTGAAATACCTAACCAGTCTGCTTGACAGCTTATAGACTTGAGGTATGCCAAAACTATAGCTAAAATTAAAGATCTATGAAAAATACACAGCCAGAAAACATCAACCTCACCTCTGATTAAAAAACTAGAGCAAGATTCTCATATATTAGAAAAACATGCCACATTCTATGGTGTTCAGTCTCCTTAACGGAGTTATGCTGGTTTATACCAGGTAAAATTATTAGTCTTAGTGAGTGTAGCATTTCTCTTACAGAAGGACTTCTAACTTTACATTAAACAATGTTTTCCAACCTCCGCTTACGCACAAGTGATTGAGAACAGCAGTGTTATCCTTCAACTCATAAGACTTTCTGAACAAATATGTTTCCCCTGCAACTTCATAGAATCAGTGGAATTATACCAGGAATAAGTCTGTTCCAGTATCTTCAGTTACTCTATTTGGAAACCAGTCATTTGCCTGACCTTCAGTGCAAGGCTAAAAACAGCGTTTGTCTGTCATCAAGAGCCAGTGAGATTTCAGATAAAACAGAAGTCATGGCTCCTGCAATGAAATTCCAGGAGTGTCCATCAAAGGCTTGCCAACAATAGCATCTCACTTAGTCAGTACTTTCATACTTTGATAAAACTAAGAAAAAAAAGGAAAGAGGAGTCTTGACATTCAGAAATCGTCATGCCACAGAGACTCAGTACTTGGGACAAAGTATGTGAAACCAAAAGAACTATTTAATTATATTCTACCTAAACTTTTATGACTTGAATAGCATTTTTTGTTGGTTGGTTAGGAATATTTTACTCCTATTGGGAAACACTACTTCTTGATACCAACACCACAAGGTATTTAAAATAACATATAGATCAGCACAAAATCATCTTTGTTCTAAATCCCTATACAAATATTGTGAACAAACACTGAAGCAAAAACAGGACTATTTATTCTCCAAGCTTCCAACTTCGTTATTTAAATTAAAATACATTAAGCTTGTCTTAACTAGAATAGGAAGATTGTTATTGAAGGATAGCGGTTAGGCGAGACTTCAAACTTTTTCCTTATGCTCCTATGCCAGAACATAGGCTTGTAATGCTCTCTCGTTTCAGATCTGACCCTGGCATTTCTCTTGACATTACCCAACCCAAAACTAAGCTTCAATATACTATCCCAGTCCTAGCAGGATATTGATGAATACTTTGATAGTGAAAGACAGGGATAGTGAAAGTTACCAGTCATTTCCACATGCATCCTAGATATCACTCACTATACACACAGCTTGCTAACAACCTCACTATCCTGGAATATACATGTACACTTCCAGTATTGCTGCAGTTTTTCTAGTCTTGTAGTTACTTCCTACTTGGGTTCCTACTTAGAGGATCTAAACAGCCATCTTTACGGTAAGACTAAGGATAAGAGCAGGCTGGAGTGAAGCTACAAAATGAGCCATAAAGAATGAAAGATGGAAGTGTCAGGGGCAAGAGCAGAAAGGAAAAAGACAACCCACTTAAAGACAATGTCAGGCATTACAGGAACAGAAAGCTGCATTTCAAAGCTAAGCAGAGGATAAGATTCATACTATTAATTTCTAAGTGCAGCTTATAGGCCATGGTGCTCTCTCTGTTATGTTACCTAATTAAATTGAGAACTGTCACAATGCAACCTATTTGCAATACAAAGTGATATAAGTCACCAGAGGAAGAGAGGAAAGCATCACAAGACAAAACATTGGCTGTTTGTCCCTGGTGTCAGTAGTGTGCAGAAGTTCAGTCAGAGATGCTGAGCCTGCTGGGCAAGTTTTGTAAACTCATTCAAGAAGAAAACACCCAAAGTCAACAAAACTTTTCTAAATAGGTAAGGCATGCAAAAAGATTAGCAAAAAGAAACAAAGCACTACAGTTGGGAGAAAAATCCAAGTCTCCATGTTCTTGAATACTAAATGAATGAAGCTGGACACAAAAGTAAAAAGATACCATCGAAACAGTATGGATTTTCACTTATTCTGGTAGCAAAGCAAGATAAACTGGACAAAATGTAAGTCATGGTGTGACAAATGACACAGAAAGGAAATATATATATGTTAGTATATATATCAGGAGTACCTGTTCATCACACGGATACAAAAAAAAAGCAGCAGAGATTTTTCTATAGGCCACTTACATCCAAAGATAAACACACAGGTCATGGGTAGTATACATTCAGGAAAGAAAAATGAGGAGAACACTTCTTGCATAGCAACTATAATGTAAAACTAAGCTCAACTAAAAATGTACCAAGCACTTTGCAAGTCACCACCACCTTTATCTGTTCTCAGATTTTGTATTTTTCTAAACAAACATGCTTTTACTTCATTTCATATTTCATTTTCTTTTTTTTTAATGTAAATAAATTCAAATGAAAATATTCAAATAAATATTAAGAAACAAGTGGATGTTTCAACTTCACTTCTTCAAGGTGGTTACCATCACCTCTTGTAAGGTATTAGAACTGAGTCAGAAAAATGCTTTTCTCTTTATGACACACTGAGAAAAGAAATTTTTACTGAGTATCACATCAATGTAATTGTGGCAATGGTGAGAGGATATGAACAGCTTTGGAAGATGGCATGCACCCGCTTTTTTTTTTTTTTTTTTTAGTTTATTTTATTTCAGCAAGACTTTGGCAATTTGGGGGCTTTCTTGCTTGTTCCTGATCCATATTTTGTTATTGTAAAATTTGGTTCTATGCAATGGAAAAATATAATTTAGAGAGTGTTTTCTACACACCTCTCTTTACAGTATTAGCATACCCCAAGACAGTCTCACCCTAGTGTGGATGCATGGGCTAGATAGCCACTACTCTCAGACAGCAGTCAAGAGCAGATACTTTAGGGGAAGATTAAACCTAAGGACTTCTGTCATCCAGGCCAGAACATCCACTGTGAATGTCCTAATATTAAATGCCAACAAGGAGAGTTTCTTCCTAAACCTTTTATCTACACACTGAACAAAGAGCTTTAACAATCAACTACATGGCAAGAGCTCTTGCTTGGCCTTCTAAGCTTGGAGATGCATTTAATATCAGGATTCAAACCACTTCTGCAAAACCAGTGGAGGAGGATCAAGTCTTAATATAGACAGAATAAATAAATCAATCCTGCTTATAAATCCTCTTAGCAATGCTTTCCTCAGATATCACTCAAATGTCCAGTTTATAAGGCAAATTATTGTGTTAACTTAAAACTACTCTTTTGTGCTGTCTCCTGACCTACAAATAGTTTTAATAAAACAAAAAAGGTTACAGACCAAATTACGTAATTGAGCTAAAGACTCAGAGTGGCAAGAGAAAAAGACATCTATCCATATTATCAAATGTCATGAAACTCAGATCTAGCTTTGACTTTCTTCCTCATGACAAGGATCAGCATCTCACACTGTACTTACAAACTACAATACTGTACAAGAGTGTCCTGTCTCCTTTCCAGGTTGTCTTTAGGACACATGAACTCCACGGAATCGTGGGTGGAATGTATAAAAGATCTCATTGCAGCTGCTTGTATTGCACCTGTTCAAGGGATAAATAAAGCAGCTAAGTTCTAGTTTTGGTTTCATTCGCTACTAGTCCCTTGATATGCAAAGAAATGATATACCACCTCCTCATATTGTCAATCATTCTGCAAATATGTCTTCAATATTGTTGAAGTGATGATCACTTTTTTTGTTGTCGTTGCCAGGAACATTCCTGCAAGCTGGGATAACCTCTATAACAAGTTACATGCACTGGGAAAAACCAATGGTTCTTCACTTCTTATTCTTCCAGACAGCAAGCAACCTTGTTCATGTAAATTGTCAATCCTTACACCTCTTTAGATTCTTACTAGGAAAGGAATTAGACTTACATCTAGATGAAACTGATCTGAAATTAAAACTGAACTAATTCACAAGTTCTCTAGAGCTTACAGGAGGTTTATTCTGCTTTGTTTTTTTCCCCCACTTTATTCACCTCCGACTCCCAAAGCTAGAAACATGTTATCATATTGTATAAAAATACTAGATCTGTGTGAGTTAGTTGAAAATGCAGACCTTTCTGATGTCTCATTGGGGTATTTCCATTGGCATTTAGGATACACATGCACATCTTCACAGGAGACATTTACCACAAAATCTTGTTGTTCCTGTTACTCTGCAGAACAGGTGTGGGGTAATTTTTTTTTTTTTTTTTTTGGTTGTTTGGTTTTTAACTCTTTTGCTTACTTGCCTATTTCTTTAGGTCACCTAAAGAATATTTTCTAGAAATTCAATAAAGTAAATGATGTTACTCTCAGAAGACACGACATAGGCTTTGACAAGATGCACATATTGCTGTGTTTTGCCATGGAGAACTAACAAATGTTCACAACCACTATCTGCTTGTATTTTTCTTTTTTAAAGATGATTAATGTGTCCTGCTAGCTATGGTTGGCATATTTTCTTCAGAGAAAATGTTGGAGATTACAGTCTAAAATAACATTTTGTAGGGTGAGGAAGCAAAGCTCAGTAGACACTTCAGCCCAGAAAAGCAGAAAAGGGAGTTGCTGAGGAACAGGACAAAACCATCATTTTGTGGGCCATGGGATGTGTGGTTATAAAGGGATAAAAGTATCTTCCAGGAATTCTCAGTGAAGATAAACTACATTCTCAACACAAAAATTATACTGCTCTTAGTTGCAGCTTGGGTTCTCCAAGATAGTGTAAAGATGACTATTTAATACAGAAACACATGTAATCAGATTAAGAGGAAACCTCACAGCTACATACAGAGCAGCTGTGAACCTCCATAAGGTGCCCTGTTTAGCCAACTCCTTCCTGCACCCTTCCACCCTGGATAATCTTTCTCTTTGCCTTCACTGTTCTAAAATAAATTATAACACTTTCTGGAAGGGTCTGTAACTTTCACTTTCCAAATGCAACCTCCATCTATTTACTCCTCCACTCACAACATATTAATCTGAACATCTTTGAAAGCCAGGAGCAAAGAAAGGCTGACAGACTCCGGGAGGGAGAATATTCAGGGTAGAGCACAGAAAGGCAGGCAGGGGAGGGAGCCCCCATCAGCATCCCAGGCATATGGAAGGAAGACACAGCAGAGTACCAGCCCACATAGAACAAGGATGAATGCCAATGGCCAAGGTTAGAGGTCTCCCATATGACCACAGACCACAGCAATATCAGTATTTGTCCTTGCAGCCAACTGCTACAACTAAGGCATATGGTTCTCAAGTGTGGGAAAGTTTCTCCCTCAGAAGAGAGGGTAGTTCTGCTGTGCCTCAGGGATGGAACCAAACAATTCTGGCACCCTAATAATCTGTTCACTCTTTCCATCAGAGTCTTGCCTCCAATGGCCTACTACCCACAACTCCATGCACTCATCCTGAACTACTGACAACTATATGTCAACACAGCACATACTTTAATTTTAGAAATATTACACTGAAAAGCAGCACTTCCAAGCAGCAGGCAATTAAACTGTTCAAACAGGTTTGTTTTGTTATTGTTCAAACAAGCTGTGACACTTACAGACCTTTGACCACTTCACATCATCAAGAAAGCAAAGCAGAAACGAAATAGAGACATCCTCATCCATCCCACCCCATACAGCTGGCAAAATTATTTAATCTGGAATAATTTGTTAGGTGATTTAAGCAAACAAGTGAGATAAGAATCTTCTAAACAGGAAAGTAATTTTGACAGCAGGTCAGAAGAGTATTTTTATTTTGCAACTCCTGCCAGAAAATTAGCAGAAAGACTCTCCATTTACTTCCTAGTGTTGTTAATCTTAACCAATGGATGAAAAAGAACATCTTGTTTCAGCTGCCTATTGCTTTTTTAAACACCTGCTATAGCACCAACTGCCCTTGGCCATTTTTGAACCAGCTATGACTAGGTAAGGAGAGAATGCTGACATTCTCAAATAGAACAGGATGGTTGCAGTGACCCCCAGGATCAAGAAGAGGCAGCCCAAATTCACCCTAATACCAGAGCATTCTGATTTGGCACTACATATCAGAATCTGGGGTTACAGGTAGTATTTTTGGAGTTTAGGATACCATAGCTCATTCCAGAAGCTTGAGGTAAGTGTAGCATTCATTCCAATTCAAAATAGCTTCCTAACTTACAGGATGCTTTAAATATAGCATGAAAATCCCACAGAGGCTTCTGAAGAGTGTGGATGGCACCCTAACCAGGTATAATAAGGGCTACAGTACCTTACAGTTATTTTTCTTCATGCCAAAGACTAATTGTCACTAATGCTGGCTTTAAACTGAAGACCCATAAATTGTTTAAAGTAAGTGTGTGCCCTTAAGACTGTTACTTTTAATGAGAAGAAGGGTTTACATGTATTAACAAGTATGGCTAACCAAGTGAGGGAGCCAAAACAGACCACCAGCTGAAATTTTGACCTGAGCAAGGGAAAGGAAGGGATATGGTGTGAGCATATGAAAGGCTGAGTTCCTCCTAATCCTCAGCTGCCATTGATACAAATCAAGTGTATTTGGAAGGATTTTGGAGAAAGGTTAAAACCTATTTATGCACCATGTCCAGGCACTGAACACCTGTGGCACAGATGATCACAACACCAGCTACGCATGTGGGAAGTACAGAAAGTAACCCTACCCTTGCCAGGGGATTTGCACGCCTTTAAGACATTTGACTCATTACATCTCCCTAAAAGAAGAGCAAGATCTCATTGACTTTCTGGAAAAATGGCTGCTAGCCACTGCTAACAAAAGGAGGAGTCACACGGTATGAAGCATGTTGAAGATGTCATCTGTATCCATTTGCAAGCTCAAAACTAATTATTTTCACGGTACCTAATTCCCAAACCCACAGATTTCTTACACTCAGAGTAAGTGGGTGGAAAAAAACATCCTTTATTCCCCCTACAATTAAGAGCTGGGTGCTCTTGTTCCTGAAATCTCTCAGAACAGCACAGAAACAACTTCACATTTGGGGGAGAAAAAAAATACTCTTCATGGACCTGAAAATGAAAGTTTTTAGGACTGTTCCCAAATGATACAGAACAGTAGGGCTGAACTAAGCTTCAGGGCCAGCTTCAGGCTGATGGCTCCTATGATCAAGTTTTTATTTCACTTAGGCCCCTAAGTTATGATAGCAGCTACATAAAATATATAATTTTTTTCCCCTCATCTATGCAGCACATTTTGACTGGTGATACCTGTTTGCTTTTAAATCCATGATATCATGTAAATTATGGGTTAACACAATGTGGCAGCACGCTTATTAACATCATTGTCCTCACTCCGTACTGGCAAGAATTAAATTTTTTAGGAAGTGTCATTTATTGAGTATCATAACATACTTTCATCAAATTAGGATTTTTTAAAATTTAGACAATTGTAATAAAAAGCCTATTCTGAGAATTTGCTTTCAGGTGACTTTTTATTAAGGTTTTAATTAGACCAGTACAAAAGAGACAGCCCTTTAATATGCTGTATAAACCATACTTTTTCA
This sequence comes from Patagioenas fasciata, assembly GCF_037038585.1. Taxonomy (NCBI): domain Eukaryota; kingdom Metazoa; phylum Chordata; class Aves; order Columbiformes; family Columbidae; genus Patagioenas; species Patagioenas fasciata. The sequence continues at coordinate 13,757,444 of NC_092527.1, read as the reverse complement.
ATTAGCATTACTAATTTCAAGGCATACCATAGCTGACATTGCCAGAGACTCTTTTAAATTAATTTCCCTACTCAAAACTTGCAAGTATAGATTTTTACCATGTTCAGCAAAAATTTACCTCCCTCCTCGTGATCTTTCAATGGGGATTAATAACTTACCTGGACATTGAGCATCGACCTCTTCCTACAACAAAACCCAGTGAAAAAAGAAAAGCAGTATTTTTATTATTATACTGGACACTATTTAATGCCATATTGTGCATTAAAATGGTGGCATCTCAGGTACTTATGTGCAGAAACTTCTAAACACAAATCAGTTATATCAAACTGTGTTTTCAGCTAACTCCAGTCCACTAAAAATGCTAGATTATTAAAAAAAAAACACACTGCATTTTGTACACCATTTTAATACTTTCAGAGTGGTACTGAAGGTCGTGGTTTTTTTTTTTTTAGCACCTACATTTTACAGAGTTATAAAATAACATTGTCTTTATGCCACTAATTAGACAACAAGAGCAACCAGATGACCACTGCTGCTGCTAGTTCAGAAAGTTATTCTCAATGTATTTGCAGAGCTAATTTCCGTCATTGTGGTCCACTTGCTGGAGAACATCTTGCAATAATGTATTCAGAACTGAGCTAATGACAGGGTTATCTGGTGCATTATGAAGACAGCCATTTACTGAGTTCACACAGCAGCCACTAATAAGAGGTTCTACCTGAAAAAAGCTTATTGTGCATTCTAATTATACAGCACTAACAGTTCAGCAGCTTTAAATTCATAATTTAAGGGTTACCTCCTGCTGTGTTTACTCGTTCCAAAAGATCTGCAAAATTATTAACTTAAATAATACTTAAGTAAATCTAAGGACATCCAATAATACTACATCAACTATATTCTCAACTAAATAAACTCTAGGTCAAAGGCTGAGCAGTTTGTCAGATCAGAATGTTGCCAGGGAACATTGTTAAAGCCAGAAAAATAAAACAAAACAAAACATAACTCATTTGAGTTGTGGACCTATTTCCTTACTTAAATAAACCTTCTCCTCCTCCATAAAGAGACAATAACTATGGTTACCCCCACTCGTGAACTTCTCAGTTTCTAACAGTTAACACTACGCCTCCTGCTCAAGGGGAGGGTTATGTCCTCCCACCTTTTGCAGGAAAGAAAGTCACAAAGTCACTATGGAGTGGTTTTTGTGGTGTGACTAGTAAAACTATCACCAAGAAATACTGACAGTATATATAACTGAGTTGGTAATTGCATAGATGTCACTCAGCCCAGGGATTTCATACACAGGGCACTTCTTATGGATAATGTCACGAACATTGATGATCCAGATACAATCACACCCCCTAAAAGAAACACTGTGTTTAGCAGGTGAAATAAAGAAAAAGTGTTAAACCCATTGGTTGTGTATTGTGTGTCAGAATAGTGAGAGCAGCAGGTTCGATGATGCAGCATCAACTAAGCCAGTATCTCAGCTATTCCAGTCCATTATTCATATTAATCTGTCTTACATTCTAACAGTGCTATTTTTTTCCCCTGACACTTAAAACATGGACAGAATTGAGAAACACAGCCTTAAATAGAGCTGTGCATAATGTCCACACAGATACTGTGCAGAGTACATAACACTCCATATATACCTCTGGCCTTCAGCAGCGAGCTTGGTATTTAGTGATTACTTTAATCACACAGAGAACAGGGGTTGCCTTTCAGTTCTAAGCATGCACTTGATTTAAAGGAGAAATAATTTGACCAAGAGCTGTAGTTAGCTCCATATCCTTCATGAAAGTTATTTGGTTGAGTACAGTACCTGCATTCAAATCACTTTGCATTATGATACTAAGATTTAAATAAAAAGAATAATAAAAGGATTCTTTCCCCTAAAATCCTGAGATAAAGATATAACAACAAGCTGCATGGACTTCTCAGAATATTTTCTGCAAGGAAAGAAAACAAAAGCTGCTTGTATCATGATTGACCAGAAAGGACAAAATAGTACATCTTGTGCTGCAACTGTTTCATATTACAAAAATCAGGTATTTGTTGAAATCAAACCTCCTCTTAAAGTACTTGCAGCTTTGGTGAAACATCCAGCAGGATTACCCGTCAGATCTGAAACGGTATTTTTGATCAAGACAAGGAATGTTGCCTACCTCAGAATAACTAATCTTCGACCACTTGCACAGCCAAGTTTAAACGTTTTCTGCTTTATTCAAAGAAGAGACTTGAATCGAGTCCCCAGTATCCAGGGGTGTTCTGATCCTTAAGCCCCAGAACCCATGTCCTTCTCTCGCCCAATAAATATAATTTAAAAGCAATACAACTAGAGAATTTGCTCCCTCCCTCATCATCCAACATACACATGGCACTTGTGTTGGACAAGAGATGCAACGATATAATACAAACGCCCCACATACTGAACTGTGATTTATAGTGTAGATACTGACTACTGGAACATCTCAAATAACCAATACCAAATCAGGACGTTTAGAAGTTACTTGTAGGGTTCAGACTCACAGAAATGCAATAATTTCTGATAACTCTGGCTGTGAAGATATCAGAATTGGCTTGCAAATTCGTTTGAAAGCAAAGACACCATCTAAAGTAACAAGCATTTCCTCATGATACTGACACATCCATACATATAACAAATGGCTGCATGTAATAAAATTCAGAATGCTGTAACTTCAGATGGGGTGACTCCGTTGCTCAAGAACTGATCTACAAATTAAGCTGATTATCCCAGAGAAATGTTGACACCCACAGAGCAGCTGTTTTATCAACAACAAATAGGAAAGTTTCAGAGTATTCTTAAAAGCTGACCTATAAGTATTTTGTTTCCCCTTCACAAGGAAATATGCTGAGTTAAACTGTAGAAGACTGGAGGATGTGAAACCAGCCATGCATGAGAAACCGGTACAGCTTATCTAGACCTAAGACAGTCATTACACTAAATGGCTCGCTCTCCCTCTCAGAAGTTGACTTAGTGCCATTTGAGTTTTGGGGGAAGCACAGTCACAGCAAGAGATTGACATAGGTATGCTAGGGAGTGGAGGAGAGACAGGAAGCAACCAGGAAAAGAGGCTGGTAATATGAAAGAGCCCAACAAATGTGAGAAAAATCTTCCTGCTCCTTCAGAGACATGGACTGTGAAATGTTAGAATAGGTTGGGGTTTTTTTCCCCTTCAAAGAGCTGTTTCAGGCTGCTTGTATCAGAATAACTCTACAGATCAGCTAATTTCATTTTTTTTTCTATTAGTGTTTGCCATTTCCCCTCAATGCACTCATGTCATCACCAGATTTCAACTTCTTCCTTACTTAATAGAATAAAGCCAAAATAATTCTCTAACACTTTTGTTTTGTTTAAACACTATTTATTTCAGCTTCAGGATCTGGCTTTTGGTTTGGAACCCAGGAAACATTAGAAAACCTTCTATTAGGAAATATAAAACTGTATGGATTATCACAGAATGAATGTACCAGTCATGAGTTACTGCACGGTTCTGGGTAATATTTCTGCCATCTCAGATAATTATAATTTTTGCATACTTTTCAGCTCATCGCATCACTTGCAAACCAGTCTGCCTCACTAGAAAAACTTGCTGCTCAGCACTAAACATTCACAAATACATGAAGAGGCTCTGCTATTGCATCCATCCATGTACAATTGCACCATCTTGGGTAACATGGCAACACAGCACTTAGATAATTAACTATGCCTAAAAGCCTTCTTAGAGAGGATTAGGTCTACAAAATTAATGAATTCTGCTTGCTTCCAGACAGCCCATGGTTTGCTGCCCACGCCAATTTGGAAAGACTAGATTTATGCATGTGATCATGCCACTAGTGAAAGCTCTTAGCATTGCCAACAACCTGCAAGTCTCATTCTTTTCAGTAAGACTGACAGATGCTCAGCTTTTACTATAAGTCTGTCAATACTGTCTTCCTATCTCTGCTACCTGCCCATGACATCTCATGACAGAATTTGTTCTAGAAGGTAGAATGGTCTGCAGGGTAGGGACTGCAAAAATATTTTTAAAATCCTCCCAGATTATTTTCTAATACTATTGTTAAAGGAGTGTGAAAGCTGCAGACTGACCTCAACTCTTTGCCACTTGTTTTCATTTCCTCTTTTCCTGTCCCCACCCCATTACCAAAGTCAGGCACTTATTTTTGTCTAAATAACAAATAAGCAGAAAAATCCATTTCAGGGGGACACATCTTCACCTGTCACCCAGATGACTGACTGTGACTCCTGTGTCATATGCTATTGAATATGCAGCAGTGAGCTGATCACCTGGACCTATCTGAAGGGAAGAATATGCAATGACTCAGACAGCATTTTGAAGAGTCCTTTAAAACTGAATGGTTGTTCTAAACAGCTCTGAGTAATTCCCTTCCTTGTCTGCTGTTTTAACAGCATTCTCATGAAAAGAAGCATTAAGCAATGCCACAATCTTGTATCATGCTTTTGTCAGTAGGCTTCAAAGACCTTCAGGTTTTCTCCCCTGTTTCTCAGGTGGGTAAGTGTAAGCTGAGTGGGAATTGCACAGGGCTGTCTGATTAGAGCACAGGTCAACAAGACAGCTAAGTCACAGCTCTAGTTCCTAAATCCAAGGTGCCCACTTTAGATGTGGGCTAGCTTCATACTGGCACAATACTAGCTTCCCCTTTTGGGAGAGTGCTTGGAAACATGCAGGCATAAGACTCTAAATGGGACAAACAATTCTGCTGTCACCACCTGTTGTCACCATCATCTTCCTCAAGAGCTCAGAGGCAACTCTCTCATGGTATGACTTGTAGCATGACAGAAGAGCACAGAGCCTCCACAAAAAAGGATGAAACTTTTCGTTCTCTATGGCCTTCCTGCTGCTTGGGGGTAGTTAGAGTATAATGAGCATGTCCACATGTAAACTCTATCTGCCTGTATAGAGGCATACAATGCATATGTAGGGAAAAGGGCCATAGTACATCTGGTATTAAAAGCAATTTTAAGACACTTGAAGTGGAAGTGTCTGGGGTTTAGGTCTCATCTTGCACATAGAAAGTCTAATCCCAACTCACTGCAGCTGCAGATCAAAACCAGTCCATAGGTAAGTGTATGGCATCCACGTTTAGAGTGGTGTGCCCTTTCCAAGAAGGGTCTTTTCTTCACAGTTATCTTCCCTCCCCCACTCCACCCACCCCAACAATATCTTAAGAACATCAGTACAGCTTTCTTCTTCCTCCACGGTAAGACTGCAATTATGGCTAAATTCACAGCTCAACTCACTTATGGCTGCAAAATGCTTATTAATGGGAATATCTGATCTGTTTTGACACATATTTATGTGAAAGATACTAAAGAAAAAATATACTTTAAGAGTATTATCATCAAAAGTCATGTATTACACTGTGTTCCAATTAAAAAATACCACAACCAGCAGGCATTCCTACTCCAGCTCCCCCCAAAAGAGGCTTCATTCATTTCTGCATGCCTGCTTTTCCCCTCTAAGGCAGGATGCAAAATCCAATTCCATCCCAAAGCAATGCTCCCAACAAAAAACTGGGCCTCACTGGGAAACACTTCAAAACAGTTAACACTGCTTTCTGACACTTCTACTGCAGGCAATGCAGCCAGCTGTGTGAAGAGGTAATTCCTCCGCATTTCTGGGAATCAAGCCATTGCAGATTCACTCCTGCTCATCATATGCTCTCAAAAGCCCCATAAGAATCATACAGCCTTCGGGCATACTGAGTATACTTTAAGAGATTATCATTTGAGACAATGTATTCTTTGGGAAACAACTGTTTTTTTCATTTCTGATTGTGTCATATACAGTGCAAGTGCCACAAACCCTTGACTGACAGCCTCTGGGTATGACTGAATTACTTATAAAAAAAATAAACACCATACAGTGCAGGTTGCAAAGTGTCATGAAAATACCTACGGAAATATGTTGGCATCTTTCTGTACTTACCTTGGGTGGAATAAGGAAAGAAATACCAAAACTACTTATCACAGTGAAATTAGTATAAGTTTATGAAATTAGTTTATTTCTACAGGCAGAAGGTTTTTTTGGTTGTTTATTGTGTGTTTTTCATAACACTGACAGAGCAGCCTTCTTTGCAATTATTATGCTGCTTCTGCAAATGGGGTTATGACAAATTCCTCTCATCATCATAGGACATAAAATTAAGGTAAATGTGGCTCTGTCTTCAGAGAAAGGAATATTGTGCATAAGAATAAGGGAGATCAAATAATACAGAGCTTTACAGTATAAATATGAAATAACATAGTTAAGATTTCAGAAACTCACTCATGACTTTGAATCATGATTGTACCAGGGATATCTATTTGGTACCAACAGCTTAACAGACTGCATCTTTTCATTGTGAAAAAACAAGTTTTCAAAGCAGTGTAGGTGGCTTTTTTTGCTGCGAAGCAGACCTCATTTGCATTCTATTTGTTTGTCTGATTAAACCATTCTGGTATTCCCTTTAAACACTTATGTAAGTAACCTCTCCTGTCATTGCTCTGCAAAATAAGCCTTCTGCAGGTGATTGGTGGAGGAACCAAGATGTCTCTAAAAAGATCTGAACATTCTGGAACAGATTTGAGACTGTCAGGGGAAGGGAAAAAAAAAAAAAAGAGGAGGGAGCTGCAAGAAGTAGTAGAAAGCAGAGTTCCCAAACCAAAAGTTACACAGAACTATCTAGTTTGATAAGAGAAAGGTAGGTAAGGGAAATGCTTAAAAATTTCCTGAAAACTATCTAGTGTGTAAAACTTTTAAGAAACTGAGCTAATTCAGGTAATAAAACCACTCCACTGCAACACCTTTAAATGTTGCTCTTCGGAAAACAAACAAACAACAAAAACCAAAAAGATGGCTAGGAAATAAGTGGACTAATCTGTAATTGACAGATACACCAGGTAATTAATTATTAAATCACAGGCTGTTTGTCAGTTGCAAATGGAAGGCTTCTGCATAATTTAAGACTGTATTTTAAGCACTATTGGGTCTTCTGCTTGATATATCTAATTTTATCCAATTATTGCTCCTTTCCAAAAGAGAGGACATGTATCCTCATCTTTGTCTAGTTTTAACACCTAGGCTTCATGAATTTTCAAGAAGTTATATGTTTGTTTTCTAGAAACATAATTTTATATTCCCATTCACAGTTGTTCTACTCCTTTCCCCCTCAAGTAGACAGCACTAGTGAGGCCCCTATCAGCAAAAAAAAAAAAAAGAGTCAACACCGTACAAAATAGAACTGGAAGCTTATTTTTAAAAGACAGTATTGCCATTCTTAAAAAATATACTGACCAGAACTGTCTTCCTGAGGCATCATCAGTGCCAGGTTGTACCTTGAACTGGTATATTTTAAGGCCATATTATATTTCTTTATTCAGACCTAGGTGCAAACATCCTCTATTTTCATAGGCCAGGTCAAAGTGCACATATGACTAGTTCACTGGTATTTTCCAACCTAACCAAGATCAACACAGTTTTTTTGCTCACTTACTCTGGAGATGGTCAAGGGCATGTTGAAGTCCTTGCCCCCTTGCAGTCGGAAACCCCATGGTCCAGGTCCATTCAGAGTCACACTGTAAGCCATTTTGTACCTCTTTCACAAGGCAGCAACAAGGCACTGCAGAACAGAAGGATGGGGTAGACAGAGAAAGCGTGAAAAAAAAACAAACAATGAGAAAAAGGAAGAGTTTTATATAATGAAAACAATTCTCTTCCTGCCTTGCCTGTTCAGTCCAGCTGGGATATCACCTAAGAATAGATGGGAGCTATAACGCAGATGCTGATATCCCAGCTGAGTAGGGCCCATAAAAGGTTTGTAACCAGACACCTACTATGCAAAGACTTCATGACTCAGAGGTCTAATATAGCCCCCAGGGAAGGGGATAGATCTTTCTAGGCTTCTCAAGCCCCTCTTTGTGCTCAGTTACTATAAGACCAGAACACATTTTGTAATAAAAGAAGCAAACAAAATCCCATGCTAAAATCCCAACACTCAAATCTCTCTACAAACCTGTTAACAACTGCAGAGCCATTTGTAACTTCTACCTCAGAACATGTGTATTGCACCATGATATACAATGTACTACAAACAAGTTATTTTTACATATTCCATATGTAGCAGGAAAGGCACCACAAAAAAAAAGTGTTCGCCCTCTGTTTTTGTTGGTTTGTTAAACTGAAAAAAGTATATACTACACACATTCAGCATCACATGTTTGGCTCTTAATTTCATAGCTCTTGCTTTCTCAAGGGAAAATTAAAATCTGTTCTCTTTGAATGCAGACTGAGGTAATATGGATTATTTCTAATCAGCATTAATTTCTGTGGCAAAAGCATAGTTTCACTACTTACCTGTCTCATTATTTCGATACAAGCCTTCAAAAGGCATGACACTGAAAGAGAAGGCTAAGAATACAATTAGCTAGCTAACTGCATCCTTAATTCATTCCTTGATTTTTCATAGTTTATATTCCAGTTGTTAGGTGTTCTATAAAACTTTACTTTCAGTAATGCTGGATAGCATTGCCGCCTTAGATTAAGAATAGCTAAAATACAGAGAACAAGAAGGAAGAGGTGAAGCTGTTGCAGAACTACATATATACACAAAAAGCTTTTATTCTCAGGATAAAACCTATAAACATTAAACAACGCTCCCCCCTTTCAAGTCATTAATATGTGCAGGATCTCCAGAAGCACTCTATCTCCGCAGCATCCCTGTCTTTACTCTCCAATTATAAAGAATTTCCCATTACATTACAGTGGAGAGAGAAGAAAATTAAAAAAAAAAAAAAAAAAAAAAAAAAAGCCAAAAAAAAAGAAAAAAAAGTGTGAGTTCTACTCTGATAAAAACCACATGATGCACTATAGTGAGGTAGCTCCATCTGAACACTGATAATAGTCACCCTGCCCATACACCTACTTTAAAACTTGATAGAAAAACTGGCAGTGAAACAGCAGAGAGCAAACACTATCAGGGCCTCAGTTTTCATCCGAAGAGATAGTCAATTTTTCAAAACCATGAGGCAATAGTAGTGTTTGTTTAGTATTCACAGTGGTAAAAAAGCCATTTGCCCAAGGGAATAATTATGATCCACACAGACGCTAGACTAAACCACATAACCATATTTTTTTAGTCAGAGGCCCAAATTAAACCACAGCAATCCACAAAGATGTAAGTGAAAAGTTGCACTCAGCCAGTAGAACTGGTCCAAATAAAAATCAGCGCAGATAACAACACAAAGCTTAAAAAGAAAATTAGTTTCTGATGTTTCACAAATACCTCAAGGCTACATGTACATAAAGAGCATTTGAAACATACCCTATATGAGGCCACAACCAGTGATGATAGGATGATTACTTTGAGAGGAGACAAAACTAACCTGTTGCACTTCAAAAGCAGAATTTTCAGGCTTTCCAGTTTATCCAGGAGGTCTCTTTCTAAATCCTGGTACTGAATATTTTTATTTATTTTATAAAATACACACAAAAAAGATTAAAGGTAAATTCTCACTGCACTATTCCTGTCCTTTTTCCTAGAAATTCACTGTTGCTTTTTAGTGATCTTTCTTGGCTCCATTTTGAGGGTTCAGGAGAAGGGAATAAAAACAGAAGTAAGATAAACATGGCAAGTCATTGCTAGTAAAGACAGTATCACAGAAAAAAAGTATTGTAAGAGTGATTATGTTTTTATGGACTCTGAATTCTGTGCATGTAACCTTTCTACACTTAAATCTTCAGTCATTGCAGGGGTGCAGGGAGTGGGGAAACAAAACCCAGAATAGAATAAAAATGCACAGATATCAAGGTGACCAGAGCTACACATTGAGAAACAGGGATGCTGCTTAATCAAACACTAATGTGCTTCTATCCTAGTTTCACATGTGTAAGATGCCATTTGCTTATCAGTTTAGGACATCTGAAAGGGTCTGAGATGCTTCAGACTGGGTGGTATACTAGGAAACTGAAGTGGTAATCTCATTAGGGGCACTGTCATTTGAATGAAATGTTAAACTGAGGTCCTCACATTAAACTATTCCTACTCCTTTGGTTTCTGTGTTTGCACAACTTAGCACTTTAAAAAAAAAAGTGTAGATTGTGTAATGTGCCAGTGCCCTGGCCAATGTTCCCCTTCAACACATCAGGACCACAGCTCTTTCATGTGCTTGCGCTATCACTACCAGGTGCATTTGGCAGTAAAAATATTCCACAGTTTTCTTTCTCCAGGTCTCTCTAAGTCCTTTCCCTCTTGTGTTCATCTCCCCTCTGTCTGTCTGGAAAAAGCTCTGTGCATAATACTGAAGTGCAAACAGCAAAAAAGCTCATGCTGTGGTCACAGTTTCACTTGCTGGGGACACTCTTAGCACAGGTCTCACTTGTCTTCTAAAGACTTTTAATACAAGCAGCCTCTAAATAAGAAAGCTGGTGATCCACTCCCCTGTTTTCAAAGGTGAGAGACATGAGTGTTCTCAAAAACATCCAGAGCAAACCCAGGGAACTGGGATGGTGCAGCAGGTACAGTGCCATCATGGCTACCAGCATAAACCTCAGCAAAACCCTCCAGAAAACCTGAGAATTAAATAAATTGTACATACATAATAGACAACCCCCTTGTTTTCAGAAGCTTGTCATGTTTAGATTAGGTTCTAGTTGTTCTACATAACTGCCTGTTAGACTGTTCCAAAAATCACTTTTTGTTTGCTCAAATAACAGTACTTTGTTTCTCTTGGTGTGCCTTTTTCCCTATGTTCTCCAGCTATGTCAAAATCTATGACTTACTTACTTACATTCCCTCCCTACAGACAGAAGTTATGCTGAGTCAGATGAGGTCACTGGTGTAAGGAGTGTCATTTAAAGAAAAAAAAAATAAAACCACATTCCAGGAGGAGGGTGACATTTTCTCTACAGATACAAAAACAGAGTTGTTCAGAGCTCACCAGGTCCCCCTCAGAGCTCATCAGTTGACTGATGGGAACAGTTGAAGGAAGCTGGATGGGTACCAGGCTCTGCAGACTCTACAGCAGAGGAGAAAGCTGCCACCTCCAGCCTCAGAGCCTGAGCAGAGTCGCCCTTGCAGAGCTACATCAGAAACGTTACACTGGCGGAAACAATTCACATACGCTAGGAGACCATGTTGTGTTACAGTGAACTGACCTTAGGAAAGCTACAACTGCATGCTTGGGAGTGCACGGCCATTAAGTGAATGAAATAAACACCAATACTGTCAATGCTAAATTAAGGTGGAAGGATACAAGTATGGAAATTCCAATTGTTCAAGTTGCTATCACTTCATTAAGTTGGCCACATTACTCATTGGTTATATTTTGGCTGCAGTGATAGATGTGCTCATAGAAGAGCCTTGAATTACTGTTATTGAAGTAACAAGGTTGTATCATTAAGTATTTCGGAAGTAGATTGCTTGAGAGTTTGACTTCTGATCTGCAACAGACTAAGTATCATTGGCATATAAACCAGGATTATATGCACGGTCATGGTTTCAGCCACCTTTAATGTTTTTCTTCAGGCAAGTGAAAGGCTTGCTCTGCAATGGGATAAACTATAATTTCTTCTTTGACAAAAAGATCTCCAACCAGTTAGATAGATATTCTTTAAAAAAAAAAAAAAAAAAACAAAACACCACACACACACAAACAAACAAAACCAAAACCAAACCACAAAAAAACTAGCTGCCTCTGTTTCAGTCTCCCTCACCTGAGAGAGTGGCAATATGAGAAGGCAGAATTCAGCTTTATGACAAACATGTCCTTTTTGTCCCATGAATTCCTGTACTGTCCCCAGTAAGAATATCTACACTCTTTCAGAAGAGTGGAAAGGTCAGGAGAATGGATTGGGAGCATGTGAAGAAACTTCTCACCTGGACAGAAGCATGAAGAAAACCCCAGCTTTGAACCAGATGTCTGATAAACGCAATCAGAGTTTTCCAAAATTTTTAATTAACCAAATAATGAGGAAACAACAGCTGTGTTTGGGGACTGATCTTCATTGCAATCCACAGGGCAAAACAGCACATTTACTATAATATTGGCTAATCAGTGCTAAAGAACTTGAAACTGACGTATTAGAGATGTAAAAACTTTTTACCTCCAAATTCCTGGCTTGCCAACATCGTATCGAATATAGAAGTAATTACAAAGAGCAAAGATTCTTTTTCCCCACAAGTTCAGCATGATTTCAATATTGCATCCAAAGCAAAACTATTATACAATGCAAAAGAGCTCATTGCCATCTCCTTTCCTTCACTGTTGAGCTCTGAGCAAAGTTGAACTAATCCTGCTTGTACTTCCACATACAGCTTTGTTTCAACCATTTAATCAAAATCCTTCAGTTCTCACTGAACCTTGTATTTCTGAGTTCCTCAGCCCCTTTATCGAGTTATCCTAAATTTCTGTATTTTTATCTTTCTTAAGAAGTTCAATTTTCTATCACATTTGGCTTTTCCAAATCTTGCTCTGTTGATACCTTTCCAGTAATGTGGTTTGTGGGTCCCAACAGAATATAGTATTCCTGGGGAGATTTGCTAGAGCAATATAATGATGGAATGTTATCTCCCTTCTCTGTAATACAATGCCTTCACAAATGCAACTCACACTGTTTTCTGTTTGGCTGTTTGCTGCTAGCAGTATCACCTTACCAGGTAATCAAATTTGCTGCCTACCCTCAGCACTAGATCCTTCACCATGACTACTCTCACTATTGCTGAAAAATGCCATTTCACACTTTTTTCCCTTGCCTTTTTTTTTTCCTGTCATAACCTTTTTTCACTATCACAAAAGAATGTATATACACCACAGTATAGCCAGACTTATCTTTAAAAGATTTGAAGATTTTTGGTAACTATGCTAAAGTGGAAACCATATCTGTGGAGAGACATGTTACCAAACAAAGGGAAAAGACACCTGACCAGACTGTTTACAAAGACTTTATTACCTCTGTATTACAAAAAGATTTAAGTGTATGTTACCAAGTTCTCACCTTACCACCATTTCAGCCATTGTTTTTAAAGGCACCCAATACAACATGCAATACTTAAACACTTCCATGACACCTACTTTACCAAGCTACCAAATTCATGTTTTTCAAGGTAAAGAACACCTAAAGACCTTGTTGTTACCATCTCCTTTTTACATACGTAGCCATAGTGCTTAGGTTACAGAAAAAATCAAAAGCAGCAACTGGATTAAAATACAGAACTCAGTTTCTAATATAGGTACTTGAACCAGAAAGAGAAGGTTGCAAAACATGTTGCCATTCTGGTTATATCATTCCCCAATTCTGGGCTGAAACCAGGAAAGTGTATAGCAACCCTGTGACTGCTCTAATTTGTGCCTTGCTACAGGGGATCCTAATTGACCGTTTTGGCCTGCAGGAGAAGACAGCAAAAGAAAAGAAAAATCCAAACACACACAAAAATGGCTAAAAAGGCTATGTGCAGATTATTGTCAGCTCCACATAGACTGAGCTGTGACACTGATGTCACAGGACTCCTACAGTGTTGGCTTGGCTCCAGAGAGCCTGAGGTTTAGCACAGCACAATGACCATATAACCAGGCTTAGAAGAGAGATGTTGTGCCACCAGTGCAATTTCACCATTCCATAGATTCCTCAGGGATGACCACACCACACTGATGTAGCAGTGCACCTCTATGCATGTGCCCATATGCACAAGGATGCAAGGTTTAATCTTAGGTAGATTTCAGCCAAATGACTCACTTACTCATTTCTGCTTTCCCGGTAAAGTCTTTACTGGGTAACATTTTCCACTAGAGAAACTCTTTAAACTTGCACGGAGACTTTTAAAGAGAGCAAGTGGCTCCCAGCCTGCAGCCGCTTGCCAGCCCTCTTTAGCACAGCACCTGCCTCCTGCCCGCTGGGCGCTCCGCTGACCCCCCGAAAAGGGGAGCACCGGCAGATCCGCCCTTTCTAGGCTGCGGCACTCGGGCGGCGCCGTCACCCCGGGCCCCGTCTGCGTGACGAGCCCGGCGCCTCGCCCTGGCGCCGCTCCTTCCCTCAGCGCCGCGGCGCGACCCACCTTGCCCACTCGCAGTGTCCCGAGTAGCGTAACCGGTAACTCTAGGCCGCCCGGGAGCCCACCGCTACCTCCGGCCGCGCACCGCTTGACCGTGCCGCAGCCGCGGAGGGTGGGTATCGGCAGGCGCGGCCAAGTCCCCGACAGGACCGGCGGGCGGAGGTCTCCGCCCCCGCAAGAGCCGCAGCTGCCCTCGGCGGGCGGCGCTTGCGGTCACACGCACCCACGGACATTCCGCCCCCGCAGCCAGAGGGTGGCCCCGGTGATGGGGACGGGGGAGAAGGGGGGGGGGGCTGAAGGGAGCGGGAGAGGCAGCATCACCGCCGGCACCCGGCGCAAGGGAAACACCACTATCGCCAAGGTGCGGCTTTTAAAGCGCCCGCGGCCCTTCCGGGCGCCTCCGCCGCGCGTGGGCGTGGCGTGCCCGGGGCGCTGGTGCCCACCGGGCGCCGCCAGCGCCGGCTGAGGGGAAGGCGCCGACCGGAGGCTTCCCTGGGGCCGCCGCGAGGGGGCGCTAGGCGGCGAGGAGGAGCGTGAGGGGATTTGCCGCCGCGGGCGGTTTACGGAGCGACCGTTAACCGAGAAACCGTCACCCGCGGTGCCCGAACACTTTTTAAAACTCCGTTTCCGAGCGGAGATCACCTCATGGCCTCGGTGGCTGAGCGGGAAGGGACACAGAGCTGTGGGGAAGCGGTTCGGCTGAACGCCGGGGGAGCAGGTATCCAAGAGGCGCCGAGCGTGACCCGTTTGGGTGCCCTCAGCGGCGAGGGGAGAAATGGCGGCGGGGGGCGGGGGAGCGCGGGGGATGCCCCCCCCAGAGGGACCCGGAACGTTCTGGAAGGCGGCACGGGAGGCGGGTGCTACCCCGGCTTCCCGGCACGCGCTGCAAGGGCAACGGCCCCGCGGGGCGGGCGGGAAACCGGTGTCGTGCCCGCGCTCAGCAAAAGCTCAAGCATGTGCTCTAACGCTTTGCGAGCTCGGAGCCTGCAGCCTTCATCCCCCATTTACCGCTGCAACGTGTGAAATCGGTGGTTTCCTCTCAAAAAAAGTGAAAGTGAAGCGTGGTTTGTTTTTCTTTCCCCTGGTGGTTCACTGGTATTGGTAGGTAATGGTCGTTTTAATTGAGTGGAAAAGTTAAAAGGAGAGCCCGAGAGCAGACAAAGGGTGTGGAAGACAATTTAAAAAAAAAAAAAAAAAGAAGGCATAGTTGCCCACCCGAATTTAGGATCCCTAGCCTCGTGGTAACTTCATATGGCTGCTGAGTTTTATCAAGATCCAAGGTACCTACTACATACATCCCTTTGTTCAGCAGCACTATGGGAAGGTTTTATAGCCTGCGCCTAGAAGTATTTTCCATAAAGGTGGCTGCTTCCTCAGACTGAGACGCTCCTTTATGAACTTGTTTGAAAGAAAAAAGCCTGTTCCCAAGCGTGGAAATCCTTGAACCCCCGCGCTGCCTCACCAGAGTCGCCTGGGAGTTGCACCGGCGGGAGAACACCCTGGGCCAGGGAAGCTCTCGGCCAAGCCGGAGTGGCGCTGAGCTCGCCTGCACAAATCCCGGCGCCGGGCGAGGGCTGTGGCGGGGCAGGGCACTTCCCCAGCGGGCGCTTCCCCGGCGGGCGGCCCGTCAGCACCAGGGACAGGCGCCTCGCCCCGGGCCGCGCTCAGCGGGGTTGGCTGCGGCAGCTTTCTGCGCCCCGCCAGCCGTGCGGAGCCAGGAACGTCCCGTCCCCATCCTGTTCACGAGGTCTCGAACTCACTGGTTAACAGAACTTTTAGAATGAAAGCGTGGGTTGAGGGAACTGGAGAAAAGGAGGCTGAGGGGAGAGCTTATCAATGTCTACAACTACCTGAAGGGAGGTTGTAGCATGGAGGGTGTTTGTCTCTTCTCCCAAGTAGCAAGTGATAGGATGAGAGGAAATGGCCTCAAGTTGCACCAGGGGAGGTTTATATTGGATATTAGGAAAAAGTTCTTCATGGAAAGAGTTGTCAGGTATTGGAACAGGCTGGCCAGGGAGGTGGTGGAGTCACCATCCCTGGAGGCGTTTAAAAGACGTTTAGATGAGGTCCTTAGGGACATGGTTTAGCACTAGAGTTAGGTTAAGTTATGGTTGGACTCGATGATCCTGAGGGTCTCTTCCAACCAAAATGATTCTATGATTCTATGAAAGTATCTCTCAGGTCGTGTGCAGGAATAAATCCAGCAGTGGCATCACTGGAGTGCAAAACAACTGTTTTGAATATGTTCTCAGCACATCTCCAGCCTACTTAAAAGTATTGCATTTGGGGTTTAGTGTTTCTCATGGAACCTGAAGTCTGTTTATTCCACATGTGCATCTGACTGCAATGCACATTAAGTGGGGTCTTTTGCTTCAACACACAAGATGCACAGACTGGCGCAGGAAATAATAATCTAAATTATTTCTGTATTTATATTTAGCCAAAGTTCACATTCGTGTGGATTGTGACTAAATGGTAGTGGAAAAAATATTCCACTGACAGGTCAGCTTACCTCCCCAAAGGAAATATTTTGCATCTTGTCAAATGCCTAAATACATTGTTTTTCATGAAGCATTAAAGGTATAACTACTACAAGACAATGCAGTTTATATTATAGGTTTGTCAGATCTAAGGCAATTTGCAAATAGAGCAGATCAGTTTTACCATGGATTACAGAAACAAAATCCTTGCAACTTTTTTTCTTTTTTCTTCCCCCCCCAAAACATATGACAATATGGAAAATAATGGGATGACTGCTGTGGAAGGAAGAAAAGCATACCATAGCATTGTGCACAGTCCATTTTGTAGGTCAGGTAATTTTCAACAACATATTAGATATAACTTTTTCCAAAATTAATTCCTAGCTGAAATTATACATCTTTTTTTGGGGAAAAAAAAAAAAAAAGTGTTGATGCTGACAGCAGTATATTCAGTTTGTCTTTTAATAAAGAAAGCAATTAGAAAATTGATTTTTAAATGGCTGTTTGGGGCTACTGATGTCTTGAGCCAGGGAAATACCAAACTATTTTTTTAGAATTGCTTCTTATTACAGAGTTATCAGAACTATGAACCATTGCCTGTTACATTAGTCTTAAGGCAGCAGTGAAATTGTATGGTAAAATGTAAGAAATTTATTCAAATCAATTTATTAAAAGTTTTTGTATCTTTATTTACAAATGCTGATGCTAACCAAATCTGATGGTGAGCTCTTTGCTATCCTTTGATGAATTCCTCATCAAATCTGCTGTCCCTTAGAAAACCTCTTTGAATAAAAAAAACTGCACCATGACCAGAAGTAGTTCTCCTGCAGATGAGCAAGCCTTGGAAAGAAACATAATTGATGACTTAGGTTGGAAAATGCGATCCAGATGGAGGGAAATTATGTTTATTTTATTATTAATAGGGTGATGATCTGTTAGATTATTATTCCATTTTACATGTCATAGGAAAAATCATATTTCGATTTAAGGGTTTATACCTGAACCTTTACAATGGCTTTAGCAACCTGATTTTCTAGCTCCTGGTAAACATATCAGCAAGGAGGACTGAAAATTGGCCCATAATCCTGTTCTGATAAGTGGTGGTTCAATTTTATCTCAGAATTCGTTTTTATTTGAAACAGGGTGGTATCCACTAGCTTTTGCATTGCTCGTTAACTCACTCAAGACCAGAGAATTTGAAAGTATGGGAGGTCTACCTGCTCAGAACTCTAAAAGAGACTACAAGTTTGCTCCCAGAAACTTGTGCTTGCCTTTTGGAGGGACAAAATCCTCTGTTTCCCTTTTCTGGCAAGCACTAATGACAGTATTAAACTTGCATTTTAAATAATATTTTAAAAATACATTGCTAACCTACCAATGGCCTTGGAATAGTTCTGTGAAACAGCTTCAGGATCACCACTTAGTACAGAAAGCTGAAGACAGAGACTACTCTGTCCAGGCCATCCTGCGCAAACAATCCTATTTGCTTTCAGGAAAAAGCTTACTGGTAGATTTAGCTGTCCATTTTCCTCTGTGACTCACTTGGTGTGATTTGCTTTTGATCCATGAGTTTCATTCCAGCCTGGGCAATTTCCTTTCTTGGAAAATTGGGATAGTTCCATCTGAGTTTTCCACAAGTCTGTCTCCAAGTCTTTTGCCCTTTCTTCTAATCACAATCTGATCTCCACAACTGTTGCATTAGCTTTTCAGCCACAGGTCTGTCACAGAAAGATTGTTTCACTTGTAAATAAGCCCCTCGCTTTTCCTAAATTTCTGAAATATTATTTCATTAGGCTTATGAGGCATTTTGGTAAACTGTCTCACAGTTTAATTACGGTAACTGTAAATTGAAGGTACAACCATCACAGATGGAAACTTGAAAGAATGATTGCTGCCCAACAAGCCTGGCCTCCTCAGCTATTGAGGGATTCCTCACCAATAATGGTGTTAGGAAAATTAGTGTGTAAAGTAAATGCATTGCAGGACAAAATACAGACATGCTTTCTCCTAGGATATAGCTTTTGATGGCTGATCTCATTCCCTGCACAGCTGAAGAAATTACAGTTCCGAGTTTAGAAATAAACTAGTTACGAGTGTGGCTTTCTGGGAGCCTCTACTTGATGACAACCAATAACAAGATATTACCTTTGGTTTTGGTGGGCTGTGTAGGTGTTATTTCTCTACGGTGACTTTGATGTGACTGTTCAGACAGAAGTGCTAAATTTTAAAGGAGTGCAGATCTGGGGTGCATTTGCATTGTCATTCACCCAAATTATAGCAGCTCCAGTAAATGAGGCCCTTCCATGTTTGAGTGCTTACGGCTTAGCAGTTCTGACTTTCACTGTCCTTTGCCCATGCTGTTTAAGTGGGCAGGAGATTCAATGATCTGTTCCTTCTGTCATTAGCAAATGAATAAGCAATTTGCAAAACAACTCACAATTTTCACTTACCTTCTGATAGAAGACTGGAAGGAATTTATTTAAAATGAGGACTATAGATGTGTGCAGTTAACAGCCTGATTCATGTAGGATTGTAGTTTAACTTCTGACATTGGCAAAAAAAAACCCTGCCAAAGTAATCTTATATTTTTGATCTTTGGAACTATTTTTTTGCAGAAATTTTACAAAAAATATTTGGAAGATGTAGCAAGCACATTGCAGCATATTGTTAGAGCGACTCTACTTTGGTAATTTGACCCTTGTAAGACAGAGATTCATCATTCCCATTTTCAGTCTTAGCAGTTTCGTGAGGTTTCTAATGTTGCCCACATACAAGAGCAAACAAACAAGCAAACAAAACAATCAAAACGTCAAAACATCAAGCTGTTACATAGGGTTCAATACAGCATTGTGAATTGCAACTCCAGAGTTTTGCTCAAACATAGAAAGAAAGCTGTCCGTGTGGTAACCTCCTTGGACTGTCCCTGTCATTTCCCTGAGGTACATTATTAGCTTAACATTCCTAGGAGAGGGTAAAACTACAGTTATGGCAGTAGGTAATTCAAGATGGACTGTCAGCAGAATGAACCCCAGCAACACAGCTGGACTCATAACCCAGGCTGCTTTCATACTTGGGGCCAATCCAGCCTCAAAATGTTTGTGTTGACTACAAGATATCCACAAATCTTGTGCTCCGATTTTAGTCAGAAGGTGGCATTCTCTTTAAGTTTAAATTCAATATATTTTCAGTTAGCTAGTCTAAATAAATGCTGGCCTCTTAATTCTAGCTTCACCGTTCAACTGTAAGTGTTCAGTTGTAAGTGCGTGCCATTTGTATGACGGGGAAGTTATGGTGAATCTCTTCCCACCTGTTTCACTCGATATATCTGCATCTCTCAGTTGAAGGCTAATTAACCCATCATTGCATCTTTCTTAGAACATGCACTGCTGATCCTCTGTTTGAATATGGAAAAAGGGCCACAGTTTGCAACCTTTATGCAAAATCTTCCTAATTTTACCTTGCAGCAATCCCAGAGTAAACGATATGCCCATTTATAGATAAACTTGGATGCTGCAGTGAATTGAATTTTCAAGGTCACAGAGGGAGTTAATGTCATACTCTGGCTCAGAATTTATTATCTTTGATACTTACCACAAAGTAGTGTCAGCTGAATATCAGTCTCATTCAGTTTGATTACTTGGTGCCTTGATCTGATGGTTTCTTCAGTTGAGCCTATTGATTTTGATTGTGATGTCTGAGGACTAGGATGAACTCATCTGAGAAAACTGTGAATCAGTTGGCTCTTCCAAATAAGGGCACTCAAGCACCACTCAAGCATTAAAATATACATTCCCAGAGCCTTTTAAAAGTTATTTACAAAAGGATATATCACCTCTAGATTATTCAAATGAAGAAAGGCTGCCCAGCTCACCTATTTTAACAAACCAGAATTAACAAGTATTTTGTTCTGCTGCTGATACATTCACTGCATCAATGCAGTAAAGGAGGAGCAAGATGAGCTGCACTTTTCTGATAATTTTTCATTTCACGGTAAATAGAACATGCGAACTGGCTCAGCCGCTTTTCTCACACTGGCCTACAAGTAATGCTTTGGCTACTTTGTAGTTGCAAGTAAAGATAATGATTTTAAATAAATTTGTCAGCCACTGGAAAATGACTGCTGATATATGCTTTTTTTCAAAGGGTAGCATCTCAGTGCCCCCACTTTCAACATCCCACAGAATTCTTCCTGGCCCTTCAAACATCAAGTAAATTTGTTTAACACCACCACCTCAACAGATATCCTGGAGTAAGCCAGTATTGTAGCTGGAATGAAGGTTCCAATGAAATGTGTGCTCAGTGATGAGCTTTTTTCTTTTGATGAGATCTTGCAAATTGAGGTCAGGTAAAATAATAACAGTCGAATTATAACTGAAGTCACATAAATCTACTGGAACCAATATTTCTTATGTAGAACCAAACTGCTAGCTCTTGGAGGAAGGAAGCAGAGAAAGACAGGTACTTGCAAGTTAGTCACATGTTGGAACAGAAACACTACGTTGTCCTCTTGACTTGTCAAATCAGCCAATATTTTGAGTGTAATTTTCACTGAATATGTAATAGCTGGGACTGTTGCATTAGTACTTAGGCTGGGACTTCCAAAGAGTTTCAGTTGCTGAAGTTCAATTGAGTATCTTTTGCAGCAGCAGCATCCTTTTTCAAATCTGTCTCCAGAGACAGATCCAGAGATATCCAGAACTCGGGAAGAAATAGTGGTATTGTAAAAATCTTAAGCAAGTAGGAAACTGATCACTAAGACACAAAGTGCTTAGTAATGGGTATGGCTTTATTGCCATGGGACTTTTGTTTTGTTTTAGCGATTTTGACTGACAAATTCAGTACTGTTTTGAGATCCCTGTGAAGTGGTTTAACTGCCATGATCATCCGTTCGGAGAATCCTCCTTAAATAGTAAATGAGAAATTACATCTCTTTGAAAGCCAGTTTCCATCAGGATCCACCTCATGTGGCTGAAGCATTATGCTGTAATCTTCACTGGTACAATGCCGTCCTCACCTCTATGTGTGTTTTGGTAAGGCAAGCGGCCCTGGCCTTCTTTTGGCAAAAGAAATGCACTGATCTTATCTAAACTCAGAATCCTAGGTTTCCAATGATGTTGGACAGTCATTTGGGTTATTTTGAAAACTCCTGCAGTAATTTTATTTTTAAAAGCTGGGTCACAGCACAAAGGCAATTGCCTTTGTGGACAGGTTCAGCTGTGGTGGGGATTCTTTCTGTTTCTGGAAACAGCATAACGAAGGGAAGCTGCAAGATGAAGCTCTCTGATACATGCTGTGGCCTCCTTAGCCCTGTCTCTCAAATCACTGTGGTATGGCTCCTACATGTGAGAAAAAATCAAGGAGGGTTGAGTAAGTGAAAGAAACAAGGAGAAAGCTGATACAAGATGGGAATTCTTAAGTTCCTTTTCTGATAGTGGCCCACAACAGGAAAGAGAAGAGGCATGTTGAAGTTATGAAGTTGTTATGTTTTGCCACCCTTCAGGATTCCCTAGCTTATTTACAGTCACTTTATTTTGATGCAGTGCTAATGGATATCCTGAATTGTGTTTTCTTTTTTTTGCTTCCTTTGCCTTTGGCCATCTTCTACCATGACAATTTGGGGTAAAGCAAGAATTAACGTAGGTGTGATGTATTGAAATGGAGTTTCCCATTATGTTTCATAGAGTTTTCACTTTTCAAATTCCTTCAGTTGAAATAAATGGTCTCTACAGTGCCCAAGGACAACAGCTTTTACTGCATGAAACTTATTTCTCGTTGGACTGAACGTGATGATCCAGGACCTGAAAAATGTGGTTTTTTTTTTCTTTTTCAGAGGAATGATTTTCAGAAGGAATGTACGCATTGAATATGACCAACCACTGAGCTGCCTGATGCTACTACCTCAACTCTGTTCTTCCTCAGATTGTTATCTTCCTGCTTCACTGAGCAGCAGCAGAAAGTGAGTTTTAACCAGTGCCTCTGGAAAGCAGCACTTCAAATAAGATGTATCAATACACATTAAGGGTTCTGCCACATGCTTCTGTTACTCAGAGATTTCAGCTGAGGACAGCAGCCTCAAAAGGATTCATATTTTTAAATAGCAGTTGGAGGATTACTATAAACCCTGATTCCATCTGTTTACCTGCTATGTTGGAAGCATACATGGTTTCTTTAAAAGCCAAGAGGGAACTGTGTTTAATTAATGCTGCCTTTGGCACCTGAGGGCATTGGGGACAGCTTGGAAAGGGGTACCAGAAGTGTGAACTAGTGAGAACTAGAAGAGGGTGGTGATACTGCTGGGAGGGCTTGAAAGCTGGACTGCTCTAGGACTGTCTCTGGGGAGAGTGACAAGGAAGGCTTGACTGCAGGATCTGCCTGGTAAAAGGAGCTGAGACCCAGGCTTATGGGCACTCAAGAGATCAGGGTTACAAAGAGAAGTGAGGGAAGAAACAGCCATTTCATGACAGATGCTTAGAAAGGGTAAGTGAAGGCCTGTCCTCTGGCCCTGGGGATTAACTAGCAAAGAGCTGAATGGTCACTCGCTGCTGGGATGAGGGAAAATGAGAAGAATCTCTAGGAGATGTGGACTGAGCTGAGCAGGCTCTCTGCAATCTGCACAACAGGATAAAGGTGAGCAGTGTCATTGGGAAAGAACTTCTGAATTCAAATCTGTAGCTTTTGTGCATAAAAAAGAGAAAACCCATTTTTTGTCAGTTTGGTTTTAGCCTGTTTTTCTTATTTTCCTCTTTTTTTAAAATGAACTTGTATAACATGTCTAGTATAGACAAGTGGAGAAGTATTACCAAAAACATTGAGGTATATTCTATTCTCTGGTTATGTGTTCACAACTATGACCAGTCTAGTGTATATTAGTGCTTACTTGAAGACTGCTGGAGAACTGATGCTGTGAATTTCTGTGCTGCTCCATCACAGATCTGAGAGATTATGACTGAATATGTATTGTAGTAGCCCAAATGGAAGTAGGTCTTAGAAAGGTTCTCCCATATAAAGCCTTGGCGAGAGTTGGTTAAAATATTCCCGAAAGCAATCAAAAAAAGCTTTGGAAATATATCTGCATCAATACTGCTGTTTGCTTAAGTTTTAAACCAGCAACAACAAAAAACAAACAAAACCCACCAAAACAGAAGGGTATGAAGGAACACTTTGCTGTAAAGAGGGCTGAATACCTTTCTATTCTTATTGGCCAGGGGTCCTACTTTTTACCCCCAGTTTCGTGTGAATCTTGGTCTTGACAGCCACTTTCAGGGACAAAAAGTGTTTGTAGGTAACATGCCAACCCATCACTGTGAGGCCAGCTTTGCAATCTTTGCAGTCATGAGATCCTTGCACCTCTATACACAGTGGAGTGATATCAGTGTTTGGAAAATGTACTAGCATTTTCCTACAATGACATGACTCTTGCAGTATTTGCTTTACTCTGTGAGCCAGGTACATAGAATTCCTGTTCCATGTCACCAGTAGAATCCTGCTGCTGCCAGGACTGCTGTAACTAAAATAAGTCTTTTCATACCAAAACAATATTTTTACTAATGTTTGTCCTTTATACTAGACTGTTCAGGCTAGATGAGCTTTACAGAAACTTTTCTGACGTTATTAAGCTTACACTGATGATCTACTCAGTCTACCATCTGTAAAAGGGGTGTAAATAGGACAGCTTATAAATCTTGACAACCATGAACTTTGCATGAATTTGAAAATGAGCATTTAGGCTGTAAATCTGATGCAGTAAGGAAGGTATAGTAATCTTTTTGTTCTACATGAAACGGTTAGTCTATGGGATTGTGGCCCATGTTTAGGGTTGCTAGGAATGACAGTATTACTTTGTTTTAAGACTGCTTTTGTATAAACCTATTTATAACATGGAATTCTTCACATTCCTATGATATTAACAACTGCAAGGCTACAAGCACAAGTGTTTGAACAGAGATACCTGTTGCTCAGCTATGAAATACCATTGTCTGATACTAACATTGCTTTGCAGATAAGGGCCCTCTCTCAATAGAGCTCTGTGGAAACAGTGGTTTCAGAAGCAGAGACAGGTGTCTGTCAGAGTTACTGAGGTGGTAATATCTTTCACTGAGGGATCAGAGGATGAGGGCCACATTGCAGCGCTTCTTGGAGCTGCCTTAGTAAAAAATGGCACCAGTCACACCAAGGAGAATGGGGGCACATGCGACTTACCCATGTTACGCCCTAAAGGGCTGTAGAAACACCTAAAACGTATTGGAGGTGCCTTCGTTTTTCTCTGAATGCCAAGCTTACTGTTGGTTTTGCATGTGACTTCAAGAAAAACTCTCTTTGCTACTCTGTCTTACCTGAGAATGTATGAAAATTTACTCAGTTACTATGATGATACTTTTTAGTACACTGGTGGATACAAAACAGTTTCCAAAAGTACTGAAAATGAAGCTGTAACCTGCAAAACACACAAAGTTTCTTGTTAGTATGTGAAAATTTGAAAGATTAGCAACTTGTGATAGCTGCCTTATTGGGTACTTCATTATTGACTTTCAACAGCCTTTTATTACCTTGGGTCTTGGCTCCTTCTTTGCAAGATCACCAATAGTTACCGGTAGCTCAGCAGTTTTGCAGAATTGCTTGGATGATCAGACCAAACATGTTCACTTGTGATCCAAGTCTGAATTTGAGCCTGAGCCCATGAGAGCTGTCTCAAGGTGAAGAGCTCATCTATTAACTCACAGCACTGGTTGCTGTTGTCATTGCCAGCAGGCTGCTCTGTGAACAGCTGCTGTAGCACAAAAGGCCAAAGGGGAGCGCCTCAGTTCTGCTCGGGTCTTTTCAAACCTCCAAGTCACTGGAACGTACCCAAGTGCATGGTAAACTACAGGCGGTCTCTCCAGTGCAGAACAGGCTGTACAGTTGACTTAAACTGAAATATGAATCATCTCAGTCCTAAATTATTTTAATCCAATCAGTCATCTCTGTTAAAGGGTGTAAAGAGACAGCAAAGCAGAAAGAATGGCTGCCAAGTAGAGGATACAGGACGCAAATAAAGCTGCTAAGATGAGTTGAAATATGAACTAATAATGATTTATTTCAAATGCCACTGGGGTTACAATGTGAATCACTTAGAGAGTTATTCAGGTGAAATGAATTTTGTAGGCTTTCTCCTGAACGATTTTTATAGTCTCAGTAGAGGTAAAGGCAAAGCTGTTAGCTACACAGGGAGTTCACACAAGAGTTTTGAAGTGCTCCCAAACAAATTCTCCCTAATTAATATGTGGGTTTTCAAGCGTCTTGTAAGTAGATGAGCATGAACAGCTGTAGTTCTTTTTATAGATACAAACTAATCTCCAGTACGTGTTGGAGTTGAAGGATATAGAGAACAACATGCTGTGGATTTGTAAGGCTTTTCTAGCCATGGAAGCATTCTTTTTATGTCCTCTAAAAGTGGAAGGGAATGCAAAAGAGTGCAGAGAATAGTCTTCAAGAATACTATTTGGAACAAAATCATGACAGGAGCAAAGGGTCTAGCTTTTAAGGGTACATACCATGCACATCTTATTAACACACAAAACAGCATGTGTGAGTTTTGACCTATTTTCTTGAGAGGTTCAGCCTTTTTTGACTTGTATGAAATAGGCAGCATTCACTAGCATTTGTTCCCAGTTTTGACTGGTGTGAATAGCCTTCATGATAAAGAGTGGGAAGAATTACATGCTTTATGTTTTTAAATAATTTTAAAAGCCTAAGCAGTAAGTCATAATAAAGTTCCTCAGACTTGCTGAGTATCTTTGAACACACTTCCTGTTTGAAGATGGTATTTTTTCTCCCTTCTTTCTCCTTATTGCGAGCTGTATATATTATCAGTTTAATATTGCCCTCTGCCTGGAGACAATATGCAGTTGTGGTAGGTGAAGGGAAGAACTGTAATAGCTCCTTTCCATCTTTTTTCTATTACAATGCTAAAATGGAGATGGTGCCGATTCCACTCATCTCTAGAACAACTGTTTTGGGGGAACTAACCCTTCTCCTCCCAAGATGTACTTTAGAAAAGCACATCTAAATGTAAACCACTTTGTGGTGTGAGAAGGCAGATTTATTGACTTAACTACAAGACATTTCAGTATAAACGCTGCTTTGAATTCTGCATTCTTCTTATGAAACCTCCTAAAGGAAAGTCAGGAGTTTCCTAATACTTGCCTGTAGCTCTAGAGAGGTTAGCTAAGAGTGGGTTATACTGGTCTCTAAGCGACCATTGGAAAAGCATGGAAAGGACCGTAGCCTCGTCCTCAGTGTTGTTCCTTTCTCTTCCCCCAGAATTTCAGAAATTAAAATAAAGATCTGAGACTTCAAATTACTGCTCGAGTGCATTGCCTTTTAGTTGGATTGTAGAAGAAAATTAGGGAAAATGTGTCATTTATGAGAGAAGGGAGCACAGACTCTGTGATTAGGTTTCCATTTGGTTGACAAACTTCACAACAATGAAGAAATCGTCTTCAGGGAGTAATGTATGTTTTTCCCAAAATCTCTCAGCTTTAGCTCTGTAATAGCCTTGAAGTTAAAACTACACTAAGTGAACAAAGGTCAGTTTTGAATCTCATATTTCCTTTTCCTCTCAAGTTAATCCTAGGGGGCTTGTAGGTAAGATCCATACAGTGGTGGAATATACCTGAGCAGAGTAAAATCCAAGTGGAAGAAATTGGTTCATGAGCTGCATAAAGGGATAACAAAATTACAATGAGACTCGGTTCAAGAAGTGAGTGACTGGAGAGAATTCTGATGCTGAAAAGCTTACTCCCCTTGCTTTTCTCCTTGCTTGTCTTGTGTTTGTGTAGGAGCATTTCAGAACAATGTAGGGAGGTGTTCTGGATTCAGCTGGTCTATAGCTGTTCCAGAGGTATTGGCTAATATGACGTTCTGGTTTTCACCACTCACTTAGCTGTTGGACTTCTTGTTCTGCTTATGGCTGTTGATCTTTGGATACAGGAAACCAGAGTTGTATCCAGAGGGCCGCTCTCCTCCTTGGATATCGCTGTACGTTATTGTAATGCTGGGTATCTGGGCTGCCAATGGTCTGCGGTGAGACTCTCCTTTTCTTTGTTCGATACCATTCAGGTTTTCACCTCTCTAAAGGATTTAAAAGAAATGGAAAACACGAATATCTACAAGGAGATCAGGTTGCATCATCTGTGAAAAAGTTGCATATATTTAGATAAGCACTTTGCTGATCACCACGACTAACTCAAAACCAAACTTAAAAGATGGAGGAAAAAGTAGATTTAAACATTTTTTGAATTTTTCCTGAATATTTAAAAGAAAAAAAAACAACATGTTAAACAAGTTAATGTACTAAAGCACAGACTTTGCATTTGCTACTTAAGAGCTGGTCTACTTTGATGAAAACCAGGCTAATGACAGAACATTCGACTATGAACAAAAGTGCTGTAAATATGCTCAGTCAGTCTATTAATTCAATGAAGGAAGAAGTCCGTCCATAAAGAGGGACTGTTTAGGTTCATTTGAGCAGGAGGTAATGTATAATGTAGTGATAACAGCATGGATAGTTTGAAGGGGGAAGCACACTAGAGAGTGAATTGAAAACTGGAATTGAGGGAAAGATTAATAAGTGTTTTTTGACAATAGCAATATTAGCTGTCACTTGCACAGGACCAAAAAATTAGTGTGTTAGAATCAGGCTAGCAATAGCTTAATACTAACACTAAGGTCATTTGTTTATATTACATTTGGGTTAATACTGCAAAGATAAAACTGTCTTGTTTTCACCTGTCAAGTCTTTTATTTCCCTATTTGTCAAGAGTTAGAGCAAGTCAACTCACTTGTGGCAGATATCAAAAAAGTTTTATCAGTGTGCTGTAGCTTTGATACACAGAAGAAGAAATAGACACAAACACAACATCTTACTGAATAAGTGATATGGCATGTTTCAAAAACTTACCTTGATTTCCTCCAAGTTGCATTTTTTTAAATATTTGCTGCTACTCAAAACAGAACATTAAATAGTTAACAATGTCAATTTGCACAGTAGTACTTGCCACAAGACTATGGCTGTCTCAGAGGTACAGCCATCAGAATGGCTGTCTCAGCTTACTGTGTATATTATTTCTATAAAGATGGCACAAAATGAATGCTTCCATGCTCCACTAAGAAAATGACAGACCTCATCAGGGAACCTACTGAATTCAAAAAAATATTCAAGTTCCTTGAAGTGGTTGGACTTAAAGGAGAACCCTGTAGTATGTGTTCTCCTTCTGCTTAGTTTCAGCAATGATCTACCCTTTGTATTCATGTTTGTTCTATATACTCCTGGGAGTATCATTTAATTTTTGCAACTCAAAAAATAACTTAATTTGCCCTCAGAGACTGGGAATGTCATTAGTTTTTATTCCCTTGGTTAGTTAGACCCATTCCAAGTGTTAAAATAACAGTTCTTACAGTAGATGTAGTAGTGTACTCTGTGGCATTCAGTTCCTCCATGGATATATCTTCAATATCTACAGGTGTCTGAAAAATGGACACAAATAAGAAAGAGATAAATGACATATAGGTATGTCACAATATTTTACATATATAAAATACAAAGTACAGTAAAAAGAAAACTGGGGTTAGCAGAGGACTGACTGAAAAGTAGTGATATGCTAAATATAGCCTTGTTTTTTACCTTTCATCATATGTTTTCATTTGATAGCAAATGGTGAGATAACAGAAAGATTGACCAAGTAATTTGGACAGTGAAATACAAATATTACAGAATACACACTTCAAACACAAGACAACATACCATTCAGATACTAAATTCTGTAAACCAGCACCATTGCTTGTCAGAAATACAATGAATACAGCTGAATAATGAACCAGGGTGGAAATAAAAAGCTGATGACCTTTTACAGCCTGTAAGTCATTACCGATTGTGTTAACTCATAGGTTATCTCCATCTTCTTGGCAGGAACCTTCATTACTAATTATGGTAAAATGTGCAGATTTGTTAACCTACCGGTTGTCAGACAATTTAGATATTCTGCAGTCTTTTACCTTCTCGTATATCCCAGAATCATGACTCTTCAGTTTAGTTTTGGCTCTTAGGTCACTAGTTTGAGTTGTGTCTTTATCTGTTTCATAGGAAATCTGCCTGCTAGCAAGTCTGGAGAACACACTGAGGGTATCGGTTTCTGTGTCAGTACAGTCCTAAAATGAGTACAGCAAAAACAATCACTTTAGCTTCCTTAGACTTTGTTCCATTTTGCCCCATGAGGATCAGTTTTACCCAGACAGGAATTGTAAAAGAGACAGACACAATATAAAAGACATTTCACAAAAGTTATGCCATGTATGACTTCATGAAGTCTTTGCTTATAAGAGATACAAACAAAACTATCAAGTCTGTTGAGTCTAAAATTTGCCTTACTCTTTTTTTTTTTTTCCCTCCACAGGATACACTGCAAATTTTCAAACAAAATAGGGTTTCTTTATCTACTGTTGTTGAAACTTCTCTGATGCACCTTGTAGCTCTGAGGAGAGTATTTCCATAAAATACGCAATGAGGAAGCACAGGCGTTTGGAGGAAATAGGGCCAAAGTGGTGTGGTTGGAAGCAGAATTAAATAGAAGGAGATGTCTGGGGACTGCAGAATCAGTTCTTCAGAAATATTTTGTTTCATGAAGGAGCCCTGATTTTATAAACTTTGTTCCAATTAATGAGAAAACAGAAAAATTAAAAGACAAAAAATCCCAATCCACCAGAATTTCCTGTAAGTCAAAAAGTTCCTTTTCTTCACTCTGTCATCCTTTTCACTACAATGATGAGGAATCACAGAATTTCACTGAATTCTATAGATCATAATGAAACAATGAAACAGCTGATGGAGTTGTGATGAGCAGCTCATGGCAAACCAGCCTATTTTCTGTTTGGCAGTGCACCTTGCCTTAAAATGGGGGAACATAACAGTGCGATATACTTTCTTAATTTTTTTTCATGCCGCAAGGGTTTTTCATAAGCAATCTCTGTGCTTTCCATGTAGCTTCCATTAGATGAGCATATATAATTGCTTGAAAATACTTAAAGCAATTATTGATACTTTCAATTATTGATACTTTGATAAACTTTCCCCAAAGAAGAAAATTATAATAAGAGGTGTAGAAAAACCTGAACATTGATGGAATTGGAGAAATTGGCCTGATAAGTCTTTTACTACTTAGATAAAATTGTCATATAGCGTCACTAATCAGGATTCTAATACATAACAGATTGATTGCTTCTAAGGAGGAACAGGATCTTTTTTCCTGTAACTGTGGGAAAGGATGAGGGCGACACAGAAGCATGGGAAGGAAAAATGAATTTAATTTGGAACAGTGACAATCAAGATGGTATTTTCAGAAGCAGCTTTCTAACTCTTGAGATGAACCTACAGAGTGAAGTGTCTCCAGACTGAAATGTCCCCATGGAAGATTTTTTAGAAGAGCATAACAAAACATCCATAAGGACAATCTAAACATATGTTTTCCTGCTGAAGCGAATGAAGTTGGACTAGGCCATTTTCACAGCATTTTTATTTTAATGTGTACTGTGCTTCTCTTTCCCTGCATAGAGTGTATTAGCACTTACAGTCCTATTTGATTGAATTTTAAAGTGGAGGCAACTTTATTTTTTGAGCACCTGTTCTGGAGCTTGGCTCCTTTTCATTGAAAAGAATTGTCTGGAAATTGTTTCTTCAGGATTTTCCGAGGTGCAGAATATCTTTGCATGCACAGGAGTAGAAAAAAATGCATAAAGATAGTTTATTGGCTTACAGTTTGATGACCAGCCTCAACATTAAATACATGGCAGGATAGGTACTGCATTTTTGGATTTTGAGTGTATGTATGTCTTCAAATCTTATAGTTTAATTGAGCCCCATATGATGCAAAAAAGCCTGAAATAAATTATCAGCGAGCACTAAAGCAAGTTTCTTTTCAACTTGAGCCCTTACTTCACCTGAACTGATATTACTTGCTAATAAGTCAGATATGGTCAAATCCAATAGTTAAGGGAAACATATTTTTGTCAGGAAAACTTGACTTTATCATTGTTCTGAACAAGTTCCAGATATACTCAAGGCTCATAGAAAATTCCAGACTGAAGCATGCCAATTATTTGGAATTTTTTAATTTGGGTAATGTTCATGCTCCATTCCCCTATTCTACCTTGAGTCTTAAGAGTTGCTTTTCGAAGTAAAAACGAATTTTTGAATTGTATCATTCCCCTTCCCCAGCACTGATAGCATTACAAGAACACACGGTGTTGCTGAAGGAGTCTGTTGTTTTTTAAGAATCGGGATTCACAATCTATGAGATGCAATATAAGACGTTTTGGGTTTTATGAGCCAGTTTTAAAACATTCTTCCTTAATGGTGGCTACTAGCCAGAATAATTTCATTTTGATGGGACCAAGAAGTCAAAAGATATAGAGTGCAAAGAAATGGAAATATTACTGTTAAAAACAACTGTCAGAATTCAGCACTTGACTGGAATAGATACAATGATTATCTTGACTGTGAAAAAGAATCACTGAGGGAATCATGGCTTTTCATATATTTTGAAATTTGATTTAAAACAATTGCAAAGAACTAACTAATGTGCCTAGTTACTTAGTAATGTAATTTTGGGTTGCAAGAGGGAGCATAGGATAACAAATATTTGCCCTGTTTCCAGCTGCTGTGCAAAACATTTGGCTTCACTTAGACTGGCAGCAGCAAGCTGTTGAGGTCTTTTGTGAGAATGATTCTGTAATGGATTTACTGATTTGTCTAAATCTGATGATGAATGTTTCCAAATACAGCCCACTTCACTTTCAGAAAGCATTATCTGTTTCATTACAAGCTTGCTTTCCCTAGAGAACTACTTAGTGAGCAGCAGTTTCTTTTGTGTGTGTGTGACAAGCCTCCAAATCTGTGGTCAGACAGGTATGTCCGGGAAGTATGATCAGACTTTCAAGGGTGCTCTGACTCTAAGCTTCCCTTTCCAAATTTCTATTGTTCCATCTTTCCGCTCTTTCTTCGATGTCACAAACCATCAAGAATACAAAGATCTACATTCTGCTTTTACATGTCAGCCTTCTGTCTTTTATTTCACTTTGTCTCTCTACTTTCTTTGAAGCCCTTGTAATGAGCACCATGATGCCTTTCATCTAAAGAATCTACCACTTTGAAAGACTTTATATGAAAATGAATTGCTTTCCAATTAAAAATGGATGTATGGGAATTGTCTCCCTTACTGATTCACTGTTAGGGAGAGAAGACAGTCGCCTTCTTCCTTTCTGCAGCCCACTTATCTGAGAAGACTGGCTGGTTACAGTTGCTCGTCGGGAGGAGGTGTAACTGCTGAAAGACCGTGAGTCTTTAGGAGAAACTCTCAGCAGGGATCCAAGGCAAGGAACATATGTTGCAATGGCTTTTCTAATGGATGAGAGGTAGAACCAGTCAGATTTTTTTTCTGTTAGCACAAAAATTCAGTCATCATAAACAATGCATTTATTCAGAGAGATGAACTGATGCTGCATGGACTGGAAAATTACTGGGTACAAAAAGAGTCTTCCAGACATCCAATACCTCCTATATAATCACCCTGCAAGATCATTTATTCACAGTGTTCTGCAGAACTCAAATTTATTCCTTGGCAGAAAAGAGCATTAAAGTATAACTCTTCAAACTGAAGTGAGCTATTAAAATGATGTTTTATCTGCTTTCAGCTTAATCAGGGCAAAAATAAAATTCTGTCTCTTTAAACTGAACCTTGTGGAAGTACCACGTAATGAATCATTTTAATCTTCCCCTAAGCAGCTATTCTAGCTTCCTCTTGCACATCTGTTTGCCAGCTATCTGTGTTGGATAAAAAGTGCGCTTATATTACAGTATTTCTTTCCTCATATGCAATACAAGGAAATTCTTTTGCCTAGCTTTCATTTTCCTCCCAAGCCTTCCCCACTCAGATGTTCATGTTCCCCTCTTCTCTGTTCAGTTCCCCAGCACGTCTTTGTAAAGGGTGAAACAGCAACATGTTTATGGTTTTGCTGCTATCCATTAGATCTCACAGCCTGCATCTTAAACCTGATATTATAATGACCCTAGCTGTTACAACTCAGAAGAAATACTATCTGAAAAATGAAAGCTTGAAGAAAGGTGGGGAAGATGCACAAAACAAGGAAGGGAAGAGGTAGCTTGACTTTATGGAATTGCATCTCTCACTGGCCTGGTTAATTTAACAAACTGCTATTTGCAACACTGACAGATCGATAGTTTAAAACTTTATGGTGCTTTATTTTGGAGTGGGAAGTTCTCCATCTTTTATCCTGTAATCTGTAAGTACAGATCAGTATCCATAAACATCTCTTAATTCCCATCTGTACAGTAATTTGTTCTAGGTACGAGTTCCACTGATATTTATATGGCTTTAAGAAGTTTTTTTTTGGGGAAAGCAAAGCTGTCTTGCAGAGGTAAAATGGGCAGATGGAGTGGAGCTCAGGTTGTAGTCCTAAAAGTGCCAAGTTACTGTCTGGTTTTCTTTGCAATATTAAACATAGCTTTTAAGAGTGAACTTACCTGTATTTGGGGTGAGTGATGGCATAAACAATTGGGTTATGGATGACAGAAGCTTTGGCAATCACGGCTGGTATGGAGTTCATGAAGGGTGTTAGGATATGAGAATACCTAGAGTAGTGCAAATGTATAATGTATTACATATTTAGTATTGAGTTCTGTGTAGTCTATGCACTTGTACACTGACAGCACAATACTTCCTTAGTGCTCCAGAGAGAGTAAAAGGTGGAGTTCTCTACCCAAACAGTGAGAGAACAAATTTTGCATCCTTTGACTGTAAAGATCAACACCAACCTAACTGCATTTCTGAGAAACATGATTTTCTTGGGGCTTCTCACAGCAGTTCACTACTATGACTCAGGATGGTGGTAATTCCCATGTTATTTATTCTAGGGACGAAGTCAGCCTTCAATAAGAGAATGTGCATTCATCAGAGTATCTGTTCCAAACTCAGCAGATATACTTGCTGAGTAATGTATTCCTAAATAGGTATGCAGAATGAGGCATTATAGGGTCAGATGACTGATAAACCTATTTTCCGATTCAAACTTTGTTTTTTGCCTGATCTGAACTGAGAAGTGAAAGGGAAGTATTTTTCTGAACTAAACAGTGAAGGGAAAGTATTTTCACGTGTCATGTTATGCTCATGTGTTACTGTGACCATGCATATATGCAGGTGATGTGACTCTAAAGGATAAAAGAATTATAATTGATGTATATCTTCCATGCTGCTATCAGCCAGTTGATTTTTGAAGACAACTTGAAGTAACTCATAAGGTCCTGGTCAGAAGAAAGTATGTACTATTTTTGAACTAGCTTATACATGTAAGCAGCTTGTTGTAACACAAAAAAATGAACAGACTTTCGTAAGTAAAGGAAGAAAAGAGAGTCAGCCCAAGTGGATCTTTTTGGGCATCTTATATAGCATTTTGCTGCTAAATAAAGTTCATATGATTCAAATAACCCAACATAGAGAATCTGCATTCAGAAATCATGAGCACGGTAATGTTATATTGCCAGTAATAACCTTCCTGATTTTTTTTTTTTTCTAAGTCAAACTGAGAGGAAAAGTCACAGTCAGCATGTGCCTCATTTGTTAACTGTCACTCCTAAATATATGAATGTTTTGGATGCACTTCAGGCATTAAACTTGACAGGTAGCTTTGACTTTCATCTGTCTTCTACAATTTCACACCTTTTGCTTTCACTGAATATTCCTTTGCTGATAATTACCCAGCAAAAGCTACCAGAGCAACAACAGAGTATGGTGACCATGAAATGACATAAAACAAGATGACAATCAGTGCAATTTTGGCCATCTTCCACTCATTTTTCATCCTCTGATACTGTTTCTGGCATTCTTTATTTCCATGTTTGTATCCAAATGTCTGGATAGACCTATGGGAAATAACCATACAACAAAAACAGAAAAAAAAAAAAAAAAAAGAGGAGGTAGGGAATTGAGCCAATAGCTTCATAAAATGGGGCGACAATTACTTTTATGCTATTTCATGCTAAAAGTCATGCACTTTTAATGTGTGTTAATGTATATATGTGACAGCTTGTTCACAATTCAATCCACTTTTATTAAGCTAATCAATGGCAAAATTCACTTGTGCCTCAGTGAAGAAAATAGTCCTGTACCAGAAGAATTTCCACGTAAATCAGGCATTCAAGCCAATTGAACAATGCAATATTAAATATAGTTAGAGAAGCCTTTACTTCCCTTGATCTGATTTTGCTACCTTCCTCTTGCCCTGTGCTTCTGAGCTCTGGGACTAGATATTCTGATACCTGCAAGACAGATATCTGCAGATTACAAATGTAGTGGCAGACACTGGCCTTTAGTTTTACAATAGTTTTTGTTTCAGAGACCTGTGATAAAATGTTTTACATATTTTTCACCCTTTGTTAAACATGGGATTTGTAGTTCAATTCCACCTATTTTTCTGTGGAATAGTTGTTGATACACTGTTGTTACATGTCTCTGATGTCCTCATAGTATTTCCTTTGGTTGGTTAATTTCTGCAGTCCTTCCTTATCCCTCCGATTTCTGTTGTTGCTACTCATACCCTTCTCCATGTCGTTAGACAATATACTGAACAGCTCTGGTTTACATTCAGGAATGGTTTTCCAAGAATCACAATTCTTACCATGTTGGCTATTGACGGAATTCTTTTTTAGTTTCCTGTCTTAGTCGTGCAAACAAATTAAAATTGAAAAGCTTCCCAATTTTCTTCTGTTAGTCTTTGTTTCAAGAAAAGAAGCTGTCACTTAAGCAGAAGGCAAAAACTGAAGATTGTTGACTACTTACTTGTCGGCCTTCTTGATAGCCTCAAATATAAAGATGTAGCTGTATATGATAGCAATCAAAGGAATGAAAAAGACAAAGCAGAAAAGAAGCATCGTGTAGGCGCGGACTGATGGTGTGAAAGTCATGTAGTCCCAGGAACAGGAAGTCAGCAAACCCTCAGGAACATACGCACCTAGAAAAAAAAAGGCAGGAGAAGTCATAAGCCATGGATTGCCGCTTATTCTGAGTCCAAGACTTAGAGAAAAACACTCAGAATAACACGGCATTTAGTCCTTTTCTATTAGAGGGAAAAAGAGTTTAAAAGCATACATGATTCTTCAGTTAAAGTACCTCATATTTTTTTTTTTCCTTTTACTGTGTGGCCCTGTTGTATTTCTGTTTTGTTCATATTGGAAAAGTGAATAATTTTATGTTAGTTCTTAATATTGTTTAAAGCTCAACATAGTCAAATGGCATCTCTCCGAATACTTCAGTGGGTCTTGGATGCAACCTGTATTGTTTTTAAATGTCTTCATGTCATGTCATGTCAGTTTGCCATCTTCCCAAGGAGTGAAATGAAACTGATTGCTCTAGCTACCAGTTTTTTAAGCTTGTGCAGATAATTTACTGTGCAAAGGAGAGAGGTTTATTGTGCAGATCAAATTAATTTTGTTGAAGTAAAGTTTGAGTACAAGTGAAAAAAAGCCACATACATACATAATATTCTGCCTGACATAAAACATAATCTCCTTAAAGGAACTGTGTCAAACTGTGAAGTAAAGAAATTGTTAACAGCAATAACTTTTTACCTTTGCATTTTACTTTGCATGGTTTACAGTGATATTTTCTGTTGAATTCTTAAGCATATTGTACCAGATATGCTCATATGCATCTAATTACCATATGAGAGTTAGTACTGTGGATAGTATTAGAATCTAATTACAAGGTAATAACACCCTTCAAGCAATTATTCCACTTTCTCCTATTAAGAATGTAAGACTATATTGTCATTTTGTCATTCTAACAGCTCCTTGTTCAACTAAAAGTTGCTTCTCCCAGTATTGTAGTTTGCCTGCTTAAATGTGCTTCATGAGGGACCAGAATGACAATAACAAAAATCTGCTGAAATTCTACTCAGGGACTGAGTTGGTTGCAGCATCCTTTGTGAAAATCAAACATTGCTATATTCTCAGCTCAGCTGAGCTGACACATTCTCTTCTGGAATTAGAGAGCACAATAATGAGCAGGAGTTTTGAATGATGAGTTCTTTCTAACATACTGACTGAAACTAGAGGCTCACAGAAAACAGATATATGATAGTGAGGCAGATTCAAACGACAAAGAGTAACAGAAACTCCCTTTGTTACAAGTTGCAAGGGTCAAGATGCTATATGTGTGTTCCAATTTGCAGACATAAATTTCACATCTACAAAAGCAAAGTAATAAGGTAGTTATTGCTAAATGCTATCCCTGTTGGAAGCCTTAGTGAAGATATCAATGGCTGAAAGGAGAATGTGACCAACACCTAGCGCAATTTGCCCATCTAGAACACAGCCAAGACTCACTGAAGATGTACTTGCACAAAATACTCAGACTGCATTCCTGTTTTATAAAGAAATCTAGATCGACAGGACTATCTTACACAGTGCCTTTGGGTAGGAAAAAAGGGATCAGAAAAAACCCAATTTCTTTCACTTTCATATTGGCTCAACAGAAGCAGGTGTGCAGATACATCCTTCATAAATTTTGGCCTTGACTTTGTCTACTGTTCTTTATTCAGTAAGTAATGAGCTTAAGGAAAAGCGTCATAGCCATGTGGTATGCTGTAATAAACACTGGATTTTTTTCTTTTGACCAGAGATCTTCAGTTTCAATATGTATTTTATCAGTTTTCTTCAAACTGATTTATTCAAGTCTAGTATGAAAGACATTAATTCAACCCTCTTCTATAACTGTAACTGATCTTTAATCCAGTGCTATGAGGGAAAAAAAACTTGTATTCTATTTCACTTACTCCATCCAAAGAAGGGTGGGAGGCTCCAAGCCAAAGAGTACAGCCAGACTCCTACCAGGATTATTAGGGCCTTCTTCTTAGACGTCACTCCAACAGAAGCCAGAGGTTTTGTGATGACAAAATATCTGTCCAAGGCAATCACCATCAAAGTGATCATAGATGTAATGCCAAAAAGAGCTCCGCAGAAGGCATACAGCTCACAGCCTTTCAATGAAGATGACAGAAGTAGCAGTGAAATTAATCTACCCATGCTAATTAATTTCTGGGAGAGTTCAAGTCTGTGTTTCTTGTGAACTAATGTATTTTGGAATTTGTGCAGCAATGGAATTTCAGTTTTCCTGCAGTTGTAATGCTATTTCAAGTCTGCTGTCTGTCTTGCTAATGACATTATCCATGGAAAAAAACTTCAAAGATTTTATTTGCTTGAATTGCTGGAGAGACAGGGATACTTAACGTATTTTCACTCACTGATTTCTGATGTTTCTAGTGGGATCATTTCAACCGTCATTAATATCTTGTTTAAGTCCAGTTTTACTGCAGCTCCCATAGAAACAGCTGTTTTACTTAACAATGGCTTATAGCTACTTTGATATTATGGATCCATTTATATCTCAAAGTCAAGTAAATATGCAGACTATGAATATATTAATGAGTGATTTTAATTATTCAAACAACCTAATGACTAAAAGCAGGCGTTGGTGGTTTTTTATGGGGTGTTTGTTTTTAATTTTATTCTAACGTGCATGCAACTGAACGCTTTTTGCTTTTGGTCATCAGAGAACAAAATAGCAAAACTGCTTCTCTGAGCTCCCTCTCTGTCTTCCTCTTACTACAGTTATATAGGAAGAATGAAAGCAGCTTCATGCCACGTTTTCTTACTGCCCAGGAAATGTTCAGTTAATGTGTCTGTTGTGAAAACTCACTTTTGCCAGGCTTTATTGCCTCACTTGCGGGGTGCAAGTCCAAGAAGAGCTTTTAAGCTGGTGTGTTGCGGGGTTGTGCTTCTTTGTCATAGGACTCTGCCAGTAACTAAGCTGTGAGATGACTGGGGAAGAATACTGGCAAGAAGACTAGTCCTGTGTCTTACAGTGCTAATGTCGCTTTTGCATCTATCTCATGTCTGTAATTTTCCTCACCCTGGTGGGAAGGTATTCACTGCACCCAGACAAAAATGTTCAAACATTTGTGTCAACATTGAAACAATGTTGAGAAATATTCTCCATATTGCAAGTGTACCTGAGGATAAGACAATAGTATAATAGATTAACTACCACTATGGTAAGAACATACTTAGTGATATCTTAGAAAGAATATATACAAACCTTTCTCACCAAAAATCCAGCGTTTGTGGAGGCTGTTGGTGAAAAAAACTGGAGACTGCGTGATAGACATCAGGAAGTCACTAATAGCTAGATTGACGATAAAAACGTTGGCTGGAGTCTGAAGGCTCCTGCTCCTACAAAGATCAGAAGGAAAGTTGCTAAACACTTCTGCACTGTGAATTGTGGCGTTACTCTTTACTGTGAGCTGTGACAGCTTCACAAATATCAACGCAAACTACATAGCAAGTTGGAGCAGAGTGCTTCTCGGTTCCCTCATGAGAGAACATAAGCAAGGCTCAGTTTTACACTCTTATACTCCTGTTCACATTAAAGGATTGTTTTGATAACCAGTTCAGTGCTGAGGATAAATCATATTGTTCTTTAAATACCCTGACCCAGTGCACTGCGTGTCCGTGATTAACAGGAAATTAAACTTGCTGTACTCTGTGGATTTGCTGGATCTGGGTCATGCTAAGCAGGGGAAGGAGAGTGCATTTTCTACTGCTGATAAGATGAACAGTGACTTCCAAATCCAGGGATTAAACAAACTCACTATGTACCACATTAAGCATTTTGTTTTACATCAGTTCGTCTCTATGACACTCATTTCACTGGCCCAGACACTGACTTTAAAGAGATCAACAGCGAGCCTTCAGTGTATCCTGCCTGTATATGTTATTCATACTACTATGGTAAAGCATTTTAAAGGGTACACATAAAAGCTCAACTGAGAGCTCCTCAGTTTGGGGCTTAGTGTAACTTTTTAGCTCCTTTCTAAAATTTTCAGTCTTAGACACAATTGAAAAATACCAGAATAAATGGAAGTTCTTTGCACTGATCCAGAATCAATCACTAGGACTACTCTCAACTATCCTTCGATTTAGGAGCAAGGAGATATTATTAGAAGATGCTTATGGGCTGCTTGTATTTGTTCAGTAGTCTACAAAGTTACTGAACATATTTCTGTTTCAGGCAGCTACAGTTTGCCATTACATGAGACTGCTTTGTAGGCATCTGATGTGTTCTCCAAACTTCTGATGTACTTGTTTCCTTGCTATCAGTATCCCTCTCTGTCTTCATAACATCTTCAAATGAAGACAAACTGTGTCCTCCAGTGCAACTGCCATGACTGGATTTCCTGTGTGGGACCAGCCAAAGAGCTGAGGTGGCTTATCTGCTTCATCCTCACATATCTGGTCCGCATGCCAACACCTTTTCTGTTCTTAAGGCCATGTTATTCACACTTAAGTGTTGGTATCTACTCTTAATGCACATAATGAAACCTGCCGTTTAACACACCACGTAAACATAGTCTTGAAAATCAGACTGCCACCCACACTCCAGTGATTTAAGTTAACACAGCCAAATTAGCATATAATTTCCGTTATTTTTGTTTATTACATTAGAGCCTAAAGACCAATCATGAAGTAGAAGCTCACTGGCCTGGACATCATGCCAATGCTCTGCCCCAGCGTGACAAAACAGAAACAAGATGAGTGAACAGAAATGGTGAAAATACCACGTTTTTGTCAGAGATACAATTTCCTTCAGATATAAAAATTGGAATGTGGCTTCAGTTAAAAGGAAATAACCGAAGTGTTAGAAAATGTGAAAACAAGAGACATGGCCAGTAATGAACAGAAGGGGAAAAGAAACTGAGTAGTAAGCAGCAGGAGAAAGGAAATATCTAAACTAGAGAAGATATGTAGGAAACACCAGTGCAAAACATCCCATCAGACCAGTGCAGAAATAGTTCAGCCAGTAGAAAAAAAATCACTGGAAGGTTTCTGCTTTGGCTGCTTTCCTATTGCTTGCCATATCTGAGGGATTCTTTGCAATGTCACTAACAATTTGTCTCTGCTTATGGTTAATTGGAGGAAGTCAGGGAAGTGGCAGGTTGCCACTTTTTTTTCCCCATAGCAACATCTCTTGGTGCATTTTACTATGTCTGTGTAGTAGTCTCATAGTATGCCTGAGCTGCATTTGCAGAGCACAATGAAGGTACTGTTTGTAAATTTGAGTATTTAAAAAAAAAAAACATCCAAAAGAAAGATACCTGCAGAAAACATAGATGACCAGGAAATTACCCAGAGTTCCTGTGATCCCCACTAGAAGAATGACTACTCCAATTGTATAATGGGCATGGTCTGGGACATCCACTGTAGGAAAGGCACCAGGAACATCTTGCACTGTCATCTTTTGTGGAATAAACAAGAGGTCATAAGTACATCGTCAGACTTCACTGAAAAAGCTGGCATGTGGTTCTCTAGAAGAAGAAATGGTCAAGAATGCAAAAATACAGCAAGCAAAAAAAAAAAATCCTTTATACCTTGTGCCTGGTTTCCATACCAGTTCTGTTTTTGCTCCGCACTGAATGAAGGTATTTTGCTCTGTGAAGTATGTGATAAAGCACTTGGTCAAAGCATTTAATCAACTAATAACTCATAGCAAAATACAGTAGCTAAGTCTGAAAACTACAGCATTTTAAATAGTAATTTAAAACCTTTTTTAGAGAAGTATCAGAAGCCACAAACACATTTCAGGCGGAGTGATCCCAGATTAGTAATGAGGCAAACAATAGGGTAGCACCCAGGAAGTAGGATGACCTGATATAAATTGAAGAGGAGAAAAGAACAGCTGTCCAAACCATCACTGTTCTGCTGCCTTTTGATATAAGGTCAGGCAAGGAGATGTAACCACTCACCTCTGTACAACTGCTACTGTCCTAAATGTGTCTTGGCATCAGCTCCAACCAGCTAATGGACCCATGAAAAATAGCAAGCCCCATCCTCATTCATCTGCACAGACAGATCCAGTCTCCTCTTCGTAGCCAGGCTTTTGTTAAAGGGTGGCACTCTCTCTGGAATGGCATGCCATGGCCATTGCTCAGAACTCAAGCCTGCAAGCTGTGGCCATGGCATTCCTCAGCTGCTGAGCTATGAGAATTGCACCAGGGCTGGGAATTGCTCAGGAGATATTGTTTGTAGCCCGCCTGCTGTGAAACCTGTCAACTTGTCTGTGGCCTAGGATTGAGGGCAAGGGAATTGACTGTACCGAGGTCTGTGCCTGTATCAAGCTTAAATCATGCTATGAGGCTGGATATGTTCTTTCCAACCACCAGCGCTGGCAGGGGGTGGCACAGCTGTCATATTCCATCATTCCTTCCCAGGAAAAGGAAGGTCACTGGCAGGAAAGGAGGAAAATGCACAGAGGTAGGTATGAAGTTCTCCCTTTTAAGCTACAGTTGTGTTAGTAGTTGGCATTCACTGTTAGAGTGTGATGCAGAAATGCCTTTAATGACATCCCGTTTACGAAAGGAAACGGGTATTTTCAGACAACAGAGGCAGATATTACTTCTGAATGTATTTCTGAGATTGGGCTGAAGTTACTAGAGACAGTGCATATTTAAAACCAGTGTGCTGGTGTCAAGAGGTGAACCCCAGGAGTGTCTGGAATTCTGGAAGAGATTGTCTTTGCTTGTGTGCTGAAGATCTGCCCACAGCAATCCTCAACAACTAGAGCATGCTCCCTAGGTTTCTACTTTAGCAGTAATCAAATGCTGGACAGATACTCTGATGTTCAAGAGTTAAAAGGTAGCTCTGGGTGTTGTTATAATTGGAGGAAAATGTTTAGGCTGACACACTAACTGAATGACAGTATCATGACTATTTTTCAGGT
Organism: Patagioenas fasciata; assembly: GCF_037038585.1. Taxonomy (NCBI): domain Eukaryota; kingdom Metazoa; phylum Chordata; class Aves; order Columbiformes; family Columbidae; genus Patagioenas; species Patagioenas fasciata. The sequence continues at coordinate 13,714,018 of NC_092527.1, read as the reverse complement.
TCCTGCAGCAAATAAGTTGGCATCACATCATGAACATCAATGGGCATCTTGCCTCGATAGTAATTGCTGCGCTTAACATGCTGCCTGTAAAATAACAAAATCCCATACTAAGAGCAAGTAGAGAGGGACAGCCTGAGATAAACCAGTTTTAAATAAATGAAATCAAGTTCTTTGGTTTGGGGTTTCTCTCTTCTCCTTAGCCTTGTGGCTAGAACATTTTTTAATTGCTGTTCTACATAGAGTTAATGATGATTATTAATGGAATGGGGATTTCTTATGTTTTTCCGTGTAACCATCCGTTTAATCAGAACTTGATCACGGTAACAGAAATGAAGCAACTAAAGGAGCTTGTTTTGGCTAAGAACAGATTAAAATGGCTTTAATTTGAATTAAATTTGTGGAGGACTAAGAACAACGAAAAAAATTAAAAGAAATATAAATAAAAATGTCAGGTGTGAAAAAAATAAAGGAAAAATAGTTATATAGGAGCAGTGATAGGACATAAATAATAACAAATATATGGGCAAATAAAAGATCGGTAGAAAAGAGCAATAAAATCACATTTTAATGTGCACTTCCTGTAGGCCTGAGATTTTTTTTTACCATGGGGTCCAACTCTGGCTGTTTTCTAAGAGGAAAAAGACAATTATTTTAAAGGTTCATTTTGCTGTTTTGGTTGGAAATGCTGGTCTGATTCAAAGCTTAAGTCAAAGAAAGGTGCTGGTTGACTGACAAGGCATTAGATCAGGCCTGAGCACTGCAAATTCATCACAGAGCTGCGTGCATACAGCTTCCTTAGCAGAAGATGAAAACACCTGCCTGTTCAGCTCTAGATCTTCTAATGGAATTGTATGCCAAAAGAAAGAACAGGGGGAAAAAATTAGTGCTAGAGGAAGTCAGGTCAGCAAGTTAATCAAGAAATGAGATAATTCCCAAAGCTTTTACCTATTCAGTTTCTCCAGCAGATTAGCTGTGTTTAGTCTGTTTTCTGTTGTCATCCCGCATTATAAGTACTTGGTTGGCAAGAAAGAATAAAAATTCCACTGCTGCCATCCCCACTGTAGCAACTGTCCTTTGAGGATACTCTGAACAACTACTTCAGTGGCACTGATAACACATAGCATTGTTGCCATGCATGTTTTTCTGTTCAGCCTTCTTTCTATAAACACCTTATAATAAAGAAAAATGAACAGGCAAAAGCAGCACTTCATTATTTCGCCCCCAAGTGACAGAACACCACAGTTTATTTAATGTAACGTGGTTCAAAACATCACCGGATGCACAAAGAAACTGAACTGGAAGCTAAATTTTGGACATTTTCCAGTACATGGACAGTGGACTACAGCTTTCCTGAGTCAACAAATAGAAGATGCTTGTACCTGAGGCTTTGGACCACTGGGTGCCAGTATATTCATGGGCCTACTGTGCTGTGGGTGGCTTAGACTGGTATTAATTCTGTAGGAAACAATTCTTTGGAAAGCACCAACTTCCTAACAGTCAGTATCAATAATGCAATTTTCCCAAGCAAGCAAAGGAAACAGTCATGGAATCTGTGGAAGACATCAAGGTAGTAACTGTAATGTAACAAAATGTCTTCACAGTAAGTACCAAGGGTCAGTTGGATAACATACTTTCTAACCAAGGACAGCATTTTAGTCAACCTTAAAAGCAAGTTTTATAATATTCTTCAGGTATATATGAAAACTGGCCTTTATCTAGAACTGTAAAATAATTTGTGTTTTTAAAATCTAATAGGCATGTCATTTATTATTTATTATTTCTTTACACTGTAGTTTTGCATAATCAAATAAACAATTTTGGAGTGGTAAGGAACTTGGGAAGTGACACACTGATTCAGACCAGCATTCCTGACAAAACACTAACCTGTCTTTAGGCATGACTGGCTGTTTCACAGAGCTGTGAAACATTAATGATGAACAGTCACATGGGAATTTCATTTTCAGAATAGACTCCCAGCAGTCGGGTTTTACCCTAAAACAGGGTTGTTATCCCTTTGAAAGGATTATCTTAGTGGAGGATATTTTTATCCTCCATATGCAGGTGTAATCCTTTTCTAAATCCTACTCTATCATTTGCCTCAGTAGAGTTGGTGGCTAGAAGTTATGAAGTTAGAAGCTGCTCTGTGTTAGTGTATTTCCTTCCAGCAGGTTTAAGTGTGTCCTTATGGAAACACTAGAATAGAGAGAAACAGGAAGCTTTAATGCACCCTGCCTTCTTAAAATGCTTTTTGTTCTCCCTAAAGGAATGCTTGTCTACTGCCTACGAGAAAACAGCTAAATCACAGCTGACTGTGTTTTCAGTTACCATTCAATAAACTTGACTGAGACTTGCAAACTTGAGATGCTTTTTGGGACTCCGGAAAAAATGAAATGTCTGATAGATAAATATGTGTAAATCCTTGCTGTTCTGGACTTGTCTGTAGAGGCTGCAGCACAACATGGGGCCTTGTTATTCTATATTTATGGTCTGCTGCCACGGCTGGTCACAAAGGAGGCAGAATTCTTTCTAGCGGGCCAATGTGAGGAGCCAGCCAGCTTCTTCAGCAGGAGGGCAGCACACAGTTCCTTCTGCTAAGGCTTTGTACAAGCAGAGAAGGGGTAAAAAATGAATCAGCTACAGGAAACATCAGTGTAGGACAAAACTTATATTTCAGTATGAGGTTTGTCAAGACTCTGCAAGACACTTTGCACTTAGGACAAAACCATGATTCTGAAATGATTTGCCCAGGTTAGAGGGAAGTCCAGATCAGATAAACTCAGGATTATTTGATGCCTGCATCTATTCTGTCTTGGGAATCTGTTTATTATACACATTTTTCTAAAGAGAAGGTTTTCTAAATAGTTATTTAATAAATGATTAAAAAAAAAACCACATCACAAAACAACCAAACCATTTCACCTGTTACTAACTTCTAGTAGTAGAAGACATACCATTGTTGAAAGTCCAAGCCTAACCCCACTGCCCATAGCATGAGAAAAATATTTGTCGTCCTTTTTTGCTTATCCACATGCAAAGAACACAGTTCCACTACTATTGGGGGCGGGTGGGGAAAATCTGTTCTTTTTCAGACAAAGAAAAAAAATAATATCACCTGATTACTGAAGTCCTGCTGAAGCTAATAGTGATGTGGCAGGAACAAGGCCATGCATGTAAATACTTGTACTGAATATAGATTTTATTTGATACAGCCCACTCCTCACATTCTCCTAATGGCAAGAGTATAAAGCAAGGTTAATTTATACTTATAGGGAAAGAAGAAATCCTCGTAAAGTCATTTAGGGATTTGAACAGTCCCACGTTGACTTTGGCAATGTATCAGGTTTCTTTGTTCTTAATTTTCCTACAAACACAGGTAATGAAGCCACTTATTTACACAGTATGACTTACACAACCAATAGAAGTCTTAGGCCTTTTTCATTACAACAGATCATATAGTTTAGAGCATTTATCAGAACAGAAATACTGTAGTTTCCTAGGGTTTCTACGTGCAGTGTTTGTACTGCCTGCCTACAAGGGGCCTCAAACAACTGAGAGCACTTATTTTGCCTCACAGCTCTTTGCTCTGATTTCTGAGGTTGCCTCTGTAGGCACTTGCTCTATGATGACAGGCAGCACAAAGAGAAGTGTAATCCCACCTCAATTATGGTTTCAGGAGGGCGACGCCAACTGCTAAGCCCTCTTTCCAATAGGCAGCAGGGCTTTCCATAGACGATGTTTGTCCTGTTGAGCAATTTGGATAGCAGATTTTGTATCCTGTCTCCCGGATTTAATTTCAACACAAGCAGCACATATTGCTTTCAGTCCTGAAACTCTCTTAAACCAATTTTTGTGTCAAATTAAAATGCAAAAGTTTGAAAACACTTTTGCTTGACCTAGGCAGAAGAAACAGACAGCTATTTACCTCTTCTAGCAGATAAGGAAAAAATCCGGTTTTCATTTTCCGCTATAAAACACACTGTCTCTGCAATCCTTTTCCATTTTGCAATGTGCTTTCCAGTTCTTCTCCCTCCCTGCTGTGTTCTGCTATCTATCCTCTTTCATATGTTATCCATCTAATTTATTTGTAAGCACCTCAGTTCAGGACACTTCTCGGTTTATTTTCTGTAATACACTCCACACAGTCAGGTTTTATTAAAAAAATAAATAAATAAAAAGACTGCATTTTTACTATGCAAATAATAAAATATTTACTGGTCCTTCATTATAAATTAGGATCCAACTGAAGCACCCAATCCAACATCCTGAATGCATAAAAAAATTTGGGAGTGTTTGAAACTTACACACAATTTTTAAGTGTCCACAGTGTTATGTGGGCCATACCAAAACACCTGGTGTGACCACATCAAGATTTTAAGTTGCATTTCAGCTTTTAAAAGCTCAAAAAATTAGCTTGGGTCATTTTTCTATTCTTTAGTTTTAAAGAGATTTTTGTATAAAGAGCAGGTAAAGAAAACTTCGTAGTCCTAAAGTATGCTGAGATACACAACCAGAAAGTGGACTTGTGAGCTCCTTCGGTTTGGGGCTTGTGGGGTAGAATGGAGAATATTTTCAGCATGCCCAAATAAATTCCATCCATAAGTGTCATCCTAACAGATTCTCACCTTCACACTTCTAAGGAAATTTTCATTCTGTTTAGTACTTAACGGCTGAGAAAGAGCTTTGATAGAACTTTATTTGGGAAAATTTTCTGAACAGCTCTCTTGGATAACTGCAAATAACAACTGTAACATGTACATAAGCATTTCACTGCACCTACAGACTAGGACAGAAATTACAAGTATTTCCATCTTGAATAGTAGCATGAGAGCATTGTGTTTGAACTGCTAAACAGCTGTTTAATGCGCAAGAACATGTTGTTTTGATAGTTTGCACCATATTTGGAGTACTTTGCCATTAGACATTCCTCCCTGTCTTCTGCCCATGTAACTGCTGAAAAACACTGTTTCTACAGTCCTTTCTGCAGTAAATAAATAGCTAAAGGAATAAAAAGGAAATTTTAAAGTTATCATTATGTTGTTCACTATTGCATTACAGCATTAAATGTGTACATGCTGCTTAAATGTCCATTTACAGTTCTATAAATGCCAGCTTCGCCAGCAGAACTACTTACTACAGCTTTTAGTGACAGAAAACACTTACTGTCGGGGCTCCAAGAGGCAGGTCCATCAGTGTGTAGGCATTGGCTTCCGAGTCATTCCATGCGTTGAAGGACTCCACGATTTTGGTGCTGTTGGGGTACTCAAAGGGACAAGAGATCCCCCTTGGAACAGGCTGATTATTCAGGTGAACAAAATCTAAGCAAAAACAAAGAAAGAAAAGCTCTCTTCTGTATTCAAGTCAGCCAATTTACCTTTTCCTGTGTAAAGCAGATTGCCAGATTCTCTGGAATAATGCGAGATCCAGTGCAGAATTTCTCACTAGAGCTTCAGATTGCTTCACTCCATCTTCAGCTTAGCAAAGGGCAGCAGCAGCGGTTTCCATTTAAATACAAGAGACAACAGGGTCCGCACATGCCCAGTTTGGAGCTTGTGCCATCCGGAATTCAGCCTCACTTTAATGACAGTATAAAACTGGTGCTCACTTAAAAAGTGCTCTTATTTTTTTTGCCTTTGACAGATTTCTGTCTGAATTTTAATGCTATATCCACATTATCCTTGTATGAAAACAAAGAAGTCAAAAGATTGGGTTCACTGCCTGTCTTAAATACTAGACCTATTAGACCTTACTGTTTATTTTCACTGTATTGGTAAATTAGTTTTTTGTAGTCTGCTTTTAAAGAAGATGCATGTGTACAGTTCTGCTGAAATTGCCCGAACTCAAATAGATTCTAGTATGTAACAATGTGCTTGTGTGCACTTCTGTCTTGTAGAATTTAGGTCATGATTATTTGTTGGTCTGCTTCTAAAAATAAACAAAAAAATAGGGATAAACCCCAGTGACATCATCCTTCTCTGTTCTTCAGTTAAAAAAAACAAAACACAGCATGCAAATACCTAAGGCAGAGAACAGCAAATAACCACTTGTTGTGTGCTTTCTTTTGCAGTTGTGTTTAGTTAGGGTGTACATTAGATAATCCTTTTTCACACAGATCTTCCTTTACATTGCACTGTGCAAAGAGATACAAATTGTTGTATTCCCAGTTGAAGGCTGGCTTACACTGTGGTAAAGTGAAATTTAATTCCAGGCGAGAATTAGACACAGAGTGTGAAAAACCTGTGCTAGTAGATACTGCAGTCTGAATATCACAGAGTTTAGGCCTTCCACCCACTGTCAAAATGACCCTAATGCAAGCTGTTAGCTTCATTGCAGTTGGTAATAAAAACAGATGATATGAACTGTTTCTGGAAAGCCGTTGTGAAAAGGCTGCGAGCATAGCAGTGGGGACTGTATTCCCTCAGCTCAGAATGGATTTCCCTTCTCAAGTACCTTTCCTTAAATTAGCACTTGCACTACCTAACCTTAAACTGAGGGAAAAGGGATTGCATTTCTTTGCATGAACAGGAGCTGTGCCTCTATATCAAAGGGACTCACCTGTAGTGCTGCAGATTCCCTTTTCTTGATAGTCATTTAAGGAAGACAACATTTACCTTGTGTCACCAGGCCACCAAACATAAACTGGAGGAGTCACTTCTTTTACTTCACAGGTTCTCAAACTGTGAGACCTTAAAAACAATTAGCAGACCTATTGTGAAAGGCAGAGAAATTTCATTGAGTATCCCTGTCCTGTGGTGTTAGGTCGACATAGCCAAGCCAGATTTGACCAGCCATGGCAGAGCTGAGCTCAGAGGCGGCTAATTACTTGGCAGCTTTTCACTTTGTCAATGCCTGACATTTCCTGGTCATTTTCTAGGGTGTAATCTTCGCCTCTTCTCCATGTGTGACACCAGACATACAAATATCAGGGCAATGGTGGATGTGGCATTAATGGTACAAACTTCAAAAGTTATTGATGTGAACTCCAAATCCATCACTCTGTGTTCTTGCATACACAGTGTATGCATGCAGCACACTAAGTAAGAGGCAACAAACAATGGGGTTGGACATTTTGAGGGATAAAACCTTTTTGTAAGATAATTTTGCATTTTACCACTAAAATGGCAGGAGATGTCATTACAGAAAGCCACAATGTGAAACTGGCAAAAGCTTGCACTATCTTCAAATAAAGCCTATCAAGGGAGTAGAACTGAAAATACATTTTAATGATTGAAGTGTAGAGAAAGGAGGGAATGGGAGATCTCCCATTTGCGTGAACTTTATCTTTGAAGTTGTATACAGTTACATCCTGCTCTTAGCAAAATGATAAGATATGAAGTTGGAGACAAACAATCTTCAGTGACAGGCATAAATACTAGATGGAGGTGTTCTTTGACTATGTATTCTAATTTTCTTTCCTCAATTCCTCTTAGTTTTCTGCTTATGTCTTAGTTTTGTGCAATTCCAACTCTCCATTTGTTTACATACAGCTTGTACATTAAGTTTTCCTTGGGTCACAGATTACATTTTTCCTTCCTTCTTATTTCCTCTCATCTCAATAACAAGTCAATGCACTGAAAACGTTTCATTTCCAGTTAGCCTAGAAGTATCCAATTGTTTAGCATTTTTAGGGGAACCCATAATATGTTTGGCAGGGTAATCAAATCATGGAACACAAGTAGTCTTTTTTTTAAGTAAGTCAGACAGTATAGAAACTACATGTCTTCTTGTTTCATTAGATTTAGTGTTGTTGTACATGCCTTTCCACATGGGCTAATTTGATTAGTTCAGCAGCTCCTGAAAGTATATTATGCCAGAATATGCAATATAAAGGAGAGCAAGGAAGTTTCCCCAGTAAGAAGCGCTTGCTAGTCCAGATCGAGCTATTCATTTGCTATCCCTCCTTAGCCGCTGGGTCCTGCTCTTGTGAATGCTGAGCACTTCAAGCTAGGTGAAATTATTTCTGAAAAATGGACCCTAACACTGAGGTTCATGTCCAATGGAAGTGTTCTCACATAATTAGTCTAATCCTGTGTTACAGCCAATTGCTAAAGGTGATTATATGCGATGCCTCAGCTTCCGTGGAAGGAGAGGAATCATGTCCTAGAACTGCCCAAGATGTGAAGAATGAGGCATCTCATACTCTGTACCTACAGCTTGGGAAGTCAGACAAAGACATATACTAGCAAACCATTCACAAAGACTGTTTTCTTTCAGATTTCTAAGTCATAGAACGTCCTGAGTTGGAAGAGACCCACAAGCGTTTGCGATGTAACTTCATAGCTTTTTATGAACTACAGCCAGAAACAGCAAAAAGACCCTGGACTCTGGGGCCTTTCCATTAAACTGAGAAAATTATCTAACAGGACAAGGGAAAGATAATGCATGGGTAAAATTTAATTAAATTCCAAATGAGTATAGGAGTTCTTTCACAATGAGTGAAAGGGAACAGTGTTGTCTTCTTTGGCTGGGAGCTGTGTGGAATGAGGTTTCAGCTCACCTGCAGACATACAGAGTGGACTAAAAGCATAGGTAATCTGCTGCTTAGATCATAAAGATCACTGTTGGGCAACTCCAGGAGAGTTAGAAGACCAGAAGTATGGTCAGCCAGGCATTAATGCCCCTGACACATATTTACAAAAGCTTACCTGGGCTTCCTTAAATTTTATGAAAGATCCCCTAGGCCAGCATGAGGAGAGAGGAATAGACTACTTAGTAATGAGAAGGGTAAGCTCCAACTCTTCTTTGAGTTCAGATACAGTTCTGATATTTGAGTTACCACAAACAAGGAATGCACAAAGCAAGGAAGTTGCATGACTTTTTTTTGTCTTCCTATAATGGAGAGAATGATCATGATAAATCTTGTAACACACTTTGGGGATAACAATGCTACTGTCAAAATATGCTCTGCTTGCCTTCTAAACACACTAGTTTTTTCTATAAGTGATGGAATAGAGGAAGGAATTACTGATTTTTCACTTGAAAGCCTATCCATTTTCAGTATCTGCCTTTTGAAAAGCAATACCACACTAAAATCTGAGCCCATAGCAGCCTTCCTTACACAGTCTCTCCTGTATAGAAATTGTGAGCCTTGGGCATCCGGTGTGGTATTGCTTGTCAGTGGCTGTAACGTCCAAAACCACATTTCTCTGAGAAGTGTTTTCAGAGGCCTGCTTTTATGCTGGTACCTGAAACTTGCTTATCTGCTTCAATATACAGGTGAAAACTAGTTGTTCATTTTAGACAGAAATCTGGCTTCAACCATCTGTGTCCTTTTTGCCTTTTAACAGCCAAGATCTATCAGGTGGGAACTCTCCTACTTCCTAGCTGTTCCCAGACAGCATACTGTGATTTTGGCACCCCAAATAAGACATAAGGTAGAATTGTATAATATTTATCTTCTTTGTGCTCTATTAATCATAGAAATTAAACTTAGTCCTTCATGCCTGGAGTAACTTGGCAAGAGGACACAGAGGCAAGAACACCCTTTGTAAATAAAATTGTTAAACTGAGTACAAAGTTCTAGATGGCCTTTTATGGGAGCACACTGTTGAGATGACCCAAAAATCAATAGACAAAATAGAAAACAGTAAATCAAATCAACATGGTTTCTGCTTAGCTGTAGAAGTGAATGATTCACCTCATAGGTAGTTCTAATTTTATAAGAAAGCCGACATCTATGGTGACCACCAGAAGCACAAACTGCTGGGTACAGCCAGTGAGCATGTAACACTGTGGAGCTGCTTAGCCCCACAGCAGGGAATTGAGAAACCCAGGGCTGGACTGAGTACAGAAGGGCCAGACTAGATGGGATGGTTTAGAGAAGTCCATTCAAACAAGTTCTTTTCTAAGATTTATCAAAAAAACAACCAACCAAACATCAAAAAAACCACCAAACCAACTAACCAAAACAGTCTTTTCCACTGAGATGAAAAGATTATATTAGTATCTCCTTACCACTATGAATTTAGCTCCGTAACACGGCCTTAGGCTGCCACTCTATGGCAAGACTAAATCCAGCAGATGCTCTGCCTTTGTTTCCCCAGTAGTATTTCCAGCTTACTCTAGTGGCTTATGGCTTCAGGGCCAGGTAACTTGAAAAGGTCAACCCACCTCTGTCCCTCTTGTCCTTCCTCACAGAGTCTGAAGACAAAGTAGTTACACAAAGAACTCCCCAGAACAGCCAGGTTGGGTTTGCAGTACCTCCAAAAAAAGGCATTTTACTTTGTTTTGTGGGCTGAGCTCTCACATTCATCCTTCCCTGTCTCCTGTAGCTTAACCTCTGCGCAAAAGCTACCCTTCTCCAGGGAGCTCTGGTTAACCAACCTCTTCTCAAGTAATTTCAGCTAGAAGCTTCCCTAATTCCAGTTCCCAAATAAGAGCTCACACCCTCCCAGCCATTCTCCTGTGTGAAACAAAGTTGATTGTTCTGGTACAGTTTAGTGCCTACTGTAGGCAGGGACAAATCTTAATTTTAAAGATATAAAAGTTGCTGTATCATTGCAGAAAGAAAAACCTCCCATCTTTCAGGCAATAATTAGATACAAAGCTTAAAGGGAACTTCCCTTTCTATTTTCTTGCCTGTAATAAATCAGATCTGTGCCACAGAAGACTCAGTCTTGAGTGGGCTGAAAGGTGGGTCAGCACATGGCAGTATCCAAGCTGCCTTGTCATCTTTGCTGGAAGTGGATCTAATGAAAGATTTGCTTATGCATAGATACAGCAGAACAGTGTGTTTCCCAGCTGAGGTAGGGCTCAGACTAAAAAAAAAAAAAAATAGTATTATTATTGGTAGAGAAAGGGTGAGAAATAAAATTGCAAAGAAATTCTGTTTATCAAGCATTTTCTCCCAGTCAAGTACTGACAGCCATTAGAGGTACACACTGTAGCCAGTGACAGACAGGAGCGCCAGGTTTGGGGCAGCATTAATAGTTTGTACTGCTTACAAGAAGAACAATTAGTACCACTTGATTTTTGATTGTTTTGGTTTTAATCTCATACTTATGTAGTAGTTACTACTGAAATAGAAAGAACTCAGTGACTAGAGCTTACCATGGGGAGGGGCTGCACAAGTATCTTGGTAAGATAGAAGACAGTCATGGAGACAGCCAGGTCTCTGATGAAAATACTAAGGGAAGAGGAACAATAAGAAGCAATCAATATCCACACACAACAATCAAAATTAAAACTCTGGGGTCTGGGAAATAATAGTTCGTTATAACCAGAAGGTAAATAAAGTGTGGTCTAATTTGATATTAAAGAATTATCATCTTTCTCCTTAGATAATAGCACTACTATCTTCAAACAATCTGCAGAGAATACATATACTGCCCTAATGGTTATACAACTATTTTTTGTGGCACATACTGTCGTCTTACTATGCCTCCTGTAAAAGGAACTGCAGCTTAAGTCTCAGCAACTCACAGCTATTCCAAGTGCCCTGTGCTTTGCTGTTCCAGCCTGTGCCATACCCAGTGCTTTCAGGAATTTGGGCTGGATGAGGAGGGAGAAACAGACCACTAAATAACATCACTGAATTTTCAAAACCCTGTATTTGAATTGTTTCTGAAAATAGCCTGAAGAGTGAGTGCAAACTAGAAATACCAGAGGATATTTTAGCTGGGTCTGTACGAGGTTTCAGTGACAAGTGTCCTGCCTAAGACAAAACAGCCAGCAGCAGCTGAAGCAGAAGCAAGATTTGGCTCAGATTACAACAGTGTTCAAGACTTGGGCAGGGTTCTGTAATGACCATTACAGAGACATTATGACAAGTTACTCCCTGCTGCAACTTGAAACCTTTCAGACAAAGTTCAAAATCAAACAGACCTAGTGCTTAAACTAGAAGAGAATCCACCACAGTTCTATTATCAGAGCTTCTTAACACAGGGAAGTGTAAAGCCATATGCCCATTTCTTTATAAACCCCTCTGCTACGGCTATCATCCAGCCCATCGTCACCTCAGACTCCAGTTTCCTAAGTGTTCACATGACGCCTCTAATGAACAGAGACTCTTTTTTGTTTAAGTCTGCAGTGTGGCCTTTATTAATACCTACTCTGCTAAAAGCCTCCTCTGGATCCTCACTGACTTCTGTTTCAGTTGCTATGACATCCTTTTTCCTCTGACCTTAAGTTACGGAACATACAGGACAATTATCATAAGGCTGCACACAGAATGCCAGTGCAGCTATGTCCAGGTCAGTGTGATCTCTTTTCATCATGATCCTCTCTTCTCCCAGCTCATTGCTTTGTCTGTTATTGCCATGCATCCCCTTCTTTGACTTTCTATTAAATCAGAGATATATTGCTGGTCTTCACTTCCAAGGGCCTTGATGGATTATCTCTCCCCAGCTTACCTATCATCTTTCAGACAGCGTTGGCTTGCCAGCTCTCACACCCTGTCGGCCAGTGATGCTCATTTCCATCATTCACCAAACAGAGCTTCCAACACACATGATTTGCTTGTCTTCATGCAGTTCCTCATGCTGGTGTCAGTGGCAACAAGTCCTGGACAAAATCTCGGCTGCAGGCACACAGAGCTTGCTTGGCCATATTGTCAGCACTGACCTATGTTGTCTAATTGTTACCTGCTACTTTCCTGCCAGTATGCCTCCATTGCTTGTTTCCCTAGACTTTGATAACAAGCTCTTTGGAGCAGAGGCATTTTATTCTATGCTGGTGTAATGCTTTGATTTGCCTAATATTTCTAGGCACAAGAATAATAAAAGCATTGTGGGCTTCTATTCTCTGGTAGTGCTGCAAATTTCCTTAACAAATATACTCTGCTTAAATTTTTTGTGAAGGATTGTTAAGTAGTTCAGTATGGTTACAAGAAAAAGTCAATTAAAGCTCAGGGTTTTGTTTTAATAAAAATGTGGACTTGTGTTTGAAGGTTGTTTTCAGAATTTAATAACCAAACAGAAAGCTGCCTGAATAAACATACATCTCAAAAGCAAACATATGAATTCAAGTGATAAAAATACTGGCACTAATCCTCAGAAAGCCAAACTACTATTTCTTGATTTACTTTTGTAATTCTCTCTGCTCCCTACAGAACTGGCACTCCTATTCACAACTTGCAGATAACACTGCAAATCAGGAAAACATAGTTGGGTAGTAATTTTGCAGCACAGCAAACAAACAGAGACAAACACATAACCTTAGCTTACCATAAGAATTTCTCAGTGAAAGAATATCCTGAAATTTATATATGTGACTGGGAAAGCTGGGCACTCTATTCTTTCTGCTCTTTCTATATGGCTACAAATACACTTGTAAGACCAAAACATATTAAACACATGCATCCTTGAATAGGGACTTAATTTCTGGGCCAAATTCCCCAAAACAGTTGAGCTATTTTGCACACTACCATAGTTTCTGTCTTGTACAAATGGAAACTTAAGAATGTCAACAGTAGAAAGTGACTGACCTCTCCCCATATAATGAACAAGTGGATGACCCATGACAAGAGTCATCAGATTTAGACAAGTCTTATCTCACTTCTGGGTGAGTGATTCAGCTACTCCTTCTCCTGGTAAGAAAAAACCCAATGTACTCTTTTCTAAGCAGAGTTGCAATAATGGGACTTAAGACTGCAGAACACCTTAATAAAGAATGGACATTCAGATGCATTTTTCCCTGATTACGAAAACATCTTTCTTTGCATGTTTTAACCTCTTTTTTGCAGCATTTAGTAACCAAATCTAATTTACTAGAATTCCCACCCTCTCCTTGTTTCTCCCCAAAATCTCTACCCAGCCAAAAATTTAAGCCTTTGCCTTTACTACATAAAGTATATTTTACTAAACAACTACATTGCTGCTGCCTTTGACATGAGAGATGAAAATAGTACATTTTTATTTACAGTAACTGCTTGTGAGGAGAAGAGGTAATGAGAAATACAGTCATTTCTGTCTTCAGAAATTTAAGTGAAGTTAAAAACTCTTAGCTATGCAATCAGTACAAACTTGTTATTATGTTGCTGACTAGGGACATCCTTAACAGTCTACTCAGTCGTCTTGTTTTCAAATTCATTGACTTGCGGTAGAGTTACTTTCTTGGATTTCTTTTAAAGTGAGAGAACAGGGCTGTTTATTTTGCAGTTTGCAGGCAAGTGTCCTTGGGCAGCAATCGGAACTAGTTACCATCATCAAACAACCGCAGTGATCCCAATGTCTTGCAGATAGCAAGTCAACAGTGATCATGTTGGTTACCCAATAGAAGCAATAGAAAAACAACCTCACAGCAGCATTCTGAAGTTAGATACCCAAGAAACTCAAACCTATTTTCTGAGCATAAACATTTCATATTTAAGGAACAGCATACCTGTTAGGACTCAGTTTTCCAGTACACCAAAACAGATATTCCACAGAATATACAATGAGCTTCCAGGTCTAATCACCCTTACAGAATTAAGCAGTTTTGTACATGATCATAAATCTACTCATCAGATAGCATAAATCAACATGACTCTACTAACTCAGCTCCTATCACTTCAGGATCTGAGCTCCCCATTACAAAGCAACTGCAAAGCTGGTGTACATCACCCAAGGAAGATTGTGCCACAGAATGAGCTGCTAAAGCACATTCCCTTCCCAGCCATGTTTCTTACCTCACAGCCTCCAGTTTCTGGACAAGCCCTACAGAGCTGCTTTGCTTTTGCTTTCCCTTTGGAGGGACCAGACCAGTGAGGCCCATGGCTGGGTACAGGCATAGCTGGGGTAGGCTCAGAAAGAGAGCATGGGACCAGGCCTAAGCTTAAGTGCAGCCCCAGCCCATGGGTAGAGGGGGTGGATGGAAATGTCAGGTGAGGCTACTCAGGTCAATTAAAACCTATTAGTGCACTCAGGTCCTTGACAGACCCTGAGTCTCAAATTCTGGTTAAATTCTCACTACTAAGTTCTTTCTGCTAAATTAAATTCTTAATAAATGAGCACATTTTCTCAAATACAGAGTCTTACTACCTTCAAGTGATATCACCCTAAATATCTTTTACCATTTGGCCATTTATTTAGGATCTTAAATTTGGATTTAGAATCTTCTGACATTTTGGAAATTTAGAGCAAGATATCTCATAAGGGATTATTTTTTTTTTATTTTAAATTATCTGTTGTGTTAGAGAAAGATGTTGGTATTTAATACATATTTCTAAGACTAGAAGAGTATGAAAATGACCATTCTGAATCAGTCCAAATGTGTCTAACCAAACATCCAGTGGCTAAAAGCAGCGTGCCAGGGAAGTGCAAGAGTATGGTGACATTTTTCTAGAATGCTCTTTCAGCCTCCAACAGTATGCAGCTCAGCAAATCCGTGCCTCTCAAATCATATTTCAGTGATCTAACTCAAACATTGATGGGGCTTTTGTGGGTTTGTAAAAGGATCCTGGATTTAAGAAAGAATGTGTTTCAAGTTGTCAACATAAAAGTCAGGGAAAAGAAAGGCTGCGGTCTGAACCATGGAGTTATTCTGGTCCATGCCAAATTAGCTTGGGCACAGGCACAGAAATCTGAAAGCTAATGCAGCCTGTCTTGGAAAGCTTTGTATAATTTCAAACACAGTCATACTACAAAACCAGTTTTCATGTCAGCTCAGCAACTCTCTTCATGATCTGCAAGTGCCTTTCCAAGAAGGTTGCCAGAAGAAATCAGCTGAGATACAAGCTCCCTTTCTCCTAAGGACTGGCAGATAAAGACTCCCTCTTAAAACAAATTTTCAGTTCACAGATTTTAATGCAACTCTTTTTTTTTTTTAATAGATCCTTAATAGTCTTGTTAAAAGCTCTGATTTTCAAGGCTTGATGATCAGAACTCTGAGATTTGCATTTGAGAGAAGTGGCTGCAACTGAAGCACCCAGAAGGACTAGCTGAAGATTTAGGAATATGGTTTTTGTATAAGAATTAGGCTTAAAGAACTGAGAGGTTGAATTAAACCAGAAATCTAACAGACTAATGCAACATTAGCATTTGCTTAGCTGTGCATAGTTTCTAATCACTACTATTTCTCAGGCTTTTCTTGTAATACTTCGATGGCACTTCTCCTGAATTTCTTACTGCTGCTTATTAGACATTACTGCAGTAAAAGGCTCATCATGATTGACTGAGTGTAGAAAAACAATGGAGAGGAGGCTTTAAAAATGGCAACTGCTGTGCATTCTCCGACCATTCCACTGGGGCTGAGTTTTTAATTTTTGGTAACCAGTAGAGTTAATACATATGCTCCCAAACTGGAAAGTCTTTTGCAAGTTTTGCTAAATAATCACTATTAAGAGGTCATATTAAATATTCTACGAGAAATACTCACCCACAGGGAGCTGGGTATTTTAGGCCCTTAATGATAATTTCTAGAAGTGCATTTTGGAGCACTGGTTTGGGAATTTCACCTGAATGTGTTGTGAAGTCACTTGATGCACTTTTCTGAAGGTGCGTGTGTAGGACTGAAAGATATCAGTGGTCTTTTGTACAGCGTACTTTTGTAAATAAACTCTGATGAATTATTTGCAATTCAGTTTTAGTTTTGAAAGCTGCTGCTTTTAGCTGCACTGCCAACTTGTTACAGCAGATTAATTTGCGCATGTGTCTGAAGACTACCTGATTATTCAAATTATGCCAGTTCATCTAATGAACGATACTTACTTAGAGAGCTTGCACAGCCTGTCTTTACACAATAACAGCTACAGCAAAGTACCAACAGAAATGATGGCATGTTTCACTGACTTGGCAGCATCCCTCCCCAAAATTCCTGAAACTACACCAGAAACATAAAACACAGGAATACTGTCATCAAAAAAAAATGTGTGTGGTGTATAGAAACAGAGGCAGCGCTAATCCAGCCCACAGATATCATTTGCGGCTGATTTTCCAGTATCATAACGAACTATTTCTCCATTGCACTTAGGTCAGTTTCTGTGGAAGGTCATTGAATACAATGGTAGGCAACATGTGTGACAAACAGGGTAAAGCACAAACCATTTGACTCTCTATAAGAATAAAGGTTTGTGTTTCAACAAAAGAATTGTGAACTGGGAAGCAGGGTTTCTGGAGAAATGCGCAATAAAAAAAAAAAGAAAATTCCAGCTTTACCGTGGAATGGCAGGTACTCCACACCCCAGTGATGGTACATTTGGCTTTCATCAGTTCTAGGTTTTACAAATACAGAACAACTTCATTTTAGTTGAGCTTTACAAATTGTATCTGTAATCAGAAACTGAGCTGGATTATTGAAGGTTTCTACCATTTCTCTAGAAAGAACAGTTCTCAGTCACATGTAGCTAGCAACTTTTATAGTGATGCATAAGCCAAGGTGAAACTCAGCAGTTTTCCCTGATCATGCTGGCTCTGTACTGTTAAAAGGACTTCAGATATCAGTGCTCCTGTTAGCAATTAACATTATGGAATTTAATAACATTGGCACAAAAACGCTTTTTTGAGGTCTTTTTTTGTTTTCCTAGCTATAAATATGTTTGAAAAATAAGTGCTATAAAATATTTTAACTATGACATACTAGTGGCTGGGCAGAACTGAGTAACAAAAAAAGTCTGCAAAAAATATTCCTGAAGCAAAGTCCTTGTAGTATGTAAAGACTCTTGGAGTCCTGAGGCCCAGAACATCTTGAGCAAATGACAGTTGTATTTCTAACCATGCAAGCATATAGCTCTGACAGTGCATGCTAAGTAGCTTGGGCACTTAAAGAGAAACTAGTTTTAGATGACAATCTCTCATGGGTTGCCACTTACATGGGAACAGGGTGCTTGTATGTCCTCTTGTGTATTCTGAAATCTCTCGTAAGGTCCAGAAGCTAGGGAGATAACCAAGAAGGTGAAAAAGTTAATGCTAAAATAAATCAGATAACCACTCCTCCCCTTCTGTTACATAATATACTATCATTATGTGACAGGTGAAAATAAAAGTTATTTGTGCCAAGGAAAGAATGAGTTAGCAGGCAGGAGACTGACACTGTTTGAATTCAGGATTCAAATTCACACTGATTTATTTACCAAAAGATGGATACTACTGAGCTGATTTAATTTTAATCTTCTTCCTTCACAGACATTTACCATTAGGGAAACCTTCTCAAGAACCTGTGCCCACCTAAGGAACTTTCTGCTCTGCCTCATATATAGTGCTTGGCTCCAGGTCTTCTTACAGAAAAATAATGGCTATTAGGTGACAAGGTCTAACAGAAAAACACCACACAGACATGTGGAACCAGGTACATTTAAAATTTCTATTCTACAACTCTTATTTTACAGCCATCTGCACTATCTTTTATATCAAAGTCCCAAGCCTCTGTTTATGTAGGCATGCAATCTTTGTATTGCTCTTTTCCACAGTGGATGGAGGTGACGCATTCTTATTTTTGAGAACTACCTTCAGTAAATAAATCTTACCAGCATTTGATAACTTGGTATTAAGATTTCCCCAAAACACCATTTATTTACTTGAAAAAAAATTGACCTCGAAATATGGTTTAGATAATCAGTGCTGACAACCTAATATGAAATCTAATTATTATAGCCATACTACAAAAATAGTGAGGGACCTAGAAGTGAAGGTGATGAGTTAAATACTATATTGAGCAAAATGTCTGTGGTCTACAAAAGGCAAACTACCAGTCACCTGTAGAATAGCATGCAGAAATTAACCAAAGAATCTGTACTGAACAGAGGTACTAGTGGCTGAAGTCTACGTATCCAACATATAAATTAATTCCAAAGTGCAGAGTAGGAGGTAATAGCTAGAGAAACACATACAATGTATAAGTTACTGGTTAAAAAGATAAAATGAGCTAGAGTTTGTAGCCTTTGAATTGAAGAGATTAAAGAGCTGGATCTGATTGTATGGGGCTTGGTCACAAACCCAGAGTGCACCGTACTGCCCCGAATGAAACACAAGAATTCCAGTACTAAGTAACCCCACATACGTGGGCACCTCAAAGAATCCAGAACCTGGAAGCAGTGGGATGAGGAGCTGTTGCAGGACTGAGGAGCCTCCATGGTGGTCCCCAGAGCAGCCAGGGACAGAGTGGCTCATAGTCAGTGGCAGAGCCAGGCTGTGGAAGGACCAAGGAACATTAAACACCACCCCGTTATCTTTGAAAAAAACATTGCTGCACATGCGTGGGTTTTCCATTTTTGTACTGCCTTGTACTTTCCAAAGCTTAGCACAAATTACTCTTACATAGGTGAATGGAAGGTACCTAAATTTAACTGAGTATTAGAAAAACATGGTAAAGGCGAGAGCAGTACAGTGGCACAGGGGACAGATGAGCAGAGGAAGGGAATGAGACATAGCAGGGAACTGGCTAAAGCAAGCAGTAATACACCATTCATCTAACAACAGTGACAAGAAGTGCTAGTCCTTTACTCTCTAGGAGCAGAAATGAATCTATTTAGAGCATTAATCAGTAATGCTTGAAATCAATAATACATAACAGACTAATGGATCTTAAAACTTATTAGTGGTGTGTAGGAAGCTTACTGCCTAAACTGCATGAACATTAACATTAGAGCTAGTCAGAGAATGGATAATCTTGCCTGTGCAAAACCTGATTTTTATGTCTTCAAGTGATATGAAAAGCATAAATTCTGGGGTGTGTTTTTTTTTTTTTTAAAGAAACATCACAATAATTCTCTTGGTAGGTGTCTATCCATTTTTTATCTATTGTATCTAGACAATAAAAGGCTGCTCCATTCCAGGAATGTTTTGTTGCAGATTTTTTCTTTAGACAGAAAGAAATAAGCTGCAAGAGCTGTGATGAGGCTAATAAGTCCAATTAAAAATATTTTTTATAAGGAATATATAGTGACAACAAATATGTTGATCTTGCTAATGGTTCTGGCATAACATGTATGTGAGAGGATTACAAATTTGTGAAGCAAGTCTGTCACAGCAATCATCTGTTCAAACAAGGGACACCTCTGCAAGAGCAGCTGCACTTAGACAAGAACAGCCTTTGAACATTCAGGGCAAATGGGAAAGACCCCTTCCAGGCTCTGCTCAGCAAAAGACAGATATCCCTATTAAAAAGCAGCATCGAAACAGAGTGGGAGGTGGCATCTTTCTCATTCCCACCACCCGTAAAGGAGGAAAAAATGCTAAGATAGATTTCTGTAAATAAATAAATAATTCAAAATTCTATATGAAATATCTTTAAAAGCAACCAGCAGACATTTTAAACCAGCAGAAGTTAATACTAATGCTGATCATATTACTTTCCTCATAACTCTAAATAAGATTTAATAACTTCAGGCCCCACTACTAGTTTGCTTTCCTTCATTTTATCCCTTTGGATCCTTCCTTTCTGTTTGTGCCTAGAAATTGCTATTTCCTTGAAAGGCAGGTGAAAATCTAAGTGTGAGCTCTAATTTGAAATAACAAATGATGTTAAATTGACTTCTAAAGGAAATTCCATTAATAAAACTAGTTTCTGAGAAGTGGACAAGTTTCCAGAAGAGTTTATAGTTAAAAAGGTATAAAATAAGATTGCATGTGTCTAAGAACCAGCGTGATAACTTAATATAACTGGTGATACTTAACCTCTGTCAAACCTGATAAGGACATGATGCTTATGGTAACTAAAACTAAAGCATATGCTAAGTCATATTGATTTGAATGGTGTTTATATGAGTGGTAGATTAAGGTATGGTTAGCTTTAATGGCCCCATTGCTGTTGAAAGTATTGATATTCCCATTACACTGACTAATGTAGTTCCTTGCTAAGTAAGTGAATAATTTACAGCACTCAAACCTTAGAGGTCTGGCTATAGTCCACTGAGCAGGACTAAAGCATACTCTGGTAAAAGCAAAATCTCTCAGGTAAGTTTCAGTCATAAGAGCTCCAACCACTCCTGAATACACATGTTAAGTGCCATGATGGTAGGAACTGGAGCAGGGTGCGTTCTATCAGTAGTATATGAAGAATCACTCTATATAGTATCATCCATACCAATCTGCCAGCTCAGGAGAGGTCACGCTAAGGATGGGAGTCCAGTTGAAAATGAATTGTGAGTATAACTGGAAGAAATAAAGAAATTAAGTAGTATGACCTCAAAAATTACACTCAGACTTACTTATGTAGTGCTATGTGAAGGCTTGAGAGTTGAAGCAACAGTTTGGTTACCCAACTTATGCTGTTCTTGTTGCACTATAACCTCAGTGATGAAGTAATTTCTCGCATTTTTCATCTCACTCAGTTCTCATCCCCACCCAACTAATTGTTTTTTCATTTTCCTCACAGTCTGCATTTCTTCTTTTCTCCCAAGTGGTATCTCTCATTCATTCTTCTCTCTTGCTTTATTAATTTTGATATTTTTCAGTGTCCATGGAAGAATAAATACTTACCTTTGTAGGAGATTGGAAAAAATCACAAAAGCAAGCTATTTTTTCTTAACAGAATAATTCAGAGTTTCATATCTGCCAATCACAATCTAATTTTGTGTTCAAGAGTCCTTTGCACACCCAGTAAGCTAACAAGTATGCAAACTTCATAACAAGACCTTTAAAAAGCTTTCACTGCAGTATTTGGCACAAGCTTAGGGATTTTTTTGTTAGCTACTGAAGGAAGACTCAGTTGTAGAGGATAATATTACTCAATGATAATGTGAAAACAAGGAAACATGGGTTTCCCTTAGGAGTAAAGGCAAATTACTGCATGTTGCTGCATATAACACACTAGCTGAATTAAAATCATTTGGAAAAGCCAACACTTGCTCTGAAAAATAACCAACAGTTTAAGAAAGGTCCACTCCCAGTGTTAGAAGAATATATAGAAGCTATTTCAGATACAACTGGTTTGTTATACAGATATTAAGCTGGTTATTTGTAAATCAGTTTAAAAATAGCATCATTCTGGTTTTAGAAGCTAGATAAGGAGAACTGAGGTATTTTCTTACACAAATAGGATTAAGGGGAGATTTAGTAGTACTTAGTGAACTACTTCAGAAGCTGGTTTGCAGTCTAACACAGTCTGTTGAGCACTAAACAATGAAACTGGGTTTGTGCGCATTGTTCCTTCAATTACGTTGTTCAAACAAACGCAATCACAGCAAGATTAACTACCTTCTGCAATAAGACACAGCAAAAAGTATTTTAACAAAGAATGGTCTTTAGAAAGACTTCTTGCCCACTCATTCTTCTGTTCTAGATCTCATCCTCTGCAATCACCTCTCCTCTTTTTCTGTTATCAGCTGTGATGAAAGACATACAAGAATCTTCCGTATTTATAGAAAAGTAATGTCCTGCTGTTGGACCTGTCCTTTCTCCGTGGAGGTCCATGTTTCTCAAGCTTCTCTCCCTTGGTTCTACTTTGGAAGTAATATTGAATATAATCTCAGTTGTATACTTCTTTATTCCCCTACAATCACTTGGTCTGAGCAACTCTTGAAAAGCAAGTTATACCATGACTCACCTACTGTTCATTAAAATTATTTGATTATCTGTCAAATTATAATTAATCACTAAGTAGATATCTAGGAAATTTAAGAGACACATATACTACTTCTGTTACTTCTCTAAGCCACCTACTCTAGTGCAGTTAAAAATGGCTCAGCTACTATAAAATGATATCATATGATCACATATGTTTTTCCTAGCCAGCTTATCAGTTTGATTATAGCAAGAAGAAACATAGCAACAAAATAATTTCTTAATTGTTAGATAAAAGACTGAATATTTTTACAGTACTGATCAGCAGAGCTAGGACATAAAAAATAGCTGGAGCATGAACCACCAGTGAGGAACACTATCTTTAATCACTCACACTTTGAGGAAGTTCCTCAGCTGGGAGCTGCAGCAAGATTTATGACACCTTTGTGGACAGTCTGGTTCAGCATAGAAAGGCTGAGAACCATTACTGCAATACACAGTAGGCATCAACAATCATTTCTAGTCCTTCTCATAAAATACTACCATATAGTCCAATTTAAACTGTAAAGCTTAATTATCAAAGAGAGTGCCAGTTCATCCACCTATCATGAAGCCTGGGGCACCGTCACAAAACTAGAGCTATAACAAGAGACACCAATTCGTAGAAAACTAAGTTTGAACATTGATATCCTTTCCTTAAA
The DNA here is from genome assembly GCF_037038585.1 of Patagioenas fasciata. Lineage (NCBI taxonomy): Eukaryota > Metazoa > Chordata > Aves > Columbiformes > Columbidae > Patagioenas > Patagioenas fasciata. The sequence goes on along the minus strand of NC_092527.1, from coordinate 13,690,965 downwards.
GGCTCTGACTGTAGTTCAAACAGTAGAAGCAATTGCCAGTTACATTCACCAGAAGCAATTTTTAGATATATCAGACTAACATACATCAGTGGTTCCTATTCCATATTTGTCACTTAGTGAGCCCCACTACCTTCATCTGAATCTTAAAACTGCTTCTCTCAGTCTAAGGATATTACCATGGTGCATGTAACAGAAGAAAAAAAATAGTTGGCTTAATCATCACTTGATAGTGGATACCATTGCTTTAGATTGCTACAGAATTAATATTTAATACATAGGAAAAGTATTAACAGCAATTGCAGTTTCAAATAAGAATCAAGCACAGTTTACACAACAGTGATTTCTAATGTGAAAAATAGCTTCATAAATATAAATAATGTTTTGCTAATGTATTATTAACACAATTGAATAAGAGGCTTTAAATGAAAATGAAGTAAGGGTTTTCCACAAAAATACCTCCACAATAGCCTACATTAGTCTTTAAAGACCCCTAGAAAAATAGCAGAAAAGATAAACAATCTCACAGGATCCAGCTCTTTCAACATAGAATGTTTCTAGGCATGCATCACCAATTCAAGTTCCATCAAACTAAGCCCAGTCATAACATTCTTATCAAACTAGTTCCATCCATTTACAACTGTAAGAAAACAGAAGAAGTCCTTAAAGTGTGATTTTCATCAACTAAAATTGATACAAAAAGCTTTGTACTAGGAAACAGCAAGGGCCAGCAGCTCCCCAAGGGACTGAGAACCAGGCACAACAATACAGTTGAGAGAACAGGAACCTGCACCAGCCAGGCCCCAGTCCTGCCGTACCTGAGGAACACAAACAAGACAAGTTAAGGGATAGCAATTAACAGTTCAGATCCTCATACATACCCCTAAAAACAACAAGGCAAATTTGAAATAAAGTTGAAAAACTGCATTAGGATCAGGCTTACTAAGGATAACGTGAGCCAGATACCTCAGGGAAGCAGATCTAGAATCAAACCAAAATAACAGAGCCAAACCCAAAAATACAGAGATACAGCAGAGCTAGAACTACAAACCAGCAGCATTCCCAAAAACAAACTCAATCAGAAAACAAGTATCTAGGGCTGAGCTTAAATAGAGCTCCTGGGCAGAAGGAGTGGGTGGAGGAAACAGGTGACACCAGTCAGGGTAGTTAAGGCCTATTAGTTCATTCAAGGCTCTGACAGTTCAAAAGCACTCCTGCTTCCCCTGGGAGTAGCTGATTTACTAGTACTTACTTAGCTGTTCTTTTGGATTTTCTTGCCAGAGTTGCTGAGATAAAAAGTTAAAGAGAAGGCATATCTTTCAAAATTGCAATTTGATCACACAAGCTTGAATTACATCCCCAAACATTCCTCATGTCAGATTTAAATTCACCATGGTTTCTTTTCAAGTTCCTGAAGGGAATAATATTTAAGAGTTTTTCAGCATCTTTTTTATTCTCTATAAGTTGGACTTCAACAAGCTGTCAGATCAAATAGATGTGAGGCTGTTCGTGTTTCCACCCATTTTATCAACAGGGCAAGACTACTCTGAATCAGGGAGAGAACAGAGGGCATGTCAACACCATACAATGAGCATCATGCAGAGATGCTGGTTTGGGTTGTGGATGCAGAATGGAGACACAGGTACATATCTTCCCAGCTAATTGCTCCTGTTAAGCATTGTTTTTCAGTAATGTTAACTATTCTAGTTCTACTACTAGCTTCTCTACACAGCACAATAGCATGTGGCATGGGCACACTAAAACAAAACACTAAAATAAAATAGATGGGGATGATAGTCTAGAATCTGCACCACCTTGTGCTCTTGGATTTCCCTGTGTTAGATACATAAAGATCCCTGATATGGGGAAAGCATATATGTAGTGTGTTCTGCAAGGCACTTTGGGATATTCTTTAAAATAGCAGTTGGAGGGAAAGAGAACTGGCCACATGGATTCAAGGCACATATTGTGGGTCTCCTGCCATTTTCCAACAGTAAACCTAATGGCTGAAAGTGAGCACAGGCAGGGAAAAATGTTTTGAGCTGTCACAAGGCTGTGAGGAATGTGATCACATGCTGCGCAGGCACAAGTCATGTGCACAGCCAGCTGTGCCAAGAATCACTTGAAAATTGAATTGTAAGAGCAATGAGGCCTGTGTACTCCTGTGGTACCTGCTTGAGATGGTACAATTCTTCAAAAATATCCTTGGTGTATGCAAATAAAGTATTTGTACAGCTGTGCATTGTCTGAAAAATTGTGTTGCATATTTTTAAGATAATTGAGTTAAATGTATCAGGGCCCTGAGTGACTAGGCCTTAATGGCGCTAATCAACCTCATCTGGGACCCCCTCACACACACTCTCTGCCCATTGGCCCAGGAGCTCTACTTAAACTCAGTTCTGAGTGTTCAGTGCTTGAGTTTTGCTCTAGGAATGCTGTTCTTTAGTATAGTATTAGTCTTGTCTGTTTTCATTTCAGGTTAGTGTTGTCTGTGTGGGTTTTCTGGGTGCTTAGTGAGTTGTGTTTGACCTGGTTGGTCTTATTAGACCAGACCTTATCTGTAGGTCTGGTTTCATCTTAGACCTGTATCTTTGTCACAATTTGCTGGATAACCTGGATACTTGATCACACCTCGTTGCTGGCTCTGTTACTGTACCTATCTTCTTGTCCCTTGGGGAACAGCTCGTGCTTGCAATGAGGCTTAGCAATTATAGAACTGATCTTTATGACTTTCAGGCATTGTCAATGGTTATATTTCTGTTCAATGTGAGCTTTCTTTTTATTGTTCCTGTTAGCAATGCATTATAGCTCATAGAAATCCTTGCTTCTGAAAGCAGTTACAAGGCAATTTATTTTAATGAAGATTTCTATTTTATTTTGTGCTTGAGGTAGCCACTGTTATCAAATCCCAGGAGTAAAATAATGACTGGATAAACCATGTAACACTATGTTACAATGTGAGCATTTTGATTTTGTTTTACCTTAAAAATGTGAGAAGTCAAAGGCTTGTAATGGAGCAGTGTGGGCTATACTGCAACTCAAATGTGATAGATCCTGTTGTATTGGTCAGGTGCTACCACACTTGACAAGGGAGGCCTGCTGGGCCAGATGTATAAAGCAGGCTACTGAGAAAAGGTGCTAATAACATTTCTTTTGCTACAGTGCAACATTTCTCACCACAGAATGAATTCTTTTCAGTGGGAAGCTGTAGAAGACTGCAAGGGTTGGCAGGTTGGTGTTCTCATACTGTCAAATAAAGGGATTTCCTCCCATCTAAAACCACACAGAAGAAAGGCAGGAATACAAAAATAGTATTTTCATTTTCTACCTCAGAAATGGGGCATGCAGCATATAAGAGTTGTGTAAAACTATCCAGGAAGATCATAGAAGAAATATAGGTAGCCTGAGTCCTAGCCTTGTTTAGAAGACCTGTCTGTCTTTGTTAGCATAAAAGGCTGTGTTCTTCTAGAAAGGTAAAAAGGTGGGGTTTTTTTCCTGCATTGTAGTAAACATTTAAAGCTATTTAGTCAACCCTGTGTGACTCTACCATATACTCTAGAAGGGGCAAGAAAGGAAAACTATATCTTCTTCTTGCCTTTTGGAGATAAAATAATGTTTTCAGTGTAGGACTTGCATATCAAGTAAGTTTATTCTGCATCAGTGTAGATGAGGATCCTGCCATTAAGAAGGAAACTTTTTTCCCCCTTGTTACTTTTGCAGTTCTCACAACCTTAACATTTTTGCACCTTCTTCTTAGAGGCTGTCTGCATTTGGTTGTTAAATCACTTTTGCCTCACAAGGAACTGGTTTTTTTCATAATGTTTTGTATACTATTTACATGACAAATGATTTGTCATGGAATCACAGTTATAGGAATTAATGTTCAACCTAAATGACCAGTCTTTCTAGTATGTCAGGCTAGTATATCTCAAAGGATACTGTTTTGTGCTTGGCCTTCATGCTGTTCTCCAGCTTTCTTGGAGCCTTTCTTCGATCCTTGCAACCTTTTAAAGGCAAAGGTCTCCAGGGCACCAGTGGCTCTTGGTGCTTCCCTTAGGGAGGTAATGCCTCTGTAAGTGATGTGTTCATCTGCTCTCAGAAAGCTTTAAAGCCTTCTGCTTTGTGGGAAACACTTTTCTGGTGTTTCCTCCTATCACAAAGCCAAGGATCCTTGGCAGAGAAGGACCCTGGCTTTGCTTCTTGTGCTTTCAGACTCCAATACCCTGTGCATGGAGTTCAGAGCTAAACACTGGTTGTGCATGGACATGACACAGTGTTGTGAAGCTTTATGTTGAAATACCAGTTGAGGCAGCAGGCACTGTAGTGAGACAACTTTCAGACCTTGCACTGACATAGATTGTTTTGGTTGGAAAAGATTAAGATCATCAAGTCTAACCATTAACCTAACACTGCCAAGGCCACCACTAAACTATGTCCCTAAGCACCATATTTGTGTCTTTTAAATACTTTTGGGGATGGTGACTCGATTGCTTCCCTGGGCAGCCTGTCCCAATATCTGGCAACCCTTCTTGATAAGAAACTTTTACAATATCTGATTTAGCGCCCCCCTCCGGTGTGACTTGAGGCAGTTTCCACTCTTCCTTAGGAGGAGGAGAACAACACCCTCCATGCTACAACCTCTTTTCATGTAGTTGTAGACAGCGATAAGGTCTCCCCTCAGCCTCCTCTTCTCCAGGCTAAATAGCCCCAGTTCCCTCAACCGTTCCTCATAAGACTTGTGCTCCAGACCCTATGCCAGCTTCATTGCCCTTCTTCAGGCACATAAGCTCTATTACACCAAATCAATGTATACAGCTCTGTCATAACAGTATCAGAATGAACAGTCTTGCACTGACAGACAAAAAGATCATACATAGAAGAGACACAACTCTTATCTAGTAAAACTTCAGGTTGCATGCGGAGTTTTTTTTCCAAGGTAGGGTGATGAGTATAAAAGAAAATCAATAAAATACTTGTTAAGAAATGACAGGTTGGGTATTAACTTTGTCTAGTAGTCTTTATTTAAGGTGTGTAGGAAAACCTAAGCTTAAAGCATGTTGGTTTGTTTTCATAGCTATTTTAATCTGAATTAAGAACAATTACTTTTCTTTCCTGGTGTAGAAATGCCTCTATAGTTGTGTGCCTTAAAGCTTCTTAATTACTGATGTATTGTGAGCTATCAAGTAGATATTAAATAGGTACAGGGTTTTATATAGGGGCATACGCTTGCAAACAATGGAGGCAGTAATATTCTGGCATGTCAAGGTCTATTGAAAGACTAACTCTTAGGTATACTTGTTCAACAAACAGCCATTCAAACCCGCTGAATAGAAGTAATTCCCACTGATACTTGGAACTGTTATGGTTTTATGTCAGGACCTATGTGGACATTTTCCAAGCCACAAATTATTTAACTGCAGAGGCTGGGAGCAAGCAGTGGATTTAGATATTCAAATTTATCATGACACAATATACCCTTTATAAGGAGATGACTTCAAATGTAATTCTGCGGAGGAGGACTGACTGTGCTCCCTTTTGAAACATAATTACTTTACATGATTCCTCTCCTGAAAGAGAAATCAAATGTTTATGGGAGTCTTCTGGAGGTAAAAAAAGAAAGTTTTTGATTAACATAGGAAAGTATTGTTTTTATAGATATACATGAAAAGTATAAACTAATGTTTGATTAAGCTGCAGTCATCTGGTGATGAATGCTTTCACTGAGGGCTGTTGAGCAGGAAGGTATAAGCTTAATTTGAATTACTGGCTTGTTTGAAGCTGACCAATGTGGTCATGTTGTGTGTGGTGGTGTGCACTGGGATAGTCTCTTGCTGCTGGGATTTGCCTGTGAAGAGGAAGCAAAACCCTTAGCCTAGTTTAGTTATTCACTTGGTTGTGCATGCTTCCCTTTAAAAGAACTGAATTCCAGTTGAATCTAGCTGGATGGAAACTAAACACAGAGATGGAGAAATAGGATAGTTGTGTTTTTTGTGCCATCCTCTCTAGGCCTATCCTTTCTCCTCTTAAACATGTCAGAGGAACCAAGGTAGAAAATACAGAAGTAGGAAAGGAGGAGGAGGAATGTGGTAAGGAGAGATGGATGTGGATGTGAAATGCCAGAGGAACAGTGAGCAGATTAAATAGACTGAATGAGGAATGATGTGGGGAAAACTACATGCTTTGTTTTTGTCTAAGAGTAATGACAAAGTATTTGATTTGCTGGGTTTTGCTCCCTGTCTCCATGATGGTTACAGCTATAACTGTGCAGAAGGACTGACATTCTGCAAGATGCTGTATGATCTGTCTTCTATAGCTGTTACTTGGCAAAGATACATATGCTTGGCTGATCTGGGAGCCTAGAGACCATGTTTGTAGTTGTGGTATTTGATAACTATTTGGTGCTCTTGAAAATGTGCAACTGCAAATGGATGTTGTCATGTGGTCTGAGGAATGTGCCAGCTGTACCCTGAAGCCTCTGGTGAGACCACCTAATGTCTCTGAGCAGCTATCCTACTCTAGCACAAGTCCCCAGAGTCCCTGCTTGCTAGGTTCAAATTCCATCTTTTGTAGCAAGTGCCTGCCTATTAGACAGTCAGATCTGATACATGGAAAAGTAGGTCACTTTTTGTTAAACAACAGCATCTGCAGAATTTCCTCAAGTTGGCAAAATCAGGAGTATACCTTATACAGTTTGTTGCAGGACTCCATCACCTTTATGATCAAATCGTCAGTGTTTTGAAAAGACAACCTGTTGTGTGTTAAAAGGTGAGCATAGGCGGCCAATCATCATGGGTTGCTCTAGACTTGCTGCTTTTACAGATTTTCCTATCTCTGGTAGTACTTTTGGTCTGTTTGAGAACTGTGAGTTAACAGAATGTCACATTGTATTGAACTGTTGTGTGTGTTGGCAAACTCTATAGTGGGACCAATGGTGCCAATACAGCAGTTCCCAGTGAAGCTGTGTTTGCATTGCTTGTAAAGTGCTACTGCTGTGTCTGCAGGATTCAATTTCCTTTCTATTTTTATATCATTTTCTAAGTCTGTAGTTAATATTAACTGACAGGGCCAGCTGAGAATCTTGGGATTTCCTATTACAGATAATTAAGGAAAATACTAATTCATGTACAGACAGATGCCTTGTGGTAAATTGCGCTGCATGAATATCATTGCCTTTACTATTAATTCTGTTTCCTACTGATTACTGAATTAGTCTTCTAATATAAGGTGCTGGAGGCATGCAGCAGGTTTCCCAGAAAGTAGATGTGTAAAGAAAGCTGCAGAGGAGCTCTTATGTTTGTTGCTGTTGTTTTGTTTTCTGAAGTGTTGCTTTTATGCACCAGTTGTCCTAAATCATTCTGTGCCTAGAATATACAGGAGCTTGCACTTCATGCTTTCTTAATGCAGCTTGCAGAAGGACCTGGAAGATGGAGGGAGACTTGCATTCATCAAGGACTTTTTCAGTTCACTTTAGTTGTTACCAAATCGGCATATGTTAGAATAGAGCTTCCTGTTTTGTTCAAAAGAGATATTGTCATTAGGGAGCAGCAATAGTGGGCTGCTCTGCAAGGCGGGCCAGCCAGGAGCTGAGCATGACAGCAAGACAGGCAGTGGTGGTAGCAACAGGGGTCACAATCCCCCTAAGTTTGTGCAGTGAGGGCAGAGAAGAACCAGTGACAGTAACCAGGAGTGGTCACAGTCATCACTAGGCAAGTCTATAGCAGTAAGGCAAATTGAAGGTCTAATGAAAGCTGAGTCAGGATCATTAAGGCACATTACATTTAGTGAGGCTTAGCTACAGCATAGCTCAGGATTAGAGGTTGTACTTCAGACCTACTCAGCTGGACCAGTGCAAGGGTCTGAAGTTAAAAGTAGCTTGAAGCAGAGGAAGCCCTAATGGGGCTTCTCACAGCTCTTGCACGCCAGCCTGACTCTGTGTTGCAGCTGAGCTACACAGGACGCTCAGAGGTAGGGGTGGCGGGTTGCAGTGCCTGTTGATGCCCTCATGCAGCAGTTGTAAACTACTACATACATGCCATGTTCTTGAGCTGTTCCCTAGACAGGAGCCAGGATATTGGGTTACATGGATCTACAGTCTGATGTGGTGCAACCATTTTTATGGTAGCATGCTAAACCTTTCTGGCTTCAGAATAATCTGTTTGGAGATACAAGAACAGGACCTCATAATTCAACTGAATGGAACTGCCTCAAGCTGAGCAGGTTTGAAGTGTAATACTTTTGTAAAATATTATTTCCTTATCTGTCAGCATAAACATATAACTGAGTATTCAAACAAGCAGGTAGCTGTGATCAGTAGTACAAAGTTGGCCTCTAGCATCTTGTGGAATATATGTTTCCTGGGAGACTGGCTGTTTATCTTGCCAGTGAAATGATCTGTTAGTTTTATCCCTGTTCTCTGGGAAAGAATATGCTGGAGTCTCCTGACTCATAACTTATCAACAAGCAGAAGGGTAAATGTTGATTGTAACATGTCTGAGTACAATGAAACATGAGCATAGAGGAAGATCTGTGCTTGCCTTTCACCTTCTCAAGTGTCTCCTGCAGAGGGATATGAGAGCAGTTTCACTGGAGTCACACTGCTTTGCACTCATATGCCATGCTGGCTGCCAGCAGCAGAGACACTATGGCAGGTCTGGCTTTTACAGTCCTCTGGCTGATGAAGAGTAAGTTTGAATATGCAGGCTCAGGCCACAAACACCCTGCCTGCAGTACAGGTGTGGCCGCCAACTAAGTCAGAGTTGCTATGAGGTTACACTTCAAACCTGCTTAACCAGAGACAGTTGATTCAGTTGGATCTTGAAGTCCTGTTCTTTTATGTCCAAGTTCCCGATTTGAGGGCACTTTAAATTAATCAAAGCTACTAGCATGCATGCTTAACACCAACTTCCTTGTACTGTGGAGAAAAATACAGACTAGGTTCCTGGAGTTTAGCAGGAAAGATGGAAAATCAGTACAAATGTAGCTGGTTGAGGTTGCTGAGTGCTCTTTAGGACATGAATATGACAGAGCTCAGTAACTGGGTTTTGACAGACTCCATTGCAAGAGCTTGCTTTTCTAGCAGTGTTGTGCCTCTGCTATTATGTAATTCTATAAGTTCTTACCTCAGCATGGTTAACTGTTTATCGTCATTCTGATATCTATTAGATTAACTCCTTTTTACCAAGTTTTGTTTCCAAGACTTTTAAAAAAGAACCCTCAACACTAGGGTTTGCTATTAACTAGTGGCAGAACAAAGGCAATCCATGCACCTCCAAATGACTATTAATTGTTAATCTTCCCTTCCTTGGAATACTGCAGAAACATTGTCTAACCACACTTTTTCTATTGATCTGAATAATCCAGTGAGTGCTGAGACTTGCATTTTCTATTCATGCACTGCAGCCATCCTAACCTACAGCACTGGTGTTACAGGGAATCAGGTATCCTGTAGGCTCTACTGTAAGCAACTAATATAGAAAGCTGAAGTAAATATATTTTAATGTATAGTTATTAGCATGTGTATATATACGATGCCACATTTTCAAAAAGCATATGGATCACTTAGTGCTTACTTGGATATGTAGTTCATCATAGAATAATAAAATAACAGTGGTGAGAAGGGACCTCAGGAAGTCTCTTGTCCAACCTTGTTTTCAAAGCAGTGTCAGCTTTAAGGTCAGACCAGATTGCTCAGGGCTTTGTCCAGTTAGGTCTTGAAAACCTTCAAGAACAGGAACTGCACAGCCTTTCTGGGCAACTTTTTCCCCTGCCTGCCTGAAAAGGTTTTTATAATCTGCAGTTGGAATTTCTCTTGTTATTACAAGTAGATCCATATTGTAAAACAAAGAAGTTGGACTGTAGTTCAGGTGTTCAACTGGGAGTGATGTCAGGTGCAGAATACAATGCCAAGAACCTATGTGGACTGTAGGTGAAGTGCTGCTGACAGGGACAGAGGCTAATGTATGTAAAATCTGTATTCCAGTAGGGATACAGGGGCTCTATTCATGTGGTACTTAATTGCACATGGAGCTCAATGTCTGTAACTCAGCCAGAGCAGAGGCTGTTACAGAAGGAGTGCCATGACACCAAAACTACCCCGAAATAAAAGATGTGTTTGTAAAAGTAGTACTGACTGGATCTCCCATACCTTGCTTTCCTAAGAAGTTTTACATGTCTTCCTCCCCTGCATCTAAGCATGATTTGTCTGCTGCTGCTCATATCTTTGTAGAAGAGCAAAACCAGCATGAAATTGATATGATCTTCTTTCATTGCTACCCAAAAGGTTCTGAATAGCAGCCTTGGAACAGAGTGCACTTGTTGACTTCATTCTGCAGCTGCATGACAAATCTGCCTTCAAGCCTGCAGCTTCAAGAAGACAGTGTAGCATCTGTTCACATAAAAGATAGCTTTTGGCTTGTCTTTTTTTTTTTTTTTTTTTAAATAATGGGAAATTTGAACTACTGGGTTTAAATAGAAACTTAGAAACAGGTGACTTGGGCTTCCCTCATTTGCCTAGAAAAGTGCCTCTCACTTATTTTTGACAAAGGGCTGGATGGATTATCCTCAATTTCAGTTAAATATTTTTGCTCCACATGTGGAGAAATTAACATCTAATTTACAAGAAGCTTTAATCCTAGTAGAATAATTATATTCTATTATGTGAATCTCTGTTCAGTCAAGGTGTAAATACAAAGTCTCTTTTTTTCTTTTTTAATGGCCTGGTTCTTTCTATATGCATCTCTTTCCATATGCATTTTCTTGTCACCATGACAACTTCCTACCAGTTTGTCCGACACTGTGCACTTCAGAGAAGTTACATTTAACCCAGGGGCTGAATGCAGAGTACTAGGGAGTAATGTCTGAACATCCAATTTCCATGAGCTCATGTGTAGTTCTGCTCTGCTGAAGTCTGATGCATCCATGCATGCAAGTTTAAGAACAAAGAACTACATTTTTTTTTTACCAGATCTTTGAGCTGCAACTTAACTGCAATATACTGCAATTTCTTCAATATATTTTCATTCTTATGCACAGAGGTTTGTAAGGCCAACATTATGGGCATGTTTGTAAAAATAAATGTTTAACTATCACTTAACTGATTTATAGACTGACTTCTAAAGGAAATGTAGACTTTTTTTATAAGTTATTCTCTTTATACTCTTGCTTAGAAGTTTTTATTACTGGATACTGGGATCAGCACTTTAATTGGCAAGTATTCAATCACAGAACTAAGCTGCCTTACACTTGTCTTGATCCGTTCTCCAGTAACCTAGAAAAAATTTGGCCTGTGCAAATCTGCCTGATCTGTATTCTTCATCAGGAGCAATTTTTCAACTTTGGTACATGAAAGATCTGTGCATTTTTTTAATATGCCTGAGATGATACTTTGTGAGCTGCGCTGATTTGTGTTGCTGCGTGATGTGGGGTGCTCATTGCCATGCTTCCTCACCCTTCCATACAATATTTTTGTTGCCTTGGGAGAGTTTGCTCTGGAGACTGGCAGGCTTTACCAAAAATAGGCTTTCAGACAGGAAGCTTCAGTTTCTTGAAGGAAGGATTTGCAGGACAAAGAGTTGAAAAATTTATTTGGGGTATGTGGCTTTGTTCAGCCATATCTGACAGTGCCTCAATGTTCAAGGTGAAACTGAAACTCTAAACCTGCCAGCGGTAGTAAGGGCAAAGTTTCCTAACGAAATGCAAATGGCTAGACCTCTATCAGTGATGTTTATTGCCAGTTGTTTGGCAAGACTGTGGTTTAAAACCTTGTATATGTTATTTCCCTGTCAACCTCAGAAAAAAAAAAACCCTGTTGATTACAAATTGGCTTAAACAGAAATACTCATGCCCATATGCAGAACTAGCTTACACAGTGGAACCTGGATGGTAGATGGAGAGCTGAGTCTGCTGCACAGAGCAGTAGTGCTGCTTTTGCTTATTGCATTCATTCTGCATGCTCCAGCTGCTGTGTCTCTGAATGCACATCATGCATATTACATCTATTTTCTGTGTGTGAAGCCTTATGTCATGTTTGGGTTTTTTTTGTTGTTGTTTTTTAAGAATTGTAGTGGACAACTTGAAAGATGCACTGGATTATCCTCTTTTCCTAAACAAAATATCTTAAGCATCTGAAAGGGAGTTTCGTTACGCTTGGATGCATTATCTGTTCAGAAAGGCATATAGAATTGTGACAACTCTAAGTATATCCACTATAAAAAGAGGTTCTTGTTCCAGTTTTTGCTAAAAGGTCACTGGAAGTACCTTATTTGAACCATGGTCCTGGAGATGGGCTGTTTTGCCATTGAAATAAAGGAGCTCTCTAGATGTCATCATTATAAAATCTCATAGTGAAAGGACATGAAAGTTGAGTTTTCTGTTGTTTAACAGGAAAAGAAGGTACGTAACACTTAACAGACAAAAAAATTAAGGTTCTCACATGTCTCTTAGACAGTTTATTGGTATTTATTCTTTTACAAGGTGCTGGCTGATCTGTATGACCCACAAGACTAACACAGCTGTGACAAACCAGTTCAGCACTACAAACAGCAGGGATTTGTTGGAAGAAAAACCGTGATCTCAGCTGGTTGTGCTACTCGTGATGAGATTTTACCTTTCGGAATCCATGCTAAAATGCATACAATTGAAAGCAAATTAAGATGTATTAAACTATTTGCTGGTTGATTATGGTTATATTAATGAAGTGACTAAGGAAATAATTGGAGACATTTCCCAGTGTAAGCCAAAAATCAACTGGACTATTCTAATGCACTTCTGCCAATAACAAAATGTACAACTTGATGTCATCTTTAGAGTGATAAAAATGCAGTTCCAAGCAGTTAATAATCAGAGGGAGTCAAAATCCTATTTTGAAAAATAAACACAATGTTTCATTACCTATAACACCGAATTGTAGCATGGTTCTTAGCCTGAACTGCGAAAGAAAAAATTGTGATTCTGTGGGCAGGTGCATAGATGAATGCATCTAGATTTTCAGGAAATGTTGGTAACTTTTTTATTTACCGGTAGGTGTCACTGGAGTCCAGCAGAGAGCTATTATTAGTTTAAAATATCTTTTCTGTTTAATCAAAGCTTTATTTCATGGAGAAACATAGGTATTTGTACATGCTGACATACATCCAATAAAAATTAAGAACTGCAATCAATGCTCTTTCAAATATGTTTATCCCTGTCTCAGCTACTGATAACTGCTGGTGGATAATTCAACAGATTGAGAAAGATCTATGGATTATTTTCTCTGCAGCATGCCTGAATCTGGTCCAAGCTGATAATGATTGAAGAGATTACTCGATGCAAAGGTGAAGCCATTTAGCAGTGCCTGTGGGGTTCCTCAGTCCTTGCCCAATCTTCCATTTTTTTTTGGGAGGGAGGCAGGACAGGCGAGAGAAGATGGAAAATCAAGCTAAAAGACCTAAATCTTCAGTTTTTTGGCACCTCTACTGGAATTTTTGGAGAGTCCGGGAACTAAATGGGACAGGAAAGACCCATCAGCCATAGAGCAGCTCTCCGTGAGACTGAGAGAGCATTTAGGGAGGAAAACTAGTGGAAGCTCCACTTCTGGTGTCTGTAGGTATGTACCTCTGGAAGTAAGCAGTACAGTCTTGATGTCAGATGTGGTTTTCCTCCAGTCTTACATGCAAATTGCTTCCAAAGAATACAGAGACTCTATATAATCACAATGTCATTAGTTTTATGCACTTGTACTTTATTATATGGATGTTTCTCTGAAGATCTGGACCTTGCTTCCTATAATTTACATTAATAGACACAGCACTGTGCTGAGCAAGACTGCTTAGGACTGAGCTGAAATAGAACATGGAATGACCTATCTGTTTTAATAAACTGTAGTTCTTGTCTGCTATGTGTTTGCTAGACAGGTGATCAGCAAAGGTGTTTTGATTGAGAGTACCTGAAAGGACATTTCAGGTGTTTGCTATCTGAAAGGCACAAAAAAACATCAAGTAGACACCTATGGCTACTACATGATGCTCAAGCCACTTGATATCATACATCAAAAGCTGAAAGGGGAGTTACATTTTTGTTTTTTCCCCAGGTATGGTATAAAAGCCTTATACTTTGTGAACACCACCAGGGAGACATTTTGAATTAGTTGAGGCGGTCTTAGTTGGAGCCTAAGCTCTTGCATAAGTACATTCCTCCAGTCTCTTTCAAATGGTCACTAAGAAATGACTGTGAACACAGCAAACATTTATCTCAGAAATTTGAGATCACACATCCAGTAGAAAACTATAGCACAAGGAGGCTGCTGCAGGCCAATGTATTATTAGGATAATGTGCTTTTGGACAGTAAATGCACTGCCTGTTCTGTTGCCTCTATATGTGGCTAGATCCAGTAATGAGTTACTTGTTTGATATGTCTAAAGAACCAGTCAGTACACTGGTCATTTTTAGCCTTTTGTTATCTTTAAATACGTTGCTGAAGTATTCTGCCACTTGTTAATGGGCTCTCCATTGCATGCTGTAGGACAATCTTTGACTGTTTCACAGAACACGGTTACATTGGCCCCAGTGAACCTTGTTAAGCATGGACAGGGTTGCTGAGCTGGCACAGTGTATGTCCCCAGATGCACCAGGGTCTTGTGCAACTGGCAGGAGACCTTCCAGCTTTCTTCATGGTGCTGCATTGGAGGTAGAATAAAGGTGAAAGTAATTTATTCAGGGCTGTATTCTGGCAGGAAACTAATGAAGTAATTAACTGGTATTTTGTTGCCTCCTACCTTTCCATGAGGAAATTTCACTTAATTATTTTTTATTTTCATTTTATCAGCTTAATTTGCTAGCTAGTACAATTCTGCCATGACTTTCAGGGAAACGTCTAGCCAGTCTTCCATAGTTCCACAAGTTGTAATTCTGTGTGGATTTTCTTTTCCAGTTGTAGTTTATGTTGCTGTTCCTTGGATCATCGCACACAGCTCTTCAAGGCCATACGTACTGGTCTCAGTGCACTAGCTTAGTTGTTTGTCCTGATATTGCTATAGTTTAATTCTTTGTGACTGCTGTAGATGTGCCTAGTTAGTAGTCAAGTTCTACTCTTTCCAAAAAGTGGAAAGTAGTACTTGGGAAATATAAAGATGAAAAAAAAAAATCTGGTAAATAAAGTCAAAAGGGAACTGAGTGATTATAGCCTCTGCAGATAGGACGCCACACACAAGCCTAATGATCAAAACTAAGAGGACAAAGGAAACAATGTGTGAGTATTGGTCATATACATTCTCTTTTGAGAATTTTTGGTAGCTTTTCTTAAGGGCTGCCACCATGCAGACAGACAAGTTCAATAATAACATGAAACCGTAAGCTCTTTAGAAGAAGACTTTAAAAAAAAAAAAATCTAAGAAAGGATAAGGTTTGTTGTTGAATCTGGTTCTCCTACAGAGTTGCAAGAGCTCACAGGTATTGAGAGGGTCAGTCCCCTTTTATTCCGTAATAAAACAATGGAAACTATTTGACCAAAGAACCTAGACTTCCCTTGCTGCTTTTAAAATCAGGTTACATTCTCACTGCAAATGAAGTGGGTTTTTTTTTTTCCTGAAACACCTTGGCACATTGTAAAATCTTCATGGGCAAAAGCACAGGTGGTTACTTTCTCAGCAAAGCTTGCAGGGAGAAACTGCATGGCAGAATAAAGTTCTGACCTTGACAATTACAACAAGGTGAAAGCTACTTTGTGCCTTTCCCACTAGTATTTCACCACAGGTTTTTCCAGTGGACTTGCAGGCAGATCACCTGGGGCAAAACACTGCACAGAACAACCAGTGAGAATTTAGCCGCAGGTGAGTGACTACAGTTGGTTCATCAAGTAAAACTAGTCTTTCCAGAGGCTTTTACATTGCAGGGATGACGCTGCCTCGCATGATTGCAACACATGGGTGTGCAGGCCAGAGAGAAGGTGAAGTAGTGCAACTTTTTCTGCTACCTGCCTGGGTCTGGTTTATTAGTGCTGCGATCCAGGAGAGAATTTTTTTTTTTTTAAATCATCACAGAGAGCTGGCTCTTTGCTGCATTCCTGTGAGCATTTATTTGTTCTGTCCAGTGGTGCTTGTTTTAACCTTTTGATTACTAACCTTAATGTCTTGGTTTGAGCACCCTATATAAGGAGATAGCCACAACATGGTGCAAATACTGAAAAATACGATCCAAAACTGTATAAAGTTCCCCTATTTTTATGTCTTACAGTCTCTCTTCTCAGGGTTCAGTGTCAGAAATAAGCAGTGTACTATTCATTGGAAACATCTCACTAAGAAAAACCATCTTCACAGAAATCACACTTCTCTGCACATTGGGTAGCACATCTCCCCTCCCTCCCCATCTCTGTGCATTCTGCCTTATGCTCTGCTCTGGCCCAGCTGCAGCAGCTCTTGGTGCAGCCCAGCTGTTCTCCCCACACCCATGCCGCTGCTGAACTTCCCCCAGCACGCACTAGTAGCAATACTAATGTAGAAATGACTATTTTCAGAGCTGTTTCAGAAAGTTGACTAAAGCATGGTAATTAGTTACTTAATGTGTCTCTTTAACCTCCCTTCATCCTTGCTACGCAAATAGCAAGGGGGAGATTCTAGCCCTAGTGAAGTGAGATGGTGACATCCTGAGTGCTCTTGGCCAGGTGTGCAGCGTGACACTTGAAGGACAGAAACAGGAGAAGACTGACATTTTGCAAAGAAAAAGCAAAGCATCCTGAAATGTTTAATATTTTAAGTGGTGCTAGTTGAGACATGAAAGCATTGCAGCAGCTGTTGGGTGCAGCAAGAGCAGCAGGACATCCTCTTCTCCCACATCCTGTCCCACCTGGACAAGAGGCAAGGAAGGAAGTACCATTGGAAGCTGGAGAGAACTTGGGAGGCAAACAGTGACTAGGCGATGTATCGGGATTTGACAATGACTGAAAATACTGTTGGAAATATGAAGCTAGCCCAGGGGGCAGAGAGTGTGTAAGAGCTTTCAAATGACACCCAATTACTATCTTCATAATGCAAAATTTTCTAAATTACTCTTCAAGTGCCTTCTATAGCCCAGGCGTTGTTTGAAATGTATTTAATTTCAACTCTGAATTTTATATCAAAATAGAAAATACTTTCAAACAGTCTATTGGTGTCACTTCCTTTTTCTGGTCATATTTTTTGCTTTTTCTGGTTTTCAGGACAAACTTCTTTTTTTCATGTTGTAAAGGACCCCAGAGAGCCTGAAGGTATTTTGAGCTCCCAGTACTGCTTTTTCCTCTTTTTCTAACAGATCAGTTAGCCGTCAATAGTATGCAAAACTCAAACTGGTTTAGCTGTCTGTTTACTCTTGAAGTTTAAACAGGCAAATTAGTAGCTATAAGAATACTCAGAGGAAAAAAAAAAATCTCACTTTTGGTATTCAAATTAGGTATTTTAAAATTTGTAACCTGTTTTCAGTAGCTCTTCCATGACTGAGTCAGGTGGTTAGATACAGATAAACTTGTAAGCCTCTGAAACACAGCACAAACCTCTCCGGTATCTCAGATCAAGCTTGTACATGTCATCACAAGGCCCAGTCTATTTCATGATCACTTTCACTAGCACCAGGTGTGTACTGACTTAGAGAGCACATTCACAGTCTGTTTGCTCTTCAGAGGTAATACCTAAAAGCTACTAACACATCAATGGGTGCCAGGTAAAGACCAAAAATCAATTTACTTACAGGATCACTAAACAAAACCATAGTCTTGCTTCTCTTTATGGAAAGCCAGTAATTTTGCATTAGGTAAAGGTATAATTAAGAAAAGTCATCCTAACTAGCAGTATCAAGACAACTCTAACCTCTTCAGTGCACTGAAATCAGCCTTTTTTTTTTTTTTTTTTAAATTAATTTTGCATTTGGGATGTGGATTTTAAACCCTTTACTCAAATGACAGGTGGCTAATACGATCACATGTGCTGTGAAATGATTTTAGGTTCCAAAGCTGTAGAGCTTTTGTTTTGTTTTCTTCTGTCTTTTTTTCTTTTCTGAGCTTCTCACTCTAATTAAAAATTACAAGATGTATCTGAGTATGATGTTTTTAATGCACTGCTTTCCTACTGGTGCATACTTAGTTTTCTATTCCACAAACATTTTACAAAATACTCCTTATAGAATTTAACACAGTGGATTTGATGATTGTTCAATGCCTACATATATTTGCTGTATGACAATCTCCACAGAGTACTTTTTCACTTTACAGTGCGTATCATTAATTAAAGCCTCAAAGGTGCGCATAAACATCGTATCTGTGGGTGGATGTAACTGCTCTGTAGAAGCTAGTGCCTGTGGAAGTAGGAGCATGTGAAAGCTGCTCTTAAGTCCATGGGACTTGTCCGCGGAGGCCTTTTCCCCCCGGGCGCGGCTGTGAAGGCCGGGACGGCAGGCGCTGTGAGTACCGGCAAGTGCTGCGAGGAGTGCGAGGGGCTGGGTTCCGCGGTGAGGCTCCCGCCGCTGCTTGGCGTAACAAACTTTTCACGCAGTCACCGTACGGCTGTGCCTGCCGCGTTCCCGAACTCCTAAGACGGGGTTTGACCTTCGCTCCGGCTGCCCCGGCTCCTTCCCGCCGCCAGGCCGGGGCGGCCTCGAGAGAGCCGGAGACCCGCGCGGGTACCCTGCCCTCGAGTCGCGGCCTGGACGGGCGCCGGATGCCGCCGGGCTGGGCTCCCCGCCGCGGGCCCTCCTGCGGGCCGTGCTGTCCCCGCCTTCAGCACCGCAGCGGCGGCACGTTAGAACCCCGGGGGCGCGGGCCTGAGCGGAGGCTACAGCGGGGCAGGTCCCGCCAGGCCGCGCCGCGCTGTCCCGCCCGCTTCAGGCCGCCCCTGAGTGGCCGAGCCCCCGCGGACCCAACATAGCGCAGGCCCGGCCGCCCGCCCGCTCCCTCGGGCCGCGCCGGGAGGCGGGTCCGCCGCTCGCCCCTCGCCCGGCCCGCCGCGCGCCGGGTTGCGAACTACAGCTCCCAGCAGGCGCCGCGCGGGACGGGCCGGTATCGGCGCGGCGGGCGCACGCGCGGCGGCGGCGCGGTCGGTTGAGTAAGGCGGCGTGCGATTGGCTGCGGGCGGCGGCCGGGCGTGGGACGCGCAGTGACGGAAGGAGCGGGGCAAATGGCGGAGAGATGGTCCCGGGCCCCGTCCCGAGAGCGGCGATAATCCCGGCGCGGAGGAAGCGACGCCGGAGGAGGCGGCGCCGGGGGCCCTAACGATCGCAGCACCCCGGGAGGGTGTCGCTGCCGCCGGGGGAGGGGCGGAGGTGTCCCTTCGGCGAGCGCCTTTCGCAGGCGGCACTTCGGCGGCCAGAAACCGCGGCCAGAGCCACATCCGCGGCGCCGCCCGGAACACGCCGGGCCGGCGCCCGGGACTCGCTGCCCGGGCTCCGCTGCCCGCCCCCACCGCCACGACCGACGTCGAGGTAGGTATCGAGCAAGGAGGCGACTGGGGGCGACCACCCGGCGCCCGAGGCCTGTGCGGGCCGCGGAGCAGGCCCCGGCACCCCGACGGGCAGGGGCCCCCGACCGCTGCTCTAGCACCGTCCGGCTTCCGGGGCGGGGGCGGCGGCCGCCTGGCGGGACACGGCGGGACATGGCGGGCGGCCGCCCCCGGCCCGCCTGGAAGTTTTCGGGGCGGGAGTCGTAGGACTTTGCTCGGGGGTAAAGTGCGGTTTGGGACCGGGAGGAGTGGGGGTTGCGGCCTGCGAGGCCCGCGGCTGCCGGCGGGTTCTGCCGTGCGCCCCGAGCTGCCCCGCGGCCCCGGGACTTGCGTGGTGGGGGCTGATTTTCCTGCGGGGCGGGGGGAGGGGGCCGGGAGGAAGGGAAATGACATCAGAAACCGTCGGTGGGGTGACCCGGTTCCGCTAACACCCCCTCCCCCCCGCGGCAGGGGGAGGGAGGAAAAAAGAAACTGTCACCGTGGGATTTCATCAGCTCCTTCTGCCTCCGTGCATTTAACCTATTTTTCTTCCCTTTGATTATGTAAGAGGAGCGGTGCGGAGAGGAGCAATGAGTAGGGATGGCTGATGCGCTTTCTGGGGAATTATCGGGGTTTTTATGTCTGGCTGGGCTGCCGAGTTAGCCTTGGGGAATGACGGAGAATTATGGTTGGGGTTTTTTTGCTTCTATTTACATTTCTTGCGCTGCTCCAAATATTGCAGCATGATGAAGGAGAGAGAGGCAGGGAGTGGAAATAGAGTGAAATTGGCCAGGCTTTTTATTTCATACTGAGTGAAAAGCAAGGGAGAATTTTAAGTTAAGAGTAAAAATCTTGTTCTGTTGGTGCTCTCACGTAAGGAGGTGCATATGTATTTTCTGCTCATTAATCACACTCTGCTATAAACTAACATCTTAAAGTGAATTTGTATTTTCCCGATACTAATGTTTTAACCTGTTTACATTATATTCAGTATTTGAGTTTTGACATTTTGATTCAAAACTCCTTATGAGATGATCTTCATTTTTTAAACTTACAAATAGGAAAATGTAGATGAAGGAGCTCTGTTTTCTGAAAATAAAGTCCTCTTGACTACAGGAGTTTTCTCTTTAAAACTGCAAGCCTCAAGTCATAATTTAAATCTGCTATTATTTTTGCAGATGCTGGAAATGTAATGTTGGAAATACTTATTTGTGTCAGGGTTTAGGGAAGGAAAATGTGCTGGTGGTGAGTGATTATTTTTTTTTTTCCTGTAAGAGTTGTATAGAAACTGAGATGTTAATAAATATTTCACTTCAGTTTCTATAGCTCTAAAAAGTGGCCAAAATATAAAATATTTTGATTAGTGTTATAAGTATTTTCACGCATGAGTTTGGCTGTTCATTTTCTGAAGTATGTTTTAGTTTCGCTCTTGGATGGGAAATAGGAAATTAGAGCTACTTACAAGGGAGCAAAAATAACCCAAAAAGTTTGGCAACAATGTGTTTGGAACAGCACAAAGTAGTCTGATGGCAGTGTGGGGAAAAAGAGGATGGAGAGTGGACTTAGAGAGAAACGTGTACTAGGGTGAAGCAGAAGCGGTCTGCAGAGTGGCGTTCCACAAAAGAATCTTGGGCAATAGATAAGCACGTCTTTACTCATCCATCTGCTGAACTGCTTGGGAGAAGAGTTTTTCCCAAAATGGTTGTTCCTCTGTCCCTTCTCCATTGCAACACTATCTGTCTGTTAAACTTCTGAAGTTCAAATTTGATACTTGTAGTTCACTTAGAACCACTGAGACGTAGATGGATTGTTCATTTTGTTTGATAGGTGGAGGGTGGCCTGGTCTGATAAAGGGAGACTATTATTAGTGAGACAGCCTCACTAGAGCAAAGTGGCAGAATGACCTTTCTGGAAACCAGTCTGGTGATCTTGGAAGAAACCAGCCTGGTACTTCAGGTTGAGACACTGTGAGTGTTGAGATCAAAACTAAAATGTGGAAGAAAGACCGTATAACACATATTCAAGGGAATAATAATAAAAACAGTTGTCCCGAACAAATAAATCGTATGATACGTTTTGTTAACAATAATTTTAAGTGCTGTTTTTCATGTACTACCGTATATGAAAGAAGATGACACTTTCAAAGTTGGATTTCTTTGATTCTGTAGCTTAAATAAATGCCCCTCCCTTTTTGAACAGTGATTTCTCCAGTATGGAGAGTAATTTTGGAGGGAAAGATATACTTGATTAGATTCAGATTGACTATAAAGAATTCTAATTTCCTATTCAAGTTTGAACCAAAAAAAAAAAAAAGGAGAGAAAAATGCTGGTTTATAAAACAGATATGATAGTTTTGGTTTTATGTTGTTGTTTTTTGTCCAGTAGTTGAAGTATTTGTTTTGGAAAAAAAGAAACAAGTTAGTCTGTCTTCATTCTTGAGTTAAGCAAAAGTAGGAACAGAACTCAAGCAGGGAACTGTTTAAACATGTTCCTATTTAATCTGTTTGTATTTAAACTTTATTTCTCTGAGAGACCAAACTGTGAATCGGGCTACAGCTGTAACAGCCAGTAAACAGTCGCAATTTATGCTGGTCTGTGTAAGGTGTCCTCCGTGTTCTTAGAAATGGATTGAGAAGTGTCACTTTGTTCCTGTCCCTAGATCAATCAGATTTACTCCTGAGGGATCTGTGTGCACCAGTCTTGACCATGACAGTGCAGATGGGATAAACCACACTGTATTACCAAATAATGTACTAAGTATGCCTGATGTGCAAGAAGAATGTGGCATGAAGTTGTCATTGTTGTGTGATTAATTAGTATTTAGAATAGCTAGAGCATCTTGAAATATTCTGTCAGTTTTTTACATTTAACTACAAAGAGTCTCTTTAAAGCCATACTGTGTTATTGGACTGTAGCAAAGAGCTGCATGTTCAGATGTGGTGAAAATATCGTTCAGTTTTCTGCTGATGTTTCATGAAAACAGTGCCCTCTATACTTGGAAATATAACGTTAGAGCAAACCAGTACCAAAAATAATGTATTCATAGCAGAGTTTTCTTAAGGATCCATTGTGCCATTGTTTTATAAATGTGCAAGTAACTGAATTTCGATTAAAGTTGGTAGATACACTACTTATTGCAGAAACTTTTGACATAATGACATTCACATGTAGATGAGTTAGTCTGTAGAAAGAAGCAGATGATGTATCTGTTGCTTGTGTGAAATGTATCTGCCTGGTGCTTGTAGGCCCAATAAAGGGTAGAAATACCATCGTTTGTACTAAAAAGTTGGTGAATATATGTTTCTTCTTTATTTTCCAACAGAGAATATGAAACAGGAGCCAAAATGACATCCCGATTTGGAAAGACCTACAGCCGGAAAGGGGGAAACGGCAGTTCCAAGTTTGACGAAGTATTTTCCAACAAACGGACCACCCTTAGTACAAAATGGGGAGAAACCACCTTCATGGCTAAATTAGGACAGAAGAGGTCCAGTGTCAAACCAGATATTTCCGAAGTTCCTAAAAAACCCAAAATTGAAGATGAGGTAACAGAGGATCCATTTGGATTTGACAGTGATGAAGAATCTCTTCCCGTGTCTTCGAAGAATGTGTCACAGCCTAAAGGCTCCTCTCAGCTGGAACCTGGTGAAGCTGCTCAGTCTGAGGACTTCACTCCTCTACTTGAAGCAAACAGCAGAATTAATCAACCAGACAGTGGAGAAAGCGTTGCATTCAGCAAGTGCATATCTTTTGATAATACTGTTCCTCTCTTGAAAGAAAAGAGCACAAGCAAAAATGTGGAAGATGGAGAATGCAAAGGTGGCAGCGCTAAACTCATACCTGCAGGTACGTTTACTCAGCTGTCCAAATCGTTCTGTTATCTTCCAGTTTTTAGTACTCTACATTTAGACTTCATGTTTTCAGGGGTTGGTTAAATGTTTTAATAAAACCATGGGGCGGTTAATTAAAAGGAACCGTAAAGGGTGTGTTATTTAACTAAAAACACCAGGAAGCATTCTGAATTTTACATGTTGGTCTGAGATCCCGGGCACTTTAATCCTGAGTCTCCAAAGTGAGGTGCAGTGGTTTAGATTCAACATAGTATGTTAGTCCACCTTGAATAGGATGGAACAATAACCTTTCTTTGCTAAAATTTGTTCTGAGCCCAGTGCATTTGTGGTTTGTAACATGTAGTATTTTGAAGAGTGATGAGTTGTTACTAACAATGCTTTATTCTGAAGTTGCTGGCTTGAATTTGGTGTGAATTTATGGTTACTACCATGCAGGTGTGGATACAGCTTACAACCTGCCTTATTATTTGTATAGTAAAAGTAGTTTCCTGATCTTCAGTTGAAAAAAGGTGTATATATATACTTTTTTTTTTTTTTTTTTGAATTAGCACATCTTTACAATGTGTACATAGAAAGCTTCAGACCTATGAAACAGAATTCTGTCAAACTTCTTCTAGAGGCTGTTCTCAGGCTCTGAAGTGTTTGTAAGAGATCTTAATATTTTTGAGAGGGAATTCACAAACCCCACGGATCTGAACATCTCTATAATTTTGTACAAGTCATCCTTAGACAAGATCAGATGTTATTATATCTCATTAGAAGTTTTCATATAATGGGCTGATTAAACTGCAGCTTCTGAAATTGCGCAGAAGATCCCATTAGATGAACCTTGATGAAGATGACACCTACTGACTTGCTCTGAGTTATCATCATCAGCTTTAATGAGAAGAACTTGCGTAACTTAGAAATCTCGGATATAGTTAACCCTAGCATCAGAAATTTGAGTGCACTTGTTCAGTTGTAGTACAGTGGACGAGAAGATACTTAATAGTGGAAGATATATATATATAGCTCAGTTATATTGCTAATAGAATGATCTTGCAAATAATACAAGAAGGAAAACAAGAAATGTTGCTTTGAACTGTTATTTGACAGACACGTTGGTGGGACGTGTAGTTGTCTTTTGATCTTACTCTTATTTTTGCTGCTGAATTATTTCTAATTTTCATATGGTTTTCTGCAGTTTATTTATCTGTATGATCTACCTTCAGTCTGGAAATGCAATTTATGTTTTGCGAAGTTTGAATATAGTTTTCATAAGAGATTGGATAGATCTATCCCCCAATATTTACAAGGAGAAGAAACAGTAATGAGTTTTCTTGGTTGTTAATGAGAGATTGTAGCAGAGCAGGTTTTACAGTGAAACGCTTTCCACGTAGAAAAGCTTTGTTAGGACAGTATTTTTCAGGTTGGAAAAGAAAAGGAGAGCTGTGGGGAGAAAATGTGATAGAGCTCTGAAAATTCGTAGTGTGTGAAAGACCAAGAGGAACAGACTTCAGCAGTTCCCTTGGTGTTTCCTGGTTCCAGTATTGTGGAAAATAATAAAATACAGTATTAACTGCAGAAAAACTTTTTAATTTTATGCCTATTTAAATTCTAGAACTCCTTGTTAGACAATAATATATATACCGTAAATATATACAGCTCTAAAAGAAAGGAAGATGATGAATCTTGCTGGACAAGCTCATCAGTGGTTGCTGAGTGTGGTGGTGGTGATTTGGATGCAGAGGGGAGTTGACTTCAACAGCAGTTTACTTGGAGAAATTCTGCTTGTGATGCTTTCCTGAGGTATTTGTTACTGACTGCAATTCAGCCAGGAATAGTGAAGGCCAAGGTGGATCTGAACCTGTTGATGCTGTTCTTTTCAGAATCCATTACATTATTTTTACACCCAGTCAAAGGAAGATAAAAACCCATTTCAGAACTTTCTGAAGAAATTAAATCCAACTAAGAATGAATCTTTGCAAAACATGCTAGAAGGCCCTGTAAGTAAGGGTAAGGAAAAGAAGACTGTAGTTTTGGTGCTAGTGTTTGTTTTGGACAGCTAGTGTAAATGAAACTTGGATGGTTTAAGCAGCTGTTATGCTTGTGTGTAGACTGATCCAAAATAAATGAATATTGTCTCTGAATTGGCCGCTCGGAACATTGAGCAATTAGTGATACAGTTACCAAGTGTAAATGCAGGTACTTCAAAGGTTTCTGTGTTATATTGACAACCAAGTAAATTTGATGATATAAGACGTACCTTGCAGAACTGGAGAGAGTTAATTTTGTTGATTTGGGGGTGGAAATATGAGGGAAGAGGGGAACCTGAGGGAGGAAAAGCTGAGTAATGATGAAAAGGTTGTTTCTTATTGTGTGGTCTCCTCAGATACAGTGTATGTACTTCTATTGCTTACATGTCCTCACCCTTCCTAGTGTCTCTTGGACTCTGCCAGGTTCAACCATGTTTGTTCAAAGGACTTAAAGATCCTTGAGACAGCAAGTTCTGCTACTCCTGAAGAGGAAAGAACGGAAGCACACACACACAAAAAACAAAACCCCACAAAAAACCCAACAAAACAGAAAACAACAAACAAAACAAAAACACAAACAAAAACAACAACCAAGCAAACAACAATAAATGAATAAACAAAAACCACCAAAACAATTACACCAAAAAAGCCCATCTTGGCATCTCTAGGTATAGGAAACAAGGCTATATTGGTACTGATGTTCATTTAGGTGCTTGTTAACGTGTTTTAAGTGCCATTTGCTAGTTGTTGTCCTGACACTGACTAGACAGTGCACGAGTCAAGGCTTCAGGACCTCCTGACAGCAGGTACCACCATTGTATCTTATTTCTTTACCTGAATAAGGTGAAAATGATGACTTAATGTGGATATGGGTAATCTGAGAGCTACAGTTTAGCCTGCAAATTCTGCTCCTGATGTGTTTTCCTCTCTCCATGTCCATTTCTTTGGACATTAAAAACAAAGGTGATGCAATGTCAGTTAACATTAATGTTCGATATTAAAAAGCAGTCTGTTTTTTGTGTTGTTTTAAAAGTTGTGCAACTGTGTAACACAGGTGAGGATCTGTATCTTTTAATTGATACAACTTTCTGGCGGGTTTTTTTGAGGGGATTTTTTGTGGTTTGGTTTGTTTATTTTTTTTTTTTTTAATAGCCTTCAGCTATTAAGTGCTTGTAACAATCTCATTTTAGAAGCTTTGAGAAGCTCTTAATATGGAAGGCTTCTCGTAATCTTACACTAATGTTGCTTGACCAAGTCTTAATACTGTCAGAAGAATGTTCATGAGTAATCCTGTACATAACAGTAGTTTACAGATAGCGGGGGTTTAGGTAAATTAGAAATAGCAACAGAGTATTCAGTGTTAATAGTTACTCTTAGATCACTTTTGTTAAGATAGGATGGCTTGGTAGCTAGAAAGTAAGTTGTGTCATTGGAAAAAATATTCTACTGGTTATTCATACCAAGCAAAAATGCAACAACTTGATAGTTAAAAGGTGAGGTTTTTTTATGAGAGTCTAACAGTAGGATAAGATGAAAACCCACAGAGCAATGCTTACTTGGGTTTCTGAAACACCTGGTAGATGTTTATTTGATTTTTAAACTGTTAAGCTGCTTCTGTGATTCTGTAAGACATAAACTCAAATAGTATTTCTCACTGAATTCTCCTGCACATAAGCTTTTGTATAAAAACATGGCCTTGCAGAGCACATTGTGAGGTGCTAGTTAAAAAACAAATCTAATAACTTTGTTCTTAGAATATTTATGTTAGCTTGCGTGTTGAAATTAGCGTAATACAGTTTTTCAGGTTAAAAACAGAGTCAAAGCTTGATGGATTTTAAAAGATGGCTTGTCATTCCATAATTATACTAGTGTATTAATATATTTCAATATATTTCAGTTCAGGGAAATACTACTTCTGTCATTCTTGTGTGAGCGTTTGTGTTTTGACCCTGGATGTTGTGATCACTGTGTTTTGCTTGGGTGCCGAGGGCTGAGCTCTTGGAACTCCAGCCTTTGGAGGGTCTAGTCCAGGGCGTTGATGCTGTTCATGAGATAAGGCTCCTGGGTCAAGAGATGTCTCAAGTGGCTGGATGATGTCTCTCATCTTCAAACACCTTGTGCTCCTCCTGTTTGTGGTTGTGTTAATTCTGAGTTAAAATATGTGGTATTTAATGATGCTTTTAACTCAGAAGTCTGGTTTGTTTTAAAGACTGTGAGTTTATTTCTTGAAAATATATTTTGCTTGTTGTGGAGAAATAGAAAATAGAATGGCTTAAAATGTCTTTTCAGAATACAGAGCAGTGTAGGAATAGTATCCCTTTCTGCTGTGCTGTGATGCTAAGTGGTTGTTGTCTCGGCGGTGTCCTTTGAGGCTTTTTAAGATTAAAAGGACAAACTATTGCATGTAAAATATTTGTGATACTTGCATTTTTTTCCCCTAACACAGTAATTATGAAAATAGCTATTCTGCTTCTTGTCATTTTTTGCTATGTACTGGTATTCAAACAAGTCTGTGTTCTGGAAGTCGTTTTGTTCTTGGTGCTGTAAGGAAACGTCTGCCTGTTTGCTGTTCAGTTCTTTTGTGTTTCTAGGTAGTTCCTTGGCGGCCTCTTTTTTCATTTGAGGCTCACGCACATGTCGGTAGCAAATTGAAATGGCAAATGCAATCCTTCTTAATAAATTGTGCTTATGCAAGGCAGGAGTGAAGGGATACAACTGTGCTTAACTACTTCATGACCCAATGTGCAGAATCGAGTTACTTGAAAAGCATACTGAGCAAAGAGAGTAATTTGCAGAAAATAGTTACCCTGAAAGAAGATAGTTCGAATCATCAGGGCTGCTCCCAACAGACCATCCTGATAGTACCTTAGTGAATGTGTCTGCAAAGCCTCTGCATCCTGATTATGTGGGTGGGGGAGCCCTATCTTTAGAGTTAAGTTGCATCTTCTCAAATTCAAGTTTGTTAAATAATTACATTTGACAGCACGATTTGCCAGGATATTCCTTTCACATTGTTTTGGAACTTCTGTTTTGTATTTAACATTGACATGGACGTTTAAGATAGTAGTTAGGGCTGAGTAATGTTATCTTTCAGAGTTGCTGGGTGCAATTTATTTACCTCTTGAAGAAGAATTTCACTTTAGTCATTTTCTTTCCAAAAATGGAGCAAAAGTTGGGGAAAACTAAATGAGGTCTGAGCATTTGGCTGTGTTAGGAGACAGCTGGCAGCACCCATGATTAAGAAGAACTGCAGCTGTGCTCTGGCTGGCTCAAAGCATTAAGAAACTGATAGCAGAGAATGGGAAAGGTCTGCCAGAAAATATGTATGCCCCTAGAATTTCAGTGTTATGATGTTTGTTTAAATGGCAATAATTATACTGGGTATAGAGATAGCTGGGGCTTATCCACAAGTCCTCTCTTTTTCGGTTGTTATGTTTCCCTCTTTTTAAGATATCCTTTCTCCTCTTAGACACAGAATTGTCTTGCTTTGTCAGTAGCCCAGGTTCAAAGTAGTGTGATAGGTATTTGCAATTTTTTTTCTTTGGTATTACTCTGATACTTCTCTGAATATTTGGTGGTGTTGGGTTTTTATTGTGTCTTCTGTTTTTATTTTCATGGATATTTCTCATACATCTGAAATGATTTAAATTCTGTTTATCTTTCAGTATTCTGTTATGCTAAAACAGCAATACAAGAAAAATACCCCAGTATTTAGGAAAGAATCTTCTGATATCTGCAACATATTTTTCCTAATGACAGGTACATGTAGATCATGTATGTCCATGTACAGAGCACACAAAACTTTTCCCTCAACCTGTAACTCTCTCAAACAATAGTGAGGTTGTCAAGACCTTTTTCGAGATCCATACTTTTAAAATGATTATTTCTTTATGGATTTGTACAATGAACAGTTAGTTTTTAAAAGGTCAAACTTTTGACTGCTTCTTCACTTCTTTCATGTTTAAAAAGTTGAAATAACTTCGCATTCAAAACAGTTGGTCAGTGCTTTTAAAAGAAAAAACCCTTTTAACGTGTGTACCTCTTAAATGGACAAAAGCATGCAGGAAAGCAGACAACAGTTGGTGAGGAAGCCATTTCAGGTTCAAACTGCTGAGATCTTATTAACTGTATGGAAAATGTTTTTCAAATTCAAACTTAGCTCATATTTTCTTTCTAAGAAGCTGCTACCGTATGCAGTGAAGAGTTTCAGCATATTTATGAGTAGTGTCTGAATTCAAGCTGACTTAGCCTAAGGATACAACTGTTTTGACAGTTGTTAGTGCTGCTATGTTATAATATGCTTTAATACTTTTTTTTATAAGGGCTCATACAACAAAAGTCAGTGAAGAAAAGCTTCTTTGGTGTGTGCCAGCCCCTTGTGTTGCCCATGACACTTTGTGTTTTCCCTGCAAGGGGTGAGTAGTTACCTTCCTGGATCAGCTTTCTCCTGCTGCTGGGAGCAAAAGATGCCCTTCTGAGCTACTCGTGAGGAAGAACGTGTTGATTTCGCTGGACTTTCCATCAGAGCTGAACACGATACAGGTGGTTCAGGCTCTGACAACTCTTGTGTCACAGGGTCCAACCCCTCTCCTGGCTGTTGGGTTTGATGTTGCACGATTTCTCGTCTCTTCAGGATGATTTTATTTTTAGATTTCTGACCAAGTAGTGTTCCTTGCAGTGATGTAGGGTTCTTCAAAACGTAATTCTTTGCTGGAAGGCAAAAATTAGTTTTCTTTCTATCTGAAGGGGTTTTAGCGTTGTTTACTAAGTCTCCAGTTTGTCCTTCATTTGAGAGACTTGTGGACTCTGCATGTGAGTTGGATGTGAGCATTGACAATATGCTGCATGGTATGTTGGGTTTTTACAGAATATCAGTGTCTGTAGAGTCACATTTTTGTTTATACTGTTACGAATGTGGATAGTTACAGATCTGAGGCAATGTTAGAAAAGTCGTGTTTTTCTTGTAAGTCTATGAACACCAGAAGAAAAACAGACTTTAAACTAGGTGTTCAGAATGTTGTAGAAGAGTTTTAAGCAAGATTAGAGGTAAGAGTGAAGGAGGAATTGTAGTTACTCCAGCTGTGAAAGACAAAGTATGAGACTACAGTTGCAACTTTGACAGAAATACTTACCTGGGGAAAAAAAGGGGGCTTGAAGTTGAAGGGCTTTAATTTGATAGGAATTGAGAGGCTGGATATAGCTGATAAAAAGCAACCTAGGTTTAATTTTGTAGCTGTATTTTGACTGGAGGAGGAAATGCCTTTAGTATGAAGGACTAAATTTGTAATTTTGAGGTTTAGTGGTTTTTTTTTTCCCCCCGAATGTTTGCTGGGAAGGCAGTTGTGCTGACCACAGAACAATGTGTGCTTTGGCCAGGTGCGCATGGATAGATTGGTATGAAGGTGGTATTGAGATATGCAGTGATTTAAGATACAACGAAAGATCAGTGTTCAGGCGGAATATCTAATGATTGCTACCTGAAGCAGCAGAAGAGGGGAAGAGCAGCTGGATTGTTGCTTCAAAAAAACATTTTCCCATACCATTGAAAATGTGCCTGAGATAAAGGCAAGTGGAGTTATAAGGAACTATTACTTCTGGCTCCAACAGGTGCCCGAGGTGAGAAGCAGGAATGTGGTGGTAGGGGTTTAGCTGTTCCCAGGGTGGATGGAGCCCCAGCATGCTGGGCTGTTGGGCTAACAGCACAACAGACCATGTTCGGAAAGCGTGAATATGTGTTAGCTTCATGGAATGAAATAATGGTTACCAAACTGAAAGGTGTCTCCTGTCTGTCTCAACACCTATATGTTTAGGATAGCTACTCTTAAGAGATGTAATGCAATTGAGAACTTGTTTCATACGTAGTTTTAATAAATAATAAATACAGCCTTTTCATATAAATTGCCTTATAATTTTTATATTCAGAGTGCTGGAGGGGAAACAAGAAAAGCAAACTATTCTTAAGGAAAATAGGTCTGTGATGGCAGTAAATTAGATCTCATCACTTTAGAGTTTCCTGTGGAATTCTGCAACAGGAGATGCCTCTTAAAACATCTGCAAAGAGGCCAACTTTCTATCCAACCTGTATGCAAAATTGTTGGGAACTCATTTTGATTCAAAGCAACTGAAGAACCAGAATTTATAATCATAGCTATAGATGTGGTGGTTCTATAATTTTAGCTATTTCAGTGATTGTCAGCCATGAAACTGATCTTGAGAGCCTCATCTTCCGAGGCTCTTACACTTCTTATCTTCTGTTTATGCCTGCTAACAGGCACTGCATTTCGAGATCTTGTGGGCATCAATGGTTAATGATGGATCTAAGTAAATTTTGTCATTTTCCTAGAATTGTGTATTTTATAGCCATAGCTTTTTTCTGTGTTTA
This sequence comes from Patagioenas fasciata, assembly GCF_037038585.1. Lineage (NCBI taxonomy): Eukaryota > Metazoa > Chordata > Aves > Columbiformes > Columbidae > Patagioenas > Patagioenas fasciata. The sequence continues at coordinate 13,659,308 of NC_092527.1, read as the reverse complement.
CCAGCTGTTCAATCATAGGCAGAAAATGGATCAAAGGAGTTCAGTCTGTAACCTTTTCTCCTTACCATCCAAAACACTTCATTTCCAGTGCAGAGAAGAGAGAAACTGTAATGAAATTTGTTTTCTTATTTGGAGAAAAGCATGGCTGCTCTGCAGTTGCTGTTTTTCTGTCCAAACCAGAGAAGACACTGTGTGTATGTCACCTTTGGGCTCTCTTCCCAGAAACGAGGAATGTGATACAAGCAGCTGGTCAAGATTAATCTTTTCCTTTAGCTTGGTCAGCTTCAAATTGTGAAGTGATGTAGCTTTCTGCTTGGGAACATTGGTGATGGTGTTATGGAGACATAACGAATGTTTCCGAGGGTTCAGGAGCATCAGGCAGAGCTGTAGCTCATAATGAGCTTAACGAACTGTTTCCTGCATCCTGTGTCAGTGGTCTGCCTGCTCATGAGCTGTGAATGTCTGTGCCCTCAGGAGCTGGAGGGATCTCAAGGCCCTGAATACACTTTTTTTTCTTACTGCCTCCTTTTCCTTGATATTTCATTGTCTTTTACATCTGTCTTGGTAGTCAAGTGTTTATTTGAAGAGAAATAGAGAGGAATAAAAAACTGGCAGCATGCCACCTGTCTGCCTTTTTAAAGATTTCACTGCTTCTGACTAATATTATCTATACATTCACAATTAATTCTTTGAACTTATGTGGCTAATAGTGAAAGAAACCTAGTTTCAGTTTGTAGATATGTTTTCTGTGCACAAGAATTCAATCATGCTTCATTTGGTATTAAAATGAATGCTTCTACAGCTAGTTACACAGCAACGAAGGAACACAGGGGCTCATGCTACAAATGCTACAGAAGGTGCTATGTCTTGTTTGTAGCTTGGTGATGCTTTGGTTAGTCTTCATCAGGAATTGCTAGAAATGAGAGAAAACTAACCTAGACTTCAAGTTAGTACGGCTAGCATTTAATACTGGCAACTCTTCCATGAGTAAATGGAAGAAATAAGCGTGTATTTTGCATATGTGATCATATTTTGATACCTTAACATGTTTTCTTAGCATACCAAGGCTAATATTGACTGTCCATTTGTTCAATTTCCTAATAACATTTGTACTTGTTAACTAGTTTTGATCAGACTTTGAGTGGTAAGGAGAGATTTCAAAGACACAGTGCTATTTCAAGTGTCATATGGTGGTGTGAAAAACTTGAGTTGAATTGATTCATCTGTTCCCCTAGCTCTCTCTTGTCTGCCTGCTGGTATGGAAAACGTGGTTATGCCCGGGTCCCTAATCCATTTGTGCAAGCCGCAGCAAGCTGGCAAGCCAGCACATGTTGCTGCACATGATCTGCAGCGTGTGCTGTCCCCTGCTCATCAAACAGGTTGGTGGTTTGAGTTGTGGGGCATTGAGCTTTGTTCTGTGAGCCCCAAATCTGTTGAGGACAGAAATTCACATTAAAATACATTGTTCTCAGAGCCTGTGAGGCTGCTCTGTGCTCCACATAACTTAAAAATAGCAAAGAGGCTTCTGCAGCTCTATCACTGAACTGGTAACAAAAGCATAGAGTGTTTGACTTCAGGTAATTACTGTTAGACTGTTAACGATGATTTGATTGTTATGGAGCTGAAAATTATGTTTTCAGACTTGGAGCCAAGCAACTTAATCTTGTAAGTTAAATGGAAATGAAATGAAATTGAAATGGGGACTAGGCTGGAGGATACATTTCTTGATGGCTAGTTTGGATTATTTTTTTTTCTTTTGATTATTTTTTGCCAAGAAGAGCCTTTGGTTTCCTAGAGGATGTTTCCCTTCACTTTGTTTTGGATTCCGTTTTGGTATATGCTGTACCTGAAGGATCAGGGCATGAAATTGTTAACTCTTGCAGCTTTGGTAGTTGATGGAAAAAAGATACCACTTTCTCCAAACTTCAGTGTTTCTTCTTCAAGTCAATCTGTTAAGTTTCATTAGTGTAACTCTTCTAGTATGTCATCGATAATGATATGAGAAAATACCAGTTTGAGCTGTCTAAAACATTCTGCGAGGAATCTGTAACGATGTGTACTTGTCGTTACCAGAGGTGAAGAAGTAGTGAATGTGTCCACCCAGTCCAAGCACTTGTGGGCAGTCAAAGGTCAGGCTTAGAATTACCCATGTTTTTGCATTTTTAAAACGTTTATGCATTTGTTTCTTTGCCATTTTGTGTACAATATAAAGTGACTGGAGTCACTTAGCCAGTTGTGGAGATAAATTGCAATATGGTCTCTTTATTCGTTCTTTTGGCAATTTCTTATTTCATCCTGAATATAAGAAGTGAAGTTATTTGAGCTGTGTGAATAAAGAAATTCCTCAGAGTCCCCGTGTTATATTCACAGCCCGCACTAGAAGACAGCTTGAATGAGTACCAGAGCTCCTACTCAACTGGTCTAGTGTGGCTTTTGCTCTGGAAAAAAAAATTTGCTATCACTTTTTTTTTTGTTCCGTATGACAATATACAGCTAAAGATTGAAGACAAGAAGCGTATTGGAAGTTGTCTTTCTATCTTCAATTAGTAACTTACCTTCTTTTCTTTGCAACATTCAGTTTTAAACACTTATGAATGGCATATAATTACAAAAAAAAAAATAGTGATTCTTTTCACACTGGCAGTTTCTGTATGCCTCGCCATTTTTTTAGACCTTTCGGTGTCTCAACTAGTCTGTAATTATATGGTGTCTTTTATTATTACTGTGATCAAACTAAATGTTTTGTGGGTGTGGAGATATTCTTCGTTTGCTCATATCATACAATGAAGAAGTAGTAATGCTTCTGAAGGCTACCTGAGAGCTCATTTCCTGGTAGATGTTAGTTTCTTAAGAAGAAAATCCCTTTAAAATAAGGCGATGTGTTATGGGAACTTAATGAAAAAATAACATTGAGACATCTTAATGTCAAAATTATCAGAGATGTCCAGATGAAGGATGTAGGTGTCTCATTGCTAAAGAAAATAAATTTCAATTCTTTAAAAAAGTCTTTAGGAAACAAAGTCTGGAATTGCATTTTTAAAATCATGTACAAAAGGAATAATGCAAAGACAACAGGTAGTCCCACTATGGCTACTTATGTTAGCAAGAAAGCATTTTGTGTTCTGTTGGATACATAGAATAGCATTTGTTCCATCTAGTGAGTGCTTACATTAAGCATGTGTTTTCAAAAAAAAGATATGAACAGAATGTTCTCTTTATACCCATCTAGTCTCAATGATATAATTAGTTTAGATGTGCATTTGTTTAATTGTTAAAGGTTTATTACTGAAAAAGCAAGGGCTGATCGCCAAAAACGCAGTGGGATTTTGAGAACTCTGTTACATTTCCACTCTTTGAGCATTTTTGTATGTCTAGAGGAGTATAGACTACTACCTTACATGAATTGAGTGTAGTGCAGTGTATGACCTTGAATTTTTATGGTCATCTTACAAAGGTTACTTGCAGCAACAATCATAATCACTTAAATACGGCTTTACGGATTTTGGTCGTGTGTGTAAAAACATCTCAATGTGTTTGGTGGGAAAGAAGAGAATTTTCACTCCCCCCCTCCCCCAATTTATGAGCAATACTTAAGACTAGACATAAACTAGAGCATAAAATAAAGCAAGAGGTTTGTATAAGTGCGTGAATGTTTATCAGTTAACATTTAATTTAGACTTGCCAGTCATTTAGACTGACTCCCTTGTATTCTGGTAATTAAGTTCTAGAGATTTAAACAGAAAACAAATAATGATTACTACAGCAGATTGTTATGGTTCTTAGGAATATTGTACTAGCACCTGGCAGGGGGGGAAAACCCAACACTCTCTGGTGGATTATATAGTTATGTGCTGTTGCTGAGCTGAAATTACTTGGGAGACTTATTCTGGTATTTGAGCCCCAAAAGAGCCTAATAGCAGTTAAAATTGGGAGGATGCCTCTTTTGAACAGAATATCTAATAGTTCAAAATTAGTTCATTTTCTCATATCTTCTCTGTGTTTTCTGTATCTGTAAATAAAAATATGTTTTGTGTTTCCTACAGTCATGGTAGCTTCTGCTGTAATAGTTACTACAGATAAATATACTAATTTTTTAAATCAAGGTTATTGAGTTGCCGGTGTTGTACACCTTTGGGCAATTAGCAAGTGATTTGCAGTAATTTCTGGTGTGGAAGCTTCAGTCTGACAACTATTGACCCACTGATGAGCTGAAAACAGTGTCTTGACAAAGTGTCCTTTGAGGAATTATTCTTCTAAATGTCACTGCTTAGTTTTCCATTAATGCACTATGATGACCCGGTTTTAAGGCCAAACTTTCTATCTGGTGTACAGTAACCGGTTTACTGGTTACATTTTTCATCAGCTTTGCTTATTATTGGAGATGGAAAAACCTCCCTGCTGCCATTAAGACTTCTGAAGTACTGGCTGGTTTAAAAACCACCACCACCAAAAACCACCACACCTTTTTCCAAATAGTTGATTAATGTTTCTTTGGACACAGATTGCTTGGTGATTTTTTGCCCTCCCACCCCCCCCTTTTTTTTTTTGTCAATGCTTCTGATGTCTATGAGCTGTATATATTTTTATATATCATTGGCATCTTCAGTCTATTTTCCAGGCTGGTTGTGTAGATCATGTTTTCTGCTTGAGAGTACGGTCTATAGCTGAAATAATAATGATTCAAGCTGAGACTACGTGAAATTAAATTTCAGCTTTTTTTCATCTCAAAACAGATTCCTGAATTATTTGGCTCTTGGGTTGTAATGTGCATATGTACATGTGTATTCTGTTCCTTCCCTGGGAAAATGAGATTTGGTTTGATCCTGGATGAAATGTGGCTCTTTAAAATCCCAGCCTTCCTTAGGATGGGAAAACCATTCCCTTTCCAGATATGCAGACAGAAACATGTTACTAGCAATTCTAAACCAAGACAGGCATATTTTAAATATACTTTAAATATTGCTTAGGGTTTCATTATTTCAAGTAAACATGCACTAAGATATGGAACAGTGAAGTGGTGAGGCTACAAAATAGTGTATTTTAGCAAGAAAGTCTGAGAATTTTTTAGCTTAATTTGCTGGGTTTTGTGCCTAAGTATTACGATAGTCTTCAGTTGCACAATAATATTAAGCATATGATGGGGAAAGGAACATATTGTGCACTGTCAAACTCACTCTTTGATTACAGAACAGTTAATTTTGGTTTGGCCTCTTAGATTATCACAAACATGAGATTGAAATGGGAATAACAAGATTTATTGTATAATGTATTTATACTGAAAAAGATAAAACAAGGTTCCATCACTGAGATGGCTCAGACTGATGTTCTTTGGGGAATTTAGTTCTGCGTTTCGTATATTCTGTTAAGAGTTTTTTTTGCATTTCTGGCTGAGTATGGAAACTTGCCTGACAGACCTCAGCTGGACTCCAGAAAAACTCAGATGACATTTGTGAGATATTACTTATCCTCTCTCCCTGAGGAATTTCAGCTAGGATTAAACCAGTTTCCTGCAAAACTTGACTTGGTGGTAATTTCTTTAACAGAATTTTCTGCTTGCGCCTTAGAGTTCTTTTATAAACCATATGTGCAGAGATGTCATTTAGATGATGCTGGTTTAGTTTGAAAACAAGCAAATCAAAGTCCCTGGAACAATACCAGTGCTCACTTTCCTCATCAGGATGGTTGAAGCCTTTTGGTCAGTGCTATGAAACTTCTGTGCCACTTGGGTAAATGGGAGCTGCTGGAGTTTAATGCAGTCAGGCCTAGTGCTGAAGGATGCTGAAGCCTTCATTTTACTGATGAATTCAGGAAGCATTTGCCACCTAACAAATCTGAACCTCAGGCCTTGCATTCTGCCAGTGCAGCCTCTTCTATTACTGGAGCGTTCTGTACCTGTTTCTTCAAAGCATGTTCTCTTCTAGCATCTCTTTTTCTACTTGTCCCTGTCCCAGCTGCTTCTCTTTCTCCAGTTGATCTCATCCTGTGCTATTCTTCTATGCCTCGGGGCCTTCTGCATTCCAGTCATATTTATCTTGCAGTCCTGGCCCAGGCAGCTGGTACAGGGAGCGCTGATAGCGATGGCAGACACCTTGGCTCCCGTGTTCGGTTAGACTGTCTCCGAAATGTCAAAGAAATTTCTGCTCATCTTGGTTCCAGGAAATAACGTACTTGTGTTTCTGGGTATCTTTGTGTGTGTGTTGATGTGCAACAGCAGAGTATGGCAGATGCAATCTTCATGAAACTGGTACTAAGTCTGCTGAATTTTTGTTGGTATTCAGGGAAACCGAAGGTTTCCCTATGAACCTGTGATGAGAATTGCATTTTCTGTATTTCTTCTGGAAGTCCAAATACTTTAATTTGAAGCAGCAAAATAAAATGACAATTGCTGTTCTGTTCAGGGCACGTTGATGAAATCTTATGATACAATTTGTAACAGGGACTGTAGCATTTGTAGTACAGATATGTTAGTGGATTACTTTTGCTGGTTTTAGTAGCTGTACAGTTACTGTATTAGGCAGTGGATTATAGGATAATTTTCAGCAAATATACTTTAATTCATTGGTTGGTTTTGTGGGCTGTGCTGATTTTTTTATTTCTACTGTGATGTCTCACTATAATTTAGTTCTTTGGCCAGGAATATCTGAAGGAGCAGCTCTAACCTGTCTATGGATCCCCTTTCCTGACTGTAGTAGGCTGCTATAATGCCTCTTGGAGTATTAAAAACAGGAATATGTGCAACTTAGCTAACTCATTGATTCGTACCTGTTTTGTGTTTCCAATGATATTACCTGCTCTTTTGAAGTTCTGTGCAAAAGCAAAAAGTACTTAAAAGTAGGGCATCTGAAGCAAATGAGCTGCTAAAATCTATATCGCAAATCTTTCATTTGAAACACTAGTGTAGTTGCAATAGCGTGATGTAAACAAGGCTTTTGTGGGGGATATGTTTACATAAGAATACAATACAACACGTATAGCCTGTGTCCAGGAATGAATCTTTTTTCTTGTATAATTAGAAAATGCTTTGTTATAGCCCTTTTGCAGCGTAACTCATTTGTGTGGGAAATGGTGAATGATGACTGACTTCACTGAAAATTTCGCTGCAGACTTTTTCTCCTTTTTTGTGTAGGTTGTGTAGATAAGTGGTTGTATTTGGGGTTTACTAATGTTTTTTTCGTGATGCACATGTTTTCTAAGTGACGCTTATTTCATGTTGGTGTATGTTTTTGCTAGAAATGGTGAGAGGATTTTATTATAGCAAAAATTTTTAACTGGAAGAATTAAAAAGTATAAACCAGGACAATAAGGACCTCCTTAATGTTTTTCGTAATTGAAAACTGAATGTTTGCTGTTATTTTTTCACTTTCTAAAGTTGCCCATGTGATTTTTTTAATAATGCCTTTTAGTAATAAATTAATATTTTTTTTTTCTAGATAAGATACAGAATTTGAACGAAGATAATGAGAAGAACAGTCATTTCATCTATGAGAATGCTGAAGACAGTAACAAAACCAATACTGAGACTACAGACACTTCTGGACACAACATTGAAGCCAAGGACTTGCCTGATACTTGGGACTCCCACATGGCAAAACCATCAGACTCTCCATCAGAAACATCTCAGACGAAGGGGCCGCTAAGAACTCACTTGTATGAATGGGAGGATGAAACCGAAGACACCAGAACTGGAGAGTATGTATTGGGCTTTGACAATGAACATCTCTCAGAGATGAAGAACAAGGATGAGGAGTGTGATAAAGAAGATACTGAAAATCCAAAGGAAGCCATTAGCGAAGAACTTGTGCAACCTATTCCTAGGCCAAGCAACTGTAGGACATATTGTCGATCCAACAAAGCAAAACTGCAGGGGGCAACAAATTTTGACAAGCTAATGGATGGCACTAGTCAGTCTTTATCCAAAGCAAACAATGAGTCAAATAATGATGGTCTGAACCCAGCAAGAAAAGCATCTTTAAGTAGTGGGACCAGTTTTAGGGGGACGGTTGGACGGACTAGAGACTATACTGTTCTACACCCATCTTGCTTGTCAGTTTGTAATGTTACTATACAGGATACCATGGAGCGAATCGATGAATTTACCACAGCAGCCCCTACTGACCTGGGAGAAGCTGGACGCTTAAGAAAAAAAGCAGACATCGCTACGTCAAAAACTACAACCAGGTTTCGGCCAAGCAATACCAAATCCAAAAAGGATGTCAAATTAGAATTTTTTGGGTTTGATGATCAAGATGAGGGAGGGGGAGATGAAGGTGCCTCTAGAAGTTCTGGGAGTTCCAATTACAAAATCAAGTACTTTGGGTTTGATGACTTGAGTGAAAGTGAGGATGAAGATGAAGAGTGGCAGGTAGCAGAAAGAAAAGCTAACACAAAACGAAGTAGAACTGCACCATCGTCTTCACTACAGTCAACCTCCGATGGCAATGAGAACTGTTCCCAGGATAGCCAGCTCAGTACTAACACAGGTAAGCAGAACTCTTCTGGAATACATACTTAATATAGAAATTGAGTTGCCCTTTGTATTCCGTTCATTTTGCAGTATACCTAGGAGTTGGTTGAACATGACTACTGATTTGAAAAGCTAAAAGTTAAAATCTCTTGTTTCTGCTGTGTTCCTGTCTGCTGTTTCACAGCTGTCTTGAAGTTTGCTTTATACCCCTTGATCTCTTGCCAGAGGTAGAGTTTTTTTGTTGGAGTTTTTTGAACAGAAGTTGTAACCTTTTTGTTGTGTTGAGCATACCTATGCCTAAAAGGCAGACACCTTCCCACAGAAGCTCCCCATCAACCCAGAATTACCGAGCTGATTGCAGAGATTTAAGTAGCTCTTAGCAATGTAAAATATGGTTTTCCTTTTGGTGCTTTTGAACACATCTATAAACTTTTTAGACCTTTCTCAAGTTCCATCTTTTGATGTATTTCTGGTTTTTTATATCTGCTTTAGTGTACAGTTTTCAGGTATCTCCATCTCTGCAGAGGTGGTACGTGTCTATATATATGTGTACACACACACACATACAATAAAACTGTTCTTGCAGAATTTTCTGAGCAAGTTCTGGTGTTTTAGTACCTTTGAAAAATTAGACTTGATTGGTGGTCATTTGGGCCAAGGTTTAGTTGTGTGAAGAAGAAAAGGAATAACTTTGAAAGATTTCTTGTAGCTTTTTTTTTTAAAAAGTCTAGTGCCAAAGAATCATGCATGTTGGAGTAAGTATTTCGAAACACTGCTGCTGTTCGAGGGAACTCCTTGTCCTTTGTTTTGGACCGTGAAGCATGAGAAGTTTTTATCCATTCCCTGAAATTGTTACATATTTAAGACTTTGGCAAGAAGTATTTCATTGTGATGGGGAGAGGGAAGGACTCAAGTCTAGCCTTGCAAATGTTGGAGAAGCTTTTTTTCTTCTTTTCCCTACAAATAACTTCTGCTAATATAATCCAGAAATAAAACTTCATAGGAAAAGATTTTCATTTCTATGTTATAATTATAGTGGTCTCTAAATACAGAAGCGCCTGTGAGCCTTTTAATCAAAGGTAAATGTAACTACTAGGTTTTTTGTAAGTGCTGACAGGGCCAAATTGATCCTGATGTTGTATGAGGAGATTGTGTTTTCAAACAAAAAAATCTTTTGTTTATTTTCATTGAAATTAATTGTAATGAAACACCTGCATTCCAGCCTCTTTGGAAAATGGATTTAACTTACAGTGCCACTTAAGAAATACTTCGTCTGAGTCTCTTTCTCTGACAAGTCTTTGTTCAGCCATTTATTCCAGGGAAAAAAATTGCTTCTACAGTTAATGCAGCTGTGATGCTGACCCATCAAATAATCCGTTCAGCTGCTGTCCTCTGGAGTCTCAAAATATCTCCAGTTTGCTTTCATCACTACATTCACCAAGGAGGCCATTATACTTCGAGGTATCAGAGATTATTTCTCTGAAATATTTCCTGAGAGATTCCCATGGCAGAGATAGATGAATTTTTGTTTTGTTAGGTTTTTTTAAAATATACTTCACGGGTAAGAGTGACTTACTGGTGCCTCTGCTGAGAGATGGTTCTGCTTTATTTGCATCTCCTTTGCTCCCTCGATTCCTGGTTTATGCTACCATAGCCAGGTGAGCTTTAACTTGCATTTTTTCTTCTGAAAATGGAAGGCGTGATGTGAAGTTATTTTCTTAAGTTGCAGCATGTTCCCTAGTTAATCCAGTAGTACAGATTATAAAAACAGGAAGTCTGATATTGCCCTAAAATGTGTAGGACTACTTGATATATTTCATGCTGTTTTCTTGTAGACCATTGAAAATTTTGAGCATCACGATCACTCAGAACAGCCATATTAGGGTCCTTAAATGTAGTGGTGCTGAATCTGAGAATTTATCAAGGACTTCAGGATTGAAGCCTCAAGTTGCGGTAAATGTGTGACATTGCCGTGTGGTATCGTCTTTACGTGCTGAAAAAAACGTGACTTCTGCATCTGTGGAACATGCCAGTTTTGAATCCAAGTGTCGGAAGACGTTTTCAGAACATCTTGCACGATAAAACTTTTTCCTGAAGTTACAACAGTACTGAGAGGTGCTAATGCTACCTGAGTTCCGTGTGTGCTCTTTTATATGTGGATTTTTTCGTTAGTACAAAAAAATGCAGTGTTCTTGTTCCAGGTTGACAGGTGAGATACCAGATTGCTTCTCTGCATTTCAGCCCAAGAATGATTTTGACATTCTGAGCATAAATAATATTATACAGCATAGTCAGTTTTCCAAGAGATTTGATACTTTTAGTTACGGTCTTACAAATTTCTTATGATAGTACTGATTCAGTTGCTTACCATAATGTAGGCCTGTTTTTATGAAGTGTTTTAGAATCCTCATATAAAACAACATGCAAAGATTTTCCAACTAAACTGGAAATGGACTGTTCCTTCCAGTCTAGTAGTTCACAGTTGAGGGAAAGTCAGTTTAATAATATGTATTTAAATGTTTCTACAAGTGAAATTTAGGGAAGCACTAAAGACTAACTGGACAATATTGTTAGTTCAGGAAAAAAAATGCAAAGTAGGTAAATTCGATTTTAGTTAGACTGTCTTCCACTGAAGTGTCTTTTCTGTTGTTCACTTATGCTATAGACTTGCCTGCTGAAATGGTCAAAAACCACCAAAACCCCCATACAAACGCCAAACTAATAAAACCCCTCAAAAAGCTAAACCACAAAATGCTCTGGCTTTTAAATTCCTAGATGCTGTTCACAAACTTTTCTTTTTAATGAAGGTGCTTTCGCTGAAGATCCTGCTATGGTTGTCAATAGTCTGGGTGGTCACTAAGGTTCCTAATGTATTTAACTTCTGAACGTGTAGTCTCAGAATACTTTATTTCCTGCATGTTCAACTGGGACACCTAGGACTACATTAATGCTTGTTTTACTACATTTCACTTTGGCCAATGCAATAAAATTATTACAGAAAGTGACAGGCACTACCAAAATGCTGACTAAAATTAAACATATCCATATCTCTCTGTAGACTAACAAACAGAATAGAGCAGTTGCCTTGAAACCTTCTGCTGAAGGAAGACCTGAAGATCCATCCTCTCTAACATGCTTATTTTTTTGGTTCACCTCCTCCTTCACTATATATTTCATAAGCAGTACAGTAATGATGAGCTACACTATTTTTGATTAAAATTATGAACACAGTTATCCTGTCATTATAGTTTAAGTATTGCAGCTTTGCTTTATGTGTTGTGAATCAGTTCTGGTACACAACTTAACGTTTGGGTCATGCATTCATTTTCTTTTCCATGATCAAGATTAGATTTCTATAATCCTTTTGGATAAAACAGCTTTTGTATATAAGCATCTAGCACTCGCTTCATTTCTGGTGAGCAAACTTGCCCTGTTTTTTTTTCTTTTCCTTCTTCACATCTCCTCAAAAACTGAATCATGTTAATTGGGTAAATGTTTTCAACCAGTTAAGATTACATCAAAGTTTTCAAAGACAGAGTCCTGTTTGGACTTCAAAATCATCTGCACAATTACCCTCAGGCACTAAAATGAAACTGGGTTGTTTTTCCGCAGGAAATTTACTGTGAAGTTGCCTTCTTGGTCTTTGAACATCTTTCCAATTTTAGCTGAGACAGGCAAATTATCTCCAAGATTATAAACGCTTTGAAAATGATTGGATAGGGGAGAGAAGACCTTACATGCTCCAGTATTGAGAAAAAGGTCAATATGCTCATCTTTTCTGTGAGAGGGGGTGGAAGCTTCCATAGAAGAGATAGCCAGTGGAAAACAAGTTTCATTAGTGTCACTGCTTAGGAAACGACTTGTGTCTTTGCCTGGCTCAGTTAATGTTAAAGAAAGACATCTCCCCCACACTCTATTTAGTTTAGGTTTGAAAATCTGGAGTGCTTTTAGAATACCTACAAAGCCTTAAAGACCATTGGTCAAATAAAAGCATTCCACATAATCTTAGAAAAGCCATCATAAGTTTTTGATATGCTAGCAACATAAAAAATGCAAAATTACCCTGTTTTAAGTAGGAGTTCAAACGTCTTTATCAAGAAGCTTCTTTGAATTTAAAATTATGTAATTTAAATGGGGTAATTCAGGATCACATAGGAGTAGAATTCAATCAAAGAAACTTAGATGATTTTAAAATTGTGGCTTAGTTGATATTGTGCACAATTAATCATTATTAACCACAATAGCAGCTCCAAGTCTTAGCACAAGGCACAAATTGTTGTGCTGATTTGATGGGTGAAAACACATCTTGTGTCTCTAGAGTGACTTGAATGTTTGTAATTACTGTAATCAAGTGAGTTTAATTCTCAGCTTTTAATCTACAATAGGAGGGTCCAGTTCTGTTTGACTTTCTTTGAGAATCGCATTCAGGGCCTGACTTCTTCAAAAGCATTTCAGAATTTGTAAGGATGTGTATCAAAGCAATTTGATTTGGCTCCTTTGACTTTTGTATGGATTTGGAAGTAGTTTTCCTTTGTTTAAGTTAATGAGAATGGGTCTGTAATACTTTTCCTTTGCTAGACTAGTTTTATCGAAGCATCTTTTGGAGTCAGTTGTTTTCAGAGGGATGGTTCATGTGTTCTTAAGCTCTTGTGCTGACATAGTACAACTAAACTGAAAACAAGTGGGCTGGGATGCGAGAGGCTGGTGCCTTGCAGTGGGTGACCTGCCTGCCTTGTTGCTGCCAAGCCTGTTGAAATTTACTGCAATTTAAGAAACTTTGAAGCCTTATTTTAAGAATACTTCTATCCCCCAGACAAGATAAGTTCTGTGTGCTTGTGAGCGCCATTAGAAATTTGCTTGCCTGGTTTGGTTTTGATTGCCTCCCTCCCAAGGCACTTGGCTGGTCCTATGTACTGGATGTGAGAGCACTTGGGATTAGAGTAATTCATCCAACCTGGTTGTATTAGGTTGCTGCAAAAGTAATTGCAGTTTCAGACGGTGAATTTCAAATCATTTTAACTAGGCTCAAAACATCTTTATTAATCAAAATAGAAACCATTACAATCAACACACTTTTGCCAATGAACAATATGTCTGTTGATTCCTGTAGCATTAAAATCTGTGCTTGGGGATTCGACGAACTCTTGCAAAGCCTTTTCTGCGTCCTGCTGGTTGTGTAAGTGTTTTCACTGCAAAAAGTTGTCGAGATGCTTGAAGAAGTGACAGTCGGTTGGCGAGAGGTTCGTTCCACTTTTGAAGCGTTGGTTGCGTGACGTGCAGTCGGGCAATGTCGTGGAGAAGATTGGGCCCTTTCTGGTGACCAACGCTGGGTGCAGGCGTTGCAGTTTTTGGTGAATCTCATCAATTTGCTGAGCAGATGTCTCAGATGGAATGGTTTTGCTGGGATTCAGAAAGCTGGAGCAGATCAGAGCAGCAGCAGCAGCTCATTGAACAGTGACCTTGACCTCTTTTTGTGCGATTTTGGCTTTGGGAAGCGCTTTGCGGGTCTTCTTGGTCCAAGCACTGAGCTGATCGTCACCGTTTGTTATATCAAAATCACTTTTTTGTCACATGTCAGAATTCGATCAACAAATATTTCATTGTTGTTGAGTAGAATAAGAGAAGACAACACTTCAAAATGATGAATTTTTGGATTTTTCAGTCAGCTCATGAGGCACCCACTTACCGACCTTTTTCACCTTTCTGATTTGCTTCAAATGCCACAAGACCATAGGATGGTTGACATGGAGTTCTTTGGCAACTTCTCGTGCAGTTGTAAGATGATCAGCTTCGATGATTGGTCTCAGTTGGTCGTTGTCAACTTGTGATGGTGGCTGCTACACTCCTCATCTTCAACGCTCTCGTCTCCTTTGCGAAACTTCTTGACCCACCACCGCACTGTCTATTCATTAGCAGTTCCTGGGCCAAATGAGCTGTTGATGTTGCTAATTGTCTCCATTGCTTTATGACTCATTTTGAACTCAAATAAGAAGATTACTCGAACTTGCTTTTTGTCCAACATCATTTCTGTAGTCTAAAATAAATATAGAATAAACAGCAAGTAATAGGTCAGTAGCAAAAAAACATGAAGTGACAAAAGCACATGAAAATGATTTGTAAAAGAAACACATTGATTTAAGAAAGTATTCCAATATCAAATGGCAAATTTCAACAATGCAAAAAACGCAGTTACTTTTGCACCAACCTAATATTTTTGCAGTGCAGTTTTCAAATAGCAGCAGCTTCTCTGAAATAGATCGGTTTTCTAAGCTGTTTATCAGATGAAACAGTGCTTTGCTGTGCCTGTCTTCATTTCTGTCTTGAAATTTTTAGTAACTTCTGGGTTGTACCAAGTAAAAGAACATAAGCGGTCTCCAAGGGATAATGCTTCAAATATAATGGACAAGAATTTAATTAGATCAGTGAATTGCAGATTTAGAGTCCAAAACTGAGTACTAGAACTACTGTTTAGGCAAGTATTGAATACACTGAAAGGCAGTTTCAGCAGTTACTTCTAGTTGACTCCTTTCTGAGCTGATGACCATATATATATATTTTTAATACTGTTTATAGCAGAACAAGCAAAAATAAACAGGCATCCTTCATGAGAAGTGAAGTAGGATCAATTCTTTGGTCCTGTAGTTGTGGTGGGAAATAGTCGTCTTCTAAATCTCTTAATCTCACACTTTTGAAGAACCCCATGTCCTGTTTAATTTGCTTGCTGCTCAGAGTTGTTGCAGCAAACCACAAGTACGTCTAAGAGGTAACCTGGGATTTACAGGAGTATAAAATGGGAAATAATAATGACTTGAAGCTTACACGGTGGACAAGAGATGCTACAATAATTGTGGCTGTGTATCTTGTAATGTGTCTTGTACATATTATGAAAGTCTGGTTGATAAACTAGAGCTCCATTCTGAGCTGTGTTTGGCTTTAAAGCTGATTTTTCTGATGAAGTTGATTGTTTATGTTGATTTCAGAAGCTATACATGTGATATGTCAGATGCAAGAAATGCTTGAGCAGTTCAGTAGCTTTCAATATGGTTGTTTCATGTCTATCTTTACCTTCAACAGATCTTCTGGAGTTCTCAGAGGATGCATCTGGTGTGCCTGAAGGCAATAAGAAATCCACAAATAAACAAGGTGATAAATCTAAGGAAAACACCAGGAAGATTTTTAGTGGGCCAAAGCGGGTGAGTAATAATACTGAGACCAAGACAGGGTTCTTATTTTAATTAACTCTTCAGTATTGATGTTTCTCCCCATACATGTGACAGGGCTTTTGTCCCAGTGTATTTCTGCACTTGAGATAATTTGTTAATTTTTAAAATTTTATCTTGAAAAGTAAAACCTTCAAGTGCAAAATGTTTGTCTCCATTACGGGGATCTTCACTCTTCAGATGCAGGTCTGGACCTGCGCAGTGGTAACACACAACCTAGATGCATTCCCTTCTAGATGACTGATAAAGCAAAGCCCCATTAAATGCTGTGTGGTTTGGTTATGTTTTCTCTCTTCACTCTCCCAAGAAATATGTGTCATTGTGGGATTTAACCTTCCTGAAAGCTTCAGATTGGGCATTGGTATAGTCTTTATAGAATGTGGAAAAGTGAGATTTTTCATTTAGTTAAAAAAAGAAAAAGGTAATCTCCAATCCCATCCCTGTATACTCAGACTATGTAGTACTCAGTATGAGTTTGCCCTTTCATACTGTGAATGGAGCTTATTAATTTTGCTGATGTCAAGTGTGGTTTATCTTACCTGTTATTATAGGTTACTCAGTATTTTGAGGTTTTTAAAAACGTCCATACAGCAAAAATTGTTTAGCTATTAGGTGAAAATTGCAGTAGTGGCATCCATGTGATGTCCTTTGACTGAAGTTCTTATGACTTGAATGTCCATGATACCCATTTCTGATGCTTAAGGCCTTTTCATGTGCTTTTTGCCTAACACGTTCCCGTTGTCTGGTGAAGAGAGCACCCGTCTCACTGTCGCTGCAATCCAGAACTGGTGTCATAAGAGAAAGAGGGAACTGGAAAGGGAAATGTGCTTGTATTTCTCCTTTCCCTTTGAGTTCCATAAGTTTTGCAAGACCTGGCAGTTACATGTTATATTACAAACTCCCTTTTATATGTGTTCCGAATGTGTTCAGCAGTCTTACAGTCCTAAGAATTTTTTTAAAGTTATTTTCCTTGTTATTTTTCCTTAAGGAATTCTAATAATAAAACCACACGCTATAATTTCTCATACAGGTAGCTAATTACTTGTGTTATATGATAGTTTCACTGGAAGCAATGTAAGGCTTTTTTTTTTACTTCCAGAACCAGAAGACTTATTATCTCCCAGTTGTGTCGATACACAGGGTGTTTCAAAAAGATTGACCCAGTTTGAAATCATGCTGCTTTGAAATTGGGTCCATCTAATTGAAACACCCTGTATAATCATTTTCCATTTGAAAATGTGGTTTTGTGGGTGGAGGAAAGAGGACAAATTTGTTCTATTTCTCAAAATATGCAAGAGAATAATTTCATTTGGGAGGACACGTGACCAATAAATACTGTCAGTAGTGATGCCCTTTGGAAAAGAAGTCTTCCTGCTGGTTGTTTGGGGCCTTTGGATGGAGCAGGGAGCTCTTGGCTGCCACCTCTTGCCTCCGGAATTGGGGATCAGGCTATTGATCAGTGAGGAGGGTCTTTTCAGAGCAGAAATAGTGTATCTTGAAGATTAGAGTTCCTCAGCTTCTGCTAATAAAATCATCTTTTTGTTTTGTTTTCTTTTAAATCAGCTTCCTATCAGCGAATATGTTACATTAGACTGAGAAACAGAAGCATGGGGAATGTAAATTTAACTGTGCCTTTTTTAGTTTTTTAGTAGCATGAAACAGCTGTGGGTGTTCTAATAAATGTGGAATATTTTTTAATGTTTAAATGTTTACGTGCTTCAAATACTATTCTGTAATAGCATTTTGTGTGTTTCTTGTTTAATTTTAAACTATAAATACTTGAGGGTTTATATGAAAACTGTTTAAATTAATTTTGAGTCTATCTATCATGATATTATGTGTAAAAAGAAAAAAAAAACAAACCTTACAGCAATATCATACTATATGGGAGAAAATGGTTTCAGCTCTAGAAAATTCTCAGTTGGGAATAATAATTCATGTGAGGTGAGAATTAAACAGCCTTTTTGACCCTGTAGTGATATAATGTACCTAGAAGTAGAAATTGCTGTAATTGCGTTCAGATTTTAAACTCTGAAGTTCTCTAATCATACAGCTGTTACTTGGAGTTACTAAAAAAAAACCTGTAAAGCTTGTTCTGATGATAATTAGAGATGCTATAATTATCTTCCTAAACTATAGATCTAGACTCTTAATCTCAGTCGCATCTTAAGGGAATTTTCATTCTGGGAATGAAAAAAATGAACTGAAGGTATTGACCTGACCATAACTAAGTGATCTTAAAAAAAAAAAAAAAAAAACTCTGGAAATTCTTCACTGTCTCATCACCTTTTTTTTTTTCTTGTAGACACTAGCAGGTATATTATGAATAATTTCCTGCTAGGTGGTAATGTTAGAGGTATGGCACTTGGCATCACACTGAGCTGAAAGGTAAAAAGCTCTGCTACTCGGGAAGCAACAGGTGGGATTGTTCAACTTCAGTAGATCCAGAAAGCTGAAGGATTTTTTCCAGTTCATAGTCAGCAGGACTTTTGCCCATGTTTGCGCTGTTGAAACCTGACCATTGTACCCCAGTGTTAAAGTCCAGCTCTTGAGACTTTGAGCATTTGTGTAATAGAGGATTACAGACATTATTGACTTAGTGAATAATAGTCTTTCTAAAAAAACTACTTTTAATGTAAGGAGTCTCAGTAGAATCACTGGCTATATACAGAAGAATAATGAGCATAAAATTTGCAATAGCGTGTACATTATGATAGGTATGTAAAGTAGCAATGAGAATTCTGCTTTTAAGTGAATTAAATCTCTTTATCCTTAACCCGTGTTACAGGGGAATATTACGTTCTGTAGCAACATAATTATGTACTTACAGTACATAAATATTGGCATTACTTGACTTGCAACTTATGGGTGTGAAGCGTACGTGAGTAACATCTGCAAAAGTTTGTTTACAGCTGTTTACAGTTTTAATTCAACTGGCTCAGTAACTCGTGCTCTAGCACGTAAGTTTGGGAGCTCTGTGGGACTGGGATATGCCCACCTCCTGCTGCCTTTGGGCTTAGTTTCCCTTCTACAGATCAAACTATTACTCAGTTATCAGGCAGATAACAGTAAGGTATACAAGAACTTTTTTGTTGCTGTGGTCCAAATCTACTCAGACTAAAGGGACTTGAAAACAGGCACCATAGAAATTCTCTCCTGAGATTTCTTGCTCCTGCCTCTCACCACAGCTTTGGGCTGGAGTCAGCAAATGAGGAGAATCAGGTTTTGTACAGTACTCTGGAGCAGGTCCCAGTAGCCTTATGTAAATGATGTATATCTCTAAATGGCAATGAGGTGAGTGAGGGAGACATACAACAAAAACTCGAACATATGAAAAACCAAAACCAACCAAAAACCTCCACATCGTAAAAATGTAAGATAAAGAGAACAAGTCTGTCCCCAAACTTAATCTTTTGACTGATCAGTCCTAGAAGGTGATAACTCTGCCTGGTGTTTTGTGCCCGAGCTATACTGTCAGTTCAGCATTAAGGGCCACAAATCTTCTGAACTGCAAATTTTCTGGGATAGCCCTCTGCTCTTAAAGTGAAAATGTATGATAAAGAGTGACCTGCAACTCTGCTGATCATGGTTCTGCCTGTGGCCATAGGAAGCCAGCCTAGAGAAGGTGAATATTGATTAGCTTTGAATATTCCAAGGTAAGAACATAAATAGAATTAAAAGGTAGAATTAAAAGGTATAGGAGCCTTTCAGCTTGAGAGACCAGGGAAAGGGTGGAGACTCTGATCCTTCTATTAGTGTTCTTCATGCTCCTAAGACATACAGGGAGACTTACTGTGTCCCATGAAGTGGGACAAAGGAGCTAAAACAGAAAAAAAACACTGATTCTTTCAAACAGACATACCCAAAAGCAATCTCCATGTTGTGCTTTTGCAAAGTAGTGTGGCATTTCGAGGTATTAGGTGAGTACTATATCAGGATTTTTTTTTTTTATGCTGGGCCTTAGAATAGGTGAACTTTAGAAATTTGTGTTTTGGATTTAATTTCTTATGTATTGATATTTTTCACATTGAGTAAATTTCATAAAACTTCCATGCTGATATTGACGGAATGCAATGTAACAACTATAAAGTACTGACATTTTTTTAAGAGGATAAAACATATGTATTTTTATGATTGGTAACTTGAGGAAGAAGGTACTCACTGCATGAACAGTCTACACTGATGATTCATGGACTATTATTCAAACTAAAAACTAACCCGAATGCTAGTCCGTTGCTTAATGACTTCTGACTTCAGTTAAAACTTGTGTTATTTCCCTTACCTACTCACTTTTGCAATGAAAATAGGATGCTTATAAACAAATTATAAACAAACTAGCTGTTTTTTTTTTCTCATTCTCTTGTCTTGCTGTGCCTGGAGAAGTTTCTCTAAACACGCTTTTTGAGGTCTTAGCTCTAGAAGATTTAACTTGTCTGTGACTCTGGATGCATTTCCCAACATACACAGTGAATGGGAAGAAGGGTGTTACATCACTGTACTTTTTTTTTAATTTCTTGTGTGCACATTGGGTTGTACAGGAAAAAGTATGGAAAAACCTCTTTGCCATTAACTTGATTATCCTTGTGTTTGCTTTGGGCCACTCCCTCAGGTCTTGGAGCATGGAGTTCCCATGCAAAGCACTTTCCTTGTCTTTAACTGTCATTACTTGAAAGTTATTCTACTAGGGTGGAATGCATTCGTTAGGAAAAGCTGAAGGTCTTCTTGTATCATACATTAAAAAACAACAAAAACCGCAAACCTAACAAAACCCGAAGAGGGTAAGGACTAGTTTTGCTTGAAAACGGCAAAAAAAATACTAACAGTATTTGAAGCTGCCTTTGCACACCTTTTGCTCCACCTGCACACTCCTGTTCCCTCTCTGTTCAAGTTTCTCAAGGCTGTGTATTGAACTAAATTGAGGAACCTGTCTGTTTAAAAAGCAACATGCTAAAAGGAAACATTTACCACAAATCTCAGTCGAGTTCATTGGGAAACAGTAAACACTTGTATCCACTCAGTTGAGGGAGCTGAAGAAGAGAGATTAAGTCATCTTAACCTGGTTAAGTCAACATTGCAACTGAGAAATGCTCACTAAACGCAGCTGGCATTAGCAGGATTACACGCATTACTTTGATCAAGTGACATTAACAGAGTTAGTCATGACAGTAGTGTTGAATGCGTGAATGAAATCATGGCTGGATTCAGACATGGCTTAGCCAACAGACTGCTCCTGAACCCTATATCCAAGATAAAAACTTGATCCACTCATAACTTTGTCAGTATTGCTGTTCATGTTATATTCAAGTTTTACAAACAACTGCTGTATTTTGTGCCCAACAAAGTACAGAAATGTGTGGTTTTGGACAGATCATTTGGGAGGATGTGTTAATTACTGCTGTGTGAAGAGCACCAATTTCCAGTTATCAACTGCTGAACCAGCGAAAAAAATAAATTCATCTTTGTGACTCCAGTTTGATCTGCAGCTAGTCCATAGTTCATTATTTCGTCTTTCTTATCCCATAGGCAGGGTTTTTTTCCATGAGTAGGTTGTTTTTGTTGAGTTGCTATGCTCCTGTTATAAATTTTAGACACTGTGAGAAACTGGCAATCCTTTAAAATAAAGCTTAGGTGTGATCCTGCTGTTCCTAATAGGATTGTCTGTAGTACAAGTTCAAGGGTATAACCTATGAGATCTTTTACAGGTTGATGTGAGCTTGTTCCATTGGTGCTTTATGCTGACTGGAAGAAGCGATAAGTATCAGCTGGAAACAAATGCTATGTCTAAGTTTACTTGAAGTCCAAGCTGAAATACTTGTACCTGAGCTTTGAAAGAGTTTTGAAATTGAAGAAGTACAAAACCATGCGTGGCTCTTGCTTTGGCTGAGTAATCTGACGGCTAATGTGACAATGACGTGTGTGTGGGATGGGGGAAGGAACTGGGCTGCCCTGTGATCTGTAGTTTTCCACTTAGCTTGTGTTATACTTTACAGTAGATGTTTATCAGAGACATCCTGCAAGTAATGTTTATTTTTGCTTGCCTGCAAATGAATCTGCATTTCCCCAAAACAAATTTTAAAGTGTGTGGGGGGTGTTTGTTTTAGATTTAATGTGTGTGTGAAGATTAATCTATCTTAGGTGCACACGGTCAGGTGGGTTTGGTTAATTATTTTTTCCTTAGCTTATTTTAAGTAAATAGTTTTAGAAAAGCAGCAGGGGAAGTGTAATTCAGAAGTTTTGCTGTGTCATTTTAGCCCTATCCATACACTTAATGGTAGGATCAGAGGAGACTGGTCAGAACTAATTTTAAAAAGAACTGCTTGTCTTCATCTTGCATAACCTTTAGGAAATGGGTGTCCAACTAAAAGGAGGAACAGTTACAGCAAAGCATTTTTTCAGTGATATTAAACTGTTGATACACAATGAGCTGCTATTTGCATCCTAATTTAGGATTGTCAAAATTGCACTTTTTAATAGGCAAGATTATTAGTTGACACTTGCTATTTTGATTCTGTTGAGAAGTCGGGTTGAATTTTGAAAATCAAAATATTCTGTGAAATCTCTGGCCTGTACGAGTTTAGCACTAAGCCAACAGTCTGTTTCATCAGCAGTTTGACAAACAGTGGTGGTCAGATCTGCCAGCCTGTGACAGCTTGTTGCTACTGCTGCCGTACATTCCTTTTCATTTGCGGGTTGGTGTTTCTGGCAGATGGTCTGCCCAGTCCTGAACTGAAGTGTTTTCTGTGGGTTTTTTGGTCCAAAAATTATTAGTTGGAATGATGCACAAGAGATGAGCTGTTCTAAGTGCTAACCAATTATAAAGTGTATGTGTATTTTAAGCAACTTTTGTATTGCTGGAATAAAAATGAATTAAAAAGATATAAAAGATGACAAAAGGTAAGAATAAATCCATTTCTTTCATGGTTGATTTGTTATAAATCAAAGCTTCATCCTGATATGATTATTTCACTTCACCTTTGCGAAACCAGATTCTTTGGTGAGCATATTTATTTAATACTGGCTTCCTAGTGCTTACCAGTTAGAGACTTTTTTTCTTCTATTATTAATGTAAATAGACGAAAATGAAATCTTAGTTTTTAAGTTACTGTGGTAAACAGGATACTCATCAGGTCTGGCATGTTTTTAGATCAGTCACCTAATTTGAAGAGTGAAGTAACCCCTGTAATTTTACTGAATTGAGTTGGGGCATAACACCTTGAAGCCATCTCAGAGGGAAAGCGAATGCGGAGAGTTGGTCTGTTAACTTCAAGATAAACGTTCAGCGATCCAAATTATTTCCTTTCCAGTCCTTCATACTAAACCATGGTGGAGCAGAGTGTGTTCTGGTAGATGCCAAGATCCTTCGACCCAGCAGAACTGCTTCCTCAGCTGTCCTCCCCATGGAACTGTGGGTAGAAGTGTTGTAGCAACGTTATTGGAGGTGCATTTCTGCTCCTATGCAGTAAAGATGTTATCTGTTGATACACAGCTTTGTTGTGAGAAAGGTAGAGATGCAAAGTGCAGTGAAGGTAACAGGCTGAGTCCTCATAAAGGCAAGAGGAACAGATAAAAATAAGCATGGAAAGCCTTGTGTGCTTATGCTTTTCAGGAAGCAGAGAAATCAAGTTGAATGGAGAATGTTTAGCACTGCGGTGAAACTTTGTGTTTCATACTTATAGCTCCTACTGGTATTAACTCTTAGGCAAGAAGCAAAGATGCATTAAAACATTTTTGAAAACAGATTCTCTCTTCGATCTTTGCATTTCCCTCCCCACTGTGCCCCCCATATCAGTTACATAGTTCCTGGTAATTCATCCAGTGTTTCAGTAATTAAGCAACGTAGGATAACTGCATAGAATAAACATTACATTGCACAAGGTCTCAGTCCTGTAGAAAGTTCCAAAACAAATGCTCTAAGAGATTGAAATATACCAGTTTCATTTAACAGTGGGAGCTTAATTTATATGCAGATGAATAAGCAGAATGGTCTTCACAGCTCCCATGTACCGTAGGAGCGCGGTTGGCTCGCTCAGCTCTGTCTGTGGCTCTACATGTATTAGATAATAGTGCGATGCAGCGTGAGTACATCTTGAGAATGAAACAGGTGGTGTTGAGGATTCCATGTCCCCATTATACACATCTAGAAGTTTCAACTTTGAGTTAGCTTTATTCCGATCTGCTTTACGGAGTGCCCAGGAACAGGGCTCTCTGGAAGAGCATCTTCAAGTTTGGTTTCATCAGAAAGGAATCAGGTAAGCATACGTGGAGACTCGGTGATGCAAACCAGTGTCATAACTGAGGACATCCAGGAGATCTATTTGAAAAATGTGTTATTGATCCAAATGGAAACGCTTATGTGTGTGTGCCTGCATGCACAGGCACCCCAGCCATATGACCTCGAGACTTCAATTGCTGTTGCAATTTTGTAAGGTGTTCCTGTTAGTAGATTGGTACACTTTGAGTAGATTAGGAATTAGGGGGTGTGGGACAGGGAGGAGGGCTGTGTCTCTGCCTCTATGTAGCAACAAAGAGGGCAGGAATTTTGTCTTTACAGTTTTTACAAGGATGTGTTTGTGCCAGTGCAGTTACTTTGCAGGCAGATGCAGGTTTTTCTCTTGGTCGAAGTGACACGTTTCCAGTATTGTAATGGTATGTCTAAACTATTGTACCCTGTCCCTTTTAATCACACTTAACACGGGTCTCAGGCCAAATTAGTAACCACAACCATATGGCTTCTGCTTCTGAGCTGACCAGTTTTGAGTACACTCCGTGTGAGCAGCATCCAGAACACCATCAGCTATTTCTGGTAAAGGATGAGTCTCATGTTTAGCAAACTACCCTGTTTCCTCAAGTTCAATTTTCATGCTTCACTTGGGTGTTTGACCCAGCTTGTTCCACACTGTAGGCCTCTTTGTGAGCTTTAAGGAAGAAAAAACATTTTGCAGTTCTTCAGAAGTCTGATACTAGAAAAGCTTCAGCGATACTTTCCCCCCGCTCACTGTGTTGTTTGCTGCTGACTGTTCAGCTTTGTCTGACTAACACCATGTTGTTGTGTAGCTATGTGCATGCGTCATGTGTTTTGTGTAGTGTGTTCATACTATAGCAGCTCACAATTAAGTCATTCGTGGGACCCAGAGGTGATTTATTGGCACTAATCTGCCACTGTGATCCAAATAATGGAGATGCAGTTTACATTTTGAGCATGAAATAAATTACTTGGTCCTGGTTTGCTGCTGTTTTTTAACTGCTTTTGGAAACTGTTATCTTACCTGGACTACAAATAATCCTTGTGTGTGTGTATTATATACATATGATTCAGCCTGTGCTGATCTGCTATTCCATCTTCCTGTTTTGAAGCATAATTTCTTTTTCTTTGCTGTGAATGGATGTTCATTCCTTTCCCGTTTCAAAGTAAGCAGTCTATTATGAGTAGTTCTGTGCTGCATAATGTACTTGTGATCTTTTTCCTGTTCAAAGTGAAACATGCAGGGCAGAGAGGTACTCTTAATGATTATGAATTCTGAGTGGTAAATAATCATGTATTTTGGTTTATTGGGGTTTTTTGGAACTTGTAGTTTTGACGAGCATCTAGCCTACAGTCTTACTGAACACCTTTCAGATATAAATAATGCATGTATCTGGATATCTGTCAAAAATGTCTTGGAGTTTTCTTTTACGATTATTTCCTACCTTGGAAAGCATTCTTGCCTGCAAATAGATGCTGTCTTTCTTGTTTTGTTAGTATTTTCAGCAAAACTCATGTCCCTGGCTCTTATTTTCTGCTCTTATATCTGTGAATGGCAGGCAGCGCTGCATAAGTATGTGCAGAGTGCCGACTCTTGAAAAGTTCAGCTTTTGAGGCTTTCAGGGATGGGAGGTTAAACACGACCTGTGGTTTGTGCCATTTGGAGATGATCTTTTAAAATGGAAAGCTCTGTGCGTTCTGTAAAATCCCTGTTATTAGTTCTGGTTTTGCGTCTGAGTTCACCCTGCAGGACCACGTGCAGAGTCCCACAGTACAAGATGCTTCGTGCCCTCGCTGGAATATTTGTGCTCTTTCAGACATCTGTCTGTGTGTAAACAGCTGTCGCTTCTATACATACAGAAAAAGGAAAATCTGCTGCTATTCAGTAGAAGCTCTTACAGCCGATAAATAATGCAGAACTTAATTGCCTTAAGAACACAGAATTCAAAGGAGTGATGTACTTCTCCTTGCATCCATTCGAAGTTAATCTTGAGAGGAAGAATTCTTAAAGAAAAGTCTGCATGATCTGAATAATTGCAAGGTTGTCTTTAAGGGAAAGCAAGACAGTTTCTTAAATTACTGCTGCTTAAATATCAGTGTTGCTTCTTCAGGGAAGCTTGTTGCCACAGGCATTTGAGTCACCTTAACAAAAAAAAAAAAACCAAACACCAACCAAACAAAAAAAACCTACAAAACCAAAAAAAAACCCCTTTGCTTCTGTGATTAAGCCTTCTGAAGAGTCTTCGTTCAGTAGGATTGATTTGATCTTTGATACTTTCCCAGGCTTCAGTTCCATCACACAGTAATCTAAAGCAAGTCTACACGATGCTTACAGATTGATCAGCATTGATGCAGTTTCTTTGCAATTGTTTTGGAAATCCATCTTTGTTTGGTTAGTTGCAAGAGACAATGTGGAGGTTGCTCTGAGAGGTGGTTGAAAGGGATGGATGTATTTGTCATGTCCATGCCTGTGTGAGTTGTAAGAGAGGCTCCAAAGCCTCTGCATAATGTGTTAGTACTGATGAGAACTTGATTTTTGGAAAGCAGTGCTGGATTTTTGCAGGTGTATGTGGTGGTTGAGCTATGTGCAGTCAGTGTGAGGCAGGACACTGGAGCAGATGGCAGGGGTGCTGGGCAACAGTGTCCACCGTCTAATGAAATATTACTGGGAAGGCATGGAATCACAGCCAAAATTACTTTGATCTGAAAGTGGAAGATAGTACAAGGGGTAGTGGCTAAAACTAACCCTCCATAAATATTGGAAGTTTAAAATAATTACCATTTTCAGATACAGTTTCAGTTCTGTTAAAAGTGAACTATTAAATGAAGATGTCCTAATTTCTCAGAACAGGCTTTTATTGGTGGCATTACTTGATTTCTTACATAAAATGTGGCTCTCTTCTGTATTGCATTGGTAGTGCCTAAGCAAGCTGTGAAGTGCCTTGTCACAGAACACTTTAGGATAACTTAGCTTTCGATTTGCTAAGAGATAAGGAAAACCAGAGAAGAAAAGTCCATTTTTGACTGTTAAATAAAAAGGATGCCATCTTTGACTCAGGAAGCCTCTGAGCCCTGAGTATGTAGAAGGGATTATCCTTATCTCTTTGCCCTGTTGAACTCTTCCCTGGCCATCAGCTGTTGCTTTCTGCTGAAGAAAACACACTAATGCTGTGTAGACCTTTGGTTATGCTGACGCAGCTGTTTGTGTACTTCATTCTCATTCCATATTGAAGCACTGAAGTCGGTCTGTCACCTGTGCTTCCTTGCTGTACGCATGTGTGTGCAACAGAGGCACTGCATTTTGAAAAGCCGAGGCTGCAGACATGCGTTGCCTGGTCAGCAAGGGCTCGTTCCAGCTGCAGCTTCACTGAGATGAGCTTGAATGGCAGCGTGACTGCTCCCCTTTGCCTGACAAGGGCTGTGTCTGGGTCATCGGGGAGCACAAGGCCTGGAAAAAAAGGGACGTGCAGGCAGGGCACAGACAGAAGAGGCTTTATGTACCCGGAGCAGTGAATATGGTGAGCTCCTCCCTTGAACTTTATACAAATGAGGGTCCTGCAGCAGCAGCAGAGCCCCCGTTGTTCCTGCATCGAGCTCAGAGAGTGGTGCAAATCTGGGATCCTGTTGTGTGGCTGCATCTCCCCACTGGGAGCACAGAGCCTGACACTGCTGCTGCAGAGACTCAGAATGCTGCTGGGCAGCATGTAGCTCCCGGGCAAGAAACTGTGGAACATGACTATATTAGCATCCTTTAAGCAGGGATAGAGTGCTATTTGAGACTACAACTGTGATTTGGGACTATTAATAGAGAATATCCTATGTTAATAGGACTTCTGGCAGCTGTAATGCTGCTGTCAGAGTTGTAGTCCTTAAGCTTCCCTGCAAGGTTAAGAAGAATTATGCATCAGCTGAAACTGATATGAAATATCTGCTGTACTTTCATGCTGGTTACTTGATAGTGTGTTATTTCCTTGAATTTTCCTCTATACCAGGATACAGCACCAAGGAATTTATTCCCTCTTTTCCCAATCCCATGTACGTACTTAGATAACTTGTGGAACAGCTGTAATTCATGGAAGGAAAAAAAAAAAGGAGCATCTAGAAAATATTCAGTGGTTGTTTTCCCCTGTAGTCGTCTGTGAAACATTGTATCTTTTGTGATTAAAAAGCATCTTTGTTACTAAATTGTTATTCTTTTGTTCATGGAAAGACTGAATTATATTCTGGGAAATAATTTGCTGTTTAGAAATATGTAGCAGAAAAGAGAGTTAACCTTTTAACCTTTTTTTCAGCAGTTAACTTTTTTCAAGTAAGGATCTATATGACATCATCTTCCTATTTGTGGACAGAGATGTCCTCTTGTAACAGCAGCATGAACTTGAAACTGGTTTCTGAGTTTAACTTTTGAGCTTGGTGAGATTGTCAGGAAATTGGGCAAATTAGTGCTGCTGTTACCTGGGAAAGTTAAAAATTGAAGTTATCAAAAGCCTTATTTTGGTATTGCTACGTGTGGCCATGATGGCTACATGTGGCTGCTGAAGGGCTTTGTATATCTGTCACCTGAAAATGCATTGTTAAGAGCTTCCTTGGAAGCAGATAAAACTGTTGTGGCGATCGCCATTGTATACGTGTTGCTGAATGGTACATGAGCACTGCTTTAAAAAAAAAAAATCCAGCTAAGTTTCTTATGGGCACATCAGAACTCCCTGTGGGAGGGAAAGAGGATTTTCTCTTGTCTGGAAACTAAAATGATTTAGTGTCTGGCAGGTTATTCTGGGCTCCGGAAGCTCGTAGCTGAGATCTTGAGTCTGCTAATATTCTTTGAAATTTTGTTAGTCAGGGCTTTCTCTTCTAAAGAATGATGGGATGCAAAATAATAGAGTTTTAACAGTAATATAGAAACTCTTGACTTAAAAAATCTACTTTTTGGCTTTTGATGTGCCAAAACTCTGTTATACTTCATAGAAAGGCATTCAGTCCGTAGCTGGCACTGCAGGGTTTGTTACACATAGCCCCTCTGTAGGCTGTACATGAGCCAGTAGCTGGTTTAAATACTTGATGCATTATATTTTGACAGAAAATTGTTTACACGCCCAAATTCTATTTTAAAAATATTTTTCTCATGTTTAAAATATTATGTAAGCGCATGTGAGGAGGTACGTAGTTATACAGTTTACACAGTGTATGGCATGTTGGGAAATTGTGAAAATTGTAATGGTGTATTAGTCTGGAATATTACTGTGCTGTTAGATTGGTAAAATCAGATGGTAGAAATATAATTCTGTCTTTGCTTCTTCAAACAATTCTATTGTATCTCCCAAAAATTCAAGGACAGTGAATTTTGATGCATTTTGATTTGCCTTGACATATTTTCACACAAGAAGAAGAAAAAAGGTTTCTTAATTTATTAATATGGATTAAAGCATTTCATTTGAGTGTTTTCTATTCCTCCAAGCATCAAAGTCTGTATCAGTTCTGCATTATGATTCTAAGCTAGTCATATTTTCTACTGACGTGGTGTTTGCTAACATTGTTTCCCCATAGCTGTCGTATTTTGTCTACAGGAAGGTTGCAGACCTTTTGTCTTCGAATAAATTTAAGAAGTAGAAAAACTGAAAAATTCTTGAAATACATTCACATCATATCTTTTGCCATTAGAATGGGTCTGTATGTCTTTAAAATTATCAGATGTTTCAAAGTCTTTCAGGCTTTCTGATGTGTACAATATCGAGAAGTTGTATTGTTAGGAATATGGAAGGGGGGAAAACGAAGCTTGTTTTACTTATTTGGCTACATTATTGCTGCAGTATTTTTGAAGTATATAGTCACTTCTGGTAGATTTGCTCAAAAAAATAACTTTTAATTTTGTCTTTAGTCTCCCACAAAAGCTGTATATAATGCTAGACACTGGAACCAGCCAGAATCAGAGGCTCTGCCAGCACCACCGGTTTTGAAAACTCCCAGTGTCCCAGTAAGTAGACTGTTGTGCTGCTTTGTTGGGTATTTTTGGTGGTGTTGTTTTTTGGTGGGTTTTTTTTTTTTTTTTTTTCCAAGTCTAGTAAGTCTCCTTTGAATATTCACTGATACTTTTTGAAATGCAAGTTCTTGATATCTGGTAATGTCACAGTGATTTAGAATGAAGTCCACTTCATGATGTGAGCCATCCTTTTGATAGGAAAGAAATTCTCACTGGAAATACTCTAGAATTGGATCTTCCATATAACTTCAATATACAGAAACAGAAAAATACTTCAGTCAAGTTGTGTTCCCCCATCTGCAGAAGTTAAGCTTTCTAATAATGGACTCCATGTTGTCTGCTGTGAGAACCCCTGAGATCAATTAGCTCATACCCGTAGAAAACAGCAAGTTGCAGGTCAAAGAGGAAAAACTTTAAAAGACATATTTATTTTTCCTTTCTAATGGAGTAAACTATTGTGAATTGCTGACTTGATTCTTTACACACTATGAAAGAAACAGAATTTTCTGTATACGGCCAGAAATGCTAATACAAACATATCAGCTACAAGCTTGCCTGCAAAAAAGTAGACTGGGGTGAAAACAGTTCTTAAAGTAACTTGTTTGTTAAAAAACCCATAATTTTTCTGAAGCTTAAGGTAATTGGGTTTTAACTCTTTTGAGACCCTGAGAATCCAGGGTCATGGACTTATATGTGTGTAGAAGTTGTTACTGATGATGCTAAGAGAGCATTGTACTTTGTCAGTAAACTTCACTTCATTTGGTGCCTTGCTTACAGTAGTTGCATGAGAACAGAAAATCAGAAAGTAGATATTTTTGCAGCAATAAGTCTTCAGCTTTTATTGTTGTCATTGTTACCAGTTTTAGGTTTGGTGGGGTTTGTTTTGTTTTGTTGTTGTTTTTAATTCCACCTGTGTGTGTGGTGTTCTGATACTGGCTCCTTTTTGATTTTATGGTTGGTTTTGGCTGCATCCTCACAGTATTCTGAAGAGCCTTCCTTCGGTTCCTTCGGTGTTAACTACACTGCCAGGAAAATGCACGACTCATTTCAAAATAACCATTACCTCTAGTGTTTGAGGAGACAGCCAAAAATTCAGTCCTGAATTTCTCCTAAACGCATTTCTCAATTTAAATTATGTGCATTTGAACTGAAGCTTTTGTTGCTCACTGAATCTTCGTGTTGATACTGATTTTTGTGAAGTACTCTTGATAGCGAACTTAAAGGCAGATTTGCCTGAGTCTTCTCAGGCAGACTTTGAATAAATCCTCTTCAGGCTGGGAAAATGTCTGGATCATTCATATTCAGACAAGCCATGTTGTGTGCTGTCAGACCTCCACTTTGTAACTGGAACCACCAACATTAATTGAGGAATATGGCAGAGGTTTGGCTGAACAAACCAGTTAGGGCAATTTGTCTGTATCTGCTCCTCATGTTATGATGTACATCTGAAGTTGCTTCAGTCACTTCTTCTTAACCTTGATTTACATGTGCATAATTAAGATTTAAGAGTTACAAGATAAATAAGCCTTGATCCAAACGTTCACCAGTAATCCCTGTGCAGATGATTCTGCCTCTTTAATTTCTGTAGAACTTTCATATCTGCAAATCTGGGTAAATTTGTCTTGGATCTGTGGTGAGAAGCCCAGAGCAGGCAAGCTGCTTATGCCAAGTTTCTTATGGCCTCTCCAAGCTCCCTTGGAATGTGCTTTGAAGGGGAAACCATTAACCAAGACTTGGATGAGAAACTTCAGCAGATCTCCTGCGTTCACAGGCTGATAAGATCAGAGTTCTCCAGTACGTGCTCTAAAGCAGCTTTTCAGGATGGTTTATTAGCATGTTGCTACTGGAGCCTACGTGAACAAATACTGAGGTGCTGCACAGTGATAGAGGCAGCATGTAAAGAATAATCCGATAATATAACAGGTTGTTTTGGCTTATATTTTCATTTTGGCTGTTCATGTACAATACATAAGAAGTTTTTCTCTCAGAATATCCCCTGGATTGAGTAGCAGTTAATGCATCCTTTATGCCTGCATGTTAATTTAGTTTTTTTCAGTCACACTTCAAAAAATTCTCTTTTTTTAATGCACGGAAGCAAAGTACATTTTTACTTAGAGACTGAGGGTGAGTAAATGACCACTGGTGTTGGCACTTGTACTTTCAGAATTTGACAGTTGGAGGTCTTTTTCCTGTGTGCCTTGTTTTCTGTCATTTGTCTTCACATTTGATTTTGTGCCAAAGAAGTAATCTGAAGAGAAGCTGACACCTAAGATTATAGTAGCCTCAAACTAGCACAGAGGAGTAGGTAGAGGAAAAACCTGTAATACTTGTCTGAGATGGCTGGAAACTTGTCAGTAGTTTTTCTAGACTTAATATTAAGTTCTCCACTACCTGTTGTAGGTTCAAAATAGATTGTGCTGAATTTTGTGCTATAACATGTCATTCCTAAAATACTAACAACGCAAATATGAATACGGCCACTGTACGGAGAGTACCATGAATTTACAAGAGCCTACTCCACCTGATGGAGGCGTGCACCGTGCCCCTCTCCTTTTTGGTGATATAAAGCCTATATTGGTAGTCTTCTACCTAGAGGCAAAATACAGTTTGGAGTATGAGGTTGGCGAGGGTGGCTTTCTTGTAGCTACACCCTGAGTACCGTAGCACGGTAGCCTCCAGTATTAAAGATGAGAACAGCAAGCACAGAGTTTTTCAGTCCAGGCTGCGCTGGGGCAGCGATTGCTCAGCACTGCGATTGCGCCCTGCCCCGTGCACTTCACACTGATTCAGCAGAGCAACCGCCTTGGCCAGTCCTGGGAGCTCCAGTGTAAGGGGGTGAGATACTTGTGTCAACAAGTACTAGTTTTTGAACACTGAACTCGGTTGGTTTATTTACCCTGAAGCTTAAGGAACTAGTGTAAATGACTTTTTTTTTTTTTCTTATTTTAGTTTCAAAATTCCGCTGGAGCTTTCCTGACTACTGAGAACTGTTTTTTGTATTTAAAAATGCATATTATTTCTGACATCTTAATTTATTTTTTTTAAAGATTAGGTACATTATCACACAGCTTAGGTACATCTTTGTAGTGTAAGGCAAGGACTAAGGAGTCCCAAAATGTGAGTTTGACAATTGCACACCTGTACTGTTTCCTGATGTATTTAGTGTATGTTTACATGCTCAAAACATCTGCCCATTTTAGCACTTTCTTATTAATAGGTAAGGCTATCTTCAAAGGAGGCAATTCATAAAGATGATGGAGTTTTTAAGGCTCCTGCACCACCTCCCAAGGTGATAAAAACTGTGACAATACCTACTCAGCCCTATCAAGAGATAGTAACTGCATTGAAATGTAGGAAAGAAGACAAAGAAGTAAGTATTCTTAACAAATTTTTAAAATAGAGTTATTGGTAATCCTAAGTATTGAAGGAACAGTGTCAAAATGAAATTTGGCTTGCCTGTTTTTAATCTGTTTTTATATCTAAAAAATTGAATGGCCTTCATTAACTTCTTAATGTCTCCTTGCACTCAAAACTGAAGAGATTTTAAACTGTACTTGTTTAAGGTTATAATCAAGCCCAAGAGCAACTTACCTAGGTCAAAATATTTGTCTCTTCCAGTTATACACTGTTGTTCAGCATGTAAAGCACTTCAATGATGTAGTGGAATTTGGTGAAAATCAAGAGTTCACAGATGATATTGAGTACTTGCTAAGTGGATTGAAGAGCAATCAGCCCCTAAACACACGTTGCCTTAGGTAAGATATCTTCATATAAAACACTGAACTTCTATTTCAAAGAGATACTGAATTAAATATTCATCAGTGAAGTGACTGCGCTTTAAAATGTTGAGTCGTTACCTGTCACTTTTGCTATAAAGAATAAAATTTGAAAATAATCAAGATGCTATATTGTGAAAAATTAAAAGTAGTATGACTAGGAAGATGAAATAGAAAATTGTGCAGTCAGAGACATCTTCAACACACTTGTTTACCTTGCTATAAATAAATAAAATAAAAACCTTTCTGTTACTTTTCTTTGTTGAGCGCAATCTTATGTGCAATGTCTGATCTGTTTTTTTAATGCAAAATTTTATTCTAAAATAAAATCTTTAGTACTGGACAGTTTGGTTATAATCTAGAACTAATGTAATATTGAGATACTGTTTAGCTCCAACAGCCTGTTCTTTCTCTTCTGTTGAGAAACAACACAGCTAGCATCCACTAGAAATATTGTGGCCTCAGTATTAATCGGAAGCTTCCCTAACTTGTCTTGAGCTACTCAATGCACTCCTAGTATTAAAGTTACACATTATTGCAAAGTTAGTATAAAAAAGAAGTGTTAGTCTTGCTTTGAAACAGTTTGGCTTAATATTAGTGTCCATTCCCTGGACATAAAGGTAATTGGAATAATGTTCTGTAACCACATAATTTTTTTTTATACTTGTAAATTTTCCTCTCTGTTTAGCAAAACTAAAATGGTAGAGAAGGAAAAACTTGAATCCCCAGAGACAGGTGATGAAGACACTTTACTTGAGATTTGACTGTGGATGAGAAAAAGCTTTATATGCTTTCAAGAAAGCTATTTTAAAACTTTATTCTTCCTGTTGCTCAAAAACTAGAATGGATGTTGTTGCTGAAGTATAAACACAAGGAATTTATTATCCAGTTTGTGTGTACATTATAAGAATAAATTAATACCATAATGACAATTTAGGAGTGTTACCCAAGTTGAGTGCGCTTAATTTGCTCGTATAGGCAAACTTCCTAAGATCTTAAAGACTTTTTTTACTTTCCAAATTTATATCATGGAATGTAAGTTGTATAAACACCATAAACATTTTTTCTTTCAGTTAACAAATTAAAAGAAAAGTATTTTTCCAAAGGAAATCAGTGTGTAAGGATAGGAATAGCCGTAAAAGAATCAGAAACTGGTAGGTAAGCTCTGACTGGCGCTGTTGTGACTGGAGAGAGAAAGACCACTTGTTCTTTAAAGGCCATACCTGATGGATCCTTTATGATACGATTCCTCAGTAGTCATGGAAGTCTTGACTGCAGACTCCCTTATTACTCCACATTTAAAAGCAATGTATTTTTAATAGTCTCTGTGTTGTACTGTGCTTGAAATGGCAGGCAGCTTGCTTGTAGAACTAGGGGAAGACTTCCATTTTTAAACCAGAACTGGTATGCTGATTGCTGATGAGACTAATATATTTCTCAGATTTTTCTCCCGAAATCTCTAGTGTATCCATCAACCAGAAGTGTGGCAATAAATATTGAAAAATATTTGGGGTTTTTTGGTAAAAGTATTGTCAGGCATAAGCAGGAGTAATCAGTCAATTAGATAGATAACTTAGTTAACAATAGAAGCTCACATTTATATTTTCTAATAATGCCTTGATCCATAATAAGCTCTCCCGTGCCTCTAAATCAGAGCTTCATGCCTAATCCGTGAACATTTTACTTTCAATTTAACTATTTGGAATTATTTCAACTTTTGTTTGAAAGAAACAAGTTCAGGGTATCCTTTCAGATCCTGTTTTTAGCCAATCTTAAAGCAGAAATAGTTTGGTGCTGGTAAGCAACTGTTGAATAAATTACTGCTCTGTTCACCAGCTGCAAACTTGCCTTACACAAATTTTAGAAGAAACATCCCGATAGAGTGTGTCAGGGTCTGCGGTACATGGTCAGTCACATTTCGTAGACTTGTTGAACTGCCTTGTTTGTAACTGTGTTCACTTGAGTTGTTCTAATCCAGAATTAATTTTCTGTAGTGTAATCAGCTTGGCGACTAAGTGCGCCATGCCCAGCTTCCGAATGCACCTGAGAGCCCATGGGATGGTAGCCATGGTTTTCAAAACGCTGGATGATTCCCAACACCACCAGGTATGGAGACACCGGGTATTTCAGAAAAGTTTGATTGGACTTGTCTACTTGGTGTGGATTTTATTCACACGTAATTCAAGGTCAGGCATCCAGTACATGTGGGATCAGTGGCTCCGTTTGAGAAATCTGTTGTGAAGTGAAAAGTAAGAGCGCCTGTGTTCCAATGACAAATTCCACTTCCACTGTTATGTGCTTCTGGGTTTTGAAATTTTTTGAAAAAAAAACTTAAGCTTTTTAAAAAGACTGACTGTGCTTTGGATTGCTATTTTATATCTTCTCTTAAGCTGGTTTTTAACAGTTTTGCTGTTGCATTTATAATTTCCTTCAGATAAAACACATTTGAAAGGAAACCTTTGTCCTTATATTTAAAGTGGCTTTAAGTGTTCATCTCCAGACTTGCTTGTATGTGAATTCTGTAGCTGTTGTGGGGCATTTTTCATGTCCTGTGCTTATCTCTTTGAGCGGTGCTGCAATTTCAGTTGTAGGATGCCTTGAGTGTGTGCGGTGTTCTGTGATAAAACAAGGAAAAGTAAATTCTAACTACTTACGGTAACATGACCCAAGAGTTAAAAACTAGCAGTTTGAGTTTTCCTTCTTATCGACTTCACAAGTTCATTCAGCTGTGATAGAAAACGCTTCTTGCTGGTGATAGTATTTTACCAGCGGTTGGAAACTGCCTCTGTGGGGTATTTGTCCCTTGGGGTATTGTTACAAAAGCTGAACAGAGGAAATGTTACTTGAAGTGGGTAGTGGATATGTATATCCACTCAGGTTTATTACCTTTATTTAACAGATCTAGAAGAATGACATAAAATGCAGAAGGAAACTTTGCACCCACAGAAACAGACATTTAAGAGATTGTATTTGACATCTTATTGTGGGCGGGGGGAAAAGCTGTAGAGCTTTAAGTAACTCATTTAGAATAATAGCATATTTTCGATCTCCTTAAAAAATTAACAGTGGCTAACTGTAAAACGTAGGAACCAGGTTCAGTGCATTCATTGTGAGTTGTTAAAATAGTGCTAAGTGCTACTAGAAAGAAACAAAGTGCAGTCACGCTCGTTAGGACAGTTGCCACCTCTGAGTTGCAGGAGATCTGCAGAGGACAGTTCCAGTTCCCTGGATATCGTACGAGCAGGCTCGGTGTATTTTTGGCTGTCTTTTAACAGTTACCATTATTCCTTCATTTTCAAAAGAACTAGCACATATAGTTCAAAAGGAAGTTACATGCTATTATTAGTCTGCAGTAACAAAAAGCATTGATTATATTCACTGTTTTCAGTATACTTGATGAAATACTCCCTTTTGTCAGGAAAAAAGTGGTAGTTAATGTTTTAATATAGTTACAGTGCATTCTTAGTACAGGTTAATATAGTATTAGAAAATGACTGCTTTATCAGACTACTATTTAAAAATGCTTAAGTACATGCTCTAACTACTGACAGTATATGCTTCAACAGTGACCACCTCTGCAGAAGCTTGCTGCCTTTATATACTACCCTTGCATTCACTAATTATTTCACTAAAATTTCAACTTGTTCAAAATGCATCGAAATTTCTCCACTAAGTCTCAGTTCAAAGTAACTCAAGAATAATACATCACACTAGGCTTTGCTCGCATGGCTCAAATCCATGTTAATATTTTCTTTAAAGTATTCTGGAGATAGGAAAGCTGTCACAATGGCATCGCTAATGGAAACAAATACGAGTGTATGCCGCATTCACAGCACTGATACAGTGGAACAGACGGAGAAAACAGGGGACATTTACATATCCATAAGAACAGAAAATAGCAGTTGCAGAGGTATTTTTTTAACCACCAAGGAAAACAAAACAATTAGTTACCTTAATGAGCTATGCCCCAAAATATTTACATGAAAATTACTTTTCCCACTGAATTTTTCTTGTAGGTAGGCTTTTAAGCTACAGTTTCAGTTTTTGACTGACTTTGTCTCTTCAGTTATGCTCTAAAAGTTTTGGAGTATTATTAATTTTTAAAATAAAAATTGTAGTTTCATTGTAGCTGTCATTAGTTAAGCACAGAAATGTGGTCTTGTAATGTCTTCAGCATGTGAATAATTAAAAAAAAAAGTGCATTAAATGTAGTGCAGAACCCTAGAAAATAACCATCTGTTCCCACAAGCTGGAGTATAAATAGAACAAGCAGGGGAAGACAAGGATGAGAGTGGGTGTAAATGGTCTGCCGTTTCTCAAGTATATGTTCAACTAGGATGTTTTCCTCAATTCTGTAAAAGTATGGAGTGCAACTCCATAGTTAGATATTCCACAAAATTTCTGTCTAGAGCAAATTATATTTATTTTACTTTATTATCCTCTCGACATTTGGTTGAGAGCAGAACCTGTTTTAAGCATCTTGAGGAACAGAAAGGGGGAGCGAGGGGAAGCCCACTCGAGAAAACTGCTTCGCTGCCGCAGTCCGTATGGGTGGGATTGTGAGGGTTTGATTGGGCTCTTTGGTTGTTTGGTTTAGGTTTTTTTTAGGATATTGATCAAAAATGAGTTGTACTAAGAATTTTCCCTTCTCAACTTGGAATTCTGTGTATGGTAGGGCATGGGAGAGCTTTCAGACAACATGGGTGACTGTGTGTAACACTTACAGAAGATCAGAGCAAAATGTAGAGTTGTTGCATTCAAGATCAAACCCACTTGCTTATAGGGACCGAGAAAAATTAGTTTTAGAAAACCCAGATCACCAGCATGTAGCTGAAGCAGGTTTGTCCCATGTTACAAGCACCATTCATGTTTGAGGTCCTTACGTTTGCAACATCACTATTTTCCTGCTGCACATCAGCATTTGGAGGCTTATTGGCCCAATTGCCGTCTGTATATACGCTGCTGCAGGAACCCTGCTCTTGTTACACCTTCCTACTCCTCTTTGCTTTGCAGCCTGAAACTTTCCATGTCATGTTTTAATCTCCTGTTTGGGTCCCTTCTGATCACACTTAAGTATCTCAAAACCTGGGTGGAAGCTCTGAAGAGAAGTGTTGACAGAGCTTATGTGGCACGAGAACCTTCACTCTCTGCATAATAGTCAATTGGATTCTAAGAAGGGAGCCTGGGACAGGCCAGGGCTTGGTACTGAGGTGTCCAAAATGAGTGTGATTGCCCTTATCAGACTTTGGAGTATTAGTGAAGCGTTTCTGAGTAGTCATCTAAGAACAGTCTCTGACTTTTTGAAATGCCTAAAAATTGCCAGCCCAGATTATAAATTCAGCAGTTTACAGCTATTAAAAGGTGCACAGTTTCTAGTTGATAGAAACTCCTTTAGGGGCTTAAGTTGTTTGTTTGTTTTAGGTTTGTTTTGGTTTGTTTTGGTTTTTACCAGGGAGCTCACCTAGATAATGCTGATCACTAGAAAGTAGTTCTTCATAGATGTTGCTTTATTGGGTCCCACACTGGCTGAACAACCATTAGCAAAGTAAACTTGGTTTCTCTGGGATGCACGTGCTCCTGTGTCCTCTTGTAATAACTCCTGTTCTGAAGGAACAGAGTGTTCTTCTAGGAACCTGACATTTCTGAGTTTAAAACAGTAGCAAGTGAATCCAGAGTAAATAATTTCTGTAATTAAAATGATAAAATTGCAAGGTTTATTGGAGAAAGTTAATAGAAATTAAGTGAAAACTATGTACCCTGTCTGTGTAGACAAGCCACGTAGATTGTTTCCTGCCTTTTATCTGGTGGACCTGGAGCAGCGATATTCACAGCTAAGATTTTTAAATTATCATTACTTTTAACCAACCCTGTGGTTTGGTTGTGTTCATGAAAGGAGATGTAGATTTGGAAGCTCTTGCTTCCTTCGGTGTTCCAAATGTGCCTTCAGTTGTTAAAGTCTTTATTCACCTGCGGGTTTCCTTGTCTCAGACAGGAAGGAGTTTTAACATAGTGTTTAATAGACTGTCAGCTGCCTAATCCTGTTTTGGAAATGCTGATACTACTTAGTATGACCAGGTATGATTATTACTTGCTTCTAAAATAAACGGAAGCAGCTAATGATTGCATTGGTGGTTGGCTGAAATCTAAACAAGATGTTCATCTGTTATGACACAGAAATGCTGCTCTTTCCTGTTGGGCTTTACAACATGCACATCTCAGAACTAAACTTTTCTCAATTTTTAATTTATAAAGAAAAAAATGGAATAGATGCATGCAGCATGTTGACTCTTGAGGCTTGAAGTCAGTAAGACACACATACCTCTCCACATCCCCCCACCAGCTCTTTTTTCCTTCAGATACCTCTAAAGGTTTCTGAAAGTATTGTGTCCTGCACAACTCAGTTCTTGTGAACATTTCTCCTCCGTAGCATAACTGGGAGCTCACCTGGACAGATGGTTTCTTGGTGCAAGTGCTGTACTTCCCAGCATCTGATCTCTTCACTGTTATTTGTCCTTTCCTGACAGTCACCTTCTGCCTTTGCTTTTCTGGGTCCTCACAAAGATAAAGTTTAATTCCCCCTTGAAGAAAGATTCTTCGGGCAGTAAGAGGACCCTGTACACCAGTTCTGTGTAAGACAGGGATGGTCAAGATAATAACATGTTCTTGTTAAGGACTGATGGGGATGGAGCAGGGGAGAAACTGGTTTGTACTCTGCCAACTTCCAAAAGAGCAGAACTCCTCTGGAAATTAAATGTGCTTATGCTGGAAAGGTTTGGGTAAGCTATTGACTGACGGACCTGCTTGGCAGAATTGGAATGTATGTCACCAAGTGTGCTTTTTTTTTTTCCCCTCCACATGCGAACACTGTCCCCATGATCTCTGTATTTTCTGTTGCTGTCAGCAGCTTATCTCATCGAACCAGAATGTTCACCTACCTTGCCATGTACCTTGTGCTTTTTCACTTTGTTCCTCTGCCATCTGTCTCTTCTGTAATACCGTGTTACTGGCATTTCTGTTTCTTATTCTATCTGTAGCATCGAGTCCCTTTAAAATAGAAAACCCTGCTTTTCTACTAAGATTTTGTCAATGTATTAAGTGCTCTATGTTGCAGTTGTATTGGTTAGGAGAATGCATTAGTAATGTGCTAGAAAGAGTCTACGTACAACAGTAAATGCTCATGCAAATGCTGGTGTAGATTGGGATTTGTCAGGCTTTTTCTTTCATAAATCTTCAGCTTGTTTATTGAACTTTGTGAACGGT
The DNA here is from genome assembly GCF_037038585.1 of Patagioenas fasciata. Lineage (NCBI taxonomy): Eukaryota > Metazoa > Chordata > Aves > Columbiformes > Columbidae > Patagioenas > Patagioenas fasciata. The sequence goes on along the minus strand of NC_092527.1, from coordinate 13,618,369 downwards.
CTGCCTAACATGATTACTAAAAACCTTTTTCTTTCTTCTCTCAACCCAAGAACTTGTCCCTTTGTACAGCAGCTCTAATGTACATTCTGAGCAGAGATCGTTTGAACATGGATTTAGACAGAGCTAGTCTAGATCTGATGATACGGCTTTTGGAATTGGAACAAGATGCTTCTTCTGCCAAGCTGCTGAATGAAAAAGACATGAATAAAATTAAGGAAAAAATTCGGAGACTGTGTGAAACGGTTCACAACAAACATCTTGATCTTGAAAACATCACGGTGGGTATCATGCTTTTATCTGAAAGCCATGACAGTAGGGGAATGCTTAATAAAATGAAACTTGTAAGTATCATCCTTAATCTCATCTCTCCCAGCCAAGGAGTCATAATGTTTTGTGTACCTTCTGCATATATATGACTGCACTGTGAGTATTTTCTTCTTTGAATTTGAAATTTCCTTTCTTAAAGGCTGTTAGTAGGATCAAGTTTTCATGTTCTTCACCTGTCTGATTCACCATTCACTCCTGCTAAGGATAACTAGTTAAAGGTAGCAATTAAAAACAAGTAACACTTTAAATAGCCATGTGTATAAAGACCACGTTTAGATCATTTGACTCTGTTTCTTTGCCCAAATTTTATATATACTTTCACAAAGAACAAGGGTTCTTAAATGAGAATAAGAGTATTGTGTATTAAATTGAAAATATAGTGCAGGTTATCCCATTAAAAAAAAAATCCGTCCTACAGAAACTGATTTCTCTCAGCCCAAAGTGTGGTGGCAGATCTGTTGATTACCATAAATGTGGATTAATTTTTTCCTTCCTTTCTCAAACATACTTGTTTTTTCTGAATGTATCTTCAACTGCAACAGAGTGAACTGTTTTTGTATAAAAATAAATTTGGCCATGGTTTGATGCTAGCATCAAGCTAGCTTGAAAAATAAAGGGTAAGTTGCAAGTTGCTTTTTGAAAGAGTATATTTAAAGAATTGCTGACAGATTGACTAGATGAGTGGTCATAAATGGCAAAAATTAGTAATGTGTTTTTGCTTTCACTGTATTTCAGTATAACAGATGTTAGTATGATCCGAACTTTTAAACATCTTGTAATAGCCTTTTAATGTTTTAAAGGTTCTCATTAGCTTTTTGGCGTTTTTCACTTAATACTTACACCCAACAGGAGAAGCTTCTGATTTATTGTTTATGAAGTGAGCTTTTTAGAGCTTTATCTCTGCAAGTAGTGTTTCAATTCCTGCTAGTAATCTGCAGTGGTATTCTATTTTAGGTTAGATTAAGAGATGATGTGTCTCGTTGAGCTGGCATTTTATTTTGTAGTTTTTGTGACTATTTTGTCAGTTCAGGAAGGATTTGGTTTGGGTTTTTTTCCAGAATTCTAGCTATGGAACATATAGCTGAGTTGGTGTGAGATGTCATTATTATGTAGCAGTAGGAGCTGAATTTTGAGGGAGGAAGATGATATTGATGACATAATTCTTAACCTTGGTGATCAGTTGGTGGTGACAATGGAGAGTTGTTTCAGAGTTTCGGTTGTGGGCTTGTTTCCTACAGGCCTATGAGACCTGCAGGGGGCTGGGATTAATTTTCTGGCCTTGGAAATCTGCGAAGGAAGAGGGAGTTGGAGATTGTGTCATGGGAATTCAGAGAGTAAGCTGAAAGTGGAAAAAACAATCTGAAGATACCAACACAGAATGAAATTTGTTCTCTAGGTGATGATCAACTAGGAATCTGTATAATCAGTGTCTTATTTCAGTGCTGTTTTGGCGCTGAAGGCAGCTCACGTAGCTCACAGGCTGTCAGTGCCAGGATATCTTTGGCACTGGAATGTGTAAGACAGCTCCCTTTATTAAGCATGGAACAGCTGGTACAGGTTCCTCATGGCTAAAGCATCCAGCCACACAGACCACTGTCTCCTATTGGAGCTTTCTTTGTAGTTATGATCTGAGCTAGCATGATGCTTTTTCATGAACTGGAATTCTGGTTTTGTGTTTTTTTAAGCATGGGGTTTAAAGTGAGAGGATATATTAAAAGGGACTCTGTCTTGCAAGGAAGTTGCCCGTGAGTAAAGAGTATTGTCATCACAGGCCAGCAGTTTCAGCTGCTTTTTTTTTTTTCCTGAGGCCTCTCTATCTCTTAAAATTATGTCGAGCTGTTGTAAATGTGTTGAATGCTGTATACTCACAGATGGAAACTGGTTCCCTCCCAGCTGCACCATCTAGCAGCAGAGACTATATAGTGTTTAGAGAATATATGCAAGCCAAATGAGATGATTAGGTTCTCTTCCAATTTATGATAGTAGCAATGGTAAGTTGAGACAATAATGAACTTCATATTTAGAAGATAAAGTTGTTTTCACATAGATCTATCATGAGATATAACAAGTAATCTCTGTGTTGTACCAGATGACAGGCAGAAAATGCTAACAAAGATGCAAATCTTCCAGGGGCAAAGAAAAGATCTGTGCTTTTTCAGACCCAGACATGTCCCCCATGTGGGGGACTACGGTGGGTCCGTGGATTCCCTGACGCCCAGAAGTGAAAAGGAGTTTTCAGTTGGTTGAATTTGTTCTACATTTTTTTGCTGGCTTAGAAGGGGATAAAACCTGAAGAACTTTGCCTCCATCTTAGCAAATGGCACTTGCCTGTCAGTCAGCACAGCCCTCTGGCTGATGCTGCCTGCTGCCTCCTCTCTGTAGCAACAGAACGAAAACCTTTCAAAGTGACTTCTCTTCTCAGTCGGTGAAAGAGGTTATTCTGTTTTTTCACTCTTGGCATAAGGTTGAAAGCTTAAGAATTTTGAACCTTTGGTGTTACAATTTCATAGTAGTTGACATAAAAATTGGCTAGAATGGATTACTTTTCTCAAAATCAAAAGAGTTACAAGATTTCATTAATTTTATTTTTTAAAAAAGTAGTTTTACACCCAGTATTGTAAATGTCATTTTATATTTTCATGTCGTTTTTTGAAGTCTTATTGCCCTTTGGTAGAAAGCTAAGCACCGTATTTTAAATATTGTGTGGCCTTTGAGCTTTCATGGTGAAGGTTTTTAGGAAGCTAACTAAGTCTTTTGTAGCTGTTAAGATCTCTAAGGAGACTTTAAGCAGCTTCTATCAATCTGGTTTAGGTTAAGCATAATTTCAGACACCCATTTTACAGTATGTTCAAACTCAGTCTGTAAAAGTGACAGGAGTCATCTGAAGAGGATGGGAAAGCTTTGGAGAGCTTAGGGCTCTGTCAAGCTGCCATCTTCAGGTGTTCTCCCCTCCTCCCTCAAGATGCTTTCTCATTTGGTTGGCTTCAGAGGGGAAGTTCTCCATCCATTGCTTAAAATATCCTCATCTCCTTTAGCATTATGTTTTTTTTATCTTGCAGTTGTTAAAAGTGTGAGGTTTTGGATCTTGTATCTCCCAGTGGTGAGCTGAGAACACTCTGTAACCAAGTGTGCTTGGTTTCCGTCCTGTGGGAGGGCTGGTTGAGTGGCTCTTGGCAATTATGAGATTCCCGGGTGGTGAAGCAGTTGCAGGAGTAATTGCAGCTTTGTCTTCATTTCCTCAGTGATGGGCAATTGAGATGCTGCCAACTCCGGGAGGATGGACCTGTTGTAGATTTGCTGCTGTTGTGTTCTATTGTGTCCACCCCCCAACACTTTTATGACCCAAGGACCCTTCCATTTCCACTGGAGAAATGCTGTTCCAAGCTCTGTGCTTATCAGTGACAGTGTGCTGCGCAGCTTGCTCCTGAAAACCAGAAGTAACTAGGTTTGGGTGGTTACTCTTCTTTATGAAGACTAGTCTTCAGCTTTATTTTCCTCCTTGGAAGCCAATATATGGAAAACAAGGAAAGCAACCGAAGATGTTGGGGTGGCTCAGACAATTTATAATTTGGTTTTCCGAGACAAAGGGGTGTTCCCTCCAGCTTGGGGAGTTGTGCTGTTCCCAGGAGGTGCTGAGGTTTGAACTGGTGTCCTGGGACATGCTGCACAGCGCAGAATCAGTACAGCCCTTCTTGAAGCATCACAAATCAAATGTGTCAGGGAGGGAACACAACTCCAGAGTGGTTAAATTCAGTTTACTTTAATGAGATCTTATGGCTTTTTCTCTGACTTTTCATTGTTGTGTTTATGTACCATATATGAAATTGTTAAGCGTACAGTAGGCTGTATTTGCCTGTGCACTTTCCAGATGTTACAGAAGTCCATTCCAGTCACTTTTGTGAAGGTGTAAATTTATGTGTATATATGTTTTATTATCAACACTTGCCGTTTATGAGAAGCCTTTTGAAAAAGCAAGTTACAGTCATGAGTTAATAAATGTTAGTTTGGTTAAAAACATTACAGGGGATTAACTAAGATAATCACCTAAAATCTTGTCAACTTCCATTTGCAGGGAGTAAATTTATCTTTGCTATTGTTGAATTTTGATATGTTTTCCTCTTTAAAAAACAAAAGTAAATATAGTAGGATTTTTTTACAGTGTTTTAGTTTAATTTCTAGCTTCAAAGAGTTTAAAATAAAAATCACAAAACACCTACATTAAAATCAAATGTATTCTACAAGCAGCAGAACAAATGTCTTGTGGAGACAGAGCAGCAGTGTTCGCTGTGGCTTTTCTTGGGTTTTCTCCTGCCTGGCTGATTTGTCCATTTCCTTCTTCCACTTGTTTCTTTTGATAACAAGAGAAACAGATGAAAGGAGCTGCTTGGGGTTTCTAGGCTATTAAGAAAATCAAGAAAAAGTTGAAAATGCAAAGGACTGACTCATTTTTTAAGACATGCATATTTTTCAGTCCGTTCTTGCTCCCTCTGGTGGTTCTACTCAGAGCCTGTACCTTTGTGTTTATGCTTTTTATATGACGTGTATTTGTGTGATTTGATAGATCGGATAGAGCTGCGTATAATGATTTCACTAATTCTGGAATCTAACTCTTTCAGACCGGGCATTTGGCAATGGAGACGTTACTGTCTCTCACCTCCAAACGAGCTGGGGACTGGTTTAAAGAAGAATTGCGACTTCTAGGTGGTCTTGATCATATTGTAGATAAAGGTATATTGGAGATACTGCTTTGACAGTGTGAAAAATTAGTGAATCTTACTGAGATGTTGGCTTTTCTTAATTTTCATTTCTGTAGTTTAGAAACGTATTTTTGTCAGCAATGTTAAAAATAAAGTACATAAATATGAAGTCACTGGAAAATATTAGTGACTTTAATTGTTGCATGTGGGTTTGAGAGTAGTTTTAAGGTTAAACAGAATGTGTATAATGTTGCATATCATGTGCGAGATCAAAAATGGCTTATGCTTAGACAGAACAGATTATTGTGTTACGTATCTCTGTACAACACACAAATACAGCACACTTATTCCAGAGGAAAATCTCCTTTGCGGTCTTCTAGAATTATATTCAGGCCTGATATTTTAACTAAATATCCCAGAAGAAGTCAGCGGTTCAAGCAGAAATGGTGGGAGTTTTGTTTCCCAAGACATATCTTGGTTAGGTTTTTTGGATCAGCATTTCTCAGATAGGAAATGGGACATTTCCAAAGTGAATTCTTGAGCTGAATAAAGCTTCGTCTTCAGTAAGCAGAGGGGTGGACAAAGGAAGGGTTGAAGAGATGAAAACATTCAACTTGGACACTATGTCAGACTTGTAAAGTGTGGGGAGAATGTGTGCTGTATCTTTTTTTTTTTCTTTTCTACAAAACAGTGCATTACAATCAAGGAACATAGCCGTGCTGTGCAATCTCTTCATTGTCAGTACAAAATCAAATATACAGAGAGGTAATTTGTGGCAACAATCGCAAACTTGTAAAGCCAAAACTGTAAGGGTTTGGTGTTTGTTTTTTTGGTTTTTTTTTTTTGGTTTTTTTTTTTAGTTTACTTGGAGAAATGAAAATCTGAATGCTGATCATGTCTTGGTGATTTTTTTCCTAGTATTAGGGTTTTATGAAGCGTAAAGCAAGGTTGATAGCAACTCTCTGAGTAGTTAGTTTGTACTCTTGGCTTTCAAAGACCTCTTACTGATAGCAGCAAACACCTTATTTTTGTTGTTTAGTTAAAGAATGTGTGGATCACCTAAGCAGCGATGAAGATGAAGAGAAATTGGTTGCTTCATTATGGGGTGCAGAAAGATGTTTACGGGTCTTAGAAAGTGTGAGTATGAGCAGTTGCATTGCTTTTCTGAAAACGGCTTTTTGTCAACCAGACGTTTTCATTGTTACATTCTTTTAATATACGCTTACATAATAACACTATAATGTTGTTTATTTTTTATAGAAGATACTAACTTTCTGATCTTTATTGGTGTTTGTGGAACATTTGCAAATTTCTTTTGCCGTTCTGTATGCATGTGAAATGTTGCAAGTTTATTTTTGGAAAGAATAACTGAGTGTAACATAATGCATTTTCTTAAGTTCCTACAACAAGGTGCTGTTTATGGGTGTTGTTTTGCGGGTATGAGTTTGACTCTCCATTGTGTGTCTAGTAATAACAGATCATTTGAGAAGCAGTGTTTTCTTAGAAGCAGTAAGTCGATGTATATTTTACAAATTGATACTTTCAAACAATGGGTTGGCTAAGCACTGAAAGAAAAAACTGCCCTGAAAATGAAACTAGTCCTGTAATCAGTCGAGCGTGTATATTGAGATGGTAGATAATTTTTGATAAGAACTTTGAACACAGTGCCTTTGTAGAGCTTCATGGACAGAAATGGTGAGCATATGCTTCTCTACAATGCCTTATCTTCCTGAGTTTCATATTTGCTACTGGTGTCGCTCTCTGTGTTGTGACACAGTAAGCAAGCAGAAGAGTGGTGTGGGCACCAAAGAGGTTCAGAGTACAGGCCAATGTATCATAGTGAACACCTTAAACCCAAGTTAGAGGGTAGATAGCTACCATGGTGACTTGTTTTCTGCACTAAAATAGAAGGACAGACTCAAAGATAGTGGAAAAGTAAGCTAAAACCTGAGAAAGATGAACAGTTGCTAAAGTACTAATTCAGGGGTGTCTGTGTAGAAATTAATGGCACTTAGCTCTTCACCTGCCTTTTGAGCAGCGAGAGAAGAAATTTCAGATCCAATTTCTGCTTTTATAGTTGATAGGTGGAATTTCCAAGCAACAGTAGAAGAGCCTTGTTTAGTGGTAGAATTTTCAAATTTAAACTTAAGGGTGATTTGTGATGCAGTAAGATCCTTAGGAGCTTGGGAGAGATGACAAAAATCAACACACCAAATAATGCAAGTACAGAGAATAACTTTTACTGTTTCTGAAAATGGATTCTGAATTTCAGTCAAGGTAATCAAGGGAAAACTTAATTTTTATGGTCGGATGTATAATAAGCTCTCAGAAGTGGAGGTGATGTCAAGTCCTAAAAATAACATTATATATATATAATTGTATTCTGTGTTGTATTTTTATGTATATTTACATGCACATATACACTTACACTTTAGGACACTGTAGTTCCAGGATATAGATTCAGGCTTCTGTTCTGGCAGAACGTTCTGCCACACAGTTTCTGCACTTACTGTATCAGGGAACATGTGTTTATCTTCAGTGCCACAATTTTATGTGACTAATGACAAGGTGAAAACTCCAAGGAGTTATTGGACAATCAGTGAAAGTTTACACTGGATAATAACCAAGAAATTTGCAACTGAATCAAGTGGGGTGGTGGTGGAAGGGAATGGTTCTCTTTCAAGGATAAAAGTCCTATTTTTAATATTACTTTCTCCTCCTTCTAGGTAACTGTGCATAATCCAGAAAATCAGAGCTATCTGATAGCATACAAAGACTCACAACTCATAGTCTCCTCAGCTAAGTAAGTTATAACAAAAAGACATTTTTGCAGAGCACTGCACGTTATAGGGGGAAAAACATTATACCAGAAGATTCTACGGGGGAAAAAAACCCACAATTTCCACTGTTGCTTTTCATGAAGTAATGCTGAAGTTCATTTAGATGAGGGTATTGGTAACTGAGTGTTACCAATATGTAGTGCTACTCTTGTTGGTTCTGGAGAAGCTGCAAACTGTGGATTCATCTCCTTCTGTACCAATATGAACACAGAAGAGGGCAACTGGGAAACTACATTTATTTATTGTGTTTTCATTATGCTTAAGTGTTTACTGAAATGGAGCATAACAGAATTGACAGTGTAACTAAGAATTAAAATAGTGAAATTGTATTCTTAACTGCTCTCCCTGGCAAATACGCTGTACAAACATCTCTAACCCATTTATCAGTCTGGGTGAGGTCTCAGTTGACTGGCAGAGATTGTGTCCTTCTTCTACTGCTCATCATAAGAGAACAAATTAAGCTGAAAATTTGACTTTGCAGATCTCATTGGAGGCATAACTTCATGGTTGTGGTTTAGATATTTTGAGTATTTATTTAAATTAAAAAAAAAAATAAAGAACAACCCACACATAAAACCCTCACAGTTTCCTACGCTATTTAGACCAATAGATATTTTTGACGTTTTTAGTTGTGTTTGTAATTGAAATCAGTGGTGCCAGTTTAACATCAAACTAATGTCATGCAGTAGAATCATGCCTGTGGTCCAGTACTGTTATGAAAGGAAGATTTTACTGCTAGGACGTCATATGTCATCTATTTCTTACAGACTGGAAATAACTCTGAAGACAGAAAAGAGAACGTTTAGATAACACTGTTAGAATAATATTGTCTTGGTGGTCAGAGGATACGAGAGGCTGGGTTTGTAGGGAGAGGAGATATCTTTTGTAAGACCATGTGGTGAAGACAGAAAGAAAAATTAACTTTCACTCTTGAAATCTCAAACTGATAAATCTCTAAGCCACAAAGCTTTCCTGTTTTTTGTTTTCACAATTTGAGTTGAACTCATAAAAGATTGTATAGATTATAAGTTTATTATCTCTCCCTACAGACTGGGCATCTGTGCATCAGAAAAATTCTGCATAAGCTCTGTATTTGAGGTTTTTTCCTGGTACAATGGCTAGAAAGGTGGAATGTCCTGCATGTTGTAGAGGTAATTTTGTTCTGCATTTTCTCCCTACAGAGCACTCCAGCATTGTGAGGAGTTAATCCAGAGATATAATCGTGCTGAAGACAGTATCTGTTTACCAGACAATAAGCCTCTGCCTCACCAGAATGTAACTAACCACGTGGGTAAAGCTGTGGAAGACTGCATGAGGGCCATCATTGGGGTCTTGCTCAACCTGACAAATGATAATGGTAAAACAAACCATAAAATTTTGCATATTCTGTGTTAAAGCACCAGATAAAACATTTATGTAAACCCTTTCCTTATCCTGATGACATTTTTTCTGTGTAGAATGCAGTAGTTATGTATGGTAGATGCCTGCTTTTAGTAATTTGTCTTTGCAAATTGGATGAGCAATTGCAAGTATGAAGTGTTAAGACGCATGCTTTGGCTAAGAGAGTCCCATTTGTCTTTAGGGCTAAAAGGTTTTTATCAATCTGCTTGCGATTATAAAAATGAGTATTTTCAAAATTGAACCTCAAAACTCTTTTTGTTTACAGAATGGGGTAGTACAAAAACAGGTGAACAGGAAGGTCTGATAGGCACAGCTATGAATTGTGTGCTGCAGGTTCCAAAGTTCCTACCTCAAGAACAGAGATTTGATATTCGGGTGCTGGTAAGCTGTTGTATTTTTTACATTAACATAAAAGGATTTGTCCCCTTCTTGTGCCTTTTATCATTCTGGCTCCAAATTAGGGAGCAGCTTCTACAGTTTTCATTGACCATATATATATATATATATATATATATATACTTAGTTGAGGTATTTAAAGAAGATTTCTGTAAGGATTGTGTAGTTTTGAGCTGTAACCATTATCCCCTGTGATTGGTGGCAAAAACTACAGTGCTACATAAACAAAGAGATTTAGCTAAGTCTGTGAATTATCTGATTTTCATATCTCTTTTCAACTTTAGAAATACAGTGGATGTTATTGTTTGAGATAAAGGCTTTGTCAAATTTATCTCTGCTTATGTAGAATGGGTCTGTGTGGCCTAAATAGCAACTGTGAAATGATATATATGAAGGGTCTTTTATGAAAAGGTGAAGGCTGGACACTTGAATCCCCAATCTATAAATGAAATCTCATCTTTAAAAATGTCCAGAATTGGAAAAAACAGAGATTCCTGCATGCAAATTCCAGTATACAGGGATCTCAGCTTTGCCTCGTGTGTCTTTAGATCCTGATCCCTCTAACTGTTTAATAAAGGTGTGTTACTAAGTTATGTATCCTCAGAAATATGACACACAAAGAAGTCATTTATCTAGATAATGTTCTTTGCTAAATTACCTTTTTTTTCATGTGTGTAATCTTTTCTGACTCTCCCATTCTTGCAGGGATTGGGTCTGTTGATCAATCTAGTAGAATACAGTGCTCGGAACAGGCACTGTCTTGTCAATATGGAAACATCCTGTTCTTTTGACTCATTCTGTACGGGAGAAGGAGATGAGAGCCTAAAGATAACGGGACAGATTGATGCTGTTCAGGCTTTAGTGCAGGTAAGAAATGCGTTTTTCCTGTAGTGGTCACTATTCCTCATTATCAGATTGTTGAGGGGGAAGGGAGAACTAAGCAATGAAGATTTGTGAGAATTTTTTTCTGTTTAGTATTTTGAGTAGTACAGCATAGTGAGGGAAGAGGGGTGCTGCTCATAATTTTGACTTTTTCAGTGCTGTCTGTTACAGAAATAGCTTTCCTGGTAAAAGACAGTGGTGCCATTATTACAGACATCCAAAGGCTGCTCTAATGCTCTGTAAAGCTTTCTTGTTCCTAAATGTCTTACTTCTAGTTTTGTTATAAACCAACTGTAAAAATTCTAAGCTATTCTTGTCTTAAATACTTCACTTCCATAGATTGTGTTTTGAAGTACAACCTTTTTGGAAGTCTGAAACCGGAAAAAAAAAAAAAAAAGTATTGTGCTTTAAAAGAGCAATAAAATATGGATGTAATGATTCTGGATGTGAAACAGCATTCTTAAATGCTGTGTTGTCTAACTTGTTCAAAAAAATCCAGTAATTTTGGTGAATGACTTCTACCTTGCAAACTGAAATGAAAAAAAAAAAAAAGGAAATTAAATAACAGCCTTTTTTATTTCAATTCAGATAATTTTATGGACTTTTTTAGCAGTTCTTTTATTTAACTATATGTGAAATAACTGACTAGCAGCAGACAAAAATAAAAAAATAATAATAAATAATGTATGCAGCTCAGCAAAGCAATATCTAAAACTGGTAGTTGTATGGTTCGAGAAATAATTCACAAGATGTAAGTGCACAATATGAGATTGCAGATTCAGTCACATCCTTGATAAATCATTTTAAATTACTTTTTCAAATTTTTGCTTTTTACATATCACGGGAAAAGCCGAGAGAGCCAAGAGGGAATAGCTAGCATGAAAAGAAAATCAGAACTGGTAGAGGATAAAATGGGACAGGAACTTGGCGAATTTCAGTCTTCAGGCTGTGTCTCAAAGACAACGATTAAACATTTAGGGATGCCCAAGAGGAGCCTGTAACTGGTGCCGCACTGGGGAGGGAGCGGGAGGGAAGGAGGGAGGGAGGGAGGGAGGGAGGCCTCTTCTGTAGAGCACAGCAGTACTGGTGGGATAAATTATGTTTTCCCTTGAAGAAGAAAAGTCTATTGTGAAGAAAAGTATTGAAGACTAACTGTATTAAGGGGTGAATTGTGAAGGGGAAATAAACTTTTGATTATTAATTCATTGTGTTTAGGGTTTAATTTATAATAGAAATTCTCCTGAAACTTTCCCCATTAGCTATTTCTTGAGCGTGAGCGAGCAGCACAGCTGGCTGAGAGCCAGACGGATGAACTGATTAAAGAAGCTCCTACTGCTCAGCACGACAAGAGTGGGGAATGGCAAGAGACAAGTGGGGAGATACAGTGGGTCTCCACAGAAAAGTCAGATAGCACTGAAGAGAAAGATAAGAAGGAAGAAGACGATGAAGAACTTGATCTTAATAAAGGTACGTTGTCTGGTTTCCATGACCTCAGAAAAGGCTAAGAATTTGCATGAATTCCCACCTTGTCCTCTACTTCCCATCCACATGCAGTCTCTTAGGGTGGGATTTCCTCAGTCCATCCCCCAGGTGAAACCGTTACAGATCATAAGTAGTAGCAGTTCAGAGCTGCAGCATAAGAAGTGGAAGAAGTTAAGCTACTTTTTGTTTTCTCAATAGTACCTTCTATCAGTTGCTTAAAAAACAAAAAGCACAGCTTTTTAGGGACATTCTGTGTAGGAACTATTCTGGAAGGGATGGCTTCTAGGCCTTCTATCTTGTTCTTTTGAAACACTCCTTGAACGTTACCTGCCTTGATTTTGTTTTCCGGCATATCATGACCTGTTCTTGGTTCATGCTACTTTTAAGGTGTCATTTTTTTTTTCCTCCCATCCCTGTTGGTGTGTGTGCTACTTCTGTCCCCATCTTCTTTGTGTCTGAGTTCTTGTCATTTCATCAGTGGTACCCCAGGTACCTGTGTAATGTGTTGATGTGCTGCATCTTCGGTAGTTTCTTCCAGGAATTTGAGTGTCTCTAAGCCGAGTTATGTAGTTTGTCACTGGAAAATGTATGAGGTCTAAAACATCACTCCTTAGTTAATCTTATAATAGTAGGTGCAGTGTATGACTTCTAATAGTGTTTTAATCTTATAGTAGGTGCAGTATATGACTTTTTCCAGCCTGGCTTTATTTCCTTCATCCTCTTTATAGCTCCATCAACTGGTGTCTGCAGCTATTTGTGGTTTGCCCAAAATACTGAGTCATTAGCAAAAGGTCCTGTATCTGTTATCCTTAATAGGACAAACTTCTTTCGATGGAAGTCTTACTGGCTTATAGTATCACATGAAACATTTAAATTTGTATTTTGGTGTGTTAAGTGTACAGTCTGCGCATTAAAATGGCCATTAATAAAATACTACACAATGTAATGAGTTGAAAGCAAAGGAACAGTTTTTCTGTTCAAGAATGTGCTGCTGAGCTAATAAGTACAGAGTTTGTCTGATTCTTGTCTCTGAAGTCTCAGTCCAAAACTCAACTCATTTTGTTTGAGGGGAAAAAGAATTCTGAAAAGCAATAATGAAAGATTGTGTTTGAAGCAGTAAAAGATAGGAGCTGTTTAGCGATCACAACACACTCGGTTGTCTCTTTGCAGCTCTTCAGCACGCTGGGAAACACATGGAGGACTGCATCGTGGCCTCCTACACCGCCCTGCTCCTGGGTTGTCTCTGCCAAGAGAGTCCGGTAAGGGAATAAGTTGATAACTTGCTCTCAAGTCCAGTACAGTTTTTAGTGAATTAGTACTTTGTAGTAGTGGAATAGGTTTATTAAAATAGGATTTGAAGTGAGCTAGTTCATTGCTGAAGCTACACTGATTATATAGTTCTATGAAAAGTTGCCAGAGTTATTCCACCCAAAATAAATTTTCTGAACATCGGTATGTTTATCAAAAACAGTTGGAACTGAATATTTAACCTCTTCCATGACTCTCCCCTTCACTGTTAGTCTTATCCAACAAATGAATTTACTTTGGAAAGGGAAAGGAAAATTAGCTCACCTGTTCTTTAATTATAAAAGCTTGCTTTATTTTTCAGTAATTTCAATAAGCAAATTAACATCAGACTTGTTTGTTTTTTCTCAGTCTGTTTTATTTTTTCCTCCATTGAAATCACATGAAACTGTGTACACCTACAGTAGTTGAAGATGACTGCCTCAGACTGGAAATACATAATACAAAGCTGAATTTAAGACGTAAAAATATGGAACTCTAATGCCTGAGAACTTCATAAACTCTCCTGTCAAATATATGCTCAAATGAAATGAGGTTGAAACCTGCCTACAGGCTTGTCTAAATTTACCATGGTGGCAGAAATGGTCTTTAACATGCTGTTCTGTACCTTTTGACGGATTAGCTTCCATACAATTTCAGTGTTTGAAGTGATAGTGATGGTGAATTCAATCATTCTCAACCCTTCATAATTATAGAGGGAGATTCCATGTCAGGAGAGTAAATCTTCTTGGGTTTTTAGGTCTTGATAATCTTGTAGTTCCAGGGGGGGCTGATGGTGGTAATGATCATTAATGAGGAAAAAAAAAAATAAAAATGGAATTGTTGTTTCCTAGAAATATAAATGTGAGTACTGCTTAAGAGGGACTTCAATCATAGAGATGACAGCAAAAACCTTCTTAATAATGCTTTGAATCTACATGTCTTATTGCATCTCACATGCAGAGTAATATAGTTCTGTGTCAGAAAAATATTTCCCAAATTAAAAGAGATCGTTCTGTTTCTTAGATCAATGTGACTACTGTGAGGGAGTACTTACCTGAAGGGGACTTCTCGATAATGACTGAAATGCTCAAAAAATTTCTCAGTTTTATGAATCTTACTGTAAGTAATATATATTTTAAGTTAACGTATCTAGATATTTTTGTGAACGTGTTTTCTGTTACTAGTCTGTACATTTGTAGAAGCATTTAACATTTTTCTGTTTCTTTAGAGGAGCACAAGGTGACTGTTTTTAAATAGTGAAAGCTCATTCATGTGTCATTTTGGTAGTAAATGGAATAAAGCTACTTTCATTCCATTTGATTGTGACTGGTCAGGAAAATATTTTGTATCTTCTGCCTGAACCTAATTGCTTTTACTGATACATCATTCTAAATACTAGAATTCTGAAATGAGAGTAGGTCTTAAATATTTTAAAGACGTCTTAAAAATGCTTTTTTGTTACTTCTGTTTTCTGTTACATTTTGCAGTGTGCTGTTGGAACAACAGGCCAGAAATCTATTTCTAGGGTGATTGAGTACTTGGAACACTGCTAGATCCTGAACTTCGCTGCTGGAGCAACCCTTAGACAAAAGAAGTAGTCATGAAAGAAGTCCTTGAAGGATATACCAAGAGCATTCGTCTGTGTCATTCATGTTCGGATTTTTAAGGCTACCTGGTCTCTTAACCATGCGTTCAGCATTTTCCAAAAGACAGTTACTACATCAATCTGCAACTATCAAAAATGAGGGGAAAAAGGTTCTGAGGAAAGTAAATAAAGACACCATGCTGTTTATGATGCAGTGCAGTATTTAAATATTTTTTGGCAGGGTTTACCCTCCCTATCTTTTTTCTTGCTTTGTTCATGACAAGTTTCAAGGGGAAGAACTTGCTGCTGATAGTGCAACTGCTGTTTACTGTTGAGCCACTGTTTCATGCCAGCCAGGTGCAAAGGCAGCTTAGCTACTGAGGTATCAAACAAATGTGCTAATAAAGAAGTTCTGGACAGCAGCACCGCTCCTATTTGAGTTTAATTTGCTCTTGCTTTTTTATTACTAGATTATTCCAAAATCATAAAATATAAATTTTTAAATACTTTTGTGATTTTAACTACTGTCTATATTTAAAATTTGTTGGAATCCAAAGAGGCGAGGATTGGATAGTTTATTTTTTATACTGTTTTGATTGAAATTAGGTTGTCGAACTATTTCTCAGTTCTAAAACTATCATGGCCCATGTACTGTAAACTGATAGACCATAACACTTTGTAGTTCCTAGAAGCATGCAAACCCATAAACACACAAAAGCCATTTGAGGGTACGTTATCCACAAAAGAAATAGTAACTGTAAAAAGCTGTGCCCTGTTTAAAAGAAAAAAGTATATATATATATATTCAATCCCAGGGTAATTTACACTTCTCATAAGCAAAGTCTTTGAAATGCTGTTTTAATTTGTTTCAAGGAAGCACTCAAGATGTATTTTATAATGCTCAATACAAAGAATCTGGATGTTTTAGGGGGAAGAATTTTAAAGCAGCTAAAACATCAATAGGGATTAATGGTTCCAGCTGACATAATCTTTCTATTTCATTCTTCTGTAGTATGACAAAGTTTAAATGCATACAACACAAAGCCTTAAATTGCTGATATAGCTAAGATTTTGTTCAGTCTGAGGTCTAGTTCACAGCAAAGCATTGTGTTTGAAGACTTAAGTGGAACAAAGAATCCCAGAAAATACATAATTTTTTTTTAGCGTTTTTTTCTTGCACTCGTTATTCAGACCAACAGAATTGGTAATTATTTTTATTAAGGTGGTCTTGAATATTTGCAGACTGTTCTGAGATCTGCTTCATCGACAATTTTAAATACCTGTATAGGTAGTTACATCATGTTATTCCATTGAATTTGTAAAACTTGAAGCCATAAAAATATTAGTTCTATGTATAATGAGGGGGAAATAACAGGAAATCTAACCTGCTTTTAGATCTTGTGTTATCTCCATGTATAAAGTTAAGAACTTGTGCTTTTGTATCAGTGCCAGCTGTAAATTTTATACATACAGTGGCTGCCTTCTATGTCTTCCTATTTTTGATAATGCAGATTGTTGGGAATTCAGTGAGGAAGTAACTGATTAGTGGCAAAAATCCTATGTTGGTCATACTTTTTTGCGTTTTCTCTCATCACTTTCTAAAACTTAGTGTATCAGTGTAACTTAGAAACGTTTTTGAGGTTATATTCCCCTTTGTTTAAAAAAACCTCAGTACTAAGGGAGGGAAAGGAGCTGTCTGTAAATGATCTACATCAGGAGGAAATTATTGAATAGTTTGCCCATCGAGTTTTCTGATTTTGGAGGTTTTCACTTACGGGATTTCAATTGGATTGTATAGTTTTCCGTGGAGAGATGGCGAGAGAAAATAAAACACCAATGTGATGAGGGGGGAAAGCAGGGACAACTACCTTTCTTTGTTACACTGGTAATTGTTTGAGAATTGATTTACCTCAGTGTTTAACAGGTTTTTTTAAATGTAACTAATTGTCAAGCACTGACAAATGCAGATTTTTTTTCTTTTGAGGGTGCGGGGAGAGATCACCCTGTGAACTGCAGTGCATTTTTGTGTATTAGACCCTCAAATAACTCTGCATTAAAGGGTACTTGAGGCCAACTTGCAAATTAAAGTTTTAAAGTAACTTTTTTCCATTGTAAATATTTGTGTAAATACTCTCAATTGGAAATTAGAACAGTAGAGTACTTTTCTGAATCCAATCCTATTTTTATTTTATACAGTATTTCTCAGCTGTGATCTTTGGAGCAAAAGCCAACGGCAGGAAAAATAGTTTGTACCAGTTTCATGAAGTATGTCTTTGGGTTTTTGTAAATAATTTTAACTCAAATAAAATTGCTACTTTCAATACATATCTTGTCTTTTAACATGTAATAAAACACTCATCTGAGTGATTGCTGAGAGAAGGCAGTGTCAGGTAAATTGTTAAAAGGAAGTTTAAAAAAAAAAAAAAAAAAAAAGAGAGAAGAACAAAAATCCCAGAGGAGCATCCTGAAGGTAGAGGTCTGTTTTTCACTGGTGTGTTGGGACAACAAAATTCAGTGCCTGGACCTGAGGCTGTGGTGGGTCAAACCAGCTAAGTCTTGAGATCTTCTGGAGATGCTGTACTCCATTTCTTGATGCATTTCGGAGTTCTCCGTGCAAGTTGCTATTCAATTGTTCAGCTGAAGGGGCACGGAACAGCTCTGAAGAGCTGTAGTTAGAATAACAAAAATACGCTAAACCATAAGGGAAATGGGGCAGTTGCTGTTATAGTGATACTTTTCACATTGTGGGGGATGTTAACGTCTTCTTTCTTCAGTGAAAAATGAGAAAATTACCATGCACATAGCTCTGTTTTCTATTAATATGAATGATACTTTAATTTCAGGATTTTTTTTTTCCCATGGATTTTTTCTTAATTGATACAACTATATGCAGGTACAATATGCAGTAATTCATGAGCAGTAAAGCAAGTTGTATGTGATGTGTCATCTCTGTTGTCACTTTAACAAGCATCAGCATAATGTAACTTTATTTCTGTGCTTTAAAGGGATGTTACTGGAGTTTGAAATATGCAGCAGTATGTTATTAGTATGTGGCACTGTAGGAGGTAAATACAGCTTTATGTAGGCATATGTTTGAAAAAAAAATATCCTAACATCAGTAAAAGTATTTCCTCTTGGTTATTTTGTCAGTAGGTATGTAATGGAAGCGTTATGTGTGGATGCTTTGAGATGACATCAGCATTTTCAGACTAACAGGACAATTGTGAAGACTTGGCAGTCACAGCTTTTCACATAGATTATGTCACTTTGGGACTGGTTTGGAATGCAGGATTTGCATAACAACAGTGATCTGGTGTGATGGGTACAGTACTGATTTAGCAGAAGCTTAGTGCCAAAGCAGGCAGTAGTGCTGCAGGTGATTGCTCAGACTGCCCTAATGGAGATGGTTTTGTGCTGTCAGCAAATGGAGTCGCTGAGTAGGAGGCTGGACAGTGATCACAGAGGCATCAAAGCCTCATCCTTCCCCTGAGCCTGGCGGCTGCACCACACACACAGCTTCAGACAGTGCGGTTCTGCCAGGAAACTCAGTCACTGCTGCACAACCGCTTATTTTCATAATGTGGTACTTTCCTTTTTTAAATGGCAAGGAAAACAAAAATATGTATTTGAGTTCAAAAGATAAAGAGGACTTCAGTAGCTGCCGCTCTTCTGCGTGTGAGGCCTGCCTTATAGGATGGCTTGTTAATTGGGTTCTTTAAGATAAATGAGGTTGGTATTTGCCTTGAATCCTGCCAGCCAAGTGTTTTCAAAACCAGGCCGATGTAATTGTTGATGCTGCCACTTCTCTGCTTAATATGTTAATTTGTCTTTGGGTAAAGGACACTACTGGATCATTTTAGTGACTGGAACAAAAGCCATACATACATATTCTTTTTCACCTGTCCTAAAGGTCTGCTGTCTAAGGGACTGTAATTTATTAAGATGTTTGCAGCATCAGTAGGTGCAGATAGTCTTACTGTAAATAAAAGTGAAACCATTATAAATAATGCAACTGCTTGAAGTCCTTATCTGAAGACAGATTGATTTACTAATGCCACAAGTATTTTTATTCCAACTGTGAAAACTGATCTTAATTTGCAGCTGTAGGTTAAACCTCAGGTTGCCATGCTGGGTATGGTATGTCTGTGTGGGACACAGGCTCTCCGGGGCCATGCAGAGGGTATTGTCAGGAGCCCTGGAAAGAGCAGCTCTCGTCAAGAGGAAAGACCGCCTGAACTTTGAAGAAATACATATTCATACCTTCTACCTCCTGTCTGCCAAACTGTATTTCTAAGTCTCCTAATGCCCAATTTTTGCTACTACATATTGAACATCCATTTTATCAGTTTAGAGGAATAAAGGCCAAAGAATTTCTTCAGATGTGCGAAAAGCTAGATTACCAAATACCGGAGTTGTTCAGACAGTAGTACTTATTTCCTTTTACATCCACTGCACAGACTCAAAATTCTCATCTGCCTTAAATGATCCAAAGTTCTTTAGAGGAAGGTTCGTTGTTGGATAAATATTAATAGCAGAATAAACTTTTGCAGAGTAAAATTAGGTGATATGGAAAAAGACTACTTTGGGGTAATGAATAACAGGAGTTTTATTTCGATTGACTGTTTGTTGTTAGAGTCCTTTAAGTTTCCTGTATTACAACAGAAGACTTAATTCTCTCTCTGCATTTAATTTTTTTAATTGGGGAGGAAGACTGTTAACCTGGAGTATGGAGTGGATTAAATTATTTTTGTTCCACCTGTAAAGTTGACCCTGTGATTGTGTCCTAGAACAACAGTTCAGTGTTGGTTGAGTGAGTAACAATAGTTGTGTGTGTGTGTTCCTCTTTTCCCTGAACTTTCTAGCTCTCACTTTACCCTCTTAAAAGGATTAAATGTATTCTCACCACTGAAAATAAGGAATAAGGACACTGAGAAGAGGATATTCTACCAGAAGAAAGATTTGAGTCAAAGATGCCCCAAAGAGGTTGTGTTTGTGGAGATGAATATTTACCACCTGGACAAATATTTTTGTTAAAGACTAAAACCAGATTTCTTTAAGGGGTTTCTTAACTTGTATTGTTTTCTCCTTCATATTCACTGATGTTTAATCAATATACACTAAAGCTTGAGGAAAGTTACAAGGGCTACAATTTGAAGGAAATTTTTTAAAAAATACTAGAAATCATTTTACTTTTTTTTTTCCCCAGCCAGTAATTGACCAAAGAAAACATATTTAACTAGCCTCTTTGATGGGAGATGGACTTATGAGTGTGGCAGTGATGTTATGTCCTTGTGACAGCTGCTGCTGTTAGTATCCTACTTGGTGGAAAGCAAACCTTGATGAAAAATATGTATCTGTGTATGTGTGTGCACACACATATATCTGTGTATATAGTTATTTTGTTTCTCTGCTGTTACCAGTACCTAATGCATGAAAATCAAGGTGATGGGTATTTCTGCAGGAGTTTGAATGAGAAAGGAGAGGAGGGAGTTGCTTTTGCAGCAAATGAGACCACTCGGGAGCGATGCACACGCCTTGCTGCCTCTGGGAATGAGCCCAAAGTTGTGATATTTTGTTTTGGTTTTTTTTGGGTTTTTTTTTTTTCATGGACATGTTGTTGGCCTGCTATCCCAAGCATGTGGCTCTTGAAAGCACTTCTGGGGCAAAAGGTTTTAAAATACATAGCCTATGTTGTTTTCTGGACTTTCTTTTAATTTCTAGTCTCTGTTTGAATGGAATTTAAGTACAAACCATAAGGAACACTTGGAGTAAGATCACTTTGTGTCACAGCTTTACTCTGAGGCATGCATTTAGGTTCAAAAGGTTGATGTTCAGGTTGCCAAGCCTCAAAAAGTAGTTCAGTGAAGTGTTATATAAACTGCTGTGTAACATCTGGTGTCATTTTGTTGGCTCGTGTTCTGAATTTTTGTCTTCATTCAACATGGAATTTTAAGGCAAGCTAGCTTATCCAAATTAAAAGTGCCATCGTGTTTGTCTAGGTTAAAATGCCATAATGAAATTATACTTTAGCAGCAGTAATGGAGCATTGTAAATTAAATAGAAGTGATGCAATTATTGTTTGTAGTCTCCTTTGCCATAACTATTTTTAAAACCTGGCAATAAATTTTTAATAAGAAAAATTTAATCTTCCTAATGGAAAAATCCGATTGCAATTTCTGCACTGACTATATTAGTGCATATCATACATCCAGTTTCAAAATGGAGCTTCCTCTTGCAAAACAGCTTTTTTTTTTTTTTTTTGGTTATACCTTAGATTACCATGAGGTTCTCATTGAGTCCTGCATCTGGGCAGGAACAACCCCAGGTTCCAGTATAGGTTGGGGCATGACCTATTAGAGAGCAGTGTAGGGGAAAGGGACCTGGGGGTCCTGGTGGACAACAGGATGACCATGAGCCAGCACTGTGCCCTTGTGGCCAGGAAGGCTAATGGCATCCTTGGGTGTATTACAAAGGGGGTGGTCAGTAGATCGAGAGAGGTCCTCCTTCCCCTCTACTCCGCCCTGGTGAGACCCCATCTGGAATATTGTGTCCAGTTCTGGGCCCCTCAGTTCAAGGACAGGGAACTGCTGGAGAGGGTCCAGCGTAGGGCAACAAAGATGATTAAGGGAGTGGAGCATCTCCCTTATGAAGAAAGGCTGAGGGAGCTGGGGCTCTTTAGTTTGGAGAAGAGGAGACTGAGGGGTGACCTTATTAATGTTTATATAAAGGGTGAGTGCCATGAGGATGGAGCCAGGCTCTTCTCAGTGGCAAGCAATGATAGGACAAGGGGCAATGGGATCAAGCTGGAACACAAGAGGTTCCACTTAAATTTGAGAAAGAACTTCTTCTCAGTGAGGGTGACAGAGCACTGGAACAGGCTACCCAGGGAGGTTGTGGAGTCTCCTTCCCTGGAGACATTCAAAGCCCGCCTGGACACATTCCTGTGCGACCTCACCTAGGCGTTCCTGCTCCAGCAGGGGGATTGGACTAGATGATCTTTTGAGGTCCCTTCCAATCCCAAACATACTGTGATACTGTGATTTTGCAAGAACAAATTTGTAGCTATTTTATCTCACGTACTCATAAAATTTCTTTCCTCCTTCCTTATTTGGTGTAGGTTATAATGGTTCTTTGAGGATTTCAAATGTGACACAAAACCAAGTATTATATAGGACTTGAAATGTCATTTATGTATTCCTGTAGAACAGCAATTAAAATTGCTGGGACAAACCAGTACTCTAGAATTATTTGCTAGTCTATTATACATCCAGTGTAAGACTGTAAATAAAAATAATCTTTCTGTAGAGACAACTAAATTAATGTTTATTTTCCTCACAATAAGACAGACATAGAGAGCTATGCTAGTGGTGTCATACAGCATTAAGACGTTTATACTAAGATGAAATATACTGTTACTGTAATTTTATTTAACACTTGTGGTTAACATTCAGAAGTTTTCAGGAGAACTGGTTAGTGCTGTTTGATTAACATACGTAATTGTAGCTTCAGCTTTAAGTCTTATGAAAATCACTAAGAATGTGCTTTGGTTTTTGAACTTCGCTAGCTGGGACCAGATGGAGTGTCTCATGAACCACTGCTGTCCACACAATCCTACCATATCTGAGGATTTTCATTGGGCACAGTTTTCAAAATCCTGGATTCAAAACCTGATGCTGGTAGCATCAGTCTCTCCTGCATTATGCTGATGTTCTTTAAAGCTGAGCTCAGTCTATATACCTTTTTCTGGGAGAAACTCTCAGAAAATGCTCAGTATGTGCCAAGTTCTCAAAAAAAAAAAAAAAAATCCTTCTAAGTCAATGTGAACATGAGGTCAGACCTAGAGGAGGTTGGCTTGGGAAGGCCCCTGTGGCCCAGCCTACACACTTGAAATCCACTGAGCAGCGGCATGATGCCAAATGCATCTGAAGAAGCTGATGTGTCTGTAGGGGTTTTGCTGAGGTTGTTACAAGTGGCTGTCTTGGGTTCTGGCCCAGGAGCTAAAGCTGTTCACAAAGAAGTGTAAGATGAAGTGGTGGAGGGTCCCTGCTCAGGCTGTTCCTGCCCAGCCCCAGGTTCTGTTGATACTGGAACCCCCACTGTGTTTTTCCTGGGCCCAATTTAAAAAACCCTCGTGAGGGTTGCTGAGCCGTTGTTAGTGTTGTTCCAGTGAGAGGAGCATGTGGCACCAATGGAATGTACTTTTGCTCCTGGGTCTAGCAGAAAAATCATTGCACTCAGATGTTGGAAATGACACAAACAAAAGACCTGAAGGAGTTCTATGAACCTGGATTCCACTAAGTACATATGTGAGGTTCTACTTAGACTTGTGGCTTGGCTTCCCAAACAGGAGATGTGCTTTTAGAGAGGTGGAGATCATCACCCTCTCAAACAAGATTATAGGCATGTGTAAGACAAGGATATCCAGAAAAGTAGGATTGTTCTGCATATTGTCTTAATTAATAATGTTTCCTCAATACCAGTAAATGTCAGATTATTTCATGAGCATGTGGAACTTTTGATGTCCTGAAGAATAAGAAAGAATTCTAGAGACTCAGACTTGTGAAAGAAAATAGTATTTGTTAGTGTGCTAGTGCTGAAATTTGTCATCCCTCTGTGACCAATGATGGGGACAGAGAATACCCTTAGTTCTAACAAACTTTCCCTGGAGATTAAATCAGAGACACAGAGGCCTGACAGGGAGAAGACGACCCGTCATGTAAGGTATGACATATCAGAAGCTGGAGCAACATCTCGGCCTGGTATGTGGTTGCACAGCTCTTCCTGTTCTGAAGTGTCAAGTATTTCTTGTAAGAACAAGATGCCACTGAGGGCTCCAAATGGGCTGGCAATCAGCCTGTGAGCACCTTTCACTTCCCAAATGAGATTCCAGTAGTACCACATGCCATCTAGGATTAGGTTGCTATCTCCCAGCACATTGCAAAACCAAACACCTACAAGCAGGTGCCAGGAAGATTGCATATGCTACTGTGCCACAAGCAACTTGGTCACAACACTGAGAACTTGCCAAGATACAGCTCAGGTCAGTGTTCTGCCCTAAATCTGGTGGTACGCAGTGTTTTAAAATGGCTACTGGTTCAAGATGCTGGGGTTTGCTTCCATCAGTCTAAAGCCCAGGATGCTTCATGGCACTTGGTTTAGGGCTCAGCTTTCTGGTGCAGTTCCACAGAAATACCAAGCAGACATGAAGTTATCAATCTTGAATTTTCATCTCGCAGTAAGGACAAACACTGACTGGTCTACAGAGTACCACGCAGTAGTAGTAGAAAATAGCAGGCAGTTTACTGAGAAGTGAGTTCACCAGCCATGATGTCCAGTTGTAAGAACAGATATTTACTAGAGTATAACTAGCTGCTCGAGATGCTGTGAAAGGTGTGAAACCCATCATCTCTTGCTGTCAATGTTTCAGAATAACCATCATCATAAGCATCAAACTGAAGAGGAACAAAAGGAAGATTATAGGTCTTCTGCTCTTTTGTTCCCATAAGGAGAGAACCAGGAGGCCCAGGAATGTTCACAACCCGGTTTTGAATAGAGCTTGTCAGGCTCCTCAACATCCCAGGCTCAAAACTGACAAGTATTTCTCTAGCAAGTTTCATGCTGACTCCTTTATTTCTGTAGAAATGCAGGAACTGTTCAAGGTATGTTGTGACTCTGCCTCCTCTGATCTCCCCTGCAGCTGGCAACAGCTCCAAGAATTCTCTTGCTGAGTTTCTGTGGCTCTCCAGGGCACTTGAAGGGTTGTCGAAGTATGTCTGAAGTCCTGTGTCTGTGATGCTCTGCCCCATGGCAGTGGCAGAGATCCGAGATCTGCCCTGCTATGCATGTCGAGGTAAGTGTGTGCACATTTGGTTCCAGAATGCCTCATTTCTGCAAGGAGCTCTGTAAAAGCATGTGGAGGCTTACAGGGGGATGCAGCACAGGGAGAGCAGAGGAGGTCACTGCCACTCAGAAGCTGTCATACAGGTTTATGCTGTCCTGGTCACGCAGCCTGCGAAGCTGGGAACTTCTCATGTTACTGCATGACAAGTGCCACACTCTGGTTAGACTGCAGAAGTGAAGTCTTCAAAGGAGATCTTCTGAACATACAGGTTGTTGGTAGTAATTCGGGGATTTGGGATGGGTATATGAGATTTTATGAAAGGCAAGTGAAAATAAGGTGTTAACTTCTATCCTGCAGAGGGTTAAATGGATTATGAAACATGAGAAAAGCCACCACAGTTGCTGGAGTTCACATGCAACTTTATGAAAGAGACTGTGCACGAATGCAGGATGTCTTTAGTTCGCTCCCTTGCAGCACTTCTACTTAAATGCAAGTTTTACTAAAGAGACATCACTGCCAGTGTTCTGGCAGACACACAACGCTCTAGTCTTTTACTGTTTGTCAGTATTTGCAAAGGATTTGAAGACAGAGAGCATATTGATTAAAAATAGACTTCTTGGAAACTTGGTGGAGGGAAAAGTGTCAAGGAGGTGCCACTGTCAAGGCACAAGCTGTATGGGTATGAAAGGAGCTGATTATCAATGACTGTCAGGCCAAATTCATGTGTACTAGGGAGCCCTAAAGCAACTCAGCAAATGGCTGTGGTTTGTCACATGTCACTTACTTACAGCTGGAACTAGTGGAAAGACTGTGACCACAAGCTTTCAGAAGAGCTTCAGAAATAGTACCACTAACCACAGGCTAGCAAGTTTAACTTCATTCCAAAAGAAATTGCTAGAAGTTATATACTATAATAAAACATAGAGAGATGACAATGTATGTGGCTAAATATTATGGGGAACCAGCTGCTGTAATATTAAAAGAAATTGTGAGTAAGGATTGCTCTTAAAAAGCTAAAGGAACTTAGAAGTAAACAGACAGGTGTGACTCAGTTAATATAAAACCATGCAAGTGTTGGTTGGAAGGAATTCAGGAAATTATCTAGCCCAGACTTGTGCTTGAAGTGGTGACCATGCTAGTTCAGGTCAGCCCTGGCTTTGCCTAGCCAAATCTTGAAAAACTCTAAGGATGGAGATTTCATAGCCTAGGCAATCCACACCAGTGCTGTACTACTCTCCTAGTGGAAAAAAATAAGGTGTACTTGTCAATTTGAAAAAAAAAGTTTTCACAAGACCCTAAGCTATGCATAAAGAAATCCTCTATTGGATTGATAACCTTGCATCCAACGACATAAAAGACCTGAGCAGAAGTAACCATCTCATCCCTGCAGGAAAGAGGATGCTGCTGAGTGTTGCATGGGTTTATAATTGACTTGACAAGGGGTGGGTGGCGAGTGGGAAGCGTGATGGACTGCAGGTGTTTGGCAGCCTGTGGGCATTTGGTTATTCATGATAGTCAAATACAAAGCTGAATGCAAAGAGCTGCAGAGGCTATAATGAATGACGGTATGATTAAAAGCCCATTGAAACTTGCCACTGATAAATGTGAAGTAATGCACATGACGAAAAGTAACTCTACCCCTACATCAAGTTAGACTACAAATTAACTGTTGCCACCAGAAAAAATAAAAGAAGTCTGACTATTCAATTTCAGCAGAGGGCAGAAAGACAATTGTAACATTAGGCATTTTTAGGAAACAAAGAGAAGAACGCAGGAACCATCTTCGTATCACAGGATGCATCCATGATGTTGCCTTGTTTTGAATATGGCAGGGATTTTAGGAGATTGCAAGACAAAGGCAGATACAAAACCCAGCCTCTTTACCTTCCTTTCTTCTGCTTTATACCCTGAATAACCAGCAATATGGAATAGTGAGAGAGAGGTTAAATAGCCTGGAATTCTTCAGCTGGAAGAAAAAATAATGACTGGAGATATGTGACTGGGAACAAAACCTCACATATGATGTGGAAAACACAAATAAGAAATGACTCTTTCTCACAGAGCTCACCTTTGTTCTGACAAGAGGGAGCCCAGTGCAATTACCAGGTAACAATTTAAAATAAGCAAAAAGAAGTACATTTAAACACAGTACAAAATTAAACTGGGAACACTGGGAACTATTCCCTCTGAATGTTTTGCTACTAAGCACTAACCTTTACATACCAGGAAGCTAAAATTAATGGCAATGCATGAAGGAGTAGCGACAGCTCTATCTGGTATCTACAAGAACTGGTCTCTTCTTCAGCATTTTGCATCGGTCCCCCCACTCCTTAGTGCACCATTAGTTTGTGGCAGTATTTGTGCTCTCCAGTGCATACAAGCAGCAGGAGCAGCTTTATTTGGACCCTAATTCCTCAGTTACCCGGCAGTGCCCCAGACACCACTGTGCTTCAGGATTAGCCAGGCTTAAAGACTCGTGTCCCTGGCTGCCAGTCCTGGAGTGACAGACTCGCCAGACCCCAGCTCCGCTGTGGGGTGGGGGGGTGGGGGGTTTCCACCCCCACCACCAAAGCACTTTCCTTCCTATGGAAGGATTTCCTTGCATCTGCTTGGATGGTAGCATGTGTCTATTCCCATTTCTTCCATACTACCAATCCCCATATAAATAATTTGTATTATTTTCAAAAATAGTTTGAGTAGCCTCTGAATAATTTGCTATACTTATAGCATTTCTGAAAATACTAAACAAATACCACAGCCAGACAGACATGCTGTGGCAGCAGATCTTGCTCATATTTTGACCCTGGGTAGAGTTCCAGCTTCTGATGGCTGGAGATGGCTTCAGTTCAGTTGTCATATGTATCCCCTTGAGCAGCTGAGGTCACATGAAACCAGACTGGGGAGAAACCTCCTCACCCAGCCTCTCTGCTGCTCACTGCTTGAAACATCACACATGTCTTTCAGGGGAGCTCAGCTGTTTCTTTAATGTTGTTCTCCCTGTGGCTTCCTCTGAGCAACAGGCTGGGACCTGTGAGATGGATATCCAGCCATGGATATCAGCAAGGGTACAGTCAGTGCTCCCACACTGTATGAGAGGCTGGGCTCAGGGCAGTCTGTGTGCTGAGGACAGCAGCTCAGAGCCCTGTAACAGGGCAATGCTGAGCTCAGGCCCTGCATGGCCACACCTGGCTTGTTCTGAGTCCATTCAAAGATTCATGAGGGCTTCAGCACAGTTAGGAAAGTCAGCCTTTAAACAGGACTCACTAACCATAATTGCATATGAAAGTGACATAATTTCAGAGAGCAGCTCACTGAAATGTACACTGCTCTGGTGTAAGTCCAGCTCCGTGTTAATTATTAAAGAATGGTAATTTTAGTCAGCATTTGCAATGGATTCCACATGACTGAAACCTTGTTCCCACAAAAGTTCATCACAATGTCAAGTATTTAATTAATTTTCACCTTTATTTTATTTTAAAGGTGTTACTGCAATTAGTAGAATGTCTGTAAAAGCCTCTTTGATTCCTTTCTTGCCCCCTCCCTACTGGGAAGGCTGAACAATTGTATGAGTTCTTGCCATGCTTTCTAACATCACAGAGTACCAAGTTGCCCAAGATATAAATATAAATCCACAGAAGGGGGGAGGCAGGAAGAGTTGGCTTACAAGAATACAGAGATGTATAACTGTTCTGAGTTAAAGTCAACAATTAATCTGCTATTATTCTAACAAGAAACACATACTTTTTAGAACAAGTAAATTAAAAAAAAAATCTTAACATCTGCAGTCCTTCCTACAAAAAAAAAAAAAATCCTTAAACAGTTGGCAGCTCTTAGTATAATTTGCCTAAATTCATAGACTAATTTACATTTAAGAGTACATTACCATGACAACTTTTAAATCTTGCTAAATTCTCCTCTTACTACTAAAATTGGTTTTGCTGTAATTTCTTCAAGAAAAGTAACCTGTAGTCTGGAACCTCCTCCACACACAAAGATCTTCATCCTGCATCTCCAGCTCTGAGTGCACTTTGAGTACTACTGTGACAATGTAGAGTACACTTAAAGCATGTTACCCTTAACATCTTGTTTATGAAGAAAGAGAAAACAGATCATATATAGAAAGCCAATAATTTATTGTTAGTATAACTGAAATCTTAAGTCTTATCTAAGAATCATTATTAATCCACATCTAGGTATTACAGAAAAAAACACTTCTATGCAGAAAGAATTGCAGTAATAACAAAAATAATAATACAGTTTAAACTGTTATACTCACACTTCCCAGCGTCTTCTCCCTTTCCTGGTGTTACACTCACCATCCTACCGCTTCTCAGGTTGGTGGCTCAGCCTGGTAGCAGGGGTGCTAAGGCTGCTCACCAGCACATGGGGTCTTTTGCTGGGAGGAATGTGATGTTGATGGCTGCCATCTTTCTCACTCCAGGATCCACTTGGGGTCTTTTTTATGACTGCCAACAGGCTTTCACACCTTGCTGTTTCATCACTGCTCTGCAGCTCCGCATGATATCCAAATTTACCATATGTGATGTATCTTAGATATGCCAGAAACTTGTTCTTTGTTCGGTTCTCCATAAAATGGTCTTTTTGTCTAACTCTAGGTCTGTATTTCTTTTTAATGGAAAACAATTGTTGATTTGTTTATAGCTGCGGAGTCTCCAGTGGCAAGCCTGTGCCTCATCTTTTGTCATCTTGTGCCTGTCCTCCCCACTGCATCCTGTGTCTCTGCATCTCAAGGCCTTGGCTGTTATCCCTTTCCTGTTGAAGCCTGTTATTCTCCATGCTGCACCATCCTGTTGGTTGTAAGTATTTTGTTCTACACAGAACAACTACTTGTTACTCCTGTCTGCACATAACTACAGTGATACCATACAAGGATAAGCAAAACTAAAATAAAATCATCTATAACCATGGGGTCAGACAAAAAAATGCTAATCCAAGTTAAAAGAAAACTTGCAGGCAAGTCAACAATTGTTCAGTTGAGGCAAGTCTGGTATGACTCAGGGCTGAGGCCTTGCAAACTTGCGGCAAAGCATGTGGCCTGCTGCTCACACTGGCAGTATCTGATACAGGGCTACATGTTACACGTAGCAAAAGCTGCATCAGGCAGGATGCAGTAAGCAATGGAGTGAATAATGCTGCTGCATGACATTCCAGCCAGAGTTACAGTGGTGTCTGGCCCTGCTGACAAAAATAAGGCTGTACAGGTGCAGAGCAGCAACATCTGGGATCTTAATTACTGCTGTACAATAAAACAACCCAGCCTGGTGTTACAGTCTCACTCCAAGTTGGCTGTGCAGAGGCTTGAGTGGAAAAATAGCTTACTGGTGAGATCAGCCTGTTCAATCCAGGGAAGTAAGAAGAGCAGCTCATTATTAAAATAGAAGGCAAAATGGGGCAGTTTCTCTTCCTGTCAAATAACTGGTAAATCTTCTCAGAGTCTGTGCTTCACATGCTTTGGTCCATTTGGTTACCTCTGTCCTATGAGAGTAAAAAATTCTTGGCAGGGGAAATGCTGTTTTCACAAGTACAGAGTGCCAAGCTTTTAAAAATTAATACTATGTAGAGAACATCCTTTGTTTTTATGAAAAGGTCGTTGAAACAGCCCAAGTTTCAGACAGACCTTAAGTAATACTTTACATATTTTTAGGAACAAGGCCTGGTCTTCACTGGAGGCGCAGTGAGGCCGGGTATCTCTCAGAAGCTACAGGTGAATGTTTCCTCTGTAGGCGGGGTGGGGAAGCAGCAGTACCTGGTGTGTCTCCAGCTGGGAGGGTTCAAGGCAGAGCTTGGCACCCGGGCCGCGGTTTGTGCTCCAGAGGCCTCTCAAGTGACTCCGACTAAGTGTCCTTTGAAGTCCCCAACCCTGGGGCACTTCAGGGAGTTCCTCCAAGTTAATGAAAACCAGGCTGCAGCAGCTAAAACTTCATTAAACCTGCAAGATTGGATGCTAAGCCCATACTTGAATGTAATTCACAAATGGGATTGAGTAAAGCATTTACCAGCTGTCCCTGACCCAAATCCCCAAAGGCTCACTGTGTTCGCTCACAAGTTGTGAGCTCAAATGTTTCTGCAACCCCTCTGCCAGTCCAGGCCGTGCAAAACGAGGACGCATGCGGCTCCTTGTCGAAGTGACCGGGCCTACTGGCGAGGCATGCGGGCGGCAGCCTGCCTTCCCCCGCGGCCTGCCCGCCGGCTGAGCCCAGGGACAGCGGCCTCTGCGCCTGCCCCGGCGCGGCGGGGCCGGTGGGTGGGCGGCAGCCGCTCCCCTTAGCGCAGCGGCATCTGTCGGGCTCCGCCGCGGGCCGCTCCCCGGTACCGAGCACCGATGGGCGGAGGCTCCCACTGTCCCTCGGCCACCTCCGCCGCCTCCCGGGCCCCGGCGCTGCGCTGGGCGGGCGTTGCTGTGGCGGTTGGGGCGCTCAGCGCTGACAGGATTCCCGCCCCTTCTTGCTCGCGCCGCGCCTCAGCCGCGAGCAGCTCCTTGGGAAACGTGTCCAACACATTCGTTCACTTTAAGTTGGTTTCTCCGTAGCCTGAGGTGCCACCCGGGCCCTGGGGGTCGCTCACCAGCTGCAGCCACTCCCTCCGTCCTGAAACCCATCCCGGATGGCTCCCTCTCGGGGTTTCACCGGCCGGCCAGGCTGCCGCCCAAGTCTGAAAATCCAGGTGCACCAAACATCTCAGAGGTCGGCAGGGAGCACAATGTGCCTGCAGGGCTGTGACTGCAGGGATGGAGCCAGGCCACCCGCAGAGCAGCCAGCCCTGCACCCTGGCAGCACAGTGACAAACCCTGCTAGCAGCCTCAGGGCTCTGCCCACAGTCCTGCCCTGGCCCCCGGCAGCAGTGGGGCAGCAGGAGCTGGAGGCTTCCAGAAGGTTCCCAGGGCAGCTGAGCAGGCAGGGCCCTCGCTGGCCCTGCGGCTAGCACTGGTGGTTGCGGGTGCAGACTGGTGTTTCCTGTCCCTGGGTTTTTGGAGAGAGGTGACAGCTCCAGGCCAGCACATGAGGAGAAAGGGACTTCGCACTGTGGGCCAGGCTCACCCTGTGGCCTGGAAGGTTTAAAAAAATCCGGGTGTGTCACTGCTTTTCTTTGCTTTTAGTAACCACCAGAGGGTGACATGCTGGAATTATAACTGTGTAGCTACAAAAGTGAGGTGTTAAATTCTTTAAAGGTCAGAATTCATGATAAAATTTCGCAGGTAACAATGTTTTTTCCTGTGAACTATTGATGAGATAGGCACTCCTGTGCTGCTCTCCAGGGCTGTGTTTGAGGTGTATTAGCCACAACTAGTTGCAACTTTCCTGTTGAAACTGTTTCCCTCATGGAAAAGTAGTGATTTGTAAAGATTACACTGTAGGAAAATTATTGTGAATTCTGTATTTTTTGATGTGACAAAAACAAACAAACTAAAGTTTAAATACAGTTAATGTATCCAGTTTCACTAATGTTTACAGGATTTTTTTTGTTCAATTTACTCTTCTGTTTAGAAATTTACATTCTCCTTTTTCCTTAGGACACCAGACAAAATGTTTTTAAATACTTACATCCACATTCTGTGTGTTGTGTTTCCTCTGCCCCAGAGGAGCTGCCTACCAAGTCATTGTGTCCCCATGGCAGTAGTGTTTAATGCCACACAATTTACTTCTCTGCACTGTGCACTACTCAGTCCTCTCATCCCAGTCGCTGTCGTGTATGTCAGCTCATGATCTGCTTTCACTCTGTGTGAAGCCTGAGGCTCATGTGCATGCAGGCATAGCCCATAGAAGGACTGGTATGAATGTAGAAAAGCTAGGTGTGGAAGGCTAAGCGTGAACAGTACTGACGGTTTGCTGTATGGTGCAAATTCCTGCAATTTATAGATGTGTAGATGGTGCTGATGTGAAACAGATCAGATTTTGGGGTGAACAATATTCAAGACTTGTTATGTAGAGATTAGGAAAAACTTGTGTGATCATTTTGGGCGTAATTGGCTACCTGTGGTAGACAGTTATGAAAGCTCCTTGGTGTCACACATTACTTGGGAGCTTGCCAACAAGTGGATCCATGCCTAATGACGTGATCCATTCAGTTGTAATTACTTCAGTATTGAACGCTGTTGTTCCTGTAGGTGTGAATTCTGTCTGAAAGGACATAAGCATCAAACTGCAAACTAAACATGAAAGAGACTGTGGGTCAATGAAAATAAAACAATAAAATGAAGGTTGAAATGTTACTATTTGAGCCTTTAAAAAAATTATTTGTTGCATGTGTGCAAATGAAATGATGGAGTACTCAAATAAAATCCCAACAAACAGTTAGTAAATAGCTTTGACTTAATGGTATGAGCAGAAAATGGCCTATTTTAACACTGTGGGAACTAAGCAGGTGATGGCTGGAGCTTCACCAATTAATAATTAAGAAGCAGGAGACAGAAGATACTACCTGAGAAGAAAATATGCTGTGTAATGTGGAAGTGACTGCTGAAGTGTACACACAGTGAAGATGTGACTTGGATACTTTGTTCCCGGGCAGCTTTTTGCCAAAATACTGCTGTGTTGCAGATTTAAGACTCCAGTGGAACATAGGTTAACAGAAAGGGATTGTTCTTGCAACTATACTCCATACTCCGTCTTGGAAGCTTAGGAGATTTTTGACTTCTTAAGGAGTTTCACTGTCAAAAGCACTTCCTAATTTCTATGGTTAGACAAGAACTTAGATGGAACACATGCCTTGTTTTGTGGCATTTTTTCCCAATCCTGTCCATTACACAAGGAATGAAAAGAGCTGTAAGTGGTTCCTTGCTAAAACCCAGGCATGCAGTTTCTATTTTGAAACTCAAGTGTATGTTTCTATGCTACAATACTGCTGACTTTGCTCTAGCTATGCATAGTTCCTTGTCCTCTGTCCAAGCCGTTTTTAACTCCAGTGTTCTGTTGTAAAGAAAACTGAATTGGAGAAGAAACATATTTCTAATTCAGTCTTTTTTTTTAACCTCAATGGAGATGAAAATTGAAACTGCTCTTGAGGGAAGAGTAGTAGGTGGACCAGAACTACTTAATATCAGAGTCATAATTCATGCTACTGACATCTTATCGTGGAAGTACAAATTGCACTGTTCTTGAATTCTCAATGTTTTTGTTGGTTTTTTTTTTTTCCTGATTTAAAACGGGGATTTGATCTCTTAATTTTGGAAAAAGAGCTTCCTGTCTTCATTGACTTCATAGTACAAAAGTTTCAAGCAAATCCTCACTTCTCCAAGGACTATGAGGTAAATGTTAGCTTGATAGCAATAATTAAAAGCGGAGGTTTTGTTTCTGCTGAGTCACTCCTTATCCTGAATGTTTCTAGGTGATAAAACAGTTTGTTACTAATTTTTAATATGTACTTACAAGTAATAGGAAGGCTTGTGAGTAGAATGCATTTGAGAAATTCAGCTGAGCCGAATTCCTAATGATTGTATTTGATTGTTCTGATTATGGGCACACCCTGGTTGCTGTGAGCTTTAGACAGAGCCTGCCCAGTGGCAGATCCTCAATAGCCTAGTGAATTCAGTAGGAGTTTCTCTTCAAGTGAAAATCAAGAAGGTAAAAAAGGAGGAGATAATCCTCTTGTGGATCCATGTGTGCTAGTTGTGCTGCTTCCAGTTGTTCAGCTTTGCTATCTGGCTATACTTTCTTGCCTTCCCGGCTTGTTATCCATTGACAGCCACCTGAGGAGTCCCTCTACTAGTCTAGTTCTGCTTCAGAAAAAAATGTCACTGTGACTATCACAGATTCACTGTGACCTCAACAAGGCCTATAGCTGGTTTCATCAACTCTGCCTGTCATGTCTAAGATGCTGAAGCATCTTCTCCCTGTTTCTAAATGGCATAATAATGCTGTCAAAATGTTGTTGTGTAAACCAAGCTGCAGTTTGTTTGCAACATTAGTGCTAATGTGACTGGTCTAACACTTTCTTCTAATTACAATTTGCATATTGCAGTTCTTTAAACTGAAGAGAATTAGTAGGATAAGCAGAGTTGCTCCTGACCTTGGAACTAAAGGACATAGCTGCTGGTTCTTTTTCCACCAAACTCCAGAGCTGTCTTGGAGGCTTTCTTCATGGTAGAAGACCATATGAAAGCCTTGTTTGGACAGCAGTTGTCAGCCTGGGTGGATGTGTATGTGACTAGGAGGAATGTGGCGGTGGTGGAGACTGCGGTTAGCAGAAGAATTGACACTATGTTGACCCCTGTGACAGAGGCAGTGCAGTTTCTTATCTGCTTTCTTACCCAGCTACAAAGATCCCCCAGAAAACTAGAAAAGCCTCTAGAGCTATATTATGACTCTGTTCTGAGATGCGTACTTCAGCACTCTCTGAAAGTTTGATTCAGTACAGTATATGAGGCAAATACTTCATCAGGCTTACAGTGGCCATTAAAAAGATTCCTTGAGAGTGGTAGGGAAGGGAAGAGGTAAGTACTTGCCCAGACAAGCTTTACAATTTCTTTTGTGACATGTAGTGCACAGCAGAAAGACAAACCAGACATTTTCCTGTGATAACCATGGATTCTGAAATGAGAAACAGCAGGTGGGAAAATTCAGCCAATAAAAGACGGGACTATCTAGTGACTATAGTGAGCTTTTAAGCCTTTCAGTGCTACGTGTCTTCATAACTGAAGTGTTACCATGCATAGGTGTTGTTTAGGAGGGATATCACTTAGATAATTTTTCACTTTGATGACCTTGAGGGATGTTCTGCAACAAAGAATGCTGGAGTAGGGAGTACTGACTTTGATTTCTTCCTGCTTAGCTCAAAAATCTGCAAAAGCTTTACATTTTTAAGTGACTGTGAAACTTGCAAGCATCTATTAATATTACATTCCATAGCAGTCTTGTTTCTCCTTTCCTAAGCCCCTCTGAATTTCCAGTGCTTATTTTATAACTCTTTGGTCTAGATCTTTATCAAAACTTAGTTGAGGAACATGGTACAAGACCATAAACTGCATCATTAAATGCAGTTATGCTGATGAAAATAAATGCCTCAGTCCTTCCATCCACACCACGCCCCCCAACCCAAAAAGGCAATATCCATTTTTTATTATTAAAATAAATTACAATGTCCTTCTTTGGAGCAAATTCACAGAGAATTATCTGCAAACACACATTTCCTTTAGTGTAAATACGGTGTGGCCTCCAGTTCATTGAGCAGTGGTAGCTGTCTGTGCATGTGTCCTCGAGTGTTGGACAGGTCCTCACTTGCTCCCTTTTCTTCTCACCTTCCCCTTACAGACCTGCTCCTGGGGAACTCAGGCAGATGGTTCCTAATGAGAGCTATTGGAACAAGAATGTAGGTGGTGCAGATGTGTGTTTTGTGTCTCTCCCTCTCCTGCCTTTCACCTCTTGTCTCTGAATTGCCACCTCCGGAACATAAAAATGAGTGATTGTTTTTACAGAGAAATCACAATACAGAAATGATGCTAAATGAACAAGCTCATTGGTAACCTGTTTGTTTGGAGCAGACATTGCAAGACTAATTGGCAAAGAAGCATGAAGCAGAACTGGCTGGCAGGGGCCCCCCATAATACCCTGCACCAAGCCCCTTTCCTTTCTTGCTTGGAAGAAAATATGGTAACTCACATCCACGGCCTTGAAATTAATCCTGTTAGACACTTCTGAAAAAAAATACAAGAGGCATACAGCTTTTCACTTTGATTAATCCAGTGTGAATCTAGTGCAAAGACACCCCCTCCCATTGTGCCTCACATTTGCACATGCTCCTGAATAGAAATGAGCTCAAGACTGTTGTGAGCTTCAGCTGTTTCAAGAATCTAGGAAGACAGGAAGAGGCTGTGACAGCTTGGGCTGCTTTGGTTTTTCAATTAACAGACCATCCAAGGCATGGAAGAGTTATTAGAGATCAAAAAGGAGCCGTCACTGTCCTTGGTGTCCCCTGGTGGCTTTCAGGTTTTCAGAAGAACAAACCATCCACTCCTGGGGTGAGGGAAAAACCCTTTTCCACAACTGAAACCCCCCAACTGCTGTTTGTCCAGGCCTATTCTCTTCCTCAGACCCACCCTAAGGCAGACCGATATTCATGGGCATCTCTTCTCAGTACAGATGTTTTATTACCGCCCTTTAGGTTTGACACCACTCTTGCAGTGATTTACCTTTCATCTCTGCATTAAAACAGAAATGTGAAGGGTACAGTGAAAAACTTTGGTGCTACTGAATGAACTGGGAAGGGGTGGAGCTTTTCTTAGTGGACTTTAAGTGTGGAAATTATGTGTGTGCTTTTGCACTCTCTGCTCAACTCTTCCCTAATACCATAAGAAACCATTAATTGCATTGAGCTGAATTATCCCAAAGGCCGAGTTTCTGTAAATGCCATAGAAGCTGGTGGCTGAATAAAGGGGAGAAATACCCCAATGGGTTATCCCACAGAGACAGTACTGACAGATTACAGGTTGTCTGTGTTCTCTTTGGCGTCAGCTGACCCTGCAGGCAGCACAGGCTTAGTCCTGCACTGGTCGTCCCTTCCTGTGGAGTTCACACACACAAAAAAGATGGAGCTGCTGCTAAGAATGAGGGTAATGGCAGCGACCCCAAGCCCATAGGAAACATGTTGTTGATTCCACTGTTCTTGTCTCTAAGGGGGCAATAACCTATTTTGAGGTACTTGATTTGAGAACTCAAAGTACCTTTAAATCAGCCATGCTAACAAGTTGTATGTTTTCACTCTCTAACTCTCCAACACTCACAGCTTTTGGGAATTTTAGGGCTTGGTGGTTTTTTTGTTTGTTTGTTTTTTCCAAATTGATTTTTTTTTTTTGCCTGTAGCACATGGCTGTTATATCAATAAGTCTTTGGTGTTTTGAATTAAAAAAAATAATGAGAATAACATGAGCAGATTAAGCATTTTTGGAAGACACTCCTACAGTTAGAGGAGCCACAACAACAGGAGAAAATTCTAAAAAGTAAGAAGGAAAATTATCAGATTAGGAGAGGAGATATATTGCTTCACTATTACTGCACTGAATATTAGTAGTGAGACTTGCAGAACCTATGTGTAATTGAAAAATAGCATTTCTTTAAGGCAGAGTTGTAGCAACCTCATAGATAAACTCCACATTTGCAACAAAGTGAGAAAAAATTATTTCAGGTTGAGGAAAAAGATCACAGATCCTTCTATATCTGGGAGGTTTTCCGGCAGCAGAAAAATGGAAGTTCTTTTACTTTATGTATTCAGTGGAACTGGTAAGAAGTGGGTGTATCTCCTGGATTTCAATCCTTCCTTGTTTGCTGTGACCCCATTACAGTCCCCGAAATGTAGAGCTTGGGAGGAGGCACTTTTGTGTTTCCTGTTGCCCTCTACAGCATCTCAGAAGTAAAACACCAGCTTAAAAACATGGAAATATGTTGCATTAAACATGAAGTAATAGCAATTTGCATACTACAAGGAAGA
Organism: Patagioenas fasciata; assembly: GCF_037038585.1. Classification (NCBI taxonomy): domain Eukaryota; kingdom Metazoa; phylum Chordata; class Aves; order Columbiformes; family Columbidae; genus Patagioenas; species Patagioenas fasciata. Next base: position 13,580,191 of record NC_092527.1, on the reverse strand, counting down.
AAGCTGAAAAGATTATAAATAAGCATTATTTACCTCTGAACAATACACTGCTGTCTTTCTATGGCTAAGCTGGAAAACTGCATATGTAAGTAACTTATTGATTAAACCAGCTTTTAGATAACCACAAAACTCTACAGTGATCCATCATACTTTCCATTGTCACTGGATGTGTTGTAAAAGCAGTGATAGTCTGTATTTTGTGAGGCTCGAACAGGCTCAGATTGCTAGCATTCCCCTTTCTACCCTGGCCTGAAAACAGTTCTTGTTTTTATAACATTGCCATCTGAATCTACACAATTTTTGGGAGATTAGCATATTCCTATCTGTCAAACAGTGCTTTTTAGTGTAAATTTAACTCCACTTTTGAAGAGCCAATAACATTTGAATGCGTTCCACTTTACATTGTAATTCATGCTTAGAAGTTTAGTCAGGCTGGAAATCTGCAGAATAGCTTGCATTGCATGAAAACAAACATGACAGCCCCCAAACAGGAATCCCTTAAAGTCAGTGGGAGACCTTTTTTATTCACTTCCATAGATCTTGTGTCTGACCCTTACTTGCTTTCTCTTTGGACAAAAGGTTTCAGGCAACTACTTGCACATTCACGTTTCAGTGATGTTCAGTACAACTCTGCTGGGCAGTGATAAAGTTGGGCTTGACTCAGCTTTGCCTCAGCATTCTTACAGACTGGATCTTTTTTTCAATATAGGTAGCACTGGTGTTACTTGGTATTACTTACACCAATTTCTATTACAAGAGTGTCTGTTTAGTAGTTTATAGATCAAATAAAATAGTTGTTCTGAAATTTTTCATACTGGTGTTGTTTGTTGGTTTGGTTTCTTTTGAACAGACTTATTATACAGTAGGAATGATGCTTCATATCAGGGAAAACTCATTTACTCTCTACCCAACTTTGAATGAATTTTGAATTATGAAAACACTGGAATTTCTACATGTTTCAGCACAGACTGGCTAGAGCTTAAAGGCTGAATATCCCACCCACCTTAAGACTTAGTTTATAAGGTAGTTAGCAAGCCATAACTTCACATCTCCCTCATTTTTACTAATGTCCTGTGTAACCAAGCCCCGAATCTAGTGTAAATCATGTTGCTTATGAAAAGAGAGGTCAGAAAATAAAATTTGAAAAATAAACAAATGAGAAGCTTGAAGCAATATGATGAGATATGTCTGTTGGCACAGGACATTTATTTAGATATTGTTGTAACATCAGAAGACTGTTGAAAATCAGCACAGAAATCAGATCTCATTCCTACCTATATGTTCATTTATGTTTTGAACTTGAATAATATCTGGCCATTTTCAAAATGAAAATTGGTTGGTTGATGGTTTTCTTAAGGCAGAGTTTTCCTTTCTCTCACATAGATGAGCAATTAAATTTTCATGTGCTTGTTCTTAAATCTCTTGGAGCAACTTTGTGATACTTTGGTGTTTTGACAAAAGCTACTCTTGGCATACTGGCAAAAAGGAGTAGTACAGATCAAAGTAACTGTACCTGTCATGTTTCATAATTAAGAGGACAGGCTGACAGAATGTGTCAGTCTTATTTATACCAAACAGTTATGTAGATAAATTGCTGTTGGCCTTCCATCACTTTCAGTAATCCATCCATCCTCTTTTTAATAAAATGAATAGGTGCACTTTCAAGAAAGATTTTATGTCATGTAAATGAGGGGCAGGGTAAATGCGAACCAGTTTGTTGCTGTTTATTCCTTGGCCAGTTTCAGTCCTTAGGCTACTCTATATTTGTTTTGTTATACCTGTTACTGCCAGCTGTTTCTCATAGGATTTATTTTTCCGTTGCAGTCTTCCTGAAACTGTGATAATGAATTTATTTTGCTACCTTAATGTCTTCAGAACACACAAGTGTAAAACTTGCAAGTATGTAATTCAGAGTGGTTTCAGAAGAGCAATTAGATTTGCAATTGTATCTTGGAAGACAGGATCATTGTGTATCTTTTTCTTCTATTGTAATAAGTAAACCTGTGACAGAAATCTTCCTTTCTGTGGCATAACTCTATTGAGGGTGACATTGGAGATGCCATTCAAATCAAAGTAGTCTGTAATGCTGAAGTTCAAATCTTAGATGTCAGCTGTGATGTCACGCTCCTAGCATTACTTTGAAGATGCTGAGATAAATTAACCTGCAGGTTAAAGTCCTAAATCTACCCCATTTTTTCTTTTTTTTTTTCTCCCCCTTTCAATGGTACAACTGTCTATAGCTGCTAAACCATTATTTTTATGGAATAAGTGATTCTGCAAGTTCTGTTACATTTTGTTCCTTTTATTGACACACTAGTTACTGAAGCTAGCAAATAGTGAGAGCCACGCTCAGCTTCTGCCTTCATCTATAGTTGGAAGATAAGAAGGTACTTTTAAATGCTTTTCTTTCTTTACCTCTCTTACAAGATGCAAGTGGATCAATAGAAAATTCTATAGCAAGCTGAGCTGGTTTTATAATCATAATGGTTACCAATTGAATCAGGTAAAATTAATTGACTCCCATTGCTTATCTGTTGTGGTTATTTTTAAGAATTCTGCTTCACAAAATGTGTCTTCACATGAATACATTTTAAAGGAAGTATTACAAAGCCTTATGTAGCAAAAAACGGTTTTCTTTGGTATGCAAGTGACAGCTGAATGTGATAATGAAACATTCAGTAATTGCACACAACTGGGGGAACTCTGGTGTTCCCACCGGGGTCAATTACCGTGTTTGGGTCATTTGCAGATGAGAGGCTGTAGTTAATCAGGCGTGTACACCAGTAATAGGAGACCTCTGTCTCTGATAGGAGCTTGAGGGCATATAGTGGGCCTTGTCCCACTTGAATAGTTCTTCCACTGAATGACCATATTACCAATTAGACTTCTATAAGCTTGTTTTCTCTTACATCTATATCCATTGTGTTTTCCTTGTCTTTCAGTGACCTTGCAATTGATCTGTTCTCTCTTTGATAATGGTGAGCTGACCAGGGGTGGGTGGTGTCAGTGTTCCATTGCAGTGACCTACTTGTTGGTTTTACTTGCTGATAATTTCCTTAAATGCATTGTTACTAATTTCCGTGGATTTATTTTAAGTTAGGGGATCAGAAACAGTATTAAATGTTAAAACTTTACCAGTAATTAGGAGGAAGATGGAAAAAAGAAAAATCAAATTAATTTAAGCTGTAAAAGACAAAATACAAAATGTGGCCTTTTGTGATCTTTGCTTCTTTTGCCTACTCTGTGTACAATTACAGACATAGGGCATAATAAGTCTTCAATAAAAAAACTCTCCTTCTCTTGAAAAAACTGACTGACTTCAAGTTTGCATATTGTTCCATTGCCTAAAATATTATGGGAGAGGGTCAATGGGTGGTGGTTGCAACAGCTGAATAGCTTGACAAGTCATGGTTTTCTAGGCTTGAATGACTGTTGGTTCAGCAGGTATGTTTCTGGAACACATATTTTTAATCTTAACTCTGTTGAGTTAAATTAATAATTTGGACAGTTCATTCAATGCTTTTCTAAGAAGTGACTTCCAAACATTCACAAATGTACAGGCTGTGCTAGAGGATGTTGCTTTGTTGGATAAAAACATAGTTATGTTTCAAGAGGGGGTAAATTTTAATCCTTATAGACCTAGTCATGCGCTTGGATATACCAGTCTGACTGAGTTCAGTGAGTCTGGGCTGAACTCTGTCAATCAATTTAATTTTTAAACTTTGAGACACAAAGGAATGAAAAGCTTCTTCATGTTCCACACTGGGTACACTGTGTGGATGATCCCACTTGAGATCTTGCAGGTTTTCAACTTCCCACCATACCTGGTCACCATTTAGCCTTATGCACTGATGCCACAGCCTTACTTGGTAAGTGCTGTAATGTAAGAAAGCTGAAAGGTAGGTACAATGATTTTTGCCTTTTCCAATCTTTTATGATTCACCTCACCTGCCTCCTCTGTATTACTATTCTGAAATGCTCAGTAGAGCTGAGGAATTCAGTGTATTCAGTAGGGTAAATTTGATCCGAAATGCTGCCCTGCTGTGTGTCAGGGAATAAATTGAAGATGGCTAATACTCTATTCCGAACAGTTCACAGTTTCTTCTGATTTATAAGCAGAGATTTAAAACTAACCAAAGAAACATTTCTCCCACTCAGTCTTGGCTTCTGCTTATCCCTCAGAGTTGGTTTCTTGAATGCTAACGTATTTACATGTGAGCTGGGGCAGCATAAAATGCATAAACATTCTGTTGTGAATACTTGTGATTGCCTTATGGAAGACAATGAATTTCGTGCATATTCTCTGGAGTACGGTAAAATGTGCTGATCAGCGCATATGCATGCCTGTAAGCCAGTTCAGTAGAGCAATTGTGAAACAAAAGCACAATAGAAGACAAAGCAGACTTATTGCAGGACTGGGGTTTTAGAGTTTTCAAAAGCATCTAGAGAATGTTTGAAAACAACTCCCATTGAGAGTCAAAGGGATTTGTATGGTTAAATTCTTCAGCCATTTTGGAAAAACTTCTCCTAAATGAATAAATATAGGGAAACTGTACAGCAAATCAGTGTGTTCACTCCCAAATGAAGAAAACAAGTTCAGGAAATATATCGACTTAACGGCAGTAATAGTAACCTGAAAAATTTCAGAAGGTGGAAGAAAAAAAGCCACAGCTTTCCAAGGTGTTTTGTTTGTTTGTTTTAAAATGTATATTTTTGCTGGGTTTTTGTTGAATACCTATCCAAACTGGTAGCTAAAGGCTGGATTGATCGTAAGTGTAACTGCTGTGACTTCAGATTTGGGGCTGGCTGGAGTGTATGAATCTCCATTATCCTGCAGTGGATGTTGTCTCCTTCACTGTTGCGATTCATTTAAAGATGATAAAACACTGTGTTATATCCAATATAACTATATAAATTGCTTCCTTTAGAAGATTATATTTGCATAGGCTGGTCTTTTCCTGCAGTCTGTTAAGTACAGTCTAACTCAGATAATTTGTAATCTGATACATACGTACCTAAAATCCAAGTGTATATGATGGAGCCCTAAAACCCAGTGGAAGCCCAGTCAAACGACAGTTTGTGTTATGCACCAGGTATTTTTCTCAAAAATATTTTCTGCTCTGAGATTATGTTTCTGTTACTGCGTTCAGTGCTGAAGACATCGTGTGCTCGTCACTCTGAATTCAAATGCTGAAGGCAGTGTAGGTATGGACACCCATCCTTTACATTTGTTACCACAGGGCTGGTAATTCTTCCCCAGTTCAGATGGGTAAACCAGTGGAAGTAGATTGTACATGTTCTTGGGTTATTTTCAAAACAAACTAGCCATTTTTATTGTTTGTATTCTAAGACTGGTCTGAAGAAAACCTGCGATTTAAATCTTAGCTTCTCTTCCCATGCTTTCTGAACCTCTACAATCTGATTGCTTCATATGTTCAAATTTTGTCTCAAATGCAAGGGCTTTAGTTTATTTTTAAATAAAGAGAAATATTTCTAATGGATAAGGATATAAGAGAAAAGAAAAAAAACAGCACACAAACAAAAAACCCAAAACAGTTAAAAAGATGAGAAATCAGGATGAACCTGTCATTCTCTCTGCATGTACTGGTGAAAGGGAACGTTTGCAATTATTTTTTGCATGTGCACAATCATTGCCCTTGTAGCTGTTACGGTAGATAACCAGATGATGGTTAGTTTTGTTAGAAGCAAGTGCGGTCAAAATTATATTAAGAGTATGTAGATTCTCAAGGTATTATTTTTTGCATGGGCTGTGATGTGACAGCATTGGAAATCAAAAAACTGACTATCATGACAGCTAACTATTAGGAAAGTTGGAGGGATATTTTGTTCTCTTCTTTCTTCCTCACTGATGTTTGAATTATTTCTGCCATCTTTTGCTAGTAAAAGGGATTGTTTTTTCTAGTGCTCTGATACATTAACATTTATTTATATAATTTAATAGAAAAGTAAGTAACATTCCAATTACATTAAACTAGCCCCTGTCCCTGAATCTGAAATATCTACAGAGCCAGTTGAAGAAATACTGTGAAACAGAAGACAGTTTCTTCCACTCTTTCAGTCAATAAGCTAGTAGAATTTGTATCATAAGGAACAGACCACTCATTTTAACAACAACAAAAGAATATTCTTTTATAAATTAAAAATACACTATTTTTTACCTCCAGAATAAATAAAATCAGTAGAATTGATTCCAAGATCAGCAAATCTAGCAGTGTACTCAATGGGAGGCTCTGACACTGCACAACCCTCCCATACTGAAGAATAAAAGATGGTGACAGAGATGGAACAGGGTTACCTTGGTACCTTCCCAGGCATTTACTACTGAGAAAGCTATCCACCCCCTTTTTAGAATTTTAAGACAGGATACCTGGCTGTAAAACATGAAATAAAATACAGCAGCTTCTGTCAGAGCCCAGTAATAATGGGAAGAAAGGATTTTTTGAGAAAAAAAAAAATGATGCGAGTTAAAAAGACACTTTTTACTCTTGAAATGGGGGAGTTGTAACAAGGCAGTGAAGTTCTCTAAGGCAAACTGTAGTTACATCAGCCTGGAACTGGAAGGTTCTAAGGCCTGGATTTTGTAGAAACTCTGTAGGAATTTCAGGCAACAATAAAAGTGCAGGAAAAAAAAGTAGAGATCACATCACCTGTTTGTGTGAGAAAACTGAGTAAAGATTAACATCTTGAGTGAGAGAAACAGACTAGGACTGGAGAAGGATCTTTCAGTCTCTTTAGCTCAAAGGGCTGAGTGAATGAAGGACTGGAGGGAGGGCATCACATTCTGGTTTGAGAGACGGGTTATGAATTTTAAGAAAGTGAAGAGACAATAGGAAAACAAATAGTCCATTAAGAAAAGATAGCTTCTGTTTTGAGGTCTACAAGCTTCCCTTGTGACTGGGAGAAACAATAGTTTCCATGCTAGCTCAGAAGAAATGGAATTTGTAGTTTGGGAAAAATTAAAGCCGATCACTGATTAAAGCCATAGGACTGAGCCACTTGACTATCACACAAGTAGTTCTGTATGTGCTCCACAATTTTTATTCTATCTGAATTGTCACTATGCAAGAAACAAATTTCTTCATGATCTGCGGAAGTATGAGTCTTTAAAGTCTCACTTAGCTACACTGCGACACTTATCAAGAGCAATGATACCATGGGAAATGACTGATTTTGACATTACTAAGGACAGATATGGTTGAGGAGTAAAATTCTGCACATGCATGTGGCTTCCTGACTCAACTGTAGAACAAATTTAAACCACAGTTTTTCACTGAGGAGATGGACAACTTTGAATTTGTGAGAGGGAAAGGCTTAAAAATGTGCTCTGGACTATTAATTTGTTGGCTGTTTATCTATGTGATAGAGACAGCAGAAGTGTTAGCAGTACAAACTACCTGGCCTGCATCTACCAGTGTGCCCTCATGTTGCTGTAGGAAGTGAAAACGTCTCTGGAGCATGAGAGCAGTGAGTCCGTAGTTCACTCTGCCATTGGCAGCTTGTCTGAGTCTGCCAGAAAGATGCTACCTAGTGCCAGCTGTTAGTCCTGGGAGGCTCTTCAGATCAGGCACCCTACAGCCAACACAAGGGAACTGCTTTATTTTCACAGTAGTAGTTCTCAATATACTTTCATTCATGCAGATGGGATAAAACTCCATTAGTTATGCCAAGAAAAAAAAAGGTGCAAGGAATTACTTACGTAAAATTCAAAGGGAAGATTATCCGAATTGCCATCTGATAACAGAGGCACACAGAATTAAAGACAAAGGTACATGCCTGTGTGCATCAGACCTTTGACTTCCTAATCCTGCCCAATTGCTGCAGTCAGGATCACAGAGATTATTTTTGTGAGCTATTGCTCAGTGCAAGCAAAACAGATCAGCCATAGTTTGTAGAATTAGATCAGCCCTGTCCTGAGGCATCAAGCACAAAATACAAAGCTTCTGGCAAAAATAGGGAGAAATATAACCAGCTTGTCCTCCTTAAATCTAAGTGAGGAAAGTGCATCTGGTGTAGCCATAAAATACGAAGTGACTTGTTTTAAAAGGAAAAAAAGCATCAATTTGTCATTCTGGAGCTCTGTTTTTTGCAGTGCAGAATTGCTGTAGTGATCACAGGATTCAGAGACTATTTATTAATTGAGTCCATTCCCATGCACTCATGGACATAATCCCCTGATGCAAATACGTGATTTATTAAGGTTGCGGTATACTTACTATGGGAATCAGACCTCTAATAACATTATCCCCAGAGCTCTGGAGGAATAATGCTGCTTCTCTTTAGAAGTGTGCTGTGGATGGCTGTCCACCAATGCTATACACTGGTAAGAGGAGTAGACCATGCAGGTGAACACCGAGCAGTGAGAAAAGCCATTTGAAAGAAACCAAGAATGTTCAGGTTATCTGCAGACATTAAGTGCTTTTCAGATAGGTCAGTATTTGATGAGAAAACTGAGGTATGTTGGCTTGAGACATGCTTAAATTCTCCCAGCAGATCTTGTATTTCAGATCCCTTCCCAGTACATTTCAGCCTAAGGGGAAAGCTGTGTTGAATGCCACAGGAGGTCTGAAGAACAAGTGTGTGAAGATGAAGAAATCTGGTGCTATCAGAACCTCTATCAAATAGCTAAATAAAAGGCCATTTATGTATTATGGTGTCAGGGAATCCACGGACCCACCGTAGTCCCCCACAATTTTTGCTGAGTTCTCTGTCCTCTCTGTGGGATGCGGCTTTTGGTCTATAGCTTAGCTGCTAGCAGAAGAGTTGGAAACTCAGCCATGTCATACAGATGTTTGTGGTTGTATCTGCCCCAGAATTTTCTACCTCCTCCTCTTACTCCAAACTTTTGCAACTGCTATGACTGCCTCATCTGTACTAGTAGCCACAATGGTAGGAGCACTAGGATGCATAAAGCGATGGGTTAAAGCCACTGTGTTTGTATGTTGCAGTGCATGTTGAGGGCTTAAGCTCTGAAATCTGGAGATAGAACAATTGCATAAATACCTAACTTGCATCACAAGAGTGAGCTTGTGAACATGCCTCATTTTTAACTGAGCTATGTTTTTTAGCACAAGAGATTCAGTTCATCACAGTAAAATTAACTCATTCTTCACTTGCTGCCAGATTCTCAGGGCTGCTTCACTTTTTTCTATTGTAGGAAATGTCTTCCTAAAGGCACACGATGAAATGCAGTATAGTATTTTTGTTTACTACCTGTTGCTTTAGAAGTTAAATGTAGCAGAGGACAATACAGAAGAGAAGCTCTGAAATCAGGGCTATTGGTTTTCCTACCATTTTGTTAAGATTTGCAGAAATTGTAACTCACTCTAGCTTCCAGTTTGAACTGCTGCCAGGGTCCATAATCCAGGAAAGAAAACCTTAACCCTCAGAAAACAGCTTCTGCTGAGGATGCTAAGTTGGTAATTCAAAAATCAAGACACTTAATCACTAATGATTTTTTAAAGTATCAGCCTTTGGTTTAACACCTGCTGCTGATTGCTTACCTATGTATACACACACAGTGCTAGAAATTTTGGATCTGAAATAGTATCATTTTTAAGCTGTGATGTTCACTTTTTAGAAAGTTAGTTACATTCCTTTTTCCCCTTCCTAAAATAAACATGAGAGGAAACATCAAATTAATGGTAGATACAATGGCTGCCTGTAGTGAGGTAGCTCATTAAGCTTCCTGTTTCCATGCTCTGTGTTACTTTCAGAATTTTAGTCTCAGTAGTATTTTTTTTTTTGGTTGAAGGGTGTGTAGTATTCTACAACAATGAAATTATTTGTTGGGACATTTATCATCCGTTGCAATAAGGAAAGTCTATACAATTATCTTTGTGCTTGTGTTACACTCTGAATTTTTATAATCCAGGTATCTGCAGGCTTTTAGAACTTGCACAGTGGAAGATGCGCAGTAGGGAAAATGCATCATTGCTTCTGAAAGCCCATCCTTGGAAGTTACATAGTTACCTCCCACAGGAAGTAGACTGTTAATTTTTCCATTTATGTTCTCTGGCTTATAGCACCACCTACAAGTTACTTAAAAATTGCAGATGCAGGCTGATCTTTGCATGTTTGTGTACCCTCTTCCATGATGCAGCTGCAATTGCCCACTCTTCCACAGCCTCGTGAGAGCATCAATGGCTTCAGCCATAGCCATTTGCTGCTGTTAAGGATACTGTAGCTCAGCGATTTTGTCTGTGTCTTGGAAACCACTGAACTTCATCCAATTCTGAAGGTCAATACAAGTCCCTGCATCTCATTTATTATTCAGCTCTGGATTTTAATTAATGAGGGAGGAGGAAGAGCCATAGAAGGGAGTCTTTGTTGGCACTAAGAATGGTGCATATGCCAAAACTTGGTAAACTAGAGTAAAAGGCAGTAATGGAAGATCAGGTCCAAAGACAGTCACTATGGACAACCAAAAGCAACCTTATTGTTCCTTCGTCAGGTGGAGCTTCATGCTAAACTACTGGGATTTTTTACTTCCACCTCAATTTAACAAGTTTGATTGCTGAGGTTTTGTGAGATTGAAATTAGTTGCACTCTGACAGAGGGATAACTGAGCTGCATGCCAAAATTTCAGTAAATTTTTGCAATGGCTGTAATGGCTTTGGTGGATTTTTTTCTTCCCTGTCTTTCTCAGAGCACAATATTCCTCACGTACTTTCATGGCACTATGTGCAGTTCAGAAAATGTTTATCTGTAGCTCTGCTGTCAGTTAACCGCTGTCTCCAGTGTAGCTGACAAACTTACTCTGGTGGAAATTGCGATGATACCCTTGTACTTACAATAATAAAAGGTATTTACTGATATGGATGCACTCTACAGTGATCAGAACAGCTCACACGCTAATATTGCAGCTGCTGTAACAATAGAAAATGACATCTGGATTCATACAGATTGTTCTTGCTGTTATTAAGCAGAAGAGGGAGATTATTCTGTTCCATTTGAGGAAAATATTGTTTAAACTGAAAAACTTTCGGTATGTCCCTTAGTTAAAGCTATGTTCACTTATCCGATCTGAGCATTAATTATAGCTTGTTTGATGTACATTCAACTAAAACTTCTTCCACAGTGTATGGAATGATTCACATTCAAGTTCTCACTGGTTTGATTGGGGTGACAAGGCTGTGAGACAAAGGAAGTACCTGGTGTGAGTATTCCTGGAAAAGCATAAGCAAAAAAAAAAGTATTCCTAGCAAGAGAGCACATAATCTTCCAATGTAAAAGGAACCGCTAATTTCCCAAGTGTATTACTGTTAGCAGTGGGTAGCTTATCAAAAGGATTTTTCCATCTGGGAGTATTACTTCATCGCACAGACACGAACTTCATGAGTTACTGACTCCTGCTGGTAAACTTTGAAAAGCATATTGTTGAGCTGCAATTCTGCAGACACTTTTATTTATATATATTTTTTTTAATGTTGTAGAGGTGGTTGTCATCAAAGTGTGTTGCAGGTGGGGAGAATAAGCAGTAGGAGCAGAAGAAATGTCAAGTAATCATACAGATTTCATATTAGCTACCATAGTAATACAACTAAAACCCACACCTCCTCGTCTCAGAGGCAAAATAATTTCTAAAATGAGAATAGCTCTAAAGTTTTGCATAACATGCCAGGTGCTCTTTTGGATTCTGTTAATTTGACAACCAAATTACTGGTAGACAAAAAAGGATTCATTTTAGTAGTGTGTATTTCAGATTTTACTGAACTTTTTATTATATGTTACATGTAAGAGAGGGGTAGATTTTTGCAACATAGTAACAGACGACAACTCTAGTCCAATAATTTTAACAAAAAAGCGCTGAGAACAGTGCTTTAGATGTCTGTGGGAACAGCTGTAATAATTACTTGATTACTTCTTCTAGCAGGATACCTTGGTGCCATGCAGAAAAGAGGGAAGGCCAAATGAGAGCGAAATACTAGATGTGGAATCTTTAATTACAAGGAAATCAGATGAGGGCTTTAATTTTTGTGTGTAAGATGCTGGCAAAGCTTTCTGCAGAGCCTTCCTCAGGAGGAAATCTTGTGTTGTCCTTGCACACCTGCCAGATTTCTCGAACAGAACATGTTTTTCTGCCAAGGCACCCTCTTTTTCTCCCTCCTCTCCTTATTCATTTCAAGAGCAATGGAAGTAGTACTCTGAGGCCTAAAACAGCCACCAAACACCTCTGTCCCCTTGAGGGACTAAGGTACTCTGCTCCATGTCTCAGTTTTTCTTCTGTAAAATTAAGGTAGAATAAATCCATCTGTAAGGTGAGGAATGCAAAGGTAATGAATACTTCAGCACATAGCAACAGCATCCACTGAAATCTCCCTCTTTTATTTTCTTCGTTCTCTGGGAAGAGATAAGCTTGCAGGGAAGGTGGACTTCCGAGTCTTGTCAGTCATTGACCTCATGTCTGTGTCACTCCACTGTCCCTTATGCTATTTCCTATGAATCTTCTGATAAATCCATCCTTGAAGCTGGCTTTTCACGTACTCTTCTAGAGAAACTGTACGTACAAACTACAAATGCCTTCTCCTAGTATTCTTTTTTTTTTTTTTCCATTTTTTTAGTCCTAACCTAGCAAAGTTTTAACCCATTGGGAACTGGGAACTCAGAGAAATATTCAACTTTACTACCTGATGCAATGGGCAGGATCAGACGACTGATCCTGATTTCACAGTCCCTCTAAGTAAGTTAAGAAGACAACCAATTTTATGCAGCAGCATGTAACTCTAGTGATGGGCGTTTCACAAAACACTATATTCACATGCTATCAATGTAGTGACCCCACCTGCAGTACAAGGTCTTCAGTTCTTTTACTTTTATTCCTACAATTTCTTGTATTGGGATATCATCATTACACATGGGATGGTCTTTCCTGTTTAACTGTAGTAATAGTAAATGTTAAGGCAAGAGTTATTATCCTGCTAGAACAGATAAAATGTCCCGGGTATTGGGGGCAATAAAAGTTGTACCGTAACTTTATTTGTTCCTTAATAAGTAGGAGGTGAAACAGGATTATCTCAGATATGCTGAGCCCTCTCCAACCTTATTGGAGTACTGCATTTAAAATGGAGAAATTATTTTATTTTTATTTATTCTTGCTCTCCAATTTAATCCAAGCATTTGGAAAACTAGGGAGATTTTTTTTTTAAAGTATTCAGTATTTTCACTTTGAATTTCAGGAAATAGATCCTACTGCATATTGCTGGTTTATGCCAGTCATCTGTAAAAAGTACGAATAAATTATCCATTTGAGAATCACTGTCCTGTATGTATCTGTGCCTTTTCCTTCCTTAGAATTATGAGCTTTTTCATTTATTTATGTTACCTTTTTTCTCTGTACCCACACTTGCTATGACTTCTCAACATTTCTTGGTAGTCACACCTCTGTCTATCAAGTGCATTACCCCTCCACTGGTGAGGTTACCCACTAAGCTGACTCCATCCAAAACAAGTCAAATCAAGGACAGATAAAAATTCCTCATTTCAAATACACTTAAACAAAAAACCCAAACAAAAACACTTTTAGAGAGCCTGTGGAAAGTCTCGGACTGCTTGCTCTCCTGCAGAAAGGAATGTGGCTTGGAAAATAATATATACTTCACTGTTTCCGCTCTGCAGACCATGTGTGGAATGCAGACAAAATCTGAGAATTGCTGAACATATTCATAGTTCTCAGTGCACCCAGAATCTGCAATCAAATTGGCTATCAACACGCCATCAGGTTCTCTTCCATGGTCATGGCTGACTCAAACGATAGTAAATGCCGGCTTTGCAGCTGACTTCTCAATCACAAAAATACTGCTGTCCTTGCATCTAACTGTTCTCACATAATGCAGGCTCCCTCCTCCCAGAACTCAATTTCACTGCCACTGAACCAGTGATAAAACCTGAGCACTGACAGCATGAACAATTGGCATTCTTAAAGGTAAACATGAAGCCTTATCACTTGGCTGCTGCTGCAGATTGTGATAGGGAGATGAGTGCTCAGTAGTGACAATTCAAGATGAGGGATTGCAACAAAGGGGGAAAGAAAAGCCCTGTGCTGATAATGAAACTGTTTAATAGTTCTGACTCATACATAACTTTGAGTAAGTTACCCCCCAACCAAATTGTCACAATTAAATACATTTCCAAACTGTTCAAACAACATAAGAACTAACAATATTGTTCATTTTCACCTTCTATTAGCTTGGATATTTTTCCCCAATGGGTATAAATACTGTGAATTTGACAAGAACAGGTTGGATAAGAGTTCTAAATGATACTGTATGAAGGGGTCACGTTGAACTCTTCCAGCTGCTTCCTTTGCTTAGCAGGTCACAGGTGATAAAACTTAAGTATTTGAGCACGTTACCTTGGTTTCTAATGAGGCTGGCCTATCCTTTGCTCCTTTATTTTCGTTCATACTTTCTCCAGCCCTAGAGAATATTATTATATTGGTGATCAGATCTGAGGCATACCGGCAGTGCTAGCTATGGTATTTTTACCAACATACCATATTCTAGCCTGGAAAGGCACTTCTGTCTGTGCTCTTCCTAGAGCTAATTATCTCAAGTGCAAATTCACTCCTGTGCCATTCTGTTTCTAGCTTCACATTTAGCCAAGAGGACTCCTCCTCTCCCTCCACCACAAAATCTGTGCTCAGCTGCTGCTTAATACTGTTCCTGTTTATGTTTCAGAGCCATTTGCAGCTACAAGCTGTGCCACATGTAAACTGCATTAGAATTTGAAACTGAGGATTGTCTTCTCTTGCTTGGGCAGCTGATCTGACAGGTATGCCTGAACTCTACTTGGGCTTTCTGTTCTAGCCAATTTATTTGAGATGTTCAAATCTGTGGTATGAGTGAAAGCAAACATGAGAGGCAGGGACACTCCCTTATTTCTACAGGTGAGTGGCATTTTAGGTATTTAGGATTGGGGTGATAAAGTAATTCCCACAGTCTGGCCTGCTGAATGTTTGAATACTTTTATCAGGTGGATTAACTTCTATATAAGAAATCGAGAGCATATGCTAGCCCATGGCAAAGTAGAGTTTTAGGATACAGCAGGTCTGTTCTCAACAGAAGCAAAGGAAGCATCTTAATCCAGGTTCTGGTACTGAATGCAGAAGAGGCATCTAATTTTTTTTCACTGTTCTCTAGAAGTCAACATCCTAAAACCTCCAAAACCTTTCTTTTGGTACCAGCTTCATGTGCTGTCACTGTAGGGTCACTTGGGAACATGTGAATTCTAATCAATGGAAGGTTCTCTAAAAGTTAATGTTTGTGTTTTGTTGAATTTCTGCTTAGTCTTTAACTTGTGAGGGAGAAAAAAAGAACAATAGAGAAGAGTAGGTGTGAATGCAAACCAACACAAAGAACTCCTCCCCAGTATATTGGGACCTCATAGTCTAATTAGCTGACAAGGTGCCCTCAAATTCTTATCGGTACGGGATTAAATATCCTGCCCAGTGCCAGAGAAAGGAGAGCACAGCTGTCTTCTGATAGTGCTGCCTTTGCCTATGGGACCTGCAGTGGGTAACTCCATCAAAGAGAGTAACTCAGACTTGCACTGTGTCTTCTAGATTTTATATTATGAAGCTCTCTATCATAAAGAACACTCATTTCCTGGCCAAGCAAGGGTCAGGTAGATAAATGTTTGGACATATACTGCATATCCAGAGCTTAAAAATATCTCTGTGAAATTAGAAAAAAGCTGAGATACTCCTCATGAGGGAAGGAAGAGAGAATGCTATTTGCATTTACATTCATCACTTTAGAAGTGTGCATTGCTGATTAGTTGTTTATAGCTAAGATAACAAGCTGCATCCCTGTGTAGTATCCCATTTCTACTTGTTGCCTTGCTTCCTAAAGCATTTTGAATGGTGCATCCCTGAAGCGGGGTTTCTTTCTTGACCTGCTTTTTGTTTGTATGAAGAAACTAAGGGCATTAAAGCTGTTTCTTCCACTTTAATAGAATATCAAGTTTCTGTCAAGGGCAGTAGCATCATTAGTGCGGGCTGTATCATAGACTTGCTTTACCATTGCTTGGGTTGTCTGATGCCAGGATGTGCTCCATGTGGGATCACTTAGAGCAGAGTTGCTGTATTTGAGCCCCTCATGAGATATGCCCAAAGGCTTCGATCTTCCTTTGAAATGTCTCAATATCATCTTTACTGTGACTTCTGCTGCTGTTAATTAATGTGGGTTAAGCCTTACTGTTTGCCAAGTAGAGACAGCAGTGTAAAGAAGCCTTGTTGCAGGAATTTCTAGGTAATGCACATTTGTTTTATTGCTGCTGTTTAAGGGGAAAGGGACTTCTGACCTGTCACCCTAAGAAAAGAAATAGTGTGCTAAGCTTGAAGTTATGGAGGCTCATTTAGTGTTCACTTTTAACCTATGCCAACCTCTGGCACAAAGGCCCTGGTTCTTACTTTGAGGTATATTTTACCTTGTAAAGAAAGTCTGGCATGGACCAAAGCTTCAGGTGAGTTTCAGTTGCAATCTTTTGTTAATCATGCTCAGTAAGAGAGGATGAGACTGTTGAGATTGCCGTCCAGGATTGAAAATCCAAAGGAGAATTTCTTAAGCTGTTCTGGGAAAACCTCTAATGGTTCCTCAGCTTGGAATGGGACCCACTAACCGTCAGAACTCCGTGCTGCTATAGTTAATTTTTTAAGACACTTAGTTACATTGATAAAGATATTTTTTAGGTGACAGCTAGCCATTTTGTATCTGGAATACTGAAGCATCAATTTTCTTTCTTATTCTGTTTTTTACATCTCCTGTATTACAAAAAGCACTATGTTATACCAGTGTGAAATGAGCTTTTCACTGCATGGATTACAAGGTGCTAAACGTGCATGAATTGTCTGATTCTGCCATTTTGAATGTTCTTTATGGTCGTCTTCAGCTTCATAATTATGTCGTATTAAATAACTTTGTTTGTTTTGTGCTTTCATGTACAGAGCATGGCAGTAGAACAGACAATGAAAAAGAATAGACTTTTTTCATGTTCGACTCTCTCTTTCATGGTGTATTTGTGTGCCTATTTGTACAAGCTTAATTATGCCTTAACCTAGTTTTGTGCATTCACTATGAAATAAGTTTCATAGAGGCTCATGGTAGCAACCTCTATTTTGAATCAGAGTGGGGAGGGAAAATGCACCTTGAATATACTGCTTTAGACAGTCAAATGCTAGATACTCTGGAGTTATACAAATAAACTCTGTTTAGCTTTTCCCAATGTGCGTGACTATTTCACTAAATATAAGCATGTAAAATAATCACTGACTATTTGAGACAACTGACTGAATTAAAATAGCTTCCAAGTTACACTGTCACATTGTGAGCACAGTTGAAATGTTACCTGAGTGTGGCAGGGAGAAGCGACCTGGAATACAAGCTCAATTCAAAATTCTTCGGTGATCTGTATTTCTTTGCCTCAGGAACAAGAGGTCTACTTTTGAACTTCAGACACAGAGTGCATGAGGACCCTGAGGAAGGTAAAAATGCAGCACCTTCATAGCTGGCAGATCTGTTTTTGTGAGAGATGATAAATACAGATGTTTCAGTTCCGCACTACAGACAGTAGGAATGAGTAGCTGCTGGAGAGCAGAAAAGATTTTCCTTGGCTCTCTGCAGAATTAAGGGGCCTGTTATTAGAGGCCTCATTGCAAAAGGATTGCATGGGGAATGGTGTGCATTATAATGAACTGCAGGGAGCCACATCTGCAGATAATAAATTATAATGAAAGAGTATAGCTTAATTTTTGAGACCTCAAGTTGAATTTGCATGGCCACAACTAAGAAAAAAGCTTTTCTTCACTTATAAACCAGACAAACCTGGTCAGTAAAACAGTGGGACAGAATAAATGTGTAATCTCACAATATTTTACTAGGGCACTTTTAAGAACAGAGCACCACTTCACATTTACTTTTGACATTTATTTATCTCTGAGGGACCCTACAAAAACTGAGAGAATTAAAAAAAAAAAACAAAAACAAAAGCCAAGTCTCCCAGAGCTGTCAGATGAGGTTATTTTCCACAAGATTGCAGAAACAAGAACAGAAATTGACCCCTGGGTGTTCAAAAGCAGTAATCAAAGCTGTTTTATTAAGCAGTGGAGTTTATTAAAGTTAACTGTTGTATGGGTTGGTCACAGATCAATTTCGTCAGTAGTATTGTGACACTTAGACTGTTGAAAAACTGCTGCAAACAGAATGCAGCTCATTCTGAGCCTCATTTTCCTATCACAGGATGATTGAATCTGTATCCTAGGTGAATAAGAACATACTCAAACCTCTGAAATTAATAAAATAACTCCTAAGAATATAATTCTTCTCCTTCAGTCTCTATGCAGATTATTGGGAAATACTCAGCATCTGCTCTTCATGTGAACAACTATACCCATCTAACTTTTTTTTTCCTCCACTCCTGAATGCAGATTATGATGATGAAAATATCTTCTGAATGGCCCATATGTATGGAAAAAGTGTTGCTGAGTTAAGGCTTAAAATGAGCCCCAAATATGCCATGAAAGTCTAAACCATTCTGTTGATGTCACGTGAGGCTTTTTTTGGTCAAGGTCTCACTGAAAACTATGTATCTGGAATAAGAAATTTGGGACAGATTAGCAAAATATG
This sequence comes from Patagioenas fasciata, assembly GCF_037038585.1. Taxonomy (NCBI): domain Eukaryota; kingdom Metazoa; phylum Chordata; class Aves; order Columbiformes; family Columbidae; genus Patagioenas; species Patagioenas fasciata. The sequence goes on along the minus strand of NC_092527.1, from coordinate 13,561,550 downwards.
AATTTGCAATAGCTGGTGGCCACCTTCTTCCTTCCTCCCATGATCAAAAAGAGCTGCCACTTAGAAAAAGTAATTTAATACTTACTATCTATGAACATAAAATAGTGCCTGGCAAATACCTCTCTCAACTTAAAATGTGCGAGAGTCAGCCAAAAGGATACTCTGCTGAATGCTGGTACAGACCTACTCTCTCAGGAGGTTAATTTAATAAATGCCTTAAAACTTTTTTTTTTTTTTTTTTGTAAGTTTGAGATAGCTCCTGATCAAAGTTTAAAATGTTCAATAATGAAAATGTAAGCTAAGTTTTCTTCCCCCCTTCTTTTCCTTGTGGGAGAAATCTTCCTTATTTCAGAAGCTGCTGAAAACACCAATTCAGGATTTGTACCTGCAGACACTGGGAAGTACATGTGAATTGTTAAATTTTCATCCTTTTAAAGGTTGATTGAGAGCAATTTTCTCAGCTCCTGAGCACAGACTGAAACAGAAAAAGGATTGGGCAGATCTTATACAGTACTTTGTGTAGATATTATTAATTCTGAGACCCAAAGCTCTGACGAAAATGTCTTGAAGGTATGCACTGTCCTGAAGCAAGTGTTATATGCAGGCCGAATGCCATCCCAATTAGGTCACAGAATTACCTGAATTTGAGGTTTTTCTTGAACCAAGTATATGAATCACTTTTGATTATTTGAGTGTTTTTCTGTTTGAATTATGGGAGATTGAGGTATGGGATAGGACCTGAAGAAAGAATAATGACATTTCTGCATGTAATGTGAAGATTTTTTATTTTGCCTCCTGGCTCTGAAAAGGAATCTGATTAAATAACTGGTAGCACCACAAAAGCCCATTGCTGTTATGAATATTTACATGAGAGGACACATAGACATCTAGACTGTTATACTTGAAATCCACTGTTATAATTTCCCACTCTCCAGCTGGAGCAAACACAATTTTTTTTTGATCCCTCTTTTGGCTGAGACCTGAGGGTGTTTTTAAATGAAAGCCAAAAGTTGTATTTATTATTATGAATTACACTCAGCAGTTTTTTTTAATCATTGTTTAAATAAAATCCTTCCAAGTTCAGAAGTCTTTGTTCTGAGCTTCTTCTTTTCCTTTTTTTTTTTTTTCTCTCTCCTTCCTCTACAATCTTCCACATTTCCTGCACCTCATTTCAGTTTACCTCCTTGCCCAGATTATGAGCAACATGGGTTGTGAAACAGACTGGAAGGCATGTGAATATGGTGGCTGTGAGGAGGTTTCTCCATCCTTCTGTTGAGGGTGGAGGCTTTTGGGGGTTTGGGATCACAGCATTGCTCCCACAGTACTGCTTTGGTCTTTGGCTCAGCCTGGTGTTCATCATTCTGTCATCACTTTCTCAGTGAAGTGAGTCCCAGATGACTGAAGCTCTGACTACTGCTGGGGAGTTCTGTCCAGTTGAGACTAATTATCCACTGTGCAGATGGGTGCCAATTTTCAAAGTCCTATCTCCTAGCACAGTAATTCCTATTTCTTCTTTCACCTAGGATGTCTCTTCTTCTGGGACGTTTCAGCGTAAAAAACAAAAGGGACCTGGCAGAATTGAAGTATTTCTGAGGATCCTAAGTGGGATTACTAGAGATAGGCCTGTCACTGTGGGGAATATTCCCAGATAATAGACAAGCAATGGTGTCCCAGGTAACGTGGAGCAATTCTCCTTCCCCTGGCTCCCTCTAGATCGTCTTCTTCACCTTCATTCTCTACTTTTGGATTTGCAGAAGGATGAGAGTGAATAGGGTTTTTCTTGTCCTGTTTTCGTTGCATTTTTAGTTTTGTTTGTTTGTGGTTTTGTTTGTTTGTTTTTCCTCTCACTGCATTCCTAAACTCCTTCTGCATCCGTACCCTGAATAACATTGAAAATTAAGTCAAACCAGCCATTTCATCTTCTGCTGTTATGAACAGAAATGTTTGAAAAAATTCCCTCTGCATACATGGGATTTATACTCTATTTAAATTTCTTTTAGCTCCAAACAAGGGTAAAATTTAAGTTTGAAATTAAACTTTTCTGTTTTGCTAAATGGCAATTCAGCTTTTGTTCTCACTGTCTGGTTCATTAAGACCTTAGGAGATTGTACCATTCTCACTAATGGATTGTTTATTTTGAATAATTCTAAAAGGCACTCCACCATTGTTGGATAGAAATGTTCTGCATAGTGGTACATTTTGTGTAAAGTACTTGACATTTAAAAATTTGCTTGGAAAGGTAAATGGATTAAAATGTTAATTTGTTACAATGGATTTCCGTGATGAAAAATTCAAAAGGTTTCCTGCTCACATTTTCAGGTCAGGAGAGCATTTGACTTTTACAAGTCAAAATAAAAGGGATTTCTACATAATGCATGGATGATGTATAACTTTAAAGGGAGCTTTCCTGGAGCAAAGTTTCAGTCTGTCCTTGCCCAGCTTCTTACTACAGGAGGTGGGAGATAAGGGAGTAGCCACACTGGTGTGCTTGAAGGATTAGTAAAACAGTAGAGAGACTTTCCCTTCCACAGTAGATCATCCGTTTGAATCCAGCAGAACTCATCACCAGCTGTTTGGTGGTCTTTTGCTGATTACCAGACCTCTTTACCAAGAGGGTGATGACACTGCAGTGAACATCAACTTGAACTTGAGACAGAAGGAAAAACTGAAGTCAGTTTACAAAACTTATTGGTCTGAAGACCTAGTGAGTTTGTGACATAATCTGTGGAGGGAAATATCTTTTTGGACCATAGGACTGAAAAGCCTGTTGAATTTCAACAGCTGTGTAATACAGTCCTTGCAATAACCTGAGACTCTATTTTAGCGTGAGTCAGGCTGGGCCTTTTCCCCCTCTGCTCCTGTTGCATAAAAGTAATCTATATGTGGTTCCAGTACCTGGAGTTCTCTTCTGCTTTAAGAAAGTGGGTGAAAAATGCATGCTTTTTTGCTTGTTTTGTTTTTAAAACATCATGCCATTGTAATAGGTGTGACCAAGTAATTAGTTTTCAGTTGTTTGACCTTTTTTTTAAATCTAAAATGAGGATCTGGACATGTCTCAAAAAACAAAATAAATAAAAATAGAAAACTTTTAAGGAACCAGGAACCATGTAAAAAACCATTTGATGGATCCTAAATTTTATTTTTCTGCTTTGACAGCCATTCTGTCAGTGATCATTCCAACTCTGTTTAAAATAAATTTGGTTGTAAAGAATTGTTGTAAGATAGCGTTGTGTTTCCCAGGGACTGGGAATCATGCATGTAATTTTTCAAATTAATGGCAAGACTTAGATGGAGTGTGTACCCTTAGAACAAAACTGTCTTGTTAAAAAGTACTGTGTTTAGACAGCTTGCAGCAAAAGGAGATTAGATTGCTGGATTGGCCTTTTATGTGGCTTGATTGATGAGAAAACTATTCTGCAGTATTCATTGTTTATCAAATGCCATTTGGCCAGTGGCACTAAAACCACCAAATATTTACTGGATGCAAAAAATCAAGAAATGATTTTGCAGAAATGTGTGACTAGTTTCACTGAAGATTTTTGTACCTCAGTAGGGGCAAAAAGTTAAGATGTGCTGAAACAGTAATGAGAGGCAGTGTGCAATGTAACCAGGGAAACATCAGACACTGCCTCCTTCATAGAAAAGAGGTTCTTGTTCGTGATCCCTTATTGAAAAGCATTGCAAGAAAAACCTGCATGTGTTTATAAAAACACACTGCTCTCTCCAACTGCTTTCTCCCTCTACTCCTTTCAAAAACAAGCAACCCCAGGCCTTGATGGATGTCTGTCATTGTCAATCTTCAGATGTAGCTTCCCCTGGTGATGGGTTATACCTCTGTATTGTAATTCATATCCACCGAGATGCAGCACTTTTATCCACAAGTGGGAATGGGAACTTATCCGTAGGATTACCTGATTTAGGCATCATATATGTTGTTATGAGTAGGGCAGTGCTGTGAGCTACATTATCAGAAAGAGTGAGAACGTGGAAGGTGGATTATCACTTTGTTAACCATTTAGCAAAAGAATTAGTTGTCATATGGTGACAAGTACATTGTGGACATGTTTGATAAACTGTCTTTTCTCCCTGTCTGTAGAGGTGGATTTATCAAACATTGGCTTTTTAGGATTTGTGTGTGTGTGCAGTAAGAACAGACTTGGGATTCCATTTCCTCTGTAATTCCACATCAACAGGTATTACCTGTTCATTTGTGGGGGATCCTTTTCTTCTGTTGTTGGTTGGTTGTGGTTAGGTGTTTTGTTGTTGTTGGGTTTTCTTTGGTGTTTTCTTTGTTGGTTGGTTTTTTTAACATGCTTGTCTAAATATGGTGTTTGTAAAAATGAGTCTCGTATTAGCTGCAGGTTTTTGTAATTGAAAGGCATGCTGGCTGAACATGCTCTAGCCAGTCTGCCTGGAAGCAACTATGATCTGTGAAATGTTATCTTGGTTGGTTTACATCACTCCCCAGTGAGTCAGTTTGAACTCTGTTCTTTTATTAGATTATTATTTTTTGGAAGATGATTCTTGTTACATTTGTATTCATGAGACAATGGACAGTAGGTAATTTAACACCTGCTATCTACAATCTCTGTCAGCAAATGGCCTTCTCCTAGTGGGATTTGTAGCTACCTCATGTTTCAAAGGCGGAGAATTCAAATTCTGTTTAGTTTGCTGCACTGTGAGCAGGGTTACAGTATGTGCTTGCTTTCCCACTGTCTTTTAGTCTGGTTTTAGATTTAGCACTGCTTATTTTATTCCAAAATGGAGAAAAACTGAAAGTTGGAGGGTGTTACCAGTTGTCCCATCCCCATCAAGGTCTTATTCCTCTCTAATGTAGGAAAAGGTGGGAGTATGGGGAAGAAAACTAAGGAAGAATTAACTCTAGTTACACCTAATTTACCTTGAATGTTTTATAGGCTTATTGTCTTAGTCTCTGCATTTGTTCTCCTATTGATTTTTGAGGAGGAAGAGTCTGCACAGGTGTGAGGCAAAACTGATGTCTAAACCTGTAATCTGCAGAGGTAAGGAACGTATTACTTATGTCTGCATAGTTCCTCTTGGGAGGTCTGATTTAAGGTCCTTTCAGCTCTGTTACAACTTCCAGTTCTGGGTTCATTCAAAAAGTGCAGAGAAAGTGTAAAATGGGAGGGGAGATGTAAGAGATACTGCTATATCTCTTAGAAGGGAATGCAGTGTTAGTGACTGATTTTTTTTTTTTTTTTTTTTTTTTTTTTTTGGTAATTACTTTTTTCCCCCATACCTAGTCTGTAGAAAGAGTACATGTTATACCCACCCTGCTGCAAAAACCTTGTGTTTTAGCAGATCATTCCTATCAGCAGTGGTTGCTTTAATGTTAATCAATAGGAAGAAGCTAAACTCTACTACATCATTTCAAAATGAGAAAACTGCCTTTTGATTAAAAAGGTAATCAGCATTGCCCGATAGATAATAGACAATTATTGCCGTCTCACAGCAAAACTCTGCATAGAAATGTTCACTCTAGCTGGCTGAGAGGCCATTAATCTAGATTAAGTAGTCTACGGTATTTTGTCCCACATGATCAACAACCTATTGTTGATTTCAGTCTCTTACTTAACAGGTTAAGAGTACTCAATGTTAAGAGGAATTTTATCTCTTCGGAGAAGGGAAAAATGTTTGGGGAGTAGGGGTACCTCTCTTCCCCCCTTCCCCAGGGGGCTGTGGTTATTTACAGTGCTTATCAGCTTTTCAAAGCTGTGTAGATGTCGTATGTTCCGAAGCAAACCCTCCCTCTTCTGACTGTGCATCCTGTTTCCTTTTTCAATCTGTTGGAGAGACACGCTCTGTGCTCTTTTTAGCATTAGAGCAAAAGCAGCCTTTGCGATCTTACCCTAGATTTCCATCCACCTCCCTAGCCTGTGACTGGTCTGAAGAATGGAAAGCCTGTGCTCCTGACTACATGTCCCAAATTCAACAGGGACACATTTTAGATGCAAATGGAAGACAATATGCCAAATAGAGACTTAAAAGGACTGTACCAGAAACACTTTGGAAAGGGAGAGAAAGATGCTTTTTCATATCAGTTTTTCTGCTTGCAAAGTACCAGAGAGAGTGGGAGTTTTTTGAAGAGCATGCTCAGTATGAGGGGGTTGCTGGTTGCCTAAGGAGGAGCAGTTGTGGACAGTGCCTGGGCGGAACACTGACTGTCCAGGAGGATTGCCAGTGTTGGGGTGTTCTCTCAGAAGCTGTAGACTCCCCTTAGAGACTGGGGAAAATAGCTGCCTCTTCAACAGAAAGACTGTAGTCTCACAAAAGCAGGAGGATGGAGTTACTGAGGTGACTGGACTGAGCTGTGGAATCAGGTTGTGCATTGTTGGCAAGTCCGGTGGAAAAAGAGTATTTAAAAGACCTTGCAGAGACCTGCCTCTCAGAGGGATCAGCAGCCAGCCCATGAGTACACTAGACAAGCTCGATTTGGATGTTGGAGTACCCTGTCCATTGTAGCTGTGTTCCTTTGGTAAGGGAGGCCACGTCAGGGAGCTAGTATTACTCCTGTCCTGATGAAGGCTGCCCCACAAACAGAAGGGACATTGTTTTGAGGGCATGTCAGTCTGGCACCTCTGCAGTGCACTATAGCACACCTGCAAAAGGTAAAAACAATCCAACAAGCAAATGTCAAACAAACAGATTCTTGGATGATCTATAGAATAGAGCTTCAGCTCTGCTTTAACTTTACAGAAGCAAATACGGTTTATGGCTTGTTAAGTAGCGGCTTTCTATTACCATCTGTTGAATCTTGCCATTTCTCTTCCCTCCTTCTCTAGCATCTGTGTGTCTCAGTAGCAGAATCGTTGCTTGGAAACTCAATTGTCTTTTTGCATTTACTGGTAAAAAAGGTGCTCAATTTCAGTAACTTGATTATCACGACTTCTGCATAGATCTAAAACTCCTTAGCAAAGTCAGTTTCTGAAGTGACAGGATAAATGCTGCAGATACACAAGAAGTGATCAACAGTGTTTTCAGCAGGGGTGGAGTTTTTCTGATGTGAACATTTGTTGGTATCACAACTGAGGCATAAAATAGGTCCCATGGAAATGAACCTATTGTATATGTGCTAGTATCAATGTGCCATTTCTACCTTTTTTTTTTTCTTTTTAATTAAATCCTGTGGAGTAGAAAACCACCTGTGAATATTCAGGTTGCCATCATCCAACTGTGGGTAAATTTGGCTTGCTTTGTCTGTTTTTCTTACATTATTTGTCTCTTAAACTTTAGTTCTGCAATGTACCCTGATAATTTGTTTTGTGTCTGCTAAAGAAGTCAAACTTCTAATACATATCAACTTGTGATAAAGATTCAGTCACAACATGTTCCTCTGGTGTTAGAAGACAACACAACAGTGTATTGAATCTTTTTGTACAGGTAGATTATTCAGAGTTAAGTTTGTCTGAAAGAAAAGAGTAAGTGTGTTTTGTGACTCGTATCTGATCTCTTGATTCAAACTGCTTAGGAAATAGGCACTCCCTCCTATTCCTTGAGATTTTTATTCCTAAATCAAAAAGCTGATGTCAGCAGACTCACTCTCTGATAGATTCACAAATAGTATGTTTACCATTGACAACTGTTTTTTTCCCCACACATGTGAATTTAAGTAGTCATGTGCCTTACTGACTGTTTGCCTTAAAGGACTCCTGTGGCACAAGAAGGATTTTGAGTTGAGGAGAGTTTAGGAAGCGGTCATAACATCAGGAAGCCTGACACACACCCACCTTTTTAATTTTCAAGTTGGTGACACTGACCTTATCTCATATATATTAGGGGAGCAGGTAGAGAGGAGAGATTCTGAATTGCTTCATAACCTCTTGCGAAAATTAATCTCCTGTCTTCTGTTTGAGTCTCTTCTTTCTCCAGCATCCTTGTTTCTCTATCACCCCCTACCCTTCAGCAGCTTCTTGGAGGATTGTATTATGGATAGATATTCACAGCTTGGCAAGAAGATTTTTGTGGAGACTTTTGGTTTGACAGAACACTTCTTGAGTTTGGTTTCTATGGGACTAATACTTTTAGGGGTTTGCTCTGAAGAGAAGAATGAAACAGTAATCATCGCCTTGTTTTCTGGGGTGGTGTTGTGGTGTTTCCCCCCACCCCCCTGTTGCTTGAAGTAACATGAATTTCACAAACCTTGCAGAATCAATACTTAAACGGCATACTAATGTGCTTTGCAGAACTACAGAGAAGGTAGGTGGATGGAGAACATGGAGTGACTGTTCATAGTGTGGTTTGAAAGAAAAATAAGAGCTGCAGTTGCCATCTGCAGTTATGCTCAGGAATACAACATCTGAAGGTGGCTCTACCAACACAAAGCTTAAGAGGGCTCTTTTTAATTGCCATTTAAGTTTAAATATTGGAACCTATATTGTACACTCTAAAGTCATAGTGAAGAGTTATTCTTCACTCAATTTCCAGGAGGTATCACAATATCTGAAAATGAGCTAACTGCCAGAGCAGGCTGTATGAAGTGTTAGATCAATACTTGAAATGGGCACATGTAATGACAGCTTTGAAACCGATGCACATGTGAACGTGATTGATAATTGCACTGAGATCTTCTTAAGAGAAGCTTGGGGATTCATCTTGTTTAAAATGGAAGGAAAACAATATCTATACAACACTGTGTATTGCATTTTATGGTAAGTGTTACAAATGAAGGCTTCAAAGATTATTTAAGTGCTTTACGCTATTCATTATCCTCAAGGGTATTAAAAGCAGCATTCTATTAATAGGTTACAGAGCTTGTGGGATGCGCTTTCCCTTGGGATGGAGAGGGGTGGTAGCCTTTGTGGTTTGGCTAGTGCTTGGATTCCTCTTTTTATCCCATTTATGGGGGGGGATTTTCATTAGCAGCTATATGTATTTGGACTTGAGAAACATCTATTTAACTTAACATTAACACAGGCATTCATACATTTGTGCTGTCTACTCCTTTAAAGGCTGGGTATGCACTAGCAAGCATCACCATTTCATCAATATTTCCGCATCACCACATCACATCTTTTGTGAAGTTTAGTGGCTTTGACTTTATTCTGTGGGCCATATGGGGGTCTGAAAGTAGGGGGTGTGATAGTGAGGTACTTAATTACTGCTGTTATTCCAGAGCAGTCAGAAGCCTAGGCTGTTTGCGCTCCTGAGCAAGTGATTTGGCAGTGAACCGGGACTGTCAAGTGTAAAAGAAGAACAATGTGCTGCTTCAGTACTTTGCCATAAAGGGCTATTCTGGTTTTCTCATAGAATATAGCCCCTGAAAAAAAAGACTTAGAGCTCCCTAGTTGGGGCTAGGTTATTGTGTTCCATTCGCAGCTTGGATGTTCTCAGCCAAGAAGAAAGCAAGCTCCTTTTTTACTTTTAGGATCTGGGGAATCTCCAGTATTGGAACTTTAGGTTATTATATTTTACTGCCATCTGGATTTATTTATTGTCAAGTAGGGGGTAGGACAACAGTTGTTCCTGCAGAAGGCTCTCACTAGCCTTTGTTCTTAAAATTGAGCTGCTAGAAGATATTTTGTAAAGCACATGTTCCCAAGCACTTTTCTCTATGGAAACTGTTGTTCTAACTTCCTGCTGATCACGTAGAAATTATTTCTTATGACTTAGTGTTCTGTTTGTTGTCTATAGATCTTTTGATCTTTTAAAAATCACTGAAGTAGTGGGCTGAAAGTTTGCTTTGGCATAACATAGAAACAAAGATGACCTACAGTTTTCTGAAGCAGTTATTGCTGGAGGCATTAATTCAGGTGTTGTTTTGACTACACCTGTTGCTTGGACCTACTAATTCAGGTGTGATTTTAATGACACCTGTTACTTGGATCTGCTTGGCAGGCTGACTTCTTAATGTCTGAGCATGTAGCTGTGTTGAAACTGGCCTAAATGAGGTTAACTGGAAAGAAGAGAGCTGCTGTTGACATGAAAGAGAGTTCTGCAGAGAGGTGAGTCAGCAGAGGTTTAAAACAAAACCATGACTTGCTGAGAAGTGCAAGTAGCAAACTGTGAAGTACATTTAATTAAATGCACGTGGGGGAGACTGCATGTAACAAGACAGAGTTGTATAGGGTTTAACAAAAACGTAAACAAAACCTTAGGAAAGAAACCAGTTGCTTTTTTAATCTTTGTTTCCTTACCTAGTTGCAATAAAATTTAAGAAAAGACAAGGAAAAAAAAAAAATCTTTTCTCTAATCTAGAAGGCTTTTAGGCTCATCTAGAGTTTCCTAAACCTGAAGCAACCCAAGACTCCCATTGTTGGGATAAGATGGGGAATGACAGTGCTACTAGCCAAGGCAGAAAGGTCATGCTTGGAAGCCTGACTGAGGCAGCATAAGCATGAATGTAACTCATTACTTGTATCTTTCATGATATAAAATGGGGGTTCTTGCAAATGTGATCTGTGTGTATTTCCAGTTGGGGCCAACAGATACCAGACTTAAACTGTTGTGATGTTACAGGTTAACAAAGGCTTTGGATACCAGGTAGGAAGGATTGCATTTTTTTTTTTTCCTGCCATTTGATACTGTTATGCCGTTAAATCCTTGACTTTTCATGTGAAGCCTTGAAGGATCCTGTGACACTGTTTTCTGGAACAGAGTCTGTGGCTGCTAGCATGATACAAATATTTTAAAAATGGAACATAGAGAGGCACATGCTATACTCATAGGATATTTTACTCTTCCTTCTTACTGGCTTTATCTTGACACCTTTTGAAGGTGAAGTTCTCTGCCAGTAAGATTGCTTTAACTTTAAAGGAAATCATACTGTTTGAGAACTGGCTTAAAGTAGACCTTGTCCTACCCAGCACAAAAATAACAGTGTTCTGCCCAGAATCAACTGAGTGTAGAAATGAATTGCCCATATAAAATTCATATGAATGTTTCTTTAGGAAACACTTTTCTTCACTTTTCACATAGCAGCAATGAATGTATAACAGGGGATCTGCTGGAAGAGGGTCTACATTTTACCTTTCTTTGCTGAAACATTTCTCCAGTTTGCTAAGGTGGTGGAATTCTTTAAGAGCTTTTTCTTTTTTAGTGGTGTCACATACATTAAATTAACCACCGAAGATACCAAAGAAGATTTTCCATGATCTGCGATCCAGATGTCACCTTTGTACCACTTCAGTTGTTCGAAGTTTTGTCTCTAGAGAGTAGAAAGAAAATCAGTTTTTTCAGAAAAAGTTTTGTCAAAGTGTCTTAATTGGACAGAGATTAAGGCTTTCCATGCCTTCTCCAGCTTCTGTGGTAATTTTTTTAGGCACACCATGACTTGCAATGTTGAACTAAGAAAAGTTGTAATTCCATGTAGGGTTCTCTGTTGTGTTTTCTTCAGTGACAATGGTGATTTGGCTGCTTGTGGTCAGAACTGAAAAGGTAAAGGCCTTTCGTAACAGAAAAAATTCTCAAACCATAGCTCCAGAAATAGTAGTTCTGCGTAGCAACCACAAAGTATGTGTATTCTACAAAGGAACCCCACAGGAAGAAGAAAGTCTCAGAACTGATCAGGTAATTCTGTTAACCTGGTGGAAATAGTTTGCTTTTACTTGGGTGCAGGACATACCTTGGGCTTTTATCCTATTCCTTAATTTTGTCTTGTACCTCTGTATGTTAGAGGCAAAATCTGTGTATTTTCTTAAGAAAAGTTAAACAAGACTTCCTATAAATTCAGTCTAGGAGTAGGGTGCATGACATGAGAAAGCATCTTTCATTGAATTTGATAGAAGTACTAAAAACTGCTTCTTCCCAGCATAATCTTGCGCCAAGATTATATCTAAACTAGAAAGGGAGTGTAACAAGATGGTATCTCTTTAAAGAATGGATGAAATTTCTCTAGTAAGATGAGCATTATTAACAGCACCACCTGGTGACTCTTGTAGCAATATTTCCTCATTAAATCGTAACAGATGAACCTGCCTCTTTGGGATAGGTGGCGTAGCTAATTCTCAGTTGTATAGGTTTGTCTGTAGTTTCTTGCTCACGTGTGACTAGTTGTTGATTTCGGTTTATTTGAGTAGGTTGATCTTGAATTCTTGCTAGTCTTAGACTTTCCAGAAAACCACTTGCTACTGTGAGCTTTTACAGCAATTAAAACCAGTCGTTAGCTAAAGATAGTTAACTCAAGGTAATTGCAAAATGTTTGAGGAGGAAGGGATCATATCAGCTTTCACAAGAAGTAGAGATGAACAGTTATCTCTAAAGTAAACTACTATGTGCTAACTGGCAATTTTTTAACTCTATAGGTTAGATTTTGGTTTGAGTACTGTCCTCCTTCCCCCTGCCCCAGGGCTTCTTTTGTGGAAGGGCTCTAGCTGTTAGTTTTGATTATAATAACCCGTTCACAACACAGTGGAAGCTGACTTGCTTAGTGCAAGCTCAGATACTAGATAGCTATCAGATACTGCTTCTAACATAGATAGGATTCTAATAAAATATTTCAGGCTTATGAAAATAAGAAATAAAATATTTCAGGCAATGTGTCTGTTACTTTTATCACATCTCCATGGAGTTGCTTTATGAGCTTTGAGCTCATATCAGCTGTGGATTGAAACAGGAGCATTAAGAGCAAGTTGAACCTGGCATGCTGGCTGGTTACTTGGAAGATCGTTTTACTACAAGGACCCATAATTGCAAAGAAGAAAGTTGAAGTTTCTTGGAAGTATTGTAGTGACAGCAGGGAATGAAGAGTAAGATTTCTTTTCTGCTTTTCCTGGTATGCTTTTCTTTTGTTGTCCTGAAGAAACATGAAAAGGACATGTGTGACCTGGCTTGGCAGGAATAACCAGGGCCCAGTGAAGTCACATCACTGGTCCCCACAAGGAGGGTCAGTGCATGTGTAGAAAAGCCAAGAGAGAAGCATGTCATCAGCATTCCATTTATTCCTAATGAAGCAAGGGAATCACGGAGCGGCTGCATAAGAACTGCAAAATCTGCAGTTATGTTGCTACAGCAGTTTCCCAAGAGACTAATTGAAAGAAGCAATACTTTGGACTTCAGTGATTTAAAAGGCTGTAGTTCCCTGTAGTTGTTCAGTGGAAATGGCCATAATAAAGGAGATATGAAAACTACAAGAAAACAGTCTTGCAACCTCTTTAAAGATGGTTTTGAATTCGAATTGAAACAGGGCAATCAGACTAAACAACCTCTGGGATCTAAGATTTAATGTTTTCTTAAAGTAATTGTATGATAACCTGTACTAGACGATTGATAGCATGTGAGAGAGAAAAGACTTCTGTCCTTCTGAAGATAGGCCTACTCTTGGTTTGTAGGACTGACTTAGTATTACACTGGAAGAAGAGACGTTCAGAGGAGGTCATGCAAATGGCTCTGGCTTTACTTGTGCTTAACTGAGATACGTTTAGAAAATCAGACCTAATAATGCGATATACTAGTTGAATGATGTGGGTATTTTTTAGTGTGTTGTTTTTTTTTTTTTTTTTTCCCCCTCACAAACATGGGTCTCAGCATAGGATTTGTTTTATTTATTTTAATCTTCAGAGAAGGAGACAGTTATAGATGACACTTAAGTTGTCCCTAATTCTAGCAAAGAATGATCATCTTGAATTTCTACTGACAAGTGCATGGAATTGATAATTGTGCATGACTAATTTCATGGTCAGCTTCTTGCTTGATTTTAGCTGCTTCTTGTTGTTGTCCTATTACTGTGGAAAGAATGAAAGCATCTAAAATAGACAAAAAAAAAAAAAAAAGGAAGGAGTGAGAGCAAATGTTGTGTCTGTGCCCTTAACCCGTGGAAATCCCTCTAGGAGTCTTGTAAATGAAAAATACTAATTGACTATCTAACAGCATCCAAAATTCTGAGGAGAAATACCTTTGGGTATACTTCTGACTGCTTATGCCTAAATTTATTTGGACTAACTCCTAAATTTCTTCAGACTACTAATTTATGTGACAATATTCAATTCTAATTCAATTTTTAAACTATGTGTGTTGGGCTATGAGGTACAGTGTGAGCTGGTACAGTGCTTGGACAGACATTTAATAAGAAGTGCTCCTTGCTCCCAGTAGAAAAAGGAGCAGACATGCAAGGCAGTATTATAGATGAACAGACTTTCTTCAGGGATATCTAGACGTGTGTAGGCATTTAGTCCTTTTTGCTTACTACAAAAAGGATGCAAATTTCTTTCCCTCCCCCAGACTGCATGCTGAATAATATCCTCAAAACTGAATTTAAATTTAAAATTTGTGGAATCTCTTGCACTTTATTTTGACACAAAGCTGATGGTGCTAGCTAGAAGGAAACTTCTTAAAGAACTTAGCTTGTACAGTGAAATTCCCCAGCAGCACTACTATGATTCAATGCACATGGCACTCGTGCTGCTGTTCTCCAGTAACCTTCCATCTAGAAACAGCAGGCACTGCTGAAGCACTTCAGTCCTTGGCTTTTCTGCAAGAGAGACAATGACTTTTGCAGACAGGGGATGGCACTGTTGCACTGTAGCTCCTCAGCCTTCTATCCAAAATGTCTCTATAAAAAGGGCTTGGTATTTACCAGGAAGAGAGCAGATGAACCAGACACATTACTGTAAGATTCTCTTGAAATAGTTCTGCACAAAATATTAAATTCGAGTTACAAGGAATTTTATATTTTGATAAAACCCCCAAAGAATGTGTTACTATGCATCTAAATTGGATGTTAACAGTATACATAGTTTAGGGCACTCTTATTTATTTTAGATTTAAAATGAAACACCTGTGTGAAGCTCTGAGAAATCATTAATATTACAATAAACTCTCAGCACCATGGCAGTAATAATTTCAATAAGAATTAAACCAGCAAGCACTTAAAGAAACTCCTTTCTAACTTCCTTTTATTCTGGAAAATGCGGACTTCCTTTCTCTGAAGCCTTAATGTACTGTTGCCTTCTGCAGTTCAGTCAGAAGTTCCCTAGAGCATGGGGTCAGTTCTGCAAGGTGCCCGGTCCGCATAGGCAGGCACATATGTGGTGGGTGTGGAAGAAGCATTCAGCTTGCTCATTGTCTTGGCTCACCACTTGTAGGAACATGGCAGATGGATCAAAATTACTTCTTTTGAAGGATGGACTTTGGTCATGTAAGGCAGTATAGACCTTGATCAGCACCTTCAACTTTAGCTGCTAGTTGTGTGCCATCAGAGCTCTTAGTTGAACACTGGTATCAGCATGTGGCAGGGAGGTATCTGACTCTTCTGTCATGCGATGGTTCTCAGATGGAGTCCCATCTGGGACATGCTGTTAACGAACTCAGTCGTGAGGTGGTGAAAGTATAGGTAATGATAGGCAAGTCAAAATACAGATGGTAGGAAAAGCTGACCAGGCTGTTGCTGACATGTGATGGCTGAAATTATCTCACCCTTTTCTTGGAGGAATCTGGCTGTCTTCTACCAGTCCACTGTGACTCCCTTAGTTCTACCTGCCTCTCTGTTTCAGCAAGGCATGGACACTAGTCCTGAGCTAAACTGTGCCAGTCGATGAGGTAAAGCTGTACAGCTGACGTGAGTCAGTACATGAAAACCACAGACATTTGTGTTTCTTGCCTAGGCCCCTTGTCACTGACCAGACACTTCACACTGGTGGTGTGAAAGTAGTGGGGAGAAAAAACCTGTCATGTCTGTGACTATCAGCAGAAACATCTGCAGTGAAAAGAATGAAACCTCTCAAAAGAGAAGTTAAACTGTAACAAAGACTTTCTCTCTCTCCTTTAAAAAACAAAACAACAAACAAAAAACCCTCCCCTGAAAACACGACTGAGTCAACCGAAACAATCTGTGTGGTATGACCTCATATAGCCTTTTTAGGAAGAGGGGAGGGAAAAGATACAGATGATTTTGGTCAGACCATTTCATTTGGCACTGCACTTTAAAAAAAAAAAAAAAAATTCAACATGACATTTTAGTTTCAAAAGAAAATACAAAATGTTCACTATGCTTAATTCTGGGACATAACCAACTTTACTCAAATTGAACCGACCTCTCCCCATCCCCATGCTTCCTGCCAGCTGTGGGAAGAACTGAAAGAGAGAGCAGCTTTCCAGGAGCTTAGGACAGGCCCTGTTGCCTCCTGCTGAAGTGTGTAGGTGACTCAACTCTGAGGCCTTCCTACTCTGAGGAAGTAGATTTATTTTCTGGAGAAGATAGAATAGAGATAACCTGTTTGCTTCCATGACAGTATCAAAGGGAGCCAATCAAGCTAATAAGAGCAGCATTATTATAAGGTGTCTGATTCTCACCCATCATTAGAAAGAAATAATTAATTAAGAATTCTTTTGGCTTATTCTGTGTCTAGACCTAGATTACAAGGGTCAATGGCAAGGAAGGCATATATATGCTAAGAGCCATCTCACTGTCTGCCTTAGAAAACAGGAGATCAGATGCTGGCTAGTTATGATACTCTGGTGATGACTCCTGAAGTATGCATCTTTCAAAACTATATTCAACCCGGTTTTCTGTAATGTTGCTGATTTTCATTGCTAGCCAGGAGTTTGATGGTTTTCTTTAGGACTCCTTTAGAAAGAGGTTACATAGGTCTAGCAGAAAAGGTGTTGAACTGTTTTTTTTCTAGCACTCCTTGAAAGTGAGTGAGCTGGGAACTGGCTGGAATAGGCCAAGGGCCAGCAGAGTAGCCAGGGAGCTGTCTTAAAAGATTCCTCATCTACCTACTGGCCATGCAGTGCCACCACAATCATGTTTGCGTGGTAGCCTGGAAATATTAATAGCATGAACAGAAATACATTAAAAATGTCCCAGCTTTGTTCCATTTGGGGGCTTGCACAGTAGAAGTAGTATTCTTTCAGGTGCTTTCTCAGACAGAGTTTTTTTCATTCTACTTATTTTTTTGGTTTGTTTTTTGAACTTGGAAAAATCTTCCTCAAAAAATATGTTGGAGCAACGTAATTTCTCCCCTTGAAAGATTCACCTGATCATGCCATGTGTGTTTTTCTGTGTTGTTATGTGATGACTCTTTCCTGGGA
This sequence comes from Patagioenas fasciata, assembly GCF_037038585.1. NCBI lineage: Eukaryota > Metazoa > Chordata > Aves > Columbiformes > Columbidae > Patagioenas > Patagioenas fasciata. Next base: position 13,544,564 of record NC_092527.1, on the reverse strand, counting down.
ATTAGGAATGGGGAAAGTGAACCTTTAAAGATAGAAGCACTATAAAAAAATTATTTCATTTCAGGTAAATGGCTGATCACCAATGATGGTGATTTAACTTGAAACAGGTAAAGCTAAACTGGAAAAATAATTAAAATTATATTGTAAACCTAATAACACTGCAGTAATATAGGAATAAAGTGGAGGAATTTAGAGGTACAAATTAGTTTTCTGCATTTGTAGTGTCACCACTTTTTGATAGATAGAACATGATTAAAAACAGAGATATCGTTACTTCAATTTCAGATAGGGGAAACAAATGCACAGGTGTTGAATGACTTCTTCAAGTTTACCCACTGCATTCCTGTCAAGACCAGGCCTCCTAGTAATATTAGAGTATAACATCACCTCAGGAAGTTAAAGAAGAGCTAAACATTCTCACTTTAAAAAAATATCTTGACCTAGAAATTCAAATTGACTGTATGTGTTGGAATGTGTTTAATGGAATGTCATGCAAAACTCCAAGTGTTCTGCATTAAGAAAAAGCCAAGGTACTTGAACATGGCATTGTTCCTCCCACCCCCTTTTTTTCCCCCCTGATAACAAAGACTTGTTTCTGAAACATCCTATTGGAGCCCCAAATATCTTCAGTGAATTTCTGCCTACCATTCATGATGAGGAATGTCCGTTTGAAACTCATCTAGGATATGTGGCACTTTGCATTTCGTAGTGCTGCCGAAATTGGGCCTTGAGTCAAAATGTTGATGACCTACCATACACTGAAATGAAGCTGATGATGCATAAAGTGGTGAAATGTGTATTTCAATACTTAGCTGATGATGCATTATTTATTTTAAGGCTATTGAACTGTATAGTTGTAATAAGGTTTTGAAAAGCGGTTATGAAATGTCCTGATTGTATATCTGTCACGGCTAAAGATGAATCTGAACTCTGCAGATAAATATTGCTGGTTTCCAGTTGTTCAATATCCAAACTTGGTTCTGAATTGCTACAGTTGAGACATATATGTCATCACATGTATGCATGTATCTAATTACATACAGTATTCTATTACGAAGCATCCGGGTTTGGACTTAAAGATGTAAATTCTTGCAAAGCTCTGTTTGTATTGGGATTTTGGACAAAGACCTCATAAAATCACTATTGGAAGGTTAACTCTGACTTATTTATTCCTTACAGAGGGAATATTCACACAAACAAGATTAGATTGTAGATTTATGGATAAGTATTCAGAATTTTCCTTCCCAACATCCTTGTGTTAGTGTTGCCTCATCCATTTAAATGACAGACCTGAAATCTTAATATTTTTTCTTGCTCTGGAGGAAAATTCCTTTAAATTACATAGCATTTCTATGCAAGAAAACAAAATAAAGTACACTTACTTGAGAGACATCAGGTTTTTAAGCTCTGGGTCTGTGACTATGAAACCTAGCTTTTCATAACTTCTAGGACTTCACAGATCACTGAGTGCAGAACTGATGTTTCCTTGGGGAATGCAAGGCTTCCCTGCTGGGCTTCCCTGGAGGAGTTCATCCTAGCTTTCTGCCTAGGAGCTAGTGCAGCACATGGGGAAAGTCATACCTTTCTTTAAAGCATGTATTTGCTGCACAAGTCAGATATCTGAGGATAGTTTTTCAAATGATGTTCATTGAATAACAGAGTTTAAACTGTGCTTGCTAAACAGGCAAGTCAAAAATCCACTGGTACTGAGTACGTAATGGATAGAACCGGTTTTGGATGTGCTTTATGACTAGGAATAGTTATTTGATAATACAGCGTACTTTTACTATTAGAAAACAATCTATCAGTTGCACACCCCCCCTCCCCCCTTTTTTTTTAATTAGGAATTTTTTTACATTGTCTTCTGAAGTTGGTGGGTTTTGGTCGGGCTTTTTGTTGCTTGGTTGGTTGTGTGTGTGTGTGTGTGTGTGTGCCAACTGTATAATATGAAATTGGGGAATTAATTTAGGAATTCTTCATTAACTGTTTCACAGTGTGTCTGGTGTGGCCAGGCACTGGTGGACCGTAAGTCTACTTACTGCATCTAGATCCAAGAGTCATATAAAAATTTCTCTCTGTTTTCTAGGATTCCTGTTTGACCACTGTTATGGAAATTGTACTTCGTAACCTGTTAGATAATTTGTGTTGGTGCCTAAAGTACCTAAGGGTGTAAGGTGTTTTCCTTGTTAAACTATGTATCATAAATGAGAGGTCTATTTCAAGAAACTGGTTGAGTGATCTTGTTTGCTTCTCCCATTTGGTGATTTGGTATGTCAGCTGTCTGAAGGTATCAACAGAAACAAATGTTGCAACTATGTAACCGTGATTTAAACTTGTGAAAATAAAGTGTGGGTGGTGGCCACACTAGTACTGTTTTTCAGGAACACTTTTTTTGTGAAACGGTTACAGCCTGCAAATAAATAAGAGCCTTTTTTAAGCCACTTTACTATGAGCATTCATACTTTAAAAATAAGATGCATATTTCACTTCTTAAGATTGGAACTCAGTGCTTTAATTATCTTTTTATTCACCTTAGAGTGTTTGATCCACAGTTAATATTGCTTACACTAAAAGAAGAGAAGGACTTGACTTGTGTATTAAAGGTCATTGAGTTATAGAGGCCCATAATGAAACTGTCTTTGAGGATGATTAAAGATGCCAAGTAATAGTGACTGTCAGCACTGCTTGGGCTGCTAGATCCCTGCAGCCTTTCTATTGAGAGCAATGGATCAAAGGGAAAATTTACAGCAAAGTCACATTTTTCAAGCCGAGAGGTCTAAGGGATGGCAGGTTCCAAAGTGTAACATGCAGGGGCTGAAGGAAAGGGATGTGTGGGAAGGAAGTGTGTTAACCAGATGGCTCTGCTTTGCTGTTTTTGGGAGCCCTTGAAGGGAGTGAGGGAGAGATCACGGCAGCAAGTTTCTGCCTGAGCAGCATTTCAACCAAAAGGAGCTCTGTGTGTGATCTTCACTTCACTGGTTCAACTCGACAAGGCTCAAGGTATAACCTGTAAATAAACTCCCTTGTACTTTACTTTTCATCTTTCCAAGCACACTACTGTTGAATTGGACGCTCTGTATGGTGCTAATGGGGATTCTCTTTCTTTCTGGAAATGTACAAGCCCCTGTTTGCCTTTCCATTCAGATCAATCACAAATACAAATCCAATTTTTATAACTGTTTAATTACAGGGCTCCTGTTCATTAGAAGTTCCAGGCAATGGCAGCCATTCAGTATTTGGCTTGTTGATGTCTGTGTGCCCCTTGGTGACCTTTAGAGCAATTTAATTAAAATGACCCAAATTACCTCTAGAGACCTGTCTCTCCAGGCTAAACATGGGGAGTATTGTCCTCTAGGGCTCCATTTAGGGAACTCTCTGTCTTGTTGAAGATAAAGCCTATGTGAATTCTAGCCTACCGCAAAAGCACAAAATAAAATATAGGAATGAAAAGACGTTGTATAACCCGGAACTTCGTTCTAACAAACATACCACTAGTTACTACTGAAATACTCTGTGTTAAATACTCTGTGTTAAATGAGCAGCCTTTAATCTAACAAATGACAAGAGGGGAGAAAAAGGTATTATTAGCAGTCATAAGCTGTATATATTCTCCAAAGAAGTGAAAACATCTATTTGTGTTTCCTCTTAAAACAGATTTCAACATGAGGGTACCTTGATTATTTATGTGCTGCATCTAGAGATAACCACAAATCATTTTGGTGAGTTTAAACAAACTCTAAATAGTGGCATTTAAGTAAATTACAGGCAATGTTTTTCAAGTTTTGTTTTAGAGTTATTTGTGCCACCTGAAAGCATTTTAGTTCCTCATCTCAGCTCTTCCTGATATTATTCATTGCTCCTCTGCTCGTTAGTGCGTCACATTTCATAAGCTAAGCGAGGCTGCTGTGATTCCTGCCAACATAGTTTACTGAGTTGCCCTGGTGTACTGCTGGACTTGTCTGCCACCAGCTTAAGAATCTCGGAGTTTTGTAAGAATACTTCCTTGATAGTGGATTGCCCAGATGAACAGTATTATTTCCTTCATAAATCATCTGTAGGGCACAGATAGGTACTTCTCCATTCCTACTCCAAAAGCCACAGGTGATTTGCACTTAAGCTTGATCTTCTGGCCAAATTCCAGTGTTTTCTGTAAACTCTGTCTCTAAGAGGAAGGAGAACACTTGTTTTTTGGTGTGGTTTTTTTTTTTTTTTTTTTTTTTTTTGTTCTGGATGCGTCACTGAAAAGATCAACATTTGAAGTTGTTTGGTGCCCTTTCATGAAATGGCTATTTTTTTAAATTTTATTTTATTTTGCTCTTGATGGCTTTTCTTTGACAAAATCCAGGGTACAAGCAGCACATCATTCTTTGCATATCAAAAATGAAAATGCAAAATTATTGTCCAAACTTTTCAATTTCCCTGAAATACTTATGTCAACCTGTCTTAACACTGAGACTTGTGTTAAGCTTAACACAGCAACCCCACTTTTGGTAGAAATGCAGTGATTTCTACCATTTATCTAACCCCTGAGAGGGAAGTGAATCCTGTATTCTAGGATGGAAGGCACTATAATCCTGCTGGTTCAGACATCAGGCTGCTTTGTCGTTGTGCTGCAGAGAAATAGCAAAGACGACAGCTCCTGTCCCGGGCAGCTGGCACTTCCACTTATCTAAGAGGCTATGATAGAGGCACACAATGAAGAACTGTGGCAAGGCAGGGATGGAAGACTGAGGCAACAGCAGAGGCTGCAGCTGAGGTGAAAGCAACTGAAAGTGGAAACAGAAATTGTGTGTTGATATCCCAAAGAAACCGCTCAAGTGTAACTTGTCACTGGCAGTGCTCAGCTATTTCTTCCTGTGTTTGCTTGTCCTATGGGCAGCTTAACATTGACAGTTCCTGTTGGAGTCAGTAGTCCCAAACAGACCTTTGGCCAGTGATATGACACCCTCCAACTTTATGCTGATATGAATACACAGTGACCTATTTCAAAAAAGAACAAGGACAATTTCATTAATTGTATTAAAACCAACACTTGATGCTCAAAGGGAGACTATGCTCTGGATGTTCGGCCATTTGGTGCACTATTCATGTATAGAAGTCAATAACAGTCTAACTATAATACAGCTGATAGACTCCAATATTAGCCTTCTGTATAACTGCTTTATTTTCATGGTTAATATGTAAGAAAAAGAAATCTTTTAGGTACTGACAAATTTAAAGAAGATATATCCGATTCTACCTCTCTGCATTTTAAGGAAGGTTTTCTTTTTCGTGCCTGTGTTTTTGTTTTCTTTTCTTAAAGGAAAAGAGTAGTTGCTGTTTTGCCTGTAGTTGTTTTGGACCTCTGTGAGCTTCTCTCATGATACACCTTCTCTTGTGGAGATCAAAGGATAAAATAACTTCTATCACATTTGTGGATCATTTCAATATATAATTTTGTGTGTGATATGCTATTTGAATAACTGATCAAAATCGATTATATGAAAGTGTAGATTGCTTTTAAAATAGATTAGAATAAGAAAATGGGAGATACACTATTCAGAGTATCTATCCACCTTGCTTCTTGATGTTTAATGGCTTAACATCTTATAACCAAAGGCTTTAGTGTTATGTATTGTAGGATTATCAACACTGCTGAACTGCAGCTCCTGAAGTCAGAAATCCTATGCGTTAAAAAGAAATCAACAGATGGAATTTTGTAAACCCTGTGTTTCATTGTCCTATAGAGATTAACAAACGCATAATGAGCACCCAGCAAAAATAATATTCGTTCTCTGTTAACTATTTTATTTATCATAAGCAAGCTACTGATACTTTTAATTTTTTTACTTCTTGCTGGTAACTCTGTAAGGTATATGGTGTTATTATCACAAGGCTGTGCTCATCTGTGAGTTAGCATTTCAAGTCAGACAATGAGAATGCAAGTGACACCTATTTTTTTTTTTGTCATCTGCTAATCATATTCCTGTAATATCCATATACTTGCATTATGATTATGTTGTAGTTTATAATAAGGATGGATTTCAAACAGTTGGAAATCAGATTTTCTTTTTCTAGAAGGGAGGGTGGTAACTGGCAATTAGGTTTAACATAAGTCTTAGTTGAAAGGAGGTGAAAGAAATTGCTTTTAAAATAATAATAATGCCAGGTAGATGGAGGTTGCTTATGGATGGTATAACCAGCTGTGCAGGAGAAATGTCAAAAGATGGTTATGTGAGCATTTGGAATGTAGAAAAATCAGTCTAAAAGTGTGTTACATAAACCCTGTAGATTTTATTATGATGTTGTCTTAAGACTATTATCCTGTATCCTGCCATTATGAGATTCTTCCTGTTGTAAAGTTGCTCTACCTTCTCTCATATAACTTCCTTAATGTTATTTATTGCCTTTTGTAGAAAGAAAGCAGTGTGTTGCTTTTAGTCATGTAAGAAGTAATAAGCTAAACCATCTTGTTAAAAGAAAATAGATTCACAAATCAAAAGAAGGCTTTGGAACAGAGAAGGTATTAAAGATAAAAGAATCCTTATTATTCAGTACATTTTCTTTCTTTGTGATTTGAAGTCCTGAAAACTTATTTGAGGCTTTGTTATTCCTCCATCCATGTCAAGTTTTTGGTGTTTCATCAGCAGTTCCTAGTGATTCCTTGGCAAGGTTCATCTTTCCTAAGGTCATCTGAGACTTCCTCACCTCAGGAAGGACGATGATGCCCACCAACATTTATTTTGGCTTGTGGCATTCTGCGGTTGATTTTTACATTAAGAGAGTGGTACTTATTTGCAAAGTTGTTATATCTTTATTCCAGAAAATCCTTATTTTGTAAGGAAAATTGATTGCAAACATACAACAGGAAGATTTTTTTCTTTTGTGAATTGTTCTGCGCTGTTTGTCAGCAGATGATGTAATGAAAGGAATAAAATTGCCTCTTTGTCTTAATGAGGAGTGAGACCAGCAGCGTGATCATAGTTTCATTAGTAGCTGTTCGTCTATTAGTCAAAATGCATAAACTATGATTATAGAACTGAGATTTGGACTTGTGGCCATGAATAGCTATTTATGGGTGAAACTTGAGCTTCCACCACAGTTTTTGTGGTGCAGCTGCTCTGCTGCAGTAGGCTGGTCCTGAGAACTGTGTTGGCTTCTCTGGATCCCTCCTTAGAGCCAGAGATAGTGCCATGGCTGTGGAGGAGGGCAGGTCTGTGTTAAACCAACCAGCATAGTGCTGGGGAGAAGAAACAGTCCAAAGCCTGGGCCTAAAGCTGCCCTGGAATGAGCTCACAGACTCAGTACTTGCACAGTCAACCAGTTGGATGCCCTTGTCTGTGAGGGTGATCATTCATTCCTAAACAAGGAATTGATTTTTTTTTTAAGGTTCCTGTTGTCCTTCTAGAGCAATGACAACAGAATCTAGTCTCCTATGTTGAACTTACACATTGTTATCAAAGTACTAGAGGCAGCCACACTTTTTGCAAGAGTATTTCTAATAAAGTTTTCACTGGTGGTAAATGGAGACATGAAAAATTGAGCTACTGCTAAGAAGTCAGCCTGGAGAAATTTCATGCATTTTAAGCTGGCCAAGGTTTTGTGGATATTGTGTGAGCTGGAGACCAAGAAATAAGGCATTAGAAAGGTGAGCTCTTAATTTTTATATCTTCTTTCTAGAGGGAGACCTATATGTTTTAGTCTTCTACCTAGTTTTGTAAAAATGGGGAAAGGCTTGGATGATTGCAGTGTATGTGTGTGTTTCAGTTACTTTTCCACCTCTTCTTCAAGAGTTTAAAATTTTAATAACCCAACCCAAACCTAAGTTCCATGACAATGGACATGCAGGTAGAGAAAAGAGGCCAAAATGAATAATCCTGTTGAGAGAAGGTGACAGTGTAAGTTCATAAAACAGTCTTGTGAAGTTCTGTTCCATACAAAATTAGATGTTGTGTTAGTGGGTGTGTGGACAGACCACCTCAAAAAGTTTCCTAAGAAGAAATGTAAACACTTTAGTGAATCAGTAGATATTGAGGACTAAGCAGTAAAGCTGAAAAGCTACTGTTGAAGATCATATTTTGGTTACTGTACAAGAAGAATTAACACTGTGCAGTAGTATATGATAACAGTGAAGAATAAGTGGGAAGAGACATAGCTGTGAAGTCCAGTAAGCACAGCCTCTCTGGTCAAGAGCCAGGGGATGCCACCCCAGTGTCATGAAACTTCTCTTGGCTTGAGTTTGAGGTCACACCTGCTGCTCTCCATTTGGCTTTGTTTCTTCACCTGTATTTTATTGTCTCTTGATATCTTAAACAGTACACTCAGCAATAGCTGATGCTCCTCAGCAGTGTGGTTTATGAACCACATACAAGCGAGTGCTGGCTGGGGCTTCATGCTGAAAAGGACCTGAATCTTCCTCTAAATCCTTTCTGTAAGCATTAAGCCAAAGCAATTCATTCTTTTTTCCTGTGGGCTAGAAAGCTTATTCTTCTTGTGAGCTGATTTGGTTATCTGTTGCTGTATTAATTTAGTGATCTGATCCTTTGAACCTATTGATTTAATTGTAACTGTTCACTCAATTTTGTTCATTGTATTATTCCATCTTTAATTAGTTTAGTAAAACTGTATAGTGAATCATCTTAGCGCAGCTATAGTTATTTTTTTTTTCTTATTCAACCTTGAAATGAAATCCATAAATGAACAGAATGGATTTATTCCACTATGTTGCAACAAGATGAGCTTAAGGTTACAGAAACTAACATGAGAAATTCGTTTGCCTCTCAGTTTTGTTTCCTCACCAGTGTTCAAGAGTGCCTTTTAGTCTCAGACGGTATCCGGAATCTGTTTCACCTCTGTAAGCAATATAAAGTTTGATTGTGTGCTAATGGAAAATCGTTTGAGCTGGTGTGTTGCCACCTTCATCAAGAGAAGGGTGTTTTCCTCCTGTGCAGGGAAAATCACATGATTCACTCCTAACTGCAGATAGTGAGAACTTCTGCTCTAGTGTTTAGAAGTCTAAATAGAAGAAATCATTCACTATGTTTTTAAAATGCAGCTTCTCAGGCTGTATTGACCAGTGGCAACCACTGGTAGAATTGAACAGACAGGTTACTGCCACTGAAAGTGAGAGAAGTGATGGATTTGTGCCTGTGTACCTGGTTAGCAGGTGTCATGTAGGAACCACGCATACAGCTGAACCGGGAGCGGGGCAGGGCTTGCGCTTTCCATCTCTTTAACGCTGTTGTGCAAATTTCTAGGGCTGTTCTCCATCTAGTGGCAGTTGGCCCTATGATTGACCTACACAGGCAGGGTATGTATCCGCATAATGGAGACTTTTGATCCTCTGTTTTTCACTACTAACGATTTAGATAAATATGATATGAGTGCCTGACTGGGTGATGATTTGTGACTTAGAAGGACCTGATAGATTTTTATTTCTGCCCATGTAGTTTTGCAGTCAGGCAGTGATGTGGGTGGGTGGGCAAAAAGGAAAGGAACGATGTCACTGATGGAGGGCTTCAGCTTCCAGGGCCAGAAATGCTGCTGCTGAAAACAATACTGAGGCCAGATTAAAAAGCAAAGTTACTCATCCCAGATTATTACACAAAATCCATCTATACATACCCAGTTTCACTTTGGACAGGGAAGAGGAAAAAAATCTTTGTTACTAATATATGTCAAGCATTGCCAAGAATTTGTTGAACTGGGTGTCTGGGGCATGCTGGGATGAAAAGAAAAACACTTGTGGAAAAGAATGTTGGTTAAATCAAGTGCTGCACCTAATAATTACATATGCTTGTCAGATTTTAAGAAAACAAAGTTGTGGGTTTTGTTATCTTAAATAGATGAGAGGATATAACTTTGAATTGAGAAAGTTACCAGTAGCCTGGATTTGCAGGGATATGTTTTATTATAATGGTTCCTCACTATAATAGCATTTCTCTTCAATGTGGAATTAGAGAAAGGTAGAAGTTCACTAAAAGGTGTCTGTAATGTATTTATTAGGAGGCTTCTTCTATGTGTATAGTACTGTGCTGGTTTTGGATGGGATAGAGTTAATTTTCTTTATAGTAGCTAGTATGGTGCTCTGTTTTGGATTTGTGCTGGAAACAGTGCTGATAAGACAGGGATGTTCTAGTTACTGCTAAGCAGCGCTTGCATTGAGCCAAGGCATTTTCTGCTCCTCACAGCCCCCAACGGTGAGTGGGCTGGGGATGCACAAGTAGCTGGGAGGGGACACAGCCAGGATAGCTGACCCCAACTGACCAAGGGGTATTCCACACTGTATGTCATCAGGCTCTGCAACAGAAAGTTGGGGGAAGAAGAGGGAAGGGAGGTGTATGTTTGGAGTGATGGTTTTTGTCTTCCCAAGTAACTGCTCTATGTGCTGGAGCTCAGCTTACCTGGAGATGGCTGAACACCTGCCTACCCATGGGAGGTGGTAAGCAAATCCCTTGTTTTGCTTTGCTTGTGTAGCTGTTGCTTTACCTATCAAACTGTCTCAATCCACAAGTTTTCTCACTTTTACCCTTCAGATTCTCTCCCCCATCCCACCAGGGGAAGTGAGCAAGCAGATGGGTGGTGCTCAGTTGCCAGCTGGGGTTAAATAATGGCAAATGCAAAGGTGGTTGATAGCTAGTAAAAGAAACTTCCGAGCTTTCAAAAGAAATCCAGGTATGTAACAACAGTGGGAGAAGATTGAGTGGCCGAAGCAAAAGTGTCCAGAAGCTCTCCGCAGCATAGTAGTGCTGAGGGCAATTCCATTCTTCTGGGTGGAGAAAGGCTCTGAACAACCATGGCAGTGAAATGAGGGACCTGTGTAGAAGTGAGAATTTCACTGTAGTGATCCTAGGCCAATCTGCTTTTCTTCTCCCATGGTATGGAAATTTTGGTTTTGCCACATGCTGAGGGGAGAGTAAGTCACTATGTTGTGTAGACTGTTTCTAAATCAGATGCAGAAGGTTATCAGGGTTCAGGAGGACTATGGCACTTGTTGCTCTGTAAACCCTGTTAATCCAGTTGACATAGGTGAAGCAGGTGAAGCAGCTATGGCTTCTATTAATTTCTTAGGACTCATTTGCTCTTAATTAAGGGGAAATCCATGAATTCAGGTTGGAAAGAGAGGCTTGGAGTAAACAACAGGGCTTAAGGGTGGCAAATACTGCTCTGTCACCTATCTCTCCTAAGTGCATTTTACTTGGTAAATAATAGAAACTATGTGGAGTGATTGAATAATTTATGCATCTTCAGTTAGTGTTTCTATTGGATTTCTTTGAACCCTGACTGTAATTCTGCTGCTTGAGAAGGAAACCTGTCTTACTTAATGAGCTTGAGTCAGGTGATGGAGTTAAAGCTCTCTGAACAAACCACTGAGGAAAGTAAGGTATAATATATCCATAATTGTAAGTCCGTCAAAACCATAAGTGACTAATAGCAATTTGGAGGTAATGCTCCAAACAAGGCTCAGAAACCAAATCTTCCTTTATTGTAACACAAGTCATAAAGGTCAGTGTGTACTTCAGGTTTTTGTATTCCTGGTGTTTCTAAGTCCTGACAGGGAAAAAAGGGACTTTGTGGTAAGAAGAGTAAAAACTGACTTTTCTGGGGCTTTTTCCACAAACTATGTGGGAAAAAGGGTATTTAGCTACATGGATAACAGGTTTTGTGGATCTGCAGATAGAGTAGCACAGGTGAAGGCACTGATGCATTCAACAACCTTCCTGGCTGGAAGAAGCCAGAAAAGGGAAAGTATGGTCCTTGTGATTATTGCAAGAAATCCGTTTTGCAAATTGGGATTAAGCTGGCAAAGCAGTAAGAGAACTGGGAAATTTTTACCAACTTGGGAGCCATTGAGGATATGAGAACAAAAGCGCAATCTGCATAGAAATCTTGAAGAGGTATTTAACAGTTATTTTTGGAATGGAGTAAGCAGCATCCCAGGGAAACTGGTCAAGTAATGATATGGTGGTGATAAATCTGAAGGACTGCTTAGGAGCATGAAAATTTTGTCATAATTTTAGACCCTTGAGTATGTCATTTAAAATGTAGGTGCAAGGATATGCTTTGGGTTTGAGGTTGATTTTTTTTTTCCCCCTTCCCCCTACTGTGTATAATTTATTTAATGTAAAGTGCTCTCCCAAGAGTGGTTTGCTTAGTTGCTTGTAGACTCTTGCATGACTCAGAGCACTACGTGAAGAATCTGTCTCTGTTTCCAGGGAGCAGAAATCCCTACCTAAGTATGCTCTAAAAGGTCAAATTAAATTTAATAAATTTATCTTTCAGGAAAACAAGCATCGTGTGTGTGGGGAACACAACACCACCACAACAAAAAGGTTTTGCATTTAAAAAAAAAACTCTAAAGCATATTATAGTTGTGTGTGAAGTGCTAAAAGCTCATATTACTGAAGCCATACTGGTGTAAATCCTCAATACGTATTGAACTCAGTAGCTTTGCTCGTAATTCTATTATATAGTCTCTGAAGAAAGGAGAGCTGCTGGGAAATGCAATTCAAATTTGGTCTTAAAGTACTTATCTAAGGGCTGTATCCTGGCAGCATTTTTAAAATAAGAGTTGTAATCAATGCCATTGCTTAAAAATCAATGTTGCCTGGTATAGTCATGTGTGATAATACAGCACTGCAACAAACAAAGCTATTTCAATTGCACACTTACATTCAGCAGGATAGTATATAGCTGTAGTATAATATAGTGCTGTATGATGCAGCACATTTTAGATTGGAAGCATGATAGACTGTATTTAATGATATTATGAAGATACTGGAGAACCTGGGAGCTTTAGGCACTGCTGGTCAGTGAAATTTTGCAAGGATGCTGTGACAGGGACTGTGACTCATGGAGTGCTGGATGTTTAAAGTGGTGCCTGTTTTTTATCCTTCCTGCCCTTTGCATAAACCCTTTACTGCAATATCTCTGAGTTGTCAGAAGATCAGAAAAAGTGTTTGGGCCTCTTTATATTATTTTTCTCAGAACTTGTGAGTCAGGTATGTAGAGTAATAGTTTTGAGTTCATTTGTAATAGGAATCAATAAAAAGAGGACATTTTTTCCAGTGTTTTCAGGTGGTGTGTATCAGGATCTGAAGTTTTTTGGAGCTCTTAACTAATTAGTATTTTTTTCTCTGGCTTAAATATATATACAATGGCAATAACACCCAAACAGTGCTATGTGGAATGCTACAAAGCCATGTGGTCCCGGATTACCTATTTTGACTGGCCACACTATAAAGACTACTGCAAATGTATCTATGATATATGCTTATGTTTTCAACTGGGGCTGTGTAAATGGATAGATAGGTGGTGAAGGGATGAGGCACCACTAAGATGTGGCTTATGTGACTTAAGCCATTACAAAGGTTGTGAATGCCTGGTTGTGTTCACAAGCGGGTATGCTCATGGAAATAACCCCTTTTCAGGGAGCAGCAAAAAATGCCCACAGAAAATCAACCTGACATGAACAAACTTCTTGACCCAGGGAAATCTCAGTTGGAAAGCTGCTACTCCATTCATAGGCACAAACACCCTCTACAGCCTAGAGTTAGGAAACAGTGTGTTTTTCTTTTTCTCCCCCTTTCTCACCAGGCCATATGGAAATATTTCAAGGTGGTGTTTTTTTCCTCTCTCAAAAGATGTGTATATTCTTCCCCCGCTTCTTCCCCAACACCTAGTCATCAGGACACCCCTTCCTCTGGTGGGAGACCCAGTTCAGGTGCCTACTCTAGCAGAATTGAAGAAGTGACTGGAATGTAAGTAAGAGCTTGTAGTTATGGCTGGGCTTGTGTCTAGAACTTCTCTTATCTATCTTCTGCTTCCCCCTCTGTCCCCCCACATCACTCCCCTGGTTAAAAAATTGTAAGACCAAAATCATTAGACAGCTGAAGTCCTGTCACTCAGGCCAGCAATGGATCTTGGATACTGAACGTTTCCATCTAGACTCAGCTACATGGAATGGACTGGTCCCAAGGACCACACAAAGCATTTTTTGTTTCAAGTTATTTTAAATATGAGAAAAATTTTCTAGTCTCTGTGTGTTTTACAACCTTGAAATTGCTTAAAATTACTGTTTGACCAGCCAAAACCAAACCTACCATGTTTCCCCTACACCTCCTGCATAAGTAGGACAGCTGACTGAGTGCAGTAACTGTGGAAAGGAACTTGATGTTCTTGTTCACCCTTAAATTGAGAACTGAATACAATGTTCATGCAACAGTCCACTCAATTAGTCATGAAATGAATCGGTGACTGTGGTGGGAATGGAGCCCAGGAATCATGGTCCCTCTGCTCCAATGGCTGGATTGCACTGCCTTAAAAGAATCCCCTGTTTTGAATTGGAAATTTAAGGAATACCATGATAATTGACCATACTGGTTGGCTTGTGGGTTGTTGTTGTTTTGTTTTGAGGTTTTTTGTGGTTTTGGTTTTTGTTTGGGTTTTTTGGTGTGTTGTGTGTGTGTTGGGTTTTTTGTGTTTTTCTTCTAAGAGACAAAAAGACAATAAGCACAGGCTTTGCTAGGACAAATTTTAAAGTCAGGCATACAATGAGAGTCAGGCTGATGTTTCTGTTATCAAGTCTTCATTTCATCCCTTCCTGGAAACATGAGTATGAATTATGAACTCCATGACTGGCAACCTTTTCCTGAAGAGAACACAGATCCCTGAGATAATATATTCTCTTCTGCTCTGTGTGTGTGACTGCCATTAATGCTAATGGAGTCACTGAAAAGGCAAATATGCCCTTGTTTGTACAAATGGCTGCGAAGTAGATGTTGTAAAAACACACTGCAAAAAAGAAAAACAAACAAAAAACAACAAAACAAACTAAAGCACTTCGTGACATAGCACTGCAAGTCAAAAGAGAGACCTTACCAGCTGGGAGAACTGGCTCATTGTGAGACAATCATTAAATATAATACAGTTTAGAATGGACTGTTGAGAAATACCAGGTTTTCTTAAAGATAAAACTACTTTCCACTTAGAGCACTTTCCATTGTGAGGCTTTTAAAGGACTCTGCACACACAAACTGCATCAGTATTTAGTGATGGTGAAGCACAGAGTTAGTGCAATTGAAAAGGTCCCTATTCTTTGCCTGAGGTGCAGCAAAGGGCAGTGTTCATGTTCCTGGCTTGTAGCAAAATCTTTCTGCTTACATCACTTCTCAGTGGAGTTTGCAGTGAAGTAGGAACAAACACAAGATCTGTTACCGTGTCTTGGCTGGAGGGCAAAACTTTTCAAATGTACGTGTTCAGACTTTTCTGGCTAACTGCTTCACCATGCAGCATCTTCTTCTTTAGTGGTTTTGCTACTGTCTAGATGGGTAAAGTGAGAAGTAGCAAGAATATGACTTTTCCAGAGTCTTCAGCCAACTTAAGTGAACTGCAGGATAACTTCTAGTAACTTGTTTTTTCCTCTGGCTGACATGCCCCCCTGCAGGTTCAATCAATTCTAGCAAGCAAGGACATATTCTTATGGTCAATTGTTGATAAAATTTATAGAAGTGGGAGTACTGGGAAATGTATTGACAATGATGTGTCTATATGATGCAGGTATCATTCTTGGCCTATGATGACCTGAGAAAGTGTGAGATCAGTTGGCATGTATTTATGTGACTACATGAGTAATGCGATCTGGCAGTGTTCTTGTTTTGGTTTTCCTTCTTGGATTTGCTTGTCTCTGTGGGCTGCTGTGATGGCAGAGGACAGCTGTCCTAGAGATGTCTCGTCATCTGTAATAGGCAGCTCATTGAACAGCTCATGAGACTGGTCAGTGTGTACAATGTGGGTGGATCAATAAGAGGCACGCAAGATGTTTGGGAATAACTTTGTAGCCAATTGGATGATGGATGCCATATCCTTTCAAGTCTCTTGTCTGCCTTAACATCTGGGAGCAGAAGCTGCCCTGGAGAGGATTTTATCTGTTTGGTGGAGAACTGTGTAAATCCCACGCCCCCTGCCCCCAGGATGAGTGCCAGTGAAATTAGTTCAGAGATTATCTTGATATGGCTACTATTAGATTAGGAATAATTAACAAAGGAGCTCGCATCGTTGTATATCTGCACTGTCATGAAGATGGTAACCATGCCTACTTTACTCCCATTCCAAGGAAAAAGAAAAAGATCCCTGCTCAGAAAAACAAGCTTAGAGAAGTTAGCCTTTTCCAGTCAGTGTCCAGTGGATGTAATGACAAAGAGCTTGCTTAGCAGTGAAGGAGAAAGGGTTTTTCCGGTAATTATGAGTTACACTGGTATCCCAAATGGTGATGACGAAGGATTCTTTGCCCATCTGTGTGTTAGAGCTGTCTATAAAATACTTAATTGTGGTACTAAAATGTTGTGAACAAACAGATTCTTTTTGAGTTTCTTCTGAATCGAAGTGTTAATCTCTATCTTGGCATTTATGTTTAATTAAGTTTACCAACACTTGTAAATTTACCAACACAGTTTGCCTCAAACTACATTAAGAGTGTATTCACACAACTATGAAAATGTTGGAGGGTGGAAAAACCTATATAGGCCCTTGTCTCTTGTAAAGAAAATGCCTGTTTAAGGAAAATAGAAATAGAGGACTAGAGAAGTAAATATGAATCTTACCAAAATGCAAAAGATATTGAACTCATGCAATTAAGCAAACATAAGGATGAATTAAATCAGATTTAGGCTGTGTGTACTCTACTGAATTACATCAGGTAAAAATCTGGAAATAATAGTGTTTGGCTTATTTATGGCATTTTAAAAGGCATGTCAACCCAAATAAAATGTTGACTGTAGCCAAGTTTTGGATCGTTAGTAGGCACACAACAAATTAATCAAGAATGTTGACTGTCCCACAAAGAACTCTACAATTCAACAACCTCTTCTTGCAGAGAGACTCTAGTCCATTTACTCCTGGAACATTATCATGCTATACTATCAACCATGACAGGAGAAAAGAAAGTTCCAATAAGCTAAAGAAAGCTTCAATAAAACAACTGATATCTCAGGCTGTCACCACAGGAGAATGGCAATCAAATGACTTTTTAAAAGGAAGCATCCATAAAGTATGTTAGAAATGTATAGTAGGTCTGAGGTTTTTTTGCATTACTATTTCCAAAGAGAAACAGAACTGTTAAATTTCTTATTCTAAAATGCAAAGAAATTTGACTTTTTTTTTTTTTTCCTTTGTGAGTGTGTGTGTGTGTATGTGTTAGCCTTAGGCATCTTGGCTGTTGGGGAAGGAGGGTGAGAATGTTACTATGTTGGGTTTTAGAATATTTTGGTTATTTTCTGTTTTAGTTTTTTCAACTCCATAGACTGAGCAGCTAACAATTGGAGATAATTTACTGTGTCTTTATACCTGTATAACTGACACAGAGGAGGAGTTCCATTCACTTTCAGAGGGAATAATAATCATTGCTACATGTAAGCACATAGACATATATACACACATACTTTAGAGGCTAGCCCTTACCTTAGCTGGGTGTGAATGCATGGGGGCCATTGTGGTTTAGGTGGATTAGAGAATCACCACCACCCCTCTCGCCTTCCTAGAAATAAAGATTCTTGAGAAAACTCTAAAGAGTTTCTCTTCTTTGGAGAAGATTATTTCCCCGGTCTAAGCTACCCAGACTGTTGAGTCTCTTTTCTCTTCTTACCCTTCCTAAACAAGAACCATAATTTCCCTCCAGTGCTTCTCTCACTGTTTTAAGCACTCAACGTTGTCTCAATTTTTATGTGAGGAAGCCTCAGCTTAGCTATAGTGAATGGGTGGAAGTTAGGAGAAGACAGGACAAATGCTGAATCTTAAAGCACTCAATTTATTCTGAGCACAGGCTAGGATATGATAAAAGTCTCAGTGTTCTGGTCTTGCAGAGCTCCTGCTTATGAAGACTTTGTAAATGCTCAGTAAACATGGGGTGGCTTTCCAGATCCAGGCATATCCTGAAGCCCTAGTTCTTCTGGTGATGTCTGTCAAAATGTTCCTAGTTCTTGGTGTGGCAGCACAAGGGGACAAAGCCCTGGGCACAAGGCTCTGAGCGTGGCACTGCACAAACCTTTCAGCTCACCTTTCTAGAATATTCTATATTTCTAATCGCAATGTAATTTTTTGAACCTTACTCAAGCTGTTCTCCTGTGATAGCGAAACCCATTTGGTACAGGTTTCATACCACGTTCATTCTGACGACAGAAATAAGCTGAGCAATAGCTCATGATAGGTTAGCTCAAAATCACCACAGTGGTTTGCAAAGGTAATAGAGCTGTTAGGGATGCGTAGAATTGCATCTGTTGCTACAGAGTTGAACTTTGAATAGTGACTGTCACTTAAGTTGGATGTTTACCTTGCACATTTCTAGTAAGATGTCATTCTTCCACTGGTACTATAAATCCAATGGTACCTTATAAAATGATGTGTAATGAGTTGTCCCCTACACAATGATGATGAATGATCATGGCAACTTATAACATTCTTAATATGCAAATGTTGGCAAATAGATTAGCTTTTTAGTGCCAACGACTGCATCTAAACAATGTACACCCACCACAAAATGTCAGCACTCTTCTGACCGTGAACAATGAATGGCAAAATAGAAATGAGCTCTCTCATTTCTACTGCGCTTAGAAATGCGACATCGATGGTTTTTTGAAAGGAAGGAAGGAAATAATAGCGGAAGTGTTAAGTGCTATGAAAACCAAGCCAAAGTTGAAGTTTGTTTGGTGGGGTTTTTTTGTTTGTTTGTTTTTGTTTTATGGATTTTTGGTGTTTTGGTTTGGTGTGGTTTTTTTTCTTTTCTTTTTTTTTTTTTTTTTTTCTCTTTTAAGGAGTGGAAGGGAAGGAGAAAATAAGATAGTGCAGATAATGGGAAAGAAAAGGTAATGCAGCCTGACTTAAATCAGGTTTAAAACCAGAAACCATGAAGTTTTGATGCTGCAACTCTCCATTTTGCAGAGATGCTACTGAAGTTGCAGTTCTTCTCTTTGGTGTAGTGGATCCAGTCAGGTGTCGTTGCCCTTTGCATGTTACAAATCAGGTTTTATGACATTTGGGATTTCTTCTAGGCATTTTCCTCATCTGTTGTTGTCCTCTGGCTGTGACAAATAGCCTTCTGCCCTTTTGGGGGCCTGTTTCACTTGGTCTGTTTTACAGTATTCTGGGCTCCTGTGTGTTCCCGTCTCCCCTTGGCTGGAACTGGATCCTTTCATGCATGTAGAGTATTTACTCATGGATTTCACAGGAAATTTTGTAACTTGTCCAGTTGACTGAGCTTGGATTTTTAATATTTTTATATTACTATTTTACTATTATTAAAATAGCAGCCAGAGGCATCCCAGCTGAGGTACAAGCTGTACAAAGTTTAGAGGCAAGCCTGCTTCCGAATGCCTGGGGTGTGACCGATGGGTGTTTGGGTGCCTGCATAAATTGCGGGGTTAATAGCTGCATATTTCTACAGGTTTCGGACTAGGATGCCAAAGCACTTTTCAAACACAAATAAATTTAACCTCCTTTCCTCTATGGCAGTCAGAGATTGGTTATGTGGTAACAGTTCCCCCCTCTCCTATTCCCACACATGTACTTGTTACTGACATATATATGACTGTGGTCAATATAGGTGCTTAACTTTTTAAAGAGCCTGTGTAAGTCACTAAGTGCATATTGATTTGAAGCAAATGTAAATGAGAATTAATTTTGACTTGCTAACGTAGTCAAATAAGGAACATTTATATTGATCTTTGTCCCAGAAGCCAATTATCTGGATTAAGTGTTTTTATTATGTGAAATACAGTGTATAGTATATATCATTCTGCATTGATCAGTATGAAATTGCATATTTAAGACAGGGACTGTAAGTGTAGTTAACAATTGATTTATTTTTAAAAAGTGTATCTTGTTTTATTTAGCCCAGCTTATTCTTTGTTCAAAAGCTGTTCTTGTAAATACCACTGAATAGGAAGATGTTGACGCATGTGGATCAACAGGGATTCTTGTTCATATCACTTCCATTTCAGCTTCCTTCCCATTCACTCTGCTCCATCTCGACTGTGTTCCCTCACTCTTCTGCCTCCTCAGCCATTGTAAAGCTTATCTATATTTGCTGCTCCTTAGCATTAGGTGGGTTTTGGTGTACTGTGCTCCGCATGAAAAAAAGCATTTTCTATATTAAGTAAATACATTACACCAATCTCTCACATGAGCAAGCGGTGCTAAGTATCTGGAGAATTTAGTAGTGCATGTGCAGGTGATGGTTATAAAAACTGTGCTGGATTGACATGACAGTGCTGGTGTCACGACAGGGGGAAAGGGACCATTTTCATTGCTGTGGGCAGAGCCCTGGGGCCAAGCCTGAGCCTCCTTTCCCCGCTGAGGCGTTGGGCTCCCGCGTTCCCCTGGAGCAGGACGTGGCCACAGCGCTCTCTGACTAGACTTGAGCTTGCTAGACGGCCACCTCTGAGAATCGCTCTGCCTCTTGTTAGCAGAACGCTGACATTATCTCTATGTATCGCTATAGCGGTCCGTGCCTCAGCTCCACAGCAACTTAATAATCTTGGTAACATCCTGCTCTCAACTCATTTTCTTGGCAGTAGTTTTAATTACGTTTCGGGCTCCTGAATGGATTTGTTTTCTCTGGATCCTTGGCATATTCAGACGCTTGTCACGTTTGGGTGCCTGCAATCACTGATGCGTTTGTTTTAGGGGATGAATTAGTCTTCTGAGCCTGAGCATGTCCAATTTATGAATTAGATTTCATTGAAAGCTAGAACAAAACAAAACAAGAAGCGGTTCTGCTGTACCACTTTTCTCCCCCACCCCCTTGCCCCCAGCGCGGGGTAAAAACCTCACATTTCCATTTCGCTCGTTAAACGCGAATCATGTCCCGGGGCCGAGCATGTGGGAGGAGGAAGGTGCATTCCTCCCCACCTCGGCGTGCCGCCCCCGGTCGCCCAAGTTGAGCGAGCGGCAGCGGGCGCAGCCCAGCGCCCCCACTCCCTTACCTGGGGGGCGTCCCGCCGCGCCGCGTAGTGCCGGGCCGCGCCCGGGGGCTGCGGGAGGCCGCGCAATGCAGGGCAGGGGCTGCAGCCCCGCGGAGGAGCCTGAGCCGGCCATCGAGGAGCTGCCGAACCGCTTCCACTCGCCCCCTCCTCTGCTCCCTGCGCTTGGAGCGTCGCCCCCCTACCCCTTTCGCCCTCGGAGATATACATACATTATATATATGAGATGTATATAATTCTGGATATGTCTAAATACATTCAATTGCAATTAATTTCCCTGTTCTCGGGCATCCATCCCGCTTCCTCGCGGGGCTGCGAGCTGCCCTGTGCCCGGGCGCCCCGCTGCCCGCTCCCCGCCGCCGAACCGTGCCCCGGCGGCACCGAGCGCTCAGGCTCCGCAGTCACGTGGCGCGGGGGGCGGGCGGCGGCGGCGGCGGCGGGGGGGCCGCTCCGCAGTTCGCGGTCTGCCGGCGCCCCGGCACACACCGAGCGCTGGAGGCTCCGCCGCGCCGCCTGCCAACCCGGGATCTACCTCCGTGCTTTTTTAGCCCCAGCTTTTTTTTTTTTTTTTTTTTGGCCATCGCACGTTTTCCCCAATCTTGGAAAATTCTTGGGGTGCTGGGGGAATTTGGGATTTTTTTTCAAAGGGGGGGGTGTCTGGGTATCTCCCCCCCTCGCGTCCGCTGCCTTGCAATACCTGCCCTTGCGCCTTTTTTTTCTTCTCTTCCCTTGTCTGTCTCTCCACCAAACACGGGCTGATGTGCTGTGCGAGAGGCTGGAAATGGAAGTGTTGATGCTCTGGCTTTTCCCCTGGATATTTCAGTGCGTTTCGGTGCGGGCGGACTCCATCATCCACATTGGTAAGAGATGGAACGGGCGGGCGGAGAGGGACGCGGTAGCTAAATAAATCAAGGCAGAGTCTCGTCTAGCCGCGGTAGTGTCACAGGCAGCGGTTGAACCCAACTCCGTGGAAAGACAGGAGGAGGGAATGAGGAAAAGCAGCTGAATATTTCCCCCGAGTGTAAAGTTAGGGGCGAAATGCCGGCTGTGCGCCGGGCCGGGCTGCGGGACCGGGAGCGGGTGCGGGGCGGGGGACCCGCCGGGGCCGCCGCTGCGGTCTCCCATGTGGCTGGGGAGCCTCTGCTTGGACCTGTTTGCGTGGAAAGGCTTTCACCCCCCCATTCCCCGGCGCCCCCGCGCCTCCTCGCCACGGAAAACAAACAACCGCCCCCCGCCCCCGAGCAGAAGACAGGGATAATCGGAACGTGCTCATAGGGAAAACTTTCGGGGAGATAATTCCCTGCTTTCCATCCCCTGATGTAGCAGGTGTCAGCCGAGCCGGAATAGGGGGGAGGGAACTTAGCTGGGAAAGGGTTAGAAAGGCGAGATTTGCAGTGGCTCTGTGTATGTGTGTGTCTGTGCGCGCAACTGTTGTGCTTTGAATAAGATCTCATTAAAACCCCTGGGCAGCAAGGAGGCTGGATCAGCAGTGGGAGGAAGAGAGGATGAATAAGAGGCAAAGGAAAGGCTGATGTGAACTTTTATGGCTTCTGGGAGCAAGGCATGGTGATGTCCGTGGGAAGCCTGGCAAGCAAAAGCGAGGCTCTGCAGTCACCTTTTGGCTGGTGTTGAAAGGTACCAGCAGGAACGAAAATGAGGATATTTAGAGGCGAAGAGAGGAGAGAGAATCACTTGTGGAGGATGACAGAGGAGGTGATAGGAGTACGGCCGAGAAATGAAAAGCCGTAATTGCCACCAGCCTTTTGGAGAGGATGGGAGATCAAAAAAAGGAGGGGGCCGGGGCGGGAGCGATTCTGGCGACGGGAGGCTCCACGGAGGCGGGAGGGAAGTCCCGTGTCAACCCGGGGCGGAGAGGGGGAGATGCGGACGAGCCCTGTAACAAGTTTCTCGGCAGGGGCGGCAGCCCCGTGCCGTGGAGGCTCCGGGGCCGGCGGAGGCGGCCCCGGTCGGCGCCGCTCGCCTCCGGAGCCTGGGGGCGCAGCCAAGGCAAACAGCATTGCGGAGCCATTAAGGAGACGGGTCAGCCCTGACCGCAGTGGGGACTCCGGCCCAGGGACGCTCCCCAGGGCTGGGCAGACGCCGGTGACACCGGGGCCAGCCCCGCGGGAAGGCAGGGAGGCAGTGGGGCTGCCTTGGGCAAGTGCCTCGGCCGCGGGGTGGGGGGCGAAACAGCCTCCGCGCCTTTCCCTCTTGACCCCACTTCTCCTGCGGGTAGAGGGTGTCACCTCGGCTTCTCCCCGCACGAACTTCAGCCTGAGCAGTGTTTGCTAACTAACTCGTAGCAGAAATAGCGGGAGAGGAGAGCTCTGTTGTATTTGTGTTGAGCTGTGATTTCACACGGGCAGTGCACGGATGCTCCAGCCACGGGCACGCACACTGTGAATCAGCAGGACTTTCCAAGGCTGGGGGATAACGGTTTTTTTTGCTCGTTGTGTTGCCAGCACTGAAGATCTCCTACTGCTGCGCAGAGCGGGGCAGTAGCCTGGCTTGGGCACACACACGCACTCCGTCGAGAGGGGATCTTACGTAACACACATCGCCAGATGTTTTCACGTTAGCTGCATAAACAGGACAGTGAAATTAAAGCTTCCAGGTTACTGGACACAAATCCTGGCTTCACGTTCTTGTGTGCACATGAGCTTCAATGAAAGTGCTGCCCGAAAGGTAGCAGCAACCCAGGGAATGGAAAAGTGAGCAAAAAGTTGGTCACATTCCCAAGCCGGCTCCCTTTCCCACCGCTGGCAAAGTGAGTCCCACACCCTGGCGTGGCTCCGGCTCACGGCTCTTTAAATGCCGGTGGAGCAGAAGCGGTCGGCAGGAGGGTTACACTTCCCGGTGCCTGGGACAAGGGAGTTGAGCCAGTGGCAGCCGCCCATGTGTGGATCACAGCCCCACGGGCACCCGGTGTCCCCGGAGCTGCCCTGCCTGGCACCATGTGAGCCAGCTCGAGCTTTTCATGGCCCAGGGCAGAGTGGGGGTTCTGGGGCGACGAGCGGGGCAGGTCGAGCCCTCCTCACCCTCTACCACCTTCCTCCCCGCAGGTGCCATTTTTGAAGGCAATGCTGCCAAGGACGACGAGGTGTTCAAGCAGGCGGTGTCGGATCTGAACCTCAATGACGACATCCTTCAGAGTGAGAAAATCACTTATTCCATCAAGCTTATAGAGGCCAACAACCCCTTCCATGCGGTGCAGGAAGGTGAGCGCCCCGGGGCGGCACCCACGGTGGGCTGGGGGACGGGACGGGGCTGAGAGCGTCCCGGCCCGGTCCATTGGCGAGGAGGATGTTTCAGCACCGGTGTCAGCCCGGATCTGTCCTGGCGCTCGGCTGGAAACTTTTATTCGGTCGGGGGTTGGCGCTGTCTCACAAGGAAAGGGGAGGGACGGCTCGGTGCGGCGGCTGCGGCGCAGTGTCCAGCCCGGCCCAGACGCGCGGGGCAGCCCAGGTGGGGGGCAGCTGAAGAGGGGCGACAAGGCAGGGGGGTTTCAAGTCGCTCCTGGATCCGCAAGGTCCCCCTCTGCCCCCCGCTGCGGAGGGAAGGCCAGGCCCTTCCACCGCCCCCGTTCACCCAGCAGGGCCCACGCGTGGATGCAGCGGGCAGGGCAGCCGAGGGGGTCCCGCCCGGAGGCGGAGGGCGTGCGGCGCCAAGGGGCCGGGCAGGCGAACTGAACGCTTGCCGGAACGGCTGCGGGAGGGGACGGGGCGCAGGCCGGCACCTCTCCCTACGCATCTGCCCCCGCGCTTCCAGAGAGGAGGCAAAGCTGGGGCGGCAGGCGGCGTCAGCACGGCCCTCCGTGAGAGTGGGGGTCGCTCCGGGTGGCCGGGGTGAGATAGCCGAGTCACCAGCTGAAAACCTTCTCAGAATTTAGGAGATCTGTCAAGCAGCTACGTAGGTAAATCATTTCAATTAGATTTTTGCAAAGGGAAACGTTTAAATTAATCGGCTTGCCTTTACAAATAAGACTTTAAAAAGATATTATTTGTGATTTAATGAAGGCAAGGTTAATTACAGCCTAGGTTATTTCAGAAGCTGTGTTTTTCAGTAGTAATTATTCTAGAAACAGAGAGCTATTTATATACTCAGACTAGAATATTTAAAAAAAATGATTCATCACCAGCCTTACCCTTAGTTTTACAGAGCACAGAGCAAATCTTTCCCTGTACAAAAATTTGCATTAATCCATATGTATTTATGTCTAAGTTGTGTACATGCAAATTATGGCTACAAAACTACACCAAATGTTAATTTTCATGATCTCTGAACAATTTCTTCTATCCTTTTTTTTCTTTTTCTTTTTTTTTTTTTTTTTTTTTTTTTTTTTTAGAATAGGTGCTAGTTAATATCATGCACATTCAGGAGGAACAGCAATATATACATTTTCAAGGGCCTGATCCCATTAACAGTGGGATTCCTCCTGCTGCTCTGAAAACAACGCAGTATGAAAAAAATTGTGAAAATGGGAAGAAAGGGACTTTAAAACAAAACTCCACCCACATAGCCAGACACTAGAGGAAAATAAAAGTCTCTAAATAATGATGTGTTGATTTATTGGCAAAGATTAACTCTGAACAATTGGATCTTCTTACATTTTCCAAAGCTCAGTGTCCTATATTGGAGCTTATTCATACTCATGGAAGTGACAGTAGTTGGCTGGCTGAACAATTGCTTCCACAATGTCTCCTCTCAGAAGTAAAACTTTATGAAACTATTCTGAATGCCCTGCGATCTGAGCTGACAGTCTTTGGACAGAGAGCCTTTGCTCAGTATGGCTGAAAGCAGAAAAGCATGACCAGCTGGACAATTCTTTTTGATCTAGTAGGATTTTTTTAAAAAATTGATTTATTTGCTAGCGTGAAGATAAGTATTGCCTTTATAAAGACTACTAAGAAAATAAAATTTCTATGTTGAAAATCCATGCTGAAGCCACAGAAAAAACTTTTATCAGGTTTTAAATCTCTTTAATACAGAATCTTTGTGTTACCTGAATATTTGTAAATAAAGATGTTTATTCCTGTCCCTTCCAATATGCTCTTTCAGGGTTCATGTTCTCCGTTGCAATTAGAATTGCTCTTTGATGAGCTGATCTTGTGCTGGAGAATTAAGGAAGTGGTTGGTGAGTGTTCACAATTCTAAAGAGAAACTGTTCTCCATCACTACTTCATTAAGGCATATCAGCGTGTCTTTTGGAGGACTACAAAATGATCCTAGTTGTGAGTAAAACCTTGCCATAGTGGGAGAGCTGAGAGAAGAGTATCAGACCTTGTTCAATTTCCTGGCTTGCTTTGTTGGTCTGGGTCAGGTCTTCTTTTTATTTATGATTTAATTTCCTACTTTCAAAACTGTTATACAACATGCTGACAGACTGATCCACGGGATGTGCAACTTGCTGGGCTGCTCTTACTGAGTGGTACTTCTCTGCCCAGTGTTACCTGGTGTTATTCTGACCATTCAAAATCTCATTGTATTGCAGTGTACGAATGTACTGCTCGTTTTGGTAGAATATTGTGTATAATTGTCAAAATAACCTGGAGCAAATCTGCTGCCCTCACTGCTTGCAGAATCTTGCTGCTGCTACATAAAATGCCCTGACATCCACATTCTTCTTCTGCAGCATCTCTCTAAGCAGCACCATGGAAATCAATGTTGCAAGCATGAGTTTCATAGCGAGGGAACTTTCTATAGTAAAACCCAACCTGTAATAAAAATAGACCATTGTGATGCTACTGCCAGAATAGTTCATGCAATCAAACCAGTCACAAGTATTTTTTTTATTTGAGGTGTCTTTTGTACAGTCCTGTGAGATGACATTGGAAATTTTTCCTTAAGTTCTTTAAAAAGAGTGCTACAAGCAAGGATCTTCATTTCAATGATAACTGTGCTGGTAAAATTACGGAAAGTCATCCCTCCATGTAACAAGGTCTGTTACACAGTAACAAGACTTTAATTACTGATGGAGAGGGTAAAAACTCTCTAGAAGCGTGTGTTTGACCTGTCATTTATTGTGCCATTGTGCATGGGTAGGCAGCACAGAAGAGCAGTAACTGTAAGGTTTTCTCAGTAGGAGCAGAGCAT
This sequence comes from Patagioenas fasciata, assembly GCF_037038585.1. Taxonomy (NCBI): domain Eukaryota; kingdom Metazoa; phylum Chordata; class Aves; order Columbiformes; family Columbidae; genus Patagioenas; species Patagioenas fasciata. The sequence continues at coordinate 13,517,520 of NC_092527.1, read as the reverse complement.
TTGCAAAACTAAAGGTGAAATAGAACATCAATGGAATAGTTTTAAATGCTGGAAGGTGCTGAGAAATGTAAGGTTTTGAAAAAAAAACCAAACAAAACCAAAAAACCAAAAAAACCCAACACTTTAGGGACTATGCTTCAGATAGACAGAGGTACAATTGTGATAGCTTCTGGTGGCCAAAATAGGTAATTAAAATTCAGAGATCCTTTTTCTTCAAAGACTTGATGAATACTTGTGTCAATGGTTGTGTCAGGTGTTAGAGAATAGTAATTAACAAAAAGAGTAAATTGCATTCCATCTTTGTCTTTCATTTTAACATATGTTGCAGAAGCAAATTCCTGTTGTGCTGATAAGTGAAGAGATTGTTTTGGCCCCATCAAACTCATACACTGTAACACTGTGTGTGGCAAGCAGGTGACAGGAGTTCCAGAGGCAAGGGATGTAACAGTAAAGAATAAACAGGCCCTGGTGTACGCACAACATAGGACTTGGTTGTCTGTTTGTGCTTGCATGCAGTTGTTACATTTCGTAACATATTGCTTTTATGTATCTGGCGATTACTTGACGGGGAAAAAATGTTTTTTCACTGCCATGGGAAAAAACATACATGGGGAGTCATTGTTCTTTTCATATGATTTTAAGGAAATGAGCTCAAATCACAAGCATGGTGTTAAATTATATCCTTGCTTCCAGAAGAGCTGTATGCTCAGTTTCTGTTAAGTGATTGAGATATGAGATGATATTTTGTGTGTGGTGTGTATTTAAGCTAGTACTGAGGTAACCTTTTGTGATTCAAGAATTCAAATAAGGTCAAAGGTGTAAGAAACACTAAACCTCTCAGTTCAAACTGGGATTTTGTGTATGACATAGGGGTGGCAAAAAAGTTTCCAGCTGGGTTTGTGAACATGGTGGCATGTTTGAACTTAAAAACCAAACAAAACTAACATGTAAGTTTTAAAAATGTTGCTTTTGGAGGGGGAATAGTTAGCCATAGGTCAGAACCAGAGCACAGGAAAGCTAACACTTTTGTAGTGCTGTTTGGAGGAGGGATCAAAGGAAATAGCTACTCAGAAACTGTGAACTTTAAAACTCTGTTTCTCAGTGGATGATACTTACACATTTATGGAGCTTTCCTGGAGACGAAACTTGCTGTTGTCTCTGCATAGCAATTTCAACTGAATTGTTTCTAATTTAAGCAGCCTTGTATGTGTGCTTGTTGATGTTAAAAAGCTGTCAGCTCTGGAAGCCAGAACAAATTTGGAAAATCAGAATGTGATTTGAGAGCAAGAATGGTGTTCCATAAATGGGTTTATTGTCAGTCCCATGCATGCTGCTGTGGTTTCAGGACAACTAAGAGCTGCTGATTTTTTGAAAGTCTGTGTTGATACCATTGAGTGAATCTGATCTCTTATCATAGTTTGCAGGACCGGTAACGATACACACTTGGCATAGTTCTTTAACTATCTTGGCTCAGCACGTATATTTCAAGTTATTAGCATGGTTGCTTTCTAACAGTTTTGTTTGTTGAGAAAGCATAAGCTGATGATTGTGTTGATAACTAAGATGAAATACAGACCTGGAGAATGGAACTCAGCAGCTCCATTGCTATTCTAGCATTTATTTGCTGCACCAAAATCCCAAGCAGAGCTATACTTGTTATATGTGTATTGCCCAGTGGAAGGGAACTGTGGAGGAGCAGAGTAGCCATACATTTGTGTGTGTGCATGTGCCTTGGGATTTTCACACATAGGTCTTTCTGCAAACCTGGGACTTCATTTCAAGATAGTGCAAGTGTCCCTGACTAGAAACCCACAGATGGGTCAGAAGTGAATCCTGGCTTTGGCAAAAACCAGACTTCATGCTTTTGGTAAAGGACTGTTTTCTGTGTTGGGAGAATTTAAACTCAGGTGGATATTAAATATAGAAGCAGAAGGACTAACAACAACCGTGAAAAGATACCCCTGGGTCATGGTGATAAACCCTCCCTTGCCATTGCAAAAGCCCAGATCCAGCACCACATAAGGCTATGTCAGATAAGTTTTTGTGTAAATGTGGAATAAGACATTTTGGTGAGCTCTAGTTTCATGTGCCTCAGAAATCAAGGTTGTTGTTTTTAAGAGCTGGAATATTTTAATACCAGAATGGAAGAGTAGAGAGAAGGGAAAGGGAAGCCTAACAAATGCAAATAAAAAATAGGATGAAAATTCATAAAATATTGTGTATACAGGTTATTAGTTTGTTTAAAAATGAAGCTTTATTGATTTGACTGCATTGGACTGGGGAATTTGGTGTCTAGTTAGAAATCACAGGCTGTACCTAGATTTTTAATGTAAAACATAATAAAACATTTTTATCTGCCAGAACTGCAAAGGACTGGTTTATCTCAATAAAGCACCAATTAATTTTTCTTCAGTGGTTTCTCTTGAACCTTTCATTGTCATTTAGCTTTACCTCTCTCTGTTCTTCTTCCATGGCTTACTTGAACACGGATTTCATACTGTTTTCATCAGGATATGGCATCTTGTTTGGAAGTTTTTGACAGGTGAACTCTGAGCTCTCCAGATAGCACATATTGTTACATAGTCCCCCCCCCCAGTTTTAATCTGAGCTTTCAACACTTTTTCAAAACCAGCCAGAAAGAGGGTAGGTAGGGGTTCCCTCCCACAGTCAGAGAGGTCTTGCTGTGCAACTGCATGTTTTTTCTACTAGTCTGGTGCAGTTAAAAGCTGTTGCTCAGTGGGGTGAATGTGCTTAACAGTTTTACCTCCTTGTGCCCTCTGAGACCAGACCAAGACTTGTTAAGGACTGCCACAGTGAAGACATCTGTGACACTGTCATCTCATTGTGCTTGTGTTTTTATGCTCCATAGCTGCATGGTTCGATGTATTATAAGCCAGAGCGATTTGCATAGCTGAGGAAAACAATTTATCCATCTTTTCCTTTTTTTTTTTTTTTTTTTTTAAATGCTTAAAGCAGAGATCTGCAGACGTCTTCAGTAGGAAGGAAAGGAATCACCAGCCCATAAAGCAGTCGCTATGGTGTTGGAGATGAAGGCAGGTTACAGATTGTGGGCAAACATCCAAACTCACCTTTGTTTCGTTGTTTCATTTCACTTGCGATTTGTTACTGTGTAGCCACAGCCATTTGTTTTCTGGTCACAGTTTAACTGCAAGTGCAAAATGTTTTGTACTTTCACGAGGAAGTCCCCTCCAAAACACATCCCTGCCTTTCCACCCTTCCTGCCCCCATCCTCGGGTGTACTGGGGTTAGTTCTACCCTGCCTGTATTCACTCCTTTTGCAGAGTCTCCCCTAATTTCAAGCTGGGGCTGAGCTGCCCGGTGTGAGCTCCAGGTAGTGCCATGCATTGGGGTGCAGCAGGAGCGAGGAGTCTTGGGAAGGAGGTGGTGCTGCTGTGGGCTCATGGCTTAGCACCCAGGGTAGAAAGAGTTGTTTTGTGGAAACACCATGAGCATGGACGGGACCCATTTGGAGCTCAGCTTGGCTGAGACTGGCCGTGGGCAGTGGCCTGCACAGGAGAAGCCCCGGCTTCTGCAGGATGACAGCAAGTCCCTTGTTATTTTCATGCTTTGCAGTGAAAAGGTTTTTATTTTGTTGGAAAGATTTTTTTTTTTTTTTCCCCACTCTCTCCATCTGCATAGCAGGTTAAGCTCATTTCTTCTCTCCTGTTACGCAGACTTGCCTGATACCTTTATTTCCATGTTGGGTGTGGGCCACCCATCTATTTTAAGTCAAATACACAAGAGGGGCTGCAGGTTAGGCTACAATTCTTTTTCAGTACCTAATGGTCTTTCCCACTGATCCTGCTGCTGATCCTGCTAATTTATCAAGGAGCTGCAGTTAGCTTTCTTATTCTAGAATTTCATTATAGAAAATACGCTACATCATTAAGTAGCATACTAGAAATTACAGAAATTATCCCAGAAGATTAGAAATAAGCAGTGTTCATAAAAATATTAGCTAATGTGTTTCAGGGTTAAATATTTCTCTCTCTTCTTTCTCTCCCTCTTTCTCCCTCTTTCTCTCTTTTTTTTTTTTAAATTTTTTAAATTTTTTAAAAAATATTTTATTTTATTTTATTTTATTTTATTTTATTTTATTTTATTTTATTTTAATTTATTTTATTTTATTTTATTTTATTTTATTTTATTTTATTTTATTTTATTTTTTTAGAACAAAATGATTTTCTGAGTTCTTTGTGCCAGCTTTTCTCAGTCATTACTTTGGAGGAGGATCTGTAAATATGGAACGAGTACACAAAACCACCGTAGCCTGATCTAGTTAAAACAATGGCTGAAGAAAATGATCTTAAATTGTGAAATCCAATCTGTATATATGCATATACATGCATGCCCATATATCCCATACAAATAGTTTAATTGCTAGACTTACTAAAATGTGTCCTGCAGGGAACATGCCTTGAGTCTTTCTGTGTTCAGAATCTTGCAGCTACAGGTGATTAGAGGATTGACTATCTAAATATTACCTTTTAAGTTACGTCTTCATACTTGCAGAATTTCATGAATTTCATGTTTTGATGTGATTTATCATGTTATGGCTAAGCCATACAGTTAAAGGAGTTAAAACTACACATTCTTTGAACAAAGGGGATATAATTATGTTTATTAAAACTGTTCATAGCTTGCCATAGTTATTTACTGGAAGGAAAACAACCCAGTTATACAACTACAATAGTGCTAGACCATAAGATGAAAACCGTGGCTGAAATAGTTACTTGGGATTCAACTTTTCTGTTTCAGAGGAACCATAGTCAACTCTTACTCATTATTCTAGGCAAAGATCAAAATGTTTTTCATACTTTTATTCATAATAAATTCTGTCTGAGGGAAATTCCCGCTGTGTCTTTATTTGTCTCTGTCATCTCATGCTTAGAGATGTTTTTTCAATTCGCCCCTCAGAAAGATTTACTTAGAATGCTTTGTTGGAATCATACTGCTGAACAAGTCTTATAATTATATATATATAAATTATTATTATTATTATTATCTTTTTTTTTCCTAGCAGATGTCTTTGTTTATCTGGAAGTGCCCTGCTAGAATGGAAATGGCCCACACAGCTATTGCTTTTCTGGCAAGAGATTCTTCTGTAATTTACAGATATCTGAGATGATTATTTTGAAAAATGGCTTAAATGTTTGATTTTACATGGTGACAGGTTTTTTATGTAACAGAACTTGGAGTGACTTTTCATACATACAGAAATTCTGCGCGGTTCTTTCCATTTGGAAGCATGTTGAAAGAGGCCACATTTCAGACCAAGGAATGAAACATTTTATGCACAGGGCACATACAAGTTATGCAGGCTACCTTACACAAAAACATGTCAGCTCTGAAGTTGAAATTTAGGTACCATCCAGAGAATCCTTTCCATTTCATTCTTCACTGCGGAAACAGGGCAGCTAATGCTGATCCTTAGTGTAGCTCTTTGGTAATTAGGATTCTTGTCCATGAGAAAATTGAAACAACGCTGTTAAATAGCATGCAACCTTTGGAGAGCCTCATTTTATATTGTATGTAGACCTGTAATCATTTCAAAGCAGATAATAATGATATGCTAATACACTAAGATTTCTTTCATTTACATAACTTTAAAGCAATAAATATCTGAAATGAGAAATATGTTGAAAGAGTTTCTTTTATGTTTTTCCTAGTAGCTTGCATTTAATTATAGTTTGGAGACCTGATTGCTGTGCTTGAAACTGAGTTCAGGTTTCTGCTTCTGGAGTGCTTTTTACAGCCTGAGCGTATCAGAAAGAGGCTGTCTCTGCTAGACCCGCTTTTGTGAAGGTCCGTTCCTTTGACCCTGTTGTGGCATCTTAGTGCCCGTCCATTTTTTCTCTTTTGCATATGATATGATATGACGTTATATTATGTTATATTAATCATATAATATATTCAGATACACAGTAAGAATTAATACTGGAAAGCACTAACAGCCAGTGCTTGAAGGTAAAAAGAACCAAGAGGCATTAATTTCAAGTGGTGTTTGGCTGCATTAAAACACACAGCAGGGTTTCTACTGTTTGACCTTACTGAGAACCATTCCCTTAGCAACCTTTCATGGAGGGAGTAAAAGGACAGTAAGAAAACATTATTATTATTTTTTTTTTTCTGTATTCAACAGAATAATATCTAAGAAATGACTTTGTCTCTTTAAAAAATACAAGCTCAAACCAAAAAACTCCCAGTGGGTCCAAGCTCTCATTATGTATCTTGTTTCTCAGTCCAGTCATTTAATCCTTTGCTTTTTAACTTACCTGAGTCTCTGAGATTTTAAGTAGTAGCATTGCTGGCAGAATACTTTCAATATCCTCAAAATCTCATTTACAATCTAGTTTGTTCTTATTTAGAAAGTGAACAAAAGGATTTTCCATATAAGCGAATGTTTGTAAAGTTAATGAGAATTGTCTTTGTCAGTGGATAAATAACTATTTTATACCATTATTTAATCTTCAGGAAATACCAATTATTTGCTGCTTGGTAATATTTTCAGTGCAGAAACTGATCTAGATCAGCGTTTCCATAGCCCTTTGTTTTCTTAAGCTCTCTGCTCCTGGATAAAGGTAGAACTTGGGGTGGTAGAAGAACAAGTTGGTTTATGGGAGACAGAGCCTCTCAGTGTCTTTTCTGTGTGTTTGCTTGACTTAATTTTAGCTTTATTTAAAAATGCTTTAGAGCTCCAAAGAAAACTCTGGTATAAATTGTGCATTGTCTTGTGTGGAATATTAGCTGCATTTTAATCTAAAGGACTGATATTTTGTCCATTTTCCATCCTACTTGAGAATGTTTTTGGAATGAGCACGGTTAGCTGAGAGGCTCAGAGAAAATGAACTTAGGATGTGATGTCTGCAAGGGTCAAAACACAGAGGGCTAGGTTGTTGAAGTACACAAAGGGAACAGTCCAATTATCTGCTTTATTTTTACTGAAATGATATATTTCTCTTCTTTCAGCTTGCTTTTGCCATGAAGTACTTCAGGTACTGTTGAAGTAACCATGTTTTTGATATAGGTAGGACTTAGTGACCCAAACAGAGAAAAACCTTGAGCTTCCTCTCGTCTGCGCAAGATGCTTGCACAGTGTGGGTCTGGATTTTTAAAGAGGCTGAAGAAAAGCAGGAGTGCCATAGCATTGGCAAGTAATCAGTCTGCAAGTCATCCTGTGGCAGGCATTTCCCTTCCCGAGAGAAGAAAAGGCATTTCCAAAGTGTGCTCACAGGACAAGATGGGGAAGGATACTGTCTAGCAGAAGTTGAGGTTGACTGATCCTCTGCTTGTAGAAAGTCACTTGTCTGGGGAAGCTTGAAATGAGAGTGCCTGTATCTGGTTTAAAGTGTTGTATAGTCCACGTGAAAACTAATTTCACATTTCAGCACTATCTAGCTTTTCCCTTTAAAAAAACCTCAACAAATTGTAAGGGAGCTGGTGGGCTCTGTATGGTAACTCTTAGGAAGCACTTTGGAGGAAAATCTTGCAGCAAGGCCTCTAGACCAGCAGTATTCTCAGCCATGAATTAGCACACCCATTAGATATGTGACGATGCTTCAGCAGCCAGTGGGACTTGCCGTGCCCCTGTCTGGGTGCTCACAGGGTCAGCTGTGCAGGTGAACTCAAGTGTGGCTGCCAAGCGTGATTACAGCCAGCCTGCTTAGAGCAGGCGGCTGGACTCATCTTTTCCTCCCTTCTCTGCCCATGGCAGTGGCACTGCTGTGGCAAGGCTGGTTCACAAACAGGTTTCTAAAGGCTTCGTGCCGTGTCATGTGTTGAGGACAGTTTACGTTTTTGTGACCATGGTGTGTCCTCTTTGTTTTTACACTGTTGCTTAAAAATGGAACGTAATGTCAGCTAAAACTCAGAGTCATCTGAGAAATGCACTGGTGAGTGACACCTGATTATTTCTGAATTCAGTCTGCAATCCTAGTTCTCAAAAGGCATTTTACTGCCTTTCTTGAGATTTTTTCTTGCAGTAACTTAAGATTTATCTCAAGAAGGGCTTCCTTCTGTATCTATTTGGTTTATTCTTAGTGTCTTACTGCCAAATCAGAGACCATATAGTTGTAGCTGGTATCTTTATGCCTGAGGTCTTCAATGAAATGCCAGTTTCTCAAAGGCATCCAGCTGGTGAGACATATACTTTCCTGTTTGTGGTCGTCGTTGCCAGAACCACCTCCCCACTTCCAGCCATGCCTCAGTTTATATGGATAGCAGATTAATCATTCTACTTCCTAGCGAGGTTTGTAAATGTGAACTATTTTTCCAAATTCTGATGTCTTGTTTACTTGTATTCTCTTGTTTTGTAGCATCGTGTTCCCCACATACTTCCCTCTTCCCTGCTACTGCTCAATGCAATAGATTTTATGAACTTGCTTTTTGTGATTTGCTGGATTATTCTATTTCCATGGCACTTTAATCATCATGATGACAACATCTGTTGGCAGTAGTACACAGATGTTTTTCAGAGCATATTCTAGGGTTTGTAAACGGCTACTATCTCTACACGAGAAAACGAAGGTTTTCTCTTTTGCATTTACATGAAAAGAAGTGGAACTGCATTATGGATATGAAATGTGTGTCTCTGGGAGACCTACTACCTTTCAGTGACCGTCAGGGGAAACCTTAAAATTTCACACAGGTTCTTCTATGTTACCTGCTGCAGTGAGCCTGGGGTTTGTCTTTGTAAGTCTCCCATCCTATTTTCATTAATATGACAAGTAACCTTCCTTTCTTTCAAATTTTATTTTACATTTTAATCTTTAAAGCTGTGTATCTCTGACATCATAAGGAGAACACACATGGACAAGAAGCCAGAGGTGCTCCTTGAGAGCATCACAGTAGCTCTAAAGAATGGCAAAATATTGAGAATGCTAAAAAGAAATTGCAACAATGATAATTTATATTTGCTATAGGGCATTCTGGCAACACTGACAGTTAAGTCCCTTCAGACTAAAATGGTAATTTGGTAAAAAAATACTTTATAAAATGTCAATGAAATAGAAGGCAGATTATGTGTTGTCATAATTTTAATGTCTTTTTTTTCTTTACTCAAGAGACATTGTCCTTTAGGCAGCTTAACATACAGAAAAGCACCTGATGGGTATGCAAGAATTAAAGTTTGTTGGTCAAAGGTGGGAGTTCATGTCCTGCATTCGTGGTGGCAATGGGCCTTTAAACTGGATTTTGCTCATCTTGCTAACTGTTTTTTGTATTTGTTGCTGGCCTGTTCAGAGATTATTAGTAAACTGGAGTCTTGTCTCTTGCCTTGAGAAGTTGTGAATGGTTGTGTCTAGTGAGAAGAAGTGGCACATCTCCTAGAGGAAGCTATAAGAGGAAGGCTTGGAGCAGGATGTGCATGATGTTTTGGCTCAGAAATTTCTTTTCTCAGAGAAATAAATGAATAAGTTGTTATGTGGGATAATTAATAGTGACACAGATTATTTTGGATCTCTCTCATGTTTTGAAGAAGAGAAAGTGTGCTTTGAAATGTTGATGTTCTTTTGGGCTTGCAGTCCGTAACTTGTGACAGACATATAACGTACGAAGTTGTCTTTATACATATATATATGCGTGTATATATATATATATGCATGTATATATATATATATATATATATATTTAAGAAATAGCACTACTAGTTTCCCAGTGGTGACCTTTACCTCTGTACAAAACCTGTGCATGGGATGTAAGTTAACTGTAAAATTTGTACACTGTAAAATGCAGCACATGAGACCAGTGAACTACCGTACAAGGCCCTAGAGAAAAATATGTATCATACCTACACATGAGACTTTAACTCGGTAAACTCAGTCACAAGATGATGGGGGCAGAAAAAGGCGTGAGCCTGCACGGCTCAGTTAAATTCCTGGGACAATTCATTGAACTAAGAAGGTAAAAGTGTTCTTTCTGAGGCTGAAGAAGAAATAGGAGGAATTTCTTTGACTGTAGAACAGCGTAGTGACAGCTGTGGAAAGGCTCTGTTGGCTCCAGTGCCCCTGGGAAGTGCCTTAAGGCAAAATGAAGGCTTGTGTCTATTTGCCATTTAAATCTGTTCCCAGCTACTTTGTTGGTGAGGTGTATTTGACTTAGGAAATACAAATAAATATATCAATGTAGAGAGTTTTGTCTTTTAAAAATGTATCTCCATCTCTTCAGGGTTACTTTGAATGTATGATTTGCAAATAGCTTGTCAGATTATTAGATTGAGTAGGAAACGGTCATAGGTCCTAAGGCCTTTGGAAAATTCACTTTGAAGCTGAAAATTTTAAGTGAGATCTTCAAGATTTATTGTGTTATTACAATATCAATAAATAGCTTGAGAATTGATAGAAAAACTTATTACCCTGTTGATAAAATGCAAACTAGCTGAGGAAGCTGGTCTAAAGTTCAAATAAGCATGCATGAGGGGAAAATAAAATCACTTCTGGAAAAACGGTCTGTTGATATGTGAGCCTTGCAACTCTTATTTTTAAAATATTTCCAGTGATGCTATATTGATTTTTTTTTAATACATCAAATTATTTTAGCTCTTGACCAGAAAGTTTTCTAACAGATATGACAAAATCATTATCTTCATGAAACCATTGAGAGAGACAAATGTGCATGTACTTTACTTTTGGTCTCATAAACCTAAGTTTAAAAATGTCCTTGGAATTCTGTAATGAAAGGTTGTTTAGTATGAAGTGTGTCTGTGTTCTTTCCGAACAATTACCAGTTACCTTTATTTCCAGGGTATCTGTATTTTCAAAAAATGGCTCACATGGGAGAAGTGTGGCCATCAATGTAATAGAGTGTTCATAGTGCTTTAAAAAAGTGTGCTTGCAATGCATTCATCTGGAATAATATTGAGATTTAAGCTGAAGATGGGAAATATTTGCTGACAAGGCTGGCCTCAAGGCATTCTTTTTCCTTCCTAAATGCTGATAAAATGGCTTGAAATGTTCTAAAGTATATTGAAGGTTGTCTCAAGATGGATATATTGGCTTAAAAAAGAATGATTCCATTCTCCCCATAATTATATTCTGTCTTTGATGAAATTTCACAAAAAATTGTTTTATGTCTTTTTCTATAGAAAAATATGAATATAGGAAGCAAACTTCTTGAGAATATTAGTTATCTTGATGCAGAGAAAGGTCAATTGATTTTCTGGATGCTGGTCCTGGATTAAGTTTTATATTGTAGAAGTTTAACTCTGGTTGCTGGTGAATGAGAATTACCAGCTGAAGACAAATGGGGCTCCCAATGCGTTTTCTCACGTGCTTGCTAAGCTCTGGTCTGTATACCAGAATAAGGAGGACAAAACTTCATATTTGTGACCTCTGTAGGTGTCCTTGACCAGACTGTCCAAAGAAAGTGATGGGATGTTTGGTATATTAGGCATAATCAATAGTCACATATTGATTAATTCTGTTATTGCTAAAGTGCGTTTGCTTAAACCAGAAATGGGTTAAACTAGAGTTGGACTCGTGGAGGAGTTTTTCTCCCCGGTGATAAGTGGGAACTTGATACTTATTTCATTTTTACTCTCTGTGTTTTGTGGTTTGTGGTCAATTTCTTAGGATTGTCTGAACTATTGACATGAGACATTTCTTGATATTGTTGGGACTAGTGTGACAGCCTGAATTTCCTCTGCTCTCTGGAGTTGCACTGTGATTCTGGCATTTGGGTTTTTTCTGTAGACGTTGGGATGGTTGTAGGCCGGTTGTTTTCAAGTTTTTTTAAATCTCTTTAGCTCTGGAAGAGTTCCTGAGAGGGGTAATCATTTAAATCTACTGACAACATATTTTATTTATTTATTTATTTATTTTTAAATTGCCTAGATTGGTCTGTGAACCACAGATTGAAACCAGCCGTATAAGAGTTAGAAAATAATTGTTGGTGTTCACAGGACTGATGTGTTCTTGACCTCTTGACTGTATTTTCCTGTGGCTACAAAGAATTGGAATCAGTGACCCAGATGATCATTCCAGCTTTGTCCCCATAAGTGGAGCATACGTATGCTCAGTCATTAACCTTGTACTGTTTAGTTTCCTTAAAATGGTCTGTTAAATCATTAAGTACTGAAGGTTTGTCTTATCATTATCCAACTACAAAGGCTAGACAAAATGACTGATGTTATTGAGCTATATTCCATTATCTAAGTGCTGACAAGCAGGTGAACAACCCCCTTGAATTTGCTAGTCTCAGTTGTTTTCTGCAGGGAAATACGATGTGTGGGAGGAGAACCCTAAGTCTTTGGAGGTATAAACCTCAGAGATATGTAACGAACATGGGAATTTGGGATGTCTGACAATCATAAGCTCAGATATTGGCCTGTTTGCCATACATGACTGTGCCACTGTCATAATGCAGACTAGAACTCTATAACAGCTGTACTTCAGTGCTTGTAAATTCGTGAGTGATTATTTCATCTTTTGTTTATACCATTCATCAGTGCAGTCTGGGCTGACAAGTCCTGGAAAATTCTCAAGGGTTTTGCTGCTGTTAATGCAGCGCGCTACAATGGGACCTCTCTTGTACAACAATGTCACTGAGTATGTCTAATATCATAGTCTCTATTGGCACTAACTCCCTGAATCATAGGAGATGCATATTCCTGCCGGTCTGCCTCATTTAAATTGATTGCAGCAAATTCCTTGGAAGTTCTTCCTTCAATATAATGCATGTGAACTTTTAAAGTTGATTATGTTTCTTACCGTTAATAGCACTAAGTAGACATTTGATGATTTTGTAAAAACTCAGGCCATTTACTTAAAATAAAAAATAGATTATTTCTGTGAGGATTTTGAGCAACTTAACATTTTTTTCAGAAATATGAATAAATATTTCCAAGAAACCACTGTATGGAGTAGTATTTCGGTGCTCTAATTTATTAAACTTATTAAATGCTTCCGTAGCCTTGTTCAATTCATAGAAGCTTAGTATGGGGACCACAACCTGCTTTCTTTCTGTTCAGAGAGAACCCTATAACCATCAGTAATCATGTGAAATTTTGCCTGGTTTGATCCTCAGATACTGTCGCAGATGAGTGATTTAGGATCCTGCTTGCCACAGAACAATGTTTAGATCACTTAAAGAAAAGTGTGACTTAACAAGAGTTCGATGGCAAAGTTCACCGTATTACTTACTGTGTGGAGGAAATATGCCAAGGAGAATTGTGAGAGAGTTGCTTTAGAGTGATTTATATGGGGACAAGAGATGTAAAAGGGTAGAGGGAGGCCTTCTCATTGAGTCACGAGGTTTAGAAAGCACCTCCTTGCTTTCTAAATTGCTTCTCAAGAGAGGAGTCTAGGTGCAACTTGATCCAAACTTAGTCCTAGACTTGGTCAGTGGTTTATGTTGAAGAGACATAAAGGGTAAGGGAAAATAAGCAAGGGATTATATGTGTTTATGGCCAAAGGAGTATATGTGCACAACTGATTCTTTATATCGCTTGGCTAGGATTTCAAAGTTTCATCACGCTGCATCCAAACCTGTTTACCTCCCCTCTGGGGGTCTGGTGCCAATTCACTCTGAAGTCTGAATCCTGGGTCTCTCAAAGCAAACTCTCAGGTATGGAAGTTCCTAGAAATAAATAATATAATGGAGTAGTACAGCAGCAGGGTTGGCTTGAGCTGGGTACCTTCAAAGAGGTGTCAAACTCAGTGTAGAAATCCCTGCATAATTAGTATAGAAAGTATAGGAAAAAAGTACAGAAAAAGTATGAAGTATAGAAAGTATAGGAAAAAAAAAGTACAGAAAAAGTAGAAAGTATAGAAAAAAGTATAAAGTATAGAAAACTCAGTACAGAGATCCCTGCATATTTATACCCTTACACACTATTTACTTCTATTACTATTTACTATTACCTGGCTACAACTCAGGCCTTTACCTCCTTTGGAGCCTGTACCAAGCCACTGCTGGTTTGGTTAAGGGGGGTTGAGTGTGTCTGTCACAGACACGTTCCTGAGGTTCTAGACCACACATAACCCCATGGCAACTCTGATTTTAAATATTACAAATGACAGTTATTTTTTACAAGCAGGCTGAGAATTTGTGCATAGAAAATCTTTCCAGGCTCATGTGCATTTAGACCTGACCTCTGACCAATACAGTTTAAGTACTGTGAAAACGAACCACATCCAGCTCTAGCATACCTTTTTGCCTGTACCTTGCCATGTGTAGCAGAGCTGGGCATATACAGAAGAATCTGCTTTGAAGTGCATTTCTTTCCAAGTCAACTTGGCTCTTCAGCCTCAGTGAGTGGGCATCTTATACAACAAAGCAATTAATTTGGTATACTGCTTATGCTTATTGCAGTCGCTTGCAATCTTTTGCAGGTATTTCTGAAATATGATACTCAATCCTTCCACAGACAGATCCTGCACAGGGGAGGAATGTGTTGCATGCATCAGCTTAAAGGCAGGATGGCTCAAGGCACTTGCAAAGCCAATAGCTCTGGGATGAGTGACTGCAAGCTTTGGTTCTAGTGATGAATTTGGCTGCTCTGTGAGGCTTGCCAACCATTGCTACTGCCCCATGAGAAGTGCTGGGCCGTGAGAAAGCAACTGTTGCTGGGTGTGAGGAAAGAGCACCCCTTCTCATACTTTCCACTCTCACCTGACATCAGGAATAACAGGGTCTGCTCACCTGAATCCACCACTGGGACTTCACCTGTGGTTTGTCCCTTCGTATTTCTTTCCTATGGCAGAAACACCCTGGAATTGACCAGAAACAACCTCTTACCCTGGTGGCATCAAAATTCAGTTCTGCCTAAACTGCTGAGAAGATGTGATCAGTCTCTACTAAGCAGTCCATATGATACTTTGTCCAGTTTGCCTGTGTGGGAACCGAGCCTGTATTTCTAAAAGGTACAACCAATGGGAAAATAATTGCAAAGGTGGAGCTGCACCATGAACAGAATTGATGGAATGCTGAGTGTTCACGAAGTTACAGCCCTTTAGCTCATACACACGTGATCTTCTCACAGGCGATAGCGTGCTCAACTGGCCAGGAAAAGCCAAACAGGGCTGTGTCTCTGGGGTGACTGCTTCCAGTTAAACTGTGAGTTGCACTGGACTTGACTGGTCTGCAAAGACTTGCAGTGATTCATTTCTAAGGGAAAGAACTGCAGTCTGCTATATGCTATTCAGTATAGGCACAAGAATAAAGACCGTACTGGGGGAAGTTATTTGTTGAAAATTATTCAGTTGCCTCTAGAAGAAATAGGCAATAAATTTGCTTGACTGTCTTCATTAAACCCAAAAGCAACAGTGTTGCAACACTTTTTATGGAAACTCAAGTAGGTATTAAGTCTGACTGTAAAAGTTACAGAAAACATAGCTTCAAAAATTCATTGCCTGTTTTACTAGTGATTGGCAAATAATTCCTAAAAAGAGGCTTTAAAGGGTCTGATCTGTGGAGTTCACAGTTCTCAAAGTCTTGTTTGAGGTTTGAGAGTATCTAGCTCTTTCAAAGAGAGTGTGTTTGCAGACTGACAGTATCAGATATTTTTCTAACAGTTCATAGCTGATTATCACGCAGAAGTAAACAAGACCCAGCCAAGCATGGACAATGGGAAAATGAAATCAGACAATTCCCTACCAAGGTCTTTCAGACCTTAGTCCCAGCCATGCATATGGAGCTTGGTATCTCTTCTTAGGAATATCCTGAAACTGTAACAAGAAAAAGTGTCTACTTCAAAATGCCACACTGCATTTACTGTTTACTGGGGCTTCAGCAAGGGAATCTAGAAACAGATATGGCAAGAGATATGCCAGAGTTCTAGTTGCTGTTACTGGCTAGTACAAAATATATAGAAGAGTTCTGAGTCCCTAATTTTTAATACACAAAATAGCTACATGTAGCACAGAATGTATTCCATGGTGAATTACAGACCCATCATTAGTTTTGAAGCAGCAAAATATGAGAAAGGTGCTTTGAAAAGTCATGCAGGCATCTTTCCTTCTTTATCATCCTTCTGAGAAAACATAAAACAGAAAACATAAACAAAATTAAACTCCTAAATGTTTTTTAGAAATCCATTCCATGAGATTTGAAACAGCAGTTGGAAAAATCCTTTATTTCATCTCAGTTTTCTTTGAAAGCTGAATGGAATACAGCTTTTCGGTTACAGACTTCTTACTAAAAAAAAAATTCCTGCCTCAGAATGTGTAATTTTTGGTGACAGTAATGTTTTCTGTTACCTTTACCCACTCTCCCAAATAAAATCCTGGTGGGAAGGAGGCAGGAGTAGGCGGTGCAGCCGGCGGGGGCTGCTGAGCCACACGGCTGGGCAGCTTGCAAGGCTCTCCACTCTGACTCTGGGCCAGTCACAGAAGGTACCTGACAAAGTGGCCTTGGGACCTTTTTGTCTAATGAGGGAGTAGGACACTTTGGACTGCTCGCAACCGATCGTCTGGTCTCTTTCTTGAGAATTGCTACTGAATTCTGCGTGTGTTGGCAAACTTTCCTCTTAACTTCAGCAAGGAAGGTACCAAGTAAGGCAAGAAGAGTCCTGAAAGATGGAACTTGAAGTATCAATTGATCTATATTTCTCCCACTTCTGTGAAATTATTTTATATATATATATATGTCTGTGTGTATATCTAAAATAGCTGCTCACCATTAGGCAAATCATGTACATATTGGCGGATATTTCTTTCTGGGAATCTTTTTTGGTCATTCTCAGCTGGGGTAAGCAATACACAGAGAAGGATGTTGGTTTTTTATGATAGAATCACTGTTCTTAGTACTAGTTTTATTTTTTACTGCCTCTTATGACACTTGAGCATGTTGTTTTAATGCGATTTTATTTTTTACAGTAAGAGTTTTGTAAAAGTCATGTTTTGTGCTAAAACTGCCCTTTTTAGGAATTTCTTAATGAAATCTTTGCAGTTAGGACAAGCTGATTGCAGCCCCTGCAGGGTGTTGAACAGAAGATTCTTGACCACCCTCCCCTGCAGGCCCAGTCTCTGCTGGGCTGGTCTCGTGCTCCAGGTGACCCAGCTGTCAGCTCCCAAGGCACAAGGTCCCCTGCAGCACTTGCTGACACATCACCTGTGTTTGCGTTTGTGCTGGAACTCTTCAATCAGGTACTTGATTGGCCATCACAGTGTCCTTATTTCTCATAGAATATTGAATCCTCTATCATGATGGACTCTACACAACTTTTAATGCTATGTGAATCCCATTAAGAATTGCTGTGATGCCTAACAATATATGTCTTGTAACTTGCTATAAAGACAGTTTCTGTTGATTTGGTGCGACAGAAAGAAGGCATATTTCTATTGAAAATAGTTCTCCTCTTGCCATTTGTTCATCCAAATGCTTCAGAAGAAGCTATGGTGCTTCAGTTTACCTTTGCAAGCCTGAGTTTTTTGATACTGAACATTTCCACTTCAGAAACAACTAATTAGTTAGAGGCTCAGAATACAATAAGGTGTCAAAGATGGTAAGAATATCTAGGAAGGCTGCTGTTTACCTGCACTGTAAGTTTAATTAGCGAAGACTTTTTATAGCATGGGACTCAGAGAGGCTGTCATTCTTATCTCTAATGGGATGCCTCAGAGATGGAGCTGCTAACTGCTCCAGTGGTGGCACTGTGGATTTCCCTTTGAAATAATCTTGAGAAGAGATGATGCCGCTTCACCCAGATCTCTGGTGACATGAAGGGCTCACTAGTGTCTGTCTGGCTTACAGCCCCTCAAAGCCTTCTTATCCAGGGGAAATCTTCCCAGGAGTCTTCATAAAGATACTTGAAAAGAACAGGAGATCACTGCTTGCACAGGGCCACGAGATCTCAAAAAGAAAAAGCTTTGCAGAGTAGAGGATTTTTTTCTTTCTTCGTGTACCTGTTAATGACTGAAATTTGTGAAAAACCCCAAATTATAGCCTATTACACAGCAAAGGAGGAGGACTTGGGTTAGACAAAGTTTTTAGCTTGATATAAACCTTCTTTGTGTTTTGTATAATAGTGTGTCACTGTGAAGGACTTTAAAAGTGCTTTTATCAAGAGGGATTTAGATGAATACTGAAAGGCAAGCTGATACTAGTACTGACTTGTTTCACATGTAGTCTTTGTCATTTTAGCAATGTCAAAGCTTCTTATAGCCTGGATATTTCAAAAAGGCAGATAGGTACATGTAAATCCATTGATTGTTCAGGTTGGTTTTAAGTTTCAGGCTTGTGAAGCAAAGTTTAAAAATCTCAGTCTTTATTTGAAATAGGAAAAAAAGGCAGTCGCTTTCTAGTAAACCTGTATTTTCTTTAGCAGAAATATTTTAGGTATTGTAGACCATTTTACTGTCTGTCACTGTATAGATACTGATATGGTTGCTCTGTAATAATATAATCTTTCTGCTCTACCTACTTGTGAGGAGCATTGTGAGAATTAATTAACAAGTCTTGATAAGAATATTCAGCATGCTCTCAAGTACTTTTGTGCAGAGATATCTTGCCTTGCTGTAAGAATGTGAAGTGCTTTTCTACGTTTGCATTAGAATAAAAGGTCAGGAAACAGCATTGCGGTGTTTGACGTGAGGGATATGTTTTCAGATAATGGCGGTGGGATGGCTGGCTGCACCATATCTGTGAGATAGTGTCCGAAATTGCTGTTTTGGGTTTGCACCCAGAGTTTTCTGAGTATAGCTGTCCTTTCCCTACTGGTGCTAGATTTTGAATCTAAAAGAGAAGTTGATAGCATGTCTTGTGAGTGACCAGATTAAATAGAAAACTGCCAAGGTCCTGTCAAAGAGGTAAGGAAGAATTTTCCCTGTGAGGGTGGTGAGGCCCTGGCACAGGCTGCCAGAGGAGCTGTGGATACTCCCTCCCTGGCAGTGTTCAAGGCCAGGCTGGACAGGGCTTTGAGCAACCTGGTCTGGTGAAAGGTGTCCCTGCCCATGGCAGGGGGGGTGGAACTAGATGATCTTTAAGGTCCCTTCCAACCCAAACCATTCTGTGATTCTATGAAGCTGCAAGCACTTGGTTACGTAGGGGTACCTATTTTGAGAATGCTTTCAACTTTGTCTGAGGTTTTGTGCAGAGCAATCAGTAATATTTAATTAGTTGATTAATCACAAAAAAATAGCAGGACTTCAGGGCGTGCAGATCACTCTTACTTAAAATAACTCCCACCTTTACTATTCATTATCCTTGATCATACAATTTTTTTTTTCCTGGCCTTACTTCAGTTCCCTGCACTTAACTACAATGTTTAGAAGGTCTTTCTTCATTGGAAAACATAGTAAGTGCCAGAGGAGGCAGGCTCATGCATGGAAGCAATGTATATGTTATGGATAAAGATCTATTATTTTGTAAATCTTGAGAGTGGCTGTATCCTCTCATTTAATGAAAACTCTCTGCCCAAGTCCATCAAACCTTTCAATTATTTTCACTCACCTTTCCCAGTCCTTCCTGTTGTCCCTTTGTTTTATGTTTGTCCTCAGAGAGCTATGTCAAGGCATGGTTTGGCCCCTGCTATCTGCCTGTAATTTTCTAAAGGAAAATAAACGAAGGCTATACCATTTCTGTTTACCTTTTAGTCTGATCTTCATTTGCTACATATCTTTGATAGCTGCCAGAATGCATTTCCAGCTTCCTTGAATGTTGAATTTATCTCCCTTCAGATCTCATTATGTTCTGCAACTTAAATGCCCTAGGAAGCAAATATATGTATATCTTCATCATGTTACCTTTTTTTTTTTTTCCTTTACAAACATCACCTCTTCTGTTTTCTCCCCTTTCTGAATGTGTGGATAACAGCAGTTTTCCAGAACACTTGCTTAGTGTTCTGTAGATTATGACACCACAAACGAGTTCTCTTTTTGGATGTATTGATGTCTTTGTGCCTTCTCTTAATCTTGTCATGTCACATTCCTGCATCATGAAGTGCTTTCTCCAGGCTCATCTATTTCCTTACCTACCACTCCAGACTTTACTAATTTTTTTCTCACCTGTCTCCTTGCTTTTCCTTTTCTGCCTTTATTTTTGGACCTCTCTTCTCTTCTATTTCTTCTACCAGTGTAGTCACAGTCACCAAATGTTTGTGATATTGGATATCTGTTGCCTTAGTTCTTGCAGAAACCTTATGTGAAAAGAAAAAGGAAGGAAATCAACACATTGCTTGGAGGTGAGTGGTGCCAGACTGCAAGGAGTTCTTGTGCCAGAAGAGAATCCTCATCTTCTTCACTCAGGAGAAATCCAAGAACTTCATGGAAGTGGAAACACTTTCCCCACACCTTTCTGATTTGCCTGCATTCCTCTCAGACCAGATATACATTCATGTGGTTACGCGAGAAGTCAAAACAGGAGCCATTTAAACTGGATTGGACCATCCAGTTCTCAAAAGCATCACATGTGCATCTTTCCTACAGCAGTCATGCTTTCCAATTTTTTATGCCATAGAACATACTGGAACAGGCTGCCCAGAGAGGCTGTGGAGTCTTCTTCTCTAGAAACATTCAAGACCTACCTGAACACATGCCTGTGTAACCTCATCCAGGTGTTCCTGCTCTGGCAGGGGGAATAGGACTAGATGATCTTTCAAGGTCCCTTCCAATCCTTAACACTCTGTGAGTCTGTGTGAATGCATATTTTCTCCCTCTCTGTCTAGGCTGTATTTCCTATTTACAGTGGAAGAACTGATACATCTCATCCTTTTTTATTTCTTTTTTCCCTCCCCTCTGTGCACCAGCACAGCTGGAACTCTAAAGGATACACTTCAGACGAGCACTGAATTCTTATATTGTTTGCAGCAACAAACACTACAGTCACAAAAAGACTTCCATTATAGTCTCTAGCTTGGCTCTTGCCTCTCACCAGTGCCATGGATTCCCCTTTCATTTCTACTATTCATCTTTAAACAACATATGTTATCTGCAGGCACAATGGAGAGATGAGCTCTTCAGAAATGTACGTAATAATAATCCATTCTGCATGCTATTCAGTGCGAGGTGGTGAGTACTTTGGAACCTGTCCTTCTGTAGGAAAACAGTGGCATTTCAAAAGAACTTTATTTTGGAGAAGTAAGGTAGGGTAGTGCCCTGTTTTCCAAAAGAGTAAGCGAAGTACTTCATATTAACCTAGCTTTGTGGATTTTATAAGTAAACATGAAATGCTCAGTTATTCTCCTGGAACAAGGTGACTTGAATCTATTATTTTGAATCAGAAAGAATGATGAGCATTTGTTTTTGTCTGGGCTCTACAGTGGTGAATATCAAACCAGCACAGTGTTGCAGGTTCAAAATCTGTCAGTCTCAAATTTGCTTACAAACATGGCTCTTAGGCAGGATAGGGAGAGATGGGATTTTGGCCCTCCAAAGATGAGTTTCCCTCTCTTAGCAAGTGTGGAGATTTCATGCACTACAGAAGGTACATTTTGGGCACAACAATCAGTAAGTGACAGGAGACTTCTGTGTATGTTGATAGGGAAAGGAGGAAAGCTTTAGTTTCACTTCATGTTCCTTCGATTTGTGCACATTTTTTAAAGGAAACGAATTTTCTTAAGTGGGAGCCCAAAGTAGGCACAAATGCTCTCTTCTTATCTGTCTACTTGCTAATAGCTTTTTGATGAATTAACAGCAGTCTACTATGAAAACTGGATGTGCACAGTACACCATAGTTCAACTTACCTAACTCAAAGTCTTTGTGTCTTTGTATGTGTGAGAGAAATTTGCAGCTGTATGTATTCCAGTGGCTTTGTAAGAGCAAATTTGGGCTCTTTGTTAGTCAAAATGAGTGTTTAAAGGAGTTGTGCATCTGCAGACTAATGTTCTTGGTTTGGTTAAGGCTCTGGAGTCAGTGTTTGTTGACATTAAATGAAAGAGTTGTTTGCAAGGTCTGGAAAAAAAACAAGTCCAGACCCATGCAGTCATTGTCATGTAGCTGCATTGTGATATGGCAAATGTATACTGTGGTTTCCAGTTTTCTGAACATTTGTGTTGTTTCTGCAGGGAAGGATAATCAAATAAGCATATCCTTTAACCCATGCTGTTCTATTGAGTACCTCCTTTGGGTTTCCATCAGAAGTTCAAGATTGACATAGACAATATAGAGTGTCAGCTTCTGTGTCTTTTGGAAATATGTGCCTTGACTGACTGTGCATTCACTGTTTTTTTTTTAGGTTGTACAGTATTTCAGAAGTACTGAACTTACCTCTTCAATTTAGTTTTCTTCTGTTGATGTAGTTAGAAATACAGAAATGCATTAAAATTCTGCATAATGTCAGAGTATGTGGCTATTGAAAAGCAGCTTGTGCCATTCATGTGTACATTTAGTTAGATCCTGGTAGATTTTTGTACTTGCCAGAAACTGGAGTTTGGGGAGGAAGGAGAAAATAGACAAAATTAGCGTGAAATGCAAAAAAAAAAAAAAACCAAAAAAACAAAACCAACCAAACAAAAAACAACCCACAGAAAATATGGAATTAAAAAGGTATTTCAACATTTCTTGCAGTGTCTTCATAAAATATTTTGAATTTTTGCTTTTGGAGATGATATAGTTCAGGGATGAACCCTAACAGTTGTTTAGGTAAAGCCATGGTTGGGAAGTTTCTGTACCTTTCACCAACTTTCTTATATCTCCAGACACTACCAACCAATCTTTCTCAGTTTTTGGCTCTAAAAATACCATAAACTAAAAGAAAATATTATTGAAGGGAGAAAAATGCCCAATATGTCTTGCATTAAACACTAGATCTTTTAATAAAAGAAAAATCTGTTTCAAAGAAGTATTCTTTTTATCCCACTGGTTTGGTCCTGCAGTGGATTTTTTTTTCTAGCTACAGCTATAATTATAAAAACTGTAGCTGGTAAATAATAATGGCTAAATGAAATATCTCAGCTTATTTCTGTACATACAGACAGCCTGGCATTCTAATATTCCCTTCAGGGAGGGAATACATTGTGAGAAATCAAGCCTGCAAATTATCTGTAGTAAAAATGCATTATTTCTGGCAAAGCTACAAATGGGGTGCCTGTGTTGATGCATGCCCACAGTGTCATTAACCATGTTCCTTAATAACTATTAATTAATTTCACTGGAGCTCTGGTAGTCCAGATTAATTGCAGTGGGAGGGCCAAGGGGAACTAAAACACTCTTTCAGTTCAGTGCTGCCAAAAGCTGAATGCATTTATTGATAGGAGGCTGCCTTTAGTCGTTCTGTAACTTTTTGAGTGATGGTAGTTTCCCTGGATCTTTTAACCTCTCATAACTGAAATAGCACCTATTAACAGTATCCAAAATGATTGGCATGCCAGTATGCGTCTTCCAGGGCTGCACACAGGCAGCGTGCAGGTAGTGTTACAGGATTTTCCTTCATCCAGGTATATCTTCATCCAGTACCCTTTGTTGTAAACTTTGCAAGCAAAATGAGGACAGAAAAGAAATGCGGTAGCGGCCAGTGCCCAATGAACACAAAGCAGAAACTGCAGCAGGACAAGTCGTAAGAATAATTCCCTTTGCTCTTTGGACAAGTTTATTTTCCCATGAATCATAAGGGAGCTCTCGTTATACATCAATCTGCTTTAAAACAACTGTTTTAGTAGAGAATTTAATCTTTATTTTATGTGATTTTTTTTTTTTGTAGTTGTTCAATAACCACATCACAAGATCATTTCTGTTGACTCAACTCAAAGAAGTACACCAGATGGATTAGCCATAATTATTGGTTATATGCAGCTTTGATTGGGAAATTTCAGTATTTTCTCAGGCTTTATCTATTTCCAGTTATTACCAAACAGTGTCTCCATACAGTACTAACCATATTAAAAGTTAAGCTGTATTTTAAAGTTATTGCTGAAGAGCAGTTCTTTTTCTCTCATAATATTTCATTCTTTTATCCATTTCTGCATGATTATTTTTGGTATCTTTGCTCTCCAAACTTTGACTGTTGTTAAAATTAGTACAGAAGCCTTAACTTGTTGTTGTGAAGCTGTCTCTGATATAAATGGTGTGAGTGTCTTGAAGAGGATATCATAGCATCTCAGTAGGAAAGACTTGCATTCTTACTTGTCTACTGTATTTTCCAAATACATTTTTTGATTTTATATCATAGTTGAACTTTGGATGAATTACATTTTGGGCTCTTTTGCTTCCACTCCTTATGAACCTCTCACATCCTTTCTATGAACAAGCATTTCTAGGATCATTGGCTCTTCACCAAACTCTCCATTGTTGATATACTGATGTGTTTTCAACAGATGTTTATTAGTTATAGCTTGTTTTCTTAATTCTAGTTCTGTTTTTCCCTGATACAGTAGCATTAATTTATTAAGAACACATCAGTCATAACTTTTTTATTGAGAAAAGCATATTTATTTAATCATTTCTGCAATTTTAAAGTGCTTGTACAGGTTTCAATTCTAACTTCCACATCACCATCAATATGTTGAAAATGCATTGTAAATTTTGATAGCTTGTATTGCTTTACAGGTGTTTTAAAATTATTTTTTAAAAATTTTATTTATTTATGTGGAAGTATAGAGCAGAACTGGTTGACCTGATGTCATAGTTTAACCCAAGCTAGCAATGCAACTACGATAGCTGCTCACTCACCCCTCCCTCAAATAGGGGAGAGAATTGAAAGGGAGAAACTCGAATTGAGATAAACACAGTTTAATAAAATAACAAAATACTAATACACTACTAGTTAAAAATATATAAAATGGAAATAGAATACAAAATAAAAGATACTTTGCCCCAATCATGACCCCATTCCTCAATGCCTCACACCTGTGGGCAAAGCTCAGAATGCCCTTGACTCTCAGACCAGAGCATTAAAAACAGTAACTTTGTCCAGGGGTGTTATCTCATTGTTCTCAAACTAAGTCCAGGTAATGAGTGTGCTAGCTATGAAAAAGAAAGGTTTCTAACTGCATGAAGAAAATTAACTTGTTTTCAGTCAAGCCAGCACACATGACCATCCTGTAATTTATACAGTAATACTAGAACTGTGTTACAAATATAGGTGTAAAACTGCCAGGTACTTTGGTTTAAATGAAGAAAGAAGTTACCAGTCAATCTTAGACTACTGCAGATAAGAAGGAAACACTGTGTTGTTCAGGTCGCTTTCTAATTAGGAAGCAGGTTGGTTGGACTTGGAGCAAATTGCAGGCTTCCAGCTGTAGTAAAGAGCTCTAAAGCTTTTAACCCAGTGATTTCTAATTGAGGTTTTTGTACCACTTAAAATCCATATGCTTGAAGAATTTTCAAGCTGTTATTAAGGGGACTAAATATGTGAAACTTGGAGAAATCCAGAGGGAATAGGAACTACAGAATTGCAAGAGTGTTTTTAATGGCATTTGCAGGTTGCCTTTAGAAATTCTTGCTGTTTTCTGTGATGTTTTGTTCTCTGCAGATTTTGTGTATTGACTGATCTTTTCAGAGGTAACCTGCTGGGAAGTGGAAAATGGCCAGTTTTTTTAATGTATCGACTGAGATCTTTAGAGGTGATTCAGAGTGGAAGTGGAAGAGGGAAGGGGGATGTGGAGTGTGTTAATAAAATCAATTACACTCATATTCCTTCAGAATGTGTCCTCCATATTAAGAATTAAAGGATAGCAGTTGCCTGTGACACTGATATGTTGCTTCATAAGTTCAATGGGGTTATTCTCTGTGTTCTGGGAACTATTGATAGTTGAAGTAGACATGAAGTCTTCTATACAAATAGAAGCTAGAAAATTATCAACTGCGGTCATTACTAGAAAGTCGACTATCCGTCCTTGGCAGTATTTGCAGTGTTTCTGTATTTAATTTGAAGGATACTGAACTTGTTTTCTACTGTTTATGTAGGGATAAAAACAAATATAAGATTAGTTATCTCTCCATGTTGTGTTTTTTCTAGTTACATTAAAAACAGCACATCTTTTGTTCTAATGCAAAGCACTGATAGCATCTACTTTTTCTTGTAATGAAATAAGGCAGGTAATACTGCATTCTTATAAATTGGATGGAATCTTTCATTCCTTCAAACGGATTACTTCTGTGAGCAACAGAGCTCAGTTTGTACTGTGAGATTTAGGCTGCAA
Source organism: Patagioenas fasciata (assembly GCF_037038585.1). Classification (NCBI taxonomy): domain Eukaryota; kingdom Metazoa; phylum Chordata; class Aves; order Columbiformes; family Columbidae; genus Patagioenas; species Patagioenas fasciata. Next base: position 13,491,487 of record NC_092527.1, on the reverse strand, counting down.
CCTTCATTTGTATGTGACTTGCTCTTTCTAGACTTTATTTAATGATACACTGATTAAATTTCTGCCCAATACGCAATAGAGCTGTGTATTGACATTTAGTTTTTTTTAATAGTAATTTTGGTGTTGTTCTTTCTCACTTTGAGTTTTTATTTATTTTTTTCCCCACTATCTGAAAGAGTGGTATAGTCATTCTTTTAATTTTCAACTATACACGTAGCAAATGCAAGGTCAGTCCAGTCTTGCAGTTGCAGTTTGTAAACCAATGAGGAGTGAATGATCTTCATTGGGATTACACCCTCTGTCTGTGTGGATGTGAAGCCAGCTTAAAATTGATCTTATTTCTGAATAGTTGTTCTTTGTGATTTAAAAAATCAGACTTGAAAACATTTGTTTAAAGGAGATAAAAAACTATCTGTTGAGTTAATGTATTCACATTGCCTAATACTTCTGTGAAGTACAATAAACCAAAAAGAAACATTCAGGCCTCAATTTTCAATTATTTACAAGGAAGATCACAGTGTTTTAACAGCAGATTGTCTCTACACGTATGATTCGGAACCATTCTACTGCACCTTTTAGCTTAGATAGGATAAGACCCATTTTGTTCTCATTTGATTTATAATCCCAGAATTACTTCCAGCACAGACTATTTAATGGAACAAATTATACCTGCATTAGATAACACGCTAGATTTTTATAAAATTGATGATGTGAATATGACCAAACTTTTATACATCATTCAGAGCCTTTTAAATTATCAATTAACTCTTGAGTTCAGTAATATAAAAGGGATATTAAAATGTAGTTTACTGATTAATCCTTGAGCTTTTCTCTGTTCTTATGCAAGGTTTTTTTAGTAAAGTTGCAGTCCTAATTCTTTGTACAAAAACCTTGTACATCTGTTGCTCAGAGTAGGCAGGATATTTAAATTCCAAATAGATGAGTTTCTTCAGCCTTATGGTAGACATTTAGATGTTTTCGGTTGTAAGGTGTGGGCATTATATAGTGTTGATATCTGCCATCTTATTTTGTGAGGTACTCATTATGATATTGCAATTTCTTTAAATACTGATAGACAGTTGGAAACTGGAGAGGTGAACCTAATCTCAGATGTGATATCCAGCTGCACGTGTGTCTTAGAGGACAGTTTTCTACATGCGGATTTGTGGTTCTCAGTTCATGTCTGTGTCATCACGTTTTACTGTTGTAGGTCAGCATTAAAAAGAGACAGGGGCAAAGGTGAAAATTCTCTTCCACGGTGGAAATATACTTAAAATTGTGTGGTGGCCTTGTCTGGTTCTATGTCTTACTCTGTGCAACTATTATGAAGAGAGATGCATTATAGTATGCTAATGTGGAAGAGACCTGGTTTTTGCTCCAGTGGCACACAATATCTCTAGGATGTCATTTAGTCCCAGCTGTTCCCAGTCTGGATTTCTGTTGTAGCCATGATTGGTGGAAAAAAGGCTGCTTGACATACAGTGGTCTTACCTGGCAAAGAAAAGCTTGCAGATGTATTGCTGTTAGAAAATTGAATTACTTCATGGCAGAAAAAAATCAGAAACAGTGTGTGCCTGTTTGGGTTATGCTTCAGTGTGGCACATGAAACTGTGTTACTCTGTCACTTGGAGGATCAGTTTCAGGAGAAAACAGATGAAATTTAATATGTGCTGGCTTTTAACCAAATTAAAATATGTTAGAAAGTTGTAATTTTAACAATTTATTATTCTTAATGTTGGTGGAAAACTTAGTCTTTGTAGTCTCACTATTTCACTGATGTATGTTGTGTTGCTGACATTAGCTTTGTCTTGAGGTATACCAATAGACTATGAAGGTCCTAATGAACATTTAACCTGATCCTCAAAGCCAAGTGTAATGTAACTCTTAAAACTGATGTTGAAGTAATTTTTTTCTCCTAATCAGTTTGATACAGATATTCTTGTTCTTAGGAAATGATTTAAAAAAAAATCCTATCTGGGATATTACTGGGAGATGCAGTATGGATTTGACTATGAGATTCACTAATAACTTGCGATCTACTAGTAGGTTTCATGTTGCTCATGTGTTTTAAGACCAGTGAAACAATACTTTTATGTTTAGTGTTGTTTGTATATGCAAGTCTGAAGGTGTCATTTTGCAAACTATTGCCTCCACACTGGGATCATTTGTGCTGTGTTCAGACTTTACATGTTCTTGTTGAAGGTAAGTGATGTTCAAAGAAGAATTTATTTTTTTCTCCAAAATTATATGCATGTAGATTTTTTTAAAATGGGAAATAAAATCCTGGTATCTTTTCCATTTTGCAATATTTGTATGAAATATTTGAAACCTTCCTTTAATTATCTGCATTGGTGGAAAGACTGTGTCACAACTGAAGGATGCAGCCAGAGAAGGAGTGAGAGTTGTTGGCACTGTTCTGATCCTTGGAGGTCTGTGGTTTTACTCTTTCTAGGCTTGTTGTAGGCCAAACTGTTTTGTCTGACAGTGTTTAGATACGTCCAAACCACTTTGCAAAATGCAATATATGGAGAATATTTAAGCTTTGTTCATTTATACTGTTCACAGGAGTAAGCCTGGTGGAAGATCTCACATGAATGTAATGCCAGGCTTTATGACTGTAGCTCTACTGTGATTACCTTTATAAAAGTGGAGTTATAGGCCCCTGAGTTGTACTGATTTCCCTTGTTAATAGCTCCCATATAGTACAAAGCCTATTATACCTAAGGGAAAAATCATATAAATGATATTGTAGTATGCCATTAGCAGGAGGGTGACAGTTTTACTTGCACTATTAGTTTCAGGTTAAAATCCTGGAGAGCAAAATATTTCACATGCTCTTGACTATAATTAACCCCTTGTGTCTTTCTCTGATAGTCATGTCATTTAACAAAGCTTCATTTGCAGTGGTTCAATAACACAACACATGCTCCTGCACATGCAAAGACCTCTTCAGTGTTGCCCTTCTGCTAGAAGCCGGGCAACTTGCAAGTTTAATTAGTCACTCACTGAGTTTCTTACTACTGCTGCAAATTTTACACACTAAGACAGTGGGCAATTCTGCATTCCCAGAGTCTGTTACTACCTTCTGCTTTGAATTCTGGTTCTATGCAGATTCTTATTGCTTGGTTTGTTCAGTATAGCATGGGCACATAAAGGACTGTAAATACTGTTGTTCAGGAGAAAGGAGAATGCCTGTAAAATTGGATGAAATTGAACATTAGTCATGTTGTAGCTGGCATAGAGTTTGTGTGCTGTTTATAGCTTATATCCATAGCGCTTTGCTGTAACATCAAACTGTGTCCTGCAGTTGTCTAATGTTGAAAAGGAGTGTATGCTCCTTCGTCCTTCCATTCGAGTGTGTTAACCCTCAACTCGTACTGGTTGTGGGCTACAGAAAGGTAACCCTGCACAGATGGTCCTGATGACATTGGTGCTTATAAAAGGCATGTGGCTGGACGTTTTGATGAGTTTCCATCAGGCTATTAATTTTGGACAGGGTAAAACAGAGATCCTGTCTGGATTTAACATGTCCCTCATTTGTTACCATTAGCCAGGAGAGTTTGAAATGTAGAATAAAGTATTCTTACTGGATTTATAGAAAGGGAGAATAAAGGTTCATGACTTAGCACCTTGCAACTTACATTGTTGGAGGTGAAATTGCTTGAATAATCTTAGCTGTAGATCGATTGCTTAGTTCAAATGATGACTACCTGCATGGTGACTGTTAGACTGTTAAAGAACATGTGTTGTAAGTGTCAGTGCATTGTAAAATATGCTAGATACCTTATAAGTCGAAGTCAGGCAGTGTAGAAAAAGCTAAGATTGTTGAGTTGGAAGAGAGGAACAAAGAAAAACAAGTGAACTGAATAAATAAGAAACAAGTTCTACTGTTCTTTCCGGCTTACTTCATAGAACCATAAAACAATCAATCTTATTACCGTATGCAGTGTTAAAATACTTCCCTGAGTGCTCTGTTTGCATGTTTTTCTTGCATGTTGTGTGCCATCCCATGGATTAGATATGTAAGGAAATTTGTTTTCTTTAAGATTTGCATTTGCTGCAAACTTGTGCACCCATATTTGCTGGATTTGATCTGTAGTAGACATTAATGTACCAGAAGACTGCAAGAGCAACACAAAAATAACAACAATATTTTGAGAAATGTATTTCTTTATGATTTTCCAGTGTTGGAAATTTGCATACAATCATGTCCATTTGAACCAGAAAGTCAAAATATTAATGCATGGTTGGATTAAAAATATAAGGAAGGAACAGGTCATAATAAGAATAATTCATTTTTTTTCTATTTCAGGTTTTTAAAAAATTGTTCAAGAAACTGTATCCACTATGAAAACTAATTGCATCTATTTGTGGTTTTTTCCTGTTGATTTTAATATTAGTTTGGAGAGCAGTCAACTTCATTTTTGAAATTAAGGAAAATGGCCAAAATAAACAAATATTCACAAATCAGGGGAATCATTAAAGGAAGCTGGTAAAGCATAGCTGTACACTGGAGCAATATTTACTCATCAGCCGTTCAGATTCTCCTGGTCAGCGTAGTCAAGACCAAATCTAAAATTATTTTGCAACTAGTCTGTCTAGACCAAATGAGACACTAACCCTGCCTGCTGCAGCAGCAGCAGAACGATAAATATGCGTGGGATATTCCAGGATTTGTAATCTTTTTTTCAGGCTAAAAGATTAAATCCTGTGTGAGGAATGGTGTGCTTTATTTAAAGAGCAATTACTACAGCCTCTGCCATCTACTTTAGTCAAAAGGAATAATTGATTCCTTTTCTCCTGGTGTGAATCTAGCTATTCAGAATGATATTTTCTGGATTTTAATAATACACATTCTGAATTGCTTCATTGCTAAACTTAAAAGATGATAGCTGCACCTCAGCTGCCTAAAAAAGGTCACAGAGAGCTGGATCACAAATTTCTTTTCATTTCTTTCCCAGTCATTTTACAAACCCATACACTGCCCAACAGAGTACTAAATAAGCCAGCTGCAGCAGGCGTCCTTGCTGCAATGAGAGACGTGACCACATTTCAAAATTCAGGTTTTTGGTCATCTCCACGCTGAAGGGTGATTGCATCTCATAAACATTGAAGACATGTAAGCACTATGTACCGAGGCCTTGTATGTGAAAAGCCTAATCTCTTCTTGCATGTGCGGTATTTATCCATGAGGACAGGTTTGCCTCTTTAAAAAGAAAAATTTCTGATGCTGTATGACCTCTGAACTGGAATGGGCATTTAAAAGTACCTAAAAAAAATCAGGGCAAACCCAACTTATGAAATAGATGTTCTTCTTGTATGCTGTGAATTGCTGCATGGTTGATGATGATGTAAGGATTTAGTGATGTGAAACGGGAGTTCCCTGTTTTGCTGCTGATGTGCTCTTGTGCATTGCATAACTGTATTTTCGTTACGTTTGTGCTCATATTTTAAGTAATATGATAGCCACTTTCATCAAGTTCTATGAAGAAAATTAGGTAAATGCTCTTAGAATGAATTTTAAAGGTAGTATAAAATTAAATTTAGAATCAATATCTTACAAGTTTGTACTGAAAAGGGGTGATGAAAATATAATTCTCTCTTTTTGGGTGGTCCCTTCACAGAAGTGCAGAGGAGTTTGCAACAGAACCAGGTTCCTTTTAAGTTCAGATGAACATTTCTGCACAGTTTCAATACCACAAATACTTTTGTTTTTCTTCTCTAATATTTAGTACAAAATAATTGTTTAATTTTTTGTTTGGTTTTAATAAATGAAATTATAGTTAATGTATAATTGAATAAACAGTCTTTCCCATTTTGTTGCCACGTTCATTTTTGTACCTTTCTTAGTTGTTCGGCAGACTATTCTTCTAATATATTGTCTGTATCTTTTTCTACAGAGCAGCAGTTCTTAGTTTTCTTTTTGTAATTTTACTTCTATTGCTAGCATTGCTGTCCGTAAAACTCGACTATAAGCCCCTGTAACACCTGCCATGAAACAGAAGAAATCTTTGAAATTGGAAAATCAAATTTGGCTCATAAAGTGCTCATATGAGTCACAAGCCTTCTGATGCTCCCTGGAGTTCTTGGAGGGAAGTGAGAAATGTTTCTCCCACTGATGCTCGCTGGTCCCACAGTCTCTGTCTCTCTACTTCTATTGCCGCAGTGGGAGGAGTATTTCAGGTAGAGCCTTGGTGAACCTGCTCTGTGTTAGGAGGTGAGTGTTCCCTTTTGAGTGTGTTCCTCTTTTTTTTCTTTTTGTTGTTTTTCGACAAGTTATAGGAGATTAATTTACCTTCAGAAAGGTCCACAATGTGTGTTGCCACATCAGTTAAAAGCCAAATTCCACTACATAGTCAAAAGTACTGACTTTGGTGGAGTGTCTTGAACAAGTTGAAGAAAACAAACATTTCTTCCAAAGTGAAGGATACATATCAGGTGATTTGCTTCCAAAGTTAGCTGGAAGTTCAAAATGCCAGCTTCTGGCCACTGTCTGACACAGCAGCATAGAAAGGTTTTTAACCCTGTTCATGTGCAAGCTTAGGTGGGAATGGTTTCTTTAAGACTTTCAAGGATATGATAGAAAAATCTTTCTATATCTCATAAATGAAAAAGAGTGAAACAGCATTTTGCAAGATAACATTTACAACCAAATTTACTCAGATGATGAAAGCATGAAACTGAAGGGTTAGTTTGGTCACCATCCAAGAAATACAGTGCACTGGAAGAATCCAAGTGGTGTGGTATGCTCGTGAAATACATGGAATGGTTTGTGTACTTCTGGTTAGCAAGCGTGACAGGTGCAGTATGTTCTAATTGCTCAGAATTACACTATTTGAGTTCCTTTTTCTCATTTTATTATTACCAGATATCAAGCCTCTTAAATGCATTCATGCATCTAGTGATAATAAAACATGAAAATGTCTGTATTTGTTGTTTTTAACATGTATGTGCATCAGATTGGCTTTAATTGCAGTAAAACTCCAAGACAGCCAACTACTGTCTGTTCAGTTGTGAACTGGATGTGTTATGCAATGTAACGGCTCTGGAAATATATATGCAAAAATATGTTTATTTTTCTGACACGATATTTACTGTGAAAGTTTAAAACATTTCTAGTTTCCCTATTTTAATTTTTTTTTTTTTGGGGGGGGGGGGGGAATAAGAAAAATAAATTATTGCAAGGGTTATTTTAGCTTTTACAGATACTGAATCATTATTAGATGCATATAAGTGACTGACACAGTTCTAATTTCTCCTAAGCTTCTAATAGTTTTTCATCAGCACTGTCCATTTTCTTCTGGACAGAGGGGTATTTGGATTACAGAGGAATTATCAAACACTTATAAAAAGGGGGAAGGGCTGTCTGTGACAGTACTACGTGCTGTAATGAAAGAAGACGATATTTTACTGGTGTCTGATTGTTCAGTTACAATCACAGTTTTCATGTCTGCTGCAGTATAGTGCTAAGTCTTGTAGAAGATATGCATTTAAAGTGGGTGCTTTTGTTAGACTAAATAAACTCTCAGAATCCATAGTCTGTAAACCTGGATTCCATTAAATGAAATGTTCAGTTTATTCAAGACTAACTATTTCTTTATGCTCTGGACAGTCTGCAAATGAGAAAAAAAACATGGTAGGATTTCTGATGTTCACTGACACAGGGGTGGAGGGTGTCCGCCTATATGCACTCAAAGTTCTTTGCAACAGCACATTGTTAATGATCAAAACCATGTAAGATTAAGCCTGCAAAAGACTGGCTTAATGTAACAAAAAGGTGTCAAACAGCTTAGCTGGAACTTAAGAGAATTAAATTCATTAAAGGCAGTGAAATCAGGTCTCCAGTGAGTACAAGAATCCACTGATCAATATAGCATGTTAGAAAGTACTGGGGCAGGAACAGCTCAGAATGGTCATGCTAATGGTGTGCAGCCCCCAGAGCAGCACCCGCCAGCTGGGGAGCTGGTTCCTGCTTCCTCAGGCACTCAGGGCATCTCCTGGCCACAGAGCCAAGGGGCTGAGCCTCTTGCAACTGCCACTAACCTGTGTGGAAGGAATAGCATAAAGATGATGACAAGAAATGTGGTGTTAGTCCTGAGTTCATGTTTGCAGTAAGGCCTTTTTCCAAGGGGGAAAATTCCATTGTCTAAATGACACTTGGAGAATTTTGTCTGTACTGCCCCAGTCAAATACGCAGTGCAACTGCCTTGAGTGGTCAGCCACTGCTGGCAGCTCAAGGAACCAAGGCTTACGCCAGGTCTTCTATAGCTTTATATTTAATTTATAAAAGCTTTCAGGAATAGTTTACTAAAAAAACTTTATTGACTGCTTTGTCTAAGGCTGTATGAACTCTGACAATCCGTGTGTAATAGGGGAGGTATGTGTGACAGTTGCATTATGCAGCTGGAGGTTTTCTGCTGTTTTCCTACAGTGCACTAGAATTTGATTATTAAGTTGATTATGCAAAATGCTGCTACTACTAAGCAGCCCCTTGCAGTGACAGTTGTGAAAGAAACACCCCAATTTATGAAGAGAATCAGAACCCTTGAAAGGGACATTGAGTAAACTAAGGGAATGGTCTTGTAGGAGGTTCTTGCCTGAAAAAGATCTGTCATAGCCATGAGCCTTGCACCAAGCCTGTCAGCTGTGTTATCAAAGTCTATAATATGAAACAAGAATGTTAACAAACTTAGAGACAACAAGAGTTATGTAGTTTTTTTATTGTCTATGTAGTGAACAGGCTTAGAGGCTTCAGTATCATCAGAAAGCTGTATGTGTCAAGTAGCTGCTCAATTATAATGATTTTAAGTAAATTAACGAATGAAATGACAATGGAAGTGAGAATACATCTGAAAATTCCAGCAGAGAGAAGCCACTGAAGAATTTTATATTGGGCATTTTTCTGTTAGAGTAACTGACAGGGCATTTGCTACTTTTAGCCAAGGCAGGTGAGAGGGGGAACAAGATTATTTTTTTGCCCTGGATGACGACTGCTCTGGTTCTTAAAGGGCCTGAGGTTCCCATTGGAGCATGCCAGTTCAATTGTTCTGAACAAATATGAATTACAGACTTATCATTACTGTACATTTATTGTTCTTGTAGCTAGAGTGCAATAGTCTGTCTTACTTTGAGGTTACAACAGTCTCTCTTACTTTTGGATCAGTCAACTGTACAGAATGGTGCTTGTTTTAAATTGCTCAAATTCAGGGACTCTTCAGAAATTTGCAGATACTTGCTCTCTAAATATTTCAACATTTCTCATTTTGTACTTACATGTGAAGTAATTTTTAAAGAACTTGATAGTCTCTTTCAAGGTGCAATAAGAAAAATAATCATGAAGAATTACTAGAAGTATTATTTAAATGTAGGTCTGGGAGACAGAAACTCGTGACATTTAATCCCAGTACTAAAACTAATCCTTCTGTGGCATTTACTTCTCCTAAGATTCTCTGAATCTTATTACTAGGAAATTACTTTTATTACTAACTGTCAGGCACCTGTCTTCAGGCTTTAGCAGTTAATAATCTCCATGCCTCATTGGACCCCTTGTACAGAGGAGGATGCTGCTTTTCTGTACTCCACCATGAACATACTGTGATCGTTATGGCTCAGATTCAGGAAGAACCCTAAAGTCTTTGGTCCCTTATGTTTATAACTTAAGCAGTACACATGTACACATCAACTGGATGCACATGTTTTGTTCTGGATAAGGATTATTTGGGAGGAGATCAAAGGGGGCTAAATCAAACTTCAATTTTAGTGCAAACTAAATGCTAGTTCTGATATATCCTCATATATTTCAGCTTTATTCTTTTAAAACTATTTGTGACCAATTGGTTCAAGAGACTGGTTGCCTTTATCAGACTATTCCTTAGGAATGGACTGTTGAGATAAATGCTGTTAATTAAATACAAATCCATTTCTTGATTGTGCAGAAACAGCCTTGCTGCTGGTCCCTCTCCTAATCTTGTTATAACAGTCCCCTGATAGGTCTCATTAGATTGTCTTGTTAGCTGATATAGAGTCTATTTTGCAGCAGAACAGACAGAAAAGTTAATCTTAGTCAGTTGTAATATGTCTCAACCACTAAAGGATTTTTTCCTCTTACTTTATTCGCTTTTGTTTGCTCTCATCATCTAGTTCCTTTTGTTCAGTTGCCCAAAACAATAAACGTGTGAAACCAGTAATTTATTTACTTTGATTAGTTTTATTTAATCTGTCATGGTTTATTTAATTTAATTACTTTTAAATCATTAACTTAAACCGAACAATGTAAGAAGGGGGAGAAAAGCCCTAAGTGTCTTGTACAGTGTGAATGGGAGATGCCATGCGCTAGTTCCTGATTTGCCATAGTAAAGGACCATCTTTGGACATAGAGTTTTAGTCAAAGATGCTCTCTGTTTTTCAGGAGAATGTATGGAAATATTGTCACCTATAATTGCATATGTGGGATCTTCTCGGTTCCTTTCTCTGTAACTTTCCCATATAGTGAGCTACAGAGCTGCTTAGCAACTTGAGAGATTCAGAAGACCAAGGCCTCTTGAAAATAACTCTTTGTAAGAATGAACACTTGTATAAAATAATTTCAGTATTTTGAGTTGTCTGTGATCATGCTAATGGAATCCGCTGGGTGGCCTATGGAAGGTGAATTTAAGTAGCACCTTTTTTTTATGGCAGTGTTGTTAATAGAAGACTTATGAATTCCTAACCATTAAGAACTCAAGATTAATTGCTCTGATGCCTATCAAACTCTTTAGCCTTGTTCCTGAATTGTTGGTTATATACTGCGGTTCATGTGTGATATTTCTCTAAAGAGGTGCAGCTGGCCACTGAGACTGTAAATTGGCAGATATGATGAGGTGCAAAATCAGAGAAGAAAGTAGTAAAACCACTGGAAGAGCCATGCTTTTGACTGAATGCAGTCATCTGGCATTTCTTGGTTCATTTTTCCTCCTATTTCTCACGAACCATGTGAACTATGTTTGCATGGACAAGATTTTCCTATATTTTGTATAATGATTTAAATATAATTGTTCTGTTTCACGATGAGATCTATAGGAAGAGGAAAAAAGTGTTTTGTTATCTGTTTTTCATATAGTTTGTTTCTTTGTACTATTTTCTTGAAGAAAACTTGGAGGGAAATTGCATACAGAACATTATTCTTAGAGTTATTTTACTAAAGCTTTGTATTTGAGGGGCGGGGGAGAATTGATTATTGATTGTTGAAATTGAGGCTTTATTGCAAATGCTCATCTTCACTTTTTGTGAAGCATAGCTGGTGTATAGTCTGCTTACCATCCCACTGGAGACCAATAGTTTGAGTTTTAAGTTTGCGATGATCCCATCACCCTTTTGATAAAAAGGACCTCATGTTTTCCTGTTTCTCAAAAAAATCATGGTAGCAAAAGTACCTGCTGCTGTAGAGCTCTTTTCTCTCTGGTATTGACTCCCTGCTTTTTCTTCTTCCAGTCTATCTCTTTGTTTTTGAATCTTAACTTGGTTAAAAATTCTAAGGAGTCAGAGTCTGGGGATTTTCCTCTTCCTTCTCAGGAATCTTTTGATGAAGCGAATGTATCCTAATCTGATGTCAAGCTAAATTAGTGTCTCCATAAAAGACAGATACCAATGTGGAGTACAGCATCAGGTGTATAACCCATCCGTCCTGGCTTCCAAATCTCTGTCCTTTTTCAAATGTAATTTTCTTTTCATGTGTTTCATAATACATATTATATATGTAACAAATTCACAGCTAGAACTGGCTCTCTGAGGGGGCATACAGGTGGGAAAAACAATGGCAATGGCACAAGAATGGCATCATTGCACTTTCACATTTATTATTATTTCTTGCATGGATAGAATTATGTTCCATTTGGAGCTGCTGCTCTAAACTTTCTACTACAGCATTTGTAAATACATGCGTGATACCGGCTCGCTGTTCAAAGAGGGAAGAATGAGAGTATCCTTGGAGAACAGTGTTAGGAGTCTTTGCCAAGTAGCTGTATGCTTTAAGGAGCAAAGGATGATTGCTTGGCAGATGTAAAGTGGGTGGGTTGATTCAAGTGTGAGTGCTGGCATGAGAGAAGAAATAAAACTGAGAATAAGTACAGGAAACAAGTGTGCAGGTAGGAGGGATGAGGGAACCGTTTACTTAGTAACCTGATAACCTTTTCAACTCCAGCATAAAAGAATCATGATGATCTTGGTGATTTTTGCTTAACTGGTCAACAGCCACAAGTTTACTGCCCAAGCCTTTTTAAAATTCAAAACGTGTATGCATTTGATGAAACTTGTGGCAGGGTAAAAGCTGTATCTGACTACACTGGAGCAAGTTGTGAGTTTTAGCATGAATTATGATGTATGGCTCAATTTGAATTAAGAGTGTTTATATAAGATGACTAAGTGGTCAACTAGTCTTATTTCTCTTAAGTCTGAGTTCAGACCAGGCCTAAATATCAGCTGGCTTCTGGAATATGTGGTTAGATTTTTTTTTTTTTCATAAAGCTTTTCTTTTTCTGGTTGTTTAGGCTTTGTGCATGCGTAAAAGGAATGCTAAATTCTTCCTTGGGGTAAATACATTGGCTCTTTCAACACATCCAGTTTTCAGAGACTCAAATTCAGCAATATACTGTTCAAAAGAGCACCTGAGGAAATGTACTTGAACAATAAAGAGAGCTGAGAAAGCTGCTTTTTGTGTGTAGTGTAATAAGAACAAAAGACATGACTGAGTACTTCTCTTTGTCCTGAAAGATGAAAAGTCTGTGGGTCTTCAAAGACATCAAGGATACACTTGAACACCAGCCATTCCAAATTCTGCCTTGCATAACGTGAGTAGTATGGGCTCATAGTGTGAAAATGGTTCCAATTTCCTTGGTGAGCAGAGCCCTGTGGATATTCTGGCTATGAGCATATGGTGATTTATTCTATGGGAAATAACAAATGTTCTCCTCAAGCCCATATTGGATTTTTAGCATGCATCTGCTACTTTACCAACAGCCTCCCACATGCTGCCACAAAATCATAACTTGCACATTTTGGTCTTGAAAGCAAATGTTTCCTATAGGCCTTGACTTCTACCTCAGAGTCCCCAAGGAGAGTTATAAAATGCATGCATGAATACGTTTTTAATGGGATACAGCCTTTGTTTATTTAGATGAGACTGAATGTAATAATATCCAGGTGTCTTGAACTCCTACCAATGGTAAGAGTGGAAAATTCACAAGCATTATAGGCTGAGTCTCCCAGAAAAGACTATGACTTGCAGGAGCACAGTGAGCAGCCCCTGCTGCTACTGAAACTACTCTCATGAAGGCTGAGCACCTGCCCACCTGTGGCTCCTGGGAGCTAGAGAGTGTTTGGCATCTCTTGTAGACATAGACAGGAAAAAATCCTTCATCTCACCTTGCAGAAGTTCAGTCATTAAATCAAATGGTACTTTCACAGCTAGCTAAGCCCCCGTAAAATGCGAGTGGCTAAGCTTTTAAAAACCAGTTCTTTCAGTTTTTAAGACCTGTAGGTTAGGAAAAGAATAGATTCATGGGTTTAAGAATTGATAGATACTCTATATTTTAAGCAAGAAACACTTGAAAATCTATCTCCCCTTTGCTTGCCTAATTAAATCCTGAGTTCTGCACCTCACCCTGTCTTTAAAACTGATAATGTCAGCAATGAAAGAAGAGACAAAAACTGTTTATGCTTTCCAGTCACTGCCAGAGAGACATTAAAGATCAACCCCAAATTTCTTTTGCAAGCTTATGATTGCAGCGGTAAAGTACTAAATGATGCAACGCAGAGCCAGTGCCTTACAGCGACTTCTAGACCAGGTCCTCATGTCTGAGTCTGACCTAACTCTGTCTGAATGCAGTGGAGTGACTCTAAATATCCTCTGATTTTGTGGGAGTATTTTTATGGTTTACCTCAGCAGTATTATTGCCAGTTACAGGGGGAGTAACTTTAAGCTGTCAGTGTTGATTGTGGGAAGCCAGACAATTACATTGGCTTCCACAGTTATCCAGAACTTAAATAATTATAGCAAAGATTGGAGTCTGGCTGTACAATCTGCAGTGCAGTAGAAGAGGTTAAAGTATAACCGCTAAGGCAGAAATGTGTTGGTTCCTCAGCTATCAGTGATGAATAAGGCCAGGGACTTCTACTGCCTGTTAATACAAATGCTTTCATTTGGGGAAGGAGAAGGATTCATATTCTAAATGCTTTTAGTCTGATAAGTTGTCTGATCTGATCTGGTCCCATTCTTGCAAACATTTTAAAAAGTAAAATAAAAACATATGATAAATAACAGGAAATTTCAGAGGAGGTTAAGAAGAGATGTTTACATTAGTAGTCAGTTTTTTTACATTATCAGTTTTGGGGTTTTTTGTTATTATCCCATGGATGTTTTTAATTTTTTTTTCTGGTGATTTTAATTTTTTCTTTTTTTTTTTTAATGTAAATTTTAATTTATACTGTTACATTTACATAATGAGCGTAATTACGTCTAATTATATGTCATCTCCCTGCTGAAACTTGTAATTACAGAATTATAATGTGTAGTGACATCCATGCTAGATTTAATGGGGGGAAAATATAAAAGAAGACCACAGCAAATCCATTTAAAGATAAAATTATATTGAAATAAATAAATAAACCCAATCCCAAATAATTGAATTCAACCAACTGAATCTTTACTATTTGGACGAGTTATTATTTTAATAGTATTCACTCATTTATTCTTTGCCTGGGAAAATGTTGTTCGTTTTCTTTTCAAATAGTATTTGACTTTCTCAGATTCAGAGACTAAATTTTAGGATTTTCCCCTGACCAATAATTACACAATGTTTGTCTAAGAATTTTGCTTATGATGTACAATTAGGTTAAACTAGAGAATTAAGAAACTACAAACTGTGTGAGGAGTACAGAAATAGATACAACTTAAAGGAGAATATATTTTATAGCTTAAAATATTCTACATTTCAAGGAGAAGTAGGGATTTAGTGGGAGTAAATATTTAATCAACAAACCTAAACTTTCTTACAAACCAGAAATTACCGCCTGCATTACCCAATTGGAAGAAAGCTGTAATTAAAGGCACAGACAGTAATTTTAGAAGTTGATTTTAGTGTTACAAATGCATCATTAAATTTATAACCCAGAACCCACTAAAAGATTAAACATTTTCTCATCTTGCTCTAGATGGGTAACAGCTACAGATGAAGAGGTGTAGTGGCTGTGGGCCTTGACAGGGGTGTTTGAATTGACTTCTTCATTTCTAGGCACTGTGTGATTTTCATATCGAGAAGGTGGAGGACAGAACTGACTCCTGGAGTTATGTTGTGCTGAAGGCCGAATGTGCAGCTGAAGGAACGTCTCTGAGTGGGTTCACAGACTCTCAGGCATCCCCTGGGATACTGAAGTACTTGTTTAGCAGCAGAGGCCTTTGGGACAGGCTCCATACAGAACTTTTCACCTCTCCCTCTGTGGAGATTCTAGAACATATGTTGCTTTGGGTGACATTGCAAGACTTCAAATAAACTTAGTAAGGAAACTCTGGAAATTCTGGTTAGCAGTCTATCAAGAGGAATCAGGCAGCCTTTTCCAATTTATCTTGGGCACACTTTGAATACTTAACAGGTGATCCCTTAATTATTCCGGTGCCTCAAATTTATATTGTTCTAATTGATTTATGCTTGGAATGAGTGAGAATATAGAAAATAGAAAGTACTCAGAGCAGGCTTTCCTGAGGTCTTGAAAACAAAGGGCAGTAGACAAGAGGTGGGAAAATCCTGACTCTTGGCACATCAGGGTGAAAACTCAAAATGGTTCTAACTGTTCCGTGTTCGTAGCTAATCCTTTCAGAAAGCAGCGACAGTTGCTTGCAGTCTTCTAAAGGAAGCTGATCTGGCCCAATTCCACCTCCGAACAACCCTTCTATTGCCTCCTGAGAGCCTCTTTTGCCTCATCAGTGCAAGGTCAACGTTTGACCTTGCAGTGAGGTATCTTGTGACAGATAATTCTGTTCACAGTGCATTCTTTCTGCAGCACAGACTTGTCAATAGCCTCCTCTCAGAAAAAATGCTTCCTGGGATTCATTTTGCAATTGCCACCCTGTTTATAAATGGGCTTTTTCAGGCAGATGATGGCTGAGCTGAATCCCACCACAGTCAAACCACATCACTTGTCACATGAAATGGACTTTCCTTGATAGACTGGATTTCTGGACTTGTTTATTAAAACACAAGAGTTAAATGCGGTACTGCACTTAGCCTCGTGATTTCTTTATGCCCTTCCCTTCTTCTGCATTTCAGTCATTCGCAGGAGCAGAGTCCTTTACAGAACTGAGAGCAGCACATGTTTTCCAACTGTACAAATGAAATGAAACCACTGGGCATAGCTGAACCAGAGGCATGATTATATGTATTATAAACTACCGAACTGGAGGAACATGCAATGAAGGCATCATCAATCACATTGTATGTAGGGGGAAGGAATCTGTCAACTTGTTCTGTATTAATGCCATGATAAATTGGTACTTACTTACACATGTGTATGTGTAGAGCAGTTTATTCTTAATTTATTGAGTTGGGAGAACAGCTAAATGCCTGTGAAGGCCTCTCAAGCTATTGTTCAGAAGTTAGCAAGTTCTTGGCTCCAAGTAGCTTTCTTGCACATGAAGTCTGAAAGCTGTTTATGTTTGACTGAAATACCATAATGGAGGACAAATGAATGACACATTTAATTACATCTGTGGAGTTAAATAAAACACACTACTAGAGCATATGTGTAAGGCTTGCAGCAGGGAGTTTTATTTTCTGATAAATCAATTGATTTATTATTCATAAATTAAAATGACACAAAATGGTATTTGATGTATCTGGGCTCTTTGTCTTTAGCATATTTTCATTTTCTCTGAAACAAGATTTGTTGAAAGAGCTTCTGTCTGTTGATATTTTCAGGAGATACTCTCTGAGCAGTCCTTAGATATTTGATAGTGGTTCTTAGTTTTCCACTTCTTAAGTTTATGTTTTTAAAAAAGAGGAAAGAAAAAAAATAATGTATTTTAATATAATGTACGTATATGCTATTTAGCAGAAAGTCATTTCATGAAGTGGTGTGAAATATTTATGCTAGAAACATCAAAATTGACCATAGCTTGCTGTAACTGGTGTGTGATCTGAGTGGTACGCAGGGTGGGTAGTGATCGGCCACTGAGTATGTGTGTGCGGAGATAAAATGTCTCTTCTGAAGGATCCCTGTACTTGTCCATTATAAGCATAGGATCTGGACTTAGTTTCTTGCCTCCATCTCAAAAACCCTGAGCAGGACTATGACAGGAAAGCCGAAGTGGCAAGGCGGCACTTTGTTGTTGGTGAGGGTTTGTCTGCCCCATGCAGCAAGCTCAGCCCAAGGACTCTGAGCGGTGGGGTCTGCCCAAGTTCTCTCAGAAGCAAGTGGGTGAGGGGTAGAAGATGACACCCCTCTCTTAGGGGATGTTTGGGGTTCTCTCTTGCTAGCTGTTAGTTTCTGTACTCCATGTAGCAATATACTGTTTCCCAGAACCAAGTGTCTGTGCTGTTTCATTGCAGACGACTTTTGTTTAGTCATCCAGGTGTTAGGCAACAGTATAAAGCTGTCTTGTTTATATTTAGTTATGAGTATGTGGGTACGAGGCTGTACTGTTCATATATGTTACTTGAATTTCAGTGGGCTCTTAATTGAGAAAGAGTAAGTCAAACATGATGAAGTTCTAGTTAGGAAAGAGCTAAAGGAGATTTGGGGAAAAAAGCAGACAATAAGGCAAGCATCCCTGCTTCCGTGAATACTGGGAAGGGAAGAAGAAAAGCTCCTTTGGAATAAGAGAAAAAAGGATGTCATCGTACCTGGCTGTGTTCCTTTTGGAAACTAGCTGTATGGAGAGTGTGAGCTGGGACTGGGAGCCACTGAGAAACAAAGCAGACCCGAAAAGAACCCTGAGGGATGCAGCAGAGTAAAAACCTGAAAGCAATTGTAAAATCCTATGCTGTCATTCTCAGGGAATTGCAGGTTCCCCGAGATGATGCAGCGTGGACCTTCTGCTTCCCTGTCACAGGACAAGTGGGAACTCCGGTCTCAGAAAGTCACAAGGAAGGATCAGTGTTGACTGCAGGAATACAAATAATGTTTTCTGTTCTTCTAGTTCCAAAGCTGCAGAACTGAGGAAGGAGAAAGCAGAGGAGGAAAATACCAAAGCTGATCCCTTTCTCCTCTCTTCTTTTATTCCCCTCTCCCCCTGTAATCCACTGTATCTTAGAAGCCAGGCTGCAGGTAAAACAAGCAGAGTTGCAGCTCCAGAGGGAAAAGTAAGATACGGCCATTTAAATATCAGGGTTGTGTTCTGGTTAGTAATTCTTAGTTAGGTGGTGGAAACACTATCAGTAGGCATTAGCCATCACTGCCAATGGTTGAATTTATCCATATTACCTGTTTTAGGACAATGCATCTCAGTCATAGTTTACAAAAGAAAAAGCAAAGAAACATTTTTGAACCTTTGTTATCAGTTCTATTATGAACTCCCAAACAATGTTAATAAAGCTTATTCTTTTAAACTTCTCATTATTAAAGCTGAATTTGCCGTATAATATTTTTTCATTTATAACAAAACAGGGCTCTTCTGTAAATGCTTAACATGTTTTTCTCAGATGGCTACAAAAAAAATATTTGACATGTCAAGCTCAACATGGTGATGATACTATCTAGGAGAAAATCCAAAGTACAATCAAGTTGATGAGGGAGTTTTCAATATGCTCACTGACTGCTAGGACCCTGACAGATATATTTGCTTTGGCTGATTTTCAGAAATAGTTAATTAGTGTCATTAATGCAATTTGATGTTACCAAGGCTGCCTTGAATTAAAACTGATCTGAAATTTGTCAGGAGTAGAATATAATGAATTAGTTACGTAAAACTCATGAACAATAAAAACGGAATGTCCAGTACCCAGTTCATGTGGTTCATCAAAAGGCAATTACAAATTCTATGGGCAGACGAGACTGAAATTGTAAGTTGAAACAGGAGGAATGGACAGAAAATCAGTAAGACCAGATGGAAATTTTTCTCGCATCTCTGTGAATTTACATAAGGTATGAATGCTTTTAGAATAAAATTTTACAATTTCTGCACTACCACAAAAATGGACTATTTTTATGTTATGCTTAGAGCAAGAGAATGTTTACTTCATACCTGTCTGCCATATGACCACAGTTACCTATCCCGTTTTCAACAACAATTTTCTGCAAAAAAAGGTGGGTTGCTTTCTTTGGGTATTTTCTCAGAGAATAATTATTTCTGTGGTAACAAACTAGTGAACATTTTAAATTCTCCAAGTAAATTCACTAAGTACATATATCAGTTTTAAAAATCAATTTTCTTTCATTCCGGGTTTCTTGTACTCTAGACAATTGTGGGTTTTTTGTCCTGATGGCTCGGGGTGACTTAAGGCTAACAAATCTTTCAAAATGACAGGGTGCACTTGGTGCTCTGAGGGCATAAAATGGGTTCTGTCTATCAAGGTCTTTAGAGAATTATATGGTTGAAGTCATGTCAAAATTTATCTCGGTCAGAGCTAATATTAAAATCACTGTCAGTTCCCAGGCACCTCTGCTGTATTGGAAAGTGTTGCAATGGGTTAACATAATCATGTTTAGGGATGTCAGCTCTTGATCGATTGTGTGAGTAAACTGAGGAAGAATAAGATTTAATATCTATTGTACCAGACATCCACATTTCAGTGAACTATGAAGAAGTACCTGTGGGTAAAGTGTGTTCTCTCTTAAACTGTGGCTAGTCACAGAAATGTATATAAAATATAAATGTTCTTTCTGCACCATAATACTTGCAGTGAATTTCCCTGGAGGAAAAATTAAGTGTATAGTCATGAACCAGAAAATAGTTTTCTTGTTTGATAGATGTATCAAGTTCCATTTGGTAATGAAGACAAGGGTGGATGCGAATAGCAAACTTTCCAGATCCACACGTTTCAGCAGAAATTCGATGTAGCCACAGTTGTCAGAGAAGTCACTTCATGTGCTACCTCATTTAACCTGTGTGGAATGAGGCCTCCTGAATTCAGTTCCACTACTGACTGGTACACTGATAAGGGTAAGAATCAAAGAAGGTGGGGAAAAACAGGTGCTTGAAGGAAGTTTACAAGAGGCAGAACAAGAATCTGAGGTTTGTTTCATTGGTCACAAGACATCAGTTCAGACTAGAAACTGAAAATATGGAAGCTGCTTCTTAGCTTATTAAGGAGAATGAATGAGTTTCACTTTCCGGTGTGCACTAAAAAGTGGTTTCAACATTAGAATCCCATTCGCATACTCAAATGGTACTCAGCTGGCTCATACATCAATGCGGTTATGGGTTTAATGCCTGGATTTTAATTTCTTCCTTTATGCAATTCTTACTTATGTCAACTGGCTAAATCTATTACATTCCAGCAAGGAAAAAACTTATTTATAGTATCATATATAATATTTTGTTTTGTTGAGCTCCGTGTTTTTGTATACATTAAAGTGAATTAAAGTCATATAGATATTTGAATCCATATTCACAAAAATTACATTCTCAGCGTCAATTGCCTCCATCAACACTGAAATAGGTTCAAGTAAGAAGAAACATACTTGCAGCAATACCTGAAGTCCATTTTAGAAAATTTATATGATGTAGGATGTTGCATTTGACACCTATGTTTGATTTCAACATAGGAGATAACTGAAGGGACATGAACACAGTAAGAACATGTTTTTACTATGAAAAGGTTTCACTGCACTCACTGCATTTCCTCTGCATTATAGAACTGATGTTGACTCCACATGTGACTTCCTGATGTGCTCTTGTTATGGTCATTTTCATTATCATTCTTTTCCTAGGAAAAGGAAGATAAATTGTGTGTTTCATTAAGAAAATAATATTCAGAGATTTGGCTTTTTCAAAATCTGCACATGGATTAGTTTGCTGATTTGAGGTCTTACTATCTAGTTTTTTAAAAGGGATTTTGTCACTTTCAGAGAGCAGAATTAGAACTTAAAATGCATGAATTATAAAATAATTTCAAGATACCTGTTTGGTTTTCAGAGGACACTTTAATATGCCTTTTTTGTACTCTATTTTTTTAGTTGGCTGTCTTTGAGTTGCCGTTAATGTTTTAACACTTCTACTATAACAGCCATCACAATCAAATTTGTATAAGAAGTTAATTGCTAGAAAATCTTAGTAAAAAACCCCAAACTATGATGATTACTCTATAGTAAGAACTCTTCACAAAGAGCAGAATTTGCATTCTCGTTTAGCTCCATTGTTCACTTTATTTTGGAAAGCGCGGCCCACTCTTCCATAGGAGAAGTTTCCTCTCTTTTTGATGGGAAGCTGTGCCAACATGATCTGTGATGAAGAGAGAAATGTTCCAGGAGAACATTTGTCTCCAGAAGAAGCTCTGTGGCTTTGCTATTTTATAAATGTAAATTCTTAAATATTGAAACGTATATTGACTTGAATTAGTGTGAAATTGTTCTGGTCTTAGAATGGGTCAGGAAGAAAAACAAATGAGCACAGGAATATATTATCAGTCAACTCAGCAGTCTTAATTGGTAAACAATAGAGCTGTAACTATTTTATTTTGATTATATTCACTAACAGAGTAATTATCATTTTAATTGATATGTATGAACAGGTGCTTACACTGAAAGCAGTTTCAAAATGGGATGTGTTATGCTTGAAAAGTAGCTTGGGTGATTGTTCTCATTAGCCAAACAGATGGCTGGACGTTTGCTTGCCATTTTATGGAGAGAGAATTATAATGTGACAATATTTTTACATAGTGTGAAGTATTTATAAATCAATAAAAGATGAAATTTATGCTCAGTATTAGTGTAGAGTAAATGCAACTCATGCTGGGAATGGCATCTCCATGATAAATATCAAGCTACTGTTCTAATTAACTCTTTTGAAGGGTTTGCTTTCAAGTGCAATGAGGCTGGAGCATTGACATGCTCGGGAGTACGTGGAATCAGATCTTATTTTAAATGATGGATTTTAGTGCCCTTCTCTGGACACCATGTATCTACCTCGTTCATTCCCACCAAGTGCCTGGGTTTTAAAACCTTAGGGCTTTTTAGGGTGAGCCTTGCCATGCATCTCTGAATGTTAATTGACCACACTCTAAATGTTGGCTTCTATATTTTAGCCTTGTTGAAAATGAGGTTGTGTGGGGGTTCCCAAACTTTTAACCTAAATTTGCTTTTAGATTTGAGAATTCTCTTCCATTATACTCTGTATAGTGTAGGATAGCTCTTCGTAATCTGCGTAATAGTTGTGATGGATACGTTGTGCTCCCTTGTCTGGGTAGTAATGTTTTGATAGTGATTGCTCCAGTATAATTTGAACTTCCTCTCAATTTGTTACTGTATTTGGCCATGCAAAAATATCTGATTTTGCATACTTCTGTTTTATGTCAAAATGAATGTTTGTGTGATATGAGCCTTTTACTCCAAAAATGGAGAGAGAAAATATATTCTGCAAACAACAAGTGAAGGCAGTCACCTCTAATTTTGGAGTGACAAACCAGAAACTTTTGCATTGTCTTTCCATATTCCCATGAGTTACATAGATACTGGGCTAATAAATGTTCTTTGGTGTCTACCTTTTCTAGTTTTGGTTCTGGATACAAACATCCTTTTCCAGTGAGTCTCCTGACAAGTCTGACTTGCAACCAAAACCAGTCAGCACCTAAAATAATAAATCCCAGAAACCAGCATCAGAGGCTTCATAACAGAGTTTGCTTTAGAGTTTTTATTTTTACAGTTACAAGGTATTTTAGGTACAGCTGGTTTGGTGGCGGGCAAGCACCTGTAAAGTCTTTTAGGTATCATCTCCTGCTATGAAATTCTGCACCAGAATGCATCTTCTTTACTTGGCACTGTCATACTTTCCAGAATGATGACTGCAAAATCTGAAAGAGAAACAGATGACCAGCTTGAGGGATCAGCAATAGATCTTCACACACTTAAGAGTTCTTGATGATTGCATTGCTTTAGTATAAAGTTCGTGTTACTAAACGTCAAAGAAAAAATAATCACAATACTGTTGCATAAATAGAAAACTTAGAAAAAAATAATTAACAAAATATCCTAACGTGCTTTTTTCTTTTTTTTTCTTTAAACATTCAAATGCCATAAAAGTTCACATGTTAGATTTCCAGTCATGGCTTCAAACCTGGAAATGGATTTGGGGGATGTAGAAGGGCTTTTGCTGAACACTGACCCTGAAACCAGGCTGTAGTTACCTGTCCTTTCTGGTTCCCCCTTCTTTTCATGCCTTCATGGCCACATGATGAGCCTTTTTATTTTAGACTGTATTTCAGCCTTGGGATTCAGACAGCCCTGCAGCCACACAAACAACCACACTGACACAAAGGTTTAGCGTGTCATGGACTAGGTGAAATGTTTGAGGCTGGAGTAAAGCAGGACTTTTCTTGGTAACAGCAATAGCTTTTACTGCCTTAAAATGCTTTTGCCACCTAAAAATGTTTAAACTCTTGCTTTAGCTGGTGCCCTTTGAGCAGCAGGCTTGGTGCTGCCCCAGCTGGGAGCCCTTCTCTGCAACACACACTACCACCCCAGAGGAACTGCAGCGTGCCGTCCCTATTGCACCAGGCACTACTCTGTTAAATAAGCAGCTGTGAATGTCAGATGGTATTGAGTTGAATAAAAATGTTTTTAGCACTTCCTTGTTTTCCCTGCTGCATGGGTTGATGTCCCAAGCATACAGGTTCCAATGATGTTCACAGCTGTACTGGGACAGTCTATATTTTGGCTTGGCTAAGCATTTGAAGCTAAGATGCAGAATCTTTCACTCC
The DNA here is from genome assembly GCF_037038585.1 of Patagioenas fasciata. Classification (NCBI taxonomy): domain Eukaryota; kingdom Metazoa; phylum Chordata; class Aves; order Columbiformes; family Columbidae; genus Patagioenas; species Patagioenas fasciata. Next base: position 13,467,605 of record NC_092527.1, on the reverse strand, counting down.
AGACAGATTGTAGTGCACAATGGATTTAAAATAAGTTGTCTTCCCCTTGGTTAGAAGGGTCAAAGTGACAAGGCATTTCAAGCTAGCCACTGAAGGCATTTTTGGTGCTGAACAGCATTCCTCTTTGTTTGTTAGGGCTACGGACTTCAGAACAGTAAATGACATCAACAGATTTTCTGAAGTTTTAGGCATATTGTTCGGCAATCCAAAGACAAGGTAAAAGACAAAGCTAAAAAAGAGTTGTTTCAGTCAAAATATGATGAACAGCACACTTTTCCGAAACTCAGTTACAAATCATTCTGTCAACAAACTGAAATCACTTGGCTTTCCAAAGGAGGTGGTCACCATGGTAACCAAATATACCAGATACTTCGTTTTCCTCAAACCTTTATTCATGTCATAAGCAGAGTGGGAGCCCATCCTTCTTTTACTGAGGGAACAGGAGAAATATTTTCATCGGTGCTTGTTATCTGCTGAAAGATCCTCACCAGCTTGCACATTACTGGGAAATGTTTGCTAGGGCAGGTGTTCCTGCAGAGCATCTCTATGTGCAGAGAGACTCAAGTACGAGTTGAGGCCCAACTCAGTAAAGCATTGAAATGGTCCATAATGGCTGATGAAAAGCCAGGGGAGGTGAGAGGAGGAGAAAGGGAGAAGGGAATGTTTGGTACTACTTGTGTATGAGTGCTAGAAGATAAAAGCAAACTTTCTCCAAAGCTAGTTATCTTTATTTCCCATGGCGAATCTATCATCTTTCAAGGGCCCAGAGCTCATAAACACGCACCTGGCTCTTGAGTTGCAATTTGCGTATTGAAGCCTCTTGTTGTGAGGCTGCTGTACTGGAATAGGCAAAGTTGTTTTACTATTATTGTAGATGCAGTCAGTTGTTTCTTAATTTAATTTTATAAGCATCTCTGTGTATTTTGTCTGCAGCTCAGGTATACCATCTGGATCAGTCTTGTTTCTTTTAGTTTTATCAGTTCCACCTTGAATAGTAGCTCTTCGCTTCATAGTTAAATTATTCTAGAGAACATAACAAACCAGAATGAGTCAGTTTAAACTGAAAATGTATCTTGAGCAAAGTTCCACATCCAGGACCAGACCTGAGGAAAAACAACAGGTTTGGGCCATTATTTTGCTTGAAGTACCTCAGCAGAGTCTTTCACTGAAATAGGACACAAGACTGGAGTAAAGATTGATAAAAAAATCAGTTGCCTCTCTTTTCTTTCATTTCTTCCATATTATTCTTCTCTTTTACTGCTTTATGGTTGGACTTCTTTTCTCAATGGTGTTTTTCAAAGCTGTTCTCTGCTTGGCCCAAAGGAAAAGCTGGAAACAGTCCCTGAGGGAGTTATTTTATCATGTTGTAAAGATGTATTTATGAGAACTGTTGTAATGACAGAAGATTTTAATTAAGAGAACAAGTTTTAAAAACATCCAAACAGTTGACCTTCTCCCTGACTTCACTTTTCACTAGCTGTTGCCTTTAAGGAGACAGTCTATTTTTCAGGTTCAGAAATTTCTTTAAGCTACTGTTTTAATTCCCAAATTCAGAGATGGTTTGAGAAGCAGCACTGTTTCAAAGTTAGTTTTGGAGGGTTTTTTTTCCCCGCTATATCTATTCTATGTGCAATATTTTGACTGAAAGCAACAGATTTACTAGAAAAAGAGACCTGACCTCCTCTTTTATAATAAAATCTTCATTAAAGATCTTGTGTTTATTTTTCATACTAGACGTAATGGAATTTTCTTTCTCTTGTTTTCATTCTTTTTTATGTGATTGTATGATGAAACATTGATCTTGACGTTTCTTGTTTGCAGTCCTTAATTATAATTTAGACTTTAAATTGAGAGCATGGTATTTCAGGTTAAAAAAGAAAATAAGAGTGTAGATACATAATCATCTATAAATTGGCTTCTGTTTTAAGAAGAGAAACTAAATGCCAACCAGGAGAAATTTTCATTGATCCAAAGGAAAATGTTGACAGAGTAAACTTGATCACTTAAAAAGGAAGTGCAGATAATTCCACTCTAATTTCCAGCTGAACCACGAAACTCAAACATTCTGAACATATGAAGAGGGAAGATGTCCCAGCTCTTGTCTATCATCCTTCTGCTTTGCTGTTCCTGGTGATAGGTTCCTACTTCCACTTCTAATAGAAATGTTGTAAGGTTTAGGAAACTGCTTATTTGAGATGCCACTAAATGCATTTGGGATGCTTTCAGCTATATGACCAATTCCTGTAGTTTGTTCTGCATAATCAACAAGTAGACCTGGATGACATAATTTAAAATTATAAACCAGATTCATAATTTGGACATAGAAGTCAGTGAGAATGAGAACAGCTTTCATATCCTTGATCTTTAAACTTTTCAGAGTGTACTGGAATAATTCCTGCATGCATGTAAGTGTCTACATCTAGTGAAGATATTGATTAAGACTATCTGCTGGATTAATTTCACTTTACTTTCTGTTTCTAAGTAGTATCAATCCAGATACAGCATACTCAAACTGATTCAATATTTGAGTAACCAAGCAAAGTTCCTGAAAAAGGTTGTTGTTTCCTTTTCGTGTTCTGAAATTGTGCTGTCATGATTATTTTCATTTGAATATATGCTTTTGGCTAATAGGATAATAGTTCTAGTGGAATTGCCATTTTAGTTTATTAAGATTCCAACTATTTGCTTTCTTCCTTATGTCATTCTAGTTAAAAGTAGACTGTATAAAGTCTTTGTGGAAAACATACAGTGAAATTTCAATGTGTTTAAATAATGTGTAGGATGATATTTTCCTCGCTCTTTTAGTGCTAGCAGGTGATAGTATTTAATGTATATGACAGTGAGACTGTGATATGTAGTAAAGCTACATGTGCACACCACAAAGGAGTATGGCAGAACTTTAAACTGTCTGGTGTAACTGTTATCAGTATGTCACAGTTCCTCCCCGCCCCCACCTTTACATGATAAGCTTTTACTTGAGCTGGGAAAAGAATAGATCAAATGTCATCTCAGACTGTAATGCACAATACATTTTGAACTATGTCATTCCTGGAAGTTACATTAAAGAACATTTTTAATACCTGTAAAATTACTGGCCAAGTAGACTGGTTAGGTCCAAGGGTGTGAAAGAATGGCATATATGATATCAAACATTTGATTGAAGAGATTTCAGTTAGTTTAAAATACCTTTCTTTGAGGGGAGGTGGGAGGGAGTGGGGAGAAAATACTTCATGCACGATTATCTGTCTAGGGAAACTATTTCAGGTTATAATAATTTCACCAGGAAAAATTTGGCTTTTTAAACGTCGGCTGATTTAGGCACTGGGCAAGGGTGGTGTGGGATCTTTGCTGACTGTCTAGGGAAATAGCTTTAAAAAACATCAATGGAAAACATGAGAGAAATACCGGCAACTTGGACAAGTGTATAAAGATTAAAAGCCATGATCCCACAGTGCAAGGAAAAAAGCTTTTCATTTTGATAATTTACAAAAGGTGATGTGTTTTTTAGTGAATGATTTTATAATGACAAAGAATACAAGATTTGGTAGACTGTGAAGTTTAAATAAGGAGGCATTATGGTGGGCAAAAAAAAGGGCAGATGCTCAGCAAAGTCTTGGAATTCATCAGATTGATTAACTGATAAGTAGATGTTGATTGATTTATTGTTGATAGGGAGAGTGCAAAAATGGAAATTGTTCAAACAGCCTTCAATCTGATCTAGAAAAATTCAATGCTGATGAAATTAGGCTGGATGAGAACAGTTAGAAGGACAGAGAAAAAGAGGTTTTGAGAAGACAGACATAAAAATTTAAGATCTCCTGGGGTGCAGTCTAAGGAAACAGGCGTTGAGGTGACCTGCTTTCAAACAGATAGCATTAACAGAATAATTCAAAATTATGTATGTACAGAAGGAGGATAGCAGAGGAAGATTATTAAAGATTAACTTGGTTAAATCATGAACTCCCCACTGGCTTTATATGGAAAAGAAGTTTAGTTAGTTTACTAATAACAGCTATAAAAGAGTAACACTGATTTATAGAGAGGTACTTAGAAAACTAAGGCTCAAAATTAGATGCATTTAGCAAGAAACATTAAGGATGACAAGAAATACTTCTATAATTTCTTCAGCAGCAAAAGGAAAATTTTTGGTCTTCTTTATCAACAGAAGGGAGATTTCTCAGGAGATGAGGAAAAGAAGGCCAGCATTTTTAATGTCTTTTGAAAGAGATCAAATATAACCAAGAGGTTAGCAAAATTAATGCTAACAATAAAAGGAAGAGGTATCTCCCAGCTTGAGAAAGAACTTTGCATTTAGCACTTTGGTAGTTAAAGTGTCTTCACGTCAGCCCAATATAACTCTAAGATAAGTTTAAAACCTCGTTGAATGAACCTCAGAACCAGCAGTAGCTTTCCTTTGGGAGCCTGTGGAGGGTGGCTAAAGTTGAAAGAAGACGCAGGTTTGCCCAGCTTTAAAAGAGGCCAAGGAGGAGGAGGACAAATGAATTATTATTTTAGGCAGTTTGGTTCCTACATACGTTTCTGAAACACACAAGCTATTTGTAAACACCTGTGATTAGAGGAGAAGATAAGTAGCTACCAGTCAGGTCAAATAAGTCTGATTTTCTTCCATGCCAGGAAGATAAAGCGGATGCTCTCTATCTTGGATTTATTAAAAGTTTTGCCACAGTCTTATATGGCCCATTTATTCGTAGGCTAGATAAATGGTCTTGATAGAACTCCTAAGGAGTGACTGCCAAGGTCAAAAAATTAAAATGAAGAATTAATAAAAAAATACAGTGTGTGCATATTGGTAAATTTGTCATACATTCAAAGCTGTATTTTTCCTGAAGGAGGAAACCAACACAAATATATTTGTGTGCATTTCCAATAATGTTGTTTGCCATTTCCCTTCCTGCCTTTCATCTTTGCTATTGTAGAATTTGAGAAGACCATCCCAAGAGTCATAAGGTTACTTGGTGTCCTGGGCATACTCCTTCTGATTTCAGGTTGCTGGTTAAAGCATTGACATTAATAAAAGAGTGGTTTTCCAAACAAAATGTGTGCAAGGCATGTCCAAACACAGCTATGATACTGTGTGGATATTTGGGAAAGCTTTGTCAGTAACGTCAAGGTTTACCTTTTGCATCCTAGAATTTTGACTTATCAATTTTATAGCCATTTGTGCTATAGTTACTTGAAGCTAATGTTTTTATGTTACAGTTATTTTACATACTTATTTCATATTTTAACAGAACTTGAACTCATTTATTTTGGAAAAAAATGTTGTATTGGTTACTTGGATAGATCAATGTTTCACTTCCTAATGCTTTTGAACAACCTTTATGGTGAAGCTAGTGACAAAAAGCAACTCCACTTAGGAAACTGATTTTTAAAAGGAGTTATTAGTTGTGGTTTTTTTTGTTTTGTTTTGTTTTGGTTTTGTTTTTGTTTCTGTTTGGTTTTGTTTGGTTTTGTTTGTTTTGTTTTGTTTTAATGCAGTTGCATTGTATAAAGATGTCAGTACTAACCCATTACGTGAAATAATGGCAAATGTAATTTGTTAACTTAATCTGGCTAAACTCTGGAAATTTGTAAACTTAATCTCGCTAAACTTTAGAAATAAACAGACTTACTCCAAACCAGAATGAAAAGAAAGAAATTGCATTTGCAAAAGGAAATAGTACTTCTCTGGTAGAATGCCTTTTCAGTACTGGAGTGTTCCTTAGATATACAGGGTGTTTCAAAAGGATGGAACCAATTTGAAATCTCAACACGAGGTGTTTTGGGTCCACCTTTTTGAAACACCCTGTATATGTACATATAGCTTTCATCTTTCAATATTTACTTCACTTCTTGTGATTTTTTTTTTTTTGTTGTTGTTGAGATTATTTTACACTTGGATAACTTTCACTAGCTTAACCTTCCTGTCATGTGTTAAGAGTGAAAAAAATGTGTCTTCAACACTTCACAGGAAGTTTTTTGTGATTAGAAAGGTCCTATACTCTTCCTTGCATTTTACCTCCCTTCTCCTCCTCCATCACTTTGTCAGGAGTCTTGTTAAGTAGCTCTTGCCTGGTTTCTATTCGTGGTTTACTGAAGCAAACATAACCTTGTGTTTCTTTCCTCTGTGGTTTCATATCTTACTGGGAATCATGCACCATTTATTATGGTACTCATCCCTCAAAAAAATCTGTAATTTGCCAAGAATCACTGTCTTTTGTATCACTCTGCAGATACACCTCATCCTTTCTCTTCTGTCAAGATTCTGTCTTTATCTTTTGATATGTTGGTTGAAGTAGTTGACAGCAACCAAGCAACGAACAAACCTATGTACAAAGAGGTCTCAGAAAGCCTTTTGTTGTGTTTTTGTCACTATGTTTGTCATATAACAGAGACTGGGAAACAGCCTTGAGGAATTTCTTCAGCTCCATAAAACAGGTAATAATTAGTAACCCGTGGGTCTGTATTTTTTTTTAATGCTTTAACATAGACTCCTTAAAATAAAACTTAGTTTTATTTTAATAGTCAGAAGAAATTATTGATTTGACAGAATCAAAAGGACCACTGATGCTGAACTAAAGGTCATTGTTTTACTTTAAGAAGTCACCAAGAGTAATGCAGCAATAAAGAGAGGTCCCAAAATGTGCCTTGCAAAATCTGATGACAAATGAGACCTTGGTAGGATGAAATACTTATGACTGATTAATTTATAATGTTTTTTTTCCTTTCTGATTTCCACCTCCCATGAAAATATAGAGAAATTATCTCGAAGCAATTAAAAATTGCTTTTCTATGAAATGATTGCAAAGGTATGTTATGCCTATGCTTCATATGTGGATGAGAAAGGACACTTGCGAATTTTTCATAGTCAAAGTGAATATAACAACTGTAATTGATGGCAAATGTTTGCTGACTGATAATATAAGCTAGAGGAGGTGTGACACCCTACATATACTCTACATGCAATGCTATTGTAAAAAAACCCCTCAAATTTAGCAATGAACTCCATCACATCCTCTCACAGCCCTAATGTCTCTACTTCAGCAGCCTTGGAGATTCAGAGAGAAAAAGCTTGTAAGGGACATGAATATTCTTTTTTCTTTCTATTTAATTTTATTTCAATTGCATTATAAACTTAGGTTATAGTCAGACTTGTATTGCATAGAAAATACTAGGTGATGTGAACATGAATGTTCTCAACAGGATATTTGACCTGTGAGACCATGGAAAGATCCATGTAGCCTGTACCTCTTCTTTCTTTTCTCTCAGGATTGTCATAATTACTCAGGGAAGGGAGAAGAATTGTTCAAAAAGTTTCTTCTCTGCTCCATTTCCTACGATTCCATGGCACCTTGTGATGTGGAAGCATCATGTGTGTTTTGTGACCAAAATACAGGTGTCTTTTGAGACCAAAAAGGGAATTTTGTCACAAGGTTGGCAAGTTGGCTGTCACACGTTGAGCACTATGTAAAGACGAATGGGGGGCCCAGGCAAGCATCTGTGAATGAGGATATTGTATGGAGAATACATTTCCATATAAAATGTGAGTGATTTTAGACTCAATTATCTTTAAACTCAGCTGAGGCTACCAATGGCTAGTACATCCTCTACAGTCCATCCTCTAGAGCAGGGGTGTCAAACTCATTCTCACTGGAGGCCACGCCAGCCTCGTGGTTGCCTTCAAAGGGCCGAATGTAATTTTAGGACTATTTATACATCATAAAATTACATTTATACAGTCCTTTATACAGTCATTTGTACATTTACACAGTCATTTATACAATTGGTGAAAATGAGTTTGGCACTCCTGCTCTAGAATGTTCTGCCAGCTGATGCTGCATTTCAGACCGTGCAAGCTCAGATCACAGATCCTTTCTTGGAAAATGAGGAAACAACCATACAGAATAAAACCTGCTGTCTTCTTTATATTCTATATTTAATGGCCATTTTGCTAAAATTGAGTGATCACAACTAAAATATTGCCAGTTCTGTGATTTGGTGACATTCATTTAGATGGTTGTGCAGGTTATTTTGTTAAACTTTTAAATTAGGGTTGCATCCTAATTCTTCCATAGGACACATACTCCCTTCTTGGCACGGTGGGGTATGTTGAAGGTTGATTGACAGCAGCATTTGTACCTGGTTACTTCTACTTTAAGAAACAGAAAAATAAAGTACAGGTATTTTAAACATTACATTAACTGCTCATCAGTGTTGTTTTTAATAATGACAATACGTGCAGTAGAGTTAGACACCTTTAAATTAAACTGCATAAGTGTGCAGAACTAGGTATTTAATTTGAATTTAATAGTATAGTACTCATTTGCAAAATGAATCATTTAGGAATATATATCTTAGAGATATATATTAACCATTGCATGAGAAGTAAGTATCTTTCAACTATTTAATGTGTTGAATATTTATGTATCAGTAACATACCATGATAACATACTATTAAATCCTAGAGGGTAACAAATTGAATTAGTTAAGCTGCATTCCCTTTCTTCCCCTTCTTTACTGCAACCTTACACTGTAACTGGTTAGCATTCATTATTTATACAATAAATGTTGCTAGCCTTTTTTCTCATCTTTGTGCTGCTTCCCTCCATGTGGCCTTGTTCTTCACTCCATATGCATGCTTAGGCTGCAAAAAGCAGTTTTGCAAATGCCTGTTAAGTGCTGTGTTCGTGTGCAAACTCTTACCTGCTAACTGATTACTAAATATATGCTTTGCACATTTACAGTTTTATATTGGGCTTCCCAGTAAATTAAAGTTCCTGACTTCACAGGTTGGAGTAGCATTGCTAGTTGTGATATATCCCCTTAGAGACTGAGTAGTTGAAAGTATAGTAGGGGACAAAAAGGAGAAAGAAAGGTGGAGATTAACCAATAAGGCTGTATTGGTTAAATCAATAGTATCTTGGAGTCTTTTTTTACTCTCTGAGAGGTAAGAGCCTGCTGACAGAAGCTAATTGCCTTTTTCTTATTTGAGTAAAACGGAACATCCCTGTCCCTGCTGCCACAGGAGCTCAGGGGAGGCTGGGAGCCAAAGGTGGCTTTCTCGGCTGGCTCTGTCAGACTGAGGCACAGATCTGTGAGCTCTGTGACCCTCCTGAAGTGACAGGCAGAGCAGGAGACATGCTGGTTGTGTCTTCTCTGACACCTCCAGGTCAGCATGGGGCCTCTGCGCCATTATGCTTCTCCCTTATGCTTCCCACTCATGCCCTGGAAGTGGCAGTGGCGGATGAACGAGGCATTATTGAGGGCAGCAATGACAGTTGCAGTGGCCCTGAGGAACAGGCCATATGCTTTTCTGGTGGGCTGCAGTCCTGGTTGCCCACAGGGTACTGTGTGACTTATGGGGTTGTGAAAGTGGCTGGCTTAGATTGGTCTAATGTACATGAGGACGCAGACCACCAGACAGTGTGCTGAGAGCTGTCCCCCGTGCTGCGTGGCCACGTCGCTCTGAAGACAGTGGCTTATTTGTAGTCAGAGCCCAGGTTAGAAGAGATGTAATTAAGAGGAGGGGAAGAGATTGATGACTGATGACTGAAGAAATTGCCTACTCCAGATGGTAATCTGAGAGCTGAGCACAAGTGTAGAGATGAAGCCTTCAGCAGCAGTAAAGCAGGAAACTAGAGAGCAAGAAGGAGATTGGTGAGGCCTTCCTCCCAGGCAGAGCTGGAGCTGTGGTCAGGTGTTCCTGGGTGCCCCTGGCTGGTCTCTCACTGTGTCCCAGGGGTGGATACTGAGAAGGGGGTATTGCATATCACCCTGCCTGGGATTCTGCTTAGGACCTGTGTTACAGTGTATAATATACCTGGATGTCATGCAATCTTGTCCCTTCCTTTATTTTGCTGCCTTTGCAGAGTTTTGATGTTTGGTTTATTTTCCTGCCTCCTATTATCCCTGAAACATGAATAGACAATTTTGTTCCTCTAACTACTGTCAGCAGCGGGTGATCTACAATTTTATTTCCTCTCTGCTTTTCATTCTGTCATCATCCAGCTACAAGAAGTCTATATCCTTCATCTCTCTTTACATTTTTTTCATGAAAATAAATAGACCATAGCAGATGTGCAAAATTACATAGTATACATATTTAACTTTTCTGTATTTGGGATGACCAGCCAATTAAATGGGCTAGTTCTGTAATACTCATACTACTGTTAGAAGTGTGGTTGAGTTCAGAATTACATTTGTAATTTTAGATCATCACGTTCGTCATATCAGCAAAGAGTCTACTTATCCGATCTTTTGTTATAGTAACACAAATACTATTAGATGTGCAATGCATTAGTTGTGAAGAGAAGCAAGTTCTTTCTACACTTCTGTCAAGGCAAAGAATCTTCTGGTCTGCGGTCTTGTCAAATTACCTCAGTTTTCACCCGGTACAGGAACATTCATCTATCCTATGTTACGTGGCACACAAAAATGGTTATTCTAAGGGGGATAGGAAAATTCTCGTAGTTAATACTACAGTGTAAAAGACACAACCAGCATTTAACTTCTCATTGTCCTTTTGGGAGGTGAATTTTTTGTTGTTATTTAGTTAAGGTGGTGTTTCTAACCCATTTAGTCTAATTGAAGAAATGCTGATATTATGCTAACTCATATTTAAAAATTGATTGAACAAGGCATGACCCTTTAGGGTGAAAGGTGAACTGAGCTATGGCTAAAGGTAAATCAAGTGCCTAATTTTTTTAGTTTAATTTTATCAATAACAAAGTTTTTATGTTATTTTAGAACATGTCACTCTGACATGAAAAGTAAATTATATAAACAGGCTTATATTAACTCAGCAGAGGGTTGGTCTTGCTCTCATCTCTTTGATTTCTGAAATTGTTGGCCCTCAGTTTGTCTTATCCTAGGATGTTTGTCTGATTTACAGGAGTGAATGTTTTTCTTGTCTCTTAGAATCAGATACTTGTATATAATGGACTGTCACTGCCAACAGAATTACTGTGGTTAAGATGTGGAACTTACTTTTCCTTTCTTTGGAGAGAAAGATAGAGCTTCAGCATGTTTTATAGTATATTGCAGGTTTTACAGTAAAACAAAACAGAAGAAGAACTGCTACCAGAAACGGTGTGTAGCATGATGAATAAAGTTGACTCAAATCTGACTCACCTTCTTGCTGGCATCTTAGGTCATTTGTTTTGGTAGATAGGTGAGAACAACATTTACAGAGGTGGAGGAATGACATCTGTTTTATAGATGCTGGAATAAATATGACAGAGAGGATTAAGACAGTCTTTGCCCAAGGTCATGAAATAATTTAGTCAAACAAGCTGTGAGTAAATATGATATCTACTACTCATGTGGTGAAATGTGACAAACTATTCCCTATTTTTTACATTCATTATTATTAGGCCTTTCTCCTGTCACTTCAAATTCTTTCTCTATCCTTATGCTTTTTTTCCTTTAGGCTATTTCTCTTATGACAGTTTTATGTCCACTTTATTCCATATACATTTGTTACTCTGGTATCTGAACATCAAATATACAGATAAATACAGCTGGTCCAGAAAAACACAGAGAGAAAAATGATTCCCATCTTTGTGAAATCCTAGCAGTTCAACAAAGTAAATTAAGATTAATTTCAAAAAGAAAAGAAATTATTAATCTTCTTTAAGAAACCCAAAATATACTTTCAAGGATTCTTTGCTGTCACTTTTAAAAATGAATGTAATAAACTATAAGTAAAAATATTAAAATGAACCTTCCCATTTATAAATTACGAATTGCTTCTTCAATAGAACCTTTAGATTTTAGCTGCTCAGCAATCTCAGATGAAGAAAATGCTGGAGAATTTGAAGTATGTCATCATTCTCCTTGTTTCTTCCATCAGGCTGTGTTGCCATGTGCATGTAGAGCAATAGTGCCAAAGCATGGAAGAAAGGCACCTGTCCTTCAGGAGGGCAGAGGCTGCTGAGCTCTTGATGTGTAGCCAGCAGTAGCAGGTTGCTGTAAAGTGGGCTGCTGTTACTGCTCTATCACTGTCCTTTTTTTCCTTTCACTTCCTTGAATAAATTATGATCTTTGGCAGTCTGAGAGAAAGAAAATTCTCTTGTTTTGAACTCTGTTATGAAGTATTTTGTTGTATCAGTTTCTCCTTTGTTACATTGGCTGCACCAATGTTCCTATTTTTGCTTTGTGACTTGTCTCTGCTTGCATTTCATTATGGGTGAATGGCTATTTTTGGGAAACCTGTTGAAGTCTTTGTATTTGTTGTTGTACTGGGATAGTTTTCTGGGGTAGCATTTTTGCTCATCAGCATCTTCTGATGGCATGGCCATGCAGAGACAGTGTTGACTTTTATGCTCTGCAAAAGTCGTATGTTGTTTTATTTTCAAGTTAGATTTGAAATGCAGGAAATTAAATATTTGTTAATACACTGCCTGATTTGTCTTTATATATTTATAGTTTTAAATTCAGAAGTTTGGTAAAAGACTATGTTATTTTCCTGTAATAAAATATTCAATATTTATTATCATAATTTCAATACTGGTTTTGTGATATTTTATCCACATGGAAAAAAAATCTTTCAGACTTGAAAATTTTTATTTATTTACTGATTAGTCTACAAACTAAAGTAAAATGAAGGAGTTTCATTCTCTCAAGAACGACCTCAAAATTTAAGTTCACATATTTCCAGTTTAAAAAAAAAATACAAATTGAGTTTCAAATTTGTACTGTATGCCTGTGCTGCATTTTGTAGTGTGTCAAGTGCCTGTAGCATCTTCCAAAGGAAATGATCCTTGTTACACTTTCAGCATTGAGAAGGTTTACTAAGTTCGGTGTTTCTTTGTGGGTTTTGTTTGTTTTGTTTTAACTTGTTCATACTTTCAGAGGTAGAGGCTCACAGGAAAGTATGCCAGTTGGGCTGGCGTCTTCACTTTCTGTATGCTTTTCTGTAACTTGTTCTGCAGTACTTAATTCCAAATCAATGTAACAAGGTGCTCCAGAAGAGCTGACGGAGACTCTTCCAGAACCAGCACTCACGGACGAGGTGCAGAGGACACGGTGTCTGTTCCTAAGGAGGTCAGAGCACTGCTGCCCTGCCAAGAAGTGCTCTGCTTACCAGTGCTTTCCTTCGGAGATTTACAAGCTGAAATGAAATTAATAGGAAGGAGTGGATGTTCCTGAAAGGTAGTGATTAGTAGTTAGTCCCTTAAGAAACTGCAACATGATGGCTACATGGGTCTAATTTTCCCCTTTGTGCATACACAGAACTCCCACTTCCATTAATGAGAATTACATGCAAATGTCAAGGGAAGAACAAACCCTGTCTTGTCAACCGCTGGAATGAGGCTCCTTATTGCTATGCAGGAGTGAAGAGGCTAAAACTGACTCCCTCTTTTACTGGGCATAGTTTTGCTAAACTAAAAATCACCATTGGCAATCCGTAAGTCAGTTTTGTAGCAAAATGTTACCAGCACCTATACAAGTTTAGGTCTTTCATTGCCATCAAATTCCTAGCCAAATGTAAGGGAACAAACTGTCCCCTGGCTCTTGGAAAAAGGAGGGTACTTTTCTTTCCAAAGAGTTCTCCTTCCCACCCCCTCAGTCAGGTAGTGCTGGCACGTGGCAGTGATTCCCTTCTGCCTCATCCTGTGTGGGCAGTGAGCTGTGCACCACATCTGTGCTGAAGTGCCATCACACTCATCAGCTCTGTGGTATCATCATAACAGCTGTGTGACAGGGACTAAATCATATATTTTGTGCTATAAACCTATATAATCAAAGGAGAAGTTGGGAGGTTTGACGCAAAACCAAATATTTTAAGCCTTTTCCAGAAAAATGCATTACATTCTTTATACACCGCGGGGAGAATTCTAGTGATTTTATGGTGACAAAACACCTGTGAGCTTGCAAGTGGAAGTGGGAATTTAGCAAGATCAGCAAGGTTATAGTGTTGCTCAAGCTACTGGTTTCTTGTGACACTAAGTCGCTTCTCACAGCTTGATGACTACAAAGCAATGAGAGGAGTCTGTGTTTTGGCAGAGGATGCCTTTCTTTCATGGTATGTTTTTGAAAGTAGATGAGGAGGGGAAATGTAGAGGAGGAAAAAATATTTTGGTTTTAGCAACCTAATGATGTTGATCTCTCAGCTGCAGCTCCTGTGGGTAGCAATAGTGTGTGGGAGGTGAGCTTATAGCAACAGAAATCAGCAAAAGTGCCTCTTCATTGCTTTATTGATTAGAAGGAAAGTTCAGTAGTAATGTTGCATTACCACTGCATAAGTTACATTCTGGTGTGCTTCTTTTGGTGAAGTCAAGGAACTTATTTATGCTCAGAAAAGTAATTTAATGTTTATGAGAAATGGAGGGGTTGGGTGGCAGCTTGCTATATGGTCTTCTTTTAATCTCTGCAAAGCATTACTCCTTCCATCATCCATTAAGTTTCCGTGTAGTTAGAAGCTCTCAAAGATGTACGTGTATTTGGAACATCAGAAATCATAGTAGAATCTTCACTAAATGTGTCTACAACCACTAATTTGTGAAGCTTTTGTACTGAAGCAACGTAGTTTCTATATTTTATTCCCTTCTGCACTTGAAATCTTGGCAGTAATTGTCTCCAAAGAGAATAGCTGTATTTTTCTATAAAATACCTGAAGAGCTGAACAACCCCAAGAATAGTGCACCTCTTGCCCCTTTCTCTGCTGCTTGTCCTTGGCTTAAATGACAGAGATTAGTTCAACATTTTGCTTAAAGTTGTATTTGCAGAGAAAATGGGAGTCCTGTAAACAAAATTACTCTGAAATGCACTCCTTCTAGTTTTCTTTCTCCATACTCTCCTGCCATGTCGAGCAGCCTTAAGCTTTGAGCTGTGGCAGTGGGAAATTGTTGTAAAAGAGGCATTCTGCCCCATAATATACTGCTTATCTTTGCAGTTAACATGAAAGCTCTCCATGGCATGACATGAACATTTTCATGTTGACAGATTGCATTTTGAAGAATTGTATATTTATATAACTTAGTAAATAATGATGCGGGGATGATATTTGTGAAGACTGTGGGGACTGCTACTCTGTAGTTTACTCATGAGGGATGTGTTACTAGAAGCTGGTTTTGGTATTATTGTGCTGTGTTATAATTTCCCCTTTGGCCTGAGAGACAAGAGTTTTGAAGGTCACAAGTTATTTTGCAACAAGGGTTTATATGCAACCAGTTGTATTTCAGTGTCACTTCTCACTAAAAATCCACAGAGAAAAGAAAATAGAATAAAGTAATTGTTCTGTCAAGGCTAATAATCTTCATTAAAATCTAATCTGTTTAGTGCCTATTTTTCAGTTTTTTAAAAGGCTGTTAGAAATCAGATTATCAATAGCATGTTATACAAGTCTTTTATTAATGCTGTCAGTTCGTCTTTCATAGAAAACTACGTAGCAGTCTGGCTACTTCTCTGTCTATTTACTGTCTAGTGCCTTTTTTCAATGGAAGAGCAAAGAGGTTGCAGAAACTGCAGTCTCACGCATTGCCTTGAAATCACTGGTTTTAGGTTGCTCAGTTACATTTCTTTATTTGGTCTGATTAATATGTAGTTTGATGCTGAGAATTTTGAAATGCTTTATTGTCCTAATTTTGATTTATTTATTCTGAAAGAGGAAACCATGCAGTCAACCATGAGACAATATAAGATGAAATCTATATTATGTTCATCCCACGCAAACTAATCTTTGGAAGCATGAATCTGATTCATTTTGTCACACTTGACCCTCCTTGATATGGTTGATACACAGAAGGTCCCAGAGAGAAAATCCTAATAAAGCAATACAAGCAAATGAGTTTGTAGTGTGAAAGGAACAATCAGAATATCAAATTCTGAACAAATTTCTTTATTTCAAGAGTACTGAAGAACACAGCTCACAGTAGCGGAACAGTCCCGGAGTTGTACACAGTAAACTGTCAACACATGCAATGCTGAATTGACCTAGACCTGCTCAGATTTTTTTGTGTGTGTGTGTGTTGTATAGCAAATATTTTGGAAAGAAAAACAGACACACTTGTTTTCCATTTCTGTTAGCACCTGAAAGTGTTCTAAGACACAGTTGCTCAGGACTGGCTTGTCAGAATCTGCCCGTCCATTTCCTACCACTTTGTGTTTCTGTGTAGTTTTTGTGGGTTGCTTTCAAGTTCAAGACACTTTTGTGTTCCCATGGAGCAAAAAAATCAAAAGAATTAGCTTGAACTGAAAAGAACTTGTGACTTTTGTTGAGTTTTTCTGTGAATATTTAGATAATTTTCTAGCTTCCTGCCTGGCTTGGGAGATCTGTACAGCAGTGGTTGATGTTTACCTGGTCAGTAGTTGAGAATTGTCATGTTATTCAGGAATGATGGCTCATTCTGCCTTGGGAACAATTCATCTTTTCACCTTACACCTGGAATGAAAGAATAAGCAGTTATGTTAGAGTATAGTAAAATTCTAGTAAAATCATAGGGTTTCCTTACATGAAAGTTTAGCTCACCTAATGTACTTTAACTGCCTAAAGAACTAATAAAAATATTAACATAAAAATAATTGCACTTAGATCTTTTGGTTGTTGTATAGTTATTGCTATTGAGAGATACTCACCAGTTCTTCAGATATTGCGCTCTCCCTTCATTCTCACTTCCTTCCTGAAGACAGTGTGCAGTTTTTGCAGCTTCATGTAGGCCTCCTGTTGCAATAGAGAAATGAAATGGTTGTTGGAAGTTACGGAAAGATTTAACAACATAGGCATGATGCTCCTCTAAGCTGTATTTGTACTTATGAATTAGCCACCTGACTACGGTTTTATTCTAAGCCTCCTGGAAGTACATGGGTTGTCAGGATATCAGGGACTTTAACTTACAATTCTTCATTTAGGTGCATGGATGTTCTGATTCCAGGTATTTTTGTTGCCACTATCTCTTTGTAAAAGAAAACAAACCAGAAGAAAATACAGGACCTTTCACAGGGACTTTGAGGGGAAGTTCCTGTTCCAGTTTATTGCTTCTTCAGTTGAAGATTGTGATAAAGATTGAAGAAAGAAGTTTGTTTTGGAGAAAGATAAAAATATGATTAAATGCATGTTTTGTTTGAATGTGAATTCCTTCCTTTAAAACCAAATAAAAATGGGATTTCGGTCTTTAAACCAGATTTGGATCATCCAATAATTTTTAATTTGTTATTCTGTTTTTTAAATATAGAACTCAGAGAACATATTTTGGTCAAATAGATGGGCATGCTCTGCAGAGATACGCCAAAAGAATGACACTGTGAGTCTGTACAGATGCTTGATTAACATTTAGCATCCTTTTTGCTAAGTGTTTTTTTTTCAGTAATTGAGGGTTTTATCACCATGTCTGCAGCTCTCTGTGTCTATCAAACTCTCCTTACATTCCTCCTCATTTCCAAAGCCTTCCTCCCCCATTCTTTTCCAGCACTGGGTTCTTCCCTGACACATTCTCTTCCTTCCTCAATATGCTGCTATTCCCACACACAGCCATACCCATTACCACTGGTGTGCAGCTGCCCCTGTCCAGGACAGTGCTGTCTGCTGTGTCTGTACAGGGCCATCTGTGTGATTGCACTCAATAATAATACAGCATCTTCCCTCCAATTATATTTCCTGCATCTGAAAAATACGATCAGTGAATATTTGACCTTATCTCCCAGTGCAGGAATCACAAGTGTTAAGATGTGTTCACTGGTTACGTGGCCACCTGTGAAAGATCTCTGTTCATTTAGATATAATTAATGTATTTTTGACCTATTAGGGCATCAAGAGCTGCAGAGCTAATTAATTAGGAAATCATTTTTGTATGCATACAGGTGCACTCATTGAAATGTCACTGACTTAATTTAATAACACACTGTGAGTTTGGACATGCTGCCAATTTGATAGAGTTGTTTGTTTCTTTAAATTAAACTTAGTAAGATTCTTTGCTTTTTTTTGAAATCTCTGAAGAGTTCAGATGATAAGTAATTTTCTTCCCTTATGAAAGTGTTTGTTTTTTTGGGATTAAATATTTTAAAATAGTAATAATTATTTAGAAAAAAAAAATCAGTTTCAGTATTTGGACAAGAAGAAAACCAGTGCTTTACAGAGAAAATGTTTACCTTTTAGAATGTCTTAATGAAGCTTTAATAGGTGTTGGTAGGTAAGTTAACATTTCTTGGAAACATCTATATAACTACTCATATATATATTTTTTCAATTTTTTTTTTACCTTATTTTGGTGAGGGAAGCCATTCATCGTACTGGTTGTAAAATAGTGTTGCAGTGTGTTGCATATCTAGGCAAGTCACCTACACAACCTGATCTTGAGGCCAAGTGTACCCTGCCACTCCTTCTCTGTTCCAACACAGTTCTCCAGGCCAGGCTTAGGCAGAACAATTCCCTGGCAAACTGTGTAAAATACTGGTCCCTGGAATGAATCCCCTCAGGTGTGCTGCAGGGCCCAAGGACCCAGAGGTTGTGTTTTGTTCCTGTCCTGAAGAGAGCAAACCTTAACCATTGGAAGGAAAGAGAAATGATCTCTTGTTCTGTTCTGACTGACATTACCCAATCTAAACCAGTTCTGAGATAAAATTTTAAGACAAAAATACAGTCAGTGTTCTTCATGTATATATTTTGTTGGTTTATTGATATATTTGATTGCTTTTTTACAAGTCAGTTCTGGAGGGTTTAGGACTTTTAAATTGTTCAGAGGATTAACAGAATGCTCTTAAAGTCTGAACTAAACACAGTTCAGTGAAGACATTCATTTGCACAGAAAGATAAAGTGCTTCTCCTTCCAATCAAATTTCAAATTGCATTGAACTAAATTTCTAGTTGTTTTTCTTAGCAAAAGATTTTATTGCCTATCCTCTTCACAGAGAGCACAGTCTCTGTTATACCACAATCTTCACTATCTTAAGTTTCAAAGCTTACACACTGTAAGAAGTAAGAACCAGTACAATGACACCTATTCATGTGAGGGAACAGCCCTTGACATTGTCAGCGAAGAAAATCTGGGGTGTGGAGGGAAGAAAATTTTGCTCAAGACCTTTCTCACACTAAGGGAAAACTGATCTTAAAAAAAATTAACAGTACCCTACAATAATCAAAGTGCCTTTTCCTCCCATCTTGAAAAGTGCAAGTCTGGACACGTTCAGTTTTGTAATTCAAATATATTATCTTTACAATGTCTTCTTGGCATAAGGTCTCTCATTTTCTTCAGTATCTGCTTGGTCAAACCTATATCTGAAATATTTACTGCAAATAGCTAGGAGTTATTCAACTAAGGCACAAATCTTGTCTGTTGTACAGAGCCTGGGTGTCCCAGAGGTGCTAATGCAACTCCAATGGCTCTGGCAGGAGGTGGCTGAAACTGGAGTACTCCTGCCCTGCTCTGGACTGCAAAACGTCATTACAGCTCTTTCCCCAATGCTAATTTAGGAGTCACAGTTTAAATATCTGCAACAGCACCAATGCTCATCCCTCTGATCATCAAGGAAGAGCTACCTAATGAAGTCACAAACCCAAAACGATTCCCAGACAGACAACTTAGGCCAAATTCCATTGGCATTTTCTGCTGCCATAGTACTTGTCAAGCTCAGAACCACTTTGTTTCTTCCCAATGATCCTTAGACTTTCTTAGCACCACCATTTTTTCAAGATTCTCCTTTCCAATGCTACTCAAGTTGGGAGTCATTTGTTTCCCTGACCGACTGATTGTTCTCTTTTCCCAGGCATTATTTTTTTTTCTCTTATTTTGTGTGTCTCTCTCGTTTTTTATTGCACATTCCCATTTAGCAGTGGGTGTCCTTAACCTTTTCCTCATCCAGTCTTACATCAGATGTTAAGTTACAAGATCTAAACCAAGTTCTTTTATTATCCAACATGCTTTTCTCCTTAAAACTGCTTATTTTTTTTTACATATTTTAAAATGTTTTTATTCATTTTGAGCATAAGTAAGAAAACTCCCCTCTCTAAGGACGTATTTATGTAAAAGAGTAACTAAGTTCAGAGTCAATGTGCTTCCTGAACAAGGTCCTTTAATAAAACCCAAAACTCTAGGAGAGAATTTAGCAAATTATTGTCGTCAAATTATGCATAAATTTTGCATTCTTTTTTTCTTATATCAGGTACTGCATGATACTGTCTTTATGACCACCTGCTACTCATCAATCTCAGTTTCATCACACTCTCAGCTGAAAATTTTGTTAATCGTTGTTCTGTTATTTTAACTACAACAGTAGAGATTACCTTTATTTCATATTCTGAACATTTACTCGACATTTTTTCTGCATTTTCCATTTATAGAATGTTTTTTTCATTACTCAGAATAATAGCAGGAGTCACAAAGACATGAAATATCTTTTTCTACATTCTGTAAAACACTAACATGTTTGTCCATCCAAATTACAAACGCTAGTATATTCCAAGAACTTTTTATTAGCTCTTCATCAATGACTATTTCTAGACTGTTGTACAGCTAAATTGCCATTTTTATGTCAGGTAATGGAAGGATATAAAGTTCTGTGTATTTACTATGACGTTTCACACAATTTAGAATTACTAAGGTCTGATGAACTTAAGGAATGAAAAATGAACTTGTGGAATATTTGACTAAGTGACTTCATGGTTCGCCATCACTATAGTTCAATATTTATAGTAAGACAAAATGGTAACCATGAAACTTTTGCTTTCCCACTTCCTTGCATTTTAGATTTACACATAATGCTGTGTCATCTGTCATCTTCATCTATTTCCTTCCAATAGTGACTTAGCACTGTTGAAATCAGCAGGAGTTTCATCTGTGAAAACATGCAGGACCTTAATGGGCCCACATGCTCTCTATTCCCCTGTTTTTTTACACAATTCATTTCTGTCTACTCTTCGTGTTGCTGCCAGGGCACAGTGTCTAAAACCGCCTTCTCTACTTCAGTAGTTTTTTCAGTGTTGCCCAGGAGGCTATGAGGTTGGGCTGTGAATTTTGTAGCAAGTGAGGCATGCTGCTCTTTATGTTAGATGGGGTAACAAAAGGGGTAGGTTCGTTTAAGTATTCCTAATAGAGTTTCTTTTCAAGAAATTTCAATTTTTTGTTATCCTATGTTCTCACAGTAAATAATAAGAATTTAAGTGCAGTC
The DNA here is from genome assembly GCF_037038585.1 of Patagioenas fasciata. NCBI lineage: Eukaryota > Metazoa > Chordata > Aves > Columbiformes > Columbidae > Patagioenas > Patagioenas fasciata. Next base: position 13,446,503 of record NC_092527.1, on the reverse strand, counting down.
TGACTGCTCATTTCATATTAGCATCTGAAAATATAAATGCCATTTAAACATAGAATTGAGAAAAATGAAATATCAAAATAAAAATAAGACCATGAGAGTTTTGCATAGTGGAATAAGTGTCTGCTGGTGGCAACAACCTTATTTGTTCATTGTTTTAAAATCGGAGGGGACACAACTGTCAAGTTTTTTACAAGAATTGGCTTAGACTGGCTTTGTAATACATTGCCCGGTCTGAAACATGCTTTCATTCTGCTGCAAGTTTTAATGTGGCTTTACATAAAACTAAACTGTTTCCTGTAGTGATAGTTCTAAGGCATTGAACTGCCACCTGTTATATTTTATGTAAGAAAATTTATTCAGAAGTCAGCTGCATAAATAGCTTTTTAAAGTGACACAATTCATGATCAAAGTATTATCTCGGAACATTGTGTTGCGGACTTCAGTATTTGAAAGAAAAAGTCTGTCTCTTAAGAACTATACTTTGCTGATGGTCATCTGTAACCAGTTACAGTGGAACGCTATTTTATTCTTTTTGTCAGGAATTCAGTACTAGAGGAAAGTAATTGGGTGTTTTTTTTTTTTTTTTTTTTTAAGTAAGTAAATGTTGAAGTTTACTTTTTATAATGCAGCTGTGTGCAAATTCCCGATGGTTCAAACTGGGCCACTTGAGCCATTGGCGATGACAGTTACTGAAAAAGAACGCACTTTTTTTTTCCAATGTTGGGACTATAAACGCTTGTTTTGAGATTTCTGAAGAGCTCCAGGGTTGTGGTTAGATTTGTCCCTTGATGTGCTTCCTGTAACATGCCTTCATAATGATGCATCCCTAAAGGAAAGGTTATGACCTGCTAACCACTGGGTAGTTTGATAACCACTTGCTTTTCTTTAACAACCCATCAGTGAGTTTGTTGCTTAGGTACAAATGACACTGGCTGGAGTCAGTTGCTGTATTGGGCATGTTTTAGACGATACTCGGTGCAAGCTTCCCCTCAAAATTTTGCTCATAGGTCTCAGACTTGCCTGCAATGCTGGCAGCTATTCTGCATGAGACCAAGTCTTCAGCAGAAACTGTGAATGGTGTCACATCAGGCTGTGGTATCATGAAATGCTGTCCAATCAGTCATTTCAGAGTGTGGATTTGTTCCCCAGGGAATGAAAAGCCTTCAGTATCTCATTGCACCGAGATACTCAATGAGTCCATGTAGTTATACAGTGAAACTACTGGTCTGTTTTAGAAGAGAAGTGTGGTTTATTGAAAGCTCACCTCTGGCTAGTCTACCATTCTTTCTTTTGGAGCACTCAAAACAAATTAGAAATAACTTCAAAAGGGTAAATGCTAATATTGAGTCACTTTAATTAAACAGCCTCTGCTGTCAGGAAATTAGGAAAGTGTTTTAGTTCTTTGCATGGGCAGGGTACTTTCATTGTCAGGCATGAGCCTGTGTCCAAGGGCAAGCTCTGTGAACATTTATAGAAAGATTTCATAGGCATTTCATGCCTACCACAACTCATTTTCATTATCTTGTTTTAAAAAAGTAGTTTTGCTTGCAATAAATGCCATGCCATGTGTGAATACTAATGTTTTATAATTTAGTTTTCAAAATTTAGTACAGAATACAGATAAGACGCAATAGACTGAGGGCTTGAGAAGCCCAATTTCTGTTCTAAAATAAGTTCATCTTCTTCTCTGTTCTGCCTTGTCCCCTTCTTCTGCCTCAAAAACCAAAGAGAAGAAACCATCACCTTTATTTGGAAGTGAAGAACTGACTCACCTGCCAGAGGATGGAAAGAAATTCCTTTCAAAGTCCAGGGGAGATGTTGGTCCATGTTATTACGTTTGTGTTGTATCACAAATAATACTGATGTCACATTGCTAAAAGCCACGTGCCAATGTGCAGATCTGCTGTCAGCATGCAGTAAACTCTCTAGAGCTGCCTGGATTCTCTGGGGTGTTTGCTTTATTGAAGACGTGTTTCATTATATGGTGCATTTCTATTTTGTTTATTTAAGAGAAATCCTAACCACTAATTATTGTAAGCCATTTCATATATAGCATGTGTTTAACACAGGCTGTGCCTCTCCTCTTGCTTTTGTGAGCTCTGTGCTAATGCAATGCTATTTCTGACTCTGGTTGACATGCAGTTCTATAAATGGAGATAATTTGTTTTGCCTATTGAAACACTAAGTTGTCTGAGCTGGGACTGTCTCTTACTATAAACAGTAGTTAAAATTAGGTGACTGTAACCTCAGCTAGTGTTTCTGCGTACTGTTGCATGCTAATGCATGTAATATACATCAGCTGCCAAAAATGAAGGATTTTCTTTTGCTTTAAGGTCCCTTGCTGTCTAGTTTTCTCTCCTCTGTCTCTGAATGTTCCCAAGCCATTTGTGGTTTCACTTCCTTTTCATACATGATTTTGAAAGTTTAGACCTAATACATTCACTAGTAAAAAGCCCAAGGCACTAGTGTTGCATAGGCAATCAAATATTCACGCTCTTTTCAAATATTTATTTGTATAGTGTTAATAAATTAGAAGACAGGAATGTGACCTTTTCCTGGCTGTGAGGGCAGCTATCTGACATGTAGAAATTAATTCAATCCCTGGATTCAGATTGTTTTCTTATTTCTTAAGCTTATTATGCTCAACTGTTCCTTGTATTTATGTTCCTCTACCAAATAAGATAAGTGGGAATTTTAATTTGATTCTCCTAGGAGTTGTGGCTACACACATGAATGTCTTCCTTAGGATACAGTGTAACAGTTAGGACCTTAATTTGTTTTCGAATTATTATTTTTTATTTCACCAGGAGCTTCAGTTTAATGGGGCTTTGTTGGATATTCTGGAAACTACAGAAATATGCAAGCATGGAGCATGTATTCAGTAATCTTTCTTGCCTTTTTCTGAACCTAGTAAGTGTATACGGCCATAAATACTAATTGTTCTAACAATGTAATCACTATTCAGATGCTGAATCAAAAAAGCTATATTCAACCAAAAGGTTAGAATATTTGGCATTTTGTGAGTTGTTGGGAGGACATGAAAGCTGTACAGGGATTAAGTTCTGTTTTATCTTCCTTTTTGAACTCCCTTACTCTGCCAAACCAAAATAGGGGCATTCTCCCCCTTCCTTATTGATTATGGGGAGAATTTTTTCACACATGAAATTTTTGGAGTATGCTCTCAAATTTTGCAGAGATGGTTTGGATGTACCAGCACCCTGGAGTGCCACATGAGATGGGTGGAGACCGGTGAGCAATCTGCCACTGAAAGTTTCAGTGGCATTGCTGTTCTCTTGTAAAAGATTCTGATTCAGGTAAATTAGCTTTTTCTTAGCACAAAGTTTTTGCTTTTGGTCAGTTCCATCCCCTCATCTCTTCATTTGCCTGGTTTGTTTTCTGAGCACCAGTGTGTTAGACAAGTATGTTTTCAAAGCAGCTTTTCACAATTGACTTACGCTTTTGTTTTTCATTTGAATACTTCTTCATATGGCTGAAACTTCAGGGTTATGTCAAGGCTCATTCCGAAGCGTAGCAGTGTTGGTGAACAAGCCTTGGGGCAACCCTGCCAAATACGATTTGCGTTGCTGCAGTCTCTGCATGTTTACACAGTATTATTGTTTTGACAGTGTCTTAGAGGATATGTTTTTGTTGTAAGGATTATGACCAGGTAGTCCCAATTTACCTTCAGATGGTCACGTGTCTGCCCTCCGTATTAACTTTTTATTGACAACAACATTTTCCTGTGTGCCTTCAGCTAAAGGATGCATGTCTGTGTGACAGAAGTGCAGTCTAACTTGTCAAAGGAACTATTTGTAGAGCAATATGTAACTCAGAGTAAGGTCATCAAAGTACTTTTTAAAATTATTTTTGATAACTTCAACACTTTAAATCTATCAAATATATCCATCAAATAATTTACTTTTCATTAATATTGATATTATATTTGACCTCTTTGAACATAAATAAAAATATTATTTTTCCAAACATCCTTGATAAGGGTTTGGAGTAACTTGATAGGAAAAAATTCTTAGCTATGTGGGATTTTTACTTGTTTGTTTGTTTTGTTCCTTAAAAACAGAATTTTATTGTTTCGTAACAATACTTTGCCTTTTTTTTTCCTTCCCTCAAGTGTGTCGTTGGTATTTTATAAAATGAAGCATTGTATGCACACTAAAAAAATGCAAATTTATGCAATGTCACACTGCTTTAAAAACCAAAACTAACAATAGCTTTTCCTAAGTAGAGAAAATTCCCCATTCCTTCAGGATTGCTCAGGGGTGTTATTTTCCCTTCTTCATGGCCCAAAATCAGACTTGTTAGCTGAATGGTGAAATCTTACCAACAAAGCCATTTTCTACATAGCAGTGAAGTTCTCCTGTCTCAGTGTCAACTACCAGCAGTTCAGCAGTTTCATGGGCTGTTGCTCTTCATCTGTCCCTGGTCTCATTTTGTGAACACTGTGGTTTTTCTTTTCTTTTGTTTTAAAACAAAGAAAAGATAAATATTTCCTCTTCAATAAAAGCTGGGTTTTAATGTGATTTACTGTATGCTTCTGCTACTGATTGGAACAGGCATCTGCTCTGTGTCTCTGCTGTTGTCCTGGACAAGAGGAAAGCTTTCAGCCCAGCTCTGGTGGTGCTGCTGCTTTTCTGCTCAGTCTCCGCGCACCAGGCTCTTCCCTGGAGGCCAAGTGACCAGCAGTGAACCTCCAGAGAGAGTCCTGCTTTCAGATAGAGAGCCTGCTCTCTGAGCACAGCACTAGATCTGTTGTCATTTTACATACTTTCATACCTAAAGTAGTAGCTGACCTACTTTTTGGCTGTGATTTAAATCTATTCCTTTCCCCAACAACTCCTTTATCGGTAGTTACTATAAGTTCATCTGGCACATAACTGCAAATGTAACCCCAACTCTTTCTCTGGATTACATCTGTGTTGTACTGAATTGGGTAATTTGCAGCTTTATTTTCAGATATTATATTTTTTACTTTACTTGCTCCTGCAGAATTGTGGACAGGGAACTAACAAACAAACAAACAAACCATCTAAAATGAATAGAATGTATCAGCAAACACTAAAGCTTTTAGAAGGAGTAAGTATAATTTGAGTTAAGTTTTCATGTCTCTAAAATTACATTATTGTTTTTGACTAGAATGTGCTAAGATTCTAAGAGAAGTTCAGAGAAAATGTAAGACTCTGTAGGAAAATTCATGTTCCACTTTCAAGGTGGTTGTCCAAACCTTTATTCCTTTTTCCTCAACGATTTTTTTTTGTGAAAGACAAGCCCACACCTGAACATACTGGGTGTCAGGGATGAGATACAAACCTGGGAAAATTAAGATTTGAATTAAAAGGTGGATCTGATTTGTGTGTGTGTGTCCTGAGGAGAATGATGTTGAGCTTCCTATGACCCAACAAGGTGTGATAATCCTGATGTTTTTTTGGAGAAAAGGCAGCTCTGTTTCTAGAAATCTCAGAAACCTTAAAAACCACCAAAATATTTTTCAAGACAAACGTGTTGGATGCATTTCCCAATTACATTTCTCTCCTTGGCCTCCCTTCCCCCTCTTCCCCCGACCCTGTTATTTAAAAAAAAATCAAAGCTTGGAAATAGCTCTTCTGACCTCCTAAATATAATGTGTGTCATTCACAGACGTGTATGTATGTACATATACAGAACTATGTAGTTTCAGAAAACAAATAAGTTCTAGTAAGAAGTTTATAGCCAATAAATTGCAAACATGTTATTTTTGAATAGGAAAGGCTTTGTCATTGTTACATTTGTTACTAAATTTTATGAGCAAGATTTACAAACTTCACATGGTAGAAATGCTGTTCTGTCATAGAAAGAAAACACAGGCTCTTTTTGTATACTTACTTGATTCAAATACCCAATCTATTTGTGCCTGAGGATCTTATATTTAAAATTGAGTTTTATGCTAAGAAATAAATTTTTGCTATATGTTTTAACGTACAGTAATGAAAATAATTCAGTATTGTGTCACCACTGAGCAAGATGCTCTTAGGAATTTCATTGTAATTTTGTTTTCCTTAATGATAATGTACCTAAAATACAGTTAGTGATATAGTAGTAGCAGAAACTTTGCCGCACTCAATCCATGCTTATTTATTGTTGAAAAACAGATTGTATGATGATGATAATAAGAAAAGAAATAGATACAATATCGACAAATTAGCCTCGGTTGTGTTTTTACTCTTCAAGAATGGAGAATTAAGTGTCCCAGGTTGCTGGAGTACCTGTACAGCACAAGGAGTGCCATGATTTCTTTCCTGCATGGCTTCTTTGGGCTGAGCACATTCCCACACCTTCCAATCAGCTGCATTGCAGTGATCTTGTCCAGCACCGCAGAACAAACTGTGTGCAAGGCTTAAATATCACATCCTTGGAGGTGGAAGAGACTACTGAAATGTTGTAAATTGCAGACACAGCCAAGAGACTTTGATTTATAGGCTTGTTGTTCTTTTAGCAGAGAGACATAAAGGCTTCATTTGACTAAGTTCTGTTTCAGATTATGAAAGCCGTGAGGGAGATAGGTAGTTTAAGAGACAAGGCATTGAAGTTTTTAATCCCCAGGTCTCTGTTTCAGATTCTGTACAAGGCAAAACGACCGTGAAACCTTGATACCAGATTGTTGTTTGGCCAGCAATCCAGTTTCCTGGGTGTTTTTTAATTCACGTTACTGGCTTGTCTCTAGTAATTAATATGCAGATTAACAATTTGAGCAACAAAAAAAGCCAGTATGAATATGGAATCTACTTTTCTAAACTTAAAGTTACCTTTCTAAGTTGACAGCAGTGCAAAATCGTCATTGCAGGAAGCTTGTGCTTATACTGTCTTCTGAGCAAAAGATTTTATTGTCTAGAGCTGTCAGGCTGGAATTTTCTGTTAGTTTCTTGTGAAAAATAATTAGTAAAGTCTTGACTATGTGAAATTGTATGTATTTATGTTAAAGTCTGTTAGTTTCTGTTTTCTTCAGTAGTTTAAACCCATTTGTCTTGACCCACTACATTTCTCAAAGCTATTTTTCCTCATAGCTGAAGAAACTGTAAATTGACTTAGAGCAAAGCCTTCATAAAAAAGCCTTTTCATGGTGAGAAGGGGCCAACTCTGAAAGCTGTGGCTCCCTTTGAAGTGACCATGTTTGGTTCTGTGTGTAGAGAAGATTAAAAGAAAAGATGTTTCAGAGAGTGAGATGCTTTCTTGCTAAAGATGCCCCTTCAGAAATTTCCGTCATGGTAATGTGAGGTGTGGAGACACAGCAAGTCCAGGCTGTACCAGATGGAACACTCCGTTAATTGGTTAATTCTGCTTTAGTGCCTGGCCACCACTTGGCACTGTGGCACAGAGAATTTTACATAGATCCAGCAGGGAAGCTTCTGCTTTTTATTATCCTGAAATAAGGAAATGGTTATGATGAAATGAACCCTTTTAGTTAGATTTTATCAGATTTTAGCATGTCCTCAGATCCCACTCTTTAACCTTGTGTGTGTGTCACCTTTTTGAAGTTGAAATCAAAACTGGGTCTTTATTTATTTATTTATTTAGTTAGTTAGTTAGTTAGTTAGTTGGTTAGTTGTTTTTCCTTGGTAGGCTCTGGTAGTCTTAAGATCATGGCTAGTGATTTGGAGAGTGAAAAACTGCATTTCAGTAAATGTGCTAATAATAGATTTTGCTTATGGCCTGTCATAACTACTGACTAATGGGTCTGTGGACAGGATGAGTGCACTCAGTTCTACTAATGTAATAAAGCAAGTACCTTTCTGGATAGTGGGACAAATTTATTCTTGGAATTACTCCATACACTTTAATGCACTTAGAGCTGAGCTGAATTTGCCCCAAAGGTCCTATTTGGAGAACAATATTCATCATTTGTTCAGTCATGATCACAAAGTACAGAGGCATCTTTTAATTTTTATTATCGCATTTAAAGACACCATGAAGTTCATAGTAACATAGGAATTCCAAGCTCTGCAGATCCTACAATGGGAACTAGATAGTGGGAAAGAAGGTATTATCTACCTTCTGCAGATGCAAACCTGCAGCACATGATTTATGAAAGAGGTGAGAGTTACTTAACTACTTCTTACCTTACCTTGACCATTCCTTCTGAGCTTGAGGAATGTATGTTTTCATTATTTAAAATGAAGACACAGGCTTCTGAAAGGCTTTATTAGGAATGACTTGGGACTGGGAATGAACAATTTTAGAAGAAAAAATTCCTTTAAGACTAGTGTACTTCTCAGCTACTCAGTATACTTATGATAGACTTGTAAGCCTGTCTGTTATGTTATACTTGAATGAATATTGCTAGAAAATAGAAATTGTTAGAGAATTGAAAATGGAAGTGTATAGGAACACAGGCTAGGTTAGCTTCGTTCATAAATTAGAGCTTGGAATTTGGATTAGATGAATCCTTCTTTGTCAGTGCCATTTACAACACTGCATTCAACAATCACAGAATCATAGAACAGTTTGGGTTGGAAGGGACCTTCAAAGGTCATCTAGTCCAACCCCCTGCAATGAGCAGGGACATCTTCACCCAGACCAGGTTACTCAGAGCCCAGTCCAGGCTGGCCTTGAATGTTTCCAGGAATGGACCATCTACCACTTCTCTGGGCAGCTTGGGACAATGTTTCACCACCCTCATTGTAAAAAATTTCTTCCTTGTGTCTGCCCTGAATCTTCTCTCTTTTAATTTAAAACCATTACCCCTTGTCCTATCACAACAGGCCCTGCTAAAATGTCTGTCCTAGTCTTTCTTTTAAGCACCCTTTAAATATTGAAAGGGCAACAAGGTCTCCAGGGAGCTTTCTCTTCTCCAGGCTGAACAACACCAACTCTCTCAGCTTGTCCTCATAGCAGAGGTGTTCCAGCCCTCTGCTCATCTTTGTGGCCGTCTGCTGGACTTGCTTCAACAGGTCCATATCCTTCTTACACCGCGGGCCCCAGAGCTGGACACAATACTGCAGGTGGGGTCTCACCAGAGCAGAGTAGAGGGGCAGAATCACCTCCCTTAGCCTACTGGCCATGCTGTTTCTGTCCAGGACACAGTTGGTTTCCTGGGCTGTGGGTGCACATTGCCTCCTTGTGTCCAGCTTTTCATTCACCGGTACCCCACAATACCATTGTCATCTGTACTTTAGCAATGACCAAAGAGATATTGCAGATCTCTCTTCGGTGAGATTTGCTATGAGGAGAGCTAAAGGAGGCTTTTAAAAGACCTCAGAGAACCTGTAGCATGTAGTTTGTTGGAAATAGTTTTAAAAGGAATAGCATCAAACATTAAATATTTATACACTATTTGTAGACAAGCATTTCATTTCACATTAGGTGATTTTTTTCCTCTCAGCCATGTCAGTTGCCATGCTAGTAGATGATTACACCTACAGTGTATTTACATTTTCTAAAGGCATTCCCATTCTCAGTTTCTCACAAATATTTTCCTGTTTTGATGGTGGTGGGAGGAAGCAAAGAACCTCTAGTCCTGTGGTGATGTCAGTTTAAAGATGTAAATAGCAGATTCAAATCAGACACTTAAAGCAACCTTTCAACAAGAATTACTTTCTGCAGGAAGATATATTTGTGTTTGCGTAGGCATGGATATGGACACATTTATACCTCACTTATATTAGGAAGCAAAAAAAATAATAAAAGAGCATACATCAGTTATTAAGAGCTGTCTTTGGCTTGTGTGTCCAGAAATTTTGAAGTGCTCCATATTGTCCTCTTAGCCTAGCCAAATGCTATCTCTACATATCGTTGCCTGATCACTGACTGACAGCCTTATTCATTCTCTGGAATTTGGGAATCCCCTTTGGGAATCTCCTTGCCAAAATGGGCAGTGATGATAATAACTTCATTGGGACCATAAAGCTCACTGGAAACAGGTCATCAAGCATGTATTAAGATAACGTGCCTAATGCTTTTGCCTAATACAAGCTGGGTTCTAATCAGCTATCTAGGAGGCATGCAAAGTTCATGTTCCCATCCCAGTCGGCCAATTTACCTGTTTCTCTAGTGGACAGTTGTGCTTATGTTATCTAGAAATACTTTATATTGAATTAGTTTTGTGTTGTCAGGTGATGAAATAGAAAGGCATCTTGACTCCTTTCCACAACACTAGCAATTTGAATGAATTTAGAGTAGTCTTTTCAGTCTAGAAAAGAGAGAACTGTGCCAGCATATGATTGAAGTCTATAAAATCTTGTTTGACATGGAGAGGGATCAACTGCTCACTGTGTTTTCTAATGCAAGTACAAGAGTTCGGCAGGTGAAACTAGTAGGTGGCAAGTTTGAAACACGTGAAACAGGTAAAATTTTACATTGATACTGGTAAATCTGGAAAAGTTAATGAAAAAGAGAAATGCACCAAGAATAATTAAATTCATAGAAACTGTATCCAGGTCCCTAGTCTGAAAACTGTTGTCTGCCTAAGCTGTGAGTCTTAATTGAAGCAAGGAAGAAGTTTACTCTGTTCTTATTCTCTCCCATAGACCTGTGGTCTGGAGAAAAGTGCAAATAATGGCATGCCCTTACTCTCTCAACTATGTACACTTTTCTGGTAGCAGAAAAAGTATAATTTCTACCTGGAAGAATGATCAGCTTGTTCATGGAAAAACCATGAAAAGAACAGATTTTTTTCACCATATGATTTGGAAGATATTTATAAACTCTAGCCAGGCAAGATTTTAAAATATTTTTGAGATAATAGTGAAAGCAAAAGAAAAAAAAAAGTCAGTTGTCTGTAACTTGTAATCACCTTTCCTGTTCTGTAGTTCTTGGGCATAATATACCCATGTTTTCATTCATTCCTTTTTCAGGAAAAATGAGATATAAAGCATGCTTTTGCCAATTGGTAATTAAATGTTTTGTTATCTATACTTTATTTTTCTTTAGGAAAAAGCAATGGCAGATTGAATTAACTGAAAAATGTCACAAAGCAGATGATGTTCTAAACTGTTTAGATCAAAGTATTGCCAGACTTGAAGAAGATTTTGGTTTAGTGACATTAGTGAGATGGCGAACATCTGAGTGGTTTGGAAGAGAGCTTTAGAATAGATTTAAGGATTGTTTATGAATTAGGATGCATATTTGGGTAATCCTTTGGAATTTTAAGCATATATTTAGATAGTTGAGATACATAACAATGCTTGGGAGAAGCGTTATACAGATCAGTAAAGAGAGTTGAGATTCCAGTGTAGCACTTGGAAGCCTCTCTGAACGATGTCCTGACAGAGCCTGCCACACATACATCTGCTTCTGCTTGTGTTGTTGCCTAATTTACAGAAATGTCTTATCTCATTCGCATATATTTTTTAAATTTTTTTAAATTTGTCCTTCTCTTTGTAACTTAAGGAAACTTAAGAGATATCTGGAGATCTTTTCCATGCTCAAGAAAGAATGAGAAAGGACTCTGCTGCAAGAAGTTAAATTGCTGGTGCAGAAAGTAATGAAACACCACAAGGTGCTGCAGAGAGCCTCAAGAAACAGTATAAAACAAACATGCCCTGAATAGGACCCTGTCAAAGTGCTTGTCTACTGTAAGGCTGTGCAAGAATTCAGATACCAGAGGGAAGAAAGCTTTGAAGAGTAGCTGTTTATCACACATGCTTCTCCTTGCTCCTATTCAGAGATGCTTGCAGCTACTCTCCATTCAAGCCATACAAGATGCATAAAGAGAAGCAGATTGCTTACAGGCTGATAGCATAACACTTTTTTTTAGCACAGAGAACACTGTATCAGTTCCCTTTTAATGCTGTGCATGTCAGTACCTTGCCTAACTAATATTGCCAGCATGTTTTCCCTGGAAAGCTTTAAATGGTATGAAAAAACACTTTGGGAAAGCGTGTAAAATTCAGTCAATTTGTCAAAATGTTTTACAGTTTTATCACCTTAGTCAGTAGAGACTGAGTGCTGCATATCAAAAAGAAAAGTAACAAGCCGGAATCATTGCTGGTTTTCCATGTTATAGATAGTCTCTAACATGCAAAAACCATGTTAAAGGGCTGCCTAGAATTAATCATGGCAGTAAATTCATCAAATACTACATGGCAGGCCACATAAAAACAAAGTAAGTATCTGGAGGTGGTTGCTCTTAGTTTTCCTTGTTTTTGATAGAGAAGATTATTGTTGCTTAGATGAGTCTATCTAACTTCTTTTAAAGGTAAGCAAAACAAGTTAAGTAAAACAAAAACTGTGACGGATTCCTTTAAATACAGGCACAAACCAATAAGATGAGACGATATAGCACTAAGCAAATTATTTGTGATAAGTCTTAGAAGTACAATAGATAACATGAAATTTTTGTAAAATTGGTGCCTTTCCTTTTAATGTTAACTGTTTGGCAGACAGGCTCCTGTAACCAAGAAGGATGTGGAATATGGAATTGCTGACTATAAGGGCTTCTAGGACTTTTTTAAAAGATAGATGTGGTTTTAATGTATTTATATGAAAGTAGCATCGTTTTATTAGCCTAACATAAAGCTACAGACATGAAGCAAATGCCATAGTAATTCTCATACAGAAGAAACAGTATTGAGGGGAGAGTGGCTGGGTGTTTTTTACTTATTCTGAATCTACCTTGTCAAAGAGTATTTGGGTTTATCTGGGTCTCGAGTGGGCTGGCCCTCCTCATGCTCCAGAGTCCAATAAGACCCTAGTGGGAAGTGGCTCTTACTGAAACTCAAGAAGATAAAAGGGAGGGTGTTATATTGTGACTTGATTTAGATGAAACAGTAAGATGAAGCAATGCCCAAGGGAAAACCTGAGTGTGTAGCAGAGCAATCCAAAGATAGGCTTCAAAATTCAGTATCTTATTTTTGAAACCATCATGCTTCTTATCTTTTGTCTTAGCTATTCAGAAAACACTCCAAACAAATTTTCCTTTATTTTTTTCCCCAGCAATACTAATTTTAAAGTAATGTATTGCATCCGATGGTCACAGGGTGTTGTACTGAAATTCTGCTGCTGTTGTGGAACAGCTAGTCTCCTACAGCTATCTGCCTGTATTCTGACATCCTCTTGCTGTACTTGTACCAGCATTTCCTTCTTTCTTTGCTTGCAAACAGAAAACTATTCCAAGATATTCTGCAAAGAACAAATGTCCGGACCTTTGTTGACACAATAACATGTCAATCTTGGTGTTCAGGCAACACCTGGGTTGCGCTTGCTCTGCAGCTGGTATTCCACTTGCTGGTACAGCGCTTGGTCCTCTCCCCTCTCTGTTTTTAAGTGAGAAAGTAACACATCCGTATTTTCACCATTTGCTAATTCTTTGCAGTTTCAGTCAGAAACTGAAATTCTATTTGAAGGCATGAAATGTCTGCATATACAGTTAAACAGTGTATACAGGGGTACGTGGCCACAGAGCAGCCAGTTCCCCAATCAGCTGCCCTATGGGGCTGTGCCATGTAAGCTGTATGAAATGTGCTTGTCAATCAGCAATTGATTAACTGATTACTGTTTTTACAAATGACAATACATTTGCTTTTGTTGTTTTTGTTACAGTTTTGTTAATAACCTTAGCTAGAAATCAAAGTGGCATTCAGCACAAAACTGAGAAATCCCAAGGGTAGGAAATGATGAAGCAACTACAAAAATTTAAAATATATTGCAGGAAGGCATACTTCACATCTTGCTCATACGTTATTTTGAATTTATCATCTGTATAGCAATTGGCATGGAGAGAAGAAAACAGCATGGAGTGATAATAGTTATCAGGTTTTTTTTTTCTATCTGATTATTGATGGTGTTTAAAAGACAAAAATTAACAGCTCTAAAAAGAAATAATTGATAAGCACTGTCGGTATAATTATATTATTTTTGGAAGCTCGGTGTGAAATAAGTACGACTTGAAATTAATCTGGAATTGGAGATGAATTTGTCAATGGGAGGAGAAAAAATAGTAACTGAATGTGATTTGTGAAGTTAAATATTTGTTAGCATTATATTCCACATACAGAATAAAAATGCAAGGATGTCAAATCCGAACACTTGCAATATTTCAGCACATTTAATGTATAATGATTACTGTAGTTGTTTAGCATAATGACTAAAATAGTTGCACAAAGTACTTTATTTATAGCAACCGTTGTAATTAGGTACTTGAACATTTGTTATTTCAGACAGGAATGTCCTGTAGAGCTAATCCATGTGAAATTAATTCTCCAATTAGTGAATATATATATCATGCCTATTTCTATGAAAAGTTAAAAAAAAAATTCTTGGCAATTTTTGTTACTATTAATTTTGTTTTTAAGGAAACAGTAAAACGTAACTCTCCTTTGGCATATTTAATTCTCTAAATCAGTGACTGTATCCTCAGTGAACAAATATCACAAGTGTTTTCCAGTTGGAACTCCCCAAATATTATTACTTCATGGGTACTACCTAATACACTTATAGTCATAAAGATGCTTTTTACTCTTGTAGCTTTTCCAGTCTTTCTCCATTCCGCCTTTCTTCTAGAAGAAGAAAAATCCAACAAATACCTAGCATAAAAACCCTGGGTATAAGGTATTCCCCTATATTAATCAAGTTCATTCTTTGCAAATTAAATATTATCCAGTCCCTTAGTAAGTTTTGTCTTTCTTCTAGCAATGTTAAATTAATGTCAATTAGCAAATTAGAGATGATTGTGCCTTGTGCAGAAGACACAGTATGAAGACTACTCAAATGCAGCAGTTTAGAGGCTGGTTAAGGTGTTCACAGAACATAGAAGCTTTGCCTAAAAACTCTATTTAAGATTGAAGAAAACTCCTTTGCCACTGTTTTGAGTACCAAACATAGGAAATGAGGTAAATATTTAGATAACGTAAGATTCTCACATTCTCTACTGAAATAGTTTTTAACTCCATGGAAGGGCTTAAGTTTTTATACGCAAAGGTCCTCTCAGCCTAAATTTCTACCACTGTTCGTGCACAGGACATTGTCTCAGAGGATGGGAAACTTGTGGTCAAATGCTAATTCCTCCTCTTGGTTTGACCAGACTGCTGAACTTGGGTTTCCTTCTTCCAAAGGCCTGTTATGACAACTGATCCATTGAGTCAAAAGGGATCCCTCCTGGCCTCCTACGTTTGTTTCCATGGGACCTTGCTGAGTTAGTCTGTAGATTTAGTTTGTACCTGTACTTTCTACAAGCCCCATAGCTTCTGTGATTTGCATTTGTGGATCCTCAAGCTCCTCTTGCTCAAACTGAGGAGTCTGGGTGCTGATCCCAGGGCTCTAGGTCCCTCTTGGTGGAGGGACAAGTCTGATGCTGATGGCTGTGTCTCTGGGGGGAGATATCTTCATTTGAGCAGGAAGGCTTGGTTCACTCTAGGTACAACAGAACATCTGATTTGAAAACTGTATACTGTGTGTGATAAATGTCTTGCTGATTTAAATGTAGTTTAGCACTTTGTTTGGGTGAGGGTGATTGCCAAGGAAGAACCCCACTATTTCAAGCTTATATTTCAAGCTCTGAAACACCTCGAAAGAAATAGAGAAGTTGTGAAACTTAGTGCAGGCAGTACTACCTAAGCTCCTACTTTCACATCACTTTGCCAAAAGTGAAGGGATGAAGAATTTGTCACGTGGAGATAAGAAGTAACTGTGATTCTGGGATCTGGCCCGTTGGACTGGCTGCTGGGTAAAGTCAGTGAAACATTGGTAGTATTCTACTTTTTAATACATTAGGTTTAGTAGATTAGTAGATTTTTAGTAATAATGACAACAATGCGTCTGTGTTCACTATGGCACTTTGTATGACTTTATTTAAGGGTGGTAGTGACCCAAGCCAAGTTAGGAAAGTAAATAGTATCCAGATAAGCTTGAGTCTTAAGTGTTTACTACTACAAAACCAAAATACTCATGCTCATTAGCATTCAGGTTACAAACAGGTGTGTTTGACCTGATGTTTTAACTGTCACATACTGTTAAATACTAATATATGCTTCTGTTTCCAAAGATACTTTATTCCTTTTTAAGAGATTCTCCTTACTCTTATTTTTCTGAAGAAGAGGTGTTTTAGTACAGCAGTTCACACTTTGCTGGGAAGCAGGGAAACAGAAGCTGTTCAAGTCCTGTATGTCTTATGCTCAGGCAGCTGAAGTGTTTCTATAGCCTCTTAAATACATGAGTAAAATAATCGCTTTTGATCAGAAAATACCAATTTGTTGAAATGGTACCATCAGGAATATATACCCAGGCCCATAACAGAACTTCTTGATAAGAAGACCAATTCTGATTTCAGAGAAATGGATAATCTACTAGGTGTGTCTAACCATTGAAGGAACCTATGGTTAGTTTGTTTGCTGTTATACTGAACATGGGATTTGAAGTCAGGCTATTTCTTGTTGAATATTTAACTGTTTGGCATCAAACAGTTACACAAAGGCTTAGCATCCCTTGGGCAGGGCACCTGTTGGGAGAGGAGACCCTGGTGTTCTAAAATGGTCAGAATAAAGCTGATACGTAGATAGATTTGAATGCTGTGATCACTGTGATCTACTGCCTGAGCTCTACATGCCTCTCTCTGTCTTGTAGTTGGTGAAGGTTTTCCCTCAAAGAACAGAACTTCAGAAGTACTTGGAATATAGGGCATAGATTTCTTATCCAATCTTATTAATGTGTGAAAGGCTAAAGGCCTACTGATATTTCTTCTCGACAATCTTACATCTCTCACATTTGGACCTTTCAATGGCACACCAAAGGCAGTGTTGTGGTAAGGAGAATATGGTAAAGATCTTTGCCTGGCCTATATGCGCCCATTTTTGTTAAGCTGCCGACCTGATTGTCAGTTCACAAGAAATTAAAGCTCTTCTTTTTTAAAAAAATTGTATCTTAACAGCCTATTTTAAAGGCTGTATTTTGGAGAAGGAGCACTAGATCCATAATGTAATGTTTTAGTAGGCATTTAAAATGTAAAGTATGAACTCTGAAATATCCTTTTAGCTTACAGAACAAATTAAAAAAAAGGAATGTTTCAAACTCATTCCATTTTATTCTCTATGCTTTCCCTGTGAGCATTCTAATGTTCCTCAACGTTAATCTAGAACACACACTCTGGTTTCTAAGAAAATATATTTTATTTAAAATTATTTCAGATTTTTAAGAAGTGTCATTTTCTTTTGGAGTACAGCTTATCACAGCATGATTGCTTTTGAAACAACACAAACATGGTGTCAGGTAACATAACTAATTCAACACAGTCTGCTGTGTAATACTTCCCAATATGAATACTTTTTATAAGAAATAAAAATGCAAATGCAGTTTTGGAAGATAATTGACAAGTAAAATAATGTGAAAGGGATGTCATTTAAGTGTTACTCTTTGGAGCAAACAACGGCTGTTCAAGACTTGGTAATGTATATCTCACATACTTGCAGACTATGCAGCTGGTGCCATGGATAAAGATAGTGAAGGAATTGATGGCAAACTTAAAAAAAAGGGATGATAAACTACTTTAGTTTGGAGAATAAAATTGGGCACTGTTTGAAGATAGCAAAAAACCAAAAAGTAGTTTTGCTGGAATTTGTTGTTTGTGGTTAAGAATCTCCAGTGTGCTGAGATTTGTGTGGAATGTCAGGTAAACAGAACACCATGTAGGCTTTTAGCCAGTCCTTGGGATTTGGCAGGTGATTCTGAAAACTATCTTGTAAAAAGTAAAAATATACTTGAAATCAGAGTTTTATACAGGGGAAAACGAATCTGTGTTCAGAATACAGGGTCTTGTTAGCTATATATTGATAATTCTGTCAGTCTTCTGGTGAAAGAGATTACATCAGTTCTCAACACCAGTGAACTTGGCATTTCGCATAAAAAAATCCCAAACCTAAAAAAAAAAATCATCTGGATTTCTATTGCCCTGAAGGCAAAGGTCAAAACAGTCCAGGAGAAAAGCTGTGAGCGGTAAGGAGAGGGTGGGGAAAGGTATTATTATGTACAGTTCCTGGAAACATCAAAAAGCCTGGTCAGATTGAATATTCTTCTACCTCATATTTGTTATATGTGATAACACAGATGAGACTTGGAAAGGCCTCCAGAAGGAAAATGCCCGTGGTCTTTCTCAAGCCCTGCAGGACTTGCCTGGAAAATCTGTCCAGCTCCTTGCAGCATTACTGATCTGGTGAACTCTGTGTCTGTGGGACCACTGTGGGAAGGAAAGAATCAGGACTAGGCACCATACTAATGTCATACTAACACAGCTTCAGTTCAGGCTTGAGAGCTGTTTTTATCCTAAGCCTTGACATGTAAGTGTTCTTCTCAGTCATTGCCTCACACCATAAAGCAGTTGCTTTCATGACAGATTTTTGTTTTCATGGATTACTTCCATTTTGTAAGAGTGCGCTTTAAATATTGGCAAACACAAGAGTATCACATGCAGATTTGAGTAGCTAATATGTCACATTCCAGATCAAACAGTGTTCAGATGCAAAATACCTACCAAGTAAAGGTAACTTCCATACCCCTAGCAGCTTAAACATGTACTTAAATAAGACTCACCTTCTAATAGTGCCAGGAGACTGCTTTGAAATACTCAAGGGAATTCAGAGAAAAGGTTGTCTTCTCTATTTTAAATTCAAGTTGTTTCAAAAAAAGCTTCACTAGTGTGTGACAACATTGGGTATTGCCTACATCTGTGGAAATTGCAGCAAATTTGAAAATTGGTGTGCACCTCCCGAGTAGTCATGCTAATGTAACAAAACAAGGCCTGTGGTGGGAGGGGTACTCTGGCTGTGGTTGTCTCAAAGACTATGCCCAGCTAATTAGTATTTAGTAGTTAGTTATTCAGACATATCAAAAATGGTGGGCTCTGGAGCTGACATAGGTCTATACTGGCTATGCAAACTCATCAAGAGACATGTAAACTGGTCAAGAAAAAAATGCAAATATGTTTCTGCATTTGCTTGGTGTGTGCATGTCCCTAAATGTGTGCTGGGAAGCCAGTTCTCTTCTCCCTTTCCCAAGGATTCCTGTCTTGTTTCTGTTTGGCAGTCTGTCAGCTACAGTCATATGCAGACAAATTTCTCCTCTGATGCAGGCCTTAGGTCAGCAAAGCCCAGAGTTCTGCTGAAATTAGTAAGGTTTAGAGTTACAACTAAATGAAATGTTCCCCTGGGTGTTTTGCTGACTATGGTGCATTATAATCCTTTGCATTCTCTATATGCCACATTCCTGTTTTATGTGCCACGCACCAGGACCTTCTTGTGTTGTTTGTTTCTCTGAGTGTCCCCAGTCCCTATAAGGGTCTTGCTCTGCTGCCCTCACTCCTGTTGTCCCACTGCAGGGGAAAATGTGGCTCCAAATGTGGTGGGGGTCTCATCATAGGTGCCAAAGAAGGTTGTTTCACTCTGCAGCTGGCTGAATACCCAAGTGTTTCAGGAAGCCAGGAGTGCATGGCCATGTAATAGCACTTGGCTGGACAGCAACTACAGAAATAGTAACATAAAAGAAGGATTCATGGTCTGAGCCTCTTATAGGGTGTGTGGTCCTGCATCTCACCAAGGGTTCTCCTTGCCATCCAGCCCCAGGTGCTTTCCAGCTGAAGAAATCCATATGGTTGCTGTCTGCTTTTTGTTCTGTGAATAAATTAACAATCACAGTTACTTATGCACTTATTCTGGCATCTTCAATACATGAACATGCAGAGTGAGATTTTGTGTGTGTGTATGTGGTGAGAAGAAAAATAGCTCTAAAGTGAGAGAGATGTTATTTTGATGGAACATCTGTCTTTCTATATTAGCATTTATACCGAATAGCAAGTCTTAGAAAATCATTTAACTACCTTTAACTCTGTATTTTCATAGTTAACAAAGGATGCAACATCTGCTTTTTGCTTTTTACCATTTGTCTCTCCTGTACCATTTGTAGAATTTAAATGCACCTCATTACTGTTCTCAGTTATTTTCTAGAATGTCTTAATTTAATTCCCATCCATTCTCCCCTGTGGCCTCCAAAGAAAAGAAAATAGGTGGGGTAGAAAAATTGGAAAGGAGGAAAATACACTGTGTCAGCTTTTCTGATTGTGTCAGGTGCACTGAAGAAAAAAATAATCTACTTCATTATCTCCTTGTTCAAGTGGAATACTAATCAATATCAAGGACTGAAAGAACAGCATTTGACAAATACAGGATGCTACTGACAGTTCACTTTTTAAAGTGATCACTCTTTTTTAATAGTAACCTGCTGTTAACTGTTGTTTTAAGTGATTTTTTTTCAATTGTTATGACTTTAAGACTGCTATGTTATCACTTATGCCCTTGAAAAGCAGACATCTTGAAGTGTCCCTTTACATTCTTCTACTCCCCCTCAAATTAAAACCAAACCAAACCAAAACCAAAATGTGTTAAAATGTCTTTTCAGGATCAGGCAGAGCAAAAATGTCTTTCTCATGTAACTTGTTCATTTAGAGAATGATCATAAGACGTTCTCTTATTCTAACAGCTCTCCTTGGGGAATGACCTATTAGAGAGTAGTGTAGGGGAAAGGGACCTGGGGGTCCTGGTGGACAACAGGATGACCATGAGCCAGCACTGTGCCCTTGTGGCCAGGAAGGCCAATGGCATCCTGGGGTGTATTAAAAGGGGGGTGGTTAGTAGGTTGAGGGAGGTTCTCCTTCACCTCTACTCTGCCCTGGTGAGACCACACCTGGAATATTGTGTCCAGTTCTGGGCCCCTCAGTTCCAGAAGGACAGGGAACTGCTGGAGAGAGTCCAGTGCAGGGCAACAAAGATGATCGAGGGAGTGGAGCATCTCTCTTATGAGGAAAAGCTGAGGGAGCTGGGTCTCTTTAGCTTGGAGAAGAGGAGACTGGGTGGTGACCTCATTAATGTTTACAGATATATAAAGGGTGAGTGTCACGAGGATGGAGCCAGGCTCTTCTCAGTGACAGCCAATGATAGGACAAGGGGCAATGGGTACAAACTGGAACACAAACCAAACCACTACCTCCTTTATCCTGTACTGGGAAAGAAAACTCAAACGCAATTTTGAAACTTCTGATCACACTGTTTCTGTAACTGTATTCTGTGGGGCAATAGTATGTAATTGAATTCCCTAGGGTAGTATTTTTGTGTGATAAACAGTGACTGTCTCTAAATGGTTGCTGTAGACAGCACACAGAGCAAAAGCCATGCAATTACAGACACTTAATATTAGAAGTCATCTTGACACTCAGAATTGAAGCATGTGTCTCTTGCACAGAGGCTTACACTCCTTCTCTGTCGGCACACCTGTGACAGCCATCAGTAGGTGACTGTGGTGTTTGGTCTTGCTGCTCCTTTATGGATCTTTGGTCAGCTGTAGAAGATCTGTGTGTTCCAGAACAATCTTAGAAAGTGAAAAAAAGATTTGAATGATTTGAGTGGTGCTCTTGTTGGGTTCGTGTGTCTGTCTGTGCCTGCTTTCCACTTAATACAGTGGGTAGGTAGCTGTTAGTGTCCCAGCCCAGGATGTTGTTAGTGAACCTCTGGGGATATGCAGCCTTGACTGGAGAGCCATTGTGCCTTCAGTAGTGCCACAGGGGCCAAGTTGGAGCTGCCACTTCTCGTTTGTGGATGAGACTTAAGAGAGAGCCCCATGTGTCATTACTGAAGGTGCCAGCAGGATCAGGAAAACATGAAGTAGTGATTTTAGACTTCAGTGTGCCTGCTTACTGTTTTGGAGGGAGGGGGTTAGGAGAAAAAGAAGAGGTTGAAGCTCCCCTCCTGTTTTATCTGTTCCATTATACTTCATGCTGCTTTTTGTTCTTCATAAAAAAAAACCCAAGTTATTAAAAAGCGGTCAGTGGAGTGTCAGGCTGGTCCGCTTACCACATATGTGACTTGAATGGAGTATAAAATCCATATTACTTTATTACATAATGCCCCTCTTTATGGGCTGAGATCCCATTCTGCCCATGCTTTAAAAACTGTGTAAAATTTGTATCCTCCTGCATTTTGTCTGGTACAAGTTACAGCCAGGAAGGAAAAGCTCTTCAGGCCTCTTCCTGAAGTCTTGAAGAGCTCTCTATAAAAGATCACTCAAAAAACCCAAACATTTCTTTCTTAGGAAATATTTCTCCCTGTATCTGCCCTAGAAGAAAAGATGTCTGCCCCTTCCTTTTCAACGTATATTCTGCCTCAGTAAGAGGTGTTTACTTTCTCTACTTTAATACCAGCTTCACATTGCTTAATCCTTACTAATGACTGCAGCTTGCCTCCGTGCCATGAATCCACCTATGTCTGTAGACTTCAAAAAAACCAAACTGAGAAGAATATTGGAAATCTAGCCAGAAAAACCCTCTTTAGCTTCTTTGGCAGAGTGCCTGGAAAGGAAGAGAGAACACAGAATCAAAATAAATTACAGGATTCAGAAACGCATTACATTAGCCCTAAGAAATTGCTTTCTCCTTCTATTGGTGACTAGTGATAATTTGAAACACTTCAGCTGCGGTCACTTTGTTATTTTAAAAGAAACGGAAACAGAGATGTTAAGAACAGAAAGACAATGGTTACATTTTAAAGTAGTAACTTCAATCAAAATGTTTTGGTTAAGAGGAGACACCCTAGCAAAGAGTTAATTTTAAAGGGAATAAGAGGAATCAGAGAATAATTTGGCCTTGAGGGAAATTCTCAAGGTCCTCTTGTCAGTCCTCTTCCTCAGAGCAGGGCCAGTGGAGACAAAGTTGCTCAAGACCGCGTCAAGGTAAGTTCTGAGTATTTCCAAGGCTGCAGATTCTACAACCCATGTGAGTTTTAGAGGATGAGGTGCACATTTCTCAGCACAGATGAGAGAGAGGAGTTTTGAATGACAGGTTGCTCACACTCTTATAGGTACCTTCCTCACCAGTTTTGACAACAGTGCATTTTGATGGAGTCTTATCATGTTATTTCTCTTTTCCAAGGTTTAGGAATCCCCCTGAAGACATTATGTAGCTTCAACACAAAGGGAACACTAATAAGTCAGTGTATGTGAACTGATTCATCCACACAAATCTGATCAGGTTGTTTGACTGCTCAGCTAATTAACTTTAAAAATAGTTACAGCTAGGAGTTTGAAGCTTGTCTGGAACAAGCACACAGAACTGCTACAGAGCTCTGGATGCTAAGGTCTTTCCACTAGGTTAGACTGCAACTTCACTTTATTTTTTTTTGTTTAAAAAGTTGACCATATCTATAAAGTAAGAAAAATAATTCAGGAAGGTCAATAATTATTGTAGTTTTCTTCATGGCTCAGTGGGGAAAAAAAGACCGTATTGACAATAAAAAATCATTTATGGAGTATGCAGCACAAAGGGGCTTTCCTCAGTTCCCGTAGGTAAAGATAATCCTTTATTTATTGTGCAAATGTACAATCCCTAAGGTAAAGATTTGCTGCAGAAAGTGAAATATTCACCTCAAAGTAATAAATGAAAGGATCATCACTCCTCACAGTTTTTATGCAACTGTTGATTTTGAATTCATTTGTAACTACCAGAATCGTCATTCTGTTTGTGTTTTGCTTGTCAGTAAATGCTTAAATGAAGATAAGGATGTCCCATAAAGGCTTTAGAAATGTAATATTAAAGCTTTTATCCCGTTGGAACACGATAAAGACCAAGGGGACAGATTTGAAAAGGGCATTCTTTGGTTCTTTTCTGATGACCTGAGTATCCAAATTTCATCTATTTACTTATTTATTGGGTCCTATACATTTCAATGGTTGTGACTATCAGAGACGTCTTGCAGGATTTGTTTCCCAAGATCCATCTCTTTGTCTTCATTGATGGCTTTATTGTAAGGGAAGGAAGATTCAGTCTGTTTTCCAGGAGTTGTCTGGATCAGTATCCTGTTGTCTTAGAAGCTGGAGGTGAACTGAGTAATGAATGCAGAGACACAATGGAAGAGACAGATGAGTGAAGGTTATAATTTCTTTTTTTTTTTTGAGCTGAAAGGAATATTATAGACATGTCTGTTAGTAAGGGAGAGAAATGGATCTCTGAAGAGTAATTCAAAGGAAGTCTGGAAAAGAAAGGTGGCGCATTCCCCTATAGTTCATAGGAAGCAAAGAGAGCACAGCTGGTACTCTGTCACATCAGAGAGGATGAGTAAATGATGAGACCTTACTTCAGGGAGGTCACAGGCTGAGACATCCCTGGTTCTTCATCAAGGATATCACTTTGGTGCAACTATGAATTGGAATTATTGTAGTTATTATAGGACAGTTGCTCTACTCTGTAGATCTTTTTCTGTAATGTACGCTTTTTTTTTTTCTTCTTGGGGTTTGTTTCACACAGAACATTGCTGGCAATTTCTGCAGCTTGCTTGCTTTTGTAACGAAGAAGTATTAGCATATGCCAATGTAACCTACAAATAAGTAACTTGAGGGAAGAAAGGATTTGAAGTTTGTTTATATGAAAAATAAATGAGAGATTATTTGCAAAGAGAGATACAACATAAGTTTAATTGAATATATTTGCATTTAGAATGCAAGGGATTAATAACTGTAAATTTAGGAATTTAATTTGCAGTGGTAAGATGTATTTCAATGAGAATAATATGTTGGAGAGATTCCTGGAAAAAGAATGCCTACAAGCATGTTTTCTAGTATTTCTTTGGAATGACCACAATGTTTTTTGAGTTTTTATGATATTTTATTATAGTTTGCCTCAAAACAAACTTCTGAAGTAGAAAAATACTGTCCTTAGCAGAAAAGCACTATCCTTATTTTAAAGGTGGCGAACTGAAACACAAGATAGACTGTGGCTTTCCTAAGTGCAGGAAGCTGTGTGAAGCAGAGCAGAAAGTGGCAACTCAGTTTCCCATATCCCTGGCTGGAATGCCAGTTCCCAAATATTTCTGCATTTGAGATTGCAATGGAATGAGGTTGGCTGGGTTTAAACAAGCTGGCTTAGACACTGGTAACAATTTCTGTGGCAGAATGAATTTCAGTACAGTCTAGATAACTTTGCCTCTCATATCTGCAGGTTATATCCAAAACTGCTGAGCTTCATGAGAATTTGGTTTCATATTACTGGTCTAACTGATGTAAAGGCGGTTTTAGGGTCTATCCAGTACATTATAGTGCTGTGTAAATGTACCCCATTCTGTGGAGTGACAAAGCACGCTCTGGTGGGTTAAGTCTGCTTAACTTACTGAGTTAAGCCCAGAGACTTAGTACTTCAACCAGAATCTCCCAGTTCTGCCACAGATACTTGGATATGTAATGGCGGTCAGGATAAATATTCGCTGTGCCCTGCGGTTTTGCTTCTGTAAACTGGAGGCAATGTTTCCTTGCCTCTGGACAGTGCCCCAAGAATAAATTCTTGTTTGTTAAATGCCAGGAGCCAGGGGGAAGACAGTCATAAAAATACACATCTAAGTACCTTAGACCGTTGAGGCTTTGCAGTTCTGTAACAGCCCAGACTGCTTTATTGCTGTTAGAGAGAGAATGAATATTGTACAATGTCTACATCCTGTCAGTGTCTAGAAATGCAATTCTGCGAGACAGTAGGAAAGGCTACAACCTGCTCTGTGCCTGTCACTGCTGCAATTTTGTAGAGAATAATGTCACATAAATGTATTGCTGAGTTTTCTACCTTTCATTAAATCTTCATCATTATATTTGTTGCTGGAAATTCTTTGTTTCTTCTGCTGCCATAAGAGGAACCACAAAAGTTTTGGGTGAGAATAATGCCCTTGTAGTGTAACCACCTGGATGGGGGTTGCCAGAAGGTTGTGTGCATGCACAGACTCATACATACACTAATAAACAGATACACAAGTGGCCAAGGAACAGAGTTTTAATTGAGGAATACTCTGCAGCCAGGAGTTAAGGTTATGTGACAGTTAGTGCCTCTCTGACTTGGAATAACTTAAAATGGAAACAACGTTGGAGCCCCATTCTCCTTACCTAAGCTCGCTAAAGGCTCCAGGAAAGACGATTTGCAGACCACCTTGTTTTAGAACAGAATAAACAACCATTTTAAGGGATTAGAGAATAGACAGATTTTCTTCCCCTTAAGCGTTGTTATGGATAATCTTTCTGGAGTCCAAAAACCCTACAGAAGTGACGAAAAAAAATGATCTGTGACTGAATGGCTGAAGTGATTGATGAGAATATTGGCTATTTCATGTTCCTGTCATTTTTTAATCCAGAGCTGGTAGAAGGGTTATGGTCTGAAGATTGCTGAGCAGTCTTTGTGAAATAAAACAGTGCATGTTTTACAAAGTCTAAAACATTTGTGAAGAGTTTAGATTGTGTTTTAGAGCTACTTAGCAATATGAATATTAATATTTACTGTAACTTCAATGAGTGAGGGGGATTCTTGAGGCCAGACTTTCAGAATTAAGAAATATCAGTCTGAAATTGGAAAGGTACCACTAGTATACCTTATGAAAATATACTTACACAGTTTCTGATAGCAAAGACTTAATAAAATAAAGATGTTGGAGAAGGGCTAAAAATAAGATGGACCTTCTGATGTAGGAGAGAGTATTTCATGAGGAAGTATTTTCTGGCTCTCTCAAGAGACTGAGTGAGATCATTCAGGAAGCTTTTTCATGCTTCATCAACAGATCTGTGACACTGTTTTGTTATCAGCTTTATGTTTTTCTAAGCTCCACTGAGAATAAGAATGTTGCATCTGAAAGCTTGTTGTCTTTCATTACAATTTTTGTGCATGATCCTGCATAAGACATTCTTTAACCTATAACGCAAGATGCAAATTAATCTAATAAACTAGCCCATCACAGAGTGCAAAAATAACGTATATCTGTCTTATAAACCTAAAGTTTGTGAAGTTTGCCAGCACAGGCACTCAGATCAGAATTTTGTGCTGACAGTTGTCTTGAATTTCCAGGTATTTGTATAACTAAGCAGAGTCAGCAGTAAAGTCTTGATCATGGTTTGTTTGCTTTATTATTTTTCCTAAGGTCAGAATCAAAACCACTTGTGAGTATATGTGATATGTTTTGCCCTAGAGAGATTCTTCGAAATTGCCCACTGTTTACTTTCTGCATATATTTCGTTCTTGACCAATGGTACTACAGAGCTGTAGCTTAGGAGGCTTCCTCAGATTCACCCTGTAATGATTTGGGTTTTTCTTTCCCCTTGAATGATACTTAGGACCTTTAAATCTTGGACTCTTACAGACTGGTTAAAGTATATTTTGCATTTCTGCACTCTGGCCTTGATGCCAATGTTTGAAAGCAAGAAAAATCTCTATTAGCTTAATAGATTTATAAATGAAAAATGCCCCAAACCAGATATCTGAACTGGAGTTTAAAGCCTTCTAATTATCTGGGCAAGAGTAGAAATTATGCTTCATGAATCATTCAGAACAAGCATGCTTATAATCTGCTGCTTGATTATACTTTTCAGCTGATATGCTGGAAACACCCTCCTTCCTCAGTTCATTTTGTCACTGATGAGTTTGTCTGCCAGAACCAGAGCAGAGCTGCTGCTTCCTTCCTGGCTCTGAAAGGTTCATCTTTATTGGTTTGATTTGTTAATCATGGCAAATATGCATTTTTTTAATGGAAAGGCAACGTGTCATCTTAGATGTTAAAGTGATGCATGAATATATCACTATCGATTTTCAGGGAGCAAAACCTTTAATTTAGCATACTTATATTTATATGAAGTGAATTTGAACTTTTGCTGTACATAATATGGTGGTGGCCTAATTACACAGTTCAATACAATCTAATAACACAGGACAGTAGAAGATTTTTCTTAGTGATTTAGCTGGCAGCAAACACTAATCTTTGTGGTTGTTATCAGAGAGAGACATCTGAATCTATAGCAGTATTTGTCTTTTCCTGGCATTCAGTTCCTGCTTTCTGCATGTGTCAGACTTTTGTTTATCGTTTCCGATTGTTCTGGGCTCCTAACATTCATCTTCATTTATGTGGTTTTTTCCTTTCCCTCTGTGACTCACGGCAATAACTTATTTTCCTCTGAGGTTGGTAAACAACATCCTGATGTGTATTCTGAATCTGATGTAGGACATTTCTGTTCGATCAGAAGCAGTGACTCAGCTTTTGATAGCCAGCAAGTGGCCAGTTGCCGAGTCACTTTGGCAAGTGTGTTTTATGGTGAATGGTGATGAATCTCACAGTATTAAAGGAACTCCTGAGTAAAAGTACTGCTCATTTTGAATACTTTAAAGGCTGATACAGGCACAACTCAAGGGAGAAAAAGTATGTTTCAAGAGTGACCTTGATCATTCAAAGTAGTACATTTTGTGATATAAAAAAAGCTTGGTTGCTATTCCATTGTGAGAAGATACCTAATTAACCAAATTCATTCTTGGCATAGCTGTTGAATAGGTAAATCAGTAATGAAATTATCTTGCTTTGCTTTATTACCGTACTTCATATGTTTATTCGAAAAGTTACAGAGAAATTCCTCGTTTGTTTTTTTTTTTTTTTTTTTTAATGTGTGCGTATTTTCTTGATTTGTAGTACAGAATGCTATTTTAGGCTGCATAAAAACAGCCTT
Organism: Patagioenas fasciata; assembly: GCF_037038585.1. NCBI lineage: Eukaryota > Metazoa > Chordata > Aves > Columbiformes > Columbidae > Patagioenas > Patagioenas fasciata. The sequence continues at coordinate 13,418,039 of NC_092527.1, read as the reverse complement.
TACTGATAAACCTGAACTGCTAATTACTACAATAGAATCTCGCCCCGTTCCTCCTTCTTTCTTTGTCTAGTCACTAAAAAGTGGTGAATCCAAGTCATCAGTCATCACTAACACAAACCTGTTATGGTCTCATTTTACATTTCTATTCTGCTGTTTCTGCTGCTGTGCGTTAAATGAAGGCCTTACTAACAACACACATTAAAATAAGGGGACCCACAGTGACTTCTAGAGACAGATGGTGTTAATTGTTTTCATTTTCCCCTTCACTTGCTTTCTTAAACAGGAAGACAATAATCCCTTCTTATCAGAATGGAATTTTGCTTGTCACTGATGTTTAGAGAGGTTAGTTTTAAAGCCTTGTATGTTTCAAGAATGTAAATAAGATTATGTTGTAAGTGTACAATGTTAATACATGTAGATTGGCAGGACTAATCAGATAAGTAAGAATGTGCTTTTTATGCACTTACAATTTCCACTTGCTTTTCTGCCTTTTTTTAGCTTAAACTGATTGAGTTATAGTCAATGAGATTTTGTGGGAAAGGTAACCCACTAGGGATGGCAAACAAATTTAAGTAGAGGAAGAACGATTTTTCCATTTAAAAATAGGGGTTTTATTAAACAAGAATTGGATGGTATGCTTGGATTCAGGATACAAGGACTGGTAGAGTCAATGTAACTGAACTAAGCCAAAGTTGTGCTATGGTCCAGACTTCTTCCTAATTATTTTGTTCTTTATTAAATCAAGTAAACATTTCCTAATGTAAAACTGTAAATCTAGACTTGGATATATTTCTAAATCTGTGCCTAGATTATTTGGTGTGCTATAGCAAGTATGTGGTCTTTCTTCCCTGGTAAATGGACATTGGAAAATAAGTGTCATCTAACATATGAAATGTTGCATCTGCAGCAAGCAGTCTTGAATGACATCTGATCCTCTTGGAAGAGCTTTTTGTTTACAGGGGAGAAGGTCATCCAATCTCATCCGTTAGAGAATGTGTTGAAAAGCAAAACTTTGCTATATCACACCATTTCTGAAGCCTTGTACCATTTCTGATTTACTGTTCATTCCTTAAAGACTTGCAGAACACTTTGAGTTTTGCCATTCACACTTGTCACGTGTTTACTTTCCTGGCTAACTCAGTACCTTCTTCCTTCATTTTCATACCTCTGCAATGACACTCCCACTGGACAAAACTGAAAAGAAATGAAAAGTGGCAAAAAAAAGCGGAAGTGCTGAAGCATGTTTGAGTAAGTGCAGCAAGGATCGCCTAATAAACTGCAGAATAGCTCCAGAGCAGTGCAAGTGTCAAAAATCACCTTATGATGTCCTTTTCTGAAGTACGTATCCGTGGAATCCCAACAACCAAAAGCTATTGTGGAGTACAATAATTATTCTTTTGCAATTACATACTATGAGATAAAAATAGCAGTGGCCTGGTGAATCGCAGAAATCTCCATCCTTAAATTTAGATTTTCAGAACTACGTGTAGCTTTTCTGGCTATATGTTTTATTTATTCCTTATCTCACAAAAATGAATCAATATGTAAAGTAAAAACAGTACCGCTTGACTGAGAGCTAGTAAATACATACATTTTGGGGAAGTTAAAAGCAGTGACTGTTTTTGTTTAGAATAGTTAGATGGACAATCTATCGTTTACTTACTGGTTTCCTTCCACCTTTCCATTTCTCTCAAAGAGTTGTTTCATTTTGTCTCTCATGTATTTTTACACCTTGTGAATTATCTTCACCAGGAATTGTAATTTATTTTTTCTGTACAGGACGTAGCACAAAGAGGAACCAACCTTGTCAAATCTCTAGTTGCAAGCAATAATATTAATAATTAAAAATGGCACAGGAAAATTAGATTGAGAATGGAGTTTGTATGAAATGTAATATTGAATGTAATAAAAGAGAGTCTTTAACATATAAATGTGTTTGAGAAGATACAGTGTAATCAAATTCAACTGCATTTTTTTAGCACTTTTCATGTCATGTCTCCCAAGGTGCTTTACAGCACAATAATCATGATTAACTCTGGATTTAATCAATGAACTAGTACAGTAATCCACAAAGTGGGACAATGAGTTAGATGAGTTTGATATTGGTGAGGACCCTAGTGACCACGTTATAATTTGTGCAGAAATGTCCATGAAACCCAGAAAGTCTGGGTGTGTCAGAGTACACGGGTAATCAATTCTGTATTTCAGAGAAACAGTTGGAACAAAAGTTCACAAGCATTTCTTAGATAACATAATAATCTGTGGACGGGAGGTTTGGGATGCGGACTTTATTTTGGGATGGTGCTGACAAATCACAAAAGGACTTTATACCACATTTTCTGATGTGCTTCAGTTTTGCTTTCATAAATGTTTGTAAGCGCAAATGTCTCTCAAACGTGAACTCTGTGAATCGCAAGTACTGGTTTCTTGGCAACCACATCAGGACTTTGCTATTTGCAGCCAGAGAGGAGGGTGTATTTTCAAACAGACTGCAAATTTAGAGGATTTGATGGCACTGATGGTAACAGACATTTATGGCTTATGTTTTAATTTTCTTTAATCTTGCATTCTCAGTTCTCAGATTCCTAAGTGCAATACACTATCAATGTGTTGAGTACCAAAGTAATCTTGAATTACCTAGGTAGTGGAAACCTGGGTAATTTTTCCTGGTTATTGGAAGACAATTTTTGAAATACAAACCTTTCTTTTAGGAGTGCTTCATCACCACATGAATTAAATAAACTAAATTCTCTAGTGTGTTTTGGGTGGATAACGATGGGGACTCAATCTCTGTTACTGAGAGGTTATGATGGTAGGAATTGAGGAAACATCATTCCTGTGTATGTGCCTTGGGAGAAGGGCAAGAGGTTGTTCAGGTGTGGAAGGGAAAAGTCTGGAAGGGGTAAAGCATATTTGATTTAGTGCTACGACTCAGCAAATTTCAAGTATAGTTTTCCTCTTCTTTCTACCTCCCTCCTTCAACTCACTACCTCAAATTTGGGGAAAGTACTCCACATCTTGGATCGCTGTAAAATACAGAGAAGCAGAGGATTGTCAGACAGAGTAGACAACAATCCACCTGTTAGAGTCCAGAGGCCTGATACGCAAGCAGTAGTAGTTCAAGTCTTAAATGTATTTTTCTCTGCCATTCAATATGGTTTACATAAATCAGTATTAAGAAATAATAGTATGGATGAAGAATTCCTTTTAAGTCTTTTATTATGGTGAACAATTAGAATTATTTATGTTAAGATTTTATTGCTTTCTGAGCAAATGAAATCTGTGGTTATGAGAATTGTTTCTGATTTTGTAAGATTTTGTTTCTAGTGCAGTTCAGGTGAAGAAAAGAGAAGGTCAGTGCAAGGAGAAAAATGAGACATTTTCATTCTCTTTCTGTGGATATTGGCACAGGCTCTAGAATGCATGTTCTAAATGTGTGTTGGATCAGGGTTTTAGACTGTGGACTCTTAAGATTAGAGAGAGTTTTAAAATTATACCATGAGGGATTTATACCCTACTTTGGATAAATGCTGGCTAGCACTAAGAAAACAATATAATTGTCATGACTGCATCAAAGTTTATTACAAAGCTTTTCATTTAGCGATACTGTAATCTAAATTCCCCAACACGTTTAACAAACGTAAATGAATTGACCTTCCCATACTTTCAGAGAAGAGATAACTTTCCTATAGATAAGAAGCTTGCAATAGAAGTTTCTAAAGGAGTTACCAGGTATATTGTGGTCACAGTTAGGAACCAGATTTTGTTCTTTGTTGCCCTGATCAGCCTTTCCACACTCTGCCCACCTTTGCTCTCCTTTAGCCCTTCCTTTGGAGTTCAGCCAATTCAAAGTGTGTCTGTTATTCTGGTGGCAGTGGTTGGTCCTTTTGTCTTTCTCTTTCTATTTAATCTTAACAAATTTTTGTCTTCTGTGAAGTGGAGAGAGCAGTCCTTATATACCCTTCCAGGCATACGGTAGGGTTGGCTAGTTCAGAGATGCAGAACTTCTTGAACCGGGGAACTGGGACTTTACTAATATATCCACACAGGGAAGAAGAAATTAATATCCCCTTCACACCTGGAACTTCTAATGTCTCCCTGGACTATTCATGGATGCAGCCAATGCATCGTGTCTTTCTCAAGCTCACTCTGCATGAAGTCACATTTACCGACATATTTATTATTTATTAAATGAAATATTTATTATTTTACTTGCTATTGTTTTCAGAATTGCTTGACACAATTATTGAATTATGTATGAGCATGGGTATGTTAGTTTGTGCAGACATGAGGACAGTACAGTACAGATTTCAATTTTTAGAGTTAAGTTAAATCTAACTACGTAATGAAGAACAACAAATCCAGATGAAGTATCTATTATGCTAAAGCAAATGGTGTTACTTTTTACTACTTCACACTGCAGAAGGGTTTTCGAGATGAAATCCAGCATCTCAAATGAATTTTTTATATTGCATGTAGCAGGATTCATTTTCTCCATCATCTAATGGATCGTGTTTACTGAATCTGACAAACCCAAGAAACTGAGCTTTCAGACATGAAGGGCAGACAGCTGCCCGCATTTGTTTGGCATCATCGATTTATCAAGACTTTCATCCCTTCATGAAAATCTCCATTATCTTTCTTAAATCTTTTAATACTAGTATTAAGGAAAAAATGGTGTTTAGGAAAATGGCAGAAATATTTTACATAAAATTCATAGGGATGCTGTGGAGTAAATGAGCAGTCATTGCCTTTCTGTTATTTGGATTCAGTAGAGAGGGAGAATATGATGTCTTGAAGACAATAGTCTTGATCCTGCTTTTAGCAAGGTCAGTAGTTCTGCCTCGCAAAGATAGGGATACTCAGCTGTTTGACCTAAAGAAAGACATTTTCTTCTGTTGAGAAGAGATTTTGCAACTGCAGCAGTTCTTTTGGTTGAACTATCTGTCTGTTAGTGAGAAGACTGATGGCTACTGCTACTGTGGGACAGAAACCTGTTTCTTTTCTTCTCATCCTCTCCTTTCTGTACACTGTGGAATATCGCAGCTCCCTGGCAGGAAAATGGACCTTGTTGCATTGAAATCAATGGGGAGTGTTACCACTGACTTCAACAGGAGCAGGGTCAAGCCCCGAGTTTCACAATCCTTTTACAGATGCCTTGAATCCACAACTGTTTTGGTTTATGATTTCTGCCAGCGTTACCCATGCCTTGGATCTACATGGCAGGTATGGGCTGCAAGTGGAGAGCAGGTGGGGGCCTGATGAACAGTGAGGGGTGGCAGCTGTGAGGGAGCCTTTGATTGGGAATTGGCAAGAGCTGCGTGGGGTAGCCTTGCTGGGAGCAGGAAAGGGGCTGTGCTCCAGAGACGTGCTGTCTGCTGGACCTCAGGTAGGTTTTTTGCTGTTTAGAAGTTGATGATCTAGCTCATGTATACAGGTAACAAGTAAGGCTTATTTGTTTGCTTTTTGGAGTCAGTTTTGCTTATTGGGAGTGTACATTTTTGTGTATGTTTGGGCACCCGTTTTATATTTGTAAGTTAGGCAAGGCATAAATCCTTTCGAGAACTACCCTAGAGTGAGAAGATTAGTATGTACTTGGAGGCACAAAAGGTCAAACGTAAGCCAGAAAATGTAGAAAAATATATCTCTATTTCAGAATTAGCAACCCCTTTGGGCTGGGAGCTACTGCATTGCTACTTATCTGTTATTTAGGTATGCTGGGCACCTGGGAGTCATGGACAGATAAATGTTTTGTATCTGCAAAAGGCAACTCTATTGTGTGGTCAGTGATTATAAAATTGTAAGATATTTCACTAGATTTGCACATTGATGGATAAAGTGCAGCTTGGCTTTTGCATTGGCTCTTCATTGTTAGTAAACTAGACTGAGATTAAGATATTTTTATGGAATTAAAATAGGTGGTACAGATTGTGAAAGATGTGTACCAGGAAATTACTTTGGATTTGCTTATCTTTTTATATGTGGGGTGGCAGATATTGCACCCTGTGCTCTATGGATGGATTCTCTCCTGCTTGTTTTATAAAACCCTTTTCACCTGTGAAAAGTGTCTAAAGGCAAACAGCCAAGACATAATGGTGCTATAGATGTAAGAAATGATACAAGTTACAAGATAATATAGTGGTATGCATGGTTGTCTCTTCATAACAATAACCCCTTTAGAAAACTAGAGGATGTCTCTTCATAACAATAACCCCTTTAGAAAACTAGAGGATGTATCTTCAGGCAGGTGATTGGAAAAACTTGACTATGCACTTGCTAAACTCTAATACTAAGAAAGTAAGACCATGTTTCCTCAAGCACCAGCTGAATCCTATTGTGGTTTATTACTAGATACATGTCTTTTGCATTTTAACAGACACTTCATTTTAATTCTTTCTTTCCTAGATGCCTTATTCATATAATTTACAGGACTTTGAAATGAAACAAGGTGTATACTCTGAGGCCTTAATTGTTAACTGTTAGTAAACAGAAGTTTTTTGCATTAACTTACTGCAAAGGCTGCTGAGTAACTGTTCCATGGTGTGGTTTGTTCTTGTCTGGGGGGATTGTTTCACATTTTGAGAATGCTAATGGCATTTTATGAATTACAAGGATTTATTTCAGAGGCTGCAAAAACGGTGAGACATTTATCAGCTCAGTGTTCTTAAACTACCAGTGTGTAAATGAACTCTTAGATGTATTCTTTGAGCTCTGTGGAGTGCTGCAGTGTGGACGTTTCCAGCTGTGAAGGATTACTGTTGATCCCACTGCCTCATCAGGAGAGAAATTTTTATTTTAACTCACACTTTGAATGACTGATTCATGTCTTGATGGTGTACACACAGAAACGAAATCCATTGATTACTTTATTTCCTACTATTCATAGGCACTGCTTATACATTGCTTTATCAGCTATAAACTTTATCACTAAAAGCTCTTATCTGGAGTGCTGCTAATAATGAGAGCACTTTTACTCTTGTTAACCGTCTCTGGTGTGGTAGAATGGGTTTGTTTTACTTCTCAAAAATACATCTGGGAGGCAAAAAGGGGGAAATCATTAAATAACACGGTGATGTTTACAAGCTGCCCTTGGGAACTCCAGCCAAGCCTTCAGCTCCCGATAAACTGAACCCATTCTCACTTCAGACCCTGAGCAGAAATTGAGGTAGCTCCTTGAGCCTAAAATAAGGAGAAACAAACTCAGTTGCAAACCAGTCTGAGCCAGGGGTTCCTTCTTACTGTCTCAAGTAAGAATGTGGAGACTGTTTTTATTCAAATGTTTTAAGATATGTTAGAGATTTCTGCTTTGTTTGTTCACTCTTGAATTCTGTGACTTGCATCTTCACTTGCAGATGTATGCAAAATTTCAAGGTTAAGCATCAACTGTCACTGAAGTATACTACAGTCCAAATAGAGCAGTATATTAACACTGGATTATTGGACATACTCTGACAAAGAGGATATGGCTACCAGAAGCTGTGTCCTGCCTGGAACTGGGGGTGTGACGTGCTTGGTTTGTTGTACAAACAAGTATTTTGTTTTTCCTACGTGCTACATCAAATAATTTTAAAATTAAAATTCAAAATTAAAGAAAATTTTTGGGATGTAAATTCATCAGACCTTTTTTTGGCACTTAACAAGTCAGTCAAAAGATGAATTTGGTGGTGAGCTGTATTCTGAACTGACAGATACCTAAAAATATGATTGATTTCAACCATGGAGCTATGACTTCTCAAGGTTTTCTTGTAGCTGCATTATGCATGAGGGAAACATATTGAAGCTACCTTTACTGCCTTGAAAAAGCAAAACCAATAGTAAACTTGCTATGTTCCAAAGAATGTAGAAATACATTCTGAAATCTAGATGTTTTAACTGAAAAAATAATTTTTGTATATGAAGCTCTTGCAGGTTTTTTCAATATGTATCTATAACAATCTTAGCACATTTAAGTCTCAGTATACTTAGTAATTTTAGTCTCATTATGCTTACACCTTGCAGCTTGTTTTAGCCTTTTAGCTAAAAAAAAAAAGAAAAAGGAGTATGTGTGGATTTTTTCGGGTTTTTTTTTGCCCAGCTTAGGTTGATTAGTGACTTTTAATAGAGAACTTGGAACAGAGGCCCAACATGGAAGCTGACATTTATGAGGCAAAGACTGATAGGAGTTTACCTCATAAGAAGTTGAAGCTTTTGACATCATGGCTTTTTGCAAGTTAATTTTGGAGTAATTTTATGCTTTAGAAGGTGAGAAATGGATCACAAAGTGAAGAGCCAAGTGCAGTGTGTGAAGGGGCTGTAAAAGCAGCCCCTGTGTCTTACCTGCCTTTGAGCCAGCTGGGATGCAGCCTCAGCTTTGTACTTCTCAGCACACGTGAGAAGTTTCACATACAGATGAAGATGGAGATACCATACGCATTTTCTTGGGTGACCTTCACAAAAACGTTGGAATCACAACTTGGGCTTTGGTATGTGATTGTGTATATGTGAACTTGAATCACTGGGTTAATTTTCAAACTGGTCCCAGTTACCACCTTTTGGTTTGTGTCATGAAGCAATTTCAGACTGCACAAACCAGGTCTTTTCAGATGAAACTGCACTGGAAGGTGCTCTCCATGAGCACACCTAAAGCTGATAAGGGATAGTTACCCCGCAGCACTGGATCAGTGCTACTCCCAAGTAAAACTCTGTGATCCTATTCTATGAGCACTTGGTCATTGGTACTTGCTGATTGACTGCTTCTGGTGTGAGATGGCCTCACATTGTTAAGTCACTTGCTAATACAGAGAAAGCATGGGATTTATTGATTTATTTATTTATTGGTGCAGTTGTAAAGGAAATAAAGGGTTATTTGGGACTGAAGTTGAGGGATGGAGGTGTGAATTACCTGTTGAGGTGCTTCTCGTTTGAATAAATCTATTTATACTTGGATTTTTATTATTTTAGTGAGGATAAATGAGAATCTCACCTTTCTCACTGCTCATAAAGGACAAGTGATGATTATGAAGCCACTGCTCCATCAGACAGTAGTCCATGAAACATGTAGGGTGCTTTCCTGATATATGAGAGAAACATATTTCAATCTTTCCTTTGATGACCTGGATGTCTCTTGTCTCTTTCATGAGTAGGGTAAATACCATCTTTTTAACTGATTACAGTGGGGGTTTATTTTGCTTTCAGTGTTTCCCATGGAGGATTTCCACTTTGCGTACAGTGTGTTTGCCAGACTCAGTGAGGGAGAGCGACTTGAGACCCTGATAACCAGCTCCCAGGTCCCAGCCATTGCTCCAATCTGATGGTGCAATATGGGGCAACTTTAGTAATTTGTGTTGCATGTGTCATGTTCTTAATAATGAAGATTAACCTGAGTGCCAGTTTCAGGACTGTGTTTATAAGAATATTTAAATAAAAAGATAGCTTGGATTCCACAAGATTAAGCAAATGCAGATGGGGGGAGGTGAGGCCAGGCCAAGACCAAACTCAGTAATTAAGGTTGTGTGAACGTATCACTTTCATCTTCTCTTCTACTGTTCCAATTTTCCTCTTCATCACATTTTACGGATTCTTTTTAATCTGTCTCCTGGGTGATTTTCTTTTTGAGAGAGCTTGTTGTGCCATTGTGACTGTGTGGAATAATGGGCCATTTCTTCTTTCCTGGCACTATTTATTCACAAAAGATGAACTGTGGTTTTTGTAAGTTTTTTCTAGTTTGAGAGCTCATGGAACCTTTTCATGGTTTGACATTCCTGGTGTCATTTGGCTATGGGGCTGGACCATACCTTTTGCAATGCCCCAAAGCTATTTTCCCTATGGGAAGCAGGAATCTAGCATAATGGAAAAGATCATATGTGCCCATGCTATCACAATTTTTTTGGTAGATCTTTCATAAGAGCTTTCACATCTTAAAGTAACATAAAAACTGTGAAGGGACTACTAGATGAAAGTACAGTCAATCAAAATGTAAAACTACACATGCTCATTGGATGTCACAATAGTGTATTTTTCATTAATGATGCACTTTAGATGCAAAACTTTTTTTTTCTCTCATAGGATGTTAGCAGTTATTGAAGAAGTAATACATGGAGTAGTGATCCTGAGCAAAGTAATTCAGTCTCAATTCCTTTCTTGAAAAGGTGTGTGTGTTGTTGTGGTGTGGTTTTTTTGTTTTGTTTTGTTTTCCTCTTTGGATTAACATTTTTTTCTTGCGTAAGATGACTGGGTAACTCCAAGTGTTTTCAGGCTTAGGATTTTCAGAGGTGAAATGATTCTGAAGACACAAAAGGGGTAATAGTGTACCTCCTTTTTCCTGTTATATGTGCATATAGTCAAAGACATATTTAAACATAAATACATGCACATTTATTTATATAAATGTGAGGTTTAAGACAATTTTGGCGGTAACTTGTAGAATACACCACATACTATATGCTTCTGCTTTATAAATACACTATGCTCTGTGTTAATTACTATCTAAGAGAGAACTTTCAAATTATGTTTACCATTTTATCTTGTTTTTGAAAGGAAATTTGTGTGTGTGTTTATTTCCTCTTCCCTTGTAGTTTCTGGTGTTGTTTAATTCCAGCCAAACTTGGCAGAAGGGCAAAATCAGAGGAGGGGTGGCTGGTATGAGGAGATTCTATTAGCGTTCCCTGCTGGGAAGGAGCCCCTGCACCTGGAGGAGCTGCTCCCTTTCATTACGACAACAGAAATTCTAGATAGGTGAACAGTCTTTTATACTTCTTGGCTGTGGAAAACATTGTATTTGTTGAAACTGTTTATGCTTTAGATTCCAAAATCAACTCTTGTCAGGACACAAATCCATGAGAAATGTCACTTAACTAGTTCTGCTGTTTAAATAACTGCTTGTTATACTTTTTTCTTCCCCTTTTCCCACTTCCCTCTCCCTATGAAACCACTGTAGAACAGTGGAGACTTGCACTTGCTTTCAGAAAAATAAATTTTATAAAGTGCGCCCTGTTAAAGCAGTAAATGGACTGCAACGTCTGATTTGTACAGACAGAATATCTTCAGTTAATTAAGCTTTTTGGTTGATCATCTTGCCGTATAATTTCAGAACAATTGGACCACACTACTTGAAACAATAACAGCAAATGTACTAAATGTTGCTCTGCTTCAAAGCTTTTCTAGGATACTTCTAAGTCATGAGTTGTTGATCCCAACTTTTTACAGCTATTCTGTGCTTGAAAGGTATGACAGTTTGCCATGGAATTAGGTGGAGAGAGTAGTAGCCTTGTGTGGTATTTGGTGTTGAATAAGTTAAACATAAATTAAACAACAAAACAGTTTTGTTCTTTGGAAGAGACCTGTAGCTGGGTAAATAGTCTACATTTATAATAAAGATGATTTACTTCTACTTTATAGCGGACTGGGTTGAAGTTTTTAACTCTTTGGAAACCTGTCAAGGAATAAGCATTTCAGTAGTACTAATGTATTATTCAAGCCAGGGAAAGGCTAACCTTCTCATATAACAGCAGGGGAGATACTGAGCTGCTTATCATTTCATGGAACAATGTATGAGGCAGATTACAAATGTTTCAGAGTGCTGGGGAGTCTTGGATGCTGAGCTGTTTGATAAAGTACTCATGAGTACAACAGAGCCTCAAATGTAAAACATCCAGCTGTTATATGCTGTGAACTGGCACGTTCCAAGTACCTGCGAGCTGTATTTAGAGTTAGTGCTTTATGAGCAACACATTATGTCTTGGATACAATATTGGAAAGTAAGTTGTAATGTTCTGCACATCTCCTGTGTTCTTGGGGAGTGAATATTGAGAAATGGATAATTACAGTTTTTCAACTGTGATAGATAGGTCTCTGACAGTAATTGTGGAAAGAAGACAACCAACCACAAGTATTTGCTGTGTAGTCTGGTCTGAAGGAGCAAAAGGGGTTTTTTGAGTGCTACCAGAATTATGTATTTATATTTATGTGGTCCCTCAGAAATCACCATGGAAGATCTTGGTTTTGCAAGTATTTAAGTACTTAAACTACAGTTCTGAAAATTGTTCGTCGTGCTTCAGACAGAACACACTGATACCTGACTGAGCATGCTTTTATATGACTTTTCATGAGGTGGTGAATAACCTGTAGCATGTGATTTTCATCTTTCTTCAAGAAATATAAATAATGCAATTTTAATTGGGTCTTTTGGGTAATGAATTTACAGTCTTATATGCTTAAAACTTATCTGGTTTAAAGAAAAGAAATATGTTTTGGTAGATTGAAGACCTCAAGCCTTTCAGGGCAGTCCATGTGGTATTTGTCCAGCTGCTGAGCAGGCATGCAAGTCATGACCTTGTGTGAAGTCAACAGGAACCTCATGTCTCTGAGCTTAATGTTTGTCTAGCTAACTTTTTGAAGTTTTTCCAAGAAAAGGAGTCCCAGGGGGAAGGATGATAGAAGAGAATGGTGAAATATGCAAATACTACTGGGGTTTGGATCCAAAAATGCAATTCTGAACTTTGGTCCAAAGTTGACTTAAGTTAGCCCTATCTTTCTCTCCCTTTTCTTTCTTGATTCTGCTGATCCTGTAAACTGAGGATGGAAAAACTACATCCCTTTTTTTGAGTCGAAAGCTTAAGGTAGCTTTGCCAGGCTAATGAGTAACCTTGGTTGATGTATGGATTCATGAAACTGAGACAGAGAAGACTTGTTTGGAAAAAAAAATAAATCTTGAATTTCTAAATATAATTGTCACCTATCTGTTCTATATCTGCTCTTTACCACTCAATTTCCGTGTGAGTGGAGAGCAGTGCTTGACTATCTTGCAATATCTGGGCTTTGCTGATTCTTTCCAAAGAACTTGTTGCTTACCTGGATATGCCAGGACCTTTGTGTGCTTTGTTTTGGTTTTTAACAGTGGCTACGTTACATATTATTATTAGAGATTTGACCTCTGTTTTACTTAATTAGAAAAAATCAAAACTGGAAATATTTTCCTCACTAGCTTGTGCTGTAGTAAGTCACTGCTCTTCTAGTAGTATATTTGCGTGTGTGAAAGTTGGTCCAGATTTCTGCTCTTGCAACTGTCACAAAACTCTATTTGTGTGAATGTTATTTACCCATCTCTGGTATACAGAATGCAATTGCATTTACATATAGTGTAGTTTTTTCCAAATCCTTAGTCTCTTTTCTTTTGTTGGGAAAATTAATCCTTTAAAACTACTGTGCATGGTTAGAGATGTATGACACGGGTTAAGCTATTCAATTAAATTTGAAAATACAGCTTCTGAGAATTGACTGCAACTTACTGAAAAGTGGTTCTTAAGTTCTTTGTTTGAAAGATAAATATATAACTATAAGGGTAAGTTACCGCAGCTTTTTTTAGGTAATAATTACAGTAAGTATTTAAAAATAAGATGCTTTTAGTATCTTTACACTTGTTGAACTGTTCCTTTAACAAGATGGAGATGAATGCTGTAAAAGACAGAGATGAACACTACCTTAGTGAAATAACGTAGCTAGGGTTTTAAAAGCAAGGAAGTTAATAAGATAAAAGCATAATTTTTGACTACAAAGATTTATTCCTCACGATAAAGTAAGTATCTTAAACTTATCTGGAGACTACATGTTATTAATAGTAAGATATTTATTAAAAAATTGTAAAGCCCTCTGAGGAAAACGTATGATTAAGTCAAAGATCCTAATCTATCAGTCTAGCTTAGAGCTGGTTTGATCAAATTTGAATCTCAGTAGTGGTACTTTATTATTAAACTGCATAAAGTATATTTATTTGAAACAGTAGTTCTTAATTGGTATTTGTGCTCCCTCTACCATAAATAATCTTAGCTGCTTAGTTCAAGTGTTTTAAATACCAAAGCAATATGAGAATAAGAGAGAAACTATTCTGAATTTCAGAACAAAGATAGTAATAAAACCCCAAATACAGAAATACATGTGAATTTTCTTCTGTATGGCAGGAATAGTGTGCATTACTTCATGGCTTTAAAAAGCTTAAAGCTTTTCTACAATGTTGTGGGATCAACTTTTTTGGTTAAATTTTTAATTCTCCAGAAGGCTTTGGTTACAAGTAAAACCTATTTGTTAAAAAAAAAAAAAAAAGTTTGTTCTAAAGTTGTTTCTAATTTGAACTACACACATAGAATGAATTTTAATGTCAATGTTATATCATGTAACATAGACTTTACATGGATTCACAAGTATCCAAAGGAATCTTGAATGATTAAGCACTGTGTCACACCACACTCTAATGTGTTCCCTATAAGCAGCCTCTTTTGTAGAATGAAGGAGTTGAAATATTCGACAGGGTTTTTTCTGTTTGTTTTTAATCTGGTCATTTACTTTTTCCTACTACCCATAAAGCCTCTCTTCCTTAATAACTGGACTCCAAGGGAGGGGAAAATGAAAACTTATAAATTTTAAAACATCTCATAAAGATGATCTAAACCAGCCTTGCGATCTATAAAAATGTTACAGATTGTAAGTCATTTGTCTGGAGACCTTCCAGAGCTGGATGCAAGTGATGCTGCTAATTCGGCAGTTCCCATTTCTAATTGCATGGGGTTTTATGATGCTGAAGCTGTAACCTGTAAGTGTAGCAAGACTGAATGGCATCTTTTTGGAGCTGAGAACAGTATTTCTTTATTTTCAATTCTGGGGCTGGAGCAATGGCCAAGAATAAAACATTAGAATAAAAAAAAAAAAAAAGTAAAAATCTCTGAATCCTTTCAGGGATCAGGAGTAAGAGTCATATTGGTATGAATATTGCCTCCATTGGATAGTGTATGTGCAGAAATCAGTGCTATAAGTGTTATGAACATTGACAGAAGCTTAGATGTTTCAACTCTGTCAGATGTAGGACTCTTGCCTTTTGCCTTCCTCTGTTGGTTTAATAAAAACTCCTGCTCTTGGTTGCAACAATAGAATCTGATGTTTTCTTTACAGTTATTGGGTCCACTAGCCCTGTTTCCTTTTATTTAGAAGGTGTTACTTGTTAATTTCTAGATTCATTGGTTTTTCTTGCATTAACTTTTTCCTTCTGTAAAAAAGTCTTGATTAACCCCTGGGAAAATCATAGCCTGCAAAGCACATAAAGGTGTAATCTCCCAGTTTTGTCAAGGAGCTTTACTCAGTCCTTGGGCAATCACTGCAGGAGAGATGAGGTCACTCACTCACTGGAGCCACTCGGTTTTCAGCTTTTTTTCTGGAGAGCTGGTTAGAAAGGTGACAGAAATAATGAGGGTGTTTTTCTATGCATTTGTGCTCAGAGCAGTTAAATGCAATCACCCCCCACTTTCAGATATGTCAGAGTAGCCTCTGGAGTTCAAAGTTGGTGAGATTCTGCTAACTGTCAGAGCTTGAGATCATTTGGCACCTCACAAGATCAGACATTGGAGAGTAACAACCTTTGTGCAGTGTTGACTTGGACAAAATTCAAACTAGTGACCTATAGCAAAAATAATTGCTTTTTTTTTGTGGAATTTGTACTGCCAAGGTTCTCTTTAAAGCTTGGAAATCCTGCTGTCACTATTTGTTTTCGCACTGCAGGAACAGCATCGATCTTCCCCTTGTGTGTGTCGTGCAGGAAGAGAACAAGGCATGCAAGGTTAGTGGCTGTGCTCTCCAGGACAACACCACTGGCCCTTTTTGGACATTAAAGCTTGAGATGACTAGATATTATGTGCAATTCAAGTCACTCAAGTCTTAGTTTGAAAAAATCTTGTATTTTTCAGAAGGCTGCATCTGTGTAAAATGGTAGGGATTCCTGATTTTAATCAATGGAGATTATAAGTTGATGGAGAAAAATTTTCACTTTGACAGGCTTTTATATGACAAATTGCAAACGATTGTCACTCTGGGGGGGTGATGTGGGAGGATGGGTGGGAGTGAAAGAGGAAGGAGTCTGGATGTATGTGAAATCCTACTGTTCTCACTACTGGGTGCACTTAAAATGTCATTGTTATCTAAGATAAATGGATACTAAAGAAAAAAGGACTCTTCTTTGTTCTGTCCTCTGAAAATATCCATAGGAGGTTCTAGTTCCCTCTCAGCACAATAGGAATAGGGTTTAGGATAATTTAGGCAAGTGAGTTTCAGCTCAGTTGTTAGAAAATTTTCAGTCCTTGCTTGTTAAGGGACTGGAGGGCTACGTGGAATTCACAGGTGTCTTCAATTTTCCTTTACAAGAAGAAAATTTTTTTTTGTGCTAGCAAGTCCTTGGCCTTAACTCACAACTGCTAATTGTCCCAGCCAGTTCTGTTGACCCACCCCTTTGGCTGAGCATCCAAAGGATCACCTGTCCAGCTGTGGATGGGGCTCCCCAGGCCATGTACTGAAGATGACACTGACCGCAGATAATTAACTCAGAAATTCTTTTGCTGTTTAGGTAGACAGACCAACACTGCAGAACTGAGTTTATGCAATGGATTGTACTCTCAGCATATCACCATGACACAGAGAAGTTTTTTGCTTTTCTTTTTTTCTTTTATTTTAGTTAGAACAAGAGTTGGCCATATAAAAGCACTTTCTATTGAAAGGTGTCTTCTGTTGACATCGTGGGAAAACAAAATGCAAGGGTAGTAATCTAAAGGACTATACAACAGGATTATATCTTGATATTATGCTTGGAAAAATGCAGAATTTTGGGTGTTTTCCTCCTCCTGCTACGATTTAAACAATAGCAGTCTCACTTGGATTTCATTGCAAGCCTGTGTCTGAATGATGGTCTTCGTCAGATTTCCACCCAAAACTCCCTTTGGATTTTGGTGATCTGATCCATTCCTGCAGTGAATCAGCTGGTTATGATGGATTTAGATTTAAAAAATTCAGGGGATTGGTTGGATAAAAAGCTGAGCTTCCCATTTCCAAGCGTATTGTTACCTCATATAGATAGCATTGGTTCAAAAATGGCTATTGCAGCACACTTTTCATTGATATGCACCTGTACCAGTTACTGAAATGTGACACAAAAGCTCTTCCTGTAATAAAGAACTCTTTTTTTTTTTTTTTTTTTTTTTTTATGGATTTTGCCTTTTGGAAATAGACTCCCTATTCTCACATCCATGCTGATGATGGTTCAGAACACAAATATACTTTATTTTCATCTCATAGAGAACACTGAAGAATACTGAGCTGATGAAAGTACCAGTACCTGTATCTGTTAGTTTTTCATTAATGTGACAAAGCTGCATGCTCAGTTGCAAGCACAGAGAGACAGACAAGCCCAAAAGGTTAATTACTTCTCATTTTCTTATCCTTGTGTTTATTTCAAATGCTCGTCTCTTCCAGTGCCTGAAGGTGGCCAATTAATCTTATGTACTTTTGTTTCTACCAAAAGAATGGCTGTGGTGTGTCTTGCTGTTCTTAATAAAGGCACGGAAAGCTCTTTACTGAGGAAGAATACCAAAAAGAACAGAAAACCGTTTTGCTTAGAAGCCTTTTTGAGGGACTGTTTAAAGCTAAAACTTGTAGTGAACTTCGCATGAATATTCTTCCATTAGGAGGATTGTGGGTTATGCCCAGGGAGAGCTGTGGTCTCTACCTTTCTTCAAAGTAGAGTTATTTTGTTCCCTGCAAATTGTATAAAGAGGTAAGGCTTTCAAATAGAAATCCAAAGCCAGGGAGCCAAGCCACCTCCCGTAGTACACTGTGCTTCCCGGCTTCTGTCTTGTGAAGTGATTTGCAGGGCGGTGATTTGTCACTGTGTGCTCTGATTCTTCCCCGGCTCTATGGAACAGAGGATGGAGGTCTGCCTGCTATTGTGTTATTTATTATCGTAGCTCCAGAAAAATAGGATAAATCAATGTTTCTTCTGTGGTGCCTTTAAATCTAAAGCAAGACATTTTAAAATTTTTAATTTAATTTTTAAATTCCTCATACTCCAAACTGTTTCTACCAATTCCCTGCTGCAGAGTTGTGTTAGAGTTGTTCAGTCATCACTTCTACTGTCTGAAATTTGCTTCTTGGCTGGCAAAGAATCAGTAGTATACTGGGAAATATATGTTTAAAGGATGTCAGCATGAAGTCACGATGCAGAAAGTAGAATCGGAAGTCCAAGAAGTTTAAATAGTGTAAATGGTGTCTGGCAGGTAAAGGCAAAGTACTTTAGAGATGAACATACAGACTCCTGCAAAGGGATCTCTCTGTGAACAAAATCACAAAATAATCAGATTTTTAAATATCTTAAGAGTTGTGTGTGGTTTGTTTGTTGTTTGTGGTGTTTTAGTTTGGTTGCTCTTTTTTTCTTTTTAATAGGAAACCTCTTTATTCTTCTTCTTCCATCTTTTCCTTTGTGGTTAAAAAGTATTATTCAAAGCCACCACTGATACCTCGTTTAGGAGATCTCCATGTCCTAAAGGACGTAAAAGCTGAAAAACATAGCTGTAACCATACTTGATAGTCCTGTGTAATTTGTGCCAAAACAATAGAAGCAAAATAATAACTTTCAGCTGCATTGCCTTTAACAGATAATCTAAGCAGTCCTCTAAACGTATCATACAGTTCACCCTAAATTAAATGAGGGGATCTCCTCAACTGGCTGGTTACTCACAGAAAGCATTTTTGGTCAACTACTACAAAGAAATTGGGGAAAAGACAAGTTTTCTTATGCTCTGAGTGATTCTTGTGAAGCCTCCCTGGACTCTGTAATTGACATTGCACCATTTACTTTCTTACTGGAAAGGAGTGCTTTTGGGTGAGGTAATGCTGAATTGCTAACGTGCAGGTATCTGGGAAATGTGGCTTACTCTTCTTTTGATCAGGTGGAAGGTTATATCTTCAAAATTGAGAAATATGCTGTATGACTATTCACTTCACAAGATGAGGATATGCTTTATAGGTTTTTTTCATTATTATCCAGGAGAAGGGATCTACTTGATAGTGTTGCTGTGCTGGGCACAGGTGGTTTTCAGTACTTCTCAAATAAGCATGTTGGTAGGTGAGAGTCTCTGGAATGTTTTTTGTGAAATACATATGGTGGAAAAAGCTATTTATTTTGAAGCATAACATGACCTGGAAAAAAATGGAATATTTCCAAATACAATTTTGCTAGGCTTTGCTTCTTGCCTCACTTTTGGAAGCATTTGTTTGTCTCATGCTGTGATGCAGCATACCATGTAACAGGAGAGCTGGAAAAGAGGATGTTTCCTCTGTTGTTTTCCAATATTTGGTTTGCTATGTATTTCTCTTTTGTTATTGCACTCAAACAGTTTAATCTGTTAATGCCTTCCATTAAAAAATATGAATTATTGGAGTTGGAATATTATGGTAATGAGAAGTGGTTGGGGTAGTTTAGCAAGTAGAATACTTGGACTCAGAAGGTCTCTTCAGCTTTGTGCCTGCTTCTTTCACTTTCCAGGACATGTCCAGTTTGCTTCTCCATTGCTCAGTTTCTTCCTCTTCAAAGCAGTGTTGTTAATACTGTTTTAAACCGCTTCAAGATCTGTTTGTATAACCTCATACAATTAGACCCATTTATTTATTTACTTCCCCCCCTCTTAAAGTTGCAGTTTCAAGGCTCTTTCTATTCCTGTTCTATTAAAAGAAAGACTGGAATTAGAGTTTTTTTGATTGCTTTCCCTTTCCAGCCAGGTCATTTTCCTGGACCTAAATTTGATCTGTGGCCTAGAAGAAACCTGAATAACCAATGCTAAGAACTAATGGTTTCTCTGCTTATCACGTTGTGATGAATGCCCTTCCTTACAAGGCTTGAAACCACCTAATTTTTAGAAGAATTCTCCTTGTGTATTTTTATACTCATTCTCATTCTGCAGTAGAGGTTAAGATTTGAAAAGCAAGACTTCTCACATCCTTTATTCCTGCAGACCTCTGGTTCTCAAAGTATAGAGCTTGTGTTTACTGGACAGGATTTAGACTGGATATAATTAAGCTGGTGGTCAGTGGTGAAAGATTTCTGTGTAAAATAGCAAAAAGAGTGGCAAGAGTGTTTATATGATGTAGGGTATCATCAGCCACATTGGTAAAGGAGATTGCTAGCCAAATGAATGACAAATAGGAACTACATCAAATCTTGCAAATAAAGTTTATGAAAAAGAGGAATGATAGTTTATTAAGGTCTCCTAAAGTTGAAAATATACACATTTCCATTTTAAGCCTGTTACAATTGTGCATAAATTAGCATGCAGAAGTCAGCACGTTTATTGTATAGCTCTTCAGCTCCAGTACTTTTTAAATTGCTGTGTAACACATTGTAATTATTGTATTCAACTTTAATTAAATGTAAAGTCATGCACATTGGAAACACAATTTATGCATTTTTCAGAGTGTAATGATTACAAAGACTTTTTTCTTGGGCATTTTAAATGCTAGTTCTGAAAGGAAAAGAACTTGTTCTAGTCTAACTCTCTTGACCCATCACTCCTCTGTCTTTCCTACCACATAGCAAGATTTGTGAGTTTGAAAAAGCAAGATTGAATTGTTAAATTCTGCTACTCTGAAATCCTGCCAGCCTGTACTTGGTAATCCCTGAAGAATTAAGAAAAAAGGGGATGGACTGTGTCACATTCATGCACATCATCTTAGCGTGTCATTGGGTCACAGGCTTAAGGCAACAATTGCATAACTGCGAAGGCAGAGACAGACACTGTCTCTAAGGGACTGTGAATCCCACAGGCCGCTCGAGTGTGTGTGTGTGTGCAGCCCTTGGGACAGTGTTAATCACTGAGATCTGTGTGTTGAGGGTCTTAAATTGTGGAATCTGTGCACACTGAAGCTACATTATTTTATTTTTTCATTCTACTTTAATAGAATCAGAAGGGAAATCCTTGAATACAGACATTGTTGTGAAACTCTTCAGCAACACTGTATAGGTGGAATAGGTGCTCTGCAGTGAGAAGCAATTGTTGCTCCTGTTGGAGACCCTCTTATTGTGCCTCCTTTACTCCATGAAGTGTGACTCCAGCCCTGTGCACTCTGACCTGCTGTACGCTTCACTTCCTGAGACACAAGACTGCATCCTTGCCTGGAAGAACATAGCTTGGTACCTGGGTGCTGTTGAAGGAGGGGAAGGAGACTTTGTTCTTGTGTGTTATGAGATTTCATGTACCTTCTGGCTATGCTGATGTGCAGACAAGAAGGTGCTTGATGCAACTGTGTAGGCTCTGTGCTCAAAGTGGATCAGCTGTGGCCCTTGTAGTGGGGTGGCAGCAGGGCTGGACTGGGAGCTCCAGGGATGCCCCGTGAGCCTCAGACTGTCTGTTTTCAGGGCTGGCTTTGCTTGTGTTCATTCACAAGCTTTCAGGTGTCTAACTGAATTAGTTAGAATAAACAAAACTGCGGAGACCCCCTGGGAGAAAGGGAAGGGATTCTCATTGCAACTCTGAACTCTAATTATTTGCATCTATGCTACTGTGAACTTCCAGATGGCATGTTGCTCTGTTTTCTTCCAGTGTGATGCACCCTTTGGGGAGTTTTCCTGAGGAAGAATGAAACATATTTGAATCTGCATGCCATCCTAGTACCCTGTGAATGCCTTGTAAGCAAGACTCCCTTGTCTGGCAAAAAGCATCTGTGAATTAAGAGCAACTTGGGTTAGGAGTCCACATGCCAAATTAACTTAGTTTCATTCAGCAGCCCCAGCAGATTATATTTAGCAGGCAGTCTGTTCCCCATTTGGATGATCTGCTGACATCATGTGCTTCCTTCCTCTAAATCATCTACGATGAAAGCTGTGATTTTTATCATGCATTGAACACACACATACATTTACTCCTTCTAAACTACTAATGCAAGAAAGAACTCATCTATTTTAGCTAAACCAATTCTTGACATGCATGCACACAAGAGTTTATCATAAATATTTTATTTGAAGGGTCCAAGGCATAGAACATACACCAGCATTCGTATTTACAAGCCTTCAGGCTCTTATTGCAAAATTTTATATATTAAGGAACAAGTCTCCTGCTATTTCGAATATTTTTCATCATGATTTTCTTGTTTAAGCTTCGTTTCCCCCCACCTTTCTGTTTTCTTTAGTTTTTCTTTCTGTAAAATTTCCAGATACGTTTTGTGCGTATTTCCCCATATAAGGACATAATCTGCTCTGCATGATACCACAACTAGTGATGAGGCTGTAGCTAATTGTAATCTTATAAGTATGTTCTAGTCACTCCTTTTCCATTAAAAAAAAAAAAAAATATATATATATATATATGTTCTTTAGTAATGAATAACCTGTTTTAATCTGTCATTAAAAGAAATTGGAGAAGTATGGGCAGTAGTGGCAGCTCTTATTTGCAGGCATATCTCCACTGATTGCTTTTTTTTGGCTTATGATTTGAAACCAGCAGGTTCTATAACTGTTTTAATTCCAAGAAAAATACATGTACAACATCTGCACTCCATAGGTGAAACTGTAGTTGAGGTGGTTCCCTGACCATAAAACACTCCCTTGAACAGAGGCAATGAGGTTGACACAGTTGTGCTGTCTCTGACTTTCTCTGATGTGCTTTCCTGTCTGCTTACGGTAGCTGCAGTGATAACTTGATTGAAAATTTGAGAGGATTAATTTATTTTATGTCAACATAGGCTTTAGTTTCCTTTACTGGACTTGGTTACCTGCTTTAAAAGGGCTTAGAGACCAATATGTTTGTTTCATAACAATACTTGAGGAAGAGAATTCCCCTTTTTGTGAGAGAGGATTTCCAACCATGCAGTGCCTGGGCAATAGAATTACAAAATTGGAATTATTGTCTGACTAGCAAAGGGATAAGTCCAATTTAAAATACGGGATTTGTGCTTGTCCAGCTGTGCATCTACTTTAGGACTTCCAGTTACTCTGTCCAGTAGCAGGCTTCTTAATGATTTGAGAAAGAAATTTTCATGGTAGGAATTGCACTCTGACTGTCCTGTTTTTCAGTACATACAAACTGCTTACTGTTTATATTTTTAGTTCCACAATAGAGATAATTTCCATTTAAAAGAAACAAACCTCCTGTCACTTTCCAAGGTCAGGTCTTGTCATGAAGGTGAAACATTCTCTGGTGTGAAGTTATAATACTTTGATGCTGGAATAGAATTGTAAGAATATAAGAATTATAGCTTACACTCTCAACCCTGTTGAGTTTTAACGGTCGTAAAATGCCTTCCAAAGTCAGTCCAGCCCTAGTAGTTTAGGACCACCTCTTGGGTGTTCTAACTCATTAGAGCAAAACCTAATGCTCTTATGTTGCTTGAATTATGTACACTGTAATGTGGGAACTATAGGTGAGAGGTGGAAGTTCAGTTCTGTTTTCACTTGGGACCAAATAAAATTTCCAGAGAGCTTTCTTATTTCTTGTGCCAGGAAGGAACCAAAAAATGTGTACGGTATGAGCAGCAGGTGAGAATGTAAAACATCCTCGTTACTGTTGAGGTGGGCATTGTCTCTCAGTGGGGACGTATGATAACATTCTTGCATGTAGGATGCAGTAGGTACCCAAACATATGTCTTTTCTAAAAGTGCCTGCTGAGAGATATACATGGAAGTAGGAAGAAAGACAAAACACAGTTCTGTCTTATCTTCTCTTGTTTAGTGCAGGAAGGCTGAACAACCCTGCCTTTGGAAAAGGGATAATATTTCTGCAGCTCAGCCTCTCAGTTACCGGGTCAGCCTGTGATCCACCAGGGATGTGACTTTATGCATTTATCAAACCCATGTTTGTCTGCTGGTTCTGATCTGACTTAGGGAAGGGCTGGCAAAGTCCTCCTAGCCCAGGAAGTTGAAACTATGCAGTCGTTCTTGCTTCGTACATGGAAGTAGACTAGAAAGCAAGTGAAAAATATTTTCTCTGTGTGCATTTCCCATCTCCTGCTCCTCCCTTGCCCCACACCACCCCTTAAAAAACAAACAAACAAAACAACACCCAAAAACCCAACAAAAACAAACAAAAATCAGAAGAAGTTGAACTCTGGCCTCATGCCAGTGAGTACTGAATAAAGTGGAAATCCTCAAATGTGTTTGCAAATATATAGATGAAGATTGGCTGCTGATTTTCTCTCTCTATAATATATTTTGGGACCCATGAGGTCTGATCTGGTTAGGCGACTTCATCTATTTTTACTTTACACATATCTGTCTGTGGGTTTTCTGACCAACTGCTGAACATTAATTTAAACAAAATCTTATCACCAACAATGTAAACTATGTATATTTTTCAAAGCTATAGTTGAAATGGAGGATGAATGATTAGAAGTAATATTTGCTAACAAAAAGTTTTCCTTGTTAGTTCCTTGTTCATTAATGTATGTTAGAAGTGCAAGAAGCTGACCCTCTTGCCTAGCCTCACTTGATCAAAAGTAGTAAGACACAGAATTGAGTGGCTCTAGGTATGTCCAGGTGTTTCCTTCAGTCCTGACTTTACACAGGCATGGTTCTCATCCTCATTGGTAGAACTGGGAGCACTGAAGCTTTTCTCCCTGCTTGTCACTAATATCTGGTGACTGTGTTTTTTTTACATGTGTAGCTTTTGTGCAAAATTGTGTGCTACTCTGTTGGGGACAAACATTTCTGGTTTTGAGATGCTTTGTGTGAATGAGTAAATATTGCTGTTTTTATTTGATATAGAGCATAGAAACCAGACTTGCAGATGTGTTTCCAGACTTCAGAAACAAGCCAGCAAGTCTGCTACAGTGTCTGCATGCTATAGACTTTCTGCTCTGTCTGTGGAGCACCAAGGGCACCTGTGGTATTGCATGCGGAACAAATGTGGCATAGAAGGCACTTTGTAAATGAAATTACATGCCTCTTCTTATTGCTTGTACTGAGGATGAATTTGGGATAGCTAACTAGGAAAGAAAAATTGCTTCTTGTTTGATTTGTATGCCATCCCAAGCAGGGTCTGTATATAA
Organism: Patagioenas fasciata; assembly: GCF_037038585.1. Classification (NCBI taxonomy): domain Eukaryota; kingdom Metazoa; phylum Chordata; class Aves; order Columbiformes; family Columbidae; genus Patagioenas; species Patagioenas fasciata. The sequence continues at coordinate 13,393,220 of NC_092527.1, read as the reverse complement.
ACAAACATTACTGCATAATTACAAGATAAAATGCATGAAAACTTTGAAAAATATATAATCCTATTCTTTATTGGATCAAAGTAGTAGTTTTTTTTTTTTTTTTAATAGGCATGTTACTTCAGCTATAATTCATAAAGAATGCTTCCATTTTTTTATTTTTTTTTCATTTTTTATGCATAGTGCATGGAAGAAATCAGCCTGAAACCTGCCTGCAGTTATCAATACTGGTCCATTTTATTTTGACTGTGGTGGCTAATGCTTTTGCTTACTTGTCTATACAATGCTTAAGGAAAGGCCACAGTTCTTAATCAAGATTCTAAGTCTTATCTCAATATACATAATTCAGTAATTATTAAAATTATTTCCTTCCTGCCTCATCTATTTGTTATTCTAATTCACACTTAATAATTTGAGAGGCTGAGAGCTGTTGGCAGAAAGTCAGTGTTTACATGTGTTAATTTACTGGTTTATTATTGGTGTTCTTTAAATTGCAGTGGTCGGTTCTGCCCCTTCTATCAAGGATTTATAATAAAATTAAAAAAAATATTACTTATTTACAGACACGGATTTTCAAGAAATCAATGAGATGGCACAGCACTAAACAGTAATATTAGGATACCAACCATCTGACTGGAAAAGCCAACCAGAATTAAAAAGAAGTATTGTGAGAGAGGCTGTTGAAACACTAAACCAAGTCCTTACAAATCACATTATTTTGTATGAAAAGAGGTAGATTTTTTTAAATGCCTCATTTATTGTTTGAACCACCAGTATCTGGTGTCATTGGCCGTGGAGGAGGGGGAATGCATTGGCTCAAACCTTTTGAACATGATACAATCACCCACCCGCCTTTTAATTTCAAACTGAAGGATCCATGTGAAGCTTAGTGTGGAGGAGGTTTTCCTTGCTCTTTCCTCTGCTCTAGGAGGCAGGGCACTGCTGGAATAACTGTGTGTGAATGCATGGATCGGAAAGCATACACAGACTGCTCTCCTTTAAGAACTTCTGTGATCTGTATAGTTCACCTTTTATTATTATTATTATTATTATTTTTTTTTTTTTTTTTTTTGTTACTGTTACTATGCTCAGCTATACCTGCAGCATACAGCAGAATTGAGGCTAGGACGAATGCCTTGTCTAGATGAATAAAAAAAATAAATAAGCATCTCCTTTCCTATTTTAAACTGCAAGCCAATCTTTGGTTTTGACTTGGAACTAGTTTAGCTCCATCTGGCTATGGAGGTCCTAAGAGTCAGTCTCAGTATTGAAACAGGTTTAATCCTTGAATTTGGAAACTACTACTTAAAAGTATTTAAAAGGAATATAAAATACAAATGCTGCACTGTAGTTGTCATCCTGTGTTGTAATTGGCATGTAGAACCTTTGACACAAATATTTTGTAGGCTTTTTTTTGAACCCTGAGATGTCAATAGTTAGAAATCCTGGGATCTTGCTTGTGCATCCAGACCTGTAACTCTTCCCGTAGGTGTGTGGCCCTCAGGCAGCTGCCACTCTGGGATACAGAAGAGAGTTGTGTTAACCAGGTGATGTGAAGAGCTAAGTATTTCAAACTGTTTGCATTTGATTAATTTGAAATTAAAATCCAGATGTTGTAAGTGTACACAAGTTCCCCAATTCTTTTGATCGTGAGGTGCAAACAATTTAAAGTTTCCTCTATTTCTTTTTTCTTCAATATTGTGTCTTACTCAAACTATGTAAGCCCAGATTTTCCAACACATATAGCAGAAATTATATAATTCAAACAATTTAAAAATACACAGTTTTAATTAGAAATTTTTGCAATGATAAAACCAGGATATTTGTAGCTTATCTTAAACTTCTGTTTATTTCCCCACAGTATAAAGTAGTACAGGACGGTATTGCTGATATATATATGTGGTCAGGCATTTCGTTAAAGAATTTGGGGACTTCCGTGGTGTTAATGGTGGTCTATGGTGTTAGTGGTGGACTCAGTTATAATCTGAGTGGAGAAAATCTGCAAAAAACCCAAAATATTTCAAAACCTGTGGATCCAGGTGAAACTAAGAGAGGTGGGAGTAGAATGGACTATTATTGTCAGTGCTTTTCAAATCTTTTCTCCTAAGAAGAGTTGACGAGATGATTGTAGGGTATAACATGGAAGAGTGTTCACTTAAAAAGACTTGAATAGTTTTCCTATGCTTGCTTAAAAAGACCCTTTGACTTCTGGATTATACCTTTAGGTGCTAGGCTGGCCAAGGTTTGCAAAAGTTTCCTAATTCCATCTTGAATAACATTGTTTTCCAAGCAGTAAAGGGATGAATGCTTGTTTCTATTTTAGCAACCATCACACAGCAAGCAGGACCTGTTCTGGCATTTTGGTTTTAGGTCTGAAGGAAAATATAAGATAAATGAAAACCACAATTTAAAATAACAAAAGGAACTATAATTAACATAAGATGGGGACAGTATAAAATCTGTGGTAAGATGATAGAAATAGATAAAATAAGAAAAAGAGGCTATGGAACAGTGAGTCATTTTGCTAAGTGTAGCAGTCTGATGTCCACTTTTCTTAAGGTCATGTCATTTTCAAAGGGTGGCAGCTGCTGTGTAGAAGGGACCTGCAGGAAGGCAACCTGGGGACAAACTGTGAAACCTGTGCATGTGTTTGCATTTGTTTATGATAATGGCAGCTTGAAAATGCTACCTGCCACTGTTAAAATTTCTGTTAGCATTTCAGTTGTGTTCTCTGAAGCTAGCTAAAGGTTAGAGAGAAGAAACTAATTTATGTCTCATTAATTAGCAGTACAAGAAACATCTGAGGTCTGAACTTCAGGATTATTTATAAAAGCTGCAAAATTAGTCAAAACTCAGGAGGATATCCTCCCAGGCATAATATTCCCCCAGAACTGCCTTAGAATATATAACTTAGAATTAAGGGCTCTGATAGTCATGACTTGTTGATGTTGAGTTGTGGGACTGTTTCCGAAGGGTGGGTAGGGACATAGTGATGCTTATACTGTAAAGTTTGTTGGTTGAATAGTACAGAGTAAGGCTCTTTTATTTCTGTCCATATTTCCAAAGAGTGCAAAACTGCTTTTTCAGCATCTATATTTTAAAATGAGTCTGTCTCTTTTTTTTTTTTTTTTTTGTTTTTTTTTGTTTTTTTTTTTTTGTTTTAAAAAAAAAAAGAGACTAAAAGCAGTTTGGTTGCCATAGAGCTCCAGTCCCTTGTGCTCAGCTTGTTCCATACCCCGAGGCGTGAGGAGCTTACAACTGGGCTACTCTTGCAAAGCAACAGGTTTTGTTTCCTTTCCTGCTTGCTGTCCACAGAATGCAGCAGCAATCCAATTGTTTTGAGGTGGAGCTTTCCTTTTTCCCTTTCCTCGTTCCCCGGTGCTTCTCCATGATGCCCAGGGACTATTGCTTCCCCTGAGAAAACTCCCAGCTCAGATTAAAGAAGTAATGTGAACTGCTACTATGGCAATATGCAAAGACATTAGAATGCACAGAAGAGACTTAGTGTTGAAATGTGAGCTCGTGCAGTAAGGAGGCTTGTTTGGCTCTTACAAACACGATACAGAAAGGGGAGAGTGATCATAATACAAACAAAAGTCATGGCATCATCCTGTGTTTTCTCCCTTTGCCGTGCTGTTTAGCAAACAGTATCATGTCAGTGCCCTAACTAATGGCAATTTTAAGATCAGCTCTGGGAAATATGTTTGTTTGCCTGAAGAGGACCACGTGCTTTTCTTATTTGATAAACAGAACAATAAGTTGCTGCTTTAGAGCTGTGACTCAGAGAATGTCCTTGGGTGCTTTGTAGGTACGGAATGGGAAGTTGGTTTCCATGAAATCGCTAATGATATGAGTCTAGTCTATGAATTCTTGTGCTCTGGAAGAGTTAATCCCAAACCTTGCAAAGTAAATGCGAAGATTCTTTTGCCTTCTCAGGACTTGGCAGCAAGCTGTTGAGTTGAGGAGTGTATATGCTTCTCTACTGACAATCCTCTATGAGACATTTCATGAGGACTTCTTACTTGTCTTGATTCCACAATCACTCTGTTCAGAAATCAAAATAACAAGCACCTCACCAGGCAAACCCTAGCGAATGTGTTTTCTGATAATGTCCATTTTTACACCGAGTGACATTTAATAAGGCAAGAAGAATAGAGTTTCATCCAGTTCTAGTGTTGATGATGGGTGCTGAAGAGTACATAACAGAAAAACTTCAGCAAAATTGGTTATAGTAAGACAGATACTTATCTGGAAAGATTTTAGAATAGTAGGAAATTTACACCATACAGTGTGGAGTGTCTTGGACCTCTCTTGAATAGACACATTACAAGTCCATCAGTGTTCAAAAAAAATTTACTTAAGTGGTACAAAAATAATTTATTTACTGATAGTTTGTTTTAATTGTCTTTCTGTAGTTCATTCTAATTTCAAGTTAATTGTATACAGTTTGATGACAATATGCTGTGTCTACCAAATGCAAATTCTCCAAAGTCTTCAAGCAGCATTTCATCTTAATGAAAATGCTATTTGGAAGAGAGAAATGTAGTTTAAAAGCAGAGGTCAATTTTGGCAGCTAATGACTTGGCATAGATGAACAGAAATGTCTTGCTAGAGGACTTTTTTTGCTGCAAAACGTGTTTTTTCTCAGTCAGGTCTTGCATTGACTTAGGAAGATAAGATCTTATGGCAGTTTCTGAGAAAGTGTACTTTGGCAAGTCTTTGTGATTCTGGCTGATTTCTGATACAGATGAGAAGTGCCACTTTTCTTATAGCCAAGTATCTTGTTGGCCAGAGATGTGAATGCAGGGGGTGGGGACCTGAAAAGAGCAGAGTAAGCAGAATGGAAGCTTATGTGAGTGTTCTGAATAATCCATGGGGACTGAGTAATTATGTATGACTCTTAATGAGATGTACATGTCATAATAGGATTTTTCTGAAGCAAGAAGAAACCTGATGTTCAACAGACTGAGAAAATGTAATGTGAAACTATAGTCCAGTGCTAGCTTTGTTAAAAACCTACTACAGTGCCAAGTTAAAAACATTTAAGACTTATTCACATGTCAAGGAAAAATAGCATTGACTGAAAGGGTGGTGATTTTCAGTTTACCCATGGGAACTTACCTTGCTGCATGGTTTCTTAAAAAGAGGGAAAAAAAAAAAAAATCCCTGTTATTCTGTATGGTTCTTCATCCTGTGCTGCTCATTTGACATTGGCCAGGAAGCAGGTAGGATTTGAACATTGACTCAGCCTGGACATAGGGGCAGCTGGTTTTCAGTTACCCAAATGGAGGCAAAAAGTTTGTATGCCAGTAGCAATCCTCAAAGACTAAAGCACCATAAAGTGTAATCACTTAACAATGTGTGTCTATAGTATTAAGCACATTTGAATGAACGCAAATGAATGACTTAGAAAATATAACCAATTATGAAAGTCTTGGGGCATATCTGAACAGTGTTTGTTTTCAATTTCAGAAAAAGCAATGAAAATGGATTTATATGGTTAGTCTTTTCTCCTCTCAGATGGAAGGTAATTTCCTATTTTGAAGGAATTTCTTTACCACAAGCAACATATTCAGTGAGTGCCAATGATACTTGATCGGTAAACCTGTGCAGAAAGATATTTTTTTTGGTAGTGAAAAAATATTTTGTATGAACATTTAGACTAATGCCCTTTTTTCTTTCTAGCTGAAACTGTGAGTCTGTTAGCAAGATTGCTAGCATCAGAATACAGATTTTTCTCAAAGAGAACTCTTGGCAAATGATTGAACTGTGACAAGGAGATTTTTCAAGTGCCAAATGGGAATTAGGTGCCCAGTTCTCACTGACTTTTAACAGAAGAACAAACGGCAATTGGATCTTAATCTTTCTTTTTGATCCGAAGTAATTGGCTTCTGTCTATGTATCTTTGTCTGCTTCTGTGAGGTATGTGTGAGCAGGAAAGTGTTGTAGGGAGATTTGAACTGCCCTTTGAAAAGAGCATCCTCTGTGTGCTGGCAGCAACTTGGATGTGACAGCATGCTGAATGTGGATTTCAGACCTGCAGAGTGGGAGAGGATGAGAGCAGGATTCATCCTCTGGTGACCTTATTATGCCGACAACCAAAAGGAGTTGCTCAAATATGTAATGACCAGGTGGAGGCTGGATTCAATGTATTCACTGCATGCTGTGTATTGACAGCCAAAGTATGGCTACTCTGGCCCATAACCTCACTCTCCCACTCCTGATATCTGCAAGCTTCTTGACTTGGATCTGAAATAAGAGGTCTCAATTTTGTTGCTCTTTCAAAACTTAAAGTAGCTCTTTGCTGCTCCAGAATGGAGGAATAAAAACCCCAAACCAACAACTGCACCAAAACAACTGAAATACAGAGATTTCTGAAGAGCCTTTGAGTGTGAATGGGGAAAAGTTAGTGAAGTTACTTGAAGTTAGGCTCTTCTGTATTGAAGTTTCAAAACCACGACAGAAAAGTGTGTGTAAAGCCTTTTTAGTGAATTTGTTGCAAAACTCCAGTGTGTAATGCTAAGTAAACTGTCTAAATCAAACTTTCTGTAGGTTAATTCTACTTGGCTTGTTATGATGTCTTAGTTTGACTTGGAAAACTCCTGATCATTAACAGATGTCAGAAGTATGGCTAGAAGCTGACCTAGGTGACTATACAATAGATAATAATGAGCACCCATGTCTGGGCTGATTTTACTCTTTTTGAACTGGGCAGTCAACATTGTATATATTTGTATGTACACCATTCCATGGGTAGAATGGGTGCAATGAGTGGAATGTTTTTCTAGCATTGGGATGCTAAATAAAATTTAACACCATAGAAAAAATCCTGTTAGGAAGTGAACATTTGTGTTCAAAGGTAAAACCCTGAAAAATAAGAGGTAGGCATAGATGCTATTTTTCTTTGTTTTTCAGTCTGCTTATTAAGCGAGTTTCATTTTGATTCAGTGCCTTGGGTGGCATGGGGAAGGCTTATAGAGGGAGGTGGGATTGTATAATTAACAATTGTTCAACGAGGTAAACAAGGCTGAACCAATTCTTGTTGGGCAACCTATGCTATGTACCTAACTTTTTATTGTAGGGGTGTTTGTGGAGGTGTGGGGCGTTTGTGGAGGTGTGTGCAATTCTGTTGCAAAGCAAATAACAGTGGGTAGTTTATAAACATTAATTAAGCCATGTGGTGTTTTTATAAGTGGATATTGTTCAATAGCTAGGAATCAATTACACTTTTTTTTTTCCCGAAGGGCATTCAGTGGCACAAGGTAAGGCAGTACACAGAGAAACTCCCTCAGTTCTTGACTCAGTCACAACTGCAAGACAATAGTTCGAAATAGTAACTCAATAGTCTTCTGCTTTTTTAAGGGAAGAACAATTCATTAGGTTTCTCTGTCGTTCCTAGGTAATATGTATTATATGGTTTTATATAATTGTACAATTAAATTAAAAATCTATTAAAATGTATTTAATTACATACATTTAACTATACAAGTTATGCATGTAGTGTTTTAGGTCTACACTGGACTTTTAGAAAGTTGAAAATTTGATGGAGGAGGCTCTCCTTTACAAAAACATATTGATATACAGAAAATATGATTGTTGCACTGTTTATTATTAGCTAACTTTAGCAACTCTGAAAATGAGGGAAGAAATCCCTTTGGATGAACAGAACATGAAGATACTTAGTGATTTGAAACAGCAGAAAAAGTGTTTGGAGTTTAAACATTTTGTTTGGCCCAGATAATAGTTTCATGGTAGTGATGTGTTAAATATACATCAACAGATATAAGGCACTGTAAATGGAGCTTTTATGGCTTTAAAATTGGTGAGATATAGGGATAAAAAAATCAATGAAAAATTGAAATGCTTTGTCAGAAAATATCAACAAAATTTTGTCTTAAAAAATGTTCAGAGAATTTGAATTTATGAAAGCAAATCTGTTAAAATTTCATCACCATATTGCCAAATCCTGATGCTATTCTCTTGGTTTTCTGAGTTGAGAGGAAAACTTGGACTGAAAGGTTTCACCCAGCCTCAGCTTTGTATCCTGTTGAAAAAGGCAACCATTGTGAAATAAAATGCTGGTCTGAGTCTTACAAGATCCAGAGAATCTACTTTTGCTGTTGTTAAAATAGTCTCGGGGTCGATAGGCCCTTGGCAGCCCCATAAATGTGTAGCTAGTCTTTCCCCTTTAGTTGCTTGTACTTGTTTTACTGTTCAGAAATGAAAGTTATTTTCAGATTGTGCCTTACACTACCTCACTGCTTCATCCCCTGCTCGACTGCCACAGCGTTAGGGTGGCTGAAGTTGTGATACCAGAGGCCTGAGTAGGTTGGGGCTGACCTGTGGCACGGGGAGGGCTCTGGGAATGTGTCTTGGAGCCTGTCCAGGATCTTGGCACAAAGCACCTTCCTACTTGCTAAGGTTTTGGAACTGCCCTTGACTCTCTTCTTCAGAAAATCAAAACACTCCTATAGATACTGATCTCCTAAGATACTGTACAGCCTAAGAATTTATGTACTATGCCAAAAAAATACCTGGCTCATAAGGTATATCTGTGTATTTGGAGGCACTGGAAAACTGACCGGAGATAAAGTCCAAGTTGCCAAAAGGATATCTGTGATTTAGAAAAAAGGTAAAACATGCACTAGACCTATAGTAGTCAACTCCACTGCACAAAAGAGACTTTCAAGCCTTCAAGTTCCTTGTCTAAGGGCTCTGTTTGGTATCTGATGTGCTGCAATGGCTGAATGTCAACTCCTACAAAGTGGTATAAATACTGTCAGAATGAAACTCACTTTGCTAAGATCTAGGACAGGAAACTCCTGCTGTGCAAAAGCCACAATAAGGAAAGTCCGTTGCTAGTGATGAGAAAGCTGAGTAGGAAGCCACTTAACTTGGAGGAATTGCAGCTCTGCTGAACTGGATTCAGAGAGTGTCTGAAAGTTTTTACTTTTCTGAGGGGGGAAAGCTTTTCTGGTGTGGGCTTATTATTTGGAATAGGATGTACTTCTCTGGGACTTTTGGACCACTCCTGTAGCATCAGTCTAACTCATTGTGGTGATTTTTGTTGTGCTTTAATGCCTTTCTTGCTCCACAGTTGTCTACTTCTCCCTCTAGGGACCCTCGCCTCTGAGGCAAACATTACTGTATACACTGACTTGTGAAGGGCTTTAGACGTTATGAAAGTTTAGCTAGAAAAAAATAAGGACAAATAACTATTTTGAGAGTCTATTCATTGGTAGATGATTTTCAGTTTCAAAATTTTGGTTAATCAGTATTTTGCACAGCAAGAAAAAAAATCTTGGCATGGGAAACCATTTAGAACTGAAAGTGAGCATCTGTAAAAGCTCAAGAACTGTTTGTAGTTCTCTGCATCACTTGTAATTCAGGGTCCTGATCCTAAAACCACTTATGCCAGTGAGTAATATTTATTCTCATTAATTTGGGAAGGGATAGGTAAAGTTTATACAAGTAAAGATTTTTCAAGTCTGGACCTATACTGTTGCTTATGCCAGCTCAAAACTCCCCCTTCAACGCTACTTCCATGTTTTGCTGGGACAAAAATTGGTAAAGTAGAAATCTGAAGTGGGAATTCAATCACCAAACTTTATGTTAATTACTCCTCTGTTACTTCCAAAAATGACTGGACCATGGGAGAGTGAAATGAAACATCCCTGCATTTCCCATCATTATGGGATTCTGCTGGCAAGACCAGGACAGTCCCTGGGTGCTCCGAGACCTGCCACAGCTCTGCTCCTGATGCCAACTAAGCCAGCTGTGCGTGGCATCACTGATGGGTTATTGGCTTATGGCTGAGAGTGACTCTGTGGCCAGCATCCCAAGGTCCCTGCCCTAATCTGAGCCTTATAATATCATATTAACAGACAAATGTGACTCCTGACCTATTTATTTTCAGAACGATTTGGGAAGTGCTGTGGGTTGCGTGATGTACAAATCTAAGGTTTAGAGGATTACTGTAGAACATTAAATTGTTGTGGCTGGATCACAGTCAGTCTAAGAATAAAGATTTTTTTTTTCTCCCCCTGAAAGTTGATATGTAATGTAATTTTATTCTTAGTCATCACAGGCTTCCTGATTTTTCTAATATTTGGCTTCTTTGCAGAAGCCAATAAGCTACTGACAATTTCTGACAGCTTAAAAATCACAAAGATCTAAGGGTTCATGAGAATCTAATTTCTACTAAAGACAAAGGCTTTTGTTCCCTATCTGATGAGCATTACCAGATCTCATGTCACTCAGATGATGAGGGGTGCATGCGAGAATCTTCTTTGTGTGGCACAGTGCGTTCCCCTGTGCGCTCAGTGGGCCACTGGAGAAGGGAGCCTATGCCTATTACAGTAACGCAAGTAGCAGCTGGAGGCCTAGTTATGCTGAGACTTTAACTCTGAGTAACTACAGAGCTTAATCACATTAGCAATGTAAACGTTTCCCCAGCATAGATGGCATCTGTGTCTTTAAAGTGAGTAAGGTTTAATGCATAGTGGATAACAAAGCTATCTAAATAATGCCTCCCTTTCTAGGTCAGTGCTTTCTGTTAAAGTGCACTTCTGTTCTGAAAGGCAATCAGTACAAACAGTCTGGGATCTGTATGATGTTAGTGTCATGTTTTCACTTATTATATATGTTATAGTGCTATGTATGATATTATATCTGTGAAAGCTGTGCTGCAAAAGTTGTCAGGCTTCAGATAACAAAGTGTGCTCTTCCCTCAGGAGGTATTGCTCTAATTTTAGACATTTGAAGAACAGGATATAACAGAAGTAAAGTTGGGGAGAAAAGGTGAGAACTGGATGTATTAGATCAGTAAACATTCTGAATTTACTCAGTAAAAGTTGAGCGCATAGAGAAAAAGGTACACAAAAGAAGGAATGACCTTTGTTAGCTCATCTTTACAGTTGTCAGCATAAGAGGGGATCTGGAGGAGATGTGAATTGGGAGAGCGGAGCAGATGGGTGTGTTGAGGGTAAGCTGTCACTGAAGAGTAGAACTGGGAACAAGAAGCAGAATTTTAAATGGGAAAAGTGGGTGCCCTGTGGAGTCAGATGTTCCTGAATATTTGATCATGTTTAACTACGGATCTGGATGAAAGTGAGAAAATGTACTTAAATATACAGAGAAACCAAGAAGGTCAGGGCTAAAACCCTAACTTTCTCTTGTGTGAAGAAAAGAGTATTAGTAGAGGGACTTAAATACGTGAAATAATCAAGTCAAGGAAGCGTAACTCTTAGGAGATGTATTTTGTTGGGAGTGTGTCCCTGTGTCTTGGGTGCACAGAATAAGAAGGTTTTGCTGGTCAAGTCTGTGTGATGAGGGCCTGGATGAGAGTTTTAACTGTCAGAGCTGAAAGGAAAGGTCACTTCCTAGACACTGTTGTCTTTGTCCTTCTAATTTTGCTCTTAGGGAAAGCTCTAAATGAGGTAGTACAGGATGAATATGTGGCCCATGAAGGGTTTACAGTGGAGAACAAACTGTATTAAACTGAAATATGCATAAAAACTAAATTAGACTAGCTTATAAAGTGAAGTTGAAGCCAATTATGGAAATTAAGCATGATGTAATAGTTAATGAAACCAGTGTAGCAAGCACAGTGAAGCTATGCTGATTGCCAAGAACATCTTGCTTTTACAGTACTTATGTAACCACCAGGAAAGGCCTCAGAGTATTTTTAATAACAATAAGCCTTTTTAATAACATTCCTTTTCACTTTTTTTTTCTTTTTTTTCCCCTGTGACATTTTGTGCTGTAAGGTCGAATGTGGGTAGGAAAGTAAGAGAAGGAAAATGTTTGTAATTTTCCCAAGCAGTATTCCAGGTCATATATCTACTCTTATTGCCATTGTGAGCTCATGTGAATTGCATGCATATACTTCATTAACAAGGAAAATTCTGGCTCCTCAGAACCTCCGTTGCCCTTACAAGCTGAATGGAAGATTTGTGTGGTTGTCTGCTTTGATTTTCTTCTGTTTTCAGCAGTCCAAATTTAATTTCATTAGAGGAAAGAAATACCCAGCAAAATGCAAAGCAATGTAATACTGTGTTGGTTCTGTGATAGTAGATGTTTTCCAAACTTTTGTGCTATTAAAAAATGGCATAACATGAATCTGAGCATTAGAGTACTTGATTTGTCACTTCTCAGAATTTCTCGGCCTTATTCCCTCAATAGAAAACTAGATTTCACTTCACAAATCCTTGCTTGACTGAAGTCAGAATAAAATAAGGCTAATGAACAGGAGTCTCCACTTCAAAATAGAGATTTATTCTAGTATAGGCTGATAATAGAAATTTACCTGCTACAGATTGGCTTTTCTACAGCAACAAGTGGGTTTTAACATTTGTTCTGTGATCTACAGACCTATGGTAATAGCAAACTTATAACTTATGTGCTGGACTGGAAGATGAGATCATTTCTTCATGAGCTTTGTACAAGTTCTTGGTTAATTTAGGTCACACATCCATCAGCTGCTTATGTAGAAGGTAAATTAAAAACAGGATTAGAAGGTTTAAAAATGTTTTCTGAATTGTCAAAGCTAACTCCTTGTAGAAATGCCAACATTTGACCAAATTTTACCTGAGAGGAGCAACATTAGAGTAGGACACGTACTTGGGAATGGGAAACTGAAGTACAGAGCTCTATTCTGCCTGAATCTTATTACTGGTATCAGAAGGGGGCTTGACTGTGGCTTTGAATTACAAGTAAATGATATAGTATGGTGCTTATTTTTCAAAAAAACCCAAAGCATTCATGCTTGTTCATGTTAAGCATTTTCATACTTCTAACAAAAATCCTCTGATTGCTTTAGTCAGTATCTGGAGATTGTTATTGTAGTTACCCATTCTACTTCCCTGACTTGGGAAGGCTAAAGGAGAACATATTAATTTTCTTGAGTTGTGTTATCTTCTGGCTTCTCCTTCCACAGCTGATTATCTGGTTCACCCTGTATTTTCCTGAATTAGCCCAATCTTGATGAGTATTACTGGCTGGAAAACAGATCATCATAACTAAACTACTGGATGGAGCAAGGCACTTACTAGACAACAAAGAGTATATTTAAATAGTCCGTTCAGCTGTAATGCTTGTTTGTCTTAACAGGACACCATGTACTCAACAGTACTGTTGGTTCCGTGAGAGAATCTCCATGTTATCGGTGAATTAAAGAAATAGGCTGTTAGACCTAGCCCAAGAAGTTTGAATCAAAGCTCCTATCCATGAGTTCTTGGTGAATTTCAGAGAAATGCAAGGTGGATTAAGTGAAATATTTTTGTGTCTGTGCCACTCTTGTTTATTTGCAAAACATTTCTTTGTTGGAAAGTGACCTGAAATGTTGAAAAAACAGAAAGAAAACACAGTCCTTAGAGCTGGTTGTCTTGACGTCCATTCTCCTGGGCATCCATACATCTGTACTTGCTCCATAGCTCTATTATTCCAAGTTATGGAGGAGGAGGTCTAAAGAGGATTGTTAAAGAGTTTTGCATTGTTAAACAGGTCATAATCTAAAACTGTGCTAATATTGTGCAATAAAGAGAAACTGTTACCAAGTACTTAAAAGGCCTCCTTTCTAAGTTATGCACATGGTAGCAAGATACACCAGCTAATTAGTATTTCTATCATGCTAAGACAATTATATTGTGATGTAACCAGTTACTATTGTTTAACTGAAACAGTGTAGGTTACAAAATAATCAGAAGCAGAAAATTGATGGATGAGACTGTGCTTCAAAGTCCAAGCTTTTAACAGTGAAGTCGTACTCATTTAAAGCTTTGCTCTTCCTGGGATTATGTGGTAGGTTTTTGGGATCACAAACACAGCAGTACCGTTAGCAAACAGCTTTAATTAATTTAAAAAAATGAATTAGATAATTTTCTTTTTTCCTCTTCCTCTGTTTAGGGAGTCATCAAAGCAAGTTGGGGTTATTTTGCAAATAATTTCTGAGCTTGAGAGCACTAACTCTGTTAGTCATGAAATATTGGAAACAATGCAACAGCTCATTGCATTGTGCATGTATTTTCCTCTTGTCACCTATTCTACCTCATAAATCAAAAAATCCCAAACAAAGGATTAAAAAAAGGAAAAAGCATAAAAGAGGAATAAGATAAGAACAGGAAAGGAAGAAGAAAGCAGATTTATATTTTTATTTTCTTTCAGAAAAATTGATAAAAATTGAGACAAATAGGTTTCTAAAATACTGAATATCACTTTCTTTCCTATATCGACCAAACACAACAGTATTTTGTATATGCATGGAATCACCACATGCAAAGAATTTGATGTTGCTTGTTTCTATAGCTACAGTAAGTGTAATTACTAAGAGTATCTTTTACAGATTGCATTGTAACTTCAGGTAACTAATGACTTTTCTTTTTTAAACTGTCTGAGCAAAATGCTTAGTTTGAATTTGACACGAGTAATACCATTTTCCATCCTAGTTAAGTACTTTATCGTAAAACTTATCTCTCCAGAGCCTGGTGTTCTGTCTATAAGCATATTACAAATATTATTGCTACTTATTTTCTGGAAGTAAGATAAAGTACTGTGTGTGTCCAGAGAAGCTTGTCTTCCATTTTTACTGCTTGCTACATACCACTGCAAATTCAGCATGAAATCACTGCAGAGATAATTCATACTGTTCTCCAATATCTTGCATTAAACCAAAGGCACCTCAGAGACCATAACATTATCTCTGGGAATACAAACTATGTAAATACAGACTTGCAATGTAGGATTGTGTTAGACTGTGTAATTTTCTTAATAAAAAAGAAACGAGGTCAAAAATGTTTGTCTTTCTTTTGTCCGTGAGAACTGGTTTTTCAGTAGCCTCCAAATTATTCTGTGGGAGAAGGAGACTTTTTTTTTTAATTATTATTATTTTTTAGGATTAGTTCTTGATGAAAAAATGATAAAGTCAGTGAAGCACGACCTAGGCTGCACAAACTTTTAAATTGTGGAATAAGAGGCATTCAAGGGCAATGCATATGAGGGGAGTTTGTTCTGAACCCATGAAGGACACAGTAGGAGAAAATGGGTATCTGAGTTGGTCTCAGAAATGTGAAAATTGTCCTGGAAAATTGTATAACCTCAGTTGTTTGCTCATAAGAGCTCTAATATATTTTGACTATACTAAAATCAAGGCACTAACTTTTATCATTTGTTGATGACTAGACACAGGCTCAAACCATCATCAGGTCAGAGATTTTCAAGACAATGGGAAAATTAAGATTTTAGTTTACTGGACTGAAAGAAACACTAGAAGCAAAATTAACCTGCTTAAGGAGATTATTTTTATTTGATCTAAACTTTCGAACTTTATCTCTTACACCATGCAACATGTTGGACTTGAAAATAATAGATACAGAAAGCATTAAAAAAGCATTAGTCCATAGAATGTTTTCTGGGATATGCAAAACTCTGAGAGTGAAGAGTCCGCACAGGCTGCCATTTCGTCTCTCCAGAAGAACCAGCTGACTTTGGTGTCCCTCTTTCTTGTGTTCATGAAATACATCTCCAAATGTCTGGTTTGTGTGTGTGTATATATGTATTTAAATATTAAAAAAACCCCTTTATATGTTGCTATATGTATAATTTATAGTTACCAGATATTTACTCTTTTGTTTTATTTGTAATTTGACAGATTTGGAAATGTGACACGTGCAATTATTGAGCCTAACTGGACCAGTATGAGGCATGGTCTAAGTTATTTAAAATGAGTGGAGTGACAATAGGAATGAATTGTATGGCCTGACCGTGGCCGGCTTTCCTAACCGTGTGCTAAATTGTATTGTGGCCAACAGTCACAAGATATGGATCAGATACCTGGTAAAGCTGGAAGACAGGAGCGTTCCAGGAGAGTTTCACAGGCAGAACATGACAGCGGTTCCTCCAGACGTTGTGTGTGGTTACTAGTGAATGTGACTTAGCAGTTCCCTGTCAGTTTGCTTTTTTCTATAGCTGACAGCTGGCTAACACAAAAGCAGCTGTGCCAGAGAAGTCCTGATAGGGATTCTGTGATTTGCCATAGTGTAAATAAGAGCTTGTGCTTGAGCATCTCTTCCATTGCATGGTAAGGAAAAAACAAGGAAATCACAGGGTTGAAACATTCAGTAGGCAGAGGTTGCTTGCCTGCGGTTCTTTGGGCATCAAAAGGCGTGGAACCAAGTTGACAGATTGTTAATTCCTTTTCTTACACATAGCACCAGTTACCAAAATAGAAAAGGAAGGAGGAGGTTTGGGCTTATTCCAGGCAGGATCCCAGTTTCTTCCATTTGGTACATGGGTAGTGTTTCCTCTTCTGGCACTTGGGGATTTGATTGTTTACACAGGTTTGCTTAGTGAGTGCACAATTTAAAAAATGATTTGACATGAAAACAGACTTGTTTGCATGTGTGCACATGCACATAAAATTTATAGGCTCTGTATGCATGCACGGCATTGGCAGCAAATATGTTCCTTCTGACAGGACAGAGCTGGGTAAGATGGAAGCATTGGGGTGTCTTGCTTCATGTTCAGCCTTTCTCCAACAGCCCTTTGGTTCTTGGTGCCCTCTCTGCCAGCTGGTGTTTGCTGGGATAAGCAGGGAGGTGGATGTGACTGGGGGAGAGGACATGAGAGCCAGAGAGGAAGGGTGAAGTTGTTCTTCAGGACTCGCCGTTATTACTTCTTGCTGCAGGTACTTGGTGTTTGAGGGACTGAAAGCCTACTAGGGGTAAATAAAAGGAAGACAAAGCCAAGCGGGTAACAAAGTCTTCGACTGTGGCTCACTCAGCTGTGTATATGCATTTATTTTACATGCTAGCAGTAGTGATGTGTGTATGCATGGCATCTCTATATCATCTGCACGTGATGTGGCAACTGTGCTAGCTCTCATTTTATTATTGATTACATTGTAGACAATTTAGAAAAAACTTAGAAATGCAGAACAATGAACTAAAAATGTTTAGATATTAATTGTATGCCTAGGAGGTTCTTTCATTGAAGTTCATCAGGACATTGAATATTGCCCTTACACGTTGATGAAGACCTATCTTTTCAGGTTTTATTGAACACTTAAACTGTACTGAGCCTTTCTGATTGTTTCAATGATGGCACTTTTAAAATGAATAAAGTGTGAAGAGACAGCTGAATTTCTGTTATATTCACATAGTTAATCTTATGGTTGCTTAGCTTGTGTTTACTTCTTTGAAACAATTCCTGACAAAAGCAAACAGTCAGTTGAAATTTTCAAGTTCAGTATTAAGATGTAATGCAGGAAGAGGAGTACAGTACAAGCCTTGGAATTGAGAGAAGTCTTTTAAAAGCCTGGATGAAGTCTAATGTTATTATCTGTACCACAGTCTTACACAACAGATTGTAAAATCTTTTAGTGTCACCTGTACTGCTGTTTTAAAATTAACTGGTTGTCCTGTGTAGTCATACAGTTGTGTTATGTGAATTGTAGGCTGAGTGAAAGAAAAGAAAGGTATTACAATATTTCCTGACAGCTCCTTCTGTGATTTCAAATGAATCAGAATAGCACCTTCAGTTTTCTTTTTCTCAATTCAGTTACTCTTTGGCAACAGTAATAAAGAATGATATAAATGTGATTGAAGGATGAAATGATAATTGTACAAAAACTTAGGGCAACTTTTTCTCCCTTTTCAGTCCACTGAGAGCCAACATTGTGTTGATATCATTTTGTGTTGCATGAATGTGGTAATCAGGTTAATTAACAGTAGTGGAGGCTTTATCAGCAATAAGAAATCAGAGAATATAGTCTTAAGACTTTTTGGATCCTCTTGTTTCCAGGGGTGAACAGAACACCTTTTGCAACTTGGATTCTGTTTCAACAAAGTTGGACCAGAAACACCTGTTCATTTTTGTACCCGCTGTGCTTTACTTCCCATTGGAACTCTGCTGCCAGCCAGGCTCCCTACCTGCTGGGTGCTTTCCATACTTTCCTCTTCTGTCTTCCTGATTTCTTTCTGTATCTCTGCCTTTCTCTTCCTGACTTAACACCACTAATATTCATTGAGATCCCTGAACCCGATCTGTGTTGATTGTGCAGCCAACAGGCAATGGCAGAGCCAGGGCTGTTACCAAGCCCTGGTGTCAGCATTGCTGGGCAATGTTGTAGCAGCCAAGAACTGGCTGCTTACAGTGGAATATTTTTCTCTTCAGTTTTTCAGAACTGAAAAATATTTCTGTGCAACCTGAAGGAGACTGGCTTTGTGTTTTTCTCAGGTTTTGCTACTTTTTTTTTTTTTTAATAAAGTTGAATCAGTGGAGCTTTAATAGTGATCGAAGCAATGCAATGTAGTTAGATTGCAATTGCAGGATGTGGTTTAACTTCTGGAAAATAACCTTTCAACTGACAAACAGCCCTTGAAATAATGCTGTTTGACTTCATCAAATAAAAGGATAAATCTTGGGCAAACACATCATGGCAAAGCTCTTTCAGATTTCTGAGACAGGCAAAAGACTGTTTTATACTTAGATGGTGGTTTTGTGTTGTAGGAATGACAAATGACAACCAGTGATTAGGAAACGCTTTTGTAGAGTTATTAGAGAGGCATTTAATAAGCAAGAAAAGTAGTTTAGAAAATGGCAGTGTACACTGAGGGTATGGTTTTAGAAGGAATGGCAGCATTTTCTGTGACCAATAACGTGCCTAGTGTCCAGAAATCATTTGGGATGCAAAGTATAAGCATATCTCAAAAAAAGTGTATGGCCTATTTCAAAATATAGAATTATAAACGAAGAATTACATCTTGATATCAAACTAGCTCATGCATTTTTTTGACTGGAATGAGCATTGGGCTGCGTCGCGGTAGCAGTTTGGTCCAGCTGAGTAAAACTGGCTTCCAAGTCATAGCCATTTCCTGAGCTGGCTGCTCAATAATGCTTCCACCAAGCTGTGCTCCCTGTTAGTGCTGGCCCTTCTCCTGCAAACTGTGCTTCCTGGACTTCATTAGATGAGAAAAAGGATGAGCTGCTCCTGTCTTTCTCTTTTCAGACTCGTGTCTGGAGGGTCCCAATTTCAGTGCTCAGTAGCACAGCTCACTGACCTGGCTTCTAACCCAAGAGCACGCCTTCAGGGTGAGGGTCTGCTTTGCCTTCTCAGCTTGAGAAGAGAGCAAATACCTAGAAAAATTGTTCCTGTGTTAATATCAAAGGCAGTGTGACTGTGGTTTGGGGTAAAGTGGGGTATTCCCAGTGCCTTTGTCATTTTGGTTATCTCCATAACTTTGATTTAAAATCTTCCTTTCCCACTTGGAGTTGCATTAGTATGTGGAAAAAGATATCAGCTTCTCTAATGGTGAAATGAGTCCTGGCAAATGCAGTCCTCTGTGTACCAAGCAGCCAGGAATGGTTCAAACGTTCCAATACCAGACAACATCAAGCTTGTCTGGAAGACCCAGCTCTAATAGGAGCTAAGCTGGATCAGCCGAGTTCTTGGCTTCTCTAAAATGATGTGCAAAGGGTACTAATTAGTAACATTTCAGCAGGCCTACCTTTGAGACTGTTCAGTAAACCACCAGTGATGACACTCGGTAGTAACATTTGTACCAGTCTTGTCAGTAAGGATTAAGGTTCAGAGACAGAGGCTGTAAGCAGGTGATATTAAATGGATCAACTGTGTTCTGTGTCTTCCACTCCACACAGCTGAGAGATGGGGAGAGAAAACTGTACGCTTGCTGTGGCCGCTTTTTTTTTTTCTGATTAAGATCAGGTCTTTGCAGTGTCTGCTGAAAGAGTTCACCTTGCCATGGAATGAAATTGTTTGGGTTACCAGTATTTAAATGAAGGCAGGCAGTGAAAGGCAAGTTGAGCTAGAAATTCTCTGGTGGGAACCTGGGTATGCCATTTTCCCTGCTGCTCTGAGTGACCCCACATGCTTCTGGAGCCGCGGGACTCCTCCTACCCACTAATCCACCATCACTGCTATCTGTATGTATTTTTGCCTTTTGAATTATAACAGAATCTTAAATTAAAAGGATATTAGCACACACGCATAAGTAATTAGTAACAGCAGACAATTATTTATCTTTTTTTTTAGGAAAGGGCATATGTAAGGACCACTCCCCTTTTAAAGGAGAATGCAGTGAATAGCTTATTGCAACCAGTGAGAACAGGATTACATCTTTTTACACATTGCTTTTGAGTTTAGCAAAATATTGTTGGAGAGTGGGAGGGGATCAGCCTCATTAGCTACAGTATTTGAAACCTTTAACTGTTCCCAGGTGGTTGTAATCAATCCACAGAGAAGCTGTTGTTTTGCAGTATTCAGATAAAGTTCCATCGCTCTGGTGTCAGAAAGGTCAGATGCTAGAATTTGGAAAAAAATATTCACCTCAGACACCAAATGCAGATTATCTGAAAACAGCCATATGCCAGTTTGTTAGGGGTATGTGCACATGCTTGATGTAGTATGTTGGTTTCAAAGCCAAATGTCTCTCTGAATGAGGGGTAGAAGCAGAGTGTCGATGCAGTGAGTGTAATCCGTTCTAATATTAGAACATGGGGCTGGATCCTCTGAGCTGGCCTACTCTGAACAGCCCAGTGGTTGCAACTGCAGCTGAGGGTGCTTAGGACCTCTGCTCCATGCACACAGCATTCACTGATTCTAATTATTTTCTTTTTTTTTTGAAGAAGTAAGAGTAAAGGACAAATAATCACCTCACAAAATATAGTTGCAACAGAAGACATGGTCTAGTAGAAGTGGAAAAGTACTGTGTTGTGGTTTTATTTATCTCAGTTAATGCACTTCTAGCTTGATGGACAACTCTGTCCATAGTCATCCTATATAGAAACTGATTTTGTAAGTGGCAAAGGTAACACCATAGAAAAGAAACAAAAAACCCTAAATCCCCAGCTCTAACTTATGACCTTTTCTGGATTTGAATGCAAAGTCAAGGCCTTCTCATAGTGATATTGTATGCACAAGTAGCAGTGGCTAAGAGTTGGGGGACAGGTGGGCAGATAGGTGAGAAGTGTTACTTAGAATCATAGAATCATTTAGGTGGGAAAAGACCTTTAAGATCATGAAGTCCAACCATTAACCTAACACTGCCAAGGCCACCACTAAACTGTGTCACTAAGTACCACATCTGCATGTCTTTTAAACACCTCCAGAGATGGTGACTCCACCACTTTCCTGGGCAGCCTTTTCCAATGCCAGACAACCCTTGCAGTGAAATTTTTTTTCCTAAAATCTAGTCTAAACTTCCCCTGGTGGAAGTCAAGTCAATTTATCTTTTTTTCGTATCACATGTTACTTGGGAGAGGAGACCAACACCCTCCATGCTAGAGCCTCCTTTCAGGTAGTCACAGATGGTGATGAGGTCTCCCCTCAGCCTCCTCCTCCCGAGGCTAAAGAGCCCCAGTTCCCTCAGCCGCTCCTCATCAGGCTTGTGCTCCAGGCCCCTCATCAGCTTCATTGACCTTCTCTGAACTCTCTCCAGCACCTCAATGTCTTTCTTGTAGCAACTGGCCCAAAACTGAAGACAGTATTCAAGGTGGGGCCTCCCTGGTGCTGAGTACAGGGGGATGATCACTTCCTTGCTCCTGCTGGCGATGATATTTCCAATAATTCTCAGGCTTTAGCTTGCTTTGTTTTTAGGGAGTTTTTTCAGAAGCATAATGGCAGGTGGGTATCCAAATCCCACCCCACTCCCCTAGGAAAACCGTGCTC
This sequence comes from Patagioenas fasciata, assembly GCF_037038585.1. Classification (NCBI taxonomy): domain Eukaryota; kingdom Metazoa; phylum Chordata; class Aves; order Columbiformes; family Columbidae; genus Patagioenas; species Patagioenas fasciata. The sequence continues at coordinate 13,371,541 of NC_092527.1, read as the reverse complement.
CAGAACCCTGTCTTGAATTTGAAATGGTAAAATCGCTAAGACTGATAGGAAAGTGAACTGTTCAGAGCCGATTGCTGCCACCTTTAGGCCGGCTGGAGATCATCTACCCATGGTGTTACCTGTGTCCTCCAAACTACCAGTGGCAAATGCAATTCCAAATTCCACTGACCTCTAGAGGTTTGGAGTATTGCTCTAGTCCAAAACTCACCTTCATTGCAGGTCCGTGTATTGAACTTGAACTAAGCTTAAAAAACAATATTCTACCTCTGTCACAATAAGTATTTGCAGCATGCAATTGTAAAGAACATGAGTGCTCATTTGTTTCAGTTCAGTTGATATAAATGTCTAATAAATACATCTGTGCTGATGTTTAATTCAGTAGTGTATTTTCTTAATATTAACATGTTAAAGTGCAGGAAAAATCAGAGAGAATCTTTTTATTTGCAATCCCTTTCTACTTATCACTTCCCACCTATCAAATCTGTCTATATGAATGCTTTTGGTATTTTGGTCTGCTTGAAAAGCATTAGAGGAGGATAAAGATAGTTCTGTAGTTCATTACAAGAGAAGAGTTCTGAACATAATTGAAAAATAAAGATACGTTGCCAAAAATGTGTGTCACTGTCTCTCTGACTGTGGTACTTACAGGAAACACATCACCATAGTAACTAAGTCTCCACTAAATAATTACCAAGAGATTTTTTTTTTCCCCTCTAACTTGTATGATATGTTTCACCTTGCCTATAATTTTAAAGATAAGAATTGAATGTATATACATTTTTGTACGCTGCATATGGAAGGTAAGCCAAAGAATTTACCATATATGATCCTAATTCTTGCAGAAGTAACTCTGGATTCTAGGTGTTCATGGCTGTTGTTTTTTCACAAATGAAAGAACAGCACAGAACAGTTTTAATAAAGGTAGCTTTGGTGTTACAGTAAGATGTAGCTAATGTAGAAAGTCAGACACTGGGAGAAGCAAGCATTTTCCACAAAGCTAAAGCAATTTCTTGAAAAATATTAGACTTGTATTTAGTAAGCAGCTACTCCAAGGAGCGGAGCAGGTTTCCCTGGCTTGGCTGTACCTCCTACTCCATCAGCAGCACTTGGGCAATGCCTTACTCAGCAGATCAGTAGCGTTGCATTTTTATTCACTGTATTGTGCAAAACAAAAATATGAACTTGGTTTGGAAGATTTACTGTCTTGCAGGCTATAATCTGTGTGAACAATGAGCAGAGAAGCCAGCTGAGAACAGTGTGTTTCAGCACCTTCATTTGCTTTTTGAGTTGCTGATGACTGCTTCTCTGAACTCTTTTTCCTCGTGAAAAGTCACCTCCTTCTTTACTTTAGGAGCATTCTGGAGAATGCTGGAGTGTTTTTGAAGTCTGTGGCTTCTTGTGGGGGAAGTGGTCTGCTTCTCCATTGTTCCCTAGAAATGCTATTTTGTGGGCATATTCTGTTTGTAACCTCATTGTTTTGGGAGGAATCTGCTAGCCTTTCATTCTACTCTTAATATTGAAAGAAACAACTTAGTAATAGATTCTTAGTTCTTAAAATGTGCTCAACTTGATCAGTCCAAAGATATCTAATGAAGCAGCTGTACCTCAAACACTGTCTTGCAAAGTGAATCGTGTTTGGCTCAAATAATGACATGATGAACCCTTTGTGATTCTGGCTGAGCTCAGTTTCATCAGATCGGTTTATTTGCTCTAGCAGCTGATGCAGCTGGTGATTCAGAGACCTGGCTACCATATGATCTCTGACTTCTAGGGTTTTTGTTGTCAGAGAGTTGTTACTTATAATAAAGAGGCTATGAACCATTTAGGAGCAGAGTTCTGAAGCCAGTACATTAATTAATCTGTGTGCCTGTGCTCACAATATTTAGTTGAGGTGAGGCACAGATAAACCGAGGTTTTTAGAGCTGATTGTTCACCTTCAGTTATTTGCATGAAAACTCTATCTCTCCTGGTGAGGAATAGCATCCAAATAATTGATCAAGGAAAACATTCACTGTAAGTGCTAAGTTCTTAACGTTTTCTTGTGAAATTCTGGCACAACTTGTAACAAGCTGTGGTATTAGAGACTGTTGTTAGTAGAAGTTGTTTGGTTGTTTTTTTGTTTGTTCATTTGTTTGTTTTAAACAATACGGCATGAGTTGGAGCTAGTCCATAACACACTAAATATTCATCTATTTAAGGTATGGGCATGAGGTCTCTGAAGACAGTAGCTGCACTATATGGTCTCAAACAGAACGTGGGTTATCCTAGAAACAATAACAGTAGCAAGACCATTAGCACAGAGAACCTCACTGTAGTATTTTGAAAACACCACAAGTAACAGCAGTAACTTTAGAGCTGTGTTGTATATGATTTGCACTACTATAAAAGCCATTTGTTGCAGTAAAACTTCTGTTTAACGTTGAATTTTTCTAAATATACTCTTAATCATATTTGTGTAATTGCTCAAATATATGTATGAAATGGGTTAGGAGATGAAAAAAGACAGCTCAGAGTGGTTTTTCTGTATCTCTGAGTATCACATAAGAGCCACGTACAGACATGCCATTTAAAAATTGAACTGAATCAGAGAGATGGACCTAATTAAACAAACTCAAATTGTTTTCCAAGGAATCAAACTTGCAATTTTCAGCACTACCACTCCTTTGAAGTCTATAAACTTAAATATGTTCCTGAACTGGATGTGGAGCAACTCTGCAAATAAGAAGGTAAATCCACTGAATGCATTATGAAATTTGTCTAACTTTGGTTCAGCAAAGCATGAAATGTACATACGTAGATGTCTTTAGCTAAACCCATATAACTATGGCTGTGATAAGTACTATCTCAATCATTTATCTAACAACAATTTTCTAAAAGGCAGCATGTTCAAATTCCAGATATCTTTATTGGAGCAACAAGTGGAAACAGCTTTTCCACTTCTGCAGATGAATCATTTTGGGAAATGCCCTTGAAAAAATCTCGTTTTATACTAGCTAGGGACATGCATATTAAGTCTCATCTGCAGTTTTAAGTTCTCCTGGAGATGAAGATTTATGACCAAGGTTAGACGAAACTATGACAATATTGTCTTGGCTAGTATAACAGCAAAGTATCTAAGTGAGTTTTAAGCTACAGAAAGTACGATTTTTTGTTCACAGCATCTATCCCATTTAATCTCCATCAGAGAAGTCATGGATATAACATCTCAATCATTATTGTTCTTAACAGGCAATTACTCTTCTACTGGCTCATGTCCCCTGACATACGGTTTGTTGGTTTTTAAGCCACTTCTAGACTGTTAAATAGCCATATGTCCCATTTGAAGTAAGTGTGTGGACTTTCAATTTTACCTTGTATTTATTCATTGGACTTTTTTGTCAGTGTCTCCCATTGCGTATTTTGGCTTGTCCGTCCTAGTTTTTTCCTTTTAACGTCTTTTAATATCGGTGACTCCCTAACAATGTGAATTTAATATTTTTAACTTATTAGTGACCTGGATTGGTTTGGGGGATATGTTTGTTACTATAAATAATTTACTATTGCATACTGGAAATACTGAGCCATATTTCAAAGAATCTTACCCAACAGCAGTTTTGCGTGTTAGTGGTCACTAAATAGCAGTAAGTAGTTTGACAAAATAATTTTCCAGTTTCATCCTAAATAGTTTGATTTAGTATGTTTAGTTGGTAATTTAATTTTGTGTGATGATAACATTTGAACACTTGAGAACTTGCATAAAATTATCAATCCTGTCTGACGTAACTGAACTGAGAAAGGTTTTAATCTACATATGCCTCACATTTTCAGATTTCAACACAATCATTTCCATTTATGTTCCACTAAAAGACAAAAGTAGTGCAGAGTCTAAATTTCCTTCAACTCTCTGACCTCTGTGAAATGTAAAACATGAGGTACATAAGATTAACTAGGTCTCGTTTGTTTTGAAAATGGAAATATAACATGTATGCTAAATGACAGTCTGTGCTGGGGAAGCCCACTGATGAGGAAAACTTAATCTGTCTGGGTTTTGGCAATACGTTTCGTAACAATCTGTGTGAGCGAACAGCTATTGAGAAATGCATGTTGTAGTAAAATATGTAGTGTTTATATTGTATAACATCTAACAAGGAAAGCCTATGAATTTAGTGGACTTGGTGGTCTCACCTTCCAACTTCAGCCATTCTGTCACTCTCTGGAATTAACTGGACTTTGCTCTAAGAGCTAACTTGACAGGATTGGATTTTTCCCATAATCTCATAGTTTTACAGTTGAAAGAGGTAAACTGAGCTGTGTTCTCTTTAGGGTGGCCATGAAATGTTGTAGAGTACAATTTGTCCTTTGATTAACAACATGAATTGAATAGAGGTGACTGTTTGATTCTGTGCTACATTAGAGAAGTCCTTGCTCCTTGAGCGGAGGCGCCAGGGGACTCTGAAATGAATGGGACAACTTCCTTAATGCTGATTTTCATTATGCTTAGAAAATAAAATTGCTCATAGAACCCAAAACTCATGTACTTGTCAGCTGAATTCAGTAATCTGTCTGCATGACAATGTTTCTAGACAACAGTTTCTGTGGTGATTAAATGTCTGCACAATGTGAAGATTTCTAGTAGATTTTTGAAGAGAAGATTGCAGCCATATATCTAGAAAAACTTGTAGAAATGTGTTTTCCTTAATTATGAGGATCTATAAATCTTAAAAATTGAGATGGTTTTGCTATTAAACATTGAGTGTCATAAGGGGATGTTTAATTGATATTTTCAACCCTTTACTGTAACGGGCTTTATTATCGTAAGGAATTGATCAACATTTTAAAAAATGGGACCCTTGTTTGTGAGCTTATAGTGAATTTTACGATTTCCCCATGTTCACATTGGAATAACAGGATTAATTATGCCTTAAATTAATGGCCTGACTGAAATATATGTCTCTTTATCAGGGTGATCTATGTGCTTATTCTCTATCATCCATTCACTGCAAAACCCCTAAAACATATCGTGGTTTGAATTATGGGAGAGAAAAATGTCATGGCAGAATACAACACACTACATTGGTTGCCAGTTGAAACTGATTCTAAATCCAAGTCCCTGACTGCCTTTACGTGCTTATTAAAACCGTAAATTTCTGTCACTTATCTGAATGTCTTGTTCTGAGTGTTCAGTTATTCCTTCTTCCCCTTCACCTTTTTTTTTTATAAATCCTATGTATACACCAGCAGCTTTCCTATGTCTGTATTGCTGTTATTTTCAAGAGCTACAGAAAAATAATCGTGTTTTCTCTTGTTGAAATAGATAACAAGAAAAAGATTCAGAAACTAGTGTCATGGTTATTTCCAAGGGCATAACAGTGCTAATGTAACAGAGAACAAATAATAAAATGCACCACAGAGGGATTTGAAGTCTATAAAACAAATAACTTGTATGAATATGATAATAGACCGATTGGGTACAGAAGTGATTTGCATTGGTACAGCTATAGGTCTTTTTTGAAAAATGTAGCTGAATATCAATTTTGATACTTTCACGATATGAAAACATCACTGTTAACGTTTTTCTGTTCAGAAATACATTTGCAGGAATTACAAGTAAGCTGTGCTCATACAGATAGGTTAGAAATAAAGGCAATGTAAAAGAGGCCATATAGCTACATATAAATATCTGAGAGGTGGAAAGCAAATGACTAGTTTTCAATTTCAGTATTTGAAATTTTAAGCAGAAGAGTTCAAACTTGGCATAATGATATGCCACATGATATGCCTTTCATTAAAGTCTTGTACTAAGCCTTGTACAACTTTTACCTTAATAAAAGGTGGCTGGTTGTAAAGCATGAGCACTTTGAATTATTAGCTTTTCCTGTGCTGTTGCGTGAACCACATGAATGAGCAGCAGGGTACTGGAAGGTCAAAGTCTCAGGATGGCTTCACACCTACTGGGGTGGAAGATGCTTGGCTCATTCCTTGATCATGCTCTCCCTTTCCAGTATGTGTGTAGGCTGATGTCCCACACATCCCTCTGGTAGAGCAGGATGTCCTTACCGGTGCAGCAAGAACTATAGAGTATTGGGACCCTGATCTCCTGCAGGTTGGAAGCCAGCAACATTATTTACCCCAGCTGATGATGAAACATGAGGCCATGAAACTATAGAACCACTGTAATGGTATGTGTGTGTATTTGTTATGTTTATGTATGTATTTTAAGACATGAATGTAATTCCTTTTACCACTGCGAGATTGTTACTGATTTATGCTTGCGTGAATGAAAGCAGATTGTCTCCTTTCTGCTTAAGCGCTTACAGTGTTATATTGATAGAGCTGAGCACCACTTCTGCATGTGCAGTCACTTAGTAAAGGCATGTGATAGGTGTGTATATATTATATTAAATTTATGAAATAGGATTTCAACCTGATTAAAGCAGGCACAAAATAATTAAACTTGTTTTTCAAAGGTGAATTCAATCCATAACAGAACAAATCAAACAAAAAGAATGGAGAAATATTAATAAGAATAGTCTTCCAAAGGAAAAAATACAAAAGCTATGAAGCAAGTCTGAATCACGCCTGCTATAACACAAATTCTTAAAACAAAGAAAATCATTATTTATTTTGCAGCTTGAAAACAAACCTGTATCTTAAAGATATGGGTTCAAATTTTGGTTGCATTACTCATTTCTGCAGAGTCTTAAGATAGTTACTTAATCTATATTTTACAGCTTTTAATCAGTAAAATATGTTGGCAATATACCTTTTTCTTACTCTGTGTGTCATGTCTAAAATGTATTGTGCTTGTCTAACATTACTCCCACCATTGGTTTGACCTTGTTTGGTTTTTAGGTTGAGCTGCTTTGCAGTGTACTAATTCAAACGTATTTCAGGCAAACTGAATTCTTACTTCCCATGAATTAGCCCATTATGAAACTCAATTACTTCAACAAAAATATATTCCTATAATATGGAACAATTCAGCAATAGAGTTAACACAGCATTCACACCTCAAAGAATTTAAATGCTGACTTAAGGAGTTTAAATGCTGAATTTGAATGCAATCTTCTAGCATCGTGTATTTTGAAATTCATAGATGAAAGAATGGTTTAATAGAATCGTGGCTGCTCTTGTCTCATATCTAACCAAATGTCAATACAGATCATAGTATCTATTCAACATCCTATAACTGTACAAAACCAAAAAGGACAAGCACAGCCAGAAAAAAACCACCTGTGACTAGATCAACTGTATAGTACACAATCATGAGTAAAATCAGACATGAAGGTAACTGAGAAGGTCAAGTACTACACCATTTCAGGAATATGATATCAATGGAAATTAGCTGGAAGGTGTCTTTATTAATGTTGTGTATATGTCTGACTTGACTTGTGGTATTTTCTGTGTGGATTCAGGGAGCTTCTGGCAAGAAAAGGCATAAAAGGAATCTAAAAACATACTAGTAAGTACTTTATTGACTTTCTGTTGTGATGTTTCTTTATTGACACAAGTGTCCTTTTACAATACTTTTGCCTCTGATGTTAAAACTGTATTTGATATCTAAGGTTTTACAGGTCCTCAAGGAAAAAAAAATAGTATGGTAAATTTAAGTCTCTGAATTTAGATGTCAGTGGTTTACAGAATTGATAGTGGCCCGAATCCCATACTTGTGGGGATTACACACTTGGGGTTAGTCTGCTTAACCTGAGCTAAGCATGGGAGAAATCTGTTGGGCATATCATTGTGTTGTTTTCTTTGAATGACTTATTTGATACAGAATCTGCCTGCTGGCCACAACTGCTGATATAGAGTGGCCTATAAATCTAAAATCTCGTTACCTTGTTAAGGGTTGTAGCTGAATACAGAGTAGCGATCAAATCCATGAACAGGCGAATACAGGTTGCTAGTGAAGAAAGAAAACTTTCCATCTGTAGCTGTGCAAGTCTAACTGAGTGGCTAAAGAGATGCAGCTGATGAATATGAAGAAAAAGTAAACTTGTTTCTCCCAGGACAGTTTTGCAGTGGGCTGTAGAGTAGGAATGATCAGCAGAGAAAGCAGTTCCTCTTTTTAAGAAGACTGGTTGAGGAACTGAACCTTTTTAGAGCATCATTGGCAGCTCAGCGACTCAGAGGCCTGAAGGAAATTTGATTTAGCTTCATTAAAAGTTCATGGTGGCAAGGGAAAAGATTGGAACAGCTTATTTTCCAAGCTGTCATACAGAGAATCCCTGAAGATTTCCTTCTTGAATGTAATCATCTGATCAGGCTGGTGCAAGCATGGCGAGTGCCATAAATGTACTCCTTGTTTTTGTGAGAATTCTGTGCATTGAGATCCTTTTTCAGTGAATTAGTTATTTAACTCCAGCTCCATCATGGTCTGATAGAGCAAATGAAATGAGATAGTGTCTATCACAGATTTATTAGTTGTGCCTTACTAGCAACAGTAGGTAAATTCAGGAACGTTTCCAAAATTTACTCAGAAGGCCTCTGAAAAAATGTTAGGTCCTACATACTGAGCTTGTCTCTAGGTGGGAACAATAAAAGGTGCTGGGAAGCAGACTAAAATAAGGTACCCCATGGAAAACAGCATTAAGGGCAGGGAAGCTATAACGACTGTCAGGAAGCCACAGGTGCCAGCCTGGCTTGTGGGGTGCTCCCTGTCAGGCTCAGCATTTTCCTTTCTAATTTACAGTGGCTAGCCTGGTAAGCACTACATTGGACAGTGGTGGGGTTGGTTGTATATATATATATATGTATTTTTTTTTTTTTTTTGTCCAAAATGAAAAGTGAAGTAGTAGCAGTGTACTGGTCATAGCAAACCCTAGCTGCTAGTTAGCAATAGCTAAAGCTGTGGCTAGTGGTATCGTTTTATTGAGAGAGGCTGTGTTGGTCAATATGTAACAATTAATTCCCTCTACGCATTTTGAAAAGAATCCTAAGGTCCTTATTCTCTCTTTAAAAGTCACTGGAGATAAGCAAAGTAGACCTTGTTTTAAGCGCTTGCCCAAAAGCCAGTACTTCTATCAGCATGGCAGAAGCTGTGCAACTTCCCCATGCTGTGTAGTGCACCAGCAGGAGTACTTTAAGTGCAGGTTTTTGTGAGGATTTCCACGTGTGATTCCCTTCTAGTTCAGCCAGACTGCTGACACCTCTGAGCTGATGTTGTTGATGAAGTGCTTAATACATTCTCTATCTGCACTGCCAGTGCTGCTGGATTCCTAATCTTGAAGAAGTGTGGGTAAAAGGAAACTGGCTTGAAAGATGCTCGTTCTTTGACAAACTTCTTTGTAGTGTACTTACAGTTTTTTGCAATAACGATACTTGCAGGCTTCGCTAACACACAGTTCATTCTGCCAATTCAGCTCTTGGGGGATGGTATTGAAAGGATGTTCAGTCTGCATTAGTAACAGCAAAACTGCCAGAATCTTTATATAAGAGATATGACAGTGTACCATGGCATTTTTAACCCTGTTGTTTTTGCACAAAGTTTAAGGCAGAGATGTTACATATGTTCAGAATGAAAAGGGCTGAATACTTGCTGAATGACCACATTGTGCTTTAGGAAAATCCCACATCTGATGGAGAGGGGTGGGTGTGTGGGGGTGTGTGTGTGTGCATGTGTTTGTTCAGTATTTCCTTAGGGGTTTTAAGAAGGTTGTGGTTTTGAGGAAGGTGTTTGAGGCATCTATGTTGGGAAAATCGCATTGCTTTGAATAGAGGAATTTTGTCTTCTATTAAAGATATTGTACTTGGACCTTTGCATGGGCCTGGTAAGGGCTGGGTTACTTCTGAAAGTAAAGATTGAAAAAAATTGGGCAGAGTGCTTTTGAACGACACGTCGTTAAGAAACTTCCATGGTTTGACACTGTTATTAATGTCTACTATCTTCTTAGGCCCTTCAAGGTGAAAAAAAAAACCCTCACTATTAACTCCTGCTAACGTGTCATTAAATCTCCTTGAAAACTGATTAAACAGGCAGTGTTTGAAGAAAATGGCTTGTAATTCAGTTATAACTGATTACCAATTTTTTAGTGGTTGTGTGTATAAGCATGTTACTCTGAGTAGATAATTTGTAGCTCAGAGACCCTGAAGCCTTGGGTCAGTGTTAATGTTGAAAATAATTTTTCTTCAGACAGCAGTAGGTGTTAGACCCTGCTTTTAGGTGTAAATACTAGAAGGAAGATGTATCACTGGAAGATGATTTTGTGCTCAAATATGGGAGGCTTATGTTATAAAAATATGTCTGAAGCTCTGGTCTATTTAGGAGCTGTGGTTTTCATCTAGATCAATGTATTTTGAGAAATAGTGCCCATGTGCTTTTTTCATTTTACAAGAAAAAAATCTTTTCATGAAAATCCTCTTAGTAACAAATATATAGAAAATAACAACTGTTCACATTTACTGCTAAACTCTCTACAAAGGAGAACTTGCAATCCAGCAGCAGGGACAACAGAGCTCCTTTACTTGAATGAGAAAAAGAAGCTTCCAACCTACTAATGCTCTTTGCCCCACTCAGTGGGTACTTGTTATCTCAGTGGTGACTGAAATCTGTGGTAAAGAGAGCCTACTTTACTGTGAGCCATATTGTTTGTGAACTCCACTGTGTGCTTTGCTTACTTTCATGCAGCAAAACTCCAAGAAAAAATGGTGCCCCACTACGGCATGCTTGGCAGCTTGTAGTGGGTTGAGAGAGTTGCTTATAACGTGGTCTAAACAGGAGACCGTTTTGTGAAGTGAGTAATCGCCGTAATAGTCAAAATGATTTAGGGAACCGTCTTGTTGCTGGTAACTACAGTCATAGGTGATATGTTGCAGAAATTTGCTAGCTCAATTTGAAAGAGGAATTAGAAAACTAATTTGCAGATTTCCATGCCCCCCCCTTTTTTTTCTTTTTTAAGCTGCAATCAAATACATTCTGCTTTAGAGAAATGAAATGTACAGGGGAGTGGGTGGGAGTGGTGTAGGGTTGTTTAAGTCAAGTCAGTTTTGAGTCTTACTGCAGAAGCCAGATTATGAACTCAGTGTAATTGTTACTTGCAGAGAAGAATATTTTCCACATGTGCAACTGCTCCTTAATGTAATATGAAGAAAATAGTTTCATTTTACTTGTTGATTTAATGTTGTTAGACTTGTTGCTTTGTCATTGCTCATACATTTTTAGCAGTCAGAGACTTCAGGTTTTAGCCCAGGGAGAAAGCAAATGGATTTGGGAGAATATGTACCAACACAGTTTGCTCTGGTGACTCTTAACGAAAATTTTGTACTCTGCTACCCTTCTGCTTTTGTAAAAGGCAGAGCCCAACTTCCTTCTCCATTTAGCCTTACAGTGTCTTTTCAAAAGAATTACCAAAACAAGGAAAAGTTGAGCTTTTACTATCACTGTATTCTAGTCCGTGTCAAAGACAGACAAGTTCTTGGTACTTGATTCTCCACTCTGGATAGTCCCTCCAAAGAAGTAGAACATAGGAAGAGAGAACATAAGGAGCTAGGTCTGAATGTGCATGAAAAATAACAGGATAGCATCTAAAATGAGGGTAGTCTTTAATTTTCAGATGAAGTGATATGAGCTTTCTGGAGCAAGAGGAGCTGTACTGCAGTGTTCTCAACCCCCTTCTGCAGTTCTGAAAGCGTAGCAATGTAACAAGATAATTTTTAAGGCAATTTCAGTTGTGCAGACAAGAAGGTAATAAAACCTATATAAGGCTTCTTGCAGAAGTGGGGAACAAGGTAGAGGTGAATTTTGGTGACTTTTCCACTGCTGCTCTCTCAGTAGTAGTGCTTACTTATGCTATGCACCTCTCTTTGCTGGGAATGGCAACCAATTGCTTCTGCATCTGGTGTCTCTGGCAGATCTGGCCAGCTGGCAGGGAAATACCTCTTCATGGTTTGAATGACCCTGTCCCCTTGGAGACTGAATGAGGATGCTGCATCCGCTGACCGAGGGAACAAGGGGCATTCTGTGACTCCTCTCAAGCTTGCATTGCTCCTGGCTGGAGCAGTGGGCAGGCTAACCACGCTACTGCATGCCGCTGCTTTGCCAAGAGTGGTCTTGTCAAATCCTTTCTTTGAAGCCTGATGAGCTTGGGGTGTTGCAGAATGGGGGAATATAGGTAGTAAAAGGTCATGTCCCTGGGCCTTGACTGTGCTTATATCAGAGGATACTTTTAAAGTTGTGATAATCTGTCAGGCACCATGATGAGATGCAGAGTAAACCAGAGTCTCTTTGATTTCTCTACTGGTGAGGTTATCTGTATGCATGCCAGTCTTGTTTTTCTGTTCTTAGCCTTGGGCTTTATATAGCTATTGATTTTTTTTTTTTTTTTTTTTTTTTCTGGTTGTTACAACATTAATGCTTATTCAGGTAAAGATATTTGTTATTTTCCCAGCACAGCCTCACAATTCATTAAGAATGTGACAGGTTCCTGTGTGCTAGTAATGACTGCTTTAATTCCAGCAAACAGGATGCCTTACAAACAGCAGGTTAGATATTCACAGCTAGTTCTGTGGTCCATTACAGCAATTCTTTTTCTTCTTCACTACAGCTAGCATTAGCATTCAAAAGCTGAAAGCACACTGGTGGCAATCTACCTAAATATTTATGGACTATTGCTAGGGTCAGAGTAACGAAGGCAGCAAATCAAATTAAAGATTTACACCATGAAACAAACCAACTTATTAATCACTCTTAGCCAAGTTGCTTATGCCATTTAAAGAAGAGATTTTTTTCTAAGAAGATTTTTTTTTAATTAATTTCAGCATGAAATTTAGATCTGTAGTTTCACTTCACTACCTGCATTATTTCTTCCAACATAAGTGGGTTGAGAAGATGTTGCACAACAGACAGAGTTGGCTGTTGCATGACTTGATTTTATAAGAATACTACTCCACATAATTTAGCTGTCTATATCAAACTCTTTACCAAACTTTAGGATCATAAATACCCTTGTGTGTGGAAAGTAATGTGAGAGGAGAAACTGAGATGCAACCCCCTCAGAAAATTACGTGACAAGTCAGACTTAAGAACAGAAACCACGAGTTGGGCAGACTTTGCATTTAAACTTCAAACCTCAGGCTGGACAAGGAAGCGAGCTGTGCTGAGTACTAAGCAAACAGAGATTGGTTTACATTTTTCTGGAGGGGTATAAGAACCTGGATAGCTTGGCATCTGCATTATGTGAGAAATGACACTCTTCTGTTTTGTGGAAGCATGACAGAACATGAATATGAAATGGAAATTGCATTGCTTATTCAAATGAAAACCTCTGAGCACAGAAGCCCTGTTTTCATTATTTTGATTAGAAGCTAAGTATTTTGCAATAGCAAGCAGGTAGGAAAAAAGCCAGATTGGAAGGGAAGAAAGTATTTTTTTTTCCCTTCAAAATATGGCATTTTTTTGTTGCTTTGGGACACGTGTGTAAATTAATGAAACCAAAATGAAACATGGATTATTATTCTTTTTTTCGTTCTGAGATAAATTTAAGTGATTATCTAGCAAGGCTTCCGTAAGGTGACAACACAATGTGAATAAATATGTACATCATGTGGAGAAAATGATCTGAACCGTAAGTGACTTTAATAAGCAGCATGTCAGCTTTTTCTTTTGGATGTTATCTAGGGATTTCATAAAACAAAGCCCCAGGAACTGACTTAGCATTAATGAATTTTCTAACTTTCTCTCAAAGCAATGTTAAGTACTTAAACAGAATTAAAGTGGGGTATTTTATTTCAGTAGAATAATGAAAAATTTCATTTGTATAAAAAGTACATACACATGTATAGGATATCCTTTCATTTGGCTAGGAAAATTCTGAAATAGATCAGAACCTGTAAGAACAAGCATATAATCTTACAGTTAGTATTGAAATAACAGTTATTTGCCCTAAGTAGTGCACGTGTGTACCAATATCAGTATAGTTGTGATGTTTGGAACCAGCATTTGCTTTTTGCAAATGAAACCAGTCTCTGATTACCCACTGGAGCAGAGTAGTGTTGATAATCACTCAAAAGGGATTTTGGATCTGTTTGGAGAAGATACAAGGTTGTTTCTACTAGAGGAGTGTCTGAACATCAGCATTTGCAAATGTTTTTTTACTGGTAATTTGTGATTCTTTTGCTTTCCAGGGAAATAAGACCTCGATGAATGTGAAAGAAAAAAGAAACCTAATAAAGTTACAAATTTATGTTCATTCTTATTATATAAGTCCAAAGGATTCAGGGAGAGGATCTGAAATTTGTTCTATATACATGACATTGTTGCTGTTTTGTGTCCTGTCCCATCATACTCGTGTCCTCTTCTCTGGGGAGCAGAGCACAACAGTTTTAGCCTCAGCATTATCCAGAATCAGATGAGTGATAAAGGCTCTCGTTCAGAAAAGTATCTTTGCATATTTTCCAGTATTGCAAACTGCATAGTGATTTAAAATGTAGTGTTTTGCTTAGAATCACAGCAATTCACAGAGCCTGGCCATAGCAATCACAGTACATCAACTAGCCCACAAAACAAATGAATATTTTTAAAGATCCAATTCTTGTGATTCTTAGCCTAAAAAGAATCTTGACCTGAAGAATGGTTCCATTGCCGTTAAAGAAAGCTCCGACACGTAGGCGCTCCAGTCTCCTTATTCTGGCTCATTTATATTGGGCTGACGTTATGTATGCTGTATGGCCAGTGTGGAAATTCCAAGAACTTCACCAGCTTCAGAGCATCACCCCTTATTTAGCATTCATAGACACATCTGTCTAAACATAGAGTCTTTCTTCTGTATTTTACTTACACTGTATAATCTTTTCCCCAGCGAGAAGGAAGGCGCACACAGCCACAGATGCCTGTGGAAAGCATTCCTGTTGTTGCCCTGTGAAAAAAAATTCGGAATGTCCTCATCAGTTCAGATTTTTGGATTAAGATCTTTACCACTAAGGGTCATTAATAATAAATGCTCATTATTTTTTTATTAGAGGCTGAACTTGTGATATGTGATTTCCTCAACTTTTGAACCGTGTGCAATATCTAACTGAAAATGTTCCTGTTTCTCCCACCCAAGATGAAAGACACATAACATTTCACAGCTATTTATTTTGCTTAGAGGAAATAGACTTTTTTTCCCTATGAAACAGATACCTTCCTCCAGAGTTTGTTTTTCCCTCACTCTACATTTACCAGCTACAGTACTGTGTCTCTCTTGGCCAAGGAGATGCTGTCACTATCAGTGAAACATTTCAGAGCAAAGAACAAGTTACACAGCAGGTTTAACTAGGACCGAAGGATGGCTACAGGGAGTCGCACGCTGAATTAACTTGTGGCACTGACTGCCCTGAGAGCTGTGAAGACACATTGTCGAAAGATGACGTTTTATGTGTTCAGTTATTTCACGCAGGACCCTAAACACAGAATCTTGGTCTGAAAAATAATTTTGTGAAAAAGAAGTCTTGTTGATGACAGGGGAGTTAGGTATGTTGTAAATCTACAGCATAGAATACTGATTCTGAGTAACAGTCTCTCTAGACAGATGTATGTGGAGTGGATTTTCCTTGCTTCATTTTTTGATACAAAGAATAAATGCATGCTAGAATACAGTGCTTCAGATATTTTGAATTGTATTCATATCCTCTGTTTTCCTATCTGTTTTCCACGGTGCGGACTGTCGGATCAGCTGTACCTTTCACACTTCTATCAGTCATCTTGGACAAACTCTTCATATGGAAGATGTCTGAGGATTTTTCCTGCTGTTGTATGGGGTTCCTAGGTCTCAGATGTCACTTCTGAAGTCAAAGGGAACTCTTCAACAGTGGATTCCCAGTACTGTGCATGTAGTGTGTTATGTGCTTACACTCTGTTATTTGAATTAGCTGTTGTCAGAAGAGATACTTTTCTAAGATGTACATAGCAAACCTTGAGTACGTGGAAACTATCTATATCTATCTATCTATATTTTAAGCAGCCTTGGAAGAATTCTGGTTAGTTCCATGTACAATAAATTAAATATAATTTTGGTTCCATTCACGTCATCAGGTTTCATTTATTCTGAAAACATATCTGACTTCCCTGAGCTGGTAGATTTGAGGGGGAGAGAAAATGAAGACATATTGAGGTGCTACTTGGAAGTACACAATCTTTCTGTGCCAGCATGATTTTGGTTTCCATATTGTGCTTACATTTTTTTCAGCTTCCCTATAGAGAGGTATTCAGTCACCAGACAAAATGGTTTACGTCGAAGTGCAATTCTTACATGGTGTTCTCTACTAAGGGTAGTTTTAAATAGTAGATGGACAAAGTGTTGTCTGTGCTTGCACTACATCGGATAGCTCCCATAGTTTCCCAAGATTGGTGGGGACTTTCTCATGGGGAACTGCAGCATGCACAAGGCATCAGAGTACAGATTTCTTTTTTTTCCCTGGAGTTGGAGGCCATGAAATGTCTGTAAGACTGGCCTAGCTAATCAAGCTGTCTTGTATTTGCCAGCAAATGCAGCCTACTGATCAGGACGACAACAACAGAGACTCCTCTTTGCCAACAGGGACTCTGGCTGTAAGTGATGTCCCCAGTAACTCCTCAGGAGTTGCCCCTTGGAGTGGTGTTTGGGAAGCTCAGCCCCACAAGGGGCACAGTTGCCCTGGTCTCTGTACTCCATTACTGCCATGGTTGATTTCCATCCTGGCTTAGTGAAAGAGAAGCAGCTAGAGGCATCATCTCCTGGATATGTGACTTGCATTCTGTGTTTAATTAAAGCATGACAGTTTATGCCAGAGGATGTTAAAATGTGAAATGGAATTCTCTTTGCCAAATATTGGGATTTTATAGAGACTTGGAAACTCATTAGTAGAGAATTTTATTCATAATAAGTATGCAGCTTGTTTTGCCCGGCCCATTGAGTTTGGCCTCATTTTCTTTTGGATTTCTCCCTCACTGAGTTGTTATTTCAGCCTCACATAATGTTGATGGAAATATCCTGCTCAGTGACAAAACTATTTGAGGAACAGGATGCTAAGCAAAACATTTCTCTGCTAAGGAGATGCTCCAGGGGACTGTTAATGAGATGGAGAACCTCCTCCACACTAGGTCATAGGTTTCCATTTGATCACATCACTCAAATTTTAACCACCTAATAAGCTGTTAGGTGGCCTGTAAGAAAAGTGGTAGGTATTTTATACCGCTTGTTAGTGTTTTACAGGACACCTGTAGAAACCTTGCAACCATTACAATTGATAGCCTCGGAGGTGAAGTATTAAATAGGAACAATCATGTGGATAACTGTGCATAAATACTTTGTACATTGGGTCAGCAATTCATAACAAGACACAAATATCACCTCACTTTGTGAACTAGATCACAAACTTATCACTCTGAAATCAGCTATTAGCAAATGAATTAACTCAGAGTATCTGTCAGTTTTGATTAAGCAGGAAAAGTAGTATTATTTTTACAAATGATTAAAATGTCAGGCCACCTGAAACTTAAAAGACTTTCTATTTGTTTTGTTTTGTTTTCTTTTGTTTATACAAAGATTTCCCAGGTGTCTGATAGAATTTACCCTTCTCTTAATTATGAGGGAGGTCACCAGGATGGGGGTCACTTTGCTCTTTTTCTTGATAGTGCTGTAAGCAATGGCTAACCACAACTTGAGTGGTGCACTGCAGAGCTTGTTGGAGACAGGCATGGTTGATCAGTCAGCCTTGTCCATGAGCTATTAATGTGTAGATTCAGAGTTGTTA
Source organism: Patagioenas fasciata (assembly GCF_037038585.1). NCBI lineage: Eukaryota > Metazoa > Chordata > Aves > Columbiformes > Columbidae > Patagioenas > Patagioenas fasciata. The sequence continues at coordinate 13,353,853 of NC_092527.1, read as the reverse complement.
GTATTATTCAAAATCCTATTCTTTCATCAAAAATTGAGCTGTAAACCGTTGTAAGAAGTGACATTTTCATGTGCATGAATTGAACCTCTTTAAAAGTAATTTCTTGATGTTGTCAGATAACCTACACAAAGTCAGGGAAGACAACAGAATTCACTATTGAGGGTGAGGGAGCTGGCAAAGTGGTTAGCAGATTGGGAAACTAATAGTGCAGTTTGTGTGATGGACTTGTCTTGTGATTAGCAGCAGACATGCATATCATTAATTGGTTTGCAAAGGTTTGGGTTTTTTTGCAGATAACCCTGAGTTGTGTGTGTAATTACGTTAATACTGCTCTCTACTGCCTGCCTGCCTAATGATGCTGAAGGGTTTACCTTGGAAGCAGAGAATGGAAACAAGTCCCCACTCTGCAGACTGCTTGGATTAGGCTAATTTATGCTAAGGTACATGCAATCCTAGGCAAGATATGAAACAAAGGATGTTAGAGCAGCCTGGATCATATTAAACTCCTGTTAGGTTTCAGATAATTAACAGTGGATTCCACTGTGAGATTCACCCTTGTTGAACCGAGGAAGTTCAAGTTAACAAGCTTTGTCTTGCGATCTTGCTTTACTTTGTATGTGTCTACAGTTTATAATTTTCAGCCTTTTGAAGTTTAATGTTAAGTTTTGCCTATTTGATGAAGCTTGTTTTGCTGCAAAAGGAAAGAGGCCTCCTAAATATGCCCCTGAAGGTGACATTTTTTTTTGGAGTGCGGGGACAAGTTAGATTGGACCTGCTTAAGGAACAAAGGGTAAGGCCATAGAGGGAAAGGCTGCTGATGTTAACTTGTTCTTTTGTACTTTTTGCATAGCTATGAGTACAGAAAAATTGTACTGTAAATCATGCATTTTGAGTGAATGTTTTCAGTTGTGACTTACATGTCTTCTTGATGTTTTGGTAGTACATCCGTTCAGGTCTTGGTGTTGGCTGTGGTATTAATCTTCCCCTGGAATAAGACAGTCGTTTTGCACTTCATGAGGATTTGTAACTCTGGGCTTTGGTAACTTTCCCCTATATATGTAGCTTCTATTGGGAGACTGTGATTTCAGGTCTTGGGAAATAATGGCTCAAAGGGCCAGGTTTGTCTTTGTTATCACTCCTTGTAGGGAAGGCTCATTCCTTCCTCATCCTTTTAATTCATAGGCAGTCTCCTATGAAGTCTCAGGAGTGGACAGGCAAAATCCTCGTTCTGCTCCTTCTGGCAATGCTACTGCGTGGCAATTTTCATTGCCAGCCGATGTAACTGTGGGAATTTTCTAAACTGAAGCAGGGGCTGCAAAAGCATGTAGTAAAAACTAATTTCTAATGACTTAGTTCATCCAAAAGAGGCTCCATAGTGTTTAATAGATGCCTGAACAGAAAGTGGTGATGTCCCATCACAGAGAAGTTGAGTTTAATTTAGAGATCTTTTTTTTTTTTTTTAACCTAAGGCCTGAAATGGGGATAATTATGGGTTTACCTATCATAAGTAGTAAATATTCATGATTTTAAGTGAATTTCAGGTTGTACCATGTAATTATCTTTGTGATTAATAACACCAATATAGCTGATTTCTTATTCTCTCTAGGATTGTTATGCAGTAAATCATACAGTGGACTGTGATTTCCCGTTGATGCTGAAATATTGCAATGTAATGGCCTACTATGCTCATTCAGGAACAACCAGAAATAAATAAATAAAAGGAAAGGGTCTGTTAAAACACAGTTTCAGCATAATTACTAACACTTTATATGAACTACTCTTTGTGCTATTTCTTGTAATCAAAAGACAAGAAAGATGTGGATTTTAATCAGTTTCTGTGGGAGAGGCTTATTAAAAAGGTCTTCAGGGATTAAAGAAGCAGAGCAGAAGAGATTATAGTTGTGTTAATGAAGCATCTTCAAAAAAAATTCTTTGCATTTTTATCAAACATATAGTGTAGTCTATGGATGCACAATGACAGAACAGTATTCAGAGACTATCCTTTGCAGTGCTCTATACCTATGATAAGACCTTATTTTTTGTGTTGCATCTGGTTATATTACATATTACTATGTCATATCACAGCCTATTATGTAACCTAAAGCCCCAACAAAGAGAGAGAGTGGAGAACTGAACAGAAATGTCTATAATCTAACAGAAATATGACTGAAGGAATTCAGCAGCTCAAATGTTTTTGTGTATAACTGCAAATGGTTAGAAAACCAGGCAGATTTATCAGCTTTTGCAGCTGCAGTGCTAGAAATTTTTGACGACAGAGCAGAATTGCAAATGAGATACTTAGAAAATTGTAGTATGAGCTTTTTAATAGGCAATACTCATAGCATGTATTCAACCAAATTTGAATATAGAAAATAAAATTAGATTCAGATTGTAGTCAGTATTTTTCTGAAATTACATTTTGAAACCATAGATTCTGTATTACAGCTTCCCCCCCCCGCCCCCCGAATTAGTTGAATTTCTGTAACAGAATCAGTTGTTCTAAATTGCCATTCTTAACTGCCGTAGTCTTGTACTTCTGGTTCATAATTTAAAATCTGGGTGTCATTTTTATTTGTACAGTTGGGTAAGTTTATGTCAAGTGCTTCTCAAAAATAATTCTGCAGTCTGATTCTGTAGATGTGAACTGCTGCATAGGTACTCTGTACCTCCATTGAATGAGTGCTACTACTGTAAGCCAGACTGATGGAATCAGAGCTTTGAGCTGGCAAGGACAACTGGCCATCCCAAAGACTGGTGTACGTGGTTATAGGATATGTATTTGCTTCTTTATTGTGCCATTTAGGTGACAGTAGTTCAGTGCGAATACTGAACAGACAGCACTTTGTATTAATTGTCATATTAAAAAACTGTATTTGTGTATTCTGGGTTGACCTCTACCAAGATGTGTGTAGGGCCATGAGTGAATGCGATGTCTAAAGAGAGCCTTAAATACTATTTTACATCGATGCTTTTCTCAGAAGTCTCATGTTTGCTATAGCCAGGAAGCAGAATAAGAGTTGAATTCTGCGATAAAATAATGAAGTTATGAGTTAGTTTTCAGATAAAATAAATGCCCATTGAGAAACATTTTATTTTGATTTCAGTCATGGAAAAGTTGTGCGCACAAACTTTCAGCATGCCTTGTTGTTCAAATCAGCAGCTGGGCAATACAGGGTGCAGGTGGGAGATTGTGGATTAAAACCTCTTGGTATGGAATATTTGTAAATATCCTGCTCAGTACTCGAAATAGGGAGGATTATGCCATAAGCATCAGAAATAAAAATCAGCGTTTGTATGTGCAAAGTTTTATTAGCTTAGGTGTTTGGCCAAATTCAAACTTAACATGATACACACAATGTGAAGTACACTCAAATGTATAGTGACTGTAATATCATGGGTGAATTAGAGTACCCTGAAATCTGGATAGTACCTTGAGGCTTTTCAAAACTGTACTGTTCCTTTCTGCCTGCAAAACAGTGGTAGAAGATAAATGTAGTTTTGGTAAAAATCTATTGTGGCCATGTTTGTATTTTATTGAAAAAACTGTTTTCATTTTTGTTCTGATAACAACTAATTACTTTGATTAATGTTACATAGTTTTGTTAATTTTTGTTACAACGTGTTTTTTTGAAACTAACTTAGCTAATATTTCATGTTTGAGATTTTTATTTACTCTTACCCTACCTTTATGTAACGCTATTGAGTGAGTATGGCTTCACAGCCTTAGAGTTTCAGTCCTTTATTCCAACTTAGAAAAAATGATCTGAAATGTCAGGATTTCCTGTAGAATTAAAAAAAAAATGTATTTTCAGTCTCATTATTTCCAATTTGCTTGTATCTGTAATACAGGGAAGGATATTTTAAAGTAAGGTGTAGGAGAAACGGAGTTCCAGTGGAAGATTACCTGTCTTGAATCTGTCTAATTGTTTGAACTGTGTTTCTCTGAGAGAGTGCAGAATTTCAGATTATTTCATGTAAAGGTGGAACGGATTCACCTTTTTGAGTAGATGAAGGAAGTGAGGATGTAGCCAACTTAAATGAGTTAGGGAGCAAATATTGAAGGACAGAATGGGTGAAAAGATGATGATCAAAGACCGAGGTTGCAGAGGTGAAGACACAAGAGGGTGATGGGGAAGAGGAGTGAGGTGAGATGGGAAGATGAGTGGGAGTTTTTTTGGTGGGAAGGGTTGCCCAACATGCAGTGGAAGGAGATGGTGCTTGGTTTTTTAACTGCCTTAACAGGTACGCTGGTACCAGTCTCCCATGTGTACACCTGGTCCAGAGCAAGGCTTAGGTGTGGATAAGTCTCTCCATTAGCTGTACACAGAGGAAAGAAAATGCCCTCGTACTCCCCCAAGTAGCTGAGCAACATCTTCCCCTGGGCTGGTGGGGAGCAGCACTGGTGAGTGTGTCAGTCAGAGTTGTTGGGAGGGTGTCAGAGACATGAGAGGCTGTCCTGGGTGTGGGGAATGGCTCATGGCATGGAGGTGGTGCCATTGGTCTGTGTCTGGGGTGGGAAGGCCTATGGGATGGCAAGTGAAGAGTTCTGCTATGGGAAACTAGGTATGATACTTCAGATACCTGAACAATGTCCGCAACATTACAGTCAGTATGAAAGCTAACATTAAGACACAACCAACTGTGTCATTTCTGCTTTTGGAACAGAATACGTGCCAGCTTCTTAATTTCTTACTCTTTATTGTCTCGTTAATTTTTGTCTCAAGGCTGTTTAGTATTTTATTACCTGTTTTTGCCAATACTTGTTAGGAACACATACTGAAGCTTCATATTAAATCAGTCTCACTGTTAGCATTCCAGACTAGAGTTCTCCATTCAGATTTGCCATAAAATGCAGTTTGTAAGATAATTATATTAGAGAGAACTGCACTCTGCAAAATGCTTTAAAAGCTAGAGTATAATTAATTATAAAGTGATCTCTTAAAGAGAGTAGATTTATTTCTTGAGCATGAATTAATTTCCTGATAGATATTTTGGAATGCCATCAAACCAGAATTGAATCTGTCAGTGTCTGTGTCACTATTACCATAACTAGTGGTGCTTATCAACTTTGATGTGATGGGAACTCTTCTGTGGGAATATGGGCGACTTGGAGGCCAGAGCTTTCCAATCCATAACTTCCTTTGCAAATGTCATAGTAGTCTTGATAACTATTGACTTTTCTACTATAATATACTAGAAACTCTAAACAGCTCTTTCACAGAAGTGGTCGCCTGCCAGTGAGGAGGTGTCAGCTGGTTCAGTCCAACTTGTATCAAACTCTGATTAAGACTGAGATGAAGGAGGTTTGTATTTTGCTGCTGCACTGCTGGGGACCATAACATTGATCAGCATCCCATTGTTTTGGTCTTTTTAACTATCTGATTAAGGACAAAAACTGACCTAAAAAGTAGAGTTCTGAGATTCTGTTTTATTCTTGGTGATGTATTGTTACAGACTGTAGTTCAAATGTGCAACATTTTACTACTGGGTTTGCTGAAACTCAGAATTAATGTTTGATAATGTGTCAAAACTTAGCCAACTGGAAATAGCTGCCCAGTCCAAAATGAAGGATAAGTAGTGTGCTGATCCCAGGGATAGAATAGAATAGAACATTGTGAACACCTAAGAAAACTTGAAGCAGAAAGGCATTTAGAGCTGAAAGTCAGGTCCAGTGTCAGCCTGGCATTTGGAGAAAGAGGAAAAATTGCAGCACGGAGCATGAATTTACAAGGACCAATAAATAGGTCCAAGTGACAAGGTGGTGATCTTAGAAGCACTCCTTTTTGAAGCAAAGGGTGAAAGGAATACAATAGAAAAAGAGTGGGACATTTGTGAAGTAAATGGGACTTCTACTGACTTTAGGGTAAACACATCAGTGCAGTACCAGGCAAAACAGTATTATCTGAAGAAAAAAGCATGTGGGTGAAAATGAGGCTTAACAGCAGCCATTTAATCCTTCCTGTAGAAGACAGTGTCTGTAAGAAATTAGAATAGTAGTGATTTTGTATTGTGCTGGGGGAGGAATATCCTTTACTGGAAGAGCAAAGAGAATCCACTCATTCAGCCACTCTAATAATTGGCTTGAACTCAATCCCCATTATCTTTAATTTAGCAGGAAGACAGAAAAAAAGTATAAGAAATAAAAAGATTCATGCTAAGATGAGTGCATTTAGAATTGATTATAGAGCTACAGTAATTAAACGTCAGTGGTCACCCTCTGCTGACTTGTTCAGTGGGAAAAATGAAAATGAGAACAATCCCCACAAGGTGGAAACTAATGACAGAGATGCTGTGAATGATATACATGTAAAGAGACAGTCAAGAAAGGCAGCAAAAAAACCACTTCACTGTTATTTAGGGTCCCAAGTGCTGTTACTACTTAGGAAACTGGTTTACTTTTTCTTCCCAGATTAGAAACAAGGCCTGGAAACTGCCGAATTATCTGAAGACATAACTGTGTGGCCATGTGTCATTGCAGTGTTAGGCAACAGTGTGAGGTTACCCCATGTTGAGCATTGCTTAAAACAAAATTAAACAAAAAAATGTCCTTAATTGAAACAGTTCCCAAACCTTGCATTTGTCTGGGTCCACCTTATGCCATAGTCTCCTCTCATTTCTTTTGTAATCTGTGGGGGTTTATTTCTTGTGGTATATTTGGCTGTGCTTTGCAATGATAACTGCATATCAGGCACATGCTTATGTGAGTGTGGGAGAAAACACACTGAAAGAACACAAATCCATCCACTGAGCCCTGGGACAGCAATCTCTTTATTTACTTTTTGTTGTTTGGTCAGGACATGCTTCTGCTTTTTACCATCTATCAGCATTGCATGTATTTTGTTTCCTCTTTCTCTTCATGATTATATCACTCCTTCCATTCCCATACACAGAATTAGATGATGTTGGATGATCTGTCTACGCTTGGGGAATTTGCATTAGCACAGGAAGTTTTTAAGTTTTTTCTGTGGATAGTGGCTTTCCGTTGCCTCCGTCAGCATGGATGCCATATGTAAAATATGAACGTTGCACTATAAAGTGATGTAACAGAGTGGAACAGGAGAGATAATCAGAAGCGTTAAATTTAGAAGTGATACTATTGGTATATGGTGAAATCAGAGCTGAGTTGACAAAGGAGAATATCCAAGTGACAATGTTTGCAACATCATGAATAGATACAGACCCAAAAGAAAGGTTGAAGAAATAGCGGTGATGACTCGGTAGCTACTGTGCTCTATTAAACTGGAAAACTGCTGTCTATCTGAGGAGAGAATTTTCTTGCAGTCATTCTTCCAAGACTTTGGTACCAACGAAACTGTGGGTTGGGATTGTGTAGTTAATTTATTCCCCTTCAGAAGGCCAGTAATTTAAATGCATCTATGGCATTTGGAATAGGATTTACTCCCTATGACTTATTCCTTTGAAGTCTAGGTTAGTGTGTTAAGTAGTAATGTTTTAATAGTCTATAACCCAATGAGTAACTGGCTATAAGTGAAATCTCATGAGAATTGAAGTCTCTGGTACTAAAACGGCTTGATGTTATAACAGTAAGGGCTGAGAAGCAGTTCCGAGTAAGACACTTCCAGGAGCAAGGCCTGAGTAGCTGAGGCCTTTCACAGGCTTTGGTGATAATACAAGAGTATGTAGCTTCTGTGTATGTAAAAGAAATGTCTATACAATGAGTATCTGTATTTACTGACTAGTTTGATTTTTGACAGGATGCTTTATTTCTGTGTTGATCTTTTTTGTTACATCTTGTTTGGTTTGTCTGAACAAGAGACAAACTAAAACCTTAACTATTTTCCAGAAGCTGATTTTTCTAGTGATTTCAGGATGAAAGGAGGTATCTCAACAACAAAAAAAGAGTAAAACAATAGATTTTTTTTTTTTTTTTTTTTTTTTTTTTTGGCAGTAGAGAGCTAAGATGTTTTAAAATAATATATTGTTTTCAGTTATATCTATTAAGGATTCTCATAATGATTTAAATGGTATTCATTATAAGTCCCTCAACTATAATATTACTAATCCTGCTGAATGTAGCTACTGCATAATTTATATTTTTTTCATGCCTGACAGTATGTTTATGAAGATGTTCTGCTCCTAGATTTACCTCTCTATTCAACCCTGATACCAATGCCAAGTGTACATAATACATTTTCTCATTTTTATTTTTTTTTTTCTTAGTCTTTTGTACTTTGACAGCTTAAAGGTATTGTCAGTGAGTGTTCTAAGGGCAGAAGTGGGATTATATCCTTGAGACAGATTTGAGTGTTTCTAGTTTGAAAAGTGGTTTTGTATGTTTATTTTGGGGTGGTCAATTAAAGCCCCTTTTGAATGTCAGATACGAGCTACCTTGCACTGCACCCTGGCACGTGAGCAGCACAGAGGGTAATGTGCACTGTGCTGGCGCTGTCAAAGGAATCGCTAGCAGTGATGTCAAATTTAGCCTATAGCTGTGAGGACTAAGGAAGCCTGACATCATTATTTGGAGCCTGCCACTTGTGCTCAAGCAGAGCAGTAGCCGATGACATGAATGCTTGCACCGGGTGGCATGTGCTGACTGGGAAGCCACAATCACAACCAGGAAGAGCAGCAGCACTTGCTGCACAAGAGCATAACTGTGTGGGGCCCTGCCCAGACACGCAGCCAAGCGTGTCCCAAGCGTGGCTCACCTCTGTGTTGCTGTGGTAGCGGCTCCTCAGAAAGAGCAAATGGCAGGAGAAATTGTCACTAAAGGACTCACAGCAGTAGAAGCAAAAGAAAATGCTACAGTTGGTTATTATCTCGGTCTGGTTGTGTTGTGGCTGAGCAAGGCTCAGTGGCTATGGTTTAGGAGGATTCTCTATGAAATTAAAGGCCAACAAACATGTTAGTGTTGGTTTGGTGTGTTGCAGTTTTCTGTGTGTGTGTGTGGTTGTTTTTTGTTTCCTCTGTTCTAATTCTGCTGCAGAATGCAGCTGATGCATCATGACATACTTTGCATGTCTTACCATGAACTTGTGATTCTCACAAGGGAGATGTGTCCCACTGGTGGGTCTGAACTGATTCCCTCACTAAGGACACCTGAATATAGAGGTCACAAGGAAAGCAGCTAGAAGAGAGTGGGACAGAGAAACCAGAGTGCTCTAGAGAAGCAAAGGTAACTGTATTCTCATAGATAATTTTGCTTTTTTATTTTTATTAAAAAGCATAGCATGAAGAGTCAGTAATCTGTACCTGTGATCTATTTACCTACCTCCCCTGGGGATCAGCCTCACACTTAATGGAACTTGAAGCCCAGTTTGGTTTGCTCAGACAGAAAGGTGACTGCTTTCAGGAAGCGATTAGCTTTGGTTTGTATTCTTTATGCAACTACTCTTTATTCTTTCAAAATAAGATGCTCTATAACTGGTCTAATTGAGAAGGGGAGTGGTAGGAGATGCATTGATGAAAGTCCTGCATAGCAGCAGCCAGTCTGTGCCTTTGTCCACTGGTTGTAGCCTCTTGCTTTCATAATGCACCAATACATGCCAGAAAGTAAACATGTATATCTCTGTATTTAAATCGAACAGGGAGCCTCCAGGTGCAAGCTGACTGAGGGTGATTCCCCAGCCATGATAACATGCATTTCAGAGCCAAGAATGAAAGAGGCCAGCAGATGAGAACAGCCATCTACAATTTGTCTTGTTTCCACTGTTTTCACAGTTTGACCTCAGAAGCAGCCATGATGTCTGGCTTTGGGAGGAAAAAACGTAGCTGATGTGTGTTTGTTTGTTAAAGGGACACATTTGTTGTCTGGAATTAATAGGATGCAGAGCCAAGTAGGTATTGAAGTTGATTGCATACAGCTCTGCGATTTGGATTTTGCAGCTTTATACAATTGTACAAATTGTATCGAAGGCAGCTTAATCACTCTAGATTTATTTGTGTATATGCTGAATCATAATAAGAGGTCAGTTATGTGGGAGACGAGACTGAAATGAGTTCAGCCTGTGCTCACACAGTCACGTTTGCTCCACTTCTAGGACCACAAAACGCTTTCTTTTCAGTTTTAGATGGACAGTCGTTCTGCAAGTACAGTGTGATGAATATGTTTTGGCTAGAAAATGTGAAAGGTAAAAAGTATGGCATGAAAGGCATATCAAACTTGATTACCTTTCTGATAGAATTACAAATCTGGTGAATGAAGGGAATGCAGCAAATGTAATACATTTGGACTTTAGTAAAGCATTTGATACTCTGTTTCATGAAATCTTACTTGAAAAATTGATCCAAATTGATTGTGATGGAGATGCTGCCATGTGATCTAATAGCTGACAGGGCAACTGTAAACAAATAATAATGCTAAATGGATGAGGCTGGAGCTTTGGGAAAAGCCTAACCAGAGAATAATGCTATGTGTTCTTATGTTTAATATCTTTGCTAATAGCACAGAAAATGAAGAATATAAACAAAATTCTGTGGAGGTACTGAACCGTGACAGCTCCAGTACAGAAGAAAATAGTTGAAGAACACAAAAGAGCAATGAGATTTAGTAGAAATCTGCATGAAAAATAGGAAGAGAAGATGGATGTTAAAAAGCATAATCTGAGTCATGGCTGAAGGGATAATGCATAACAGATACTTTAGAACAAGCTGATAGTAAAACTTAGATAATAGCTTTTTTTTTTTTTCCTCTTCTAGTTAACTCTAATTAATTGAAAATTGAAAAAAGCTTTTCTGTGGAGCTTCTCAGTGTTGGGCACGAAGGCAATCAGTTCTCTTAAAAAAACCACCAAAACCCTAAAACCAAACACATGACCCACCCCCCCACCTCAAAACTCCAAATGAAAGACCAAACCAAACCAATCCTCTCCTCCTCACCCATCCAGTGCTTGAACTGGAAGGTTCTCATTGATCACACTAAATTGCTGCGTGCAGAAACTGATGGCTACCTGGAAACATAAATATATGTTCCCTTTGTGGTTGGTCCTGAAAGTGAGCATCCTATTTAGGATGTGAATCCTTGCCGAATGTTTGACTTTTGTTGAATTTATGGCCATTTCGTTGCAAGTCACATACTATTCAGGTAGTTAAATGCTTTAAAAACCTGAAAACAACCCTCAAAACCCCACAAAAAGAAAACCTGCAAAAAAAAGCTTTAAAGAAAAAAAGTCATTACCTCCTTCATGTTACTGCTGGTGCTGCCTTGTGGTATTAAAGTATATATGTCTGTCCAAATATATAACAGTTTTATTTTCTAGAAGAAATACCTGAAATATCTTGAAACATCACTCGAGAGAATAGAACACTTTTCAAAAACACCCTTTCCTATTTTCTTGTATTAATGAGCTCAGGAGTTGCTGATACTTCTATATGAGACAGGGTGCATTTGCATGTTATGCATTTCGGTACTACAATTGTTGGGACCACAGACCTTTTCCAGGAAAGTGCTCCCATTCTGTTGTATTCCCGTGCACAAGGAACGTGGTAGCCAGCACCACTGAAATACTCTGCCTAGGAAAGATGTAGTTATACAATCCAAACAGTTTGCCCAAGAGCTCACACAAGATCTATCACTTAGCAGACTACGGTTTGGAATCTGTGAATGTGTGACTTCAAAGACTAAAATGCTATTTGCAAAACTTTTTAAAAAATCCCCTAAAATGGATTGTCACTATGAAGCCTGTCAATGAAAAGAGAAACATGGAAACTGATATTAAAACCAAATTAAAAAACACCCGCCAATAAAACAACCCTCAACACACCCAAGGGGAAAGAGCAATGGATTCAGCCTTGTAATCTCATTAATAATATTAGTTTAGATGTTTCCATTCAAAAAAAGAGAACTTTCCTTTCAATACAAGGACTCTGTGGTGGCCCACCCCTGGGTCACTACCTGGCCCTGGCACTGGCCAGTGAGGAAACGTCTGCTCTCCAAAAGAGTTTTAGGAAAGCCTCTTTGTTGCCCGAGAGAATTGTATTGTGGAGCTGACATGGCCATGGATGCCACAGGAAGTCCCCAGGGCTCTGTATTTGGGACCCTGGAGTACTGCTCCCAAGAGCAGAGCTGAGAGTTTGCCCGTCTGGCCCTGTGGTACCCAGGGGAACAAACTATGCAGCGGAGTTTCAGCCAGCATGAAGGCATAGTAGACCACTGTAGAGTTAGCTGTGAGGAATCAAAGTCCAAGGACAACTGTTCCATTGGAGCTTCTTTTAATATCATGGTTGAACAGCACTGATAAATATTCAATCAGTAGGAAACAGAAGTAATAAAATAACAAAACCAACAGGAAAATAGCTACCCATGCCTTCTTTACCATGCAATTATTTTTTTAAGTTTTCTGTCCCAATAAATGCATCTTGGGATTAATACTTTTTCTACAAGAGATATTTGACAAAGTCGATAGAAGTGAAACACAGTACTTGAAGTCTTCCTCTGACAGTGTACATGTAATCAAATAAAAAAAATGAGCAGGTCACTGTATTAATTATCTTTGTATTTTATTAAGTTGATCTTTTCCTGTGTTATGTCCTCATTAGCATACGCAGACCTGCTGAGTTGTGCCTATAGATTCTATGAACATGTGACCTTACCTCTGAGGTTTTGGAGATCTTTGATCATCCTATAGATTAGAATTTCTATTCACATCCCTTCTGAACTATGGCCGAAGTGAGTCTGGTATTTCTCTCACTTCTGTAGTTTCTCTCTGACTGATGGATGTTGGTATTACTGAAAGATGAAGCTAATTAGTATTTGAAGTCTGGATATGCATAAATCCAGAGGTAGAGTGAGAAAACAGTGACTCACTTTTTCAGTAATCCAAACACCTACCTATATGTAATATGCTTCTTAGGATTTTTATCTTGGAAGAGTACTGATCAACTGCAGCTTCATTAGGCATGGATGATTTTTAATAAATCAGTAAAGGGGAGGAATCCTTAAGAAGTAAAATTATAACAGATGGGTTAAAAAGGTGAGAGTTTGCTTAGTCGTACATTTTCTGTTCACCTGAATGGAGTGGTGTCCTCGATATCAGTGAGTTACTTGTATGCCTAGTAACAACTTCTCCATGGCTCAGTATGGATGACATCAAGAAGATTAAAAGAATAACTAGGATTTGATAAAATAAATTTAACACCTTCAACATTTCCTAAGAGTTAGTTAAATTTTATCTATATATTTCTTACTATTGTCTATTATCCTACATTACACATGAAATTTCAGTATCTTCAGAGAAGTTATTTTCAGGTAAATTACATGGAAAGTTTCTACAAATATGCAAACTGAAGATGTGGTACTCGGACTGATATCTAGCTAGACCTTACTGGTGCCGCCAAGAGCATTTCTGTTCTGCAGTCATGTTAAGTGATGTGAGGTCATGTTTCTAGGAATGTAAGATGTGTATCATACATGCATAACATAGGAATGTATTTTTGAGGAGTTGTGATTTAGGAAACAATATGGGTATTTACCTTCTGTGACCTAAATATAAGCTCTTGAAGATTTGTAGCAGTTATGAGAGCAGAATATTGAGTAAGAGCGGTAGTACCACTGTGTTAGTGTAAACAGTCTTAAAATACAGCCTGGCTCAGTTGTGTAGTCTTTATAAAGGATATGGGCAAGTTCTACGTTCAGTAAAGAATTACGAGGCTGGTTTGACATCTACTTCTCTTGTTCTAAGAAATTTAAAAAAATGTTCATGTAGTTCAGGAAAGTGTGACAATCTTTCTGTGATGACTTTGAGACTGTATTTCTGGTAGTAATAAAGAGCTCTGTATTCTTGTGGAAAAAGCCTTTACAAAATGGTGAATGTGAAGTTAGAAAAAATTGAGGCTGGAACAAAAGAGACTTCCTGAAATAGTAAGAATGATAAAATGTTGGATCAGTGAAGCTGAGCATGCAGTGAATCCTGGAAGCTCTAGATTTGATGCGAGAGTCTTTTGATAACATTTTATAGCAATATGATTGTAACACCTCAAACTAGATGGCTATAATGATATCCTTCAGGCCTTAAAAAATATGAATCTTTATATTTATTGTAGTCATTTTTAGCTAGTGAAATGAAGATGTCGGGTCTTTAAAGGGGGAAGTATTATTATTATTGTTTTTATATTATTATTGTCTATATTAGATTTTATCAAGTGATCAGTGACAGCTGCATATTGAGATGGTGGTAAATTTAATGTAGCTTATTTGGAGATATATAAATATCACAGAGTTCAAGATTCTTATTGTGGAGCATGGAAAGGAATACCACAATCTTCTTATAATATCATCCAAGTCTTGCTAACCAGCTCCTCTGACTACCTGTATATAACAACCAGAGATTCATGCCCCCCACCCAACTGTAACTTTTCACTGCTATCGTGGCTAAATGTCACATCTTTAGTTGCAAAAGAGATGGGAGTGACATCAAATTGTGATGTAACTGCGAAGACCACAGGGAGTGGGGATGTGATCGTGCCACCTCTGCACTGAAAACAGCCCTCTCCAACCCTTGGGCTGCATGCAGTAGTCCAGGGTAACCACTTCTGCCTGGAGTGTCCCTCTGGGAACATTTGCAGACTGCAGTGAGCTGGGAATTTCTCCAAAGGCTTGTAGTGCACCTGCCCTTAAGACTGTCATTTCCAGACTTTATGCGGAAAATTCTCATTTTAAAAATGTGCAGATGACCTTCTGCCTGAATATCAGCTGCTTTTTATGGTGGCTCTAATTGTACTCACAAGTTTCTGAAAGAGGTTGAGTTCTGGAAATGTTGCTCTGAATTTTTATTTGCCCAGGTATGCATTTATGGATTTTGCTGCTTTTGCTTTGATAAATAGGTGATTTCTGCTCTGCTATAGGCAATGGAGAGTTGCAACTGAAATTACTCGGAATCAAGAAGCAGTGATTCCACAAGATTTATTACATCTTGATTATACCTTTTTTTTTGGTTTGTTTAAAATATGCTGGTGTTCCCAGTAGCAGAAGGATGATGACTTGTGGGGAGGGTAAAACAAACAAACCCAAAACCAAAACAGCAATAAACCAAACCAAAGCCAAACCACACAAACAAACACCTCCCCCCCCTCCCTCCCGCAGGAAACCGAAAAGGCCCAACCCCCCAAAAGCTTTAAAAGCAGAATTTTAAATATATGTGTTTAAATTTATGTGTTATAAAATATTACTCATGACGTATACTCATTAAAAACCTATTTAAAAATACATATTTCAAATACTGTTCATGAAAGCCTTATTCCAGGTACTACAAACTTTTGAGTACTGAAATGAAAGACTTTTCTAAGCCAAATTAGTTTAATCTAACTTTCAGAATGTTTCTTTTAATTTCATTCTAATTTATTATTTTTCTACTCTTGCTCATTGTAGGCTGCTTAGAAGTACATTCATCTTATAATTGTTGCTGTCACTTCTGTATAATTTCCCTGAACTAGAAAGAATACCCGTACAACCAATTTTTAGTCATCCACAGGCTCTTGGGGGTCCTGAGTAACTGCTGAGCGTTTCACAAAAGGTGGTGAAATAAGTGACATTTGTGCCACTTTTAGTGAAATTTCCAGTGTCCCATTCTCCACTGGAAAACCTTCTTGCAAAGATGAAAACCCAGTGACTAGGATTAATGTAATCAAGGCTTAAAAATGAATGATTTTATGAATAGACCTTCTAAGTATAGATATGAGACAGGTTGCTACAAGTATCCAAAAACATACCTGGCAGTTAGTTAGAAAGTTAACAGTGTCAGTTTTATTGAATGAGGCACCACACAGCTGTGAACGGTGGCGTTTCATTGCACAGCATCTGGAATCTGTGTCAACCCCTGTGCCCTTTGGGCATCACCTCTACCATCATCATACCTCCGTGGGTAGGAGCCATCATTCAGCCTGTCTTTATCCACCTACCACTTCTCCAGGTAGTGCTTTTTCATATAGTTGCAATCTGCAACCCTGTAGGCAAGTATCACCTGTGAGTGACAGAGTTATAAAGCCTAACTTTTCAGCCTGTTGTTATCTCTGATAAATGAAGCTCCTGAAGGACAAAGGCTGTTTCCTCTCTTCGCTCACTGGCTGTCTTTTTCATTTTGAATTAGTGTTGAAGTTAAGTACACGGAAATCATCAGATGTTTGTGATAAGAATCAGGCTGACCCCTGATGGGCAATGCATGAGTTGAACTGAGTGCACTTGAGATGCCATTTCAATAAGGAAAACCAAACATACATACAGATCACATTGCTCAGAGAGAGAATTTGGCTTTCCTGAACTTAGAATGTAGAGCAATTCAGGCTCCTGAAACAAATTAAGAGATATTTCAAGGAGTAAAGTATATTAAACTCCTCGAAACAAACACAGTATGTGGTTAAGGTTAAAAGGTTTGCTGGAGATAAGAAATATCTGCCAGGCCTCCAGCTGTGTTTGTTAGAATATGAGTTTTTGTGCTGCTTGGAAGGTGTGTAAGATGTATAAAACAGATGTAGGGAAGTGTAAGTTATTAATGTTATGGAAAAAAATACTATGTTCTTGAATCTAAAACACTTTTTCTGTTATCTGTTTACAGTACAAGACATGTTTCTTCTGATAGTATCCACTTTGAGGATTAAATTAACTTCTTGGCATTTTATGAATTAGGGAGTACATAAACTTCATTTAATAGGAATTCTTCAACTGATGAGCAGAAATTGAAGACAGCAAGATTACATATAGCCTATTCTTTAGATCCTACTAGCATTGTGCATCTTTCTGATGTTAAAAATAGGTTCTTGTAGTTATTTGCTGCTGCAGTGTAGTTTTTCACTTATTTGAAACAACATGAAGTGTCTCACTATTCTTTTCTCTCCTTGTAACTGAGGATAAGGGAGGATTTCTGCTGCAAGTACAGATTGTAAAATAGGTTAGGGAAATATTTTTGCAAGATGGTTATGGCTAAGAGAAGCTTTCTTTGTTTTCTGTGCCTTACAAAATGCGTATTGCCTTTGCCAGTGTGTGGTCCTCCTTGAGCATTCGAGTTCATCAGCTCCTGTTTGTGGTTGTGCCATTCCTTTCCACCGTTTGCCCCAGCACTGCTGAGTGTGTTCTTAAAGAAAGGAGAGCTAATGTAAAGAGAAATCACTCTCCATTTGTGCAAATAATTTACTGTGGCAAGTTTGTAAAATTGAATAAAGTAGCAAAATGGGATGATAGATGCTAGGAGATAGAATCACCAACTGGAAAACAAAAAAGCTATTGCAGCAGACGAGCAGCTCAGTGCAAAGGAACTGGTGATGTAGCAGTGCTCAACTGGGTGCAAATGGAAAAACACCCAGACAATCAGAAAACACTAGTAGGAAACTTGGCAAGGAAATAACTTTGGGTGCCTCATAATATGCTGTTTGATTTCATCGAAAATGGGTGAAGATGTTCACCATGTGTTCTGAAAAATATAAATCTGAATGTAGCACAGAAATATTTTTTTTAAGAAGGAACACAGTAGTTTATTTGTGGTTACTGCAGTTTGAAAGGATTTCATTGTACTGCATTTCTGCAGAATATGTTTTATCTTCCCATGTTCCTGACAAATGCATTCCTGCCTGCTCTCCCTGGTGTGTCTATCAACCGTTTGTTCAAGGTGTGTTCACTCCTGTTGTCATGCGTGCTACTGTTATCTTCCTAGGTTTAGATGGATGTATTAAAGATACAGGTGAAGATAACAAAAACCAATTCTGCAGCCTGGATGCAGAAACCTCCAGTCACAGTGCGGGTGTGCGCACACCCACATGTTGACCGGTAGTGTCCTGGCCAAGAGGTCTGTACAACAACCTTCACCCAGAACTTCTTATAATGCCCTGACAGAGCCTGAAGCCCAAAATCTCATGTGCTATGTGGTGTAACTGCCAGTGATCATGGGGTACTCTACATCAGGCTGTATATCAGCCTTGCAGTCTCTACACCCAGCGGGCTTCATAATACTGACAAAGCAACTTATTTATCTCTTTGAGCTGAGATGCTATTTCTTTTTGGACAGTCTGGACTCCTGGCTACATGAACTGCCAAGTGCAACACATATGTTGTGTGGTGGGAAAAAGATTTGATGGTGACCTGCCTTATTCAGTGGTGAAGACGTATCTGTGGTTGACTTCTTTTTGGATGCTGGCCAAACTCCAAATGTGCAAATGTGTCCTCTTGTCTTTAGGATGTCAAAAGTGGGAAGGAATTCCCTGTGTGCACTTTTATGAATAATCATTGTTTTTGGAAGAATGGACATAGGGATGGGTAGATGCATATAGTTCAGTTGTTGTTTTGATCTAACAGATTGTCTGTTTGTTTTTGTGTTTTGGTGGTTTTTTTTTGTTGTTGTTGTTGTTTTGTAGTTGTTGTTGTTTTAGTTTAGTTTTGTTTTTACTGGGTGTTTTGTTTTCTTGGTATTGTGGGGCTGTCAAGAAATGTTTCCTGCTGTGATATGCTTTGTGTGTGTTTCCAAATAGAATATATATGTGTTCGTGTACGCCGCAGTAAATTCTAAAACTGTTATTGCCACTCAAGAAAGAGATCTTGCGTCTGTTGTAGGTATTTCTCAGAAAACTCTAGTTGAATCCTTAGTGGCAGTAAGGAAAGACAAATTTCAAGAATTGTTAGGAAGGGAATGGAGAACAAAACAACCTCATTTTTCAAATGTACTTCTACATCTCAAATTCTGTGTGCAGATCTGATGATCCTGTCTCTTAAAGGTCACAGTAAAACTGATAAAAGAAGGAGGACAAGAAGAATGGTTAAAGGTGTGGAGCTGCCTGTAAGGGAGGAAAAACACAATGGATTAGGACTACTGCATAAAAATATATGATAATAGTATTCTAGTGGTATATAAAAAATATTGATGGTACAGAAATGTGAGTAGGGAGTGAGAATTACCTGCATTTTTTAACATGAGAACCTAAGGGATCTCTAAGATAAATAGGAGAAGACTTAAAATGGACAAAAGGAAGTACTTTTCCATGGAAAGCACAATTAAATTGCAGAGCTGGTTACCACACAGTATTAAGGATGTCAAATTATAAAGGAATTAATAAATTTTTATCAAGAATAGATCTTTTGTAGGCTACTAAAAAAGTGGATTTGAAGCCAGATCTAGCTCAGGTTAATTCTGTTAAGCTGCTGGAACCACTTGGAACCACTGTCAATTAACAGGCAGGGGGATCACACAATGCACACTCTGTTTTATAGAGCCTTTCTGTGAGTATCAGCTGCTGCACATTGTTTATGTACAAGGGAAAAAAAAAAGGAAGAGGGGAAGGTAGCATTGGGCTGGGTCCTTGTGTCCTGCTAGTACAGTCATTTCTGTGTCCACTGAGTGTGGCTTTTCTGTGGTGCACAGCTTTTAGTCTTTAGTCATCATAAGAGCAGGTATCATTTTATTTTCTAATTTAAAAAATAGTGTAAAAGTGGTGCCATTTGGACATCACTTTCTAAACTACTGTCCAATACATACCATTTTTCTTTTAAATCTTTGCTGTAGAGATTCAGGCTGGAGAACAGAAGGTTTCCTACAATGTGCATTGGCTTTTTTTGTACGTCTGCTCAGAAAGAGAGTTTTCAGAGCAATGGCAGTATATCTAATGAGCAGAAAAATAACTGTCAACACTGCAAAAGTACTTACTGGATAGTCTCAATTGTCTACCTAGTGATACCAGCAAAGCAGTATATATGAGGCATATTTATTATGAATGGCATATTAGGTCTGCTTCCTCATTTCTACATTAAAGCCAGATACTTTAAATGTAATATCTAAAATTAGGTATTGTTATATGTTGTTGCTGTTTCAGAAGAGCATATCAGGACAGTGCTTCCTCCTGTTTTAACCAAAACTGAATGTAATCAATCAACGGAATTCCAATTTTTGCTTTAGGTTCAAGAAAAATTTTGAAGATTGAATAGGGGATGAATTTTATCATACAGTCAAGTGTTATTGTAAATGTTTTTCTGAATCATTGCGTAAACTTTTGTAACCTGCATTTTCATTCAGGTTCTTCTACAATAAGAAAGTACTTTGATGGTCAAGTATCTTACATTACCTGAAGTGATCGAAATTGTTAAGCCCTAAAGAAGTGGGTACATTCATTAGCACTTTTTTTTTGTATTTTGCTGTTCTGTTTAAATCAGGGACTTGTCCATTTTGGTGAAGCCAAGTTTTGAACTGCGACCAAAAGTTTCAGTTCTGGGAAGCTGAGGGAGAGAGGCAGGTAGCACAGGTGGAGGAGGAGGGGATTTTGTTTGTTTATTTTTTTCTTAAAAAAAGTTCAGACCTTCATTTACCTGTGTATGATATAAAAAGTAAAAGAAGATTTGAAGTGTGATAATTCTTTCCTAACTCAAACACCATAATTTTCTCAGTGATTTCGGGAGTGTTTGAATTGCAGATTTACTGTTCTCAAGTTTTGAAGTAGGGGCTTCTACTAACTGCAGGAAGCTGAAGCAGTCAGCAATAGTTATTTAGGCATACTCGTAAGAAGCTAAGTGGTAATCAAAGCTGTAGTTTACTGAAGAAAATAATGTCTAATGTATTTTCTAAATTTGTCTGTCCTAAGCAAAGACTGCAAAGCTTCTTATTCCCTTGTCTACTTGCTGTGCACATGTTAAAGGACTATCTGATACTTATTCTATATAGCAGGGTTCTTTGGTGTTAGTTTAGTTTCTTTGTCTGTAATTGTTGCCAGTGCCACTGTTTCTCCTGGATGTTCAGAGCTGGATTGTGGCTGAGTGCACAGCCCACAAGTAGCCAGTGAACTACTAACAGTCACAGAAGAACATCATGCAAGTCAATTGATTTTAAAATGTACATGTGCACACACACATATAGAACTATTTTAATATAAAATCCTAATTTTATTCCAGTCCAATGTTTCTTATTCCAGCTCTGACTAGTACGTCTGTCTCAACTGCTGTAGTATAAATTAGGTTTGAATTTCTATTCTGTGTTCTCAGAGGATCTGAAATGAAGAGGGGACTATGACAGTCCAGCAAAGATAAAGCAAACCAAAGAGTGTTTTGTCAAGGGTAAGAGAATACTTTTGTACAAGATGTAATTGGTAGATCAAACAGAGCAAAATCAGCACCGCAAACTGAACTGCTCCTCTTCAAAGGCAGCAACTCTTGATGCTGTGGCAAGGCTTTATTTCCATTAGTTGCATGTTATTTTATGTGATGGTGTATGTGAACACAGTGATTTTTAATGTATGGTTATTGAGGAAGTAAAATGAAAACTCTGTTATTCTGCTCTTAGTTTCAGAAAAAAACAATTTTGATTGTTTTTGTTTTTAATCTCGAAGTTCATTCTTAAAAGTGCAGTTTCAGTAGTTAGTGTTCTTTGGTAATGTGTTGGGGTAAAATACTAAGGCATGTGACATGCATATATCTCTACACGCTTTACCGAACTACAACAAATATTCTGAATAGAAAATTCAGTACAGTCACAATCCAAGTGAAATATAAGATAAAACTTGCTCTAAAACCAGTAGCGGCACAGTAAAAGTTCACAATGGTATAATAAATCGTTCACCATGTTAAAAGGTTTATCTCTATGTCCTGAAGTTGTTTCCATTGAAAATATCTGAGGGTAAATGAAATGAGTCATAAGAATTCTGATGCTGACAATAAGTGGTACATGGTAATTTCTTGCATTTCAGCCATGAGAAAGAACCCTCATTTCCAGTTTTAAGCGGTAAATCCTATATGTGACATACACAGAGATTTGCACTGGGAGGAACAGCATTCATTCCATCTCAGCTGAATAATGGGGGAAAACCTTGTTGAAAAGTTCTGTACAGAATTTTGTACAGGATTGAGAAATATTTCTAAGCCATTTTTAGCCCATGAGTTCAGCCCATAAATTCCAGAGCAACAGTAACAGCAAACTAGATCCAATTCGATACTGAATATTTTTTGTTTTTCTTGTATTACTTTCCCAGGAAATTAGGTAGGCTTCTAGGGTGGATTCTGTGTCTCTGTTGAATCTTGAATTCCACTATATTTTGCAAGATTTCTTCATGGAGGAAACCAGTGCAGTATGACTACTGCATTGACTCTGCGTCAGAAGCCATGTGAGACTTAACCAGAACGTCAGATCTCCTGCCCTACTTTGCATTTGTGAGATATGTGCCACTTAGGAACTTACTTGCACTGCTCAGTGCACTATAGCACAGAAAAACCCAAGTGACTTCAGATTGACCCATCTCACACACCAGAAGCTGGTGCAACTGTAAGCTGCACAGTGGAGACAAAATGTGGAGTCCTTTTATAGGTATATATCAGTTTCGTTTTTCGTATCTTTCCAGAGATAGCAAGATTTGATGCTACTAAATCTTTAAAAAACTACAAGTATCTCTTATAGTCAGTTCGCTATTCTTTTGATTTTGTTTGTTGTCTTTCCAAGGAACCAGTTTTGCTGCAATACCACAAATGCAATTTCATTAAAATAGGACTGTTGCAGTGCCTTTCAAAACTTAAGAGAGAGCTTGTGGCTCTTGCTGAAGCCACAACACAATTTCCGAGAACAATACCCAATTAAACACATGGTTAGAAAACAATGTGAACTTCATGAAAGGGAGAAATATTGCTTCTATGGTATTGATATTCTTTTTCACAATGTTCAGAGAATACTATTATAGATCAATGGACTACTGTATGGAAAAAATCATGCTCTACCAAATGGTCTCAGAAGAAGCCAGCAATGAATCTAAGCAGTTCTGGAGAAAGGGAGAATGGAGGTGAGGAGGAAACTGTCTATGAAATCACGTGTCATGAAATATTGGCACAGAAAAAACCTAAGGCTGAGATCTCTACCTCAGCTTCTATGCTATAAATAGTGTTTAATATACTCACATCTAATCTGGAACTGGGAATACAATTGTGTGGATGATATGCATACAGACTAGTGGCTCCTTACAAGAGTAGGTGCACGGGTAGCAAAATGACAGGTGAAACTCACTGCTGAGACTTGTGAAATTGTGCTCATGGAAAAATAATGAATTCCACAGCTGTGCTGTAGTTTATGGAAAAAAAGAGCCCAAGTGTCACCAGAGAGAGGTCAGTGTAATCGTGTTAGGAATGCCATGTTTTTCCTCTGTCCTTTCTGGTGTCTGTTTTGTGAAGATATATGTGACACGGGCTTAAATATTCAGAGGGAAGTGGAAGCTGGTTAAAGATGTGGAAAAGAGCAGAATCTCAAAACTGTTATGTAAAAAAAGAGGATTCACAAGTGAAGTAGGGGAAATGGTGATGGAAAGAGAAAGCAGGTGGGATTTTGTTATTTTAACTCCATAGAAGGCGGAGTCAAGGCTTCAAAATGGCAAGAAATTGCTGAACTCATGAAGTTAATGTGTTGAATGATTAGGATCTTAGTAGGATATTTTTTTTTTAAGAATTAGACTCTATACAGATAATTAGAAAATGCATAACTATATATGATCTGATTAAGAAATTATAAAGAATGTAAATCCTCGCACTTCAACATGAAAGCCAGTGAATATATCGGTATTCTGAAAATATTATATTGTGAGAGTTTGGTTTCATATATATCTACAAAAGATTTTACAAGCTTTAGTGAGATTCATGTGATATTGGTGACAGATATGGAAAAGACACTGGCCTAGACAAAGCTAGCTAGCTAATATGATAAATTTAATATTGTGTTTACCTTCAGTGGAGATGTTGCTTACGCAAGGAGTGTGAACTTCGACACTGACAGAGGAACAATTAGAGGATAACAGTAGTCCACAAAAGGTCCCTGAAAGTTTTGCCTCAAAAGAAACTTCATCCTTAACCTGTCTTTTAGTAGAACTGTGACAGATGACTGCAAAAACACGTTGTATAATATTTTGTAGTAGAAGAGCGCAGATCCCAGACTGAACAAGAAATACATGGACAAGTTATTTACGTTAAAAATAGTTTATTATCATTCAGACCTCTGGTTGTTTTCTTTTTATAGCATCTGAACTGTTTTACTTTTATTAGCCAAAATAATATTACATGTGATTATGCTGTGTAGGGTCTGAAATGTCATGACAAGTACGGGTTTCTCTTTATGCTGTGCTACCTACTCAAACAGAATGCAGTTGCATGGTTCATGCAAGTACTTCAGGAAAACACAAAGAAATAAAATTACTACGCAAATGAAATTAGATATTGCTATTGTTCATTTGTATGTATAAATTACCTGTGTGATTCCGTTCTACGTGCACAGATCAGAAAGAAGTTTTCTGATTAAATCCAGTTGACCCTGTAGGTAACAAAAGTTTAGTCTATCCTTTTTTGTGTGTGAGTGGCTTAAATCGCTGTGCTTATTGTGGCACTTACTGCACTCTAAACACACATTGGCATTCCAGGGCAAGTGGAAAGCCTGTCATTTTTGGATGGGGTTTCTGAGCAGTGGAAACTGGAAATTGTGTTTGACAGATTCAGTCACCATTTTAGCTGGAACGTACCCAAGGTGTAGATGGGAGCCAGGCAATGCTTTATGCTTGAGGCTTTGTATAACTTGCCCTTGAGAGCTCAGACTCTTCATAGCAAAGAACTGAAGCAAGAGCTTGCCAGCTGATGCTCACCCCGAACTGAGATTATAGAGGCCAGTCAGTTGCCAAATTTTTTTTAGCTTGCAGACCCTTGAGTAAAGTGACTCCCTTGTGGGCTGAAGTAGCACATGGACTGAATGAAGTGTCAGGAGTGGGGACTGGTTATTTAACTGCTGCTGAGAACCACAGGATCTCGTGGTTGCTCGGGGGTGGCATTGAGTGTGGATCAGTAACCAGAGGGCTCAGCCTGGGTCATGCAGTGGGGAGGCAGGAATGGGAATGCTTGGTGGTGCTAGGAGGGGGACCAAAAAAGTCTTTTGGGCCTGGTGAGCTCACTGAGCAACTTGGCAAGGATTGTCAGAGCCTGTGATGGCCAATGGTTAACACACCGAGAACCTGCGCCACTGTCCATGGCACCCCAGAGAGTCAGTCAACACCAACATCAGCCCACTAGGAATATAAAGTGCTCTGTGAGAAGTACACCTGTTCTCAGGTTTATGGCAGAGTTTAGTCTACTGTATGGGCATGTTAAAAATAGGCCTGAAAGGAATTTACCTCTTGTTGCATCAACAGATACTGTATGCATATGTTAAGTAGAAAAAACACTGTATGTGTGCTTGTAAGCTAGTGGTATCCCAAATACACCTATGAGAAAGCTTGTAGGTGAGAGCATGAGAGGCATTCAGCAATACTGATTTGTTCTGGAAAGTTGGAAAGGATGTTGTGGATGTATCCATATACAGTCATCACTGCAAATCAACATCATGTTTGCATGAACTCTTCTCCTTGAGGGCTTCAGATAAAAACATAAGTCACCGAACCACTGTTACAAATTTTTTGCTTGTGCTGCCCAGTGGTGATCCATGGGAATGGACTGTTGGGACTGGCAGGTAACAGAGATTTCAGCTGTAGCATAACTCTAACTAGCTGACACTGCAAGTGCTAGCTGGTGTAATAAATTTCAACTGAGTCCTCTTCATTTTCAGTTTCAGCATCAAAAGAAAGTTGTGTATTTATGCTTTCTTTTTGCAAGTATTTAGGTTGCAAAATAAAAAAAAAAAAGAGAAAAAAGCTATTACCTATATTGAAATTCTGAGGTTAAACTTAAAACAGAATTTTTTAAGACAAAGATTAGTATGTTCTCCATATGGAACTTCTTGTGGTTGATCTTTTGCTTTGTAGAGATTTAGATGACATCACCAATGGTCAGTGGGCAAGAAACTTTTGACTTCAAAATACCTTTTAGATTGTATTTACTTTCAACTACATTAGCACATTGTGGGGCACAAAGATTTCTAGTGACAATGGGCATCTCTATTGGCTCCTGGGACTCGGTGCAGTGCAGCTGGCTGGACTCTGAGCATCTGGTCCCAGATGTTAGAAAGAGTATACTCACACAACATGAAAGTTGTCTTCCATTAAGTCAAAAGATAGCAGAGAGCATTGACAGAAAATACTGCCTTTCTTCTCGTTATATACAGAAATGTGTCTTAGACTGGAACTGGCTGGGAATGAAAGGGAGCAAAAATGTCTTTCCCAGATTGTCCAGGTTCCCTGTCATGAAGTAGGTCTAAATATACTTGGCAATCACCCTCCTGCAGGCAGGATTCAGTCATGCAGCTGACTTGTAGCATCTTGCTATGCTCTGTTGTAGCCACCAGGACAAGTAAGAGAAGCAGCAATATGTCCTTACAGTAGATGTTGGCCTTGATCTCCAGAGTGTCCAGGCTGTCTGGTATGTGGCAGCCACCCTGCACTAGGAGAGGGCTATGAGGAAGGAGCATCCTGTATCCTGCCTCCATTGCACCTAGATGTAATGCATAAAACATACAAGGAGATGAATTTCCCCCAGACTTTATGGTTGCTGCAGAATGGGGCTTCATTAACACCCTCCATTGGTACCGTGGGCAAAGATAATGTATTATGCCTTGTGTTGTACAGCTAAGCAACCATGTTATCAGTGGAAAAAAATCACTTTTCTCTTGTAGAGCTGAGAAATACTTGTCAGTCTAAATACATATATGTATTTATCTTGTTTCATAAGACTGATCCCCATGGAATTTCAAAGAGTAATCAATGTGCAAGGTCATTGTTTGCCAGACAGATGGTCTAAAGATGTAGATTTGAACTGTATAAAAATATTCTTATCATGTAAATATGAAGAGTCTCTCTGACAAAAAGCTCCCCTAGGAAATCAGCTGATACGTCTTATCCAGGATGTAGTTTTCCTGGTTGTGCAAAGTAGTTTCAGCCTGGTGAGGGAATAAATTAAATGTAATTTCAAGTAAGTTGCTTATTCAGATGAATCAGGTCCAAAATACGAGTGGTTCATAGTACTGTATGTATAATAAATACTGCAGAAAATGCTCAAGCTCTCCATAGAGCTCACTTCAGGGGATGTGGGAGGGGCGAGTAAGTATGTGCTTTGTAAAGCATGTTCTAGTACAACTGTGTGCAAGCGCTGGTGAAGAACCTGTCTGTCTAGCAAGATTTTAGGTACTTCCTAAGTCAAGACATTAGGCTTAGCTAAAAATTCAATTGTGCTGGTCCTAGCTTTAAAATGTAATTTGAGAGAAGATAAGTGAACTGTGACAAAGGTTGAAAGGGACAACAATAATAGAAGGCATTTAGATAGACCGCTGATGTGCAAGACTATCTTGGTGATTGACATCTGCGATGAGAAGATTCTGAAACTACCATTTCTGGTATGAGAGGAAAAGAGTTTGCTGGCTGCATTAACCAATATAAACCCTTAAAGTACCTGATAAGAGAAAAAAGAAAAGTGAAAACCAAAGCATAGCTCTTTCCTGCAGATGAGGGAGTTCTGTAGTGATGAATGATTTACCTCATGGGGAAAATGCATCTGCCGTGCTATTAAGTTCCTATGAAAAATGTTATGTGATGTGTGAATCATTTTATTTTGAAACTTCCTTCAGAACCGACTTATTTACAATGCATGATTTTTTTTTTTTTCTCCCAAGATTGTGAACTCTATACAAAGATATACAGCTGCTGGAAGTCCATATGAAAAATGGGTATTCTCCCTTCCTTTTGTCTTTTATTTTTGAAAGGTTGTGTTTTGTTTTGTTTTGGTTTTTTTTAGGTGATAATATATAAGTAGTAATGGAAACCACCAGTGATTGTGGAAGGCCCTTGAAGCAAGGGTTGGTTACTGCTTATGAAAAAATGAGTTTATAAAGACCAAAATCAAATTAAGCAGGAAACTATGTACTTAGTCTGGACTTCAGCCTGAGTTCTTCACAAAGTTGACTATATTATAAAACCATGACAAAAGATTATAAAAGCAAGGTTTTTCACCACTCATTTTAAGGAAGAAGAGATAAAAGGTTACATGTGGGAAGAGATTCTGCAGTCCAGGTAACAAACAGAAGGAATGGAAGGGGGACAGAGGAGTGTTCAGTCTGAAGAAAACACATAAATCTGGAAGAGTCATCAAGGGCGAGGCTCGTATGTTCAAGAGCCTGGAAATGGCATGTTAGTATTTTTACACAGTTTCTCCTGTTAACAACTGTGATCTGTATTTTCACTGTTAGAGATTCTTGAATGAAAAGTTATAGTCTAGTCTAGCACCCACGAAATTTTTTCTTTGGAAAAGGGTTATTTTAAGTAAATTGGGAAGCTTAGAGAGCTAATTGTAACCACGGAGTCTGCAGAACCAGGCTGCAATGTTTGAACTCTCAGAAACTGCACCTTCATTAGGTGTTCAGAGACCTCACTTCTGGAGAGATTTGGGAAACAGTAAAAGCCCACAATGCCAATTTTGTAAATTATTAGAAATCAGACAAGTGAGATTCTTGAGGGGGAAAGTACCATCAGGCCTGAGAATTGACTCCCCCCCAGCCCCACACCTTACAGACACATTACTTTATGAAAACAGTGATTATGAGAAAATAATAGAAGTTATGAAGAATGTCACAATTCAGCTGGTGTATATAGCATATGTTTTGGGTGAGACAGTGATTTTATAAAGATGATGTACAATAGAAGAAAAAATCAGAGTGAGTATAACAATCATACAATGACAACTGAATAAAACCGTAACCCTGCAGGGAATATAACATTGTTACTGTCAGTATGCCAAGGCTCTAAAGCTGACGCTGTGCTGTCTGTGGTGCTCTGCTGTACCTTGATTTTTAGTGGTCCTACAATGTGAGTGCTTCTCTCACAGTAAAATTCCCTGATGTTGGGGACAGCAAGAAGGTTGGAGCTGTTGTGACTTTCTAACATTTGCCTTCTGAATTTTTTTTCTTTGCTTATGACTATGGACCATGTGACTATAATACATATTCTCAGAAAATCTGTATGACCCAATAATGAAT
This sequence comes from Patagioenas fasciata, assembly GCF_037038585.1. Classification (NCBI taxonomy): domain Eukaryota; kingdom Metazoa; phylum Chordata; class Aves; order Columbiformes; family Columbidae; genus Patagioenas; species Patagioenas fasciata. Next base: position 13,325,024 of record NC_092527.1, on the reverse strand, counting down.
GCACATTTAAAGATGTAGTAAAAGCCTTTAGTGAGAAACTGGTGACTTATGAATAAACAAACAACCTCCTCATTTGTAGTGGTACTTCTGATTAGAAATTCACTTCCCTAATAAGTAATTTATTGTTCTGTAACTGGTAAAAAAAGAACTGATATTTGACAGCAGCATCCTTCTCTGACCTACTCTTTCTGCTTCTCTATATGAGGTGCATCTTTTCTTTTCTTAAACCAATCCTTCTTCATGCCCAGGTTGGAAGGTGGTGCTGCTTCTTTCTCATGACATCCGTCTTGTCAGTTTAGGCATTTTCCTAGCATCTCTGTTTAACTTTCCACACAGGCAATGGTTACTGGTGTTACAATGTCCTGTAACAGGCTCAGGAAGATGCAATAGTGGAATTCCTTACCGACTATTACTTGTCCCGTCACACTTGATAATATCTTAGTGACTCTTTGTGGTTCCTTCTGGATTAGTCAGTTTTGGCTTGCTTCCACTTTTTTGTTTTTAATTTAATTTAATTTTTTTTTTTTAATTGTGCATTCCATAGTTCTTTTAGTAATCTAATTTAATAATTAGCTTCATATATATGATTTCATATCTTATTTGCCTGAAATTATTAAATAAAATGCGTAAGTATTGGAATTAATCACATATTTGAAACTACGATGCTTTAGAGTAGTCGCATCAATTGTCTTATTAATAAAGCGATTTAATTGTTAGTACATTTTTTTACCCATAGAAACTTGATTAGAAGAAGTACTTTGTGTAATGAAGGTGAAGGAGGAAGAAATATAGAGCAAAGAAAGCTCAAAGTGAAGGTCAGGTAGTCTGATCATTGATGGACAGAATAGGAGACTAGTAGAATAAAATATTAATACGTATTTCTCTTCAATAAAGTGCTGTATAAAGCTGATTATTTTTTTCTGTATGGATTTAATACACCTGTTTCTCACTTCTGAGTCACTTTAGCAAGTAATTTTAAGGCTTATATAAAAAAAAAAAGGTAAAATTTGGTCTGAATAGTTCACTGAAAATTGAACTTCATTAACAAATCTATTCACATCTATGATTCATTTGCTTTAAAAAACAATAGTTCTGTGAGTTCCTAGAACCCAGTCACTAGCTGAACAATGGAGAAGTAAACCTATTTTATTAAAAAAAAAGTTACTGCAGCAGCACTCCAGTACTGAGAGAAGGTTCCACAGCATCTTTGTGGGGCTGTAGCCCTGTGAATGCACCCACCCTTGCTCATTTCTCAACGTGGTGTGAGAGGATCCCCCACCACACTCTCCTCTTACCATTTCTGTATTTGTGTGCATACCCTTGGTGTGGGTCCCTTCCTTGCTGTTTTCAAGGTCTCTCTTGTGCAAGTCAGCCTGTGCCCTTGCTCATCAAGCTGGTTCCCCAACTCCTTATTTGATTGTTGGATGTAATTTCCCTTCACATTGCTCCTAGTTTAAAGCTCTTTTCACCATTTTGGCTAACCTGGTGGCAAAGATGCTTTTACACCACTGATTGGGTAGGTACTGTCTCTTTCCAGAAGTCCTCGGTCTTGAAAGAGGGTTCCATGGTTGTAAAAACCCTGCTGTTGACACCAGCTGTGCAAACAGGTATTAAAACCACAGGCTCTGTCTGCTCCTCTACAAACCATTTCTCTCTACTAGCAAGACTGAGGAGCAAAACACTGGTGTCCTCCTGCTTTTGACCTTAACTCTCTGGGACATGTAATTATGCTTGATGTGCTCCAGGTCTCCCTGGCTCTATCATGCCCTGTGGAACAGTAGCAATGGGCACACCAGTGTGTGGCCTTTGTGTGCTGGGGAGATGTGTGCAGTAGAAGAGAGGGAGGGAGACCTTCAGAAACTCCATGTTGCTGTTTGATAAGAACATTAAAAGCAAATGTATCCAGCAAAGAGAGGCTTGACCACCTCTGAATAATTCTTTGTCTTTTGGTGTGACTTTTTTTTTGAATTTTTAACCTTCACAGTAGATGTAGCTGAAAAAGTACTCGCCTCTATCAAACCTGTCTGTCGCTCCAGGTTATCTTTTTAGTTTTCACGTTGGAGTCTTCCCTAGAGTGATTTTTATGTTCAGAGGAACCCTAGGTGGAAGGCGTAATTAGGCCAATTTTTAAACAATTCTGAATAAGATTAAATAAATATTCTACATCTGTGCTGGTATGAGGTAAGCCTGGTTATGCACAGCATAGTATGTGTTTATCCACAGAGATGGAGGCCGAGATGGCTTAAAAAAAAAAGTCCAAAATGAAAGCAACTTTTGAGAGGTCATGTCTCATTCAAGCATCAAAAGAAGAGCCTTGGTCTTCAAGCAGCCTCTGGGTAAGAGGTTCATAAGTGTCGTGACATCTTGAAAATCTGCCTTAAGGTTCACAGTGGGAGCTATCAGGTGTTAAACAAGTTTGAACAACTGGCTAATTTCATGTGTTTAGATGAGAACTCTTGAAAATTTATGGGCTTTGATGTTTTTCCCTGATTTGACTCATGCAGAGCTAAAAGGGAGTTAGTCGGAGTAATACTCCAATAATTTACAGTAGCTTTATTAGGTATTAAAAATGTTATGTGTGGTGTCCAAAGCTACTGTAGGGCAATTCCTAAAAGGAAAACTGGAGAAAGCAGATTTGCAGTATTTTAATGCCACCCATTTTGTAGCACTGGATAGCCATGGGGTTTTGAAATCTGTAAGCAAAGTGGTTTTAATGTAAGGAATACTGGTGCTGAGTGAGGGCAGGATATTTTTCTTAGTATTGAGCAAAAATAATTTTGGCACTCAGATGTTTCATGGGTGAGGAAAGAAGAAAGTGTTCCTTTTAAAGCTGTTTTTAGAAAATGAAATAGCAGCTTTAAACAGCTGGGATATTTGTATAATCCTTAGAAGCAATTGCAAGTATGTGATATATTGCAGAGATCTTTCAATAGATCAACCCCTAAAACTTGTCAATAAATATATGACATAAATGTGGACTGAGTCACAGCTAGGTTCATAAACGCTAGAAGTCTTTCTGCAGTTGGCATAAATAAATGCTTGTTTTTTGGGTAAACTGTCTCCTTCACCATGGGCATGCTTCCGTGGCTACATGAATTGATTTCTGGTGTCTCATCTGCCTTACATAATATTGCTGTCCACTTGGCTGGTAGAAGTCATGGCTGTTGGAGGGAGAGATCATAGGTAGGATGCTAAGGATAAGATTTAGGGCTGTGCATTTCTTGAACTGGTTGTTGGAATACAGAACTTGCTGTTCATGCATGAGGCAACGGCAGCTTTTGTGAATTTACCTTGAGTCTCCTAACATTTAGCTTCTTGTAACGCAGCAGCTCTGATAGAATTATATATTTACACCAAAGGTTCCCTGCTGAGTCTCCTTCTTAAAATTTAGCTCAGAGGATGTGAGATGCTGCTTTGGAGTGAAGTTTGCAATTGTATGTTTTGGTTGTTTTCAAGTAGCTGTTTTACTGGGACACAGACTGGAGTCTCCTACTCTGCAAACATTCAAAAGCTGCCTGGACACCTTCCTGTGTAACCTCATCCAGGTGTTCCTGCTCCGGCAGGGGGATTGGACTGGATGATCTTTGAGGTCCCTTCCAATCCCCAATGTTCTGTGATTCTGTGACAGTGGCAGCTTGATTATTGAAAAGCAGGCATGTGTCAGTGTTTTGGTTTCCTTAACGTTTCCAGGTGAGCAGTAGTGTGTGGTGAGCAGTATATGCCCCGAATGTGCTGGGGAAACAACAGAATAGAGAAATTTCTTGTAGCTTGTTCAGAAGCCATGTCGTGATTTTAGACTGATGTTCATCCCTCCTGCTTTTTGGCATGGGGTATGATACAAAGGAGAACAATTTAAGGAAAGGGAGCAACTCCCCCCCCCCCCCCGCCTTGAAGTTTCTGTTGTCACTTTCTGTGCATAGGTATCATTACTACCAATTAGACAGGCCAGCAGGGCTAACATGTTCCTTATTTGTCAATGCAGCTCAGAATCTGAATGAGTTTCTCAGTACCAAAGAACTGAGGGATTTTATCAGCTTGTCTAGAGCTGCTACGTTTGACTGCTTTTTGTAAATGGCAGGAGAGTGTTTTCCTCTTGTGCATGCCGGAACTGAGCCTGACCCACGCTGATGGTAAAATAATACTCAGCATGTGCATGTAAAATAGTTGCAAAGGAGGCAGCAAAGCCAAGCATCCCTGCAGAATGCTAATGAAGGTGTGAAAAAATACTTTCGTATCACTATGATTTGTCATGAAAGGCAGGTGAAAGAAGCAGAGGGTGAGAAAGTGCAGTTTATTCTGTGCTGAAGGGCAAAAGAGAACATAATTATGGAAGAACTTGCAAAGAATGGAAATCGAATATGCAGCACTCAGAAAAACAGTTGTTTATGTCCCTCGAATAATAGAGGTGATTTGCAGTTAATTCTACCTCGGAACTAGTGTTGAAGGGGTGAAAGAAAAAAAAGCCAAAGCTGGTTCAGTTCTGCCTAGTGCCTTAAAATAGTATTAATGTCATTGTGATTAACATGTATATCTGAAAACCATGCTCTGTTCAAAATCACCAGAAATGCTTATTCACATTTTTAAACATGATGCCAAATATTATTCCAGGAGAAAACCATCACAAATGGAATTACATTTTGTTGAGAAAACAGAAGTGCAGCTATTCTGGAGAATTTCTGTGCTGTCAGGTACTATTTAGCTGCTTTAAGGATGTTTTTTAATTATTAATGAATAAAAACTAGAAATTGTTTAAATTCTATGATGTTTCACATCCTTAACTACTCACATTTCAGAATTGTTGCCTACCGATTTTTTTTTTTTTTTTAATACCTACATTAGGCAATTTTTCTTGGCTTAGTCTTCCAAAAGCAGATTATTAGCTATAAAGCTGTTTCTGCTCTGAGACTCTTACCTTCTTTGGAGGAGCTAGAGAGCAGTATCAGATCTGCCTTTTGTGAAAACAAGGCCATCTCTTCTCTCTCACTAGTACTCAATTAATGCACTTTTATCAGTGGAATATGCCTTGTACTGATTTCATGGTGGAAGCTTTTCTACAGAAAATGTAGTCAGTGAAGACGGACTCAAAACCTTGCTTGGAAAACGAGTGGTGCGTTTCTTCACCACTTGGTGGCATCACTCAGTTGTATGGAAACTAAACTGCTTGACGAGTAAAGCAGTTTTTACTGGTGTGCTCGGTGTGAGAGGACCTTCATGTTTTATTTTAGACTATTAAAGACTGAAGAGAGCTATTAGTACGCTCCCATAAATTAAACGCAAGCTGCAACTCTAGTTGTGGTAACTGTTTTCCTTCTTTATCTGCATAAACACGAGCGGAAGGGTGGTCTAGATTGCTCCTCTTCCTGCTCCTGGTTAACTTTTCAAGTATGACGGCTGGTGGTTTATTGGGGCGATACTGACACAAAGAATGCTGTCATGCAGTGCAATGCCTTTTTGGTTTGATTTGCCAGGGGAACTGCTTTAAACCTCCAATAGGTGCAGTCAATATGCATTCTAAGGAAAGGATTTATGTAATTTGGTGGGCTCACTACAGGTCCTGTAAAATAAAAGCATTTTGCAGCATTCATACCAATACTAGACAATCTGTCTGTGTGGGCAAGGCAACAACAACTGTTTCCTGAATACGCTGAACCAAGGGGATAATGGAGGAAACAAGGCACAGTGACTATTATTTAGAGGTAAAGGGCAGTTCTGGTAATGTCAGGGGAGCTCTGACAGTTTACGCATGCTGAGAATTGGCCCACAAGACATCAGGTGGTAAGGCATATATTATAGTTGAAAGCAAGTTGAAAATCTAAATACTATGTCTCCTATGCAGCCAGTGTCAACAAGCAGTGACGAGGCATCCCTTTATTGCTCTGAGCAGTGACACAAAGGAGATGGAACCAGCTGCTGACCCCAGGAGAAGTAAATGGACAGTTTGGGCAAAGCAGTGCAAGGAAGGCGGTAATCACCATTTGCTGCTCTGTTCTACAAGTACTGGTTAGCATGATTCTGGAGGAAAAAGAAAAACTAGGAAAAATATATGTTAAAAAAAATTATTTTTTCTTCCCCTCTCCTTCCCCTGTTCCTCTTTCTTGTTCAGCTTAGGCTGCTGCATGCTGGAAAAATAATAAAAAGACAGCCCAAGAATGTTGGGGGGATCTTTAATAACAGTTCTGGAAATTTTCTGGTAAACATTTCAAAATCTCATGCTTTCCTTAGATTTTGAGGTGTTTTTAGATGTTGATTTGTCAGGGATATTCTGACATACTGATTACATGTACACTTAAATGCACAGTAATATATATACGTACTGGTTTTCTCGAATGTGTGTACTGGTTTTCTGGAATCTTTTAATTGTAACTGATGGCCTACTGAAATAATCATCGTTCTCTTAGAAAATGTAGGTGATGATGCATATCTAATTTTTAGATCATGGGGCACTTTGAGCTGGCCTGCTGAGAATTTTACATAAATTGAAGACTGAAATGTCCGTCTATAGGACTTTACCCATACAATTTATGATAAGGATTTCTAAAAAGAAAAAAAAAAAAGTGTTTATCGACTGACTTGCCAGTCTTTCTTTCAGTTGCTAAGATTCAGTTGCTAAGAAAAAAACCAGCTATGATTCCCGTATCTTGTGTTTTCAAAGAAAAAAAGACATAGCGAAGGATGGAGAAAGAATTCAGAAACAGGCTAAATAGCAATTATTTAGTTTTTTAAAATATATTATCTAGTGTAATGGCTTTGGTTGGAAGTTATTAAGAGACTAAGTAGCAAAAATCCCCATGGAGGGCATCGTTCGTGCATAGATGCTAATGACCTCACTACTTATTGGCTTATATGTATTTTAGCTTTTATACTGTAAGTCTGTGGTTTTTAGAGATTGTGGCCCCAGGTTTTATTGCTGTTGCAAATAACTTGTTAAGAACCTTACATCATACACATTTACACAAGGGAAAGTATCAGCATCTTGTCCAGAGAGTCTCTGGCAATATGGTGTGTGTGTCAGATTTTGAAGCCCTTCCTGAGCTTGCAAGCTGGCAGAAAATGGGGCACTTGGCTTCTTAGGACTGGAGAGACCCCTGCACTGATTTACTCTGAATTCTTTCCAATGTGGGTTTTATGGCTTCAGCAAAAGGACACATAAAGGGAGGTTTGTTTGATATGAGTCTTCAGAAAACAGGGCTTTTGAGGATGCAAATATTAGAGTTTGTGTTGTCTTTTTGTTGGGTAGGTACATGCTTTCTTTGTTTTAAGTTTATATTGTGTTTCTGTGAAGTCTGGAAAGAATATTATTTAATTGACAAACCCCAGGCATGTTCTATCCTCTTTGGTTCTCAGGTTGGTTATTTATTTATGTTGCAAGAGTGTCTGCAGTATTCATCAATGGTCACATTTGTATTTTGAATACTGGGGTAGCCACAGGTGCTCTCCAAGGCCCTTCTCACAATGCATTATTATACATGGGGAATACTCTCATGATTCGAAATTCTCATCTCTGGTGGAGGACTTGGCATCACGTTTGGCTCTGGATGCTAGCAAGTGGGGAACACAAGTTGTCCTCAGGAGCTATGGTGAGGCTATGTCAGGCTTTCCTATGGCTTCCAAAATAATCACAAAAAGTGTGGGATCTGAGAGTGCCTGTATCCTGGTCCCATGTGCAGAAGAGCTGTTTAAATGAAAGGAAGGAAATATTTATCGTTCTTGAATGTTATATCCAAAAAATGTGCACATAGAAACTGGGGTAGTTATGAATTTTGGTTGGTTTCGTTTTTGCATCAAACCACGGAGGACTAATTGTGAATTTGTTTTCTTGTTTTAAGATGCATTTTGTTTTGATTGATGGTCTGTGTAATGGAGTAAGAAATATTCATCTTCACTACACATAAGGTGCTACAGCAATAAAAGTGCTACATAAAATATTTTTGCTGTCTGTGTCTGATATCTTTTCTCTCTATTAAGTTACTCTGTGATAAATACCTATAGCTTTGTGTAGTTTTCATAACAAAAATAATAAATGCAGAGTTACTTGAAAAAACATAGTGTAAGTACAGAACATAAAGCTAAGTAGAAGTCTGCAGAATTGGAACAAAGAAAAATATATTTATTGCTAAGTATCCAAAGGAAGGACACATGCATTAGATGCCAATGATGCAAATTCATTATGAATTGCCTTACTCAGTTAATGAAAGAAGCTGAAGAGTAAACAAATATCATAAAATGTAAAGTAAGTAAAAAATATTCTTCAGGAAACCCCATTTAGTGAAGCATCATGTTGAGGGAGTGCTTAGGTTACCGATTTTGATGTTGTCCTTAATTCACCAATAGTAGGAGTGAATCTATAGGTCAGTATTTTTCATAGAAGGATTTTCAGCAATATTAATAAGATTATTCTACAATTTTGTCTTGCATATGCACTGGTTTTGCACAAAACCATTTAAATTTTAAAGGCCTTTTGAGGCTTAAAGAGAATTAAAATGCAGATAACTAACAGTCTTTTACTGTTTTTCTGTGTGACTAAGTTAGCAGTAGGTTTGTGCCCCTGATTTCACAGGAGCTTCTTGTGTACAACAGCAGAAACATTTGAATTTGTTTAGATATGTGTGAAAATGCGCGCTTCTCTGGTTTATGTTATTTTGGTTTTAGGTGAAGGAATTGTATCATCATCCTCTTGAAGTATTCCTTGATGAACTGCAGTCTTCTTCCCTCTGTCTTCTTCATCCTTTGTCTCATCTCGGTGCTCTCAGCAAACCTCCCAAGACTTTTTCCATTTAATTTAATCATATCTCTATGGATGTGTGTTTTTTTTTCTAGACTTTACATCTTGATTAAAGACACAGCTTATCAGATTCCTGAACTGATATATTTTTATCTCCTCTTTGCTATTCTAGTGTTTAACTCAAAACTTTTGTTTTGTGTATCTGTTTATAAGTAGATTAACTAATGAACCAAATTGCTGCTTAAGTTTTGCACATGTGAACAATACAATAGATAGCTTCTTGTGTGTTTATTTGTGTATAGCGCATGATATTCTGCACCTGCTTGCTCAGCCAGTTGGTGGATTTGCTAACTATGCTCTTCCAGCAGAATAAATTACAGGTCTTGAGAGTCTCATGGAATATTAGGATTTAGGTTCCTGAAATAGGTTTATGTATTTATTTTTCTCCCCAGAATTTGTCTTGTTCTCTGGAATTTAATGTTTTAATAAGAAAACTATTTTTTCCTCTACTGGTTTTGAAGACGAACAATGTGAAAAATGAGTTTTCTGTCAGATTGACTGAGACAATAGTACTAAGGCAAGCATGAAGTCACTAACATCAGCAGGACAGTAGCTTTGAAACCTCATTACAAACACTTAAGTGCCAACTTTATTAATCATTTCATTGCAGAGTACTGCACCAGAAAGAGCAGGTACATGTAGTGTGACTGGATTTCCACTCTCTTGCCAGATCTGAAGTTCCCTTCCTTCACCAGAAAATCTTTCTGAGCAAAAAGACGGCAACCTCTCAGTTTTCTAACGGTGACATTTTTGAAAATGCAAGTTTTTTATGCTTATGATGATTCTCCACTTGCAGTGCAGTAAAGAACTCCTAAGGATTAGTTAAACTGAAAAAGACAAAAAAATTCTAGTAAAAAAATGAAAAACAATTCAGAGAGGATTTATCAAATATAATCAGATGGTGTCCAAAGTGGGTAGTACCAGCTACAGTGGTACACAGAAGTGAGAGACAGAAAGGCATTGAAGTTTGAAGAGGCAATGTGAATGCCAGTAGGTGGATATATTGTTAGATCCTAAATTACCATGGCAGCTGGTCTATTGATAACTGTGGAAACAAAAGAGCAAGTTTCTACCCTTTTCTGAATAACAGGGAACCACTGAAAGGGAGACTGAAAGACGGTCATATTGTCATGTTGCCAGGAGCAAGACAACAGTTTCTCTTGGAGTATTTTGATTCCCTGCACTTTAGAGAGAGAGGGATTTAATTACAGAGAGATCTGAACTAAAGCTCTTAATGCAAATATCTCTATGAAGATGGTGCCAAATCAGGACTCGGCCATCTGCACCTGTCTTCAGAAATAGGATGGCAATACATGAGCAATGGTAGAAGAGCAAGACCTTGAATGTGATTGTAGCAAAGCAGGATTCTTGTATTATCTCACATGCCATGAAGAGTCCCACTGATTAAAAAGGTCATATGGATAAGGTGCAGTTTGAAAAATAATTGCTGCTCTTCTAGGCTTAAGTGTGGTCTTAAATGGATATGGCTGGAGTTAGAGATGAGCATCACAGACTGAGAGAAAAGTTTAGCAAGTATTGGTGTGGTGTGAGAGTCAAGTTAGACAAATTCAGTTAGAAGATGTCCAAAATATATTAACTTGTGTTATTTCTGTCACCATCATGACAGAGATAACATGGAGAAGGTAAATGCAAAACCTGACAATAGATGGAGAAGAGAGCAGTGTCTCATGAAGCTCTGTAATGGAAATAACTGTTTAAGATGCAAAATGTCAAGCAGATGTGGAAATGGGACTTTCTGAAAACAGACTTCAAAAATATAAGCTAGGAGAGACACTTCACTGAAACAACTAAAAACTGGATTAATCAATAATTTGAGAAACTTAAATGAAATCCAAGTATAAGCTTGAGCAATGTTCTGTTGATGGAGGTGCACATTGATAGTAACATTGATGAACAACCACTATGACATAATGTAGTCTGCTTAAATAGATGAATGCAGATTTATAATTCAGACATGGTGATGTTCGTGTTTTCATCATGTAAACATACACGTTTCTTACTGTTTGGTTTGTAGGATGTTGGTGTTCTCTTAAAATGCAGCCTGATGATGATGAAGGCATTCAGCACAGTTAAACTAATAACTATTGCTATTCATATAGCAGTGAAACTTGGAGGCAGGATTGCTAGAACATTGTGTCGCTTTATCTGGGGAAAAAATACTTTAAAAACATTATCTATTGAAACTTACCTATGTAAATATATAGGATAAATAAATATGAAAGCATCTTAGTTATAACAACATGAAATTTTTATAATTACAGCTATAGAAATTAAAGATCGATTAGGATCTCTGGGTGTTTCCCTTATGTTAGTAGGCTGAGATGAACCAAGGCACTTCAAATGTCTTTATTTCAACTTCAACAAAATCAAGATGAGGGTTATGAAATTCATGTACAAAAATTGCAGGTTCTTTTGGGTGCTTATGATGCAGCAACTGACACACAGATTTAGTGATTTACTCAGATGCAAAGTCAGGAACACTTGATTGTTGCTCAGAATCCATAGTTAGTACAAAGTAAAATGGAAAATGACACATTTTCTCTTGTCACAAAGTTTTGTATGCAAGAAAACACAGGCATGTGGGGGTAAATCCTAAAAACAAATGTCACTCAAGTTTTCTTTCGGGATTGCTTAATCCTTGAAGATTCTCTTGCTAAGTAATTTCAAATTTTCTTCTGAGTTAATAAGTTCTTTAATTAATCGGTGTCTGTTATGTCATTGTTCCAGATTGTGTTACTCATGTAGAAGGTACTACTTGCCTTCTTTATATGCTAAAGGTTTGTTCTCATCCTTCAGTGTAATAAGTATGGAGAGGCTGAATTTCTCGGAATCCATTGTATTTTTATATAGTGAAAGTCTTCTATTAGAAATATGATGATCTTTTTCACATTCTCTAATTTGACTAAAGAAAGCAATTCAGAAAATATGAAACCTGTTTTCCGTATTATTCCATTTTTTTATTGCCTACTGTACTATCTCAAAACAGAAAGCCAAGAGGAGATAACGCTTACTGTAGCATATGCTTTCAGGCAGAACATAATCAATTGACAAAATATCAGAATGTAGAAGTGTATTGACTAATTCTTCATTTTAACCCATTGACACGAACCACAAAACATTGGGGAAATGCCTCAACCAAAACATTCTTTGCTGAGATACTTCAGCTGTGTTCTTCAGTGGGCTGTGCTGGGAGATAAGGGACCTCATTTGCTCTGGTCTGTTTTATCCTGGTCTTTTTGCTACGAATAAGCGAGCAGCTTTTGATTAGCGTCAACTGCTACGTAAAGTTATCTCTTGTTATATAACTGGCGATCAGCTCTATATTCCACAAATAAGTGCCTCTCTGGATGCAGCCCACCATCAGAAAGGGAATTATTTTTTCTCTCCTTCTGTCTGCTTTGCAAGTAAATTGTTCCTTCTACAGATCCGTGTGTCTTGCTTCTCTCTCCCTCGGTGACAGCAAAGCTCGCTGGTTGGTGAGCTCTGCAGGGGTTTATAGCTCAGCTCTGCTGTTCTCTCCCTCTGTTCCCACTTCTCTGTTCCCTCCCCTACTGTGACTAAATAAATTACCTGTATGACATGTTCAGTTTTCTCTGGCAAGAAGCCTGGGAAATCAAATCTGTTCCCGAACCTGGGTCTCCCATTTGGCAAATGTAATGCCTCCCTGCTGTTAAATCAGGTCAGCTCTCAGGAAAAACAAAGAACAATTTCATATAGCTATAATCAACACAGAGTAAATTTAGATAATGCAGCTGACATATGTTTATTGTAAAGACCATCAAGGAAATAATTTTAAAAGCACTTCATCTCTGTCTGTTGCATTAGGATACATGTTGGATGTTCTATGCGTACAAAAGATCTAACATTTCTTTCTGCTATCTCATATCAAAGTGAAATATATTTTATGTCTGGTGTATTAAAATATTTGGTGAAATGGTTCATTCGTTGCATTAGAAGCAGTTTTATGTATTTAATTACTGTGCCTTTATGTAATTAGTATGAATTAACAATTAACAGTTAATTACTATTAATTATACATAACCTGTCCAGTCCCTTTGACTTTTTAGTCTCTGAAAGTGGAAATATCCTTTTTTGTTTAGAGGAGGAAAATTAAATACTTTTGATACATTATGTTCATTTTTCTACCTTCCAACTCAATCTGTTTCCACGGGACATCAGAGATGGTGGGTCAGTGCTAGGGTGGCAGCAAGTCTCCCCCGTGTCACCAGACCCGACAGGTGCCCCAGCAGCAGGGCCCTGTGCAGGCAGCCACCTTGTGCCAGGGAAGCACCATCAGCCTCCTCTCTTCTACTGGAAGCTGAATTTCCTGCTCAGCTACTCTGCATGTCCCAGCGGGGCTCTGAATTACATCCCAGAGGCTCTTTTGTTTATCCACTTTGAGCTAACTTATGCAGGCTGCAGCTGGACTGTGGAGCATCACTGGCTACTTCCTGTGGGAGCTCTATGATGGTGGGCCTTTGTCCTGGGGAAGCAGAGCAACTGGTTTCCATTGGGCAGGCTGTGCTTGTGCAGGTGGTTGCTAGGGGACTGAAACTGCCCTGAGCTCTCCCTCAACCCTCTTCAAAGGTGGAGAAAATTAGGAGGTGCCACATGCCCCTGCAGGACCCTCAGGGCTGATGCAGCACTCCTGTGCTGAGCTCCCAGGGACCAATTTTGCTGCACCTTGTTCAAAAGGGTTAGTAAAACCAGGCATTAACAGCTCTGCTGCTTTACAGTCTTACAGTATCTTACCACCACCACTGACTGAATAGCTACTGAGTTATGGCTGGGGACCTCGGCTGGAAACACTTCCCGACCCCAGCAAAGTATCAGGTTGTTTTATCTGGAGGAGCCCTGGGAGATCAAGCTGTGCGAGGTTAACAGTTGGACTTGATGACCTCAAAGGTCTTTTCCAACCAAAACAATTCCTGAGCAGCAGAGCAGGGCTGCACAGGGTTCTGCCCAGGGCTGCCCAACCTGCATGGCCTGTGTTTCAAACTCACCTAACACTTCATTCTCAAAAACGGATAGACTGAAAGGTATAAGCAGTTTTTAAAAACAGGACATACTTTTGCAGATCTTTTTAAAGACAGCTACTATTATTAATAATTGTTTAGTCATTTGTGGGTTGTCTTTGTTCTGACGAGTGTCTTTGTTGTTTCTTCATTGCTCTGAGACATACAGTGAATATTTTTTCATCAGTTTAAAAATCTTTCAAAACTCTGTTCTGTAAGACACATCCTTGAAGCTGAAATTGCTCTTTATTGTCCCAAGTCTTCATCCAATGTTCACAGTAAAGACTAAGAGGTAAAAGCAGTGAAGTGTCTTTTAAAAATGGGAGTTAAGTTCCTGCTTCCACCAGAAATGACCTGAAACAAGGGCCATAATCTCCATTTGCATTAGTTTCTGTTTGAAGAAATGAAGAAATGCCATCTGTCCTCAACTTAGTCTTATCGGTACAGATTGCAGATACTGTCTCCTACTGTAATGCTACGGGACCTATCTCTGAAAGGCTTTAGCTGATACTGTAATAGCATTCATTTCAGCTCTGTGTTAATGGTAAGGGTAAAGCCTGTCTTGTTCCCTTCTTAGCATCTAGGTTGACCGAAGGACTTGCTGGGCTTGTTCTAACCCTGCTTTATTTTTTGTATTCTCCAGCCTGTGACCTGATGACCTTGGGGATCTTGGCTTTAGTGACATCCACTGGTTGTGCCTCGGCCAATGCCCTGCAGTCCCTGACGGATGCCATGCACATCCCGCACCTCTTCGTACAGCGCAACACAGGGGGCTCCCCACGCACCGCCTGCCACCTGAACCCCAGCCTGGAGGAGGAGGAATACACACTGGCTGCCCGCCCACCCGTCCGCCTCAACGATGTGATGCTGAAACTGGTCACTGAGCTGCGGTGGCAGAAATTCATAGTGTTTTATGACAGCGATTACGGTAAGTGAGGAATTTCAGGCACTGTTAAATTGATTTCTTTTTAACTGGGAAATGGAGAGGAAAATATAAAGGGAGGGGAGGAATATAACTTGCTGGGTTCTTCATTGACAAAGGGAAAAGTGTTTCAAGTGGATGCAGGTCTTCTCTTTGAAGGAAAGGTTGCTGTGAAAACTAGTTCTCAGACAAGCAGCGAAGTTGCTTAGCAACACCTATGAAGACAGCCAAAATTTGAATCATCTCACACTTTTTCAGTTAAATATTAATAAAGTGTTGACATTGATTGGCAGAGGTCACATAGCTGCGCAAGCAAGTTCAACATGGCCTCTACTCATTCCCAGAAAACACTTTCTATCAAAGCTGAGTACTGTTCTCTTTAAAAATTAATTTTCACAGTAACTATTACCATTTCTTTTTTCACATGCTTCCTCACACTATTCTCCATTTGGACTAAATTTCTTAGTGATACACTTTCTGGCATTAAACCAAATGGTAGAGTTAGCATTTTTACTACATCCGATGCCTCTCCTTCAGCAAAATCTTTACTTTGGGCTGAAACTTGAGGAAAAGGAGTCTTTGCCCAAGCAAATTTAGTACCTTATGATGGGTGTAAAGAAAAATAAATCTCTCATTGTGCCAAGCTCTCAGAGTAGAAGTGAACTGTGTGCATAACTTTTTTTTTTTTTTTTAATACAGTTCCCCTTCTCCTCTGCTTAATTGATAAGAATATTGTTCCATATGTTTAACTCGTGGTATCTTCAGCGTTCTCATAATGGGGAAAATAAACATTCTGTGGTATGCTTGAAAACCCTGAAAACACTTTCCATTTAAAATGTGATGCATAAGCTTTTGGTGTGCTGAGTTACTATGAAGAGAATACAAAGAAAATAAGTTAAGGTTAAATTGAAGTTGGAAAAATAATCTTATGGGAATCTGTACATAGAGTTTCGATTTTATAACTATACTTTCACAATTGCAAAATAGCTATTTATTTGAATTCTCCCTATATAACGACATATTTTTCAATGGTGAATCAGAGAGAGATAACATCTTTGGCTTTGAAATTGAGCGACTTTTGGTTAAAAGAACCCAAGCAAACAAACAAAAAACCCCAAGCAACCAACCAACCAAAAAGACAAAAAACCCACAACAATTCATAAAAGCTATGCAAAGAATCCTGAACTTGAATGAGTTCTGAAAGACTTGTTCTCGCCTGTTAGAGATGTCACTTGCTGTTTCTTCAACAGGCACATTGAAGATAATGAGGGTGATTTTCAGTGGGAAACCAACCAAGGCTTCTAACATCCTATTAATTATATAGAATTATTTTAATCATGAGAAGACTACTGTGGTACTTGTAGGGTTAATCTGTAGACTCAAAAATCTAGCAACCCAACAAATAAATGGGTATGTAACTACTGTCCTAGGTAACAGTTGATCAGTGAATGTTTTGAAAGCAAAAACCACAATGTACATGGAAGGTGTTCTTTTGGTGGCCTTCTGGTAGTGATGAAAACGTCACTATATAGCAGAGAATTTGGCTTAAAAAGATAAAATTATTCTAACAGTTATTTCCAAGAATGGGAAAGAAAAATATTAAAAGGATGCCTTACAAACATCCTTTTCTAGTTACCGTTGTTTCTCTCTCCTGATTTATAACTTTAACCTTCCAAAACTGCTTGAGCTGGGTATCTTCAAAGGTTGCAGATTTAACCCCTTGGAATCCTGGCCCTGGTAACACCATAAATGCTCTATGTACAAACTGCTGTCACCCATATTCTCTGGTAGCAAACCTGGTTACTGAACTCTGCTGTCACTTATTTTAGTAGCAGATCCAAGTTTCTTTGCCTCTCTCTGCAAAGGGTTAACATCTCAGTACCAGGTCCTGAAACACTTAAATTCACATACTCTGTAAATTCAGTTACAATCAAATTTATCTTATCCATTTATCACAGACTGACCTTCAGTCTGTACCAGTCAGATAGACACTAAAAGGGGATGGAAAATTGCCACAGGCGTTCTGTTCCTTCCAGTGGAGAGTGTGCTGCATACTGCCGCTGCCCATGTGCTGTTGCCTCTCCTCTTCCTCTCAGACATGGCAACCATCTTCTACTAATTCCACTAGAAGCCAACTGAGCCTTGCCAGCTCCAGGCAGGCATCTGTGAATGGGGGATAAATAACCTTGTTGCCAGGATGTTCCACGCTGTGCTCTGAAGCAGCAGCCCAGCTCCCCAGGCATGGCCATTGCCCTCCTGAGTTGGCTTGGGCACAGCCCTGCCCACCCATCTCCAGCATCGCCTCCCTGCCCAGCGTGCAGGGCTGAGTGCTGACCACGAGGAGGGAGGTCACTTGAAGAACACATCTTTATGATTACAGAGAGTTTCCAGCACCACGCTTTTGTGGTTCGCACTAATAAATGGTTCTTCTCTACCTACTCTCTGCAAGTTATACTGTTCCCTCGAGTAATGTTTTAATTTGTCCATCTGCTGATTGCTAAAAACCAGCCAATCCCTTGGTGTTCTCCTTGTGGAAACTGTCAGGTTTTCTAAAGACTAAATAACACTGCACAACTTAAAGAAGTCCTGTGGTTATAGTAATGCTGTGCTATACTGGAGCAGAAAATTATTTACTTCATGAACTACTTGTTCCTTATCAGATGCACATTTTGGATTATAATATCTGTGCTGGTTAAATTAAGGAAAAGTAACAGACTTGGCAATTAGAAATACAGAGTAGTCACTGAAAAGCCTAGCAAGCTTAATATTGTTGTGCTTATGATAAAATAGGCCTTGTTTCACACTGAAGCTACAGGAACAAATCTGTCTGTACAACTGCAGTGAAAGAATACGGTCCTTTCCAGTAAAATGCCTTAAATTCTGTAAGAAGAAATGAAGAGATTTCACAGGAAAAACGTGGAAGTTTTGAAGAAAAAGGTTGCTGAATGGAAATGGTAGAAGCAGAGTACGAACTGTGGCATTCCACCTAACCTGAAATCCGCTTTTAGATTTTTTCACTTGTGGTGAAAAGTGGATAATAGCAAGAAAGGGGTAATAGCTTGATTCTGGAGAAGTGACTTTTCAAAGACCTCAGACTTTGATAGTTGCAGCATTCAAACTCTTCCCGATACACTGCTCCTCTGAGCAGTACCAATTGGGGAGAGGTCAGTTGATACATATCCATACAGTTCTCCTATGTTTGAACAAGGAAAGAAAACACTTCATATGGATACTACATCTTCATGGCTCAGCCCTTGTTTTTCCACTTTTCTCATTAATGGTTTATGCATAATTTCAGAAGATGCAGGATAATCTACTCCCCATTGATCTCAGTGGGAGCTGTCTGCTGATGAGACTGCTGCCTGATACGAACATGATGGCTAGGCACTATAGCAAGTCAGTCATAGCTAAAACAAGACAAGTTTCCTCTCTTTCTGATGAGCTGTAGAGCTATTGGAGCTCAGGGCTAGAATGAGACAGTCTGAGCTCTGTCTCTGTCCCTGCTATTCTTTGCTATGTCATCTTGAGAAGGCTTTCTAGCCCTGTATGCTTCCCTTGCCCATCTGTGAAATGGAAAGAAAAACCTTTCTCCCAGTGTGACTGAACCAGTGTTTGAAATGTGTTTAGAAATTCTTTAGGCAGCAGAATTAAGTGGCATATTCAGAAATAAGGCAATTCTAGTAAGACCTCAAGGGACTAGGGTCACGTTAAATGCATTATTCCACTTTAAGTGTCTTTATGAAAATCTCATACCAAAGCATGCTACTTGACATTAATTTTCTGGGGAAAAAAATGAATTGACCCTAAGTTTGTCAACAGCTCTCTGAAGGTGCTCTGCGGAATTAAACCCACTCACCTGTTAAAGAACTTGCAACAGAAGCCAGATGTGTTGTGCCGTTCTAAAAAACTTCAGCTGTGCCGATCTGTTTTGAATTGCTTTTTCCTCTACAGGAGCATCTTTTGTGCCTCTACATACATTGCATCAGTGTGTAAATGCCTGCTGGGAAGTTTAATGTTTTATTTTGCTGACCTCCTGGATGTAGAAGCATCAGTAATCAAAATTTCTGACACAAAAATTGGTAGTGTGGCAAGTTTTGTTGAGAATCTTACCAAGCTCTAAAATGACTATAAGTTAAAATCAGTGGGTGCTGCCCACAGATAAGGTTGGGTAGTAAACAGCTGAAAGTTTTTTTTCTAGGGTGAGCAAATAAATAGCTGTATGGCTAGAGGAAGGATTTGAGAAGGATTTTGGAAACTGGGTGTAAAAATGAAAACAATGAGGAATACCAAGTCATATTTCTGAAGGGAAATGTAATAGCTATGTTTTCACTAGATTATTCTTACTGTTGAAAAACACTTTGTGGTTTTATCCAGTCTCTCTGCTTTCTTTCTTATATGTACACATACCTGTATTACAAAATGTAACACAAACAGGATTTTGTTATGGTTCTGTTTTACCAATGAAAATTGTATTAGACCTGTGAAAGGGAGCTGCAATTTTTCTATTCTTAATTTCTGGTGTCAACAATTGTGTTTTATCTGGTTAAGAAAAAAGTTGTACAAAAGCTTTAAGGAATAAACCGAAAAATTTTAGACCTTTTTGATCTATCTATGGACCTTTGCTCTTATAGGAAAAAACCCCAATCCTAAACGCACATTATATTGAATTATAAGTTCTTTTCAATTTTGTTTTTTAACTTTTATTATTAGAGATCTATTTTATTTTTATTATGATAATTGATACCACATTAATTTTTGAATGCTTCCTTATGAATCTTGCTATGTAGAAATAATGTGGTTTTCAATGCAGTGAGTTTCCTGGGAAATTTTGTTCCCTACAGCAATTACATGGTGATTTTATTTCTAAGTCATACCTGTCAAGGGTCTCACTTTTGATTGGAAGTAACAGGAATTATTATATCAATAGTTTTACAACTAGCTATTGATCCTGGCGTGGTATCTGCTTTGTAAAGGACCCTTTGTGCAGGCCACTACTCTTGCAATTATTTAATTTATGAAGTTATATGGTAATGAAAATTGAGAAATGCATGGTTTCACTCGATCCATGTGTAACTGCAAATCAGTTGTGATATGAAGCATTGGCTGTCACAATGAAAGCACAGTAGAACATTTGCACATAAAGTACTGTTGTCTTCCCTGCTTTATTTTGTCTTTAAGATTTCTTCTGTTCTTGTTAGTATAACATAAGTTATCTTCTGCTTTCTGAATCATCATTTCAGCTGTCAGACAACTACTTCTGTATCACTAGGGCTGCCATATTTCTTGACAGGCTTTTCCAGTGAACATACCTTGTTTAATGCAAATACAGGGAATTTGGCACTTGAGAAATGTTGAACCAACTTCACATGTGTTGGTATGTGCCTGTTCAGCAAATCTGACACTACCAGAAATTGTTAGACTTCTTTTGCATGTACCGGTGTGATTGAGCTTGCTTGTATTATTAAAAATAGCTGGGTTTTTCAGTTGGTTGGAGCATGTGGAACTCTTGGAGAGAAGCTTGAATTGGGCTTGCTGTGTTCAAAGAGTAAAACGCATAGAATTTAAGCAGGCAGCCACAGAGAAACATAACTTCTTTATTGTCATCAATCTGCAACAAGAATGACTTTGGGAGGGAGTCCTTGGACATGTCTATCATTGGTGCTGCTGTATAAGATGATAAAGGCATAAATAGACTGGACCTAAGCACCTTTTCATCTAATAAGGAACAGAATCCTCCAAGCATTTATTCTACACAAATCCTGCTCTACCTAGTCATTAATCCATAACCAGGGATACAGGATGTCTAGACTCCAGACAAATGTGAAATCTTCCATTTCTACCTGGAAAAAATGAAGACCTTCCTGTGAGCAGAGTGTCTCATAGCATAAAGTATAATCAGCATTGCTGCTGCAGAGAATGTCAGGAAATAAGGAATTCAACCAGGTTCTCCAAGTCCTGCAGGGAGTTTTGTGATGCCATGGGATAGATGGAAAAAAAAAAGTTGACCTTTTGCCTTTTACATTGAATTTGGTTTAGAAGCTGTTGAAGAAACAGCATTGTATGTTCCCATATTTATCCTTGAATCACTTTTCTGACTGTAGCAGCACTTAAAGTAATTGGCCTCCTTAAATTAAGCATGGATTTTTGTCATTTTGTCATTTCTGATAGTAGTTTTTTTTTTATTTAGTAATGCACTGCAGTATGTAACACTAAATGTCATTAAAGAAAGTCAACTTCACTTCAAATTATTACTTATAAATTAATTTTAGTACTTTAATTTTTAAAGTATATGAGTAAGCGTGCTAATAGCAGAAGTAAGACGTCCCTGTTCCTACCCCTCCCCACAGTTACTAGCAGGGTATTGGAGCAGCAGACCGAGGTTTCCCATAAAAGCCATTCACTAAATACCTTCAGGGAAATGCCTGATATACAAATGATCTTAAAGTTATGGTAAAGCCTTTATTCTGAATGAGTGCTATCACAACCTACCTGGAAGTTCAGTGGTAGCAGGGGCCAGTCAGAGACCTTTGGACAAACAGTTTGAGCAGTTTCAAGCAACTTGTCTTGCTCATAAATCCGAGGCAAGTTAAGGATATAATTTCAACCTTTCGAAATGTAAGTTCTTTTGAAAAATTCAAAATGTTGTGGAATGACACTCAGAATGGAAGGCTTGTGCTCTTTATGCAAAACAGTTATTCTTAAAATCAGTTTGTATTTTAAAAAACTTCAGAAATATAAATCTGGAGGGATGTTCACGAAAAAAATAAATGAAAGGCTTTATTAGAAGCAGTTTTCCACCAGTTTTTGAGCTCAGTCATCTGGTCAAAAGTGATTATTAATCTAGTTCTGAAAGCATTCATTGTGCATTCTTTACTGTGTCTTTTTCTACCTATTGTAGCAGTTTAATGGACAGTCTCCAGGCTCAACTTTGCAGGAACTGGTGGCTATTGGCGGCTGTATTTTTTCCGCTTTATATTCTGAAACAGAGAAATGTTTCATAATACAGCACACATTGTCTAAAGAAAGTGCAAAGTTCAGCAGCCTGAAACCAGAGGGTGCAAATTAATTCATTTTGAACAGAGAGGTCTTTGAAAATTGTAGATGTCATCTGCAGAAAGTCTTAAGTTCTTGGACTTTTTTTTGCCTGACTGATGGTTGTTTGAATCTCTTGGCTTTTCAAGCCATGGCATAAGGCTAAACTACTTGTTCGGGCATGTGAAAATGAGAAGGAGAAATATGAGGATGATTTGGTATGCTTGAGCAGGGAATCTGAAGAACCAGTTCCAGAAGGGAGTCCCTTTAGTTCACATTTCTTAGAGAGTGAATGTCTATACATTCATTTAGAAATTGTTTGATAAATGCATAACTGGAAGTGGAACAGCAGAAAGTTAGAAGTCTGTCCAGGAGGATATATGTAGGGCTTCGGACAGTAACACCATAATTCTGAGAAAATATATTTGGATATCTCAATATGCAATGAACCTGGGTTCCCATTCTCTGTTGTCTTTCATGGAAGGGGTTAGGGAAGAGGGAGAGAATTAATATACATATACACACACATGTTTATATTTATGGATTTCAAGGAAAGTGGCAAAGGAGTGTGTGTATGTTTACATGTGTATATGCTTGTGTGTAGATGTATACATCAGTCCATACATGGAATCAGGGAAACATATTTACACAGGTCCCTCCTGGTAATCTTTCTGATGCCACTCTGGGCAGGACAACTTTGGTTTCTCTCCTGGATAGAAAGGGTTTTTTTTTTTATTTTACCCGAGTAACAGTTGGTGTGCCTTCCCATCACTGCTGTGTGTCTTCCTTTTTGAGACAGAAATCACATTCCTTTTCTTTCTCACACTACTTTTATTAAGATACTGTGTTTTACTACGTTATTTTTCTCATGGCTAAGTTTTTTATGGGTTTACTGGCTTTCTTCAGCACCCTTTCCATAGGCTGGGGCTACGCCTTTGGCCAGGACTATTCCTTTTCTTTGCTGATTAATGATAAACGGTGAATGAATGTACTCTGAAGGATTCTTTTTGTTTCTCCTCTGCTTGTAAAGCATGCTGACTGAGTACATTAGAGAAGAGATAACATTATTTGTCATTGTCTTCATAGAAAGGATTAATCTTGAGGACCACAATGAATATAAAACTCCCAAAATCTTTTTAGAGGAAAAGTATAGTAGCGAATGGGACTTTTATAGAGGCCTGGGGGTCAAAATGGTGTTCTACATATTGTGTGGCTATCAACAAATGTATACGGTTATGACTCCTGCACAGTATTTATATGCTTGTAATATATTCATATGTGTATAAAGTGGTTGACTACTGCATTTGTGTATATATAACGCAGCAAAATTATTAGACAGAACCAGCCATTTGTTCAGTGTCTGGGAACTGGAAAGATCTGATGATCTGATCCATGCAATCCAAGATTGCATTGAAATGTCCCTTTTTTTATTTTTTTTTTTTTTTTCTGAAAACACAAGTTAAGACTGTAAATAGTCTGTACTGCAGTGACCTTTATGGAATATGAAATAAATATCATTCATACTGTGAATTAAAACAAACATAAGGGCCATTCTCCTCGCTGTCATGGAAATGCTAGATAATATTATCTTTTGTAACAGCAAGCAGGACAGAAAGATACTTAGCTGAAAAAAAAAGGGGCAATGATCAAGAAGGGTAAGCAAAGCTTGACTGATTTTGAGGTAGAGTTGAATGCAAACAAAGATAAGTTATGTAGTCTGCCTAGGAGGGTATTTAATCAAGAAATGGTAGAAAATGAAGAAATGTGAATTCATGTCAGTAAAACACTGTTGGGATTTGTACTGTACAAGTTTCCATCTTGGTGCTCCCTCTCCTCGGGATGCAGCTGATGTGAAACTGTGGAGACTCCCTCATCCAAGCAGATCTCAAAGCACTTGGAGTTGTCTGGGCTCAGAGCAGAACCCCAAGTTGTGCACTTAGTCGGTGCTGTAGTCATCTGTGTTATACACTACCTTTATGACTTTACATTAAACTATCCATTTAGTGAAGTTCTTTTATCATAGCATTTGATCAATTTACAGTTTAAAGCATCATCCTGCAAGATAACGTGGCTGTACTCTT
The DNA here is from genome assembly GCF_037038585.1 of Patagioenas fasciata. Classification (NCBI taxonomy): domain Eukaryota; kingdom Metazoa; phylum Chordata; class Aves; order Columbiformes; family Columbidae; genus Patagioenas; species Patagioenas fasciata. Next base: position 13,301,171 of record NC_092527.1, on the reverse strand, counting down.
TCCATCGTATAAAAATTGCAGAGACATGGGGAGTGTTGGGCTGCTAAGATATTTCTGTGACTATAAGCTAGGAATCTTACTTTGATTTCAAAAAGGTTCTGAAACTTGTTTTTAATGTCTAGCCAGCTGCGCGCAGCTACTCAAGGTTCCCTTCCCAGCCAGAGGTGTGCAAAGGTGACAGAGTTTTGCTTTTCCTTGAATTGTGCTGTGCAGGCCTTCTGTGCTTTCTGCAGTTACATTCTGGTGTATTTAATGTTTAGATCTGTTGCTTTGGGAGTTATTTTGAAAATTATTTCAATCATTTTAGAAGCAAATGCATCATTAGACTGTGAAAAATTAAATAAAAGGTAGGGGGGGAAAAGCTTTGCCATTTGGATTATTCAGAGTCAGAGCCCATTAGGAATGTAATCTGGATGTCTGAGTTCCATTGGAGAGTGATTTAATATTCATCATATTATTATAGCATTTGTTTAAATGGAAATAATGCATTTTGTTTTGTGTACAAATTGAGTAAATAGGATTAGTCTCATTACTGGGGAACATTGAGTCCTACAGAGATCCTTTTTAATAATGGTTATTTTGTTTTCGCATCTCCTGCTTTAGTAATCAAGACCCAAATAGGCTGTTTTCTAACAAAAACTTATGGGAGAATGGTGGAGGGCTTCAAGAAATAGATGAAAATTGCATGAGGACATCCCTCACAGTAATTTAATTGATGATGCCTTGTGATGGGAGAGCTCGGAATGGAAACACAGCTACTGTAACACTGGAGGCAGTAGTTCACTTCATCAATTTGGAAAGCCTTATGGGGTCAGGAACTATTGGCAGTCCCCATTTCCCAGCAGCCCATCTCATCTATCAGTAAGAATTGAATCTTTGGCTGGATAAATCTTCAGCTGTTGTGTAGCAGACACGGAAGGGAACTCAGGTTAGAAATTCAGCTCTGGTATTTATCATGGCTGTCTTCAATTTCATTTCAAATGTGATTGTGATTTCCTCTGGTCTGGCTCTGGCCACCATTTGCTTAGATCATCAGCAAAATTTTTTTCCTGGCAAAGAACCCGTGCAGAGTGAGGAAAATAGAGAAACTATGCCATGGAAGAGTAGTTGTTACATGTTTACCAACAGACCAAGAAATATTCAGTCCCTGAAATACAAAATGCCTTCCTTGCATAATGGACCATAACCCAGAGATCTCATTTGTCCTAATGCAACTCCTCATTGATTTTGAAAGTAGTTTTTCTTTGGTCCACCGATGTTAATATTTGACATTGCCATTAACAGGAATTAAGATATGTCTTGTCTTCCAAAAGCCATATTACAACATCAAGGGAACTTTGTTAAGAAAGTAATAATCGATTAGCTAGGACCAACTCTACTCTGTAATCACCTTGATCTTCAAATGACAAAGTCTTTACAGGAAGGAACTGTCTTCATTTTTGTCAGTACAAATATGAATCTCCCTTGCTGTGGAAGAGTAATTAAAGGTCAAATTTTCTGGCATTGTATGTATAAGTCAGCACAGCTTGAGCACTAACACCTAACTGGATACCCCACCAGGCGCTTGTGTTGCAATGGAAATCCTGTTGGCTGAAGAATCAGCAGTGAGCTGAGTTTTAAGTGAAGATCTTCCCTTGTTGCCCAGCTTTAAGGTTGCTGTGTTATGATTATCTTGTGTGGAAGTAAATATGAGCTTATTTAATTTTATTAAAAACAAAAAATAATCTGGACTGCAGATATTTGATTCCAAATGACAGTTCTGGTTCCCAAAGAGCATTCTCCATTTGTCAAGCAATATGTGGTGATATACTCTGTCTCTGTTGTAGGAAGTAGTATCTGTGGGAGTCTTTGTGGTGGTTTATATCTATTATTCTCTCCCATCTTGTGCAACCACTTAAGTCTGGATAAGCTGTATTTAGTGAAAGAATATATTACAGTATTAAAACAGGATAACAAAAGCAGCCTTGCAGTGGGAAGGGTGGGAGGCAAAAAAAGATGAACATGTTACGTGTTGGATTATTGGCCAGTTAGTGGGGTTGACTGAGTATTAATGGCAGATGTATTTAAGTTTTGTTTCTCTTAGATCCTACTTACACCATTAGAAAATAACAGAATTCCAAGTCACGGTAGTGGAAGGGGTTACAATCCCTGAGAGGTGTGAGTTTGACAAGTGCAGCCACACTCACAGAAACATGGACTGGCTGGGGAAAGGTGTGACGTTGGTGTGATGGCAGCAAGGTCCCTAGGGGGTGCAAGTGGTTTGTGGTGGAATCTTGGACCATGCTCTTCCTATTTGGATTACTGTAATTTAGCTGGTTCACTTTGGATCTGGTTTAGTAACTTCTGCTGTGCAACAGTAACAGACAGAAAATTAGATAATTAATAATAATAGAAATATTGAATTTTTTTTTCATTATGTCAAAGAACAATAAGACATTTTGGTCCTCTTCAGACAATTTCATCAGAAAATCATTTGATGGTTTATAACATGATGTGATTGAAAACATTCTTACTAGACTTAAGTGACAAGAGGGAAAACTGCAAAGTTAACAGTGAGATTTGTCTGCTTCCTTTTATAGGCTTAGCTCATGTAGTGAAGGTGATGGAAAGGTTTACTTCCACTAACTCAGCAACTTCATTGCAGTACATTAAAAAAAATAGTGTAAAAATTAACTAAAAGCTTCATTTTTAGGGGGAAGGAGAGAGGGAGGTTTGTTTTGTACTGAGAAGTATTTTATTGTTTAAGTTAAAGAATCTGGATTGAGTTGATTCAAATAATAAAGAATAAATGTGAAGACTTCATTACCTTCTTTTTTCTAATTGTGCAAGAACTGATGTACCCATGTAACTTTAAATGAGTGAATAGTCTCCTTGAAATTCGGATATAAATGAGTAATCGCAGGTAGGGAATTGGAGAATTTGTAGCCTATCTAAAATACTCAGAATTCCTCCTGAGCTCAAATCCTACCACAGAAATGTCTGCTTGATGTGAGGAAACACCTGCATGAGGCACTTATAAGCAATGACCTGATACCATCCATGCCAGGAGGCATCATCTTCTATCCTGCAAAATGTGTGCATGTGCCAAGTGCTCTATCTTTAGACTGAATAGAGGGACTGTAAAGGTTAATTATAGCCTCAAACTGAAACACATATAACCGTTTGCAGAATGGGCTCTCTACATGTATGCAAGGATTGAATTGTTCAGTTTGTGCTGAATTTTATTTGGTTCTTGAAAAAATATGGCATCTGTGATTACATTCTGTAGGTCTGAGACTGTCAGTTTGCTTGTGTTCTGAATAACATTGATCTTTTTGACTGATTTCAAATCAATCTAATGTGACAGAGGCCTCAAGCCTTTTCTATACATTTTCAAAAAAAAAAAGTGGTCAGTACCAGAGGGAGCTCCAAATTCCTGCTGTGTAAAAGGTTGCACTCTGAACTCATTTGCAAACTATTAGACAGCAAAGAATCAACCCAGCAGCCACAGGTGTTCAGTTAGGTTTGACATCAGGGAATTCCGAATAAAAGGGTCTTACAGAAGATTCAAGGGAAAGCTTTAGTCAGACATTGCTAAATGTGAGGTAGTCCAAATGTCAGATACGAAGTCACAGGGCTCACAACTGCTGTTGCTCAGGAACAGGTTTGTTTCTAACATTCTGTTGCTTAACCCCTTTTGTGCGTTAAATAACCTCTGTGTTTTGCCGCCTTCAGCTGATGTCAGGAAGACGTTATAGTAAAACCAAACAAATTTGAGACCTTTCTCAGGTAGGAAGGGCTGGCAGTGACACCTGAGGGAAAGGAAAATCCTTACAAAACTAATAATCATCTGGGACAGGGGGAGTATTTGAGAAGTTCTGGCCCTTTGCAGGAGAGCAGTACAATTTTTTTTCAGGTTTTTAATATTAATGTAGGAAGAAAGATTACCGTTGCTATCCAGCAAAACAGTAGTTAATTAGATCTTTGTTTCTTAATAATGATGAAAGCTTAAGTTTTAGACCATCAGGAGAACCATCTGGGGATTCTGAATGATTGTTTAGAAAACAAGAAGCCTAGTTGAATTTCTTCTTATTTGTGGTCATTGCTGTTTTTCAAGTATTGATGCAGCACAATCTATAGGGACTTTTTTTTTGTCATGGATTTATTAGAAAATTAGGAGATAAGAATACCTGCGGCTTTTTTTTTTTTTTTTGGTGTGTGTGTAAACGTGAGGGATTTTGGAGATGTTTACATCAATGTGTTCCTGAATGTTCTTATTTATATTACTCACCTACCTGAAAAAGAAAATCCCTTGGTTGAAATGCTGCTATGAGGAATTGATATTGATTTGAGTATTCTCTTTAGCAAAACATGTTAACAAAAATCAGCAGCTAAATGTTTTCTTGCCTTAATAATGATTTAAAGACTAGAAATTAGCAAGCAAAAGGAGACCTGTGGGGATATATGCAAATAGATTTGTTTTCCCATACGTCTTGGGTGGGAGGATAGCTGCTTTTTATTTAGCCAATTCTTTATTTGCTAAAGAGATGTTTTTGTTAGAGGAAAATAGCCTTTTTTTTTTTTTTTTTTTAAGGAAATGATCTGATAATTATCTGAAAGAAGAATTTTAAACGTTTAGTCTTTATTGCTGTTAATTACTGTGGTGATTGTATAGAAACGGCAATGTGTGACTTTAATTCCTAGTTTATTTATTTGAAACATATAAAAGCATCCACAAACAAGTTTTTATTTAGAAAAATCTTATTTAGGGTGTAGCTACTCTGTCAGAGACCAGAATCTACCCACAGTCTGTCTTATGATGGGGTGTCTCTTACAGAACTTGACCTTTTGATGTGAAATGTCATATGTTTAAAACAAAATTAAGCCCAAATAGTCCTTAAACTTAAAGACCATAGAGGCTGTCAAAATGCTTTGTCTCTATGCTTTGAACTTTATTTAGTTCCATAAGAGTTGTTTTTGGAGGTCCAATGCAGGGAGATGACCAAATTTCATTGGCTTTTAATGTTATGTGTTTTGTCCAATGATTATTTTGCATTTTGAATACGTTTTTATTAAGATCTTTTCAAAAACGTGGCAGAACTTAATTTTGCTGGAATTTAAAGCAATTTTCCGTATAGAATTTTAATGTCTCAGAACACTGCAGGTCGTGGAGGAGAATTTATATATACTCCTACCAGCCATGTTCACATGTACATGTCCTCACCGTGCTAATCCTGACCCCAGTCAGCCAATCAGACTTTAATGCAGCTTCTTCTTATCAGTCAGAGTAGTTTGTATTCGGCCTTCATCAGTCAGGTTTACATGCATGGCCCATAACCTTCCAGTTACCATATGGATTGCAGCAGCCCTAAATCTAATACTAAGACTAAACAATGTTCACATCCTCTTGCTGTGATGTTTCCACAGCTTTTCTGTCACTCTCAAATGTTCAGAACATTCAGGTCTCAGGTAGCGTGTGTGTAGTTTTAGATTTGTTTGCTTTTTAAAATTGATAAATATTTATCACAAAGGAAGTTGATGGCTATGGTGAGGATTGAGCTGAAGTCCAGCGCGTGTTTCTTACTAAAAAGGTAGTAACAGAAGCCAGCCCAAGATTTAGTTATTCATACATTTCCAACAAACCTCTTGTGAATTCTTACTTTTGGAGAAAATATGCCGTGACCCTACTTTATCATCAGTTTTGAAAAGAAACTCTGATTGTTATTTCATAGTAGGGTTGTATTTGTTAGCATTCCTGTTAGAGAAGGAGTGCTTAATAAGGCAAGGGATAATTGGGCCAATAGTGTTGTTATCTCTTTTTTCCTAAGTATAAGCTTCAGGAGGGTCCTTGCTGTAGTCACAGTCAGTTTTGTTCTCTTTATTTTAAGGGTGAAGAAGTTAGATCAGTATTTATTAAGTCTGAAGTGGCTTCTGTGTTCATTTGTGGTTCGCCTGACAGCCACACACTTTGCAGTTAGTGAGTCTATTTAAGGCACAATCTTTGTCTCTCTACTGGCTTCACACGGCAATGGGGAAATGGAGCCGCCCCTATTAGAAGTAATTGGTAAGAAGCCATAACTACTGTCACACATTGCAGTGAGGCTTATATCTCACTTTAGCTGCTAAGGCTGCATGTCAGAGCCTTCAAAATGATCTGGCTTTCTCCCTTTGTGATCGTACATTGCTTCAGAGGCTTCACTGGAATGTAAATTGTGTGGACCTTGTTACAGTTCTATCCTCCTTCTGCTTGCGAGCTCTCCCTCCCAACACAAAAAGCTGTGGAGTCGTTTGAGTAACATTAATCAGGAGCTGGTTGTCTTCCTTTCCCTGCAGTCTTCACAATTAGGGACAAGCCTCTTTGATAGTGGCTGCTGGTACTTTGACACAGCAGCTAACAAAGCAGAGCCAGCTTTTTGAGAAAGTGCTGTTTATTTTGCACGCCTGTCCTTGCGGCTAGCCACCTGTTGCTGAGACTAATTGGTAGCGTTGGAGGATCAGTAAGGGATAGGAGAAACATAGGATAAACCCATATTGCACACAACATCCATGAACATGTGCTTAGACTATTTCAAAGGGTATGTTTTTGTGTTCATGTCCTCATGCTGCATATAAGTGTGTAATGCATATATACATTACTTGTATGCACACTCATATACAGAGCAATATACATACAAATGTGTAAGCATCTGTGTAAACAAAGGCCAAAGGCAGTTTGTGCCCATATTGATGAACATTACTTATCGGGAGACTGTCAATTAGAAATTCAGCTGTAAATACAAAGGTAGTATAGAAAAAACCTGTAGGAATAGGAGTTTGGGTTAGTATCATTTAGACATATTAAAAAGGTTAATCTTTCAGGGAAAAAAATGCAAATTTTTTTTTTTTTTTTTTTTTTTTTTTTTAAAGACCTAGCTTTCCAGGTTCCCAAATAAGTCAGTATTACAAAGCTAGAGGGTAACAACTAATGTGTGACATTCAGGCTTTATAAGAACATATCTTCATTGAAACTGTATGCAATTTCTTGTGCTAGTTCCTTTGTCCACAGGACAAATGTTAGCTATGTACACCACCTTTGAAAGTATACATAGAAAACCAAGAAATGACAAACAATCAAAACCAACCAAACACCAATGAAACCAAGCCAACAAAAAACAAGAGCAACAAAAGCCACACAACAACATAACCCCTCCTGGAGATGAGTGTAGTACCTGTTTTTGTTAGAATTATAAAGCTTTTCAAGTTATAACTTAGTTTCCATGTAGCCCTAGTAGCTTTCTTTACCATTCTGCTCTCTAGATTAAATTTCTTGTGTTTGGTCTGTCCTGGAGAGTGAATTATTTTGGCAAGGTCAGGCTATGTAGGTAATGTGATGTTGATTCACGAACATATATTAACTGGCAAAGCTAGAGGAGTTAGTGTGTGTTTTAGTGCCATGAGCTGACTACCTCCTAGGATTTTCTTCTATTCTTGGTTTTACCTTCTTTGTCTCTGGTCTGTCATTAGAAAAATCTATGATTTCTGTCATACGACAAAGTATATGCCAAACACTTGGTTATCAGGGGCTTCCCTAGGTAAGACGGCCCAAATAATGCTGTCTTTACCATACAATTGGTGTATGAAGCTTCTTCTCCCTGACTTCTAGTTCAGTCAACAGTCCGCTCTTAATGCATGATATAAAGAGGGTAGCACAAGGAAGTCCCTGTTACCTTAGTTAGCATTCATGCTTAGACATTGCTGAGAGCTTCTGAGAACTTAATCTGATAGATGTCGTATTTGAAGTTAGATCCATGCTTGTTATAATTAAAGTCAGACAAGCTGATAAATATTGGAAATGGTTGGCTGTAAATCCTGATGATAGTCAAGGTAAAATAAGTTGTAACCTGCATGATACTGAAGTAAAATTAACTGAAGGACTTGTCTCAAGGTTAAATTCAATTTATTTTCAGAGATTAACATATGTCCTATGTTAAATTGAAAGATAAAAATTAAATATGATGATAAGATGTTTGAAAGTTTGAGGTAGTAGAATATTTTAGCGTGTATTTAATCACACTTTGAAGGACTTTCACCTGAATGTCCATATGTTAAAAGAATGATTTGTCGGGAGACTCTGAGGAGACATTGCCTTGCTGTGCTGGTCTTCCCTTTTAAACGGTTTTGTTTACTGTTGGGAAGTTTGAAAAAAATGATAATAAGCCCCTCAATTTTCTTTCTGTAATGTGTAGTGTTTCATATCACTATTAAGGCAGCTGACAAAAGTATAAAGGCCAGCAGAGACATAATAAGTGTAATACAGCAGAATGAAGATGGCTTAGCTAGTTCCTACTCCCCAAGACATTTTGATAATTGAGAACTTGTTTTTGCTACCCAATGTGCATTAAAAGGGCAATAATTACAGAATCTCAGTTCTATCATGCCGTAATAATTTTGAGTTCTCACTGTATTGCTCTCTGTTTCATTGCAGTCAGACACTTATATGGCAAACATTATGACTAGAAGGTAATTCTGCTTCAGATAATACTCTTTTTCTCTAATGTCCTTGTATACTGATGATTGAAAGTTTAATACGTTTACACAGAGCGTTTTACTGCATAAAAGTGATTAGGTTTTCTTTTCAGAGTGGGTCTTGTTTAGATAGCAATGTTTAATTAATCCTCCTGTTTTCTTCTCATGATTGAAGATTTTTTTGTTTTTAATAGAAGGCACCTATTAGCGAAAGGGGGGAAGAAGGACAGCAGGGGTTTTTTTGAGTTTTGTTATTAAGAGTGGATCAGGGTAGAAATTTTTTCGTAACGCTCTGAAGGATAATTTGTTTATTAGAATCTCTTGACAAATGTTATGGTGGACAATGGGGGGATGCATCTGTCCTTTGTGAGGACAAGGGCAATGCCAGTGCTGCCAGGGCTCTGCTTCGTGCTGCAATACCGGAGAAAGGGTTTGACAGCAGGAGGGCTTTGGGTCTGTGAAGTGTCCGAAGGTTCCAGGAGTGTGGGCAAACCTAAAGGGTGGAGAGGCCACCACAGAAAAATTACTCTAGATCATGGCAAAGAAGGTATTTTTCTCTCAGCTCTCCTTGTCACAGATCATTATGAATTACCTGGATTCACTGCAAACTGACCGCATCGAGGGATACGGTCCAGCTGCAGTTTTCCAGCGGTCGCTGTGAAGGTGGCCTGTGTTGTGGTGTCTGCGTGGGACATTTCTCTGCATCCACTAATTTATTTCATGAAACTGAGGTATAGTTTTTGCTGGTAATTCCTGTCCACCAGAAATACAGAGACATCAGGGTCTTCAGGCATTAACAAGGAGTTGAACCTGCAGAAATGCTGGTTTTACTGTGACAAGGCTGACCTGCTGCTGATAAACATTTGAGTCACTTGGGCCTCTTCACTCCACGGGAAAAAAAAAAAAACAACCAAACCCTTGATCATGAGTTCAAAATATAAAACGATTTTTATTTTACTTTTGGAACGTTTTCAGTTAGTTTTGTCAGTGCTTCAACATCTGCTTTATCTTTAATATATATATTGTATCTTTAGAGGTAAATATTTTTTCTCTGACATACCTGCTTCCAGAAAGACACTTAGGAGAGAAGAAACAAATTAGTTTAGGATGCAGATGCTTTTTTGGGTCTTGATGTCCAGAACAGCAGTAGCGACCAGTGATCTTTTGATGGCAGGGATCTCTCTTTACCTACAGTGCTTTTTCTGTATTTTCAAATACATTAAATAAATTTAAAAATAAATAGAAAATGTTTCTTTTTATCTTTGGAATTATTGTCCCCTAGTTTTCTGTTCATTGACAGGCAGGCAATTTGTATTACATTACTGCACAGCTTCAGTCAGCACATTGATCTTTATATTAAACAGGCACTTAATGAAAACTTTACCAACCTTTGGCATGTTTTTCCTTGCTTGTTTCCTTTTAACCCTTGTATTTATTAAAGAGCCCTTTCAGTACAACAAAGCCTACAAGCTTATTATGTTTTGCAAGTTCTGCAGTACTAATAAAATGCAACTAATCTACAGCCTCAGAACCACAACGTTGTTTATAAGCTTTGTAGGGAACCTAGTTCAGCTGTACTACTAGATGAAGAGCTCATTGCTGACTTATTCTTTGGTGTGGTGTTTTTTTTTTGTGTGTGGTGTTTTTTTTTTTAATGTGTAAATTGCTCTTCAAATTGTTATACATAAGTATAAAATGAAGTGTTGATGGAAGATGTCATTTAAACCTAAGCACTCTTCTCTTTCTACAGATTTGTCAATGTGTTTCTGCCCAGTTTACAATATTTGCTACTTTAAAAAAAAAAAGAAGAAAATGTGTCTTTGCATAACTTCAAGTTTTTGTCTCCAGTTTGGACATCCCAATTGAAGTTGTCTGAATCATTAGTCACTGTTGATTAAAAATTAGCGAAAAGCATTGACTACAAAACAGTACTTATTTTAGAATTTGTGTTCTCCAATTTTTAAAAAAGCATTTTAAAATTGATTTTGTTCAAAAATGTTCCTAGTTTTTCGATACCTTTATAGAACCATTTTTCAATTAATTGTGAGTGCTGTTGAAGTTAGGTAGCTACATAGACGTCCTTTAAAAGTGTGCTTAAGGGATGCTTGATTATTTATGTCTACATGCACTTGCTTGTGAATGTATTTATAAGTAACGTGTTTTGACATGTATATTGAACTCATTCTCGTGTTTTTATAAGAAACTATAGGTCTTTATACAATATTAGAAAAACCTTGGATGAGACCTGCTATTTCCATAATGGTTATGTTTGTTTAATCTGTGGAAACCAATAATTACAGTGATAAGGGCAGCTTCAAAAGTATTCTGAAGTGTTGGAAAAGATTGATTTACCCATAACCCCAACACATAACCCAAAGTTCTGGACTGATTCTTTAGCCCTGTGTGCTTATGCCTGTAATAGAGGACAGCATTCAGGCTAGCAGTCATTGTCCCATCAGTCTTCGTTGTTAACCTGTTGTTGATGAAATCATTCAGCAATGGATTCCTAGACAGTTCTTAAATTATGGTGTAGAGAGACATAATGTCTTGCCAGATAGATAATGAAAGATCACCTAATATTTTCCCTCTCTGAAGGGTCACTTCTAGAGGGTCGGTATGTTACTGCATTTGCTTTTGGAAACTCTGTGTGTTTCAGTGTATCATCTGCCACATCATTTCAGATCAAATTTGCAGGTTTGTTTCTCACGATGTCAGGTTCTGTTTCAAGCTGACAGTGTTGTAGCATTATGGGACTTAACATGACCTGACAACAGAAATTCAAGTTCAGTTAGAGGTAGCCTACTGAAGTCTTCATGGGGCGATTCAACAGGGCAGTGAGTTACTGGTTTCGTAGGCTGCTTTACTCACAAAGTGAGCTCTGTAAGTTGGGCTGGAAAATGGATGCTTTTTTTTTTCTGATTGCATTGTCTACAATAATTTACCAAGATATTAAAACAGTTATGTTAGTGTTAGATACATGTAGGACTTGAAGAAGTCTCCACCTACCTCTGCAAAAGTAACCAAGTATAATCAGCAAAGACTCAGTGTATAAAACTGCAATAATGCGTAAACATTTTAATAGGGTCAGCCCAGTATTAAAAACAAACAAAAAAAAAACAACCCAAACAATCCAGACAAGGTAAGCAGACTAAGTAACTAAGTACAGCAGAGTGTTGGAAAGAGTGGGCCAAAGAGAGCTGCCTGTGGATGTTTCCTGCACTATGAGGTAGAATTATTATTGCCATATCAATAGGGTTGTGTTCTTTAAAGTTTGTAGTTCCTTAAAACTGATTGGAACTGAATTCTGTGCTGAATTTCTAGTTAGCAGGGTGAATTATTTGATTAAAAAAAAAAAAAGAAAATAGGTAGCAATAATGTGAGAACTTAGTCTGTAGAATATAGCATCATAAGAATCCATGTAAATGGACTGTTTCTTGTCTGTGCCACCTGTTTTGCCATCTTCTACAAGTTACCTGTCTTACCTATATTCTTGTGAGCACCAACATTCGCTGTCGAGCTAGCCTGCCAGTACTGTGAAAACTGAATCAAATCAGAGTTGAGAGTTCCAGCAATAAAACAGTACAAATACTGTGTTAATAATTGTGTGGAGCCTCTGTGTGTGTTGTAATTTCTGCATGGGCATAGTGAGGTGCTTTATGAGCCACAGGAAATCCCAATATTTCATTCCCTTTGTATCTCTGTATTCATTTTCAGATTATGCTCTGGACCTGAGTACTGAAGTGACATGCTGAAGTGATTTGTTTTGGGGTGATATGACACTAATGGCATCCTTTAATTTTCAAGCCTACACATCAGATTTTGAGACAAGGCATGCAGGAAATCTTATAGCTATGAAATGAATGACACTTATTTTTTCTGAAGAATATTTTGACCGACTTGACTCTACAAAAGACGTGATTTCTAGCATACAATCTGAGGGAACATGGAATCAACGAAACAACTTGGTCTTTCAGAGAAGTGTGCAAAATGAGGTGCAGAATGGGGGAAAGCTTCTGTAATTACTGTCAAGATATTTTTAATATTTTCTCTCATTATAAGCTTGCCCCACCCATTTGTTAGGGTACGGGAGAAAATGGAGAAAACCTGGAGTTTTATACAAAGTTAGTTTTTGGACAGCCCATAGTAAAAAAATTGTTTCATTGGAAAATGTGTGTTTTAACGTGATAATTACTAACTACTTGCTGAGGCTGGTTATACTGTAAAGGAGCAGTCTAAAGAGCCAAATGTAAATATATGAATCAGAAGGAAAAAGTTGTCAGCCACCCATGCAATCACCAGAAATAGAGAAAATTTTTACACAATAACAGGTATAATTGCGGGGTAAGGAGCCAGAAGGCAAGGAGCTGTCAGTCTGAAAGGCAACAGGAAAGTATGTTGTGAAGAGCTGCTTCTGACAAATTGGGGCTCTCTCTAGCTTAATAAAGCCATGGGTCAGCTGAAGACTCCCTCAGAAATTACACTGAGCGTTACAATTGTTTGATGCGCGGATTACTTAAATTTTAATTTTTTATATTTTTTTTGAGACCCACTGGAAGAACTAGTTTGAATGTATTAGTTTTAATATAGTTTTTTGAATGACTGTAGAAAGATCTATGTTTCTAGAAATAAAATCTGGAATAGGATTTGGTTGTACTGCAGATTTGAAGGCATGTCTAATTCATGGTCTGTCCCATGGTTTGTCTCATGTGATTAGTCCAGATACCAAGAACGACAAAAAGCTTTTGAGGTCTAAGTGCCCTGGTCCTTAAGAGCAGTTTTCTCATGCTGATCTGTTTTGGGCACAGCATTATCAGTATCTGAGTTTGCCACCTGAATGCTGCTTTTATATGTGTCTATGAAAGCTGCAGTCCCACATTTAACCACAGTACAGATGGAGATATAACCACACCAGATACAGCTGTTTGCTGCCATTCACTATTGCACAGCATTCCTGTAAGGAGAAAGCAGATTACTAAGTTTATTCTAGCCAGTTTCCAGCTGCCCAAATTGTTTTCTGCCAGTTTACATTATCTCAGCAGCCTTAATTGTGTGAGGAAGAAACTTCTTGGAATTGTTTTCACTAACCAATTTTAGGAGTTTCAAACAACACCCAGAAAATTGTTGAATTTTATGAGGGAGTAGTCAGTCCTGTGTGAACATTGAATATTTATTTGTTTATGAAAGGAGGGGTCAAGGCACAAATGTTTCTTTTCTGCTAGAAGGTATTTCCCAGAATGACACTTTAAATCTCAGAGCTGCAGAGTAGATGTAGTGTGGTCTCTAATGGAGAAGTTTGGGGTAAGACAGTTAAGCAATGCCACAATCTTCTCCTCAATGAATGAACTTAATCTCTCCATGATTTATAATTTAAAGAATCAAGCCTAAAAGCTGTCAGTGGGAAACACTATACCTGAAGTTAATGGGTGGGATGTTTTTCTTAATGCTTGATAGATGGGTTTTGTTCCAGTTGGCATCACTAGTTGAGTAAAATATGCAATTTATGTCAATCCTCAGAAAACACAGTTCAGAACTAGAATTTAAATTAGTGTTTTAGTGTGAAACTCTGGAAATCTTTCCCCTTTATGTGTTTGTGTGGGTTCTAGGGGCAGATATGTCCTCCCTCTGACCTGATCTGTAGATGATGAGAACCCCTCGTTCCCCTGTTAGGAATTACTGAGTTTTCAGTCGAAGCTAGATGAGCTTGTTAGTTTTTCAAGCCTTGGGTTTAATCTCACAGCATATGAAGGAAAGAGCTGTTTACCTAAGTCACTTCAAGAAATGATAGGAAAAAAGTCTAAATATATATGTGATTGTGTCTATATAATTAAAAAAGAAAAAAAAAAAAGGTCTGAGGTTGAGTGTGGTAGTTTTGAATATCCATCAGCTAAGATGTAACACAACTAATTTAATTCTGCTTTCATAGATGTTAGGTAAAATTAATTCCAAACAGCAGCAGAAGTGCCAGGACAGAAAGGAACTATTCTCTGTTTTTCAGGCACTAATTGCTCATTTTTTAAACTTGTCAGGTTGAGGAGAATGGCTTATGTTGTAGTGAGCTTCAGACATTATCCAAACAGTTAGGAACTTACAGATGTTCTGTGACTAGAATCAGTAAGGAAGAAACACTGTCCACTTTCTGTGACTGCAGGGGTTAGATGTGCTCCAATACAGTAAGAGTACAATCTTGGAATCCATATTCTTGAATGTGTGGAGTGTGTGCATTAATAGTCACTTGAAAATACTTTCAAAGGCAAGTGGAGGGAGTCAAAGAATCAAATGGTAGGGCAAAGGTGTTTGTGATTCAAGGATGCACCACCAGTGTGGACATTAATGCTCAGGAAAGAACTTTGGCACATTTTTTTCTTATTGTTTCAAGGTGTTTTTTTTTTTTTCCTCTGTTGACCTGGCAGAAGAGAAAGGTACTGCCTTTCCTTTTGGTCTCTCTAAGAAATTGCAAGAGTAGAGAAAGACAGCAATGTGTCTTGCTCATCAGACTGAATTTGAGATGTCTGTGATTTTTGTCCTCTTTCAGCTTATGCATCTCTTCAGTTTCCATCCAACATAGTCTGTGTTCTCCTTCATGCTGGGTGAATTGAGTGTGCAGAAACTCACACTGGTCTTTTTGAATGCAGAAGAGCACAGGAGCAATTCTTATCAGAAGAGAAAAAAAAATATGATCCTGGACTATTCTTTGTCGCACTAGTTAGAAGAATGTAGAAATTCTGAAATAGCCTGTTTTTTTTTTCTTTATACAAGGCAGGAATGAGAGTCCATTTTAATATTACAGATGTTTGACTGGTGAGGACTCGTAAGTGATGAAGTCCTCTGATGTTTTCTGGTTTTACTTTTCAGAAAAACTGTGAATAAAACATGGGTTTTACCCAGCAAATCTGGGTATACCACAATCGCTATGTACCTTCAAATGTGAAGACCTCAAAGCCTGACTTTCTACATCACCTATGTTCTGTGTTTTCCTTTAAACTGTCACATTAAAAAGATTATTGGCCCCATTTATTGCATACTTCTATCCACAGGGACTCAGATCTGTATTTTCAACTTCAGAGTTTAAGTGCCAGATTTTACAGTTGGGATAACTTGGACAGAATTCTAATCAGCAGCTCTAGAAGCTCAGTGAAGGGCTTGTTATAGTCCACTTGAGGACTTTTCTTTGTGAACAGCTCTTTCATGAAAAGATTAATTACCTGAAAAACATTTGTACTTTGTAACCATCACCTCCCACTTCCTAGTGAGACTATAGACAATTTCAAAGTCACTTTCTTTGTAGCACACGTGTCATAGAAATACAGACACCGTGTTTGACTTCCAGATGAGACATCCACAACCTGGAGTGAATCACACACTAATATCCATAAAAGTTACTGGAATTTAAAGGAATCCTCCCAACCAAAGATCTCACAACATACGTGAATTAATATTGCTGACTTTCACTCCTGTACAAACAGTGAAGCAATAGTGGAACTTGGGACAGCATATTTCTCTCTGCTTTCTTTTCTCCTTGCAATTCTTCCTCATCTCTGTTTTCCAAACTCTGTATAGATGCAGCTTGGGTTAACTGCCTGTTTTGGTTCATGTGGCATGTGAAACTATGTAATATCTAACTATCCGTCAAAACTCGTATTTTATTTGACCACTCTGTTCACACAATGGAGCATCTTTCTATATTCACCCAGACAGAGTTGCTTCTCAGGTGAATGTGGCAACTTAACTCCTGTGAGGATGGAAACACCTATTGCTGACCTGTGTTACTTTTTCCCTAAATCATCAGATCAGTTTCCTGAGTTGTTCAGCCATGGTAAACATATTTTCTTTCTGATCTTTCTCTCCATTCATAAATTATTTCTCTCTCTAGCTACAGAGTATTTTTCTTTGAAAGCAAAAACAAACAAAACCTTTAATCCTTTCTGACAATCCCTGTCATTTGCTCTATAGAGTAATAGCATGCAAAGTAACTTTCAACATATTGTGTGAAGAAATAATGAAGGATAATTTTAATATGTACACTAAAATTTATAGAGACTCCTTAACATGACTAAGACACACACATGCCCCCCCACTTCTCCCTAGATGTTTCACTGCCTTCAGTAAAAGTCTTTGGGGCTTTTAACCAGTTTAAGAAGAATCTGATAAGACTCTGAGTTTTCTGATTTATTTATGTGTTTAAAAACCGACTGGTGTGTATCACAGATAAACCTTGAAATGTCCTTGAGAAGATTAACATTGACTTTCCACTGAATGGATGATTATCTTACCGTATCACATCTGAATTCATATCGAGTGGGTGGGCTTTTAGGAGTATGTGACAAAGAGCTTATGTAATAGCTTCAGGCAGAATGCTTCGTAACTGAATGCAAGAGAGTTCAAATGTACTACAGACCATTAATATGTGCCTAACTTCTCTGCTACCTCTCCTGGGTAATGAGGTGGAAATTAAGAGAGATCATTTTGAAAAGTCAGTTGCTAAAGATATTGCTGTTTATTGATTGAAGATATTGTTTCAACTGTTGCTCTGTGTTTTTCGCTTGGTGTGTGGTTTGGGTGTGGTGGGTTTTGTTTTTTTGGTTATTGAAGTTTAGTTTTGTTTGTATGGTGAAGATGTGTAAACTTCTGATAGTGGCTTCTTATTATTTCTTATCTCTTTACCCATCTGTTCTTCCTTTCTTTGCTTGTTTACATCATTTAAATGTGTTTTGCTCTTTATTTGTAGAGAGATGCCTTAGATGTTAATGGATTTGAGGAGGCATCTCAGAGAGAGAGGCTTACAAGAGGCTTTGCAGGTAGAAGATCAAATCCCAATTAGATTGCTGTAAGATAGAGACATATCTTGCCCAGATGGGCACACGTAGCTGACTTCTCCACATTACTATCATGCTTCTGCCCACAAGGAGACAAGTGCAGTGTTTTGATCCAAGCGCCCTGAGAGAAAGAGACAGGGTCGATGAAATGGGGCAGAATGTACAGAACAACTAGTTCAATTCACACCAAAGATGGTGGAGATTTTTTTTTTAGTGGCTTCCTCCATATTATCCTGGAAACTGATGGAAAAGTTTACATGCTGTGACTTTCTGAGTAAACCAAGCTCTTACACAATTTTGCTTTTCAGGAGTATCAGAACAGATACTCAGAACTTTTGCAATATTCTGTTGCTTTTAATTTCAGTTGGGAGTGAGGTGTGGTTGCTGTAACAGGATTCTGCATCCCTGACCTTCCACTACAGGGGATACTTTGTGGGAAGGAGCTGTGCTGGAGTTGTGGGTGAGGAAAACCCTCACTGATTTGGTGTATAAAGAATCCCATACAAAAGCTGAGGCGAGATTTTTTTCTGGACAGACATGACAGCTGCCTGCACTGTGGTTTGTTTTCTCCCACAAATTATTATTCTTCTCTTCTAAGCACAACTCCAGGAAAGAATCAAGTCTGGTCTACTTTGCCACTGCCAGAAAGAAAAACTCCTACTGGCTTAAAAACCAAACCAAAACAAAAAACCAACCAACCAACAAACAGAATGAAAAACAAACAAAAAAACCAAAACAACCCCAAACCCTCTTCCTTTTTGGTGTTTCCTTTTTGGTGCATAGCTCAGGAATTCCAAAAGGAACATGAGAAAGAAGTTTGCAAATATATACTAACAGAAACTCTCATGGGGATGGGATTAACCTTTAAGAATTCTTTAAATCGAAGTTCTTGAAAAAAGTTTTTATTGTCATCAGAAAATGAAGTAGTAATTCAGTCTTACCAGAATATAACCTATTTATTTATTCAATGTTTGTGGGTTTTAGCTTGGAAATGAACTTTGAATTTAATACGCTGTTTCAGCAGTTAAAGCATTTTGTTTACTTTTAGGGACATGCGCAGTAAACATATGTTGTCTCTGAGCTTAAGGTGGTGGAAAAGAGCAAATTACTATTTTTTTTTTCCTAAAGATTTACCCTTGTGTCTTAGTGCATGGACGTGCTATTATGTGAGGTTGTTCTTTGTGCTTTCTGCAATGGTTTAATTAGTTGTATTTACTTGTTTGCAAACTTATGTGATGGGGTTGATGGAGAAGAGAGTTTCTCTAACTGCATATAAAGACAGTTTAGGGAAATTTTTCTTTCCTATGCTTTTTAAAGCGAAGTGTTAATCTAACTGTTGCCCCTAAATGATGGGGTGGTAGTCAGAGTGTAAAATTAACAGAAAACACCAAGCCAAGTAAGTAGAGCAGGAAGTAACATCCAGAGTTGTCAGTGTCTGGTACAAGAAATTACTTGACAACCATAGCTTCAGAGCCAAAAGACAGTAGTTTGCATTCCTTTTTTTAAGATATATGGCCACAAATCGAGAAGTAGGTTTTTGAGTGTCATCGGCATAACAGTGGAACAATTACAGTGATAAATTACAGACATGTAAAATCACTGAGAAGTACCAAAGAGTTTTAGTTATATATTCTTTATGCCTGTTTTGGTTTTTTTTAGCTGCAGTGATTAATAACATTAGATTATAATCTAGTATAATTTGAAAGATACGGCATGTTTGCAAAATGTGTTAACAGTGAATGCAGTGTTTATGGCAGCTAGGAACTAGTGCTTAAACTTGAAGTAATCTTTTTCATCTGTGTTTGCAGCAGACTGTCTCATATTTCAGCCTTCATATTCTTTGGAAATCAACAAGCAAAGTAGTTTTGTTTCATAGAAACACAGAGCAGATGAAACCCACCTTGTTCCTTTCCATTTCTGATCTAAATTAGAGTTTGCTTCAATTTCTTTGGGGATGACTTACAGTCTTGAGCTACTAAAGCAGCCTCATCTTTCAAGCAGAGACTGGATCAGCCTCCAAGTCCCTTGAACTTTCTGTAGCTGCAGGGTTTTTTGATCTATAGATGTTGAGGAAACTGTAAATTATCTGTTGTAATCCCATGTTTTTGTTATTTGAATATAGGTGGGTAATACCACAGGCCAGGAAACAGCAACACATACAGTGGCAAACCTGTGCTCTCTGTTCGTATTTACCTGCAGGAACCAGCCAGGTTGCTGCTGGCTGCTCGCTGATGTCTCTGGGCTTGGCTGTCCTGAGGATTCTACCTCTCACTGTTTTCAACAGCTTCCCACTCCTTCATGACTTCTGCTTAGAAAAGATACTTTAACACAAACCTTGTCAGGTGGTATGTACAAGTGGATATAATGTCCTTTCATAGATGGATTTGCAGAACTGGGGCTGAAAATACTTGTAGTCCTTTCTTGCTCTCCTCCTCTACTGTGACTAACCACAATTTAAGAAGAATCTTACGTGTCACGCTTGTTTTTCTCTTTGATTAGGAAAGAAACTAGAAATGATGTTTTGTAAGGCTGTGTTAATAAAAGACATCAGGTTAAAAATATTTGACTGGGAGGGAAGTTAGTGATTTAGTAAAGCAATGCTTTGGCTTTTAATTTTTTGGCTCCTCTATTGGCCTGTTGCTGACCTTTCTCTGTGTTGTTGTGCTTTAGCTTTTCTGCCTGTAGATTAGGACTTTATTTTTGTGTTAAGTATTCCGAGGTCTGTTGAGAAAGAGCTGGTGTCAACGCTCGGGAAATGAAAATCTCTTGTAATCAGTTAATCTGCATTTCATGTTTGAGATCTCTGTTGCTTCTGTGTTGCTTATTTAAAAAGAAAATGGATATGCAAGCTGAAAGAAGATAAATACTTCAGTACCCAGGTCCTGTCTTTTTTTGACTTCATTCCTCATCTGAAAGAATTTTAGTTTTTCATTATGGATGTTTGGCTCAAGTGTGGAAATAATGGGTTTTTTGTTTGTTTGAATGCACGTGATTTAGATACCTGGACTTCAGTGAAAATAATAGCTTGAAATCCAAATAATTTGCCAGCTCTGCTGTGATCAATTACAAAAAAAGTCTCTTACTCCACCAAGACTGCATTCTTGTCAAGAACGCACAATTCACTTTTGAATATAGAAATCCACAGGAATAATTTCTAAAGTAAAAACCCCAAAGGCAAACAAACAAAATCAATTTTCCCCCCAAATTCTCCTCCTCAAATATTACTCTAAAACTAGTATTTTTGTGGCTCTTAGGGAAATGTTGAATTAACATATTAAGGATTCTTCATGCTAAACGGCCACCGTTGGATTGTATAGATATAGTAAACTTCACTTTCTAAGGTATTGATCATACTTTTCTCAGAGGTTTATAACTTTCTTAGATCAGTTTTTAGAGATAATATTATCCGTAAGGTAAAAGATGAGACGGTATCAATTTGAACAAATTGGATTGTTGTGATTTATTTACTACATAAACATGAAAATATTCCTGAAGTGCTTCAATAAGCACACACACCACACCCTGCCATGTCCCCAGTTTTTCAGTTCAAGATTAAAAAAACGCTAGACCAAAAGACATGTCATTGTGGGTTCCATCTTTTAATAAATTGGAACAACAATATCAAGCATTGGTCAGTTCAGCAGAGAAGCTATGAAACTGGAAATCAGAGATGATGTTCATTGTGTCAAAATTTCATTGTCTTCCATTGTACTCTTAAAGATATTGCATATATTAAGTGTATCATGTTAGCTGTTAATATTTTCAGGTTGATCTTTCAATTCATAAAGTGTACCCAACAATTTGTTGATTGTCTATCATGTCCTCAATATCCATTATGCATATAGGATGAGCTTTTAAATATTATACTCTCTCTTTGCCAATGGATTGTGTTTTGAAGACCATCTCAGAAAAGCTATATCCCACCCCCCCTTTTTTTATCTCTGTCTCTTTTTTTTTCTCCTTTTTTTTTTGTCCGTGTGTGAAAGCAGCACGCTCCCTTTGAGCACTGAGACTAAAATGTTTTGTGAAGTTACTGTATTACTAGTAGCACTTGTTGGACCTTTAATCATTTTGTCAGTATTCATTTTTCATGAGTCTGCTTTGCTCTGTTTCCTGCAATTCCTTTGTGTGTGTTTACGTAACAATCTTCTTTCTATGTCTTCAAGTGAACGATTTTCTCTGGCAATATGAGATGAATGATAGGTACTGATAGATTTAAAGGAGTATCTTAGCAATGAAAAAAGGAGCCAAAAGAATAGCGTGTTCATATAGCTGTAACTACAAACGCTACAGGGAGTTACTTTGAAGGCAATATATTGGCATTAAATCGGCATCGGATTTGTTCGTAACTTTACTTCGATGATGCAAATTGAATTCACAACTTCCTTCAGCTCAGTCAATGCAACAAAGAGCAGACCTGCCCCAAATAGAGTGCAAAGTGCATTACGCTTGAATCATTTGCGTTGAGGCCAAATGGAGTATTTTAGCTGAAATCTAGCATTGGGATTTTTTGACATGCTCAAATGCTAGCTGATCTGGTGAGCTTTCCACCATATACATTTCAGCTTCTGGTTTTTAGTCATGTTGTGGCTGCTGCAATGATATGACTGTATTCAGAGGACTCGCATAATTAGTCTCTTAAAGAGTGATGCATTCATGTGGGGAGGAAAATTGCTAGTTTATGTGTGGAAATACAAGTTAGAAAAGGCTAATTATTTTTTCTAGCATCCCCACTTTCTATTTCCATCTGCTCCCACTAACCCTGATGACAAAGTTTGGCTTCTGACTTGCCAACCACTAGTCGTTATTTGGAACTGTCTGGACAGTCAGAGGTTTCAGGTAGCTATTGAGACCTGAGTGGTAGCAGTAGGCAGCTGGCTACAGCTTTTCTTGAGACAATCACCCATCTTCTGAGTACTCAGTTCCTAAATTCCTATTGTAGCTGATGATATAGTCTTGGAAAATTCACCTGCATGACAGGACTGAGCCTAAAGGGCTCTTGTGCAGAACGGTGCAGTGAGTACAGGTACAGTTTCTGTGAGGGACTTGGAGTTTTCAGTTAAGGCAGGCTCCAAACACCTGCTTCTTGTTGCATGACTTTCCAAATACCTTCTTTATTGAGCTAAAATTTTTCTTATATGCTGCTCTCATCATTGTGGTAAATTGTTTAGGAAATGATTGCATTTCAGTTTGGTGCTACTTGCCTCACCATCATTTGTGTTGTTATTAGCATAATGTCTTTCAGAAAATGTGCATTTATATTAGCTTTTTGCTTTATTGGACATACTTAAGTAGAGTCCAGATCTTATTTTTCTTGAATTCTTTTGCTATGTCTTTCAACAACTTAAGATATTTAAAAAACTTCTATCATGCTGTGGCCATAATATTTAATGAATAAAAGTCCATTTTGCGACTAAGGAGACACAAGTGTTAAAATATAATTTTGTTGCTTGGTGCCTAATTTTCAACATGCTGATGTTGGTCTGAGGAGCTCCAGGTACATGCGTAATAACAACACCCATGGCTGTCTTGGGAGTTCTCTGTGTTGTAATGAACTCATGTGATGTAATTGTGTATTTAAAATGTAAGGATGTTATTGTGTAGTAACTATTCTAAGGCTTTGTCCTTTGTCTCCTGCGTAACTGGGTGTTGTACATTTAATTAAATGTGCAATTCTCTGAATCTCAGTGTTTGTATCGGAGTGCCTACATTTCTGCTGTATATATTTTTTTCTAGTTTTGTTTTTTCCTCCTTTAGTAATGGAAACATCATGAAAGAAATCTCAGTGTCAAAAAGGGAGAAAAGTTAACATTATGGTTCCTCCGATAGCTTTAACGTAACTTCACAAGAGATATATATTCAGGCATAAATGTAAACTCACATAAACTGTGAAACTTGAAATGTTCTGGGACAACTTTCAATGCCAGTAATAACTATTTTATTGCTATTTTGTGTGCTTGAAGTCTCTACCACTGCGTTCTGTTGTTGTATCTTGAATACAAATTTTCTGTCATGAAAACTACGATCATGTGCAATGGACTGTCGAGCAAAATAGCAGTACAATTGCAAACTTGGACTGGAAAAATCCACTGTTGCAGGAATACCTGCTAATATTGAGAATTCAAAATGTCTGCATCTTCTGAGATTTGAGTTATGTGCGTTCTCTACAATAGAAAGTGTATTTTTGTAAAAAGGAAAGTTTATGCCACACCCTGAGTCTGGAATGTACCAGATAGTATTTAATAAACTATGGAATATTTTTTTCAAGGTGCAGGGTGTTCTGGAAAATTGCACCCTACATTTTCTAGGCTTTTTTTTTTTTAGTTAAAACAACAGGGATAATTGCTTTTATTCTGAGTCTTGTAAAGAAAATAGCATTGAAGAGTACACCTCTATACGAAAATGAGAGTTAGGAAATTAAAAATCTGTTGTATGGTTACACATTTGTTTTGAAGCTTGAAAACAGTGAGAATTTCTTTGTTACGCCTTTTGAGATATGTTACATCATTCTTTAAGTTTTGCCCTTCCTATCCTGTAACCTTTGCTCACTTCCTTATCTGGGCCCTGTACAAATTCACGTATTTTAAGACCAGAGAGGATTATCTTATCTGATCTATCTTGAGTATCACTTATGCAGCAGACTGATTGAGTTAGAGCATGTTGCTTGGAGAGTTGTTCACCTTGAACAAAGGATATCAAATGAAGGACAATCTGCCGTTTACCTCAAGTAGATGGTTCTCATGGTGCCACTAGTCTGATTCCCACTTCCTTTTTCTGTCTTGCCGCCTTAGGCTTTGCACTTGGTTCCCTTTTGAGAAGAATAAAACAAACCAAAAAGACTTATTTCTCACCCAACCATTTTCTTCTGTCTGTTTTTTTGCTGTTAACCCCTATACATCTTTCATCCTTACTTGGTGATGAATACATCTTTCAGCTTCCTTGTTCTAATGGGGAGGATGGGGAGGAGGAATTGATAGATAATCCTCTTTCTTGGACCTGCTCTTATTGCTTCCATTTGTATTGGCCAAGGCAGGACAGCTGCATGCCTTCTAAATTTTCCAGGAAGGCATTGTTGAAAATGGTGTTTTCATGGAATCATTTCTGTCTTCATCTGTTTTGATCTGAATCTAAGAATGCTGCGAAGGGAGAAACAGGCTACTGTGTGGCAGGAACTTGTAGCTAAAATGAAAGAAGAATGGCATAGGCAGGAACGTTATCATAAAACCCATCACAATGTGACAGGCTTCAAAAAATGAGTTTGGAAATGTTCTACAAGAACCACTACTGGTGGTTCTTCCACTGCATGTAAAAGCAAATGAATTATGTAAAGGTCACAAATGAACATTTTTTTTTGTTCTTAGGCTTGCTGCTGATGTTATTGCTGAAAATCTAGTGAGTCTTAGTCTTTGGAATTTGTGTGCTATTATGAATCATTCTCTTCAGACACTCTTGTGTTATGCACTGTTC
This sequence comes from Patagioenas fasciata, assembly GCF_037038585.1. Taxonomy (NCBI): domain Eukaryota; kingdom Metazoa; phylum Chordata; class Aves; order Columbiformes; family Columbidae; genus Patagioenas; species Patagioenas fasciata. Next base: position 13,276,407 of record NC_092527.1, on the reverse strand, counting down.
CTTTCATGGTGCTTTTACGATGACATAAATGCTTTTATGAAAATAATGAAAAGTCCTTTCCTGTGTTGCACAAACTACACTGAGAGATGATCACATGCACAAGGATTTATGAGGAGGGCTTGTAGCTGATGTCATACCTTTATTATAATGATGAAGATTACTTTTTGGGAAAAGTAAGAGCAAAAGAAATGTGTCAAGGAAAGTGTGTTGGATTGATGAATTAATATTTGTAAATGTTTAGTGATCTTCCAAGAAAGGTGTACTAGAAGGGGCTCAAGTATAAAATGCATAAAGTGTATGTGTAAATACTGAACTAGTGTAGGGCCTAGTGGCCCAAAATTAAGCGACTTATTCTTCATAGGAAAAATCTGGTGAGATATTTCTCCTGTGCTTTCTTATATCTTCTTTAGCATTTTTATTTTTCCTTCTGTCTGCTCTTTTTTCTGTTACTAGTGTGCTAGTGTGTTGCTTGTGGGTGCAGTGGTTTTTTGTGTGGTGTTTTTTTTATGTCCTGATTTCTTTTTTTGCTTTTGCACCAGGTCAAACATAGAACAGCTAAGGAATTGCAGCAGAAGTGACAGTTGTGTACACAAGTGCTATACTGTATGGATCGCTCCAGCTAGCCTGCAGCTGGCTTCCTATATAAAATGCTTCTTTTTCTCAATATTGCTACTTTCACTGATATTCCCCCCTTCTGATCTTCAAAAGCGCTACATGTGGAAGGCTAGCTGTCAAGAGATCTGGTGGTTGTATGTGTGTGATCTTTTGAGAAAATACTGCAGCTTTGCTGCTCAAGAGCAAAACTACCATCCGGGATAGCAGTTTCCAAGTTCAGCAGGGATAATGAAGTTGCTTTGTTCACTAAACATATTTTTTCCAATGTGTCTTGCTCTAGACAGACCTGTAAAATGCACACTGCAATGCCTCAGTTATAGACTCATTCTATCTGACTGCTATGTCAGATCTGCTCTATTAGAGTTTTCCTGTGAGAGCATTCCACTTTGTAGCAGTAATGCTCCCAGTATTTGGAAAATGGTATTTTATGTCCTGATGCCTCCTTCAAATTATTTAATTTCAACTTTGAAAGTCTTCCTAGCTTGCTAGGAGGAATAGTTATAGATAAACAAAACTGTTCCAGTCTGCATGCTGGAAAATATGAGCAGAGTGTAAATGTGTGAGCTAAATGGTGAACAGTTCTATGAAATATGATTGTCATGTAGATACCTGATAACTGTCAGCAATGATCTCCCGGGCTGCTGATGTACTGATTTAGTTGAGATCAAGGTAAGTGGTGTACTCATAAGTTATGTTGCTGTGCACTGAACTGCACAGAATGAAGGAACTGTGCTTTGGAAAGGATAAATGGCTATTAGTTTTTCCTAAATATCTTATCATTTATGTCTGCACAAGGTAAAGTATGAGTCAAGAATAGTTTGGTTGGATATTAAGCATTCTCCTGCCATGTCTATATAGTGCTTCTTAGAAGGTGTTTGTTTGCTTCAAAGAGAGTGAATGGGAACTAGGTTACAGTCTTTCACCAGTAGCTTCCAAATACAATAGAACTACTGAATTTATTTTTGTGAGTAGGAGTTTTTTCTTCCTACTGTTTGAGGATCATCTGATTTGCCAGTTAACACTTTCAGTGAACACCCTGAAAACCCTCTTTTTGTTAAGAAGGAGAGTCAGAGAAATACTAGTTTTTCTGCTACAAAAAATTTCTTTAAAATGTAGGTTAATAAATAGTATGACTGGAAAGTGTAGAAATTTTGTTTTGAAAGCATTTTGCTGCAGAGCTAACATAGCAGGAGATAACTCCCTGAATCTTTCTCAGGAACAAACAGCAAACACTGTAAATGAAATATTTCAGTCTCTTTTAATGTCCAAATGCATATTATTGAAGTATCAAAGGAACAAATGTGACACTACCTTTGACCATTTTTTAGATTCAGCACAAAACTTTGGTTTGAAGTAAGGCTGAAGGCACCACTGCCCAAAGTTAAAGATTATTAGAAGGAAATTGAAACCTGAGGTCCCCTGTTAAGGTGCAGAAATTGAGGCGTGTCTTGTGCTGAGCATCACTGCCCAGCTGATTGTACTAATGGTGTTTTCCCTTGCTGCGATCTGCTAGTGGCCAGAGCCACAGAGGAGAAGCCAGCTGCACCTTCCTGAAAATAGCATCACTATTTCTGGAGTGGCCGGCTGAAGCCCAGGGCACAAATTTAACTGGTGATTGGCCTTGTGCCCAGAGCTTACACAATCTGTTATAATCACCAATCTCCTCCTGAAGTTTTCTGATCTTCACATTTTCTTACTTTGAAGCAAGACAGTCTTGTCCTCCGATCTGTTCATATTTTTCACTTTTTATTTTCTGGATCAAGATCAAGAGGATAGAGCATTTGGATCTCTCATGTTCATCCAAACTGAGAGAAGACAGTACTTAAAAACATAGGGAACATTTTATCCCAAGAAAGTCAGCATAACTTACATGTCCACTGGATCAACAAAATACTACTTCAGATTTTCTTCTAGTAATACTCGATATATTACAAAGGAATTAGGTAAAGAAAGAAGCATGGATAGCAAGGGAATAAATTGATTTTAAATTAAGTGGAAAGACAAAAAGCTCCTTGTTTCGAAAGGTGAAGTTCTGAGAAAGTAAAGGAGATAACTCTCAAATGCTGCTGGACTAAACAGCTCAAGAACTTGACTGTGGAGGAAATGTGACAGTTCTTTAAAACAACAAGACTTACCACCACATTAACCTGGATGAATTATCACCTCAAAGAACATTAGGAACAAGCAATGAATAAAAAGATGATGGGTGAAGTATGTTACATCTTAGAGACCAAGCATTTTAGAGCTAAATGAGAATTGGCAAATTCAAGCTGAGTTAGTGCTTGTAAACAAAAGCTTCTCTGACCAAACAAAAATAAAGCAATGAGAATGTGAAAAAGAATAAAAAGATGATCTAGCTAGGCTCACAAATCTCAGTAAATATGTTTGTGTTTGGATTTCAGTAAGACTGACGAATATTGACCACTCTGAAGAGTGTGGTATGGTTGTATGCTAGCCCTCAGCTGGAGTTTGTAAAGAGCTGGCTTACGATAAGAAAGAAATACTTTGCCAATTATTGTATCCACTTAGCAATATTATCGGGTTGTTCACGAGTAGCAACCATAATAATATATTTCAGAGTTGTACTTTAGAAGTTTGTGTGGTGGAAGGGCAGTGGAGAGAGAGAAATAGTAACCCAGAAGACAACAAACTTTGTAAGTCTTCCTTGAATAGAGAGCAAGAATTTAGAGGAGAGGTAGAGGGCTTTTTTTGCCTTTTTTTTTTTTTTTTTTTTAATTTTTAAAAAATGGGTGAAGATACGTACATTAAAAAAGAAATAAACATGATAGTTCTAAAGGCAAAGTATGCTAAACTAATGTGATGTTCCTTGATAAGTCCACTAATTGCATAGATAGAGTAAATGCAGTGTTTCTTATATGTTTGGGTTTTAGCAAAGTTTTCCATGCATTGCTATGTGGAAAATTGCTGTTTACCATTGAGGCTGATGTAAGAATGTGAGCAACGGCTGAAGAGAAAGGGCTAACTGTTGTGCTGAAAGTGGCATGGATAGGTCAGAGGGATAGTATGAGCTAATGGTTCTATTTGGAACAAATATTATTTTCCTTATTGACTTTGTTCTGAGAGATAGGATAGTGTGCTTTTGTAAATGCAGAGTTACACTGGTTAGCAGATATCTGAAGAGACCCTAAATGCTCTAGGCTGCCTATTTAATGGGGGCATCTTTACACTCTTTCTGGTGTTTGCATGTTCTGCTGCTGTGACAGTTCACAATGTGGCAAAGTGTCATGCCAGCTTGCTGTCAGTGAATGAAGTCTCCTGAGCTCACTTTGCAATTCCCACTCCTTCTGCCCTAAAAACTAGACTGAGACACATCTCCAGCCCCTGAAAAATGTGCAGCTTGCCTCCTTCCAGGGGCTGTTGGACTCCCCCATGCTCCAAGTCACGTGTGATTTCCCACAATTTTTTCTGTTGTTCTCTGCAGAAGAGCTAAATAGGGGCCAGGAGGGTGAAGGTAGAACTGGCATTTTGGGTGAAAGTTCATGGAAGGATCCTGATGCACTTTCCTTCATCACTTGATTTTTGACATGTCTAGAAATAGGCTTTCTGTTGTATCCTGTGTTGGGATCTACATATTATATAGTAAGGAAGTAAGTACTCAAATATACTTTGAAAACAGGGCTATTAATCTGTAATCTTCCTTAAAGGGATATGTAACAGCTGGTATGCTGATGACAACGGAAAGATAAAAATAAATTGGGCTTTGTTACCAAAAAAAAAAAAAAAAAAAAAGCTGACTTTCATTTTTTGAGGGGTTCTAACAAGTAAGTTTTTCTTTTCCACACAGGGGGATTGTTGCAGGTACTACTTGCACAAAACCTGACAGCTATTATTAGTGTAAAAGAGTGCTTTTATGTGCTGGAGTTCATAAAGAATTGATGACATCTTTCTTTCAGGAAGTTTATAATCAAGTGTAATCCCAACCCACGGGGTTTTTCCTTCTCTGTGAGGCTGATAAACTTCTGTCTTGAAGATGTTATCATGGAGGATTTAGATGACTGCTGCGTGCTTCATAAGTATAGGAATGGACAGCAAGGCATTATTGCAGTAAATTTTAATACATTTTAAAAAGCAGTTATTTGGGATGGAGTGTTGAGAATTCAGTAAAATTCAGGTTGTTATCATCAAAGGGATTGTTTTGGTCTTTTCAAAGTCCCCTGTCTTGTCAGCAGTGTATTGTCAAGTTCTGTGAATTCATCAAGAGTATTGTGCTATTTGGTTTCTTCTCTTCCAATCCCAGCTCCAGGACTTGTAACAGAATATGATTATTGTGACTCTTATTTGTTTATTTAATGTGAGTGTCTCCTGTGCCTGATTTTAGGGAGGGAAAAAAAATACTGGGAAATTTAACTGTGATATAAGTTAAAGGTAAAAAATAATGTTGTATATCTTTCCTGGCTATCTGCATTTTTGAATAAGCATTACTGGTTTTGGAGTCCTTATATTTGAGTGCTTGAGAATAGCAATGTTGACTTTACAAAGTCATAAAGCTTAAGAGGATAATATTGATATCAGGAAACATAGTACGAAAAGCTCCCCCAGGGATCTCCTATGCCTACAAGTAACGGCAGGGTGACGTGACATCATGGACTTGAAGTCATGCAACCATGTCTCAGTGCTCTCTGTTTTGTGAGGAGGGAGGAGGTCAAGAGGAACTTTGCTGCATTCATGATTAGAAGCTGTAAGGAGGGACATGTCAAAGAACCAGTGAATCTCGGATAGCTATGCCATGTTTCTGTACGTTTTAATCTGAGTATTGACTGCAGCATTTCTGCTTGTCAGTACCAAATCTACTCCTCAGGTTCTCCAAAACCCACTGGACAGCTCTGCCATCTCTTCTTCTTGAGAAGCTTGGAAACACGAGTGGGGTTGCTGGTCACATGGAAAATGCATTCACAGATGTGTGGGAAAGGGAAAGAGCAGATGGCAGGACTCACACAAGCTTTACTTAAACCATAGTTTGGCCTAGTGCTATTAGCTCCTGCTTTCTTGATGGAATATAAAAATCCCAGTGTTCTCTTGGAGTTACTTGTGCTAATCATTTATTTATAGGTCATGCTAGCCCAGTCCGTAGATAGTAACCAGTGGGTAATACTAGTGACGCCTCTTGCTGCTAAGTGGGTATTCATACCTTGGCTGACCAGGTGCACATTACAGTCCAGGCTCCTTTCAAATGTAACATAATGAATTAGAGCTGAGACGCTGACTAGGGGTGAGGGGGTAACAAAACCCCGTGATCGTTATTTGCCTTCACAAATTTCTCCAAGGAAATCAGCTGCACTGGAAACTGCACCTTGTTAAGACTGGTATGCATTTCATTTGTAATACTCAGTGGAAATGCCCATGATTAACCCATCCCTCCCTGTCAAGTTCCTATGGAGAGGTTCAGCAATGATTACTCACCATTACATCAAAGTGATTTTATCAGTTCCATGGTTGCTCTGCTGTTAATGTTAATTTTACAGTTCTGTTCTTAATAGGCACAATTGATGCCATTGATTGGCACTGAAACTGAATCATCTGAATATGACATGTGCACAGATTTAGCAATACCTGAAATTATTCAGGTAGCAGTCAGCTCTGGGGAGTGAATATGAGATGACTGTGTGTGGACAATTTTGAAGCGGTAAACTTGGGATAAACTATTGTCAAAACAATCTGGACTGTGGCTACCTCACTGGTGATCTTTGAAGCACATATTGGAAACTTGACATAAGTGCTGTATCTATTATATTTGGGATTTTTTTTCCTCCATTTTTTACAGTAGAGAAAGAAATTGTAACAACTGTGTGTCAGCGAATGAAGATTATACAGACAGAGACAATTCAGATGTTAATTTGTGTAGAAAAAATTGTTGTAACATGATTTAAGTGGATGAAGCACAAAATTTTTATGGAAAACCACAGACAACCTTTTTTTTTTTCCTCTCTGCAAAGAGCAGAATAGTCTATTCTGAAATGTTCTTTTATGCTGAAGGTGTATGGCAAGGTGATGGCAAGGATAGTGTGGTGTAGTTTTTTAATATTTTTCTACATCAATTTTCTCAGAGCACCATCATTTTTTAAAATTCTCTTCACTTGACTATGACTGTTTTTCGTATATGGGAGAATAATGCTACAGAAATTGCTTGCTTCTTTCTCTTTGTACAATAGTTGTAATGTGGGTTACAGTGGAGTTAGAGTTGATTTTTATCTTCATGGGATTCAGGTGGTAAAGCCTGAGCGGAGCTGAGCATCCCGTCAGTGTAAGCAAGCACGAGTGGTTTGTGGGAACGAGCCATAATTTCCAGCTCTGTTTTCATTCCACATGTCACAGCCCATGCTGGTATCCCAAAAAGCACTTCTAAGCCACCACGACGGAGGAGGAAATGCGTGCCATGTGTAAGACCAGATTAGGTGTGTTTGTGATGAAAACGCCATGTTTAACTCTACACTGGTGCAATCCCAAGCAGGCATTTCAAGCGATAACAGGCTTGTGAATGCCCAGAGGCAGATGAGAGCCTGCTATACCTACTGTGATCATTTGATTTCTTGGTTGCTTGGGCTCTAAGAGTCTGCAGACATTTCATAAAGTAATAGTAAACCTGCTGAATTCATTAAGAATGAGGAAAAGAGAGCTTCTCCTTATGTATCAGTGAAATTAAATTTAGAAAAGAGTGTTTAAAAAGTGATAATAGATTTTAAAAGTCCCATAATTTGGTAGGAGGCACAGAGCATGATACTGTTGCCCAGCAAGACCATTGATATTTTTATTGTATGTTCAGATCATTTCTGTACTTACTGTAACTGGGTTTCCTTCATGCTTCATTTGCTTTAAAGAACTATATATTTTTGGAACTGAACACTAATTGTTGCCCTGAAATTTCACAGAGCAGACAGTTCTGGTCATAGTGGACTATGGACTGTATTCCCAGATGTGTCCTTTCTTATTTCTTGAACATTGTGCTTCTAACATGCTTCATGGTGCTCATTGGTTTCCCTTAGAAAGCCAGTCTACTACAAAGGAGGTAGGCAAGTATACTTTTCCTGCAAGCTCACTTTTTTTTTTAGCTATTGCTTGGCTAAAAACCTGAGCTAGCTTGTTTCTGTACATTATGTATTCTTCCTCTCTGCTTAATTAAGTATCTCTTGATTGAAAAAGCAGCTGCTCCAACGGAACACCCTGTACAACCTCTCTGTCTTCTCCAGGAAGGACTGACATCATTCACAAAGCTCCAGTTAAACTTGTAACGGAGCCAGTGAAGCAGATAAATAAGGTTCCAGCCTTAACTTCCAGTGGATTTTGAATGTTTTTATACCCTGACTAGAAACCTCTTGGGAGGATGGAGTCAACATGGCGTAATAGCTGCTGTATCAGAAATACACAGCAGAAAGCTCCCTATATTTTCGCCAGTTTTCCAGGCATGAAACGTTCCCTTCTTGCTTATGCCCAGAAGTGTTTCTGTCTTCACAGAGCTGGATGTTCTCGGCTCCTGTCAACTTGTGGTCCTTTTGGGATCCCAAACCAAAGCAAGCTTGTGGCTGGCATCCTGCCCTGGGAAGGAGGAAAATTAGGGGGGGGTTGTACTCACAATGGCTTGCCCCTTTTCTCAAAATAAAGCTTTTCATTCTAATGGGTTAAAATTACTGTTTTTGCTTTGTCTCTTTGGGCAGTTGTATCTTGCCTACTTTTCACTGCAGTGGAACAGCTTTGGCAGAAGGGATGGATTGACCTAAAGCAATAAGGATGAAAAGTGTCAGAGGTGCAGGCAGGCTAAAAAGGCTGCTAGTTGCTTGCCCTCCTGCTGAGATGTGTAGGTCTGTCAGTGACTGTACAACAAAACGGACAAATATATTATTACTGTAAACCATCGGTCACTGCCCTTTGCAGAAAACCAAGAGAAAATAGAGCTTGTGCTCAAGAATCTAATTACTTAAGCGCCTAATCTGACACCTGTTGAGGGCAATAAGTGTTTTCCAGGTAAATAAAATGGATAGTGCTTCACACCCAGCAGTGTACACTGGAGAAGAGGAGGTTCTGGGGAGACCTTGTTGTGGCCTTTCCATACTTGAAAGAGGCCTTTAAGAAATCTGGGGACAGACTTCAGCAGGAACTGTTGCAACAGGACAAGGGGTAATGGTTTCAAACTAAAAGAGAGGAGATTCAGGGCAGACGCAAGGAAGAAGTTTTTTACCATGAGGGTGGTGAAACACTGGCTCAGATTGCCCAGAGAGGTGGTACATGCCCCATCCCTGGAAACATTCAAGACCAGACTGGACAGGGCTCTGAATAACCTGATCTGGGTTAAGATAATGCCTGCTTACTGCAGGGGAGTTGGACTAGATGACCTTGAAAGGGCCATTCCAACCCAAACTGTTCTATGATTCTGCACCAGTCTTATGCTGCTTGCCAGCCAAGGGAGGACAGTGAGGATGTGGTTTCATCAGTGATGTATGTGCGTTAATGAATTGGATTATAAGAATGGGATCGGGCAGGTATTAACTTTAGACACATACAAAAAATGATACAGCTTTTAGATTGTCTGACTGATGGAAATGCAGACTTCAATTTTTTCTGGTGATTATCTCTGTAAAAATTACATAAATGTGTGCAGCCTGTACCTGCATGCTGCGGAGTGCTGGGAGGCTGCTGGTGTTTGGGCTGAGCTGCTGCTGGGCCCCTCCTTTGCAGCCCGCACCCTGGGTAGGAGTGAAGTGTGCTGCCTGCAGTTACCTCATCACCAAAGAGAGGGCACCGTTCACCAAGTTAATAATTTATTATTTCCATGGCAACTAGCAACCGGTCTCACTTTCAGAATACTTTCCCAGTATTGTATATCACCTGAATCAGACTAAGAAGAAGAAACTTGTCTATGAAAGAAATACAGTTAGATTCTTATTAGACTGTGAGATATGGGGGGTGAAATTGGTGAAAGGTTTTCTCCAATCCGTGAATAGATTATTGGGTTCAATTATTTTGTCTAACAGTGACATTTATACTGTAAAATGCAGCAAAAAAATAAATCAATGTATTTTAAAGGTCAAAAATCAGTGGCAAAGAAAACCACCGCTGAATTTAAAATCCTATCTTAAGCAGGTATCGTTATTAGTGCATTTGCTAAGAAGTTTCTACCAGTTTTTAAGGGCAGATTTCTTATCGTTAGAAGGGAGTTTCTCTAGTGAAGTGTATCAAGAGAAAAATCCAGTTACACTGACTTTGAAGACAAATGGATGGAACAGGATTGTGAATTTTATACATCAAAAGAAAATGTGCTGTCATTATTAATAATGTTTTATTCTGCATGATTTGATTTGTGATAATCTGTTTATTTATATTCAGAATGTATACATTTTGAATTGCAAATTGGCAAGGATTTCCTAATGACGTGGATTTTTCTTCATGTACTCACTTCTTTTGTGCTAAAATGCATTGGTGGTAATTGAACTGTGTTGCTGGGGTCTAAGTGCAAGATGGCTGCACGAAAAGTTAATTTTCTGGTGAACAGCTGCCTGTTCAGAGGTTTTCATGAAAAGTCAGAGTTCGGTCATCTAGGATTTGGAAAATACAAGTTAATGTGAATTACTAGCACACTGCCCTACCTACACTTAAAAGGTCATGTGCCTCCTACAGCCATTAACATGTTGAGTTGAAATCTGCTGGGCTATTTACATAGTGGCTAATACCTTCAAATCCTGGTTTAGAGAAACTAGTATGTGGCATTAGAGAAAACTAATCTTTTGTTCCAGAAATAAGCTTATCTGAAAAACCGAGACAGTCTTCATGCTGTTTCAGCTGTGATTGCCTTGCCAGTGTCCCTTGCAGGTCTTTTGTGAAACATTGATATCACCGTCAATCGAAGATTTTTCACCTATCCCAAATTTGCTTAATATTTGTCACAAATTTGTGTGAAAGTTACTGCAAGAGAATTAGAAGCCTGGGATGGTGGAATTTTTAAGGTCGGAATTAGAGTACATGGTAGTATTAGAATCATAGAATTATTTGGTTTGGAGAAGACCCTTAAGATCATCAGTCCAGCTGTGAGGATGACCTTGTTTCAATATGCTGCCCTTTAGCCAGTCTGGCACTTTGTCACAGGACAGCTCTGAGTCTAGCCTGGAAACAGTTCATCCCATATTATCCACAGATTTTCTGAGCTGACATGACGTGTCTTGTGGAATGAATATTGGGAATTATGTATTTCTTGCTCTGAAAGCGATTTCAAAAGACAAAGTTTAGCTGATTAGATTAGAAAAATGAACCGGCTGAAAATACTGAAACATTAATAATGACAAATTAGTAGCATATTCAAATAACTCAAAGTATCTGCTCAGACCATCAAAAAGCTTGGGAGAGAAGTATTTCTTTTTCCCATCTGTGATCTCTTTGGTCTCTGACTAGTAGGATTAAACCAACAGGCTCAAGGCTAGGCATTGTTATTATTTTCATATATTTGCTGCCCTCATTTTGTGCAGATGTGCGGATGAAGATGTTGCAGTTACCCTTCTGTCAGAAATAAGTGCTACAGAGGCACCAGAAGGAATTAAAAAGAACAACAGTTGTTCAAGTTGGAATTGAATTATTAAGAAAGTAGTCATTAAACTGTGCCAATAAGAAATAACTCTGCTGGGAAAAAAACAAGTTAAAAAAATATGTCAGAAAACCCCAAACCCTTAATCTTTGGTTCCAAGAGGCAGTTTTCAATGAAATAAGATTAGCAAAGGCCTGCAGCTAGTGATGGTTTAAGTTTTGAATGTTTGCGTTCTGGGGAATCAAGTATGCATAACTTCAAGAAAATTTTGCATTTCTTTTTCTGTCTTTCAGTTTGGTCATTGTCCAACCTAGAATATGATCTTTTCTTCTCCTTCGCTAACCAAGAACATGTTCTTCCTCCAGGAAGAAATTGGCCTTTAGGTCTATGCTATGTATTGAGAAAATGAAAGATGGCTCTATATGTGGAAACTTCAGGAAATGTGGGTAGTTACCCTACTTGGACTCATTTTCCAAATTTTTTGCTTCAACTCTGAGTAATTTTTCTGTTGCTAAAGAGCAGTGAATCTTAGAGTGGCAACTTTGCGCAACTTTCCCTGTGTCATGGGGGAAATATTTTCCACTTTGGAATCTAATGAAACCCTGAAAGTTTGAACATCTGAGAAACTTGGTCTTCTCAGTAAGGAAGCAAATGGGGATGGGCTCTTTGTAACTTTCAAATTTTGCATACAGTTGGTTCATTTTGAGACAAAAAAGTAAACTCGTATTTTCCCAATAATTTGTTTTCTAAGTATACTTAGAAAAATATTCACCATCTTAATTCTGATTTCCATGTAGCCGTTAATTAGAGAGTACTTCAAGTGCATGATTAATACCACTGTTTAATCAGACTGTGATGCACAGAGTGGAGTTTTGCCATTTGTGGCTCTGTGAACTGAGGTTCTGTTGAAGTCAGAATTCTTAATTTGTTGCAACATTTGACATAAAGAACTAGAGGTATGATCTATAGGTGGCAATTTGGATATGATTTAATTTAAGGTTGTGTTCCTTGTTGTTAATTTAAGGTTGTGTTCCTTTCTCATTAAGTCACAGATTATTTCTGTCATGCTCACAATATGAAGGCAAGTTCATAATGGCAAAAACAATTACTGACCTGATTGTTCTTAATTTTCCTTTTTACCTGTTGTTATGGAAGAAATTTTTGAGGTTTGGTGTTGTGTTGTTTTTTTTTTTTTTTTTTTTTTTTTTTTTTTTTTTTCAGAGGTAGAATCTAGCATTCTAAATTCAAATATTGAATAGTTTCAGATCTGCATTGGAAAGTGCTGTCTTCTATCTGTTTCTCAATCTTAGTGAAATACTGTATAGGTTGCACTTTGCATAGTGATCCCATTGCTACTTGCATCATAGCATGACAAATCACAACAATTCCCTCTCCACCTGTCCCATATGGGGAAAAAAACCCCACAACCAACATTTCTATACTATGTTATGATAGTCATACCTATCGGCCCTCTTTAGAGGACTCACAGCTAGGGTACTCTTGCAGTATTTGTACTTCTACTCACCTTAATCACAAATTTCCTCCTGGTGAATATGAAGCTTAACAGTACTTTTGAATTTCCAATTAAATATCTGAATATGAATTTCCAAATATATTGAAGATTTACAGTAGCTTTATTTTTTTAAGTCTTCAAATGTTTGTACCAAATAAAAATAAAAGATACACTTTGTGTGATTGTACCAAAAGCGTCTTCCAGGTTTGAATGGGTGTTTGTGGGAAATCACATCATGTCGTGTGTCACATATGAGAAGCTTAGCTTCTGAGAAATGAATTAGTTTTTTGACAATTCTTAGTTATCATGTTCATGTAATCACATTGGGGTGATTATTCCTGATTTTAAAAGATGTTAAGGTTATTATTAGTGACTGGCATTACTATTTCATCACTCTCAGGCTAAGAGCAAAGAAAAGCAAAGTAAGCTCTTTACTCTCGCTGCGTATATGTAACTCCATTTAACATTAGCAAGTAGTGTGTGTACTTTGGCAGAAAGGAATAATACATAATTTTGTGTAACCTACGCAAATATGGAGGTAGTGATTCTGTACCTAAAAATAGCTGGTTAGTGCTATTGTAGGTGTCTGGGGTATCTACAAAAGGCCATCTACATTATCTTCCATTAGGCCACTACAGAACAAGTAGGGTCACTTGCAGGTCCTGTGTTGTACATGAAATGTCATGAGATGCCTTTTTGTAGATGTTTGATTTGCTCCTAATGTTTCTGACGATGAACAGCTTCAGTTAAAGACGGGTAACAGATGGGATATTTAATTAGGTTCTATTTTACCTTTTTATTTATTTATTTTTTTTTATTTTTGGGGACATTCATTTTAAAGCTTACAGAAAATACTGAATGAGATTCACAAGTTAAAAGGTACAAGTAATAACCTTATTTGTTCTTAAACGAGATAAAAATGTGTTATTTCTTTGTTCTTTGAGGTGTTATGGATTTTTCCAGAGCGTTTCAATGAAAGTCTGAGTATCATCAGAACATGTTTTAAATTATGGATTCTGAGCAAGTCAAGCATTTTTGTTTTTACTTATCACCAAATTGGCAGAAATGCTCCAAAGAAGATAAAAGCCATGAGTTTTTGTCTGCCTCTTCTGGTGATGGCAATGCAAGTGGAAGCTAGCTATTCTGTGGCAGTGTTAAAGAAAGAAAATGTGGGGAGAGGGGCCAGTCCTAACACTGTGTGCAGTAGGACTTGATTTAATGAGAAAGACTAATGGCCACAGCCATAAGTGAGTTATTTCAAGTGTACAACTAGTGATCTTATAACTTTGTTTTCACTCTCAGCCATTTTGTGACGGTGTCACAAAATCACAGAATGTTAGGGATTGCCCTGTAAGCTCCAAATCTTACATCAAAAGCTTTTGTGAAGGATCTTATACTGTAGCAATAAAGTTACCTAACCTAAAAATAATTGAGAAATTTATCAAAAATAGTAGTTCCATGAAAGTAGGTTACATCATACCTGTTTTAAACTGATTTAAATGTCTGAATCAGTTTTCCTCATGACAAGACCTTAGTTTTTCTTTGGTACCAAGTTGGATCCCCTGCAAACCTGGTGTAAATTATTGCATGATTTGAGAGGAAAGAACACAGAGTATATTCTATTCATCTTGAGCAGCATAATCTGATACTAACCTCTCCCCATGAACTTTTTATAGCTACTTACACTATACATGTTTGGTAGGCAGGGAAGAGAGTAGAGTTTGTGTAGATCCAGCCACTACATTGGGGCATGTAGAGCAGTTTGAGGCCATAAGTGAAAGCAAATTATGCCAGTTGTCGAAGTAACTTCTCTTGTGGAAATTTAGTTGCTTCAATCATGAAGAGAAGCAGGAGAATATAAGAGGATTCTTTAAAATTACAAGGGACAAACATAAAATATTTCTAGCTACAGAATGTTAAATAATGAGGTTTATTATAGCCATTCAAGTTGAAAAATGGCAAAGGTGTCAGACATCCCATTAGTGACTCATTTTTTTATTTTTTTCAGTCTCAGGAAAACAAATACAGAGAAAACACCCATCCAAGTCCTACTTGATCATCACAGCAAAAAGGAAAGATGTGTTTGGAGATAGCAGTTCAAACTAGAACGGAATACAAAATCAGACATTGGCTTTTGAAACTTTTCCAATTTCATGATGCTGCTACAAAGTCAATCATTTTCTAGATCACTAGCACAAAATGATTAGTTTAATTCAAAATGTTGCCCAGCTACTAGTAACAAAATAATTAATCATTAATGACCATCAGCTGTTGTGTATTCACTGGCCTGATTTTGAAGAGGCTGAACAGGTATCTTGTAAAAATCAGCCAGGGAATAAAAACCAGGCTTAATGTTTAGCCCCAGGCAAGGACATTTTATTGCAAGATTTTTACAATACAGCCCAATAAACTTTTTATTTTTGTTGGGAATTCTTCTTGTAAACAAGATTGTAAGGTATGAAACAAAGAAAGAAGAGATAGCACACCCAAGTACTGCTTTTTAAATAGCCACAAAAGAAGGAAAAAATGTGGTGGTAAAAATATTAAACTATTAGAGGCACTTTAAAAACAGACAAAAAACGAAAACAAAACTGTCCCAAAAAACACACACAAAAAGCCCAAAACAAAACACAAACCTAAGGGTTTTTTTGATCATGTGCTGCGTAAAACTGAGGGTGAGATGTACTCTCTTTTAGTTTTATTTATAAATGTGAGTGTGATCGGTGTTGTTTCATGTACCCTTTCATAGTGAAGGTAGACTGTTAAAACTTTCTGTTATCATCATTGATCTTGGGGTAATGTCACCTGTGTAAAATGGAAATGAGTATAAGTAATTGCACTGAAAAGTGGCATATGCTTGTCTGGATTGCAAAATAGGGCATATTTTCCTCTTTTCAAGATTTACATTCCCTTAAGTGAAGAGACATTAAATGTGAAGACCTTTGGAGCTGTTTCTTCATTGTGTGTGTTAGAGGAATGCTTTAGTGCTACATTGACCATGTTAAAGCAAGTGTGTGCTTGAATTACATGTACACTTTTTACAGCACAACTAAGTCTTCACTCAAAGCTCTTTTCCCTTCATTTTTTAAGCTTAAATTTTCTGAGCAGATCATAGAGACTGGTTGACTTGGTGAAGAGCTATAAGCCAAAACCCACCCACTGTTTTCCAGAGCTCTGGGGTGTCTTCAAATGGTTTGGCAGTTTCTGGAGAAAGAAAGGGAGAGTAAGGATAACTGGGATCTGTGCCTCTTCTCTCTATTTGAGGCTGAATGGATCAGAGAACAAGATGACATAAATTACTCTTGTAGGCCACCTATGGATGCTTCCAAGGTCAGGTATCACATGAAAAAACAGTGTACTGCTTTCTACTATACCCGGTTCACTAGTGAAATACATTTTAAAAAATCTTATTGAATTGTCAAATGCGACATCCAATTTTGACACCTCTAAAGAACAGAGAAGTGGATACTTGGGTATTTGAGTCTGACCACAATTTGCACAGCTCCATTGCTGTTATATCACTAGGAAAAGCTGGAGTTCTGAATTGTAGGGTAGGAGCATGGAAGTGGAAGTCCTACCTCCACAAACCACTATGACCTGTTCCCTTCAGAACACAACAGGTATTTACTTCCGTATCTAAACAGGAAAGAAAGAGTGCTGTGGAACAAGGCTAGTTTGTTAAAATTCTGTTTAGCTTTATATGCACGTTTTTATGATCACTGCAGAGATCTTCACAATGTCAGTCTTGCCACTGTCTCAGTTCTTTCTCTTTCCTCAGTGGTGGGAAGACTGATCCAGTCAACTCTGTAGCTCTGACATCTGTCTTGTTTGCCTTGCAGGCAAACGTACACAACTGGGGTATGATCCGAGTAGTAAATAATGGTAAAATGGTAATAACTGTGATTAGAAGCAGTTATAATGAAATCACAAAACCTCTGAATAAAGGACAAGCTTTCATTTAAGTATTTGCATACACATGTAAAGAAATGTGTATGTACAAATACAGATAATCTAATTGATTATTTATACTTGGTAGGATGTGGAGAGGGACACATTGGTTTGAATAAAGAAAAATAAAATTCATAACCAGCATTGTTTGTTGAAGGTCTCCAAACACCAGTTTTGCAAAATTTGACTTGTATGTTGTTCATACATGTTAAATATTTATATACTACTTTCCTAAATACTAAAACATGAAATTATAAACACATATGTAGAGATCTAATTTGATATGGAATGTAAGCATTATAAAGAAAGATGTTATTTTTTACTGTGAGATTGTTTCAAACCTAGAAGGTGATTTTATTCGTTTGTTCATCTGTTTGTTTAGCTGTCGGTCCAGGTCTCAGAGCTGGACTAAAATTCTTACAATTGGTTTGACCTCAAAGCAATTAAACTAAACAAACCAGTAACACATAGTGATCTAGTCCATGATGCAGTGCTGTGCAAGTAATGCAATAAAGTCATCTTATATTGTGCTTGTGTCCAAGAAGTTAAACCTTTTCAATTTACTTTCAGCACTGTTTGGTTGTAATATTAAAAATACCTGAGGGTCTGTAGATACATACAGTTGCGTTTTAATTTTTGTTGCTGTTGATTTCTAAGTGGTTCTTTGATTATTTTTTTCCTATTCTCGTTTTCATTGGTTTCAGTTGTTTACATTCAACTTATTAGTAGATATAGATCTCTTTTACTTTACTATGAAACTTTGGGTTAAGTATTTACTCTACCTTGGATTCATACAAATAGTGTACAAGAATCTTCTGATAATCAGGCAAGTTTAGAACAGTTTATACAATTGTTTATAACCGCTTTTACAACTGAGGTGGATTGCTGACTCTGCCAACTCTGATTCCTTAAACAACTAGTGTGAATTAGAAAATTCCATCGTCTTCAAATGTCCAAATATCTGGTCTGAGTACTTATCTTACTTTTAGAAATAAGGTGCAGAACCTTAGTTGTATGAATGTTTTTTAAATTTTCACTTGCAGCATTACACATACTATTATGTATTGGCAAGCTTCTTGTCCTTATGTGGCAGCGATTAACACTACTATTTGAAGTACATGACACAGGTTTAATTATATATATATATATATGAGTTTTGCTTTCAGTGAAAATAGTCATACTGGAAATTAACCTGGAACTTAGTATATGTTTAGTCCTTAACTGAGCTGAATAAATGAACTCTGTACTTACTTAGAAAATAACCCTTGTCAGTCAAATCTGAGACACTAAGAACAGCACAGTACCAGATTATGTTAGAGTTTTTTATGCTATATTTGTTCAGGGAGTGAGTGGAAATCTTTAATCTTTAAATGCTGTTGTCTTGGCTTTTCCTAGCTGAGATTTGAGGATCACTGATCAAAATCATGACTTTTAAAAGTCACTTGAAACTCAGTAGTTGCTTCTGATCTCGATCTGTGGCATAGCGCAATGCAACAAGCTGCACTTTGACACAGTGGGTTAATGTGAAACTCAGGATCAAGATCAAGACTAAGTGGGTTTAAGCATTAAAATATGTTGAAATATGAAATAAAATAATTTCTCTAACCCTTTTCCAAAGTTTTGTGCTGATATAATGAGTGGCTGCTGTTATATCTTCCTCACTTTGAGTCATAGACGCCACTTAGTGACATTTTTGGTTAGAGCTAAAATAATGACTGTGTCAAAATACAGGAGTGTAACTACAGGGGAGGAAATCAGCAGCAGCAGAAGGTTGCAGCTTCCCTCTTGAATCAGATAAAGTTGTTGTGTGAATGTCCTTTACAATATCAATAATTTAAGAGCCAAACTCTGGTTGAATGCTTGCGGAATGCTAGAGCCCTTAAATATCATTTTAGGTTAAATTGTTTGTTATTTATGTTTCCTTTGAACTGCCAGTACTCTGATATGTACTCTGGGTTGTATCCCAGCCTGCCAAGTGGAAGAGGCGTTTTGATAAACTCAGTGAGGCTTTGGTCCTCTGAACTTAAGGAGAACATTGTGTAATGGAGTTGATAGGCTTTGTCTTCTGAGGGGAGAGTTTGGGCTGCCTTCAGACTAGACAGTCAAATGCCATTTTCTGTTAAACACCCGGTCAATCACAACCTGCCTGACCTCCAAGCTGGAGAGTGGCATCTGATAATGGAGACTCCAATTTTTCACAGTGCAAAAAGGATTTTTCAATTTTTTATTTAGTCCCAAGTGCACAGTGAAAAACTGCTGCATGGTGTGCCTGGGAAAGTGGGTAACTCATGTAATCTTATAGATGCGATAC
Source organism: Patagioenas fasciata (assembly GCF_037038585.1). Taxonomy (NCBI): domain Eukaryota; kingdom Metazoa; phylum Chordata; class Aves; order Columbiformes; family Columbidae; genus Patagioenas; species Patagioenas fasciata. Next base: position 13,257,495 of record NC_092527.1, on the reverse strand, counting down.
CTTGAATACAGCTGTTTAGACTTTTAAAGACTCTTTGTACAAGACAATGTATACACACAATCTTGTCAAAACACAGAAGCTTTTCCTCTGATTGCTTGAAGTATATTCTGTAGGGGGCTGCCTGTTAACTTCAAAGAAGAATTGCATACTTGCATAGAAAGAGATCAGGGCAGAGCTTACAAAACTATGTATATGAATTTTAGCTATCAAATGGTACATACTTGTCTCCTCCTTCTGTTTGAAGTCAGCATCGTCCTTGCATCTTGCACCGTCCAAAATGTAAATACTGTCAAACAATTACAAATTTAATCTTACATGTCTGAATTTAAATACAAATGGGCTATCTACTAAACCTACAAAATTAAAGATGACTAGCACTGTGGAGGGGCTTTTCATATGATCTATCATGCAGATCATGCTAGCACAACCAGTTTCTTTCCTTGAGAAGTCCATCTTACACTGAGATAATAGTGCCTATTTTAGTTCTTTGTTTCAGATTAAGAGTCTTGATGGGCTGTAGGACAGAGGTGGGTTGGGGTGTGAAAAAGAGTAGCAATATAAACTGGAGCAGGATGAGGAGGAAGAATGGGAGCCAGGAAGCCTCAGAGGGGCAGGGGTCAAGGCAAGGACAGGACTCATTAAGGTGAGTGGAGACTGCTGGTGGGGCTGGAGATGACTTCAGAAACTGTAGTCCACAAGGTAAAATGGTGTTAGTCTCCACGGTTCAGTCTTTATCCACAGATTTCTATGCCGGTTCATCACTGATGAAGAACAACATCATCTTTCCTTTCGTAGCACATACCCCTGTCCCAAGACACAGGCACTTATGACACAAATGCAAAATTGCAAGTATGTTTTTTTGGTGCTCTGATGTATTTGTCCTCTGCACCCCTCTAAGAGATAATTTTCCACAATTCTCTCTGTCCTAGTTTGTTCAGAGGTTGACTCCTAAGCCTCTGACTTAAAGTGTTTGATATGAAAAACTTGCTTCTCCCCTAGCCCCTCTCCAAACTGGGAAGATCCACCACAAGACATGTTCCTTCTAGGCTTCAGGGAACTAGAAAATATTTTTTTGTTTTCCCTTTTTCACAGTGTATTTTGCTCATTTCTTTCTTCTGTTAGATCTCCACACTAAAAGTCCAATTGCATGCTATTGAGGTTAGTGTTTACCCATAGGTATAATTAGTTTGTATACAATAGACTAGAACAAATCATTGTATTTAAGCAAGCTAAGAAAGTGGAAAGATTGTTTTGTACCTGGAGCCAAGGCCCCAAAATCAAGTTTATTTCCAACAGCAAACACTATATAAATACCCTTTATAATTTTTTTGAGATTCACAGCTCCTCTCTTACTCAAGTTCTGTTCTCAACTGCAGGGTTGCATCATGGACTGGTGTGTTTGTTCTCCACTGTTGCATTTGGAAAAGAATGATCTGGAAGCAGGTGTTAGGCAGAGCTTAGAAGTAGAGGTTAAACTGACCTTTCCTTGTGTCTGAGAGCTATCCTTGCTCCAATGTACTGATGGAGCATTAATGGAATGGATCTTGCAGTGAATAATAGGAAATGAATCATGCTTGTTTAATTATTTTCTTTTTTTAAACTCTCCACTAACCTAAAAAGAAATTAATCTGGCAGAAGTTGCATGTATTGCGTTTTTTCCTTTCTCCTGGGTTTCTGCCTTCCCTGATTGCCATGACAGGGCATAAAAATAATAAAGATGAAGGAATACTTCTGAGCTCCCACTCTGCATGCCATAGTCCCACACAGGGAAGTGAAGTGCATTGAGTCGGGAGCGTGTGTGCGCAGTCGTGCACATAGGTGTGCCGGGACAGGTGACTCTATGACACCGTCTCCCTGTTCTTGAAATGATATTGCCCATTCCAAAGGCACTGCAAAGTAATTTGGTACTGTAGATAGTGTAAAACTGGTATTTTTCTGTTAAGTCTGACCTAATTTGAGAGAGAGACGGGGAGAAAGAGAAGATTGATTTAATCCCTGTGTGTCTGCCATATGCTAAGGGAGCATTACTCTGTACCTGCGAGTGGCAGAGGTTGAAGGATGTGGAACCTGAGCTGGTGGGATGATGGGGAGGAAAGGATGAAGGCTGCCAAACAATTTGTTTTCTGGAAGCCCATGCAGCCTGTTGCCTGAAGGGTTAATATAATTTTATCTGTGTTACTCTTGTTTGCTGAATCCTGTACAATGCTCATATTTGTCTTTATGACCATGTATTTTAGAGTGGGTGTTTCTAGAATTATTGAGAAGTTGTTACATGCTTAAGGGCTGTTTTGCAGTCAACAGGTAAGAGCTGATGTGGTCATACATGTTGATATTAGCCCTGCCTATGTTTTTAGCATACAAGTTTCATTAAAATCAATGGAAACCGTGGAACTGGTTGTTCGCCAGCTAGTATTGAAATCTTCAGGTTTAAATATGTTAGCCAGCAAAGGGAGTTTCCTCCATGAGTACTGGACCAGCATGCTTGAAATAAGCAAAGTAGAAAGGAGTCATCAAATAGAGTTTGCACTGGATACCATGGTGACAAGGGTGGCGTAAATACTTCAGTTCCAATCATTAGGTAGTTGCAGAGTTCCTAGACTGTGACAGACTTTTCCCTTCAATACAACTTTTAAGGAGAAATAGTTTAAAAAACAATTGTTAAGGGGCCTTATTAAAAAGTATTTAAGCATTAATTATTGTGTTTGCTCTTGCCCTTGAGGATAGTCACATCAGTGGTGAGCACTGAACATTAACTTATACATTTGTTCTTAAATAATTAAGGGTATAAATGAAAGATGGAGTCAAGTGTGGCAGTCGCAACCTTTCTGAAGTAGGATTGCCAATAGATTAATATTTCATTCTGCAGGAAGGGAGTTTTTTACATGGTGAGGTTGAGGTCATTGTGGACTGTGGTTTCCTGCAGAGCAACCTGAGAAACAGAGCAGCTCTGTGTTAGTTATATCTACACTGATTATACTGCTGTTAAGGGAAAGATTTCCTTCCAGTAGTTCATCCACACAGGGCCATTTTCATGTAAAATCCACTTGAAATTGCACACTGAGCCAAAGTCAGTAAGGTAAAAAGCAGTCTTTCAAGTGGTCCGCTTTACTGTTTATTTTTCCTGTTTCATCTAAAATGGGAAAGACAATGAAAGAATCATGACATCTGGCTGAGGGGAGGTTAAAGGTCTTGAGATTTTTTTCCTTAGCAGAGATATCTTTTTGATACTGCAGAGCCCAGTTTTCAAAATGAGGGCTTTATTTTTCAAATTGCTGTCTTATTTTCAAAGTAGGTATGTGTAAGCTTTGAAAACTTAGCATCCCACAGGTTCACTTCCCTTGGTGGTTCTAAGGCAGCTTTGATTATTTAAGTAAGCTTCGTGTCATCTTCACATAAACTTCACAGAGTCTTAGAATCAGATGCACTCGAGTGCATCATTAGTGAGTTCACACCTTGCTGCGGGCAGCTCTAAACACCAAGGTGCAAAACCATTGTGAGCTTTGCACTGCGAAGAATGGAAAAGCTGAGGGGAGTGCGCTGGGCTCTGTCTAGGGTCCAAGACAGTACAGGGATCTTTCTGTTCAGGACTACATATAGGAAGGGAAATGGTACCCACTGAGAGCAGCTGAAATCTGGCTCCTTGTGCATCAGGTGTGGCTGTAGCTTTTGTTCATCTAGAATTTCTGCCAAGATCCTAGATATTTAATAACTGTTATCAGACTTCCTTTTGAACTTTTTGAAGTAACATAAAAATATGGGGAGAGTGCTTGTGTGTACAGATATAAATGAAATTTATGAGAATGTATTAATTTTCGCATTTCATGTGCATTTGTGCCTGTAATTAGTGATGGGATTTCTCATAGATTTCACGGTGGATGCTGGCTTTTTTTGTAAGCAAGGCTCGTGTCAGAAAGGTGTGACCTGAGAAGATAAAATTGTAGTTGAAGTTCCTGAAAGTGTTGCAAATGGTTCAGGTGGGTAGATGTTTTTGGTGAAGCATGCCTAGGGTAACACATAATCTGTAAAAGAGTAGAGTGGAAAATGGGGAGGGAACAGTGTGATGAAGGACACTGCTCGAAGCTTGAACTAACAGGCTATCAGCTGTGCTGCTGGAAGTTTTCTCACAGGGGTGATACAGTCTGAGCAATGGAGCAGGAAGATAACCAGCATTTTTTCTGGACTGGAAAAGTGCGGTGTCTGTTAGGAAAGCTCGGAAGAATACATATTCAATGTCAAAACTAACAGACTATATCAGTGTTGACAGAACAGAAAGGAAACAGCAAACAGTAAAGATCATAACAAGAAAGGAGCAAAAACTTTGACTGAGCCAGTGTATAGATATTAAGGTATCTGGGAAAGAGGATGGAAATCTGCTTCTGTGGTTCAGCCAGAGAAGAAGGGATGAATGAAAGACCACATGCAGGACAGATTAGCATTACGGCAGATCAGAAATGTTAAAGCTTGTCTGCAGTAAAATATCTTATTAGAACATGCCATTTTGCTTAAAGTAATTTAATGAGCATGTATTGCTTTGGATAACAAGTTTTCTTACATTAATATTCTAGTCAAAATGACAAGCATGGTTTTTCCAGGACAGCCCTCCCCAAGGCTCAAGTTGTTGTTTTGTTGGATTCCCTGAGCTCTTATTAATATTAATGTTTATTGTGTTCAGTAATTGGAGACAGACTTGAAATGGCATTTAGTCTTCTCATTATGTTTAACTGTATATTTTGTCTGTGCTCAAATGTCTCATTTTACATGAGAAAAGGAAGAGGTAAGATGACCTTTATGCAAACAGAGGGTTTGCAATTCCTTCCTACCTTAAAATATAGTAGTGCTCCTCACTGATATTTATAATTTGAATTTGAAGAGAGAAAATAGGAAAACTGGGCTGGCACTATAGTTATCGCTGATCTATAGTTTATGAAGGAAAGCAGCAAAGCTGAAATTGGAATTTTAGAACTCGGTTGAAGACTTTGACACCTCACTCTACCTAGTGAGCTACTGCCAAATAGATACACAATTGAATCTTTTTTATTCTAGATGACAAGATTTAAAATTAAATAATCATATTTCACTCCTAACTGAATTTTAGTGCTACTTCAAAAGGGAATGATTAATTTTAAATGCTTTCCTGGATATTCATTTCCTTTAAACTGGAAATTGCTATAATCAAAATGAAAACTCTTGACAGGGAATTTGAATGTTCTTCTGTTTCTCAGCATAACTTTGTTTAATAGACATCTACAGTTTACTGGAGAAAAGCCATTCTAATTTCTCACAGGAAATGAAAGCAATATCTATATTAAAACTTCAGCCTGCATGGTGAATGAAGGCTGGACTACATACTACTTTGCTCTTAAATGGTGCTTCATGATTTACTTCTCACAATTTATTGTGTGGAAATATAAGACTTCAGATAGATTACATGAACTATATGAGCAGACAGTGAAGATTTATTCCAATTATACGATTTAGATTGTTTTTTGAAAAATCATCTATCCTGGTAAAGTCTTTGCATAAGGTATTTGACTAAAGTCTACTCAACTTGTCTTTGGTAGCTATCCAGTAAGAACTATAATAAAAGGTTATGATTTCTTACAACAATTAAGATTGCCAGAAAGCTTTCGGGTAGCAGAGTATATTGTTGCACTTATACAAACACTGATAAAAAAGTCTCTGTCTGAAATAGTTTAGCAAGTTATTTAATGTGATTTTGCACATTTATACTTCTGGATTTTTTTGGTCATCTATAGTGACATTTTCTTTTGGGACAGGCTTCTCTTAGAATAAAATTGTGTTGTAGACCTGATATGGACTGATTTTTAACTGATTTCTTGTTTGTAAGTAGGAGTAGCCTGGAGTGGATCTTTCTTATAAGTTGAAAAATGGGCAAAAGTCTTGGTTCCTGTGTAAATTCCATACCCACAATCCTCACTTTTTGAGACTCCTGCAAAAAAGCCCCTAATTATGTTATGGTAATTGGTCATTTTTCTACCTGAACAACTCTTCCACAGCTTGAATTTCTTCCAAGGTCATTTACTCTGTTTGCTAGAGTGGCATATAACACCTCTTTTGAGTAAGCTTTTAATTTCTGTTGTGTAAATAATCACTATCTCCCGTGCAGCTTAGGCAATGTAGCTTTGCTTCAGCTGAATCTCTGTGGTGGTTGTTGTCTTTTTTGGTTTGTTTGCTTTAATTAGTCATTGAATAAGGTTTTATTAGTTCTGTGCATTCACTCTCAGCTTTTTGTTTGTCATTTACTAACACGTAGTGTCATGTACAGTCTGAAATTCAGGTACTGGACATGGCAGTACCATTCCCACCATTTGATTGATTGTAACCATTGAATCACAGCTTTGATTTATTGTAAGTCCAGGCAGTGAATGTGCATGATAGATCATGATGGTCATGATATTTCAGAAGTAAAGTTCAAATTATATTTTAAAAGAATTTTCCCCTCCTTTGAACCATCACATTTGTAATATTCCCATAGAGTTTATGGCAGCAGATGATCATAGTGATTGGTTCTTCGAGGATTCTATTATATTAGCTTTATTTTGCCAATATAGCTTTTTAATTACTGTTTTTTTTTTTTTTTAAATTATCAGCAAGAATTGATTTCTAGAAAGAATCACTGTTAATAATTTTAATAAGTCATTCAATATGAATCCTAAATTCCTTTATACTGGTAGTAAACAATGTAAGGGAATAGATTTTGTCACAGAGTGCAAATCATTTTAATCTACACAGTCCTTGGATATTGAAGATTTTTATATTGTTTGATTTTTAATATCATAACTGAAATGTGTGTTATTAGACTAGCTAGTATCTGGTTTTAAAGTTGAGCTGATGGTACTATTTTGATTGTCTTTTAGTACTGTGGGGTTGGTAAAATTCTGGGGCTGTTTTAAGACAGACCAGGGAGTGAAACAGCAACCAGCATTGGCAGAAGGCAGATGCAGTGGGTGACCTGTACAGCTGTACAGGGTTTTGTTGGGATGGAATTAACTCTCTTTGTAGTGGCCCATACAGTGCTGTACCGTAGCTTATGGCAAGACTTGCTGGTGTTCCAGATGAGAACTGAAATAAGGAACTTTCTGTAAAGGACAATACTTTATTTACTCAGTTTTAAAACATCTCCTAGTACAGCACAGCACATTGCCCTAGCCCAAGGATAGCATAGATAGCAGCTGAAACATGTTGTAAAGTGCATTGTCATACAAAAGGAGAAACACATCCAACTTTTAAATGGGCTACATGGAGGTTTAGTTGATAGACAAGGCAGAGAAAACAAAGCTACGGATATGTGTGCCTGTTCCCTTACATTATTGTCTCCTATTATAGAAGACTGCAGCAACATCCTAAAACATGAGATTTTTGCTCTTGTGTACCTCCACTTTTCTGAATCCCAAAGAATGAAGGTCAGTCTGTCCCTCTGCCAGGACTACTTACATGGACAGACCTGAGTACACCTTTCAATATCTAAAAGTGAATACCCATGTAACATCTCTTTTGTATCTTTAATGGTATCAGGTAGATCTGGTATTTCTAGGTCTTACTAATAAGCACCATCTCAAGTCTTCATCCAGTAATATTTAGGTCATGTCTGCTAATGACTCTTCCTCACTCCTAAATGAGCCAAACAACTTTGGAAAAAGTTTTTGACTCTTTACATGCTTCCATGTCTGACTCTTCTTGCCAACTGCTGCTTTTTCTTAGATCTTGCCCAAGAAGCAGTAGCTTTTAGTGAACATGTTTGTACATACAAATGCCCTTCTTGCATGGAGAGGGGAAGAGAGCAGGAGAGATAAGCAAATGTGTCAAATCAATCCACTTGGATTAAGTAGGTCTTAGAGCATTTGTATCTTAATGAAATAGAATGCAGGGAGTTTCTGAGCCTTTGGATGTGTTTTCTTACTGATCTATTTAAAGTCTGTTGATGTAGAATCTGGATAGTTTACCTGCCTGAGCGCATTTTGACTTACAATAACGATGTGAAAAAGAAATGCTCTTAATGATTCAGATGGGGAATGGAGGCACAGATATCCAGAATGAGATTATTTTCTTTTACAAAAGCATTAAGAATATTGAATTGCTTAACAGCTTTACTGGGACACAGACTAGAAAGTTCTGAAATTTTCATGAGGCATCTATTTGAAAGATCAGAGCTCTAAGTATGTCAATGAATACGTGATCCTGTGAGCCAGAGGTGGGACAGAGACCTGAAGGAAAGATCCAACTTCTACTGTGGTTTCTAATGTGGCTCTGAAGAATATAGAGTTTTACTCTAACGTTTTCTTTCCTCACCTGCCCTTTCTGCTTGGGTTTGTAATTCCTCAGAGAAGGAATCCTCTCTCATGAAGTGCTGACAGGACCTGTTGCTGGTTAGATGACGCGCAGATTAGGCCTTCATTGACTGTTATATCACAATGGAGTAAACACAGGATGATTTGATAATGAAAAAAGGTGAATAGTATGGATATTTATTCATATGTGCCTTCCATATTGGGAATTTGTTTAGATAAACTAATTATTGTTGAAAAGATTATTTTTTTTCTTCCAGTAACAGTTGGGAATTACGTATCTAAAATCATAGTTACACATATTATTACTCTTTGCTATTTAGGCATTTTTAATGTCTAAATGGAGTCTGAATGTCTTCAGTCTTTCTCGCTCGTCCTTCAGGAGCTATGCTTTTTTTTTTTTTTATGATAGTCACATGCCCACTTACATTGATAATAAGTATATGGAATTTAACTTTCTAATACTACAGCTATTAAAACTTCATAAAATTAATCACTGCCAATGTTATAAATCCCATTTTAATTGTTTTTATATTGCTAGGTGTTCTGTGGCTGGTGGCCAAAACATTCAACTCTCTCTACCTGTACCCTACTGTGTATGATGAACACTCAGTGTTTTTATAATTTAAATCATGGGTCTATTCATTCGAGTAGCCCAATACTTTCAAACTTTTTACCTAGAATTACTTTATTGTTTTCATCATAGCCCAGACACTTGGTGAAGGCTAACATCAGAACTTGAATATTTAGAAGCATGATAACACAATTCCTTAGATGAGTAATAAGAATGCGTATATTCATCCAGTGTATCAGATTTAATAAGCTTTATCATGATCAAAATCTGCTAGTACCAAAAGACTCCTTACCAGTGCTTTCTTAATGTTATTGCCTTTCCAAAATTGTTGGATGATATTTGCTGGAATGACCACCTGCAGAGAAGGGCATGTCAGCCTGACAAACACAGACTGGTGAACACACTTGGCTACAGATTATTCAGGATCAAGACAGCAGGAAATCATGGGAAAAAAAAAATCTGCTCCTGTATGGAGAGTTGGAATTTCTGTCTGTAGAAATTAAACATACCACCTCTGTCTAAATGGAATGTTTTTGCCCATTTCTTTCTCCGTCTGGAAATAGTAGGCCACACTGTCTTTTCTGATCATAGTCTGTGTCAAGTAAATGGAGGGGAAGGGAATACTATGCCAAGAGCTCACACCTGCTGAGTCTTAGAGTCCATGTGAGAAGTAGGGGCTACCATCCTCCCAAATGTGATGAGGTAATTTGGAGATGTGCTAGGGAACATCATAGAATCATGGAACAGTTTGGGTTGGAAGCGTCCTTCAAAGATCATCTAGTCCAACCCCCCGCAATAAGCAGGGGCATCTACAACCAGATCAGGTTGCTCAGAGCCCCGTCCAGCCTGGCCTTGAATGTTTCCAGGAATGGGGCATGTACCACCTCTCTGGGCAACCTGGGCCAGTGTTTCACCACCCTCATAGTAAAAAATTTCTTCCTTGTGTCTGCCCTGAATCTCCTCTCTCTTAGTTTGAAACCATTACCCCTTGTCCTATTGCAACAGTCCCTGATAAAAGGTCTGTCCCCATCTTTCTTATAGGCCTCTTCTACATACTAAAAGGTCACAATAAGTTCTCTCCAGAGACTTCTTTTCTTCAGGTTGAACAACCTCAGCTCTCTCATCCTATCCTTGTAGCAGAGGTATTCCAGCCCTGTGATTATCTTGTTGGCCTTTCTCTGGACCCCCTCCAACATGTCCATGTCTTTCCTGTACTGAGGGCTCCAGAACTGAACACAGGAGTCCAGGTGGGGTCTTACCAGAGTGGAGTGGAGGGGGCAGAATCACGTCCCTTGACCTGCTGGTCACACTCCTTTTGATGCAGCCGAAGATACGATTGGCCTTCTGGGCTGCAAGTGCACATCTTCCTAAATGCAGCAATCCTCTTTAGAATGAATTCCTTCTTGTAGGGAATAATCCTGACCTGATCACAATGGATTCTTAACCCTTTTCACGTGTTTGATCTTGCTGAAGCGGCACAATGGATTTTCAGAAGCTGACTGTTCAGTTTTTGAATTCTAGCCAGGTGCTACCCTACAAAGCAGTGATTGTCCAGTCCTGGGGAGGCCTTTGCAGAACAGAACACCCCAGCCACCCTGGATTCTGTCCTTCTCCTGTCTTGTAGATCTGCCTTCTCCTCCATCCTGCCATCACCTGCTGCAACAGCTCTGGGAGGCGTGGGAAAAGTAATGCTCTTGTGAAGCTGATGGGGACTGCAGAGAGGCATCTCTGGAGATGGAGGGAAGGATCTTGGCATCACTATTAATGAAATGTATGTTACAGTGTTGCCTGTAGCAAGGGAACTTTTAGGGTAAGTTGGTCTGCAAGACTGAGAACATGTGAATCAGGTGGGGCTTTGGGGACTCTCTTCTCCCCTGTCTGGCCAAGTCCCTTCCAGGACAGTGGTCACCCTGGTCATCTTGCAGTGCTTCGGACAGCTCTGCCAGGTACTTTACTGAATCCCTAAGGGAAGCACACTGTTTTAGAGTTACCTTAAAGTGGGTAGAGTCTTTTGGCAGGGAAAGGGAAGCTGTCATAGACCATTCTTGACTATATGATAGGATGGACTTAAAGGTGAAGGTGAGGTGAAAGTGAGAGTGCTCTGGTACAAAGGTGAGTAGATGGGGACAGAGTTGAGTTTAGAGAATTGCTCAAAAGCAATAAGAGACATTAAAGATTTGATAACCGCTGCTGTAAAGAATGATAAACCTTTATTTTGTTAAGCTTTCATTAGTTATATGCATGTATGGAAAGCACAAGTACAGAGTTATCACTTTCCATGTAGTGTTATCCCTAAAAATTGTATTGGATAAATTTAATGAACCTGCAGGATATGGACATTTTAATTTTCAGTCTAATGTGACTTTCAGCAGCTGTAGAGGCTAAAAAGAACCTGAGCAGCTTTAAAGGGGAGCTTGACTATTTTGTTTGTAACAGTAATCAGATTAAATGAAAAATTATTAGAGAACTAATAATAGATGTTCAAATATGTGTGTATATAAAACGTCAGAAAAAAGAGAGAGGTAGTATCTGTCTAAAGACAGAATGGTGTTCAACCTTGTGTTTTAATTCTCCATAGCATAACTTGTAATTTCACCTTTTCAGTCCTATTACTTATGTAGAAAACTGCATGCAATGGCTGCTTATATCTTTAAAGGTTATATTTGCAGCTTATTTTCATCTTTGCCCTGACAATGTCATAATAAATTATAAACACAATTCTAAATAGAAAAAAAAAAGAGAAATTCAAATCCTTGTCTTAGGAAAAAATCTACAGAATAGGAACTTCAATTTAGTGGGTTTTTAATTTTTTTCCCATATGTATAACCCTATTCAGTTGGATGAAGAGAATTGTAAATCAAAGTGATTATTTATTGCAACGGGAATAAGGGATAGGTTGGATACAAAAAAATAAAAAAGAAAGAAAAGAAACTAAGATATGAAACATCAGAGACTGTAGCAGATAAATATCACAAAAAATTCATTTGCAGCAGTGAATTATAATACCAGAAACAAGGAAAAGTTTTAGAACAGTTATTCTGTAAACTTCTTTTCAACATAACGTGTAAAACACAAAATTTTATCATTATGTAAATTGGTTTTGGTATGATTTACGTAACTCAAACAATGTGATACAGTTTTTGTGGGATATTGTCCAAATAAAATATAGATTTATTTTTTTTAATGTTTTTAACCTGGAGCTTTCAGAGTATCTGAGTTTATCTACTGGTTGTTTTTAAAAAGATATTATTTTATATATTAGGAAAGGAAGATTTCATAGTGAGGAAGGAATCAAGACAAATATATACAACTTAGTTTTCTTTCCTTGGGATAGATCCTTTCTGGAGTCATGGTATTGTCTAGTCATACAGACTGTGATACAGAGGCAACTGATTTACTTTCTTCTTAGTTTTGGATTATTTAGCATATATCTTTTCTTTTTTAAACTTCTGCAGACAAGCTGTATGAACCTCTGATAGAGATGAGATGGAAATTTCCACGAAACCTTGTATGTGCTTCCCCATACCTGCACAGTCACGTCCTCACATTGATGCAAAACTACCGAAGGTTTACTTGGTTTGCTGCTCGATTTATTTTTAGGTTTATATTTGCTTTGTTACCTTTACAAATATTTTTTTCAAAGTAACAGAAACGTTCACTGAATTAAAAGAATCAAAGATTTAAGGCCAGAATGTTTTTTTCGTTATGCAACACAAGCCATAGAATATAACCCTTTTGTTTTCAAACTAAATTTATGAGTTCTCCCAGCTATTGCATATCTTCTAGAAAAGTCTCATATGAGAACTTGTAAACATTTAATCTGAACCACCACATCCTAAGGGAAATTGTTCTAATCAGTTTGGTTACTTTCACTCGTTTAAGAAATGTGTTTTATTTGTTTTAGGATTGTTTTGGTTCAGATTCTGCTAGCAGACCTTCCCCTACTTTTTTTTCTGCTCAGTGAGTTGTCTGTCAGTTTTGTCCTCATTTAAATTTTTATTAGACTTAACCTTCTTTTCTATAGACAAAGGAAATTGAAGCTCTTGAGTCTCTCACAATAAAGCATGCTTCCCAGAGTCAATAATTTCTGTAGATCTGTCTTGGATTTTTACCATCACGTTTGAAGTGTGGACACTCGAGCTGCCAAGCCATGTTGCATTAGGTGCCTTGCTTGTGCTGGCAACTGGAGTGATACTAAATCTCGGAGCCTGCTTGGTATTTCCTGCTTACACTCTGCTGAAGGACTGACCTCCTCAGGAGTGTATGAGTCTCTTTCTCCATCCAAGTCAATATAATGTAGTAAAGACTTACCACAAAAGTAACCACTGAAATCCTTTTCAATTATAAGTTTTCAAACAAGACTTAGAAACAATTATTTAACTTTAAATAATTTAATTTAAAATTATTATTTACTGGAAGAATCCTCCACAGCAACATCTTTTCTTTTCCTATCTGTACTTTTGGAAGTCTAGGAAAACAGGCTGTCTGAGCTTGAGAAAGCAGTGGCATTCACAGAGGAGGAAAGTTGCACTCTGTTTAGTGTCCCCTCTTTGGCAGTGAATGTACGATTCACAGATATATTGGGAGAGGCACAGTGAGAAGGGGACCTCTGGCCTTTTGAGGGACAAGAGAGAGGAGGAAGAGGAGGAGCTGGCATCTATGTGGAAACAGAGAGATGGTGGTGCAGAGGGAAGAGTTTTCTAAAAGTGCAACTTAATAGGTTTTGTGAATGAGATCATCCATGTGGATGGGTGCTTGTCCCAGAAAACTGCACATTACCTGAAGCCTTGCACAGTGTGGCTGATGCTTGATTCCTGAGTAAGCATTTAAAGCAATATGTAACTTTGCTTCTGAGAGAAGGAATCTAACTGCTTGAATACAGAACAGACATTATCATGGAAGGGTTACCTCCATTGTCTTGACTCTTTGTTGTTATTATTATATAAATATATTTTTTCACCTGCTAATGGAAAGATTGTTCCAGTTTTCTAGAATCTAAGCTTGAAAGAGGTGCTGTGGTATTTTGGCTGTTCATTTGGACTGTTCTCAATAGCTTTTGGTGTGTGGGGTGTGTGTTGATGGTGGGGTTTTTTGTTTGATTTGTTTGTTTGTTCTTTTTCCTTCAGAACCAGGTCAAAAATGTAAATGAAGTAACAGGCGTGAGGACACACTTCAGTTTGTGTTTGTTTTTTCCTGTCTATTCTTTAGTAGTTGCTAAAAGAATTTGCCTCCATATTCCCATGGCTCTCTTCAGTGTCCAGTTCTTTCATCTTTGCAGTCAACCTTGCTATCTCTCTTCGCATCTCTTTAGCCCATGGGACCATGCACTTCACTAAATCCACTGCAAATTTCAGGTGATTCATTCTCTTCTCTTTTAAGTAGGTTTTTTACTCACTGTCTCTTCAAATTGTCATCAGTATACTGCAAAGTTCAAGAAGATTTTTTTTTCCCTCCTAGTAGGTTTTTCCTCAATTAACTAGTCCATGTTCATTCTAATATTCCTCCTTTGGCTTCTGCACTTAAATTCTAGCATGTTTGCTCAAGGGAAATATCTTTATTGCTTGTTATTTATTGCTATTGCAATGAAGTCTTGTAACTCCCTCCCTGCCTCGCATACAACAGAGATTTAAACAGATACTAGCGTTTTTGGTAGGACTTTTCCTAGCTGAGACTGTGAAAGAGTGCTTATATCATCCTAGGTAAATCTCTCAATATTGTAGAATCAATAAATCAGTCATTGATGACTCCAGATGAAAAGGAATGACGGCTCTATAAGAAGACACTAGGGACTTACTCCACTCTTTAAAAGAAAATTAAATTGTATGTTTCATCAGTAAAATATAAACCAGAAAAATCACAGTGATATAAATTCATGTATGTAGATATGATCCCATTGTACTTTTATGAAATAGGATGTGGGAGTTAACATATTGGAGAAAAATGTGAATACACAAATCAGAGAGACATAAGCCAGAAAGAACAGGAAAATGTTGTCTGTCTTTAAAAACAAACAAACCCCAAACCAAACAAACAAAACCCAAAACAAAACATCCAACCAACCAATCAAAAAAAAAAAAAAAAATCCACCAAACATTCCAACAAAATGACAAAATGACAAAAACAAACAAACATCAAACAGCTTGGAAGACTTGGTAACAGGGACTAAAAGAATCAGGATACTATTATAATATAGCCAGGAACTGGAGAAAGTGATATTTTTAGTATTAGACTCTTTTTGCATAAAAAGATGGTGGGGAGGGGGAAGGGAAGGAAAGGAGACCCTGCTGTATGAAGAATTTAATCCATGACCTCCTATCTCTCAAGAACCAAACTTCCAGTTCTCTCTTTTTTCTCATGTTAAAGCACATTTTGCTGGTCATTCATTTCACGCTTTTGAGCAAAAGAGCTGTGTTTGTACAAACACTGAATACTTGTTTCCAGGGGAAAAAATGATTCTTTTTCATGCAAACAGTAACTAGTGTAATAGAGCCTCGGAGGTGACTGGGATGTGAGGTTTCAAATGCTGTCACTAGATACTCACAGCAGTGGTTCTGGGGACATGTCAAAAGAAATGAAGTGTGAAACTGTGTCTGCAACCTCTTGCCAGGAGGTTTTGGAATAAGGGTGTTTCCAGCAGTTTACACGGCTGTCTCGTTCCCTGAAGTTTACATCTATATCGTCTGCGCTGCTGTGGAAGTCATTGTAGCTATATGTCAGGAGATGCATCTAAATAAAAATTAAGGGTGAGAAGGAAGAAGGTGCAGATGAAGTCGGTTAATGTATTCAGCACCCAAAAGCAACCTCATGATAATGAGAGGAATGATTATATAAATGAATGAAGAGATTTGAAGAAATACCTGACTGGAATGAACCTCATTTTTTCTAAAATGAGGAGATTGAGACAATAAAATAACAAAAAAGCCTAAGGTGAACAAAATAATTTAGTGTCATTTTGCCTTCCAAAGATTTCCAGCTGGCACTCTTAAGTGATCTTTCAGAGAACTGGGTCACGTTCTCCTGACAAGGTGTTTCTCATCAGGCCCCCCCCAAAGTTATTAATTATATTAACCATACATATTTCAGACAGAGAAGTGCTTGAAAGTATTGCATAGTATCAAAGCACTTTGATTATCATGATGATTAAATTCAAACCTCATGACAACTAAAAGAGGCACTAGCTATACCTGGAGCATGAATGAGCTAGTAGAATGAGAAATATTAGTCTTTATCTGGTCATTTTATGATCAATTACAGCATGTGGAAGTTATCTTAAATCTATAAAGAGGCAGAGTTTGATGTGTTGTGTCCCGGGAGTAAAAACCTGGGATTGATTCTACCTGGAGTGAGGAGCAGAATAAAAGACAAAAATAAAAACTCTGTATGTTAATCTGGAAACCTACAGCTGGTTCATCTGGAGTTCAAATACTTTCCATTCCTTTATACTGAAATATCACGTGGTTAAATTATTCTCATGAACTCAGCAGATCTAGGCTTTTCTCAGGAACTGTAATATGTAAAAGTGATATGAATTTACTGGTTCTATTTTTAATGTTTTATGTTTTCCTTTCATTGCATTGTTGTAATATAGACTTTTCTTAAGGAGAGGGTTCTGTTTTTCCCTCTCCAGCTATTCCACAAGAAAAGAAAAAGAAGAGGTCGGTATATATGTTAAAATCTCATCTTTACCTGATTAATGGATTTTTAGATGCCTGGCAGTAACATATTATCCTATCTTTTCTGGCATGACATCTTGTCCTCTTCCAAGCTATTGTTTTATTTAAAGTAACTGAAATTAGCACAGTGTCTGAGTCTGTGCACTATGTTAAGACGTGCAGATTTGCAAGTACCTGCATAGTGCTGCTCAGAGATGTTCTTCACAGCCTTTTCTGAGGATAAAATTTTTCCCAGTGACATTCAGAATGTCTAATTCTTTTCCAGTAAATTAGAAGACATTAGCTAAGGAATTAAGTTAATTAGGGGGGCAAAAAAATAGACCTCACCATTCAAATGCTAACCTTAGGGTAAATTGGACTTCCTAACTGGCCTTCATATAAATGGCTGTAATTAGTGAATAAAAGCTTCTCAGATTTTGGACAAGTTGCACTGAAGCTTTGAGTCTCGCAGTCAAGTTTCAATTTAAATTTGCTGAGTCATATAGCTCTCATTTCATTTACTCATAAATATATGTAAAGGAGATGCTATAGCAACCCCTAATTTTATAAATGTTACCAAAGTGAACTGAGAAACCTGAATAGTTCTTGCTTTTAAATGTTAAATTTTGTTGCCCTTGTCCAAGCACTTGGGTATCTTTGAGTGTAGGTTTCAAAAGAGCTTTCTAGGTAGTTGCAACTGGAATTGTTTTGAGATTGCTGCTGAACTAGGGGGTGGTTTTGACTAATGAACAAAGGACTCTCTTACTGAATCTGAGTGTATTTAGTTACATTTGTGTGGGACACCCTAATGGAGTAAAAAAATTCTGCATAGCATTATGCTCCCATTTTCCCATTAACCTTTTCTGTAGCTGCAGTTTTAATGAAGAGACACTCTATTCCTAAGTCTGTAAATATTTCTCTTTGCTGTTGCTCTATAGAAATATCATAAAGAAGAAAAGCTATTGTTACAGATGGCTGTTAGTTTTCAAATGGAGTGCTTCACTGAAACCTGGATAATTGCTCTTGTGCCTGGGCACAGGTGAAACGAGTCATGGGCATGTTTGTCAAGGGCAAGTTCACAGTGCCTTCCCGAGCAGACTTGTGGTTTGGAGAGGAGGGTTGCACAGGAGGATTTTTTAATTTTATTTTATTTATTTTTTTAAATAGCTGTTTAAAGAATGAAGGGCTTCACATCTGGGAAGATCCAAGTGTATTCTATGCATTTGAAGTGTTTTTCTTGATTGCCATCACAAGAATAATCACAGTGTGTAGTAGCTCTGTGAACACTGAGCATGTGGGAGGAGACTTGGCACTGAGTTTCCTCACGTGAAGCTAAATACGCACTTGAATGTTTGTAGAACTAAGACTTAAAACATCTAATTTCTCAGCCTGTTAAAAACGTGTTACTTTTGTTTACAAGATGATGGGTGGAGAATCTTTTGGCACTGATCTTGATACAGTATACCACCACAGTGTTATCAGTTGTCTTTTCAGTAATCATTACTTGTTATTTTCCAAAAGCATGGAGCTAACAGAGGAATGCCTGAGAAGGTTTTAGCTGATGACAAAGTATAAGCACATCCATATTTTCATTTTCTGACGTGTTGGTTTTGGTTTCGTGGTGTGTTTTTTTTGTATGTGATGTGTTGTTAATTTTTGTTTTTTTCCTTTCTTCCCCCTCTGGGATCAGAGTTGTGTTATTGGAGAGTGGACTACTTGTATCTGCCATCATGCTAAAAGTAGTTGTCATAATGCAAATGCATAATTGGCAATTGTTTTTTCTCTGTTTGTTATTGGCATATTCCTACAATAGGGACTAATTGACAGTCATTATATGTGACATGAACTTAGTTTTTCTTTCAACTCCCTCCCTCTCCTGCCAAGAGATTTGTTATCTCAGTAGGGATCCTTCTCATCTTGCTTTTAACAGAAAAAACTGGAGAACAGACAAGTCTGTAATTGATTTTTGTATCCTTTTGCGTTTTTGTGCAGAGTTTTAAGTTTTATAGAGACTGGATTGCAAAAATGGGCTTCAAAAAAGCGGAAAAAACCGCATCCTACTTTAATTTCCTAATTTTCCACATTCAATGTCTATATGAAAATGCACTTGGTGAGTCAAACAGCTAACCAAGGAAATTGAACTTCTGATACCACCATCCTCTTTATAGCCTGATAGACCTCATTTAAGTAAAATAAAGATGACCAGGGGATGGTTCTTCCTGGGTTCTGAACTAAAAATGTGCGCACCATTGTCCTTAGCTTGCCAGCAGGTGGCCAAATGTTTGCCAGGTAGTTCAGGATCAGTTTGGTAGGGCAGGTGAGCTCAGTCCCAGGCTCAGGTCCCGTGTAAGCTGGAGTCCGTATGGTCCATGCAGTGGGGCGACGCAGAGCCTTACTGGTGACTGCAGCCTGGCGCTGACATGGTCAGTGAGAGCTGTGCTGATGATGAGAAGGCTCCAAGGCAAGGTTTGGATTCTGTGTCCCTGTATCAACTTGTACTGAACACTCTGAAAAGCAAGCAGTGGAGTGAAACTGTGGCACCTATTGAAGTGACATCTGTAGTTCTCAGTGTAGAAGACCTGAGATACTATGGAATTAACATCAGTAAGGACTTGATTGTCTAAAATCTGAGATCGGTTGAGAAATAGTAACCTTAAAGAGAATCTCTGTTTCCTCAGCACAGACTCCATCCCTAGGTGATGCCAACAACATGAGAGCTGGCAACTCTGACAGCCTTCCTGCTACTTGTGTGCCAAGGGCACCTTACTTGTACTTGAATCTACAGAAATACTCCAGTAACAGAAAGTTTCTTCAATAGAGAGTTGAATTATTATTTGGGTGACATGTAGTTAAGTAGGTATAACAACAAATAGCTCCTGTAATGCGTATTTATAGTGTATACTTTATTGTACTGTACAGGTGTTTATAAAGTACATTGAGGTCCTTAGCTGAAAGGTGTTGTATAAATGCAAGCAATAATTATTGTTACACTTGTAAAAGTTTAAGGTCTTCCTAGCAGTAGCCTTTCCTCAAGGGGGGTTTTAATTTCTTTATCTGCAGTAATTTTATTGTAGTCTCTCTTGAGATCAGAATGTGCAGTATTTAAAGTTGATTTAAACAAGAGGGAGACTCACCCTGCAATCCATTAAAACAGGATGTGCTTCTGCTTTCTCTTTGCTGGACACTGAACTGCACACACATACAGAATGAATCTCTTTCATATTCTCAGGTGATTTCTGGTTTTCTCTGAATGAGAAGAGATACGTTTTGCCTCTCTATTTAAGACATTTCTGTTGCACATTTGCATTTGCTTACCCCTAGTTTAGGGTCTCACTTATGAAGGACATACTTCATGTGTCAAAAGTACAATAACAAAGCCTACAATACAGTAACATCTTCTTAACACTAACAGCATTGGTGTTAAACCAGACAAGCTTACAGCCCCAACTCCCTAAATGGACATTATTAATTCAGATGTTCATGTAAAATAATATGGCTTCAGGAAGGTGTATCTCAGCCCTCCAAAAGAGGAAAGCTGTGTTTTCCTCGTGTTTAAAATTGCTTGTACCCAACCGTAGCAATTCTTAAGCTCAATAATTTAATGCAATAATTAAAGTTAATATAGGTTAAAAAAAATTGGTTTAACTTAGGATTTATCTCAGCAAATACATAGTTTCTGTCAATATATCTATTTTTGTCTTGTAAAGAAGATAAAGCAATAATACTGCATAGTGTCTTTGAAGGTATTTTAACGTACTAATAGCCGCAGCGGGATGAGAAGATATTACACCTCATTTAAGTGGTTTACCATTGGGCCAACAGTTGGCCATTTTTGCACTTGCAAGAATTAAATGGATGATTTGAATGGAAATGTTAGTTCTTCAGTGTATTCCCTTTTTACATCAATTGCAGCATACGTCCATATTTCTTCCAGCAGTAATGAATTTCCTGAGGTGTTTTCCCTTGTGCTTTTGAATGCTAAGTGTTAAAATACAGCATGAGAGACCTGTAGTTGAACTTTCATGCTAAAAGTGAAAGGGCTGTTGTAACATTTAAAAGGCTTTTGTGCTCCTGGGCCTCCCGGGAAGCTCCAGTTACCTTCAGACTGGATCACCTGTTTCAGGTATGAAGCATCAGTTGTGCACAGTAACTTTTAAATATTTTTAATAATGATGTCTGTCTTCTACGGTAAGTTGAATCTGCAAACATCTGTGTGTGCATGCATCACATCTAGCTTTATGATGTGCTCTGTCCCTTTCCCATCTGTTCAGGAGTGAAAATCACTATGATTTGTCACTATTCAAAGTTCTTTTCGTATTTAAAAGCCTAATAACAAAATCGATGCAGGCAGTATAACTGCCTGATAAGAATTTGCTGCAGCCATTACACAGGCTTCAGCCTTTGATATAACAAGGAGTTCTAAATAGACCTTTGCATTTGATTAATCCTGATACTTGTATCAAAACACATGTGGTGAGATCTTCAGTTTCTACAGAGAGATAGTCAAAGGTCAGCCTGTGATCTGTATTTAAATGGCAAAATAATGTTCCCTGTATGTTTGAAAGAGTACATTTCTGATAGCCTGTTTTATTATTTCCAGAAATCTGCAATTTCTTGCTTTTCTCTCGTCTCTTTGAGAAGAGGCTGTGCAGCTTATAGGTCTGAATGTCATTAGGTAGTGCCTGCTTGGTCAGGCAGTGCAGGTGCTGGCGCATTACTTTGTGCTTGATTAATGCTAGGAGAACTCTCCAGGAGAAAAAGGTGTAAAAAGGGGAAAGGAAAGTCCTATGGAATCCTGAAAATTCCGGATTCTACTTAAAATGCTGAAGGTGAACTGACCTGGATGCTCATAGTTTACACAAACTTGAAGGGAAACTGTGCTGTTCAGTGGAGTAGAAAGCCATTGAGGGTTACAGGATAGAAATACACCCGTGTAGTGCGTAGAAATACACAGAAAGCACACCTGCCTGAGGAATCCCCTACATTGTGAGCTGTGAATCATTGGGAGAATGTTAGAGAGAAGTATTGTCCCACGATTGCTCCTATTTTACACTCTGTTTATCAGAGACACGTTATAGAGCTTAGCAGAGCTCCTGGCCTTGTATAGCTGTTTTAATATAAGCTGAATAATTAAAAAAAAATCCAATTTAATTCATGAGTGTATTGTACTTGCTATTATATGTACTTGCTATAGTAACTATTACCTAGTTACTGAAAGGGTATGAAATTATTTCTCGGTGCTTCTTTAGCCTTGCCTTCAGCTCCAGCTTGGTGCTTCAGTTTGCTTCCTGCTTCTTGGCCATGTGCTGCTGCTATTTCTGTCAAGTGGGGTTAGGAACTGGTGTTGGAAAGACAATATATTGCTCTACACCTCCTCGAGATTCCTTTCTACAGTGAGCCATTCTTAAAGGCCAGCTGTGCACACAGTTGTTTCACACACACACAAAAATAGCTTAAAGCTGCTTGTGTCAAGGCCAAGAATCAGATCTTGTAAGTTTATGAAAGATTAATGCTCTGCGAACTTTTTTTTATACAAACAAGATTACAGATAATATGAGAAAAATGAATTACTTTCTAGATGACAGTAAGCTTTACATATAGGTAGCTAATGTCACATCTAGTTCTTTTATACAATGTTTATGTACCAGTCTATCAGCACAATGATCAGTCTAACCTGCAGCAGGAAATGATACATTCCATTATTCTTTGTAGTACAATAGAGCCCTTTATTTATGGCAAGCTTTAGTTTTGCAGTCACAGTGACAGCATTAGTATCTTAGCAGTGTATCAATGCTTTTCTTACCTCTTTGTAATAGCTATCCCCGAAATTGTCTCGTTCTTCTGTTGTCAGACCTGAACATATGGTAGATCTGCCAGTGTTAGGGAGGAGTCTCTTGGCCACAGAGTTTCTCTCTCCAGACAGATGTAACAGAAGAGCCACAAAGTTCAAAAGTTCACTTTTCTTATGAAGCTTTAGTGAGTTATTTCCATTTCCAACCTGCTAATTTCATGTGATCGTAGTTGACACTATAGTATTTTAAACATATGCAATTATTATGTGGTTTTACTGATCACTTTTATGAGAAAGGCTCACCTGAGTGCATTTTGTACAGTGTCATTTTCCTTCTGGAGCACAGGTGTTGCATTGTCTTCAGAAACTGATGTTCTCTAAAGAGAAACTTTCAAATATTATCTCTGAAATTCTGCTTTGCATGTTAAGCATGCAAAATCAGGTGGGTAATTAGATAATTTGAATAGTACTATGTGATTTTTATGGCTGAATATAGGGTGCACCCTGAACAAAACTAACTAATTGGAAATCTGAAGGCAGGGATAGTTGTAGGTTGTGTAGTTACATCAAACTGGTCTTTCATATGTCAGTTGTTCTAGACAGAAGTGTTTGATTGTGATTGAGTTTGGATCACTGTTCTTTTCCTATAAAATATGAAATAAATGGGCCAAAGGAATTATTTTATGACTAATAATTCAGGATAACACTCATGTTAGAATTTAAGTTTTGAATGAAAAAGTTGCTGTCAAGATTACAAGAGACAGAAAGCACATATATTTTAACAGACAGAAGCATTTATAGAATCCTTTATTTTTATTAAACTCTGTGTGCATTTTATGACTCCTTTTAGTGTTGAAGAAAATGAAGGATTAACTGCCCTAAGTTATGAGAAGTAGGAAGAAATTAATAACTGTTTCTGTGAATATTTCTGTTTGAGCAGCCATGGAACAAAGTTTGGGTTTTCTTTTAGATTGCATGGATTTGTGATCTACTAAATGGGGTAAAAAAAATGAGGGCATCAAACTCACTCTCTTATGTGATATGTCAGATAAAATAAAACTGAGCTTAATTCATTATGATTTATAAACAGATGCTTCTGCATATGTACATGTGTTTGTGTATTTATGTTCCGATATATTTTAAGAAATGATTGCCCTCTTGGTAATGATTGCAAATAATTATTTATGAAAAAAGAGCCCATTATGTAGGCACCTAAAATTGTCAGTCACATCTGAAAACACTGCTCTTCAGTTCCCACTTCCACCTCTGAATTCCCAGCAAGCTTTCTCCTCCTCCCTAGTGTCACGTAACAACAGGCACATCAGCCTTGAGGAAGACAGAGTCTTGCAGTTCTTTCTAATTGCCAACACTGAATAAATTCACATTCACTTATACTTGTGAAAAACTGGCAGATTGTCTTTGTACATTTGAACTTGGACAGTCTCTTCCATCTCAAATTTTGCTTTGTTCTCAAGCTGGAAGAAGTCTGAATCCATTCAGTTTTTCAAACTGGGAAATAGGCTGTTTTCCTTGGGGCTAACAAGGGAGTGTAAGGGAATACAAAATGCTCTTCCAAGTCCAAGCAGTCTTACTATGTTCATCATGTATTTTTGCACTGGTCTATGACAATATTTCTAACCAGTAGTTCAACAGGCCAGCTGAACACATAGGGCAAAAAAGCTGAAGAAATATCAACACTGTTAATCTTTTGTAAAGAGCTTTACTTTGCACAGTGATAACTCGGTATGCCTACACAAAAAGACGAGTCATTACTAAACTATAAAAAGGGGAACTTTGTTACTGCTTATCGAGCACTGCAGTAGTTCTGAAGGACTAAACGTCATGAAAAGAAAAATCCTTGTTTGATGTATCAGAGATCCATAAAGTGAGCATAGGTATGGTAATGAATGCTAGTTTACTGAATTTAAATTAGCAAAATCCAAACTTAGCTTGACAACTTTAATAGAATACTTAAACCTGTAAACAATAGCTCTTTGTCACTGTTAATATTTCATCACACCTCCAATATTTAGCAGTTATACAAGTGCTTAAATTTTCTGGCATTTTCCAGAAATATCCACATAACAATAAACCCCTTCCTTGCCTCAGTGACTCAGGATTTTAGAAAGCAAGCAGGTCTAGCAGGTATTTGACAGCGTGATAAAACTGCTATAGATTTGCTCAAGTCACCAGGAAAACCCTCAAAAAGTCGTATTTCCTGATGGGGGGGTTGGCTGGGGTGATGATCATATCAACGCCAGTTAAAAAGTCAATGAAGAGTCTGCTGTGGTTGGCACATCCCTGGCTTAATTTCTGTTTCTTTCTGATGCTTCTCTGTCATTCAGCTGTTTTCTGAAGCTGAATTAATCACAGTAACAAGCATTCTAATGTTTGCGTAGAAGTACAAAGCTATTCACAGTAACTTTCAGTGCTTTCTTTTGGATTGAATGTTTGCTAGTTAACTTGTTGACTCTAATACGTTGCACTTGCACACAACCTGAATTCTTCAACTGGTGTATCCTCACAAAGTGTTACTTGTGTCAGGTTTCATACAATGTTTTTTAGGGGAAGAAAAAAGTAGTTTCCATGTATATTCTATGGTCAAACAACACTAGGACAGATGGTGGTCTAAGAGCCCATCCAGAATGGGCAGCAAGGGATGCTCCTGACTTGAATCAGACTGGTTTTCAGTCCTCTGACTTAAGCAGTGTCTGTGGTATTGACACTTAAAATTTAGTTACAAGTTTGTTATTTCCAGGATTTAAAAATCCTCACCAGCTGTTACAATCTACTATACAGAGATTGTTGGCGTACTTATAGTAAAGTTTTCTGAAGAGTGGGTTTTATTATGAGAACAATAAATGTACTCTAACTTATAGAATTCATCTTCACCCACAAGCTGAAATTTGGTGATAAAAACGTGAGAAATGAATGTGAGAAGAGGGTTAAATACTTTCTTATTCAAGACAAGTTATACATGTTTCAGATAGAATTAAGGGCTCCTAATGACGTAGTACAGATGTGATCAGGTCACTGTTAATTTTGAGAGAAATCTGGTTCAACATAAGGTCTGACCTTTTTCTTGTTCTAAATTTCACTGCAAAATAAATCTCAAACATTTATTCTAGAAAAATGCGGAGAGTCATGAAGACAGACTACAGTTTGAACCAGCAGATTCATCATGAATATAATGTAAAATGTGTGTTCCTCCATGTTAATGTTCTAAAAAAAATATGGTTAGAAAAATATATTCAGCCTGAAGTTGAGGGGCAGAGCTCAAAGGAGCAGGTTTTGAAGGGACTTGTTTGCATGATTTCTCCTACTGAAATCCATTTTTTCTTTTTTCTTTTTACACTGTAATATATCCTAATAGTTTGGAGCTTTGAGTACTCTTTCATGGGTTTACAGGTTGATGGTCAACCTCTGGTCAGGGAAGTTATTTATAGACTGGGAAGAGAACATAAGAGGTCAAAAGGAGGGCCGTGTATATTCTGGATATTGTAATGTTGACATGGAAAAAGCAAGTGTGATCTTATGTAAGACAGGTTGAGGTAGAAGGAAAGAAGTTTAGGAGCGAAGTGTGTTATTTTGGGGTGAGACTGTCTTTGTGCAGTGTTAAGCCCTGTGGCCTTGAGCCTCTGAGGGGAGGTATCCATAGCCAACCAAATACATCAACTGTCTCTTAAGAGTCACTCAGAGACCTCTGGGGAAAGGTAATTGATGGTCTTTACCTGTTGGCATTGACTATGAAAGGGAGCTGTGAAACATGGCTGTGTGGAATACTGTGTTTCTGACAGAACTGCAAGAAAAAGTGTCTTTTTGCACCTAATTAGTGTCGCTTGCCTAATCAGTGAAGGTTGATGAAATGTTGTTGTTTTGGTTTGGTTTTTTTCTCCTCACCCCTTACCCCTTCCTGTGTTACAGATATACGTGGACTGCAGGGATTTCTTGATCAGGCTTCAAGACTGGGACTTGATGTATCATTACAAAAAGTGGACAGGAACATCAGCAGAGTCTTTGCCAACCTGTTCACTACGATGAAAACAGAAGAGCTGAACCGCTACCGGGACACCTTGCGAAGGGCTATCTTACTCCTAAGCCCCCGGGGAGCCCAGACTTTTATTAATGAGGTCAGTGCACAGGTTTTTTTTTTTTTGTCATTAACATTTCAGGAACATATATGGGGGGATTGGACTAGATGATCTTTTGAGGTCCCTTCCAATCCCAAACATACTGTGATACTGTGATACTGTGAATTATGTGATATCTTGCCACGTTTTCTGAAGCGGTAGATTTCGACAATGCTGTTTGGTAAACATCAAATAAGACTGTCGGACTCTAGTGTTGGAGAATTGAAATATCAGGTATGCCATGCAATGCATACTTTGTGGTTAATGCAAATGGGACATCATGGGCTAGATAGACGTTTTCCATATAATATATACATCTCCATGGGCCAATTATTTTTTCTCTGGTTGTCTTCCATGCTTTTGACCTGGATTTCAAACACTGAGTACAAGTTACCGGAAAACCTACTTATAGTCTGTTAGAAATGAAACTTAATGTGCCTGAGAGAGTCATCTTTACTGTGGAAATCTCCAATGCATGTTAAAAGGGCATGTTATTGATGTTTGAAAGCTGAATCACAGTGTTTTTATGAAGTAGAAATTATGGCTTTCCTTTTTTTTTGATGGTTTCTTGAAATCAATGGGGCTAATTAGGACAGGAAAGTAGCTGTTGGGCAAACTTTGTAATAAATGCTGTGCTATGGGCTAATTTTTTGGCATTAGTTCATAGATCCAGCTTTCAAAATGTTAAATAAAGAATTATTTTACAGAACTTTATATGTCAGAGTTGAGAATGAGAGTTGGATCCTCAACATAAGTTCTCATGTAGTCATTAGATAAAAATTTGGCAATGAAATAGGTTTTTTAATTATTTTTTTTTTTTTAGCTAACCAGGGATAAAACTGAACCAAGAAATTAAAATGTGGATGAAACCTGCTTCCAATTATCAGTTTTGCTGCATCATAGTCTGTTAAATTAAAAAAAAAATCAACTTAAATTAGCTAATTAAGTTTTTTTATCATATTGGCATAAGTAAATTCTCCATGTTTATGTTGATCGGTGATTTTTTAACAATATGGTATAATTCTATCACATAAGTATTTTTATATAAATAAATAATATAATTTTAATAATTAATAATATATTTTATCAAATAGGTGGCTTGGTAAAGACTGAGCACAGGGACAAACTCTACTCATGTTTGTGTATACACAGGGATCTTCGGTAGTGGAATGAGGGAATAAGTGTTCTCAAAGCATAGAAAGCTATACACAACTCAGGCAGTGGTTTTATTTGCTTCATGGCAGGCCTCCAGCAAAAATACACTTTGCTTAGTTTTCCGTTGAACCCTAACAAAGTGTCCAAACCAGATATTTAAAAGAAATCAACACGTGTTTTATTCAGACCCATGCTGGGGAGAAAGTCCGTCCCTCTTCAGTGCACGAGGCTCCAGAAATGTTTGTAAGAGTTATGTGCATGCACTGGCAGGACCCTGCAGTCTCTCAAGTGTAAGGGCTAATGTATTAAACTGTTTTACTACTCGCTTCACCTTAAAGCAGTGTGTATTATAGGCATTAAGGCTAATGATCTTGATGTATTTCCAGATCCCTGCAGGACTTTAACTGTGGGCAGAAATGAAAAGTAATTTATTTGGCAATCTTCCTGTATTGAATCTTGATTGATTCAGAAAAGCTTGATAAAAGAAAATTTAGATCTTAGAAAGGAACTCTCAAAAGGCTTGAGAGGTGAGGTGCACGGTGTAGGGAAGAATCCTTTACTAGTGGCGGCTGGGCTTTTGTTTCATGGGGAGTAATGGTACCTGTGATTCCTCAGTATCTCAGTCAATAGGTACAATTTCAGATTGTCTAGAATAACAACTCTCAGCTTAAATAAAATATGTATTCTAACGTAATTTGCAGAAATACATCATTCAAAATATGCAGCAGTAAGTGCCTTCGATGGGTTTGCAGATTTCCATAATTAGTAAATATTTCGTGCTATAGGTACTATATAGCTGTATACTGACTAGTGTTGTTACCAATCCAGTAT
This sequence comes from Patagioenas fasciata, assembly GCF_037038585.1. Lineage (NCBI taxonomy): Eukaryota > Metazoa > Chordata > Aves > Columbiformes > Columbidae > Patagioenas > Patagioenas fasciata. The sequence goes on along the minus strand of NC_092527.1, from coordinate 13,229,056 downwards.
TGCATCTTGGAAGTTGTTTGAGGTTTTGAAACAATTTATCTTTTCAGTTTTCAGAAAACAATTGGGGTCTCTAAAAAAAAAAGTAAGTAGTAACTTGAGAAGAAAATTCATAGACTTCATTTTTAAATTTCCTTTTTCTATTTTAGCTCAAGTTACAAATAAGAACTTAGGAAAAAAAAAAAAAAAGAGAAGAAATTGGATTTAAAGGTTTTTTCCCATAAATTTCTGGAAATGGAAAATTCCAAGTGAAAAAGAGGTTCCTTATTAAGATTTTCAGTTTTGCCTAATTGGTATTTTGTAGCAAGGGAAACATTTCTGAAAAACTTCAATTAGATCTTATTGAAGTCTATTTACTAATAACATATCTTCATAAAAAACAGGTGTTGCACACAAACCATCCTGTGGAATTCAGAACTGAAGAGACTTTCTTGGACAGTGTCTGGATTATGAACCCTGATTTGAATGTTCTTAGCCCAAGTCAAAGATCTCAGCCATTGGAAATTGCTACAAAATTTATTACACCTGTTTCAGTATTGCAAATGATACATTTTTCCAGATTTCAGCCTTACCAGCTCTTGGGTGGGCCACAGAGAGCTCATCTGACTTTTGATGCATAGAGTTAAGGGTGTCTGACATCTCATAAATGAAAAACTTTCTAAATCCTAGAACTCAATTTTAGGGTTATTTCTTTAACTTCTGTTTAGGCATTATTTTCTCTTCACTGGCTTAACATCATCGATGCCTGGTTTTGTCACGTGTCAAATTTACTGCAGCAGAAATTACTGACATTTTAATAGGTTTTCAAAATGTATTATTCTGCTATAAAACTGCTTTGACAGAAAGAATAGAGAGAGGGAGAGAGGAAAAAAAAACTTTTCAGTGGTATAGATGTTAAACATAGAATCAGCCTTTATTCAAAAACCAGAAAAGTAAATCAATTTCTAAAATGATAGCTACCCTCGATATTGCATTAAAAGGTCACTTGGGGATTAAAGTAAATCTAATTTAAAGAAAGTGTGTCCCTCCTTAATCATTTTGAGAAAAATGTTCCCTGCTCCACCTGCAAAAATCCCTGATATATTTGGCCTGATGCCATTGTTCTGTTTATGTGCAAAACTCACCTCAATTGTAACAGCTACACAGGATTGTGCGATCTCCTTGCAAGACAAAACATAGAAAGAAAAGAAGAAAAACTAGTAATTTAGAAATGGGAAGGAAAATTATTTCTTTCATCTCTTCTGTTAGTCTTTTTGGCCTGGCTACTGGATTTGAGTCTCAAAATACTCCCTTGTTGAGACAGATTTCACCTGCCTCTGCCACTTGCCAATGGATACTTTTTTTTTTGATTGCAGGTAGAGGTATATTTGGGTGGATTGCTTTTATCATTAAGGTTTCTACACTACATAGTGACATGAATACGTGGAAAACAGTTCAAAGAGAGGTGACAAAAATGATAGAAGTATAGGAGAGCATGACCTCAGAAGACAGGTCTCAGGAATGTGATATATACAGCCTACCTAAGGGAACATAGCGGACAAATACTTGAGAAGAAACACGAGAAGAGGAGGAGGAATTATTTAAGGTGATGAAGGGTAGTCTAACAGGAAGTAACGACCTGAAGCTAAACTAGGAACGCTTTCTAACAGGGAGGTCAATTAGACGATGTGAACACTTGACAAGGGAGGTCTGTGAGGCATCACTCTTCAGGGTGTTCAGGTGTTCAATAGATAAAACACCTGGGCAACTTAGTCCAACAGTATTTATGGACTAGTTTGAAGGGTGTTTTGGATGACCCAGGGGTCCTTCTGAAGACATATCACAAAACATTTGTTGTGTGGGTAAATTCAGACTTTGCATGTTTTGTATACATGGTATTTGAAGAGGAGGAAGAGATTTTGTAGTTTATTGTTTCTCAGGTTTCCTATGTAGATGTGCAGTAACTGTTAGCTGTGGGGGACTTGTTTTCTTCTTCACAGAACACATGCCGTTTGTTTGGGATATGTATTTTAATGAGAATTTTCTTTAAAACTGCAGGTGATATCATTTGGTTTATAGACTTCAGTCATCCTACTTTCCAGTATTATTACTTTCACTTGTGTAAACCAGCAAAATGGAGGCTGTAACAGAGTTGCATGCGGTTATTGATTTGAAAAGAGAAGGAATTCTTGGCTTTATGAAACCTTTAAGTCAGCATGACTTGCTTTTTGGCAGCTTCACTGAAGTGCAAATTGTTTCTGTTTAGGTGCATCTTTGAAAATGTTATCATTCCTTCTGAGTCTATCTTGCCTGTAAGCTGGTAAGCTTACTGCAATAAGATTGCTAGTATTATATGCATATCACTGCAGCATGCTAACTGAAAGCAGAACTCTTTGCATGCTGCATGCCTAATAAAGTAAACAAGTTAAAAAAATAATAAAGAGCAGTTTAATTGCATTAAAAATTAATGCTAAAGACTTGTGTCATCACAACAGGGTTGTCTGAATCACTGCAATTCCAATTTGAGTGGAAGCTATAAAATTCCAGAGTAATACTAATTTGGTGAAGATATCATTATTTATGTTTGCCCTGTTTCTGTAGTCACCCCTGTGTCCTCTCTGGAAAGCAGGGACTGCTCTGTTTCTCTTTTACCCTAGTTCATGTCAAATGTTCTGACTGATTGTTTAAAAAAATACAGATATTCTGCTTTGGGTTTAGGCATTTGGGATCACTTCACACTGATTTGTGACCTTCCTTCACACCTGGTCATTGAGGATGCTGAATACCTTACTCCCAGAGTACTCCCAGCTGGAACTTGTTTGTGAACAGTGCTCCAGATTTTTCTTTTCCCCTTCTGCAGTTGGTGACTTTCTACTACTTGACTGGAACTGCAGGAATTAATTATGGCATCTTTTGAACAATCCGCACCCACGAGCAATTGTATGAAATGTTTTTTCATAGGAAGTAAAGATCTTTACTTTTCAGAATTTAACAGGAAAAAAAGTTTAATACTAATTTTCTGGCACTTGGCATATCATATTGCCATGCATCTCTTTATGTTGCAAATGTTCAGCATATTAGTCCATATCTTTGTTTTATATCTGGTATATAAACATCTTGAAATATTGGCGAATAATTTTGTGAGAAATAATGTTATGTCTCTTCTGTTTCTAGAAGGAAATTTCTTTGTTTAAAGATCTGGTAGTGTTGGTAACAGAACTGTAGAAATAATACATTCTTCTTCCCATAGTTCAAATTAAATTCTATCCGTCTTATTATTATTTTTTTATTTCTAAATCCTCCTCTGTTTTTCTATTTCTTTCTCCAAGCTAAAATCTTCTCTGCTATTGTTGACATTTACAATACAGTAAGGCTCTTTGTACATAAAGAGAATAATACTTATAATTAAAACCCAGGCAAACCTCATTAAATTCTTAAAACCTAACTGAAAACAAAGCATCCCATGTTGGGATAAATTGGCTTAGGAGCAGGTTTCTTTCCATTGGGCTGAAAAAAACCCCATAACGCAAACCTTCACACATTTTATTTCATTATGATTAATCCAAGATATGGGATCAGTATGTGAATGTGTTTTGAAAAATCTTTACATATGTTGTTATAGATTTTTAGGCACTATGAAGAGGAAAAAACATCGTAATTTGGTTAATAAATTAATTCATTAATTGCTTACAGAACTTTGTGTAAGTAACCTTCCTTTTACTACTGCAGGTATGTTTAGGTGACAATCATTTCAGAAATCTTGTTTGATTCCACTAGTAAAGTTGCAACAGATTTGGAACATTAACGTTGCAATCATGAGAAACATGAACCTTGCATCCAATTTTGTACATCTTTAACCATAACTGATACAAGTTTTGTGAGGCTTTGTGGGTCAACTGAGAAAAAAATTACGGAAATGGAATACATTGGCAAGAGTTACACACAGTCCTTATGAGTCTAGAAATTGCTTTACTAGCAGTCTTACTAAGGCCCACAATGTCAGTGATAATACGTCTGGTCTGAATTTTCAGCTCAGATTTTGAATCTGATGACTGGGCCACTTATGCGTAAGGGATCATTTATTTTTAAATGTCATTAAATCTGCATGTACAGGAACTGGGCGTTCCTCTTGCTCCAAATGCTTAATCCTCAGTGTACGTTTGGTTCTTGTTTCATTGCAGGTGTTCAGTTGCTAAAACATGACTCAATTCCTAAAAATGTTGCTGCTGTCTACAAGTAAGGGGGTCAGATCTGAAGGAAACCATGCCAAATATCTGGCTGACAAAATTGTCACAAATACTTTAACTTTTAATTGTCTCATGATCTTTATTAATTTTCGTTATTCATTATTTTTCATTCGTTACTTTTCTTTATTTCATTCATCTTGTTCATTTTCTCATCTGTTATTGACTTGGAAACACAGAAGTGTTGTATTGGGCCCCGTGCAGTTCACCTTTTTAGGTACTGTCATTGAGTGTACCCAGTGTTGGCTTTGCTGAGACCTAAGACAGGACAAATATCTAGTGAGCACTAAAAGACCAAGGCTCCCCAAAACTAACCCCACCTTCACCTACACTTTCATGGCTGTATTTTCCAAATAATTTTACATCAGATTGTTCATCTGACTCCTGGAATGCTATGCAATTTAAAGATAAAGATTATATATATGTCTTTTTAATGTAGTGGAAAGTTAATTTAAATACCTGATATATCTATGGTCATTGTAATACATGAATATATGCAAAATGTTCCTCTAAAATATTGCAAATCTGCAGATAACTTTATCATTCCCAACAAGGTTAATTTTCTGCAATTTAGGTATAATTTACCAGAAAGCAGAGATTACAGATTAATTATGGATGATTAATTTTAAAATATGCTCCTGTATTTGCATTTTATCACTATGCTGATGTTTACCTATTATAAGACATTAGCAGAAGCAGTACACGTAGTTTGAAAAATGTGTTTGCCTCTCAAAAAACAGAAAAAAGTAATGGCCATACAAAAGCTATTTGACATCTTCCAGTTTTACTTTTTCATATAAATTCAGTGATTTGTTCAGTTTACTCTGTTAAGGCAGCTAGACTTTGAAGACTATAAAATATGGAGTACAATTATTATATATTCAGTTTTTGAACCTTCAACACTGGTGTGTAAACATCATGGCTACAGGTTGACTTTTTCCATGGACACACCTGCAAGTGTCTTTAAGCACAAGGACTGGCTTGGAGTACGGGGCTCTGCACAGTCAGTCAACCCTCTCTCCCCTAAAAATTCACCTCTCGACCTGCTGTTCTAGATTAAGAAAATCACTGAAGCATTTCATTAGTTGTTTCAGAAGTTATAGAAGGCAGCCATTTATCTTTAAAGGGACGAATAAAAGTTGTTAATAATAATTTGCACCTGCTTTGCATCTTTTCACAGGAGGATTTTAATAACTTTTAGTAGGTGAAATAGATTTATATTTACCCAAGACTTTTAGCTTCAAACTAATTTGGAAAATTATTTTAACCTTCATTAATTGCTTGTAGCATACAGTACAGTGCAGTCTGTGTGTGAGAAAAAAGCCTGAGCAAGATTTACCCTGGTTTGTGATTAGTCCCAAGCAAGGTGTCCTAGAACTAATGCTCTGTTTCTCTTAAAGTTATTTCTATGTTGGGAAGGCAGCGCAGAGCATAGGTGCAAGGGTTAGTGTTGTTCATACGGCACTGCCCAGTATGAGGGAGACAACACTATATGTTATACCTATTTCTTCAGAGTTAAAAATGTCGAGCTTCTAAATAAATCAAAAATAGAGGCTTATGGCACCTATCTGGAAATGTAAGAGAAGAACTACTTGGGAACCTTGTTCATCAAGGGCAAACACTTACATCTGATTAAATTAAACTTATAACTTGAGACAGTCTGGTAACTGCAATAAGATTGTCTTTTCCTCAGGCAAAGAGTGTTCTGTGTCAAATAAATACAGCAGTATATCATCAACATGAAGCATGATGTGTCAGTTCCTTTTTTTACCTTTGTACCTTAGAGACTGGCAAATACCTTAAAAATTAGCAAGGGTTTAAGAGTTGTTTTGAAAAGGGAGTATAGTCCTATGCTAACCATTATTTTTCCTACTGCTACTGTTAGTACTGCTGGTGCTACTGTAATCAATATGCTTGCTGTACTAAGTTTCTGCTTGTTAATTGAGATGTTGTTTTATTAGTTGTGTGAATGTGTCCCCAAAGAAATGTGGAAGAGGTGACAGAGATATCTGGTGAATAAAAGAGACTGATGATGAATTTTTGTTCAATGACAGCAATAGCATCTTCTTACCAGGATCTTAGAAATCAGCATTTTTTTGGAAAATAATAATAACAATAATAATCATAAATATATATGTGTGTATATATATATGTGTGTGTATATCTATAAGGAATTTTAAGGTATTTGTGTAATTTTTTTATAAACAGGGGTAGGTGAAGAACGTTGACACTAAGGCAAACATCTTGATGATGAATTAGAGGTAACCTGGATGACTGGAATAAAAAGTGTATGGTGTTGGAAATCAAGAGAGTTAGCATGTCTTTGATGTGACAGATAACAAGGAAGCTCTTGAAGCAATGTGCAGAGATGGGTGAAATGATCAAAGCAAGGGGTTAGAGATCCTCTTTGTAGAGGAAGTTGCAGTGAGATGTGAGAGGAACCTGCAATTCTTAAGGTCAGAAAGATGAACTTTGTAGTAGTCAATATGTAATGTCATCAGAGCTGGGAAAGGAATTTTAGCATTACTGGTGGGTGAAAAGAACTGTTTACTAGAAAGATTGTCTAACGAATTTGAGATTTGGGGCTTATCCTGGATGAGAGGTTTTGAGAGAAGTTGGAATCAAAGATGACACTTGGTTTGTAGTCCAAATTGGCAGGTCTGATGTTCTGGCTGTCCATTTTGACTGAGAAGAAGGTTTTCATTTCCCTGAAGACAGAAGGTTGAGAATTCTTGTTATCTTCATGAAGATTACGAGGGTATCCAGAAGGCAGACTAGCAATTTAGACTGAACAGGATGTGAAAAATGTGTCATGGAAAAGTAGATCAAGAGTAGTCAGTATGTGAAAGGATGTGGATTTTTTGCTTGCTGGAAGAATTTAGCGTAAGGAGAGGAGACTACAGAGTGAAGAATATAAAAAAGCATCCTCTGGAGAGGCTGTGCTGAAGGAGTGGCATAGGAGGAAACCCAGGAGAGCAATGCTGGGAAGACAAGATGTATCAAAACCAAATGTGATCAGCTGTATAAGAACATGTGGCAAGTCACAGCTCCTCATAGTTTAGTATCATCAGCAAACTTGCTTAATGTACGTCCTATTCCTGCATCCAGATCATTTGTAAAAACATTAAAGAGCACTGGCCCTAAAATTGAGCCCTGGGCAATCCCACAAGTGACTGGCCTCCAGCCTGATGTAACCCTGTTTAATATAACTTTTTGAGCCTGACCCATCAGTCCATTGCTCACCCAATGTGTTATGGACTTGTTTAGCTGTGTGCTGGACATATTGTCCTGAGGAATACTGTGAGAGACAGTATCAAAAGCTTTGTAAAATCCAGACGTACCACATCTACTGGTTTCCCTTGGTCAACTAAATGGGTGATCTTGTCATAGAAGGAAATTAAGTTGGTTGAGCAGAGCTTTCCACTTGTGAACCCATGCTGTCTATGACCAGTGACTGCATTATCTTTCAAGTGTTTTTCAATAACTCTGAGAATAACCTTCTCCATAATTTTACCAACCATCGAAGTGAGGCTGACAGGTCTGTAATTATTAGGGTCTCCCTTCTTAGCCTTCTTGAAAACTGGGACAACAGCAGCTACTTTAAGGAATATAAGATGATGTAATTCTTATGATGGCAACTGCGTGGAAGATATCTTCAAAGGTACCAGGGACTGGAAGGCATTTCACATGCAGAGTGAAGAGACAGGCTGGCAGGGGCAGCATTTTGCTGTGTGCTGGGGCTTACGTTGTCTTTTCAGATGGGTAATGTGCACTCCAGAGTGACAAATTTGGAGCTGACCCTGTTTGTCTTTGTGATTCTTATCAGATATGCAGTTTGCTTGGTGTGTCTTCCTCCAACAATTGTGTATTGGTAGGCAGTAGAGATTTTACTCCCTGCTCCCTGTTGTGGGCAGTTGGTGTTTGTGGGTTTTCTTGTTTGCTTTTGTTTGTTTGTTGTTTGTTTTGTTTTGTTTTTTATGAAGCTAAGGGCAATGTGCAGAATTCCATCATTTTAATCGTACTGGGAAAGGAGACCATTTTCCAGGTTTTTGGATCATTTCCTTTGCAGTATGAGTGCTAAGGGAATAAAAGTAACTCTGATAGCATCTTCTGTGGGAGCAGGACATAAACTCTCTGTTGTAAGGACAATTTCTGATGGAGTTTTAGTTTTTAATAATGTCTTTTTACTTGAAAAGTCTTTATGCTGCAATTTTCATAGAAGGAAATATAAACAGGTTTATGTATATGGATTTGTTGGTTTTGGTGTTGTTTTTATTCACTGCTTGTTAAGCATTTTAAGATTTGTTTTCATAACTTGTTTTCAAGGGTCACTTTTCAAGGCTGATCTCTTTCTGTTGAGGCAGGTACCTAATGATTAACCCTACAGCACATAAAATGTGGAGGTAAAGGATTATTTGTCCCTTTTTTTTTTTCCTGCTGGGGCATGCAGGTGCAGATAAAATAGGCAATTTACTGAGTTCACTTGAAATGAGGACTGAACTTCTAAATGTCAAACCAAGAACTTGCCCAAAAGGTCATCTTTTCATTTGATACTGCCAGGTATGTCTGTGCCACCACTGACCCCTAGTTGTTTCATTTGACAGAACTGATAGTCCTGTTACTCCAGTGATCCTTTTGTCAGACATGCAGCCTTTAACCTGTACACACTATGTCAAATATCAAAACTCTCTTCGAAGAGTATACGTTGGTTTTAGTTTCAGATAAATAATGCAGCTTGCACATAAAGTCCTACAGAATATTTAAAGATCTGCTCAGGTAATGTTAAAAATTTGTATTTTATTTATTGAATTGAGCCCTTTCATTGTAATGGAGTTATAGTTTGCCATAGACCATGCTCTGTGAACAAGATCAATTTGTTTGGCACTGACCCATCCGTTCAACTTGAAGCAATCAGATTTAAAAGCTTTACACTTTATTAATGTGTCTGCAAATAGCAGTTGGATTCCAAGGACACTCTTTAGGAAAGCACCTTGAGTGACTGGTCTTGATATATAATTCATATTTTGCTTCCAACTTTCCAAAGGAAAAAAATCTCATTAAAATTATTTTTAGATAATGTCGAAAGGGGAAAAAAAACCCTTGAAGTATGGCAATGACTTTGTGTATTTAATGAACGTATCCTGACTTGAAAATATTAAATGCTCCCCAACATATTTTCCCATAAAATTATTAGAGCATTGAGAATATTTTGAGATGTGCATCATCATACAAAACCAAAGCAAAACCAAAAGAAAAGCAAAAAAACAACTAACCAACAAACAACAACAAAAAAACAGCACCCAAAACCATAACATCTTAGTGTTCATTTTCTAAACTGTTTTAGCATTCAAGATATTCTGAAAAATCAATGTCAGTTCTGGATGCATCTTGATTTAAAGTCAGAACATTCTAGCAAATAGAACACTTCAGCATGGATGCAGTTATGACTACTTAAAAGTACTCCAAGTCAGACTCATCCCTGGTAGCTCCCATAACCGAGAGGCACCCTAACACTGGAAATGCCACTGTGGAAGTAAGATGCCAAATAAGCAGTGGTACTGTCTGATTTGAAAAATGTGTGGCATACAGGAGCACTAAAATTTTGCATATGTAGAAATATGCAAAAACAGAGAGTAAATATGTTTGTTCTGTGCAGCTGGAAAAGGAAAATAAAGGTACTGGAGGAGAAATGAACCAGAGTGTGCAAATTTTTCTGAGTTGTTCTGTTTCAGCTCATTCAGAACATTTGCTTTTCTGCTGTGCTCTACTGATACTTGCAAATAGTGTCAAAATCTTTCACTGTAAACCAGGTGAAGAACTGTATCTTTAAAAGGCTTTAGGAATCATTTATTATTTCATGCACAGGACTTGCAACACTGATCCAATGGAACAGAGACAGTGTAGAAAACCTACTTCACTCAGGCTCATTTGCACAGAATTTTCTGTGAATGATGAATACACGAAGAGTAAAATGAAAAAATGTCAAAGCCTGAATACAACAGTGAGCAGGGAAAAACTGTCCCAGTGCTGGTGTCCTTGCAGAGCACAAAGCCTCTTTGGGAATGTGAGGGGAGCTTCAGTGCGGGAATTGAAGTCAGCCAGACGTTGGATCCAAAACACTCCATAGTGTAATGGTAACTTGTGCAGAAGCTGTTATTTGTGATTTCTAAAGGAAATTTGTGGGATGTTGTAACCCCAGTTGACAAGCTGAATGAAATGGTTGAGTGGAAGAATCCAAACATCAACAAATTTGTGAATAACCTGGGGCTGAAGAGTCAGTTTTGCCAGTTGGAGGCTCGTTCTCTTGGCATCTGCAGAAGAAAGGCCCAGTTGGCCACTGGTACTTAGTGGTTAATCAGAATGTGAAAGGGAGTAACAAGCTCTATAGTATTTTGAGCTGAAAAACTATGAGCATGTTTATATCAACCTGGCTATACTGGACAGCTTGCATTGCTGTCAGCAGCTGCCTTATATGTCAAGAGTATAACAGTCACATTGATGTTCCCACAACATGGTGTGTGTAATCTTTATCTCTGTTCTGATTTTTGCTACTTTGAAAAATGAAATTCAGCTTTTCTAGCTAGAGAATTAATGTCTTTCTCTTGTTCTTTTTATTTCACTGCTCTTTCAAATGTTTCCCTTTGTGATATATTGAACTCACTAGTTGTGATAAATAGACTGAGTTTAAGAGATCCTAACAGTAAATAATAGTGGTGGTGATGTTAAAATGAGCTACATAGGCACTTAATGATATATGTTTGCACTGTTGCAATTGCTAATCTAAAATTAGAAATAAGAGTACATATAAATCTTAGCATGGAGGTAATGACCCAGTTAAACAATTGCCGTATCAAGGTGCTTTGCTTATGTATGAAGCTGAAGTAAATTCGTTTCACCTTGATGAAAAATTAATTAAAAAAAACCCCAAAACTCCCCAAAATACTGAAGCTTTGATGTTGACTGCTGTAATTAAAAGTGAACATGTAGGTCCCATCTGTTTTATCACATCACTGGAGCTATGAACACTGTCAGTGGCCGTGGGCAAACAGATTAATCAAGAGGCTAGTGGGTTGCTCTGGAGCATAATGGCATCCCCCAATTTCCCACTCAGCTCATTGATAATGATTTGCAAATGGATCTGCCTGTTTGTTTATTAGAATCGCGTCATTGCCTCAGCAAAGTGTTCCAGTCAAGATGCAGCAGCTTTCCAAGGGCTCTGGATTTCATTGTTTATCACTGTCAGTTGTGGAAGGATCAGGAAAATTAGTAATGGGGAATTGTAATTACAAAAATTCCCAACTGACCAAATAAACAACCAAGAAACTGTGAGTTAGAAAAATAGTTTGATACTGAAATTTTTAAAGCAACTAAATGAAACTTAAAAAATAACAATGTGGTAATGTTTCAACTGTGCTTTAATAAATACCTAAATATAAAAATATATTTTTATATAAATATATAAATATAGTGTGAGAAATCATAGCCTATATGTCACTGCTTTCATTACCGATCATTATTTACTTGTTAATATAAGCGGTCCTAATACAGATGCTTATCTTCTAGATCAAGACTAGAGAGATTGAGAGACTATTTGCAGTAGACATAATTATATGGATATTTCAAGGATAAGTCCTTCTGATCACACTAAAAACATGAACATAAAATCCAGTAACACAGACACCAGACAGCAAAGTAATGAGAAGAAGACAAACAAGGTGGATGAATAGTTTAGATGACTGGGTAAGTCAGATGTTTGTTAGAAGAGAAGTCAGGTCAGTGTTTTCAATTTGAACTATCCTTATGATGAGTGTTTGTGAATACTTTGAAAACCTTTTTTGTTCATCAACAAATTCTTAAATTACCAAGAATGCCGAATTTCTATACAGCATGTTAACATTAGGAAGACAGTTACTGATTCTGAAGCACTGCCATTCTCTTGAACCTACCTATTTGTTGTTGTGCACATTTTCCCTCAATCTTGTGTTATTTTTCCTTGCTCCTGCACAAGAATGAAGCAAAGGGAGTAGGGTTTGTCTTTTAAAAAGCTGGGCAAACTAACATCATCTGCATGTGAGACAAGAGAGAGAAAATGGAATACTGGAGTGCCGCATTTGTCTTGCCCTCATTCAAGTAGTGACATTTCCGCTCATCAGCTGAATCTTCTGTAGAATGTCAAAATGTTATTAAAGAAAACTCCATGCAAACTCCCTCCAGGTCTTTGTTGCTTTTGACAAGAGTACATGAAGTCCTCTTATGTGCAAGAGAACTATATAAAAATGGCTGCTTTTGTGCATTTCCTGCCACTATTTATTGGCAGGATGGCTTCTAGAAATGTTAAAGTAGAGCCTATTCATCCAGAATTCTGGCAGCAAAGGTAGCCAGAGATTTGGTGCCAGTCTCCTCGGTTGAGCTTGACCTTGCTTTCCTCTTAGTGCTCCCTGCATACACTGCCTCTGTAAAACTCCATTGTTCCAACACTAGATACATTTTTGGTGAGAATCCTGGGTTCAGCCGAGTGTGCATGAGAGCTCAGTGACCTCCGCAATTCTGTGCTTAACCTTTTGAGATTATATATAATGCCAGTGGAGAAATACATTATTTCTTTTCCTTTCTGGTGTGAGGTCCTAGAATGGATGATGTTCCAAGCCACAATTAAGTTTTTATTTTCAAATACGTTGAGTTTGTAGGCTATTTAAAGAACAATCTCTTGAACTTTCTTGATAACAGGCAAGGGCTAACTCCTGAGAAAGATTAAATGTTTCTACTTTGTTTTCACTAGTCAGTCTCCCAAACACTATGTATTGTGTATTATTGTGAATAACCGATAGAGTAACACAAACTATCACCATTTCACAGTAATTTTCTAACAGGCAAAAACGAGTTGCAGATTGTCTGTGAAAATCTGGAAAAGTGTCAGTTGTTGTTTCTCTGATTTTTGAGCATTGTTATAATGGCATGAACCCAAATAAATGTATCTTTTGGAATTAAAAAAAATTAAATAATTTGGTTCCACAGCTGGTTCTTGGATAGGATGTACTATTGACTAATACAAGCGCAAAGCTCTGGCACATTGATGCTGGTGGAAGTGGCTTTTGGAAAGAAAGTTTTGGTAGATAGGTTGGGTTGTGACTTTAGCTGCTTCTCATATGACTTCCCCTCCAAACCCTTCACCAACTTCGTAGCACTCTTCTGGACACTCTCCAGTAGCTTAATATCTTTTTTATCCTGTGACACCCAGAACTGCACACAGTGCTCCAGGTGCGGCTGCACCAGTGCAGAGCGGGACAATTACCTCCCTGCCCGGCTGGCAATGCTGTGCTGGATGCACACAGGACACAGTTGGCCCTCTTGGCTGCCAGGGCACACTGCTGGCTCATGTTCAACTTGCTGTCGACCAGAATCCCCGGATCCCTCTCTGCAGAACTGCTTTCCAGCATCTCGTCCACTGGTGTGTATGTACAGCCAGGGTTGCCGTGTCTGTACAGGTGCGAAATCTGGTATTTGCCCTTGTTGAGCTTCATGTGATTGGTGATTGCCCAGTTCTCCAATTTGTCCAGATCTGTCTGCAGGGCCTCCCTGTCCTGGAGATTCTCGACAGCTTCTCCCAATTTTGTGTCATTGTCAACCTTACCAAGTAATCCCTCTAGTCCTGGATCTAAGTCATTTATAAATACACTGAAGTGTACTGGCACTAAGATCCATCCCTGGAACCCTGTTAGTGACTGGTCACCAGCCTAACATAACCTCATTTACTAGAACCCTTTGAGCCTGGCCTGTCAGCCAATTGCTATTGACTGGGGTCCAGGTGAGGTCTGTCTTAGTCTTTTCCTTCTCAAATTAGAATAAAACTTAATGAAAGGGAACTCTTAGACATCTATGTGAAGAGCCTTCTACTTGTGTATTTCTTACATTTTTCTTCAAAACAAAAGCAGCTGGGTTTGACCTTTATTTATTTATTTATTTCCTGAGAGCAAGTAAAGAGCTGTTTTTCCTTTTATTCTCCTGATACATTTCCAAAACATTTGGGAGCAAATATTTGAAAAAAAAATTGACTGTGCATCAAAGATAAAATCAGACCTCATGAGATGGTAGCAAAAGGAGGAATTGCAGAGTAAAGATGAGAATTCAGACTTTGCTGCTGAGGGTGTTTGGTGGTGCTTGAAGAATAAGTTGAAAGCACACTGAGGAGCATCGAGAAAGACTGCAGGGTCATAGGATTTTGTTAGCATTAGGGGAAACACCTTCTGGGATCAAGTAATGCTGTCTGCAGATTCATAAAGCTAATATTCATGTTATATCTCATTTCTGTTGAGGAGGCCAGCAGGACTAAACGAAGGGGCTAATGGCATAAACAAGGACGTATTTCACCCTTGAGATCCTAGAGCTCAATAAAGTCCTAAAATGTTGAGACTGGAAATTGAGTGATACCTCTTTTGTGTAGAAGACAGTAATACTAGTACAGATAAAATAACGTGGTAATATGCATTGATGGCTAAGAAAAAGTGTGTCACAAAGGGAGAAAGTTCAGCAAACATCTTGAATTTCCCCAGCTTCTGCTCGTCTCATGTATTTGAATGTGACTTACACTATTGTTCTGTTATTTTTTTTCTTTTTTTAAACCCAAAACACTGAGAAGACATACTTATGATGAAAACAAAATGCTAAGTTTGGAGACAGCATACAGTGACTTGTATTTGTTTTTTGGGAGTCTTTTGGCCTGCTTTGCAAGAATCCTGTTTGTATTTAATTTAAATATTTATGAACAAATAATGAATTTTAAATGGAATTCAGTGAGAACGATTTGAGTTAGCTAGTAGTTCTGCGAGTAAATAGTAAATTCCCTTTAAGATTATGGAATGAAATATTATATAAGCTATTAAAAATACTACCAATAGAAGTCTAGTTCATTAGCTACATTTCTAGGACTACAAATGAGCTTTCTCAACTTCATAAGCAAGTCCTATGTATGTGTATATAGAACTGAACATCTATTTTTTCTGTATTAGCTATGACTGTATATAATAAATGTAATGTATATTGACTTCACTGTAGTAAAATAGTATCAGTACAGGTATATAGTATGAATTTATATGCACAGACTATAATGGACTATTATATTTATAAGTTTTGTACACATAATTACAACTGGACGCATAAATTGGGTGTTGGCCATGTAACTATCCTCTTTGTAACCAAATCCTTTACTGTGCATTTAGGCAGCTTATCAGTGTTGTTAGGAAGTTGTACAAACAGATGTGTATGCAATTTTAATGCAATTTCCAATAAAACCTCTATGTTGATGTTTTGGGTAAAATGCTTGCTGTCAGCAAATAAGCCGAATTTCCAAACATCTTCAGTGCATGGCATCTTGCATGTCAAACTGAAAAGGCATCTTAATATTTGTCAAAATCTGGGATTGAAAGGGAAAAAGTAATAGAAGGGAGTAGTGGCTGAGAAAGGTAATGGCTTTACAGTATGATTTAGCTGGGTGTATGTTATTACATATCTCGGGTGGTTCCAGATTTCCTTGGTCTTTGTCTAGGGATCTCATAATTTGTTTTCTTGGTTTGATTTTCTTTGTGTTATCCAACGTGGAGACTTCCCAAGCCCATCTCTCCCTGCTTGTGCTTTTTGAGTGTACATTGATTTTTCAATGCAACCGCGTAGTTTTAAGAAAATCTCTTACTTCAGAGTTTTGATAAATCAAAATATTCAGCCAGAAAAGTGTTTTATCCAATAAAATATGTGAGTTCTAGTATGGCACTATTTTAATTCTTTTTCTGAAATTCGGATTCCGTTTTACTTTTTGCAGTCTACAGTTATACCATCTTTCAAGTCACCCCTATGTTCATCCTCATTCCCCTGACTCTACAGTTCTTGATAGTTCTTGTTTTGGAAAAGTATGTTAACAGAGTATAACAGAGATTGCCAGGTTTCGTTTGTCTGGTTTGATTTCAAAATTGGTTGATGAACCTTATTTAGAGGATCAAAAAAGATTTTAGCTATGAATATGTTACATTTGAGATAAGCAGACAATTGAGAAATGCTAGGAGCTCTACTTAATGGCATGCCTCTCTTACAGGAAATTGATAATAAGAATTTGTTATTAATTTATTATTGACTTATGTCATACTTAGCATCAGATCATACTTTCTGCCACAAGATGTCAAAAAAATCAAAGTTGTCAAATCTCTATTGAGTTACTTACAGAATGTTTGCAGAGTGCTACATTTGAGGGTATTTATTTTTTTTACTGTTTTACTTTAGTGTTTTATCACAGAGTGTTTTTTCTTAATGAGAAAGTTGATAGCTAGATTATACTAAACTAATCTCTGATTTAACCTTATGGCTTGTTATTCCAGCTTCTTACACGACTCATTAGCTGTCCTGCCTGTCCTCAGTGGCTCGGTTAGGTCTCAGGGGAAGCAGATCGATAGAAAATACTTAATTGTACGATCATTTACAGCTACAGCTCTCTCACGTACATGCAGTCTTGAACATTGGTGTCTTTCAGGCCTTTCTATCACTTGTTTTATTTGTAGCAGTGCTATAATTATATTCTTTCAACAATAAAGAGCAATTCAGAAGCTTATTTGTTCATCAGTTAATATCACAGGCTTTGTACTGTTTTTACTCTTACTTCTGAGAAATCAAGGAGTTGGACTGTTGACTTAAGTCAAAAGAACTGACTGGTTTACAACCAGCATCCCTATTGGAACTATCAACAGGTTTGTTCTGTAATGTAGAGCCATATGGTTATTGTGTAAGAGAAATGAGGGAGATGGGACCCTGTATTAATAAAACAGAAAACTATAATTCACTTACTTTGTTTGATTACCTTGTTGTGGTGAATTGGTTTTTAGTGCATTTATTACAAGCCTAGGTCATAGAACAATTAAAGGACTGTTTAGAGCTGACTCCATGGCACTTAAAATCAACCAGTTTGTCAATCAGAGATAAATGCCATTGGAATAAAATTCAAGGAACTCTTAGAGGAGGGGAAATTCAGACACAGGATGACTCTGAGACCCTGTATAACAGAGCAACATCACAAAGACCTTCTTCTGTCATGTGTAGAAAAGAAATAATGGTGATGAGGGTGTATATGGATGGAATCCTAGCACTTATTCTTGAGTGGCATATGTGCTTAAGTAATGCTACTAATTTCTGCGATAAAGGTTTTCCTGTGCTGATACAAATGCATCCAGGGTTGTAGGTTCTAAAAATGTATGCCCAGGAAGGGCCCAGTGGAATTTTCAGTGCCATACTACCCTTTCAGGCTGATTGCAAGCTCAGGGAAGAGCTGTATCATATCTTACCCTTGGGTTACAAATTGAAAGCTTGGATTTTGTCACAACTAGCAAAGCTAAAAATTTCCTTCAACTGTAGCGGACAGTTAGATAGATTCTCTTTGGCCTCCAGAGCCTGGACATTTCAAGACTTTAGAGGTTTCTGCATCTATCAGACATTGGAAATTCTGCTTCTCCTGTCTCAGGTCTGTGTCTTCACATCTGCATCAGCTCAAAACAGAGACAGACTTCACACCTTTTCCTGTGTCAGACTGCATTAATTTCCCAGGGCTAAGTTCTCATTCCTAAAAAAGGAGGTCAAATTAGAGACCACGAAAGTCCTCATCGTAACTCATTCCTTCTCATCACTGCTCTCAGGCTTCCTTGCTGGTGATCTTGATTCCCTCAGGAAGCAAATTCCCAGCAGTGGTGCGGCAAGGGCAGTGTCCCCTCCATAACAATGAGCAAACAAGGGAATTATTTTCTAGCAGTGTGCTGGTTTTAGGCAAACACTTGCCAGACTTCCACAAATAAGTTGATATTGACCAAAAGTAATTACCTTCTGAGAGGTGTTCAGGGTGGCAGACTTCTCATACATCTGAAATCACCCTTGCATTCCCTGGAGAGCATAAGACAATTGCAGAGACCCAATAAATGAATCATTTTGGTTTGATTCATCCCTTGCTGATGGCCTTAGATGTCCCGAGCTGAGTGTATTGACACTTCTGGCTCTGAAGTCATTGCAGTGCAGTAATGCCCTGGCCACACCAGATCTTGGAAATGTTTAATATGAAAACAAGCTCTGTGAATGCCCAGCACCAGCTCGGCTGAAGGAAACCATGAGAGCTCTGGAGTAGGTAAACCCGAGTGCTGAAGTTGCTGGCATTCGTTGTGAGCTCCTATAACATAAGATTTGCAATCATTTCCAAAATATTTATCAACATTGGTTCTCTTAACTCTACATACTTTTTGTGTCCATTTTAGTGTCAGTTATTTTTAAAGCTTGCTGAATTCTTGATCTCTGACTTCTGTAATAAAATTTTAGTTTACTTACTGTCATGTAAGAAAAATGTTCTTTGTTTTATTGTGCTATAAGGCAAACAAACTAGTAGCTCAAAGGCTGTTTTCTCTAGATTATTTGTTGCTCAGTGTATTTTTATTACATCCCCTTTTAATCATCATCTTGGTAAATATAACTTCTTCATCTAAATTCTTGTTACTACTAATTTTCCCTGGCTTTTGAGAATTCTTATCACTTTGAGCTCTTCAAATTTTGTTACCTAATGTAGAAGCATCATGGCTTTCAGTCTGTGTTGTCCTACAAAATGAAACCATTGGTGAGCTGTAGGAAAGCCATTTGTGTTTTAAATATATTGGAGAAATTAAATAAAGGAAGCATGAAGTATGTTTGCAGCTTATCTAATCATAAGGTGATGAAGCAAAGTGGGCAACAGTACAAAAGAATATCACTGGATGCAAATTACCAGATGGAAAGTGGTGTAGCACAGAAATGACCTAAGATCAACTTTCTTCAGCTTTCATCTGGTTTGAATTGGGAACAGAATGCATTAACCAACCAAAGACAAATTCAAACTTTTATTAAATACTGCGACTTTGTTTTAAATAACTCTGTAAAGAGTGATGGATCCATTCAGGTGTACGATTTGTCTTTGGGCCTTCTATCAATAAATCAATGTCCTTTATTTGACTGGTTGACACATATTTAATTTGGTGTAATATATGATACATGGAAAATGCCTTTCAGTTTGAAACATTAATGACTGATAGTTACCATCATTCAAGTTCTGCATGTTACAATTCAGTTTTTTTTCTCTACTCATCAGGTTTACTAATAATGATTAAAGATTTTCTTAGTTACATTGTCTTTGACAGTATTGAAGATTAAAGACATGGGCAACTTGTAATATGGAACAGTTCACTTCTGTCCATCATTGATCTTTCCATATTATCTGCCAGTGAGACCTAGGCAGAATTATAGAAGAACAAGGTTATTCGGCACATTTGAATGAGTTATTGATGAATAGACATCAGTTAACCTAATAAAATGTATATTTTAAAACTGGTAATCAAGGGAATAATATTTCATGCTTACAAGAAGATTGACATTACACTGGAAATTAGATACTTGCAATTAAGACAGAATAATGTATTACATTGTAATAGATAATACAATGGTAGTACATGGGTTTCAAATAATTGAAGCTTACATTTCATTTGCAGTTTAAAACTTTGTTGTGAATTCTCTATCACATGAAAATTCAGCCTTCTTATATGTTTGGGTTTCCTCGGGCAAGGGGGTTTGGTAATAAATATTTCTGTTCTTTAAATATAAACTGAAAAATAAAATCAGTACATAAGAAAAGAAAACAAAACCACAAAAAAAAAAAACTCAAACCAAACAAACAAAATAAAACCAAACCAAAACAAAAAATTAAGATGGTACTTACCAAGGGCATGCAGTGCTGAAATATTTCCTGGCTTAGATGACAGGTACGTGACTAGTTTGAGCTACCTTGGTTTTGTTTCTCAGCTCTGTTTCTCCCTGGCTGACCTTGGACCTTGGCAAGCCATTACTGTGACATGTGCCTTAGTTTCCATGTTGTAAGACTGAGCTTAATGATCCTGACCTCCTCTTAAAATCGTATTGAAGATCAAGCATATTCTTATGAACAGGCATAAGCAGCGATTGGTCTTTTCACCTCTATTGCAAAGGTGACTACACGTATTCATCCCAGTGTGAGAGCAGCTTTCTGTTTGGTCACTGATACAGAAATCTGTGCTTTCTGTTCCAGGTGGTGACAGAAGGTGTAACTTCAGGAAATTATTTTGTCTTGCTTCTGCATCTTCTATTCACATCTGTCAAATAGCAATCGTCACCTTCTTTTTAAAGTAGCTTTGAACCTATTAAAAAAAAAAAGCTACAAAAAAGAGATACAATTTACTTGTGCTGTGTTTTCAATTTTGTGCCCAAAATGGCCTAAACATACCAATATTTGGGGAGACTTCATTAAGGATTTCAATTGTAAAGGAGCAATTGGATACAAATACTAATTTTTAATGTGTAAATGAACTTCTATCATACACCATATTCGCCCTATTTTTTACCGCTTCGCGATGATAAGTTAAAAAATTCTCGATCAGTTGCACTTCTAATCCATCATTAAAACATCCAGTTCAGTAGTTTCAGACTGAGAAATGTCTTTTCAGTTAGTTATGTCTGGTCAGTTTCTTATTTTTGTAAATACGCTTTCTGGGAAAAATGAATAATAACTTGGAATAATTTTAGAATTATTTCTCTTAAATAAAGCTGTTCTTAATGCATTTGGGTACCATATTTCATATTTTCTTACAGATACCTGAGCATTATTTTTGCATATGACTTAGGATTACTGTATATATGAAAAATTCTGCTTAGTGTATTATATTATTAAATGTAGTATTTTAATATTAAATATGCATAAAGGTCTTATTGCACATTCTATATGATAGAATGTATTTAAACAACGTGTATTCATCCTTATATTTGCTTGTTGAATTACATTTAAAACAATGTCCTAACCATGCAAACTTTCGATTTTTTTTCATGGAAATAGGTAAAGATTAGCAAACATACCTCTGTATTGCTACTGTAGGCTTACATTTGAGGTAATT
This sequence comes from Patagioenas fasciata, assembly GCF_037038585.1. NCBI lineage: Eukaryota > Metazoa > Chordata > Aves > Columbiformes > Columbidae > Patagioenas > Patagioenas fasciata. Next base: position 13,207,875 of record NC_092527.1, on the reverse strand, counting down.
ATCCTGCAATATTTGTTCCTTGAATTTAAATTGGCTGTAACTTATCAGTGTAAGATCTTAAATCACAGCACAAGGACATGGGTCCATTTTGTGGGTGACTGTATTTATCAGACAAGCTTATCTTCTGGCTGAGCATCTAGAAATATTGAGTAATCTTCAAGTCTGAATTCAGAAATTCACTATGTCCTGTTCCTAGGAATTCACCAGATTTTACCAAATTGTAAATTAGAATATAGAATGAGGTCTTCATTTTCTATCATTATTATCTGATTCCTTGATCTTGTGTGTGTCTGGGTCTATCATGTAGCCCTGAACCCGAATCAGTCTGTTTTCAGAGTATTAATCTCTTGAGTAGCTAAGGGTTAGGCTACTCGTGTTACCTGTTGACTTGCACACTTTGGTTGCAGTTCTGACCCTTACTACCTGATACTTCTTATGATATGTAAATATTTCAGCTCTTTTTTAAACCCAGGGAGCTATGCCTGGTTTAAATCTTGCTCCTTGCAATGTGATGACTGCAATACATTTAGAAATGTGTTAATTCCTGATATTCTAGAACATGCAAAAATGCACAAATATGAGCTGTACAACTTATGTGGATCTTTTTTTTCCAGATTTTGCCTAGGGAGTAAGAGTAGAAATTAATTGAGGTGCAATGACATGTGTTTACTTCATATGCAGTGAAGTGCCCCAATCCTAAATTATTCTTGCTCTAGTTTTCTTTTATCTGCAGTCTTGCACACAGTTTGTCACAGCACTGCAGGCTCAGGTAGAAGAGTGCTGCTTTAGCAGCAAGCATGATCTTATGTGGAAGAAGCAAAATGGCTCATCAAGATAAGATAGGACAGCAAAATTAATGAGGTATTTGTAATTAAGAAAGAAGGTATTTTGTAGACTAGAAAGGAAAATTTTACTACAACTGAGAAGAAAAGCTGCAGATTGTGATAAAATGGTGATAAATTAAGTGACCAAGCTCAAAAATGGATTTTCAGAAAAATAGCAGTAATAGTAACTTAAATTCCCTCCATTCCCAGCATTCTGCCTCTGATGGTGGTAGCAGATGACGACAGTTAGGTATAGTAGGCAAGCCTGGCCATCCTCTGCTGCCCATCATCTCCCCATTGTCCACATTTGCTGGATTAGGAATATTAAAGAGAATAAAAAGGGATGAGTCCTCTAGCCTTTTTTTTTTTATTATTATTTTTTATTTTAAACTTATTATTGGTTAATTTGAACCTGTTGGAAATGTTTACCTCTACAGGCTCATGTAGCAATAAATTCTAGTTCATCACTCATGATGTAAAGTTCCTATGAGCAAGAAAGGTTATGTTAAAAACAAATGATCTTAGCTGTCTGATCCTGGAGGTATAACACCCAGTAGATCCTCAGTCTTTTTTTATTTTGGACACAGATCAAATGGAAATATTAAAAGCGAATCATCATACAGAAACAAAGTTGTTTAGATTTTAGGAATAAGTGGGTTTGCAAAATGAAAAAAAAGTCTTGGCACAAGTCGGTGATGCAGAGGTAGAACATATTTCAGCAAAAGTTTTCTGCCAAATGTCAAGTAAGGGTATGTCCAGTAGTGAGTTTGCCAATATTTAGGAATAAACCTTGCTATGTGTTTTGTGAAGGTCAAGTCACGTGCTCCTGTCTGTACTCTTATACACTTTTAAAAGCAGTAGCTCTTACTCCAGATAATGAAAGATACGGAGACTGATGGGTAAAGGAAGGGTTTGACTTTTGGGATTTTGTTCACTGTAGGAAGATTTTTGAAATGCAAAATTTCACCATCTAAGATAATTAACAAAATGCTGATAAAATAGTGCCCCCACCTGATCATTGATTACATGACTAATCTCAAAACAACTATTTTATTGGTTTATAGGAAGAAAACAGGTTGCCCAGAATTAGCCTTAGATTTCACTCAACTTTTGTATGTTGTTTTAAAAGGAAGTTCTTATGAAGGAAAGGTTCACATCATGCACCTCTTTTGTCATGTTGGACAAGTAAGTACAGCTTAGCCTTCTGCTGTGAGCAAAATGTAGGTCATTCCTGCTTTAATCCTTGATTTGTCTTCACTAGAATTTTCATGGTGGTCCTTCTGTGTAGTTTAATTCTTTGTTGGTTTGGGGTTTTTTTTAGTTGTTGACACTTTTGAGGCATTAATTTTTGTAAAATCAGATGATGCATGTCAGCTAATTAGGCTACAAATACCCTCATGAAGAAAAAAGGAGAACAAAGGGAGTATAGCTGGAAACTCCTTCCATTGCTATTAGGAGGCTTTCAGAAACACAGATGTTCATTTGAAGATTTTAGTACAAAAATACAAATGTTTTGAATTCAGCTTTAAAGTGGGGATAATATTTGGCCAAATTAATATGAAATGATAAAGAACAAATTAATCTTCTGAATTACAGGTAAAAATCCATTCTATTCAAGTGTATCTCCCTATGCTAGTAGGGTGTTTAGATAATTTGCTCTAATTGCCATTTCTTCTTATATCCAATGCCTAGAATTAAGAAAGGTGGATTTTTTTCGCAACTGTTTCCTGATATATTCACAGTGTCTCCAGCAAACTTTTGAAATAAGAACAGTGAAACCAGCAGTGGTTGATAACCTTCTCACATTTTGCAGATAAACACATTTCAGGATTGGGACCTTACTGCTCCCAGCTGTGTTTCAGCTATAACTGCTTGTCTGCCAATATTTAACTCACTGTTCTGTAAAGTGCTTTTAGACACCTTAAGGTGGGACTGGCTGTATGGAAAAGCAAAACTTTGATCTTCCTCTATCTGAATAAAGGACAAAAGATTTAGTCTACTGGGCTATTTCTAAGTGCTGTACTGTAATAAAGATGGGGTACAGAGGCCAGATTATATGCTGTAGTAATTAAAAGGAGTTAAGTGCTTTCTTCTGTTCCGCTTGTGTTGCATCTGTGTAAAATTCTTCTGAAAATATACCAGGTTGATGGGCTTCAGTGCAGAGCTGTCTGAAGCCCTTCTTCTTTCCAAATGAACAAGCCTATTCATCATTTCAGCTTTTTCTAGAATAAATGCAGTTGTAAAGTGACTGATCATTGACTGAAGTACTGGGATGTATTAGTCTTTTGTAAGGATACAATAATGGTGTTCTCCATCAATAAGGGACGTTGCTTGGGAGTTTATCTACAGCAGAAATGAAACAAAAAGGCACATTATTTTTCAGGCCATAAACCTCCTTATTGCTGTTTCTACATTTCAGTGGCAGGCTCTGCACTGAACAGTGTAAACAGCACCATTTGGGCTTTTTTTTTGCATGTCTGCTCTCATGAACAATTCTAAACCTCTTTGCTCAGATATAGGAGGGAGTGCAGTACTCAAAATACTGTTGTTATGTTGTGTGGTTTTGTCATGGCATTTCAAACCTGGATTTCTAACGCTGATGCAATGTGGTTTAGTTCTGTTCAGCTAGCTATAAATAGGCTGTCTAGGGTGTAGGTATTTGTCTAGTTGTGTTAGAACTGGTTTTAGCATTTGTTTCAGCTGGACCTGCAAAATGCGGTGCCAAGTTTTACATACGGGTTGTGCGAGTGGGGAAAAAAACTCACAGAATATCAGGTATGTATAAAAAAGTATATGTATGATGACATGATGATCAGAGCTTCCTTCTTGGTTAACTGTTCTTTTGGAATAAGTGTTTGATGTCAGCAGCCTCACAACAACCATGTTCTAGTTTTCAAAACAAAGTTTTTCTCCTCGGTGATAGGTTTCTGTTCCAGAATGGAAGTTTTAGTTTGTCTGGAAGGACATGAGGATAAAGGCTGTTCAAAAGCCACTCATGGGCAGACACAAGCCTGTCTCTCAAACTGTCATTATTAGCTTTTCCTCCACTATTTCAGGAAAATTAGAGGGAAGTACAGTGACTCACCCAAGGACATCTGCTTGATCAGTGTCAGAGCCAAAGAATCTACTCTCAGCTGTTTCATCTCAGTCCAGTGCAGTAACTGCTAGATTGCCTTGTCTTGTCAGACATACCCTTGCTAATTATATTATAGGTCTTGGCTTATTTCAGTGATTTGACAACCAGGACTTTTTTGTCTCTTTCCTAGAAGTGGTTATCATAGCTTTTGGTGGGTTTGATTCTGTTCCTAACAGGTCATGAAAGCTGCTAGTAAGATACTATTCTGCAGCCACGTGTGTGTTAAGTCCTGTTGTTGATGCTGATAACTGAAAAATAATCTCTCTAATAACTATCCTCTGAAAAACCATCCTGCTCACAGGAGACTCTTGTCAATGGAATTCTATATTTTTCTGCTGGAAAGTAAACATAACATACAGGCAGCAGTGACAGATACGGAAATCTGGAAAACATTAAATACCTCAGTCATTTCAGATCCTGCAAGATTGAAGTTTATGCACTAGGGAAAACTCCAGTAGTTAAATACTGTTTTTTACTGCAGGCTCTGCACAGGCATAGGAACTTTTATGGTATTTCATTGTGATGACGGGTCACTGTCTTACTGTGCAATGCATGTGTGGGTGTTTTCATTATGGAAACTAACTCTCTTGTTTATGTCAGTTTTTGGCTTCATTGCAAGGCTTAAGGTTTCCTGGAGTTTGTTCAAAGACTGAAATGAATAAATGGGGAAAACAGTAAATATAGTTCAGTTTTTGCAATGTAAAATTGCCACAGGGCTTCAGCTGAATGCCCTTTACTCCAGCTACAGTTAATGTGTGGGTCCTTACTTTTAACATCAATTATTTGTCTGATGCACGCTGAGCTTTTAAGAGTCTGCCTTTGATGTTCAGTGGTAGCTGTGTCTAGTGTGAGCCTTGATGCTTCTTCATGGTTGGAGAAAAAGTTGGTTGTGAAAACATAGAGAAAATCCCATTTAAGCTCATTATGCTCCTATTGAATTGTGTCGTCCTTTTGTGTGTGGTTATTTGTCTTGTAAGCACGATAACACAAGAAAGCTGAACCTATTTGCATTTCTTTCTTCTTTTTGTGAACTCTTGACACTCTCACTTTGGTTTAGTCCCCTCTTTACACTTGGCTACCCAGCAGCAGCTTTATGAGACTTTATCAGTTGGTCTTAATAAACTGTCTTGAAAGGTTTGGTGATATCACAGATTTTAAGAATTGATTTTGTATCATTGAAGTAAATTTGCATGTTGAATTGACCTCAGTAGATGAATATTCCTAGCTGAAGACAGCATAAAACCCTACATGAGAAAACAGAAAAAAGTTTCCATCCATCTACCTTGCTATTAGATAATCTTAAAAGAAGCTATAAATTAACCATCAGTATTAAAGTTTCCTATGTAATAAATCTGTGTTGAAGCATGCTGAACAATGCTGGTACTGGTGCCATGTGTTGTGCAATTTCAGACTTGTAATGAGGTATCCACAGGTAGTAAAAACTCTACATTCTCTCTCTTCCAATACCCATTCCATTGGAATATGCCATAGCAATAGTTGTTTTCTCATGATAAAGACCAAAATGCAAAATTCCAAAGGTCAGTGTTAGTGGCTGTCCTTTTAATTCCAAAGGATACATAGTTTTAGTGGACATACTTGTGATTGTTTCCCATTCTTTCAGATAATAGTAGGGAAAATAAAATTACCCCCATAAGTGGTGTCCAGAGAAGCTGAATGGAAGAACAAAAAATATATATATATATATATATATAAGCAGTTTCTTGGCATTTAATTTATATCATGGATTTGTAGCACAAAAGCAGAAATCAGCCAGTGGAGAAAAGGGTATTAATTCCCTTTTATATTTAAAGGTTGACAACCCTATCACACAGCATTCAAAACTGTATTTTGAGATGTTGAAAATAGAAAATAAATTTCATAACTTCAGATCTGGACATCTTCAGGAGCTCAGACAGTACCTGACTGAGTCTGTCAGGAGTAAGACATTGGGCAAACAGCTGTTCAGTTTACTTAAAGCCTCTGACCTAGTTCAAAGCAGTTTCTTTGACCTGGTTCAGTTGAATTTACTGTTATTTGCAAGCTTTTGATTAGTACTCACCACTGCAAAGGCTGGATTACAGGAGAGTTTAGCTAAAAATATTTTTTGATGGCAAATTTGTTATCCTCAGTCTTGATATATTTTTAAAAAAATGCACATTCCTTCTTTATAGATTCTTTTCTTTCTCCTGAGTTGAGTTGAGGTTATGGTGGTATAGTAAAATTGTTTGGATGCCACAACTGCATCGGTCACAAGCAATGATGTGGAAACTGTCTCCATTGCTCAGGGTGTACTTTAATAAGGAATTAGTCTGCAGTCATCCCTACAGACTGGAAATTTTTATATTCATTTAGAAGGAACTTCACCAGCAAGAACTCAGGTATTGTTAGGTAGGTGTATTAAACGGATATCAATGGGACTGAAAGCACACCTGCTGCACTGGTGTGTCTTGTATATTACATGAGATTTTCCATGTGGCATTTCCTACAAATGTTAAGACTTCAGACATAGATAAGTTGGCTAAGTTCCAGCAAGGAATCCTTCAGCCTTAGCAATATTCCTTCTAGTGTTTGTTTTTATCAGATTTCTCTCTTCAGCAGTTATTCAGTTGTACAAGGGTCTCCTAGAATACAAAAGCCCTGTAGAATACTAGTTCCTCTGTCACAGGAATCTTTGTCCCAGGGAGGGGGCCTATCATGGTGTCCTGTGGTGCTGCAGTAGCCAGTAAGACCTGGGTAGACTCATGTGCTCACCAGTCAACACCAAAGTAAAACATAGACCTACTACAGCAAGGGAGGTAGTCTGAATAATGCATGGTACACCATGGTACAGCTGAGACAAACACCCAAAAGGCCAACATGGACTAGTTGTCCACATAAGGGGGATTTCTCATCCTATGAAAGCTCGCTACTCCTGTGTCCTCAGCATTTTTAACCTGATACTGGAAAAATGTCAGCTCAGGAGTCCATGCACTACCACCACCAAGCAAGCTCAGGGGATGGGGATGGATATCCACTGAGGTCTGGGAGGAGGTTGCAGAATCAACAGCAGACCCATTAGGGAATAGTTAAGACGCCCAATTAAACACTTTTTGCCTGGATTGTGTGCAGTTGTTTTCATCTTGTCTTGTGAGGTACACAAATGCACAAGTTTTTGATAGAGTGGCAGATTCATGTGGTCTTCACAGATGACATTTTTCCCTTGGGAAATAGCAGTAGAAAAATGTGATCGATGTTGACTTTTTGAAAAGTCTAAACCATGAACTGAAACAAGCATCCTCCTGCAAAGCAAAAAGCAAATGAGAGAGGGATGCATAATGAAGTCACCAAAACCTCAGAGGAAGATGAGTCCACCAGAAAAATGCCATTCCAAGAGACCAGGAAGAAGAAGGACTAATTACTAATAACTAATTACCTGTTTGATCTGTCTAGTCTGAGCACAATGCAGGTCAGAAATGTTAAGTGGATGCGATACAAATTTCAACAAAGGATTTGAAAATCTGAAGGATTTAAAGGCGCCCTTGTTACGTTTTCTCTTTTGGGTCAGATAGTTTAGACATCTTCACTCAAGTGCAGAGAATATCTTCAGTGAGGATCTGTGTGACTCAGATACCCTCCAATATACATACAGCTAGTTCTGTAACAGAATTATCTCTACATACAATAGATACCTTCATATACATTTTAAGGTTTTCCATTCCTCATTTTGGGAACCAGGAGTGGGTTAAGAGTTCTAACAGAGGACTGATTCTTCAGTGAGAAAACTGCAAAAAAGTACATGCATTGGAAAGGCAATAAATACTTTCAGAGCAACACACTGTTATGTAGGTCTGCGATGTCCTCAGGTAGTACAGAGCTTGGTAGCTGTTGGCTTTTACTGAAAGTGAGTCTCTTTGATAAATGTTTTCCTATTGCTCCTTCTGAACAGAACGTACTGTGTTTATTGTAGTTGGATGAAAGGGTTACATGTATTCTGTTATGCAACTGATTTTGCATACACTGGACTATATTTGAGTGGGTGAAAAAGCCCATGAGTGTATTTACATTTGTATCTGAAGCTTACCTAGGACATGGCCTTTTTATAAAACAAAGCATTCCTAAAACAAAATTTGTTTCTTCATATTAATTGGAAAGAAACGTGTGTGTAACATGATGCCAGATGTTCACTACCATCACAAATCACTCGAGAAGAAAAAAAAAAAAAAACAAAGGCATAATTATCTAAAGAAATAATGAAGCTAGAAGTTCGGGGGAGTAATTTGTCAGGTAAATGAATCTCAACAGGAACTGTGTGAGCATGGGACGACACCTTATTTGTCAGAAAGCTGTTACCTATTGGGGAGGACAACTGCTTCATTGCTCTCTTTGCTTCTCTTCCTGGCTTTCCCTTGAGCTCTTCCCTACTGAAAACACCCATCTTGAAGTAGACAGTAAAACTCCGAGAACCCAAAGTGACAGGTATGAAAAACTGTGGAGCTCAGTGAAGTAAGTACTGATGAAGGAGAAAACTCAGACCCTTATAGTGTTACAAAGATTCTGCTTGTAAGTGTTGAAGAGGGCAACATGGCCAAAGCACGTTGCTTCTCTTTTCTTGTACTGATGTGTAACATTTCAAGAATATTTTTAAAATGACATATCTCACCTAAAAACAGTTGATTGTAGTTTTATTTCAGGTTCAACATGCAGCTGAACAAATTAAGGGGGAATTCTTGATCTGGAGCCTGAAACAGTCAGATACAGAATCAGTTCATTTTGAACCAAAACTTAAAACAAAACAGTCTGTCCTGGTTTTGTTAAAAACAAGTTTCTCTTTTAGTGAATTTGCCTGTCAGCTAAAGCCTTCATGTTAGCTGCATTTTCCTGGAGAACCCAACACATGTTTTGGTTAAACCTAGCAATGGAATGGAAACTTTTGTATATTTTGTATTATTTTCTCTATTCTTATTAGTAGCATTAGTAAAACATCTTTAACTTTTCCAACTCTTTTCTCTCTGTCCTTCTTTCCCTCCCGATCGCCTGTCCTGAGTGGGAAGGGGGGGAGAGGGAGGGGCAAAAGAGGGAACTGGGGGGGAGAGGAGGTTAACAATACATCTGCCAGGGTTTGATTGTCACCCCGCAATCTTAACCCTCTACATAGTCCAAATAAATAATCATGTTTTTTTTTCCAAAATAAAATATTTTCATCTGAAGTAATTACACCCCTATACTTAACATCTTAAACAAAAAGCTCCATGCTTTTTAAAATGCTCAACAATCAAAAGGAAGTAGACACTATGTGATGACAGCGTGTGTGAATTGCCAGTCTAGAAATTTGAACTTGTTGACCTGTGTTAGCCAGATCTGACATGGAAGCAGAAACCTCAGAGTTGTTACTTTCCAGTTTCTGGGAGTCAAGGCATAACAGTGTTGCTAGACCTGGCCCTTCGCTTCCAAAGTTAGAGCCAGCATGAATGTATAATTTGAAAAATATTATTTGCCTTTTAGAATAAAAGAGGAAATCAATCCAATGATAAGGCCGTAGAAACATAATGCATTTCCCCTAAATAGAGCACTGAATCAGATTAATCAAAATCTTCATCTTGGATGAATGAAATTATGTTGCCTTAGAAAGGGAAGTTGTTCATTTGTGACAACCTCCTCTTTTCCAGGAATTCAGACTCTGGGAATAACATCAACATGTCAGTTAAGATGCTCAGGAACAGACTTATTTGAGTTTTAAGTGACTTCCTGTTATTATTTACCTCTTATATAAGTTATTAACTAAACAGAAAAGGTTATTTTAATATGCTCCCAAAGTATGCCATTAATGGCCATGCATGCAAGCACACACACATTCAAGTTGTGTTGCTTGATCCTGCGTCCTTGAACACAGGTTTCAGCAAGTGCTGTGCAAGGGTGTTGTTGCTTGTAAGATCTTGCTGGTTTTTTTCCCACTGTTATTCTGTGGCTTCTTAGTGTATACATTCATACTGTTGTATCTCAATCAATTTCTTTCAAACAAAGGAAAGATTGCCCTTGTTGAGTTCCTAATTGTGGACACTGCTGTTGCTCTGCTTGTAAACAGCAATCATTTTTTTTCCCCAGATTTCCCTAATAACAGAACATGCACATGCCTTTGCAAGGAGAAATTTGTGGATTTGAAATGAGAGGCAAGGATAATTGTTTAGATCTGGAGGTCCAAATATTTTGCAATTAGAAATGATACATACATAATTTTTCACTTTCCTCAAACCTCACAAGTCATTGGATCAAATCTTAGGAATGAGTGGCAGGTGTGAATGGAGTGGAGGAGATGTGGTGTGTGGAGAAAGGGATACAGCACTGCTCCTTTGGGGATTGCCAAAAATAGAAGATTTTTATGAAACAGTAAGATATAATTTTAGAAATAAGAGAATAAAGGTATTTTGTATTATATGGTACCCATTATTGTAAACAATTTCTAATTTTTCTTTTTAACTTCCATAAATATATTTGTTAAGATCAAATGGCAGTATTAAACAAAAGCAACTAGAGCAAACCTATTACACAATATAGTATCAATGGTAAGATATTGTAAATTACCAAAGCCACCAGTCATAATGTGGGTGTAACTTCTTCTGATAGCCTGCATATAGTCACCATCAAGAAAAATGAAAGACAGTAGCAATCAAAGCTCAAACTATTACTAGGAATAATAACCTAAGTATTTGTATAAAATTGTTGTTTTTTAAAAAAATGTGAGTCAGGGAAGAATCAGAACTGGGAAAGAGAACAGTTTTCAGAATGATATTTTTAATTATTAAGACTTGAAGCTCGAGCAGAATGAGGATGGGAAGGAAGGCAGAATCCACTTACTATTTCATTTATTTATTTATTTATTTTTTAAAGGGTATAAAGCTGTTGCAAAATTAAAAAAAAAAAGCTGGTATGAAGTCATCTGGGAATCCAAATATTTTGAAACTTTAAAAGGATTTATTTTCTTTGCAGGCTCACTCAAAACAGTTTCTGGTGTGTTGTAAAACCACATTGATAATTGTTTCTCCCACAATGCCTGACAGTCAAGCAGACTTTTAAATACTCTTTCCAATTACTGCCACAAAACCCTTTTTATTGTATAAGTACAATGAAACACTTTCTACTGCAGCTTGCTATGGTGTAGCAATGGATACTACATTTTCTGCTTTACGGTATTCTACCATTGGGAGACCCTAAGTCATTTAATGAATTAATGTTTTGTGTAAGCTGAGGACCTACCTTCAGGTAAACCAGTGACTTTTGGAAGTGATGTCCTGCTGCGGATGCAGGATGGTTCCACTGAAACTGGGGATAAGGGAGAAAAGGATTGGCACATCTTCGCCTACTTTCTTTCTGCTCTCATATGAAGGCACGAGTGTATCAGGCACAGTGTAGGTCTGACGATAAGCCATTACAACTGCTGTCCTTGAACTGGCTCACTTTGAAGTGGAGTTTGCCATTATAGATGTTTTGGGGAACCGCTGGCCTGGCATTGCTGGGGAAGGTCCCCATGGTGTGCTGGGCTAGTGCTGCAGGGACCCACTGGCGCAAGCACAGTCAAGAGGCAAAACAATCCCCGTTTCAGATCTTTTTAGTTCAGTGTTGTGACAGTGAGATGAAGACTGCAAAAATGGAACAAAGCAATGAATAACAGCATAGTAAAATAATTAAGGCTCATTTGTTCATGTATTCCCACTAGGAGAACAGGAAGCTACTGGTGAACAGTGAAATCTAATCGTTCCTTTGTTAAAAATGAAGAAAACTGTTATTTTTCTGTCCTCTGTTGCATTCAGGTTAGTGCAGGAATTGGTGTTTATGGAAGATATTGATTAGATTTTGATTTAGTTTCCTCTTTACTCTTCTGTTGGTTAGGGAGGGAAAGAGCAGATGTCAGTTCAGACTTCCTATCTGATTTTATCATTGATTTATTGCAAAGGCACCTGGCACTTAGCACTGGGTATTTTTTTACAGTTTCTATTGCATACTGCAAGAGATGATTCCAATACAGGATTAAAATGAAACACAGAACGCTTTTGAGTGGGCGCTTTGAGTCTCAGAGAGGCTTGTGAGTTGGCGTATAAAAGCAACTGGAGTCTCTTCTGCACTTACCAAGAAGGGTGGGAGGGAAAAATGACCATCCTGAGACTAAAAAGGCATATAAGCACAGAAAATCTGAAATGACCAAGTAGTTCTAAAAGCATCCAAAGCTGGTTCCTTGTACATATAGACCCTCTTCCTTTGTATTATATAGCAAGCACTATTTTTATCTGATAAAAATATAATCTGATGGAATAATGTACAAGATGTCATGCAAGGGATATCTGTTGTTGCCTAGTACATGCTAACATCTGTTTATCCCATCTGGAAAGCTTTAGAGTAGTCTGTATAGAAATAATACTGCTAACTGTGAACATATTTCGTTTCTCCTGATTCATTGTTTATTTTAAGAATTCCTGTTTGGTAAAGCAGGTCTTTCTCAAGAGGTTCTTCCTTTATTCTAATTAATATTTGCCCATATTTTACTTTCATTTGTGAGCTATTCTTGTTTCTACAAAAGTTTAACTGTGTGTTTGGAGAATGGTGGCAAGCAGTCAATGGAACTAATTGAGCAGGTGATAACACTAACGGCAATGAAGGGCCCAGGGCCTTTCCAGGGGTAGTTTGGAGGCAGATAGTGCGGTGAACATAAAGAGCTGTTGTGCAAACTGAGATTTGTTTCGTCTTTATCACCTATGTTAGCACTGTGCTTGGCTGTTGTAGCAATAAGCATGTTACAAAACTTGGACAGCACTGCTAAGACCCAGCTTGCGAGAAATTTTCACCCCCTAACAAAGTCTTACATTTAAAGCAGTGGAGTAATAGCAGGATAATAGCAGAGAGAGGATTTAAAACCAAGCCTGAACATGTTTTGTGTCAGACATTTACCTACACAGAAAGTAAGCAGACAAAAAACTTATAAAACTGCCAGGAAACAGGAGAAGTCCCCAGCAGGTCCCTGACCTGCGATGCTCTGTCAGGCACGCGACACCCCATTTGCCGTGCTTGGAACCATCTGCCATGGCACGTGTGGCTGCCGGCTGCCGCCTCGGCCGAGCCCCCGCAGCCGGCGGCAGCAGCTCGTTGTCCTGGAGGAGCAGGGTCGTGTGAGGCCAGAGCTCTGCACGGGCTGGGGGTGGTAGGTGGCCTGGGGACGCATGAGTGCTGCAGCCTGGGAGGACCCTGCTCCTGCCATCATGGCTCTGCTGCTGAGAAGGGTGGTTCATGTCTATGGAGAGGTGTTTCCTTCTTCACTCAATCTCTGCACTTTTTTTCTGTATTTCCACATTGACAGACGCCCATTAACCCTCCTGTAGTAATTTACCATGCGTCCATCAAGCTGAATGCTCATCTTTATAATTTATAGGTGCTTTTCAAAGTTGCTTCTCTGTACATTTTCATGCAGGAGCAAACTCTATAACAAGAAATTCTATTACTCCACTGAAGGTCTTATTCTTTTGTTTAAAAAATAATTGAAGAAGTGTTTGTTTTTCCTTTGGAAAGACTTATTTTGTCAGCCATTGCTTCTCATTTATAACATACAACTTCTACTTAGGCATTGATCATCCCCTTGTAATCTGGGATCATTTTGCATAAATGCTAGAAAATGATGACCTCCAAGTAGTGACTGCTGTATTTATAAGGGGAGAAAAGATTGCTTTAATAGAAGATTTTTTTTGAGAGTTAGTTTCAAAAACCCCATCCCACCTAACCCTCCATAAAAATGCAAATGCTGTTCTTTCAAGACTTGTTAATGAATCAATTAATTTACATGATTAAAAAGCATATGTGGAACAAGACATACAAAATATAGAACATTGGAAGTGAAATTTAGGTGTTCTATACTGAAGAGCCAATTGAAACTCTTCTATCAGTTTAGTTTATTATTTATATTTTAATTAAGTTGCTCCTTCATAGAAGAACCTTTTTGTAAGAATAATTTAAGACTTTAACAATCGTATCTCAAACCTTTAGCTGAGTAATTATGTACATTTTAATTTAAGCTCTGGGGAAGTTTTAGGATTGCTCTTTTGCAAATACTCTATTTGCTAATTGGCTACGTGGAAATATTATTATGGAAATATTATAATATATATTATATTATAAATATGTTATGAAATATATTACTATGGAAATATTATTATGTCAACCACAAAACAGTAGAAAACAAGAAATGCCAGCCCTTCTGAAAAATAACTTTTTTAATTGAGGTGAGCTTACACCAATTCTCTGTGATATAAATGGGATTTACTTTTGTGTGAGTCATAGGTGGGAAGAGAGTGGAAAGAATGAATAGGAGAGCTGTGGTTTTGTGTGACCTGAGTGCAAGAATGAACTCAAGGAGGACATTTGTAGCAGAGGTGCACACTAGAGGGTGCTAGTATTTAGCATCATGACTAATGTTTATTCTTTTACTATTTGGAAATAAACAAGGGGTTCTAAGAAGTTTCCTACACAGTGCGGGACCAAACTTTGAAGTTTCTGCCCAGTGTTTGCTATGTTATTCACATAGTATGTTTGCATTTTGGAGTTCAGTGATGCTTTTCAAGTACCATTTATAAAACATTTGTGGTCTGATTTGTTCAAGGCCCTTCCCTTTATTGCAGTGATAGGCTTTGCTTGGATTTCAGTAAAATTTGAATCAGCCTTTAAGAATGTTAGTAGATTACTTGTTTATTTCTAATATTTTTTTTTCCCCACCTTCTCTGTTAAACTTTGATTTTAGTAAGGTTTGTGCATTCTAGTTTTTATTGCCCACCCTATGAAAAGCATCATTTAGAAAAACTGAGGGCTAAAATGTGTTTGCCTCAGTGTTGAGTACAGAGGTAACAGCACAGGATTTACTCTTTGCTCACTGTCTTTCTCTGCATCTGCTCACTCTTTTCTGATTCTTTCCTCTCATAATTTCATCTGTGAGCTTGCTCATTTGTCTGACATCTTATTTCAGGACCTGATTTTTCTGTCTTTAACTGTTAGCTTTGAAGCCTGCACTAATCAATTCTATAATATCACAGGATGTTCTTAGAACCTCTGCCAGGAGTGTTTTGCTTTGGGGAAATACCAGAACATCAGTGCAGGAAAACTGGTAACCAACCCTAGAGCAGGGTTTGAATGCATCTGCATCTCCATGTAGACCAGAGACTTCTTTTGCAGCATCAGATGGTAATGTCCTTCACTGTAACAACAGATCTACTTCAGTTCGTCCCATAGGTGGAAGACAGAAGATGTGAAACGAATGAACAAGGGTTCACGTGCAGGACTACCCTTGAGGGATTTGACTGGTTCTGGTTTGGTCTGTGGGATGAAGTCCACCATGGGCAGCATCCCCTGTCTGGTGCGCGGGGGTGGCTAAAGTGTGGAAGGGGGTGCACAAAGTGCTGGTGGAAGAAGAGATGATTCTCATAGGCAAGCACTGGGACAGAAGGGGTGATGCAAGGATGATGGACATACATACAGAAACTCCTTACGGGACAGTTAGTTAGGTAATGTTAGACGATGGAGGAGGGAGGACACCAAGATCACACAGGATCCTATAGATTTGAGAGGAGAGCTTTGGGGTCCTGCTGGGGAATGTTTAAAGAAACTTTCTTTTTGAAGGAAGTTTGGCAGACAGCAGTGGAAAGTGAAGGATCGATGCAGGACCTGCGATTACAGGAAACAGGGAAAGAAGAAACAGATCACACACAGTCTTGGCAGTCTCTCTATGGCATGATGGAGGGCAGGCAGGTGCTACAGGGGACAGTGGGGTGGCACGTGTGATGCGTGACACATCTGGTCTGTGACACAGAGCATGGCCTTATTGTGTTTTCTTTGCCTATGTCTTGCTTCAAACCTCCCTCCATATTTTACAATACTTGCTTGGTACCACAAGGTTCGTCTTGTGCACTTGGCTGCTGGTGGGTTACTGACGTCTCTGGTCTCCAAAAGAACCCTTGCACTTATACCTCTTTGTAAATCGTGGGCACCCATCGCAGGGCAGCACAGCAGAGACTGGCCTGGAGGCTCGGTGCAAAATGGTCACTCTGATAATGCTGCAAGTGGGTAAGGTAGCTGGATTGTTTTTTTGCTTTCCATTTGGCCTCACTCACTTGCTATTTAATGACTGAGCACCTTGTATAGTAAACCATATAAACGGCCTTTTCAGTGATCTTGTAATTCAGTCAATGAATCATACAAACCCTCTTTTTTATCCTTTTCCTGATGTATTTATAAACTTGCTATGCTGTGCCTGAGATAGCAAAAGTTATAAAATAACTTCAAAGATGATGAGAAATTTCTGTTCTCAGTGATTTTCTCTGCAAAAATAAAGCTCATCCTTAATTCCATTTTCTTCTACTGCATCACGATAGTATTACATAAGAATGGAAAGGAGGACCAAACCTGTGTAATAGTCTCCTGATTTAAGGCAGAGCTGAACTTGAAAATTTGCTATGTATGTGAAGATACAAGAAAGTGTATTACACAGGGAAGTGATATAGCAGTAGCTGTCAGCATTTAGCTTTCAGGTGTACATGCCAGCTTTCAATGTCAGGCACCATGCAATGCAAGATCCATAAGCTCAGCAGTGTAGGTGCTAAACCCAGAAGCACCAGGTGAAATGCTTGGTTTCAGAGCAATGCTACTTTTAGCTGGGATGTTGACTAAATATGTGACATATCCCCATTATGGATGTTACATATAAATGCTTTTCTCCCGCGTATCAGACCTTGGATTTCCCTCCTTTGTCTCTGTGCCTGTCACTGGTGAACTTCATAGGCTACTGAAAAGCCCTGTCCATTTGAGAGCCTTTTCAACCAAATTACAAGGGCAAATTATATAGTACTTTAAAATCCGTTTATATTACTCAACCTGGCAGTCAAAAAGTTAGAGCTTGTCTCAATGGAGAACATTCAGAATGTACTTAAAACTACACTTAAATTGTTCTCATACATCTATTGCTTGTGACCTTCAGCTTCTAATCGGAGCAGACTGTTTAGGGCACTGTCAATTTTTTTCTGCATCAACTTGCTCCCTCACAGGACCATTGTAAAATTAGTTCTGATCTGCTTCTTTTGATGTGTTTGCCCTGTTAGGAGCTAAAGTGCAATTTTGTGCTGTAGTGACTAGAGGGATATGTATTATAAAAATACACAGTATTGTCAGTATTTCACTTAAAACAAAGGTATTTAGCTGCACAGAAGAAAGGCAAATTAAAATAAAGACTTGGGAATTTTCTGGTGATTTGTGGAACATCACATAAATGTTCCCATCTTTCAGAAGATCTCACAGACATCCTTGGAGTGAAGAGGAGGGAGGAGTCCTCTGAAATGAGAAGACTGCTTCAATTAACAGATATTTTTTAAGTGCAAAATTATATCTTTGGAAAAACATTAGCAAATGTGTTCTAAATAAATGGGAGTCTGAAATGTTCCCCTGATTCAGTAACTTATGATTATTGTTTTCCTTCTAAAAGTGGTTTTCTCCTATCATTTGTATTTCCTTCTTCAGTCCCATTATTAACTTGCGATTAAATTGATTTTACTCAAGCTCTGACAACAAAAAAATTGTCTCACAGAAGTATTCAGCAGTGCGTGTTTGGGCACTTCATTATTTTGTCTCTAGTAGTTGATCAGCAAGTATTGTTTGGTTGTTGTGTTTTTTTGTGTGTGTGTTTTTTGTTTGTTTGGATTTTGTTGTGTGTTTTTGTGTGTATGTGTGTGTGTGTGTGGTTTTTTTTTTGGTAGAACACAGAAGAATTTCAAATATGTTAAAGTGAATGCACTGAAAAATGAAATGCATGACATTATTGTACTAGTGGCATCTGCTGTGGGTTGGACACTTCAGGAGAAAAATTAGAGGAAGTTGCTTACAATTCCACATCAAAATGATGTTGTCTACCCTTTTGTCACATCATCCATCCTTTCTCCTATAATTGTCTGCGATGCCCACCTTCACAGTGTTTCTCCATTGGAGGACAGTCACACATCGGTCCTGGCCTAGAAGACACAAGTCACTGATGTGTTTCTAGTTCAAGTGCCAGGAGCTACCTGTGCTTAGAGCTCCTGAACAGTGCTGTGATTTCCCTGAGCTGCTTTAAGCACCTCTAGAAGGCATCTTTCTCTGTGTAAAGACATCCTCTAAGCAGTAATCCTTTTCCCTTCCTGATTTTAATGTGGTTTTACCCTTCTGCTTTCTGTGATACATTTTCCAATTCTTTTGAACTAAATGCATGCGCTTAAGTTCACACAGTGCAAGTGCTACTGTTACCATAGGCTGGAAGGAATCTGTTATAGGACTTGGTGTTAGCTGGAAACTGAGAGGCTTGTAAACATCTTGTAGCTTACAATGATAATTCAGGATTCAAGACTCCTAAGATATTTAAGGATCTCTCTAGGGCAAGGAGTCCGAATATCTCCCACTATCATTAAGGCCTAAGAGCACAAATTATTTTGGCTTTTTCACAGGCAGAGAGGGGTGGTAAGAATATCTATTTGCTCTTCTGATTTCTGGGCATAAAACCAGGAACCAATGTGATACCAACTTTTTCAGTGTGTTTTGAGGCTGCTGGTGACTTCAGAGGGCTAGCGGAGGGGAGCTGCAGATTAGGTATGCAGGTTAGGTTGGGTAGCTGCTAGGAATTTACAGCTAGCTGTACTGGGGTTTGCAGGCTTGTGAGAAGGTGCTTTGAAGGAAGCCGAACTGCACCTAGGTGAAGCAATATGGAGGTCCTCATGGCACCCTCTGGCTTTGAATTTTTCATGTTCTTCACTCTTATACCTCCTTCAACAGTATTTTAGGTCAGAGTTGAAGGGATTTCTGTTTCAGTTTCTGCTGTCAACCGATGGAATTTATTGATTCACATAAAACATGTGGAGGCAGCTGTTGGCAGGCATATGCTCTTGTAGCAACACCAGAAGAGCGGAGGAAATAGTGAAGTGCGAGTCCTAGTTCACATGTAAAAAATGTCTGTGCAAGAGCACACCAGAGGCTCATGAGGATGAACTGCTCTCCAGTTGCTGGCAGAAAATGGCAAGAATAATCTAATAGCAGGGGAGGTACTGGTACCTGAATGCATAAGCACAAGTTTTGGGTTGTATGAAAAGGTTTGCAAGCATGGAGGGATCCTAATAATAATACTGGATGGCTTCATTTTTTTCCCTCTCTGGGTCTGATACAGTGTAATAAAAGAAATGAGGTATTTTAGCATTATACTTAGAGAAAACTGTGAGTGATACCAGATATGACCTGCTGTCCCTTGAGTTACTTTGCTGACAGATATAAATCAAAAACTTTTTCTTTATGAAGTATTCTGTAAAATATAATGAAAATAAATAGAATGCTTTGAAGGCATAAAATAGATTTTTATTTCTGAGGTTTATATTATGAATCACTCTCTTGATTTATGGCCTAATAATCTGATTTATGCCGATTTATTTTTTACTTTTGTTTATATGTAATCCGATATCTTATCCTGGTTGTCTTCTTTTAGAGCTAAAAGAGAGTAATAAAATTGTGATGCAAACCAACACAAATGCTTTATTCTTCTAAGTCACTATTTTTCATACGTTACAATAACTATAATAGACAAAGCTAATGCAATAGATTATGTGAACCAAAATGGCTGCAATTCTTCCTTTTTCATTCAATAATAACATTTGCAATATTCTTAGTATATTTAATATTGTAATTTAAAATAGAGATTTTCCCCATGAAGCTATACTGGCTTCTTCAGAAAGGAACCAATAATAATACTCCTTTAAGTGATCAGTTAATAATGTTCACACTCTAAGCCTTTTAAAATCAGTTATTCCTCACACTGCTCTCGGATATGTGTGGGTAAACATATTAAGACAATATAATTATTATGAAATGACATTAAGTGGACATGAATAAATGAAAAAAAGTTCAATTTTCTTTTTTTTTTTTAATTTGTAAAAGCTGAAATTTAAAAAACATAGGGTGTGTCAGCAAATAAAATATATTCAGCAAAACATTTCCTTCAATCCCAACTGTGGTTTTCAAACTGGATTTTGCTGTCAGGGCGTTTTTTGTATGTTTTTGTGTTTTGTGTTTTTTTGAAGAGAAACAGTTAAGAAGAAAGAAGAATTGTGGCTGGATGTGGGGAGAGGAGCTAAATAGTGTAAGAAGTAAAGGTGAACACAAGAGGAACCCATGGACCTGTCCAGGTTCTGACTGGGACTTAGGAGAACTAAGGGAACAAGCCCTTATTACTTGTCTTCCTTAATCGCTGGCTGTAGAAACGCACCTCATTTTAGTAAATTAAAAAAAAAAAAAAATAAACCCCACAACTTTATGAAGCTGAGAGTTGTAGTTTGTCTTTAAGAGTGGGCAGGCAGCAGGTACAGTTGCTCTCCACAGTGTCAAGATAGCTGTCATTCATTTCAAGTGAAATTGTTGGGTTTTTTTCCCTTTGCCACTTCTAAGGTGTTTATTTGCACATATTGCTGAACAGGTGACTTCAAGTTGGAAACAAACTCCTTTTTCTCTTTCTGCAGAGGAAGAAAATTTGAGGCTATACAATGAAGTGGTTTTATAGGAGATTTTTGGATAAAGTTAAGTGTGTAGAGATGGAATATGTGCAGAAATGGCATTGATTTTTAGTAAAATAGAGTGGAATAGAGCCCTCAGAGCAGGATATTGTAGCCTACCTCACCTCTGACTTGAACAGACTTCGAAGAGTCCTTGTGCAACTGATACCAAACCAGCTGATGGACCTCACTTTGCTCCTTGCGGTCGAGTCCCTTTAATATGGAGAAACATCCTTCCTCAATGACAGGTCCAGCAGAAAGCCTAAGTGATGAATGGTCAGTCCTACTGAATTATTTTCCTGCTCTGTGAAGAGGCTACGCTCTATTATTGTGGAAGAATACTGAGAGGGAAGTAAAAATGGAAGAAAGGGAGGGAAAAGTGAGAGGAGACATTTTGTATTAGCGGTATAATAGACACTATAAAATTACTGATGGTATCGAGGGTTCTTCTGTTCATACTACCATTAGAAATACTAAAGTCACTTTAAGTGGTGCGAGTTTTCCCTCATTGAGCCTTTATGTGTTGAGTTTCTGCCCAAAGCACATCTTTATGATTATTTTAAGCCCTTAATAAAAGTTTCTGCAAGATATGCTGTCAGAGATTGAACAAGAACATAATGAATAAAGTTGCAAAGGAAAGTGTATTGAGTAGAAAGTCAATACTATGAAGCTGATGTTGTGTGGAGTAATTCCCGCAATATTCCTACAGTAATAAAACAATTAAAAATCAGTGTGTTATTAAAAAAAAAAAAAAAATTAAAAAAGCGTGTTGTCTACTGGACAGATGGAAGACAAAGGTGACTTGGTGCTAACTATATTCCTCTCAGCACCCATAATCCATACTGTTCATAAGCTTTAACAACAGCCATGTCCTGCTTAGGATTCAGTTCACATTCCTCTGCCACATTCTGCAGCCATTGCATTATCTGCAGAGGCAGGAGTGCCGACAAATAGTAACAGAATGGAGCAGTCCGATGACTGACCTGGGAGATGACAGCGGTTTGCTGAAATAATTACAAGAAAAAAGTGCTCACAGTCCCCCAAACATCTCCCCAACAAATATACGTATTTGGCAGGTTTCTGTCCCCTTCCGCAGGAAATTATCATTGCAAACCAAGAACAGAGATAAGCGAGGGGAGATGGTCTGTTGTATCATTTGTATTTGTTTTATTGGATTTTTTGGAATGAAGGGTTAGTAAGTGTGCTCCTTGTGTTCCAAAAGTGTAACAAATAGTGATTTTCTGTATAGGGATGGCATAAAAGGGGGCTTTATCCAGTTTCATTCACACAAAATAATTTGACAATTGCAAACTCCTTTTTATGATTAACACAGGATCACTAGTGTACCAATTATTAATGCTGTGTCTGATTTGCTGAGTTCCACTTTATTGATTGTATTTTGATTGGAGTAAGACTGATTGCCACCTTGGAAAACAAAGTTGTCCTTGAATGACATTATTTAAGTATAACATTCCCCTAAACATTCATTAAGCCTCATGCTTTAATTAAACTTAAGTAATACAGTGTTGGAGGTGCTAGAACGGAAGCAGCAAAAACTGGACATACCTGAGGACCTTTTCCCTCTTACTAGAAAATGCCTAAATCACTGTGGAAGAAAGAAGTCAGTGAAGTTTTTGAGGTTTTTTTGAGAGACCATCTACATTAAAGCATGACCTTGTTCTGCTATACATTTTTTTCTTGATTATTCATAGAACAATTTTTATGTTTTATGTACGTATATATGTCTGCTTTTGGTATCTTTTACTGACTCTGTCAGTAAAGGTAACGAGCTTTAGGGCAAGGGAGGAAGCCAGCCCGATAGGCTTCTGGTCTGGATTCATGAGGTCTAGGCTCTACTACTTGCTGCATGATGTTGGACAAATAATCTTTGTTCTTGTATTTCCTCTCCTGCTCGTTTTACTGCCACCTTAGTTTCTTTTTAATGAGAACCTTGCTGAGTTTGGTTAAGTTTATATATCACTGTTTTCTTTCTTGCTGTTGTTACGGGCCCCTGTACTTGTTTTGCATGAGATCTTGTGTTAACTTCTCTAAGAGTTTTGGCATGTCCCACATACCTCTGTTGGTCACCACGTTGTCACTTCTCACTCACCAGTGAAGATTCATTTCTCTTGGCTCTGCCACACTGCTTTCACCCAATATTCAGTTCATGTGCAGAAAAAGCTAAAAAAATCTCCTTCCCAGTGTTGTTATAGAGCTGCAGAGAACACAGACTGAATTCCTGAGGCCACATAGCCAAGTAAAGGGCAGAATATAAGGCTAGAAGCAGTCATATGGCTTGCCTTCCTTGTGAAAAAAATTGATGTACAGGCAAGTACCTCAATGCATTACATAGCTCATGTTCCCTAGGATGAAGAAGACTAACAAGAACTCATTTACTTCTGTCGTTGCACGTATATCATAATTGAGAAGTATTTTGCTAATATTTACTACCTGATACATCTGAACCTATTCAGGAATTTATCCCTTCTGCAGCAAAATAGCTGCTGTTGAGTCAGCAGTTTCCTAGTACAATGTAATAATAATGAATGTAAGAGGTTTTGGCAAAAAAATTTGCTTAGTGTATGCTGTTTTATGATTAAAGGTGGCACCTGGGCTTTCAGGTAAAATGCTTGAAGAATTTAGATAATAAAACACCGTGTTTTGTGCACTTTTGCCTTCTAAAAAGTGACATATATGTTTTAGAAATAGAATAGAGATTTTAAACAACACATTTGCTTTGGCCCAGTGAACTCTGGAGAAAACATGGAGATTCTGTCTGTTGCTCTTTATTACTTATCATTGCTCACTCAGGTGAGCAGACTCAAGCATTGCACTTTTGGTGTTTAATTCACCAACATTGCTATCTGTAGAAAATGCAAAAATATACATAATGACACAGCCATAATTGGAATTTGCTAGGGTTTATCAATGCCTTATCAGGACTTTGAAAGGCTCTGCACATATGTACTCTTCATTTGCATTATCTTCATGAATTTTGAAAATAGCCTAGGCTAAGATGTTCTCCATGGCTCATTAGCTCCTCAGAGCTTAGACAGAGGAACATTGGTCAGATAAATCAGCAACACATAATGTTAGAAAAATAGGAGATCTAGTTTTTAATTATATGACAGCATTCAGGGATGGATGCAAAAGCAGTGTCATGACTGCAGAGGCAATCCATGTTTATAGCATTATCTCTGGGTAATGCCAATTACTTTACGGATGCTAAAGGATTATATTTTTTTCCAGTGAAGTCAAGTTATGAAGAAACAAAATGCCATGTATTACTTTGTAGCAATAATTGAAACTGAATGGTATGTTAATCACTGTTTGAAATCTGGTTCTTAGAAGATTACAGCAGATACAGCCTGATGTAACTGAAACCAGTTTTGGTGGTAACAGTAAAATACCATGTAATTTATGACAATATCTATTGGTAGAAGAATTGTGGTACACAAAGAAAAGATTAAATGAGTTAAGGCAGCAGGATAGCATTGTTTTACATTACTTTCTTGGGCTATGCTAGATGAATGTATTTCTAATAGAAATACCAACATCCCAGGAAGCGAGTGTGGCCCTTGGATATCACAGGCTGTGAATTTTTACCTACTTATGTTTAGGGTGAGTGGGAAGAGTGGATTAGGGTTTGGATCTCTTGGAACTGAACCATTCTAATGTTTTGTTTTCAGATTAAATCCCAACCTAGACCAGGCCTACTCTCTCATGCTGATATACCTACATTTCTGGGAAATTTAAATTCTCTATTATATTTAAGTAATTCTGGACATATCATCTAGTCAAACTTCTGCACCTTGACCTGACATTAAGCAATTGTATGTGCCTGCTGCAGAGTAGAAGGCACTATAGATGGCCCCAGGTGGCTTGTTCGGACAGTTCTGGACTGGAAGCATTGTAATTGCACCCTCTGGCTGGGATCATTCACATGTTACTGAACTGGGGTCTCTGGCTGCATTAGCTTGGAGCTCCTTGCTCTGCTGTCCTCTGTGCAGCATGGGCTTAACCCGTGGTTCCCTTTTTTCAAGGTACGATTTTCACTCAGTATTGAAACACATCACAGAAGCTTCCCAATGATTTTCACCTATTACAAAAAATCAATTCAGTAAATTTGCCCTAATACAAAGGTTCCTTATTTTTATTGTTCTTTCTAGTGCCTGCCCTTATCCAGCAGTCACTGGTCAGAGCTGCTGGCAGGTTTAGTACTACAGGGTGCCTCTGCTCTCTGCCAGCCACTGCCGTGACTGCTCTGCAATTGAAGTTCAGCTTGCTTTAGGAAAATAGATCAGTCAGTATTGCCCAGAAACCAGGATCAGTCCAATGCTGGCATGTAGGGTTTGTTATTCAGGGAAGTGGGGTACCACTCTCGGTACTGCGGCTAGCTGGTGCCCAATGCTGTCCCACCCTGTAGCTGCCCAAATCCAAAGAAACTAACCTGAGAATTTCTGTATTTTTGTACTATGTATCAATGCAAATTGCCCATTCTTCCAGTGCTTTTTATTTGAGATACTACTTTTTCCACATCCTGGGCACACGTGGAAGGAGCAGCACTGTTTTATTTGTGCTACCATTGAATATCATCTTTAGATATTGCCCCATTTGCATAGGCTGTCTCCACAGGTGGTGTTGTGTTGTTGTGGGGTTTTTTTTTGTTTGGTGTTTTTTTTTTTTTGTGTGTGTATTTTTTAAGGCTTTTTTTTTTTCCTTTTTTTCACATATTTTTTTAGTCTTTTATTGATTGCAGAAATCCAACTTCTAATTTTGTCATCTAGTTCTCATCTTTCAAACTCCAAAACTACCCTGTATTTCTGTTGCACAGCTACAGTAATTACATTAAATATTTTCTGGCCTGCTTTAAGTCATGCTGTGTGCTCTTGACCCTTCTTCAGGACTTGCAACACCCCTTTTGCCTTCTGTAGAGTTTTTTCCTTTCCTGTATCATTCTCCAGGAGTCAACTTTTTTTTCCTATCAGAGAAAATCTGTGGCTTTGGTTCAAGACATATGGTGTATACTTTACAGGTGAATGCACCTTGTAGTGTATATTCCCAAGCTACCTTTTTAGTCTTTAGAAAGCATTTTCCTCTGAAAGTCTGATTTTGATCAGTAGGAGGTGTTTGTTTACCCTTTTACTTATTCTGCTCTTACTCTTGACTATGACTGCTGTATGTGCTTATACCATGATTTTGCCTCATCACTCCAAGGTGGCTGCTGAGCCTGTGTTCCTTGTGATATATCAGTTTTGCCCTATGGCATTACCTAGATCCTGTAAGAACTACTACTGTGATTTTTTTTGGAGGCTTGACAATAGCTTCAGGTGTGCGTTAAACCTGAAACTAAGAACAGATATCTACCTGATTTGAATGCAACACTGACAGCTTAGCATATCTGTGACCAGTCATGAGAGGGGAATATCAATACAAATGATTTTGTGTTATCAAACCAGTGGGCAGGGATTAAGTCAGTAATATTGAAGTATTGATATTAAAGACGCTGGGCCTGTAGTTGAGTATAGTGCTGATTTTCACAAATAATGATTGATCCAACCTTCCTTTTTTTTTTTTTTTTTGTGACTGTAAGTGGTGCTATTACATAATCTTTAACATACTACTTATACAAAAGTATGGTGCCAAAGGCTAAGTTAGCATATAACAAGTTGATGGCTAATGGGACTGTTTGAATAGAGTACCAATTGTTATTAAAAAAAAAAAAAACAAGTGGTGTATGTGCATTAATTCTGTGTTACTGTAGAAGATGCCTCTTTCCTTGCTACATTGAGTGTTTACATTGGATTTGTAGAATTATTTGTATTCACTTACGTGTACTGCAGATCGTCAAATTTGAAATATAGTTTAGAGTTTTTGCCCTGAGACCTACCACAACATTTGTGTTTGGTAGATGGAAGAAAATGTAATAGGGAAAGGTTTTGAAGAGTGAGAACTAGCAGACTATAAAATATTAGGCTGAAAAATAAATTGTGAAAGTCAGCCCAGCAAGACTGGAAAAACCTGTAGTCACTGGCAAAGAGAGTATTAGGAAACCTACACAATCTTTTCTATCTAATTTTCATACTTTTGTTAAGTTTTCAGTTTTTGAAGATTGAGAGGGTTGGTTTGAGGTGGTTGAAAAACTATAAATGAGAGCACTTTTTAATTAACGTGGGTAAGTCAATTTATTAATTGTAAATTACTCTGTAACAATAAAAATGTTGGAAAACCAGTGAGACTAAGAATAGTGTTTAGAAATATAATGAAACTGTTCACTAAGCCTTAATTAACCACCAGTCTTTATGCAGTGCCCTTCAGTAGCAGCTCTTTTTAACTTCATTCTTCAAAAGAAGTAATTGTACTGTTTCTCAGGGCTGCTGCAATACTGTAGCAATGGGCCAAAATAATTAATCATAATACAGTGTAAGTGATTTCAAGCTTGTGTTTTTATGATCTGTGCTCAGCTCACTAAATATGAACCTTCCGCTTCACTTATTCCTGCATATTCATATATTAATGTACCTGCATGTTGATGTAGATTTACTAACTTTAATGGACTTACATATAGTGATGGCAGTTATCCATCTACATTTTGATATGTTTATCTGCATTGAAGAAACTCTTTGCTTGATGAATCAATCTTACATGTTTCTGCTCCAATAGAAAATGTTCATGTGTATTTCACAAAGATAAGTTGGTCTTAAGAATAATTACCTGCAGTCCATCACTTGTTCTGAAATTCAAAGATTTGGATTTCAAATCTAAGTTAGTGTGACTGTAGGTTATCTGAAGAGTGTCTGATCATACAACCAGAGCATTACTCATAGCTCTAATATTCAGTCAAAATTTAGGAACGTTTATGGCTAATTTGTTTTCAGACAAATATTTGCGTTGTTTTTTCAGAAACAGAAAATGAAGTTCCAAATACCCGGAAAGAAGCTTGTGTAAGGACAGTAGACTTTTTTTACAATAACTTGTTTACGATTATTTGCATCTAAAACTATATAAAAAAAGTTAGTCAAGCAACCTGTTGGATTTTCCATCTAAGCATGTGAGCAAATGCAATTTGAGTGTTGTAAAGATTCCTTCCCTGCAATGTGAATATGAAAGTTGCAGTGTATTTTTGCCATTATGGCTTTTTGTAATGTTGTCTTCATTCACATCTGCTACTCAACTTTCAATATTGATTGAATGGGAATACTCTCTTTGCTGTAATCAAATTATTCAGTAAGTTCTGCTAAAATGAATAAAAATAATTAAAATATAGTCTAAAACAATTTTGTTATAAAAATGAATAAATGAACAATCAAATAGATAATGGTGTGGTTTTGTGCAAACACTACTTATCAGAGCATGAGTGTGGAACAGAACTTGCAAAATTGCAGTCCAGTATTTTGTATGTACTTATCAATAAGTGTGAATAAGAATATTCTATTCATCTCCTCAAATAAATATATGTATTTAATATAATAATACTATACTATTTCTTTTTATCCTTGTGAATAGCTAGTGAGTCTAAGCAATTAGTAATCTCTGCTTAAGGAAGCATTATCTCTCTTTTAGAAAGGGAACCGAAGCAAAAATTAAATTATTTTCCCAGTGTTCTGTATGAATTCTGTTGTACTGATGGAATTAAGTCAATTCATTGCTGTCTTTAGATGTAAAAAAGGGATTTCACTCTTCGAGGCTTAATACAGAAGCATTTTTCTCTCTTTACATACTTGAACTATTTCTGTGCTGGTGAATTAATCTTTAATAGTGCAATCTTTTGGTTTCCCCCAGCTACCTTTGTTCCATTACCTCATTTTTTTTTTCATGTACAAAGATATTTCATGCCCGGATCTTAACATAATGTTTAAATGTAAGCATATGCAGAGCTATGTTGAGGTCAGAGAGCTTTTCCCATAGGATGAAAACAAACAAGGGAGAAATTAAACTGTATGGCAGATAAACTTTATGGCAGAGTTATATTAGGTTGTGAAACAGTCATTTTAGGGAAATATTAGAAACCCATTCACTTGAGACTTTTATAACTAGAATTGACAAAACACTAGAAAACAGTCTATAGAGTGAAAGTTGTGCAGTGCAGAGAGGTTAGATGAAATAGGATAAAGGAGCTCTTCAGTCTTGAAATTCAATGATTTTGGAATGGTGACAAATCACATCTGTGGTGTGTACTTCAGACTTCCATGTGTTATCAACATGTATCTAAAAGCAGACCCATTTAGTCACTGAATTTCAAACTTGCTATTCTTGTTCTCTTTTGATAGCTAGCTTGGAAAGAATAGTTTGGATGATGGTAGCCTACTCCATTTACAGCACATGATGGTGCATTAAAGAAAGATTTGTGAAAAGCATCCTTGAAACAGTCCTGATATTTATAGACTTTGGGGTTTTATTGTCCTCTTTTTTGTCATTTGTTTGTATTTTTACTTTTTACAGTACCGTTAAACTGGCTGTTGCCGTTCTCTTTCTTGAAGTCTGGTTTTATATCTGAGTATGAAACCCTGCTCATTTTCAATAGCTGGAATTCTTCAATCTTAATGTCATTGTATTTTCCCTTACAGGTTCATGTTACATCAGTAGATTGTTGATGTTCCCTAACAATCTTTTGTCAGCAGATTTTCCTATAGTTATTTCATCTGCAGAAAAACAGAAGATCATGGTTATTGATAAAAGAGAAATGCTTACTCATACAGTGACTTTTAAAACTAATTCAGATGATTTCTGTGGTGGTTGATGTTGCTCATACATTTATTATTTTTTTTATTATTATTATTATTATTTTTTTTAAATTGGAATTGTTCAGAAACTCAGAGTTTCATATCTCTTAAGAGCTGTCGCAGTAGTGACCAAAAGTCATTGTTATCTGTATGGGCTTGTTGCTACATTTACACAGAAGTTCTAGGAAACAGATCCAGAAGTTGTGAAGCTTCATAAAGCTAAACCTTGAGATACAATTGCTATTAAGGAACTTAATGCAAACTTGACATGCAATGTAAATGAAATTTTTCTTTAAAAACCTTTAAAATTAGTGTCCTGAAGAAGCTTTGTGTACTTGTGCTTAAGTATTTAAGATCACTTCAATGAAAATCTAATTTAGAACATTTGTGTGTTGATGCTGTTTTAGTACAAAAGCTATGGAATTTTGCCTTAAGTTAAAAATTACAAAAAAGGACTCATTTGACTATTTGCTCTACTTATATTTTCTTTTGATCCCTACAGACCTTTCTTGTGGAGAACTTTCATTTGCTGCATTTGGTTTCATCTAGATGAGATATGGGATCAAGTCTTGATACTATAAATCCAGAAATAATAGTAAAGCATATGCTAAGGTTATTCTGGTGATACTTGGAAAAGTAAATCAGGGATAAAGTCTGGATTTGCATTTCTACTTGGTGACAGATATCTCCTACAATTCTGGGAGACTTCTTCTGCTTAGTATAATGGAAATTGCATCTGAATTTGACCTGGGAAACAAAGTTTTTTTTACTGTGGTTCTGTAGGATTGGATCGAATATTAGGGAACACTTTTCCAAACCAAGAGAGATTTTGAAGAAAACTCTTGGGCATGTTAATATGTCTATGTTAAAACTTCTCAAAGAAGATGTAACCAAGAATAATCTGTTAAATCAAGGTAGTTTTCCCTCTCACATGCAAGCCTTGGAGAATTTTCACTTTTTATTAGCTAATAGAATTTAAATGAGGACTTGAAGTTCACTGTAGAAGATCAATAAATTCACATGAGCAAAAATTCCCCAAAAGACCCAGCTTCCTATGACGGAGTTCAGTCAAAAGTTTCCAAAGAAACTTGATGCTGACAATTTTCAGTGTTGGAAAGGGAAAACAATGTTTTGGTGACTGAACTGTTATTTGGGGTTTCCTGACACTATTGTATCTGTGCTTCCTACAAGTCAGCGTCAGCTGTTGCTACCTCTGTATCAACTTGTGTGTGCTCAGACCTCTCCTTACTATTCTGCAGTAATTTTTGTTTTTTGTCTGCTTCAGAAATTTCGTCTGATGTGATTCTGGAGTAACAACAGCAAAATCCTGCATTGTATTCTACCTCCTGTCTGTATTCTTTACTTTAGGAGTGCTTACCATAGGAAAATATTCTCTCAAAGCAAAATATTGTAGGTACTGTTTCTCAGATGGCACTGCAAAACACTGTGAATTACTTCAGCAACTAGTGGCTTATTGCGAAGCGTAATTTGTTACATGCATTCAGGTAGAAAAGAGTATGTATAAAAATATTTTTTCATATCCTGAATGCTTTGCTAAACTAATTGTGCCTTGTGTCATCATGGTTAATGGGAAATTATTTGTAGAAGGACCACACTCCAGAACAGTTGTTTATGTGTAGCTGTGTGTGTGTACATACAAGTAGTGACAATTTATAATTTCATATCGATCTTTTCACCATCAGAGACTCTAAATCTTACAGTTATAGTGCAGAATTGACAGCTTTGAATGTTAGGCTGTCAGATACAAACGTTTCAAATGTTGCACTTGTTTCAATCACAACCAGAACATTTTTTCGATAAATCATTCTGTTGCAGATTTTGCAGTTGCAAAATTTTGCTCCTGTTAAAATGCTTACACAGTTCCACTGAAGTTAAGATTCTTACTTCACTCTACTGAACTGATGAAACAGAAAGTTACCTTTTGGATTCCTAGCAGCTGATTGTCTTCATTATTTGTCTTAAAGCACACTGATGAGTGATGTAGTTGATATTAAAATGGAAGAAGCTGAAAACTTTGAGATTTCTTTTATCAGTTATGTAGATCTCTGTCAGCTATCTAATACCTTTGGAGAATGAGCACCCTGTTGATAAAAATTTGAATATTTGTAAATTTGGACAGCCAAATTAACACTGCACTGGCAGTGGTTTGCATCTGTTCACAACTTTTGGCAGCAGCAGTTTACAATGTGCCATCTGCAATCACCAGCTGCTTAAAAAAAGGATAACAAATGTTCACTATTAACAGTTAACATGGATCAAGACATTTAAAAGATCTTGTGCACCAAACTATCTGACATTTCTTCATATAATACTCTACTCCTGTTGGTTGGGTATGCCCTGTAGGTATGAACTGCATCACAAGTCCCACACGTTGAGTCCTCTCTCTCCTACAGTGCAAACACAGTAACATATGATCTTTATTTTGAATTATCTGAGGCCCTGTTGGTTTAATTAATGTTCATTCTCCCATTTTTTGCACCTCCCCCTCTGTTTCTTGCTGAAATGCGTGTTGTCCTGATGGCATTACCCAAGGCAGTTGTGTGTTCTCTGTATATTTGACTTCTTGCCTGATCACCGAGTAGCAGCTTGGTCTTCGAACACATTCTGTTTCTGATGGTGTTAGATTGCTGTGGTACCTGTATATTTGGGCACTGCACCACAAGAATTTCTCCATAATAGTAAACAAAGATAATAATGTAAAAAATGTGGTCCTTAGCTAAAGTTTCTCTTTTGCATCTTCTGCAATCAAGGAAGGTCTCTTGAATTTTTCGGTGACAAAGGTTTGTTAACATCAGTATTACTAGAAATCAGACCTCAGCAGCTAAAGGAATGTTTAGGTCTTCAAGTCAGCTTCATGATTTTAGCACTAAGTGTATAATGTTTGCAGAATAAACAAATGTAAAAAATCAACATTAACTTTCTCCAGTAAACTCTTTTAATTGCCTGCATTTTAATGAAAGGACATTCTGTGAAGGAGATTTTAAGAATTAACAAACTGTTAAATGATTGGTGCAGTTACAGTAGTGGTGATAAGTTATCATTTTGGCTTAACAGAGGTAGGATACCTTTTAAATTCTGCCACCATATATAACACTGTATCTTCCAAAATTTCATTTATATGCAAATATTTTGGAACGTAATGCATACATGGTCTGTCTGTGGCAAAATATATGTGAATCTTGTGGCCAAAGTAAATATTGTTTTCATAGCTTCAGTTGCTACAGGTATTCAAAATAGATTAGGGAAGAAATACACTTAGGCTGAAGGCAGCATGACAGGCAGGTTAAAATAGAAGGAATTTATTAGAAATGTCTTAAAGGAGATCAGTACTTAGATAGTTTCTACTATAAATATACAAAAATCACATGCAGAAAAATTTTACTTACATGTAAAGATTTATATCACAGAAGTACTAGGGCTTAAAAATAAATGTATAAAACTTATATGTGTTAGAAAGTAGTTTTTACAGGTATTTAGCTGATGCATGATTGTATGGTATAGACGTGTGAGGTACCTTTTGCTCTAGATTAATATCTATTATATAAAATACATTAATGGACTCCCTTGATTGAACTTTAAAGTGCAGCACAGTAATGCCTGCAGCATAGCAGTCAGTAATAGATGAAGTTTATTTAAGTAAGTAAAATTAGATTTATACACCAAGATACAAACAGAGGGGAAAAGTTATGCTTTAAAGAAATCAGGGAAATTTTAAAGGAAATTTTGAAAGGAACTCCAGGGTAATGATATGAGGCTTTCAAATGACTAGGAGAAGCCTGGAAAAACAGTTTTGAAAGCCAGTAAATTTCCTGGACTTTTCACTGAGAGTCTGAGCAGTTTAATACCTGCCTGTGATTGCCCATCTTTGTAACCCGCTATTGGTTTGGGATATTCTGGGGGGTTGGGGAATATTAATAACAGAAAAGTCCTGGAGAAAATCAACACTACTGTAAATATCTAGTGGAAGGTGGTCTGCAGTGACTGCTGAGGGAACATACATCAGATGAGGAAGTTTATAGTAAAAATCTAGCATGTTCCACCTGGTTATTTTTAACACACTACAGAAAATGCAACTGATTTCCCTATCTGCTCACACTTTTCTCTTTGAGTAGCTGTCATATTCCTGTCACATGCACCACATTTTTCAATAATTGTCTCTTTTTCACTCTATCCTTTTCTTATTACTCCATAATGAAGACTATAAACATACAGAATAGAACTCAAAATAGAACTACTGAGTCCTGTTAACTTTGCTGACTAAGAATTGCATATAACTAAGACTGGCATATAAAGCTTTTTAATGTCATCTTTTAACTGTGAATTGGATCTTATATTTGTATTTATGTTTTGTGGGGTGTTTTTGTTTTGGTTTGGGTTTTTGTTTTGTTTGGGTTTTGTTTTGGTAGATTGAAGCTTTTTTGTGTGGGTTTTTTTTTTTTTTTTAATATGAAACTAGTTCCGACTCAACACTTCCTGGTGAAAAAGCACAGAAATAAACTTGTCTTTTAATTATGGAGAAAATATTTCAACTTTCCTAGACTAACTCAAAGACCTGGTCTTTAGCAGACGGGTGGTGTTTTGGTTTGTTTGTAGTATGTATGTGGTGTTTGATTTTTTTTGTTTTTGTGTTTTTTTTCAACAGACAGATTTTGGTAAATCATTTATGCAAGAGGCCTTTGCGCAAATAACAATCTTTGTTATTAATAGTTATTTGGGTTCTGTTTATTATTGGTAGTGAAAAATAGAAAATGTTTGCTTATTTTATGAGTAATAAGTTCAAATGCCCAACTTTAATAGCTTCATTCATCATCATATGTGGAATGACAATAATATCTGTGCTTTTTCAATTCCACCTCAATATTTACGAAGCTAGAAGCAGTTTTTTTTTTTTCCAGGCTGATTTCTTTAAATAAATGTTAGCAAGAGAAGAAATGTTTCTCCTTAGGTAAACTTGACTCTTTTCACTATACTAATTAGCTGGTATTGATTAGTACAGCATACTGAAAATATTATATAATGTGTCAAAATCCAAGCAAGTCTCATTTATCTACACAAACACTGCTATTTCTTTAATTTTTGTCAAGATTGAGATTCACTTGAGGAACATTATTATCTGACTTTAGCTATGATAGTCTATATCTGTAAATATTTTTAAAGCATGTTATGCAAACTCATTAATGTCAATGGAATGGAGTTTTCTGTTGGCTTTAACAAGATTTAGTTTAAGTACTGAATATACTGAAAATACTGAAAAAATATCTCATTATACCAAGGTACTGAACTAGGTTGTGACCCGATTGTGTTTTCAAAATAGAAAAATGCTGCTCTACCTGGAATGAAGCATCACTGCAGCAGAGATGCTAATTCCAAATCAATGACCATGTCCTTATCCAAGAATGCGGGGTTGTGATTTGAGAAGGGGAATGGTTGCACGCCAGCCTGCGTCAGGCAGAGTAGCCCCTTTATGGCTGTTAATATACAGCCTTAGCATTTTAAAATTAGATTTTATCTTTAAATGACTAAAACCACCATAATAATAATAACAAAATCTCTGCAGTGTTTTATTTGTCCTCCATTGTTTTCCATTATTCAGCAGTAGGGAGTTTAAAGCTTTGTTCACTAATAAGAGCACTTGGTATAATAACTTCTTTAGAATGGTCGAATGTTTTACAGTCAAAAAGAATTTATGGTAGCAGTGTTCTGACTTGATTATTGACCATTTCTATTCACCGGGAAAGGCAGGTTCCATAGAGAATAACCTGTATAATGCTTGTGTTCTTATGAAATACTTTTAAAATAAGCATAACCTATAAAAGAATACATAGCACAAGAATTATTCTGTGTCAGCAATTCTTAAAAATCATTTGAAGGGAAAACTATTATACATCCATCAACTGAAGTAAGCAGGGACTCCTATTAGTTTAATGTGTATGAAAAACTCAGAAATATTTACTCATTTTAGGAAATCTGATTTGAAGCAAATCACATTCTGGTGGGTAATGTTACCTGGATCAGAATAAGGCGTGCTTTACACTGAAGAACCTTTGCAAGACAGACACGGCGAGGAAGTGGTGAGGTCTGCAGTGTGGACAGCAGTAGAACTGGGTTACTGAATAAAATTCTGTTATTTAACAGCTCTATACTAGGCAACTTTTATTAGGGATTATCAAGCAAGGCTCAGCTTTTAAGAGAAAGACTAATTTATCCCTTTTATTTTAGAAATCCTATAGTTTGATGGTTATGTTAACTTTTTATTGTGTGTGTTGTTTTCTGGTACATCTTTATTCTTAGCTCCAGAAGAAGGAATGCATAAATAAAATTCCACTGTTCCTCTGCTGCTTTTCTGCCATTTAAATCCCTATTTATCTCACTCTAGGATGCCAGAGAGGAAATTTAGTGTTGAGTATTGGTTCAATAAATGTCAGGGAGGGCAGGCAGTTTACATCCGCTTTTGCAATAAACATTTAGTTCTCCTGACAAAGACAGCATCAGAATATTGGGAGGGAAAAATCTTGTCTAGTGCCCTCTACTTTTTTCAGCACCTGAAAATGCAGAGTGGTGATGATGATCACGTGCACAAAGCTGAATCTCCAGAAGTGGTTGATACGCTGTCAGGGATTCAAATGCTTTTCTGATAAAAATAAACATTTCTTGTTTAGGAAGTTGAACTGCATGAGACTTGGTCTTGTAAAATGTTAGAGCAATTTTCTTCTTATCTTTAAGCATTTTGTAGGTTTAACTTTTCATGAAGGTAGTCTCTTTGCACATATTAATTTTTGTGTGTTTTGTTTGCCTTGCAATAAGAGACAATGACATCTCTTACCCATCAGCTTAATGAATGACGTGAGACTTATTGAGCTAAACTTGCTTGTATTATAATCCAGAGTGTGTGTTAGCTAAGAGAAGGCAGAACTATAGTCTTCAGAGCTAATATTTCTCATCTTCACATGTACTGATGACTGATATACTTAAGAGTCTTTCTATTTCTTTCTGAGCTTTTATTGTGATCTTTCTGCTTTTGCTTTAAGCTTGTGTTTAACAACAGGAGAAAAAAACCTCAAAATGAACCCTGCAATTTGAACAAAAAATAGAATTAGAAATATACTTTAGAGACAGTCTTCCACCCATAAGCATGGCAAGTCTTCTATGCTAAAGCTCTTATGTTTTAAGGTGTGTTTCAACTAGCTGTTAATCAAACTAAAACTGACTTAGCCAAACAAGGATTTCCATCCTTTTGTCCTTCATAAAATTTACAGGTGTAAGCAGATGGCTAACATGAATAAAATCACTGAGAGAACACACCTTCCAGCCCAGAAGAAAGGAAAGCAGAGAAAACTTTACAAAACTTGTCTCTTATAATTCTCCCAGGCACTTAACTTCAGGCTGGATGAAATCCCTGATCACCAGGTTGATTTGTTTTGACCTTGGCAAATATCAAATCGCTGGAGAGCTGAGGGCTAGGCTATGTAGGGTTGGTACATCTCAATCAGCTTGTACCTGTATTTAAAAAGAGGAAAAAAAATGTTGAGGCCAAGTGACTAGGTAGATAACAGGTCAGCATAAAGGGATCTGAGGCTCATAGTGTGTCACAAGCTGAAAACTGCAATTGCAAGAGCAGCAGGTGTTAGGCTGGGAATTATGGACGGCAGTATCACTTGCAAGACTTGGTGTGCTTCTCCTCTACTGCTCAGGACCGGTGACACCTCAACTGGAGCACTGTGGTACCCCACTGCCTGGACATGGCCCCGAGGACAGCATCAAGAGGGGGCTCCCGCAGAGCAAACCACCCTTGAAGGCAAGACTGCCTCAATAGGATTTATCAGCCTTGACACAGGAACTCTCGAGGACCAGGAAGATTGTGGTATAGCATCTAAGTATATCAATGTCTTTTGCAAACAAAAGGTGGTAGAGAAAAGGGAGAGGAATGGTGTGACCATGCATTGACACAAAGCCACGTATGGCCATAATACTGGCTGGAAAGTCCCTGTCAGGCTGTGTTAGGCAGGGTCGGATGGTGAGTGCCTGGCAGACCTTTGCTGGTAAACTGCTTTGTGGACCTGGGTTTAGCTGGGGCAGAAATGGCACATCAAAATAGTCCTGAACAGATGCATAATTTAAAAGCATGGGGAAGTATGAAGGCTATAGAGTGTGGCTGCTGAGCGTCCCAGGCTGCCATATGGTCAGAGTCAGGTAGTGGCAGGACTGTGCCTGCAGACTGCAGTGTCTGTCTTCTGTCTCTGTGATGCTCTGTATTCATCAGGTGTTCTTGGATCCAGCCCCAAGCTTTCAACCAGCAGCAGCCATATCCTAGAAGTAATGATCCTGCTAAACAACTATCATGCGAGCATGTCATTCAGTCTGTCAAGAACACAGAGGCCAAACATGATCATTTCTTCTCCCCTTCCTCTTTCCCTGTTAAAGAGCTTATCTCATCTTTCTGATAGTTTAATCATTGAAAATTGTGGCCACGAATCTTGATGATATGCAAATCAGGGATGCCATCTGTTGATCAGTGCTGCAAACTCCCCAGGCTCAGCGGTGAACTGGTGCTAGGTATGCTCACTTTATTTACCTTGCACATCTGAGTAGTCACAGAGGGAATCTGATTCAGACACTTGGAATGAGATATCCTCTCTTTACCATCACAAGAAGTTTATTTCAAGCAGCAGAAAGAAAGACAAGTTTCCTTACAGACACTTTACCAGTCTGAAGAAAAATACACATGTGAAATTACTGTCCGTTCTTTGCTCCTGTAAATAATTCAGCTGAAGATGCTCCTTCTCACTCTCCGAACAGGGCCCTGCTGGAGCATACTAGACTGTTTTCATCTCTCCTGCCCAGCCCAGCACACAGGTATCTTTGCAAAAGAAGGTAGATACCTTAATTAAAAATTTAACATCTGCTACTCTGAGTCAGAGCAGTGGCCCATCTAGGGTTCTGTGTAAAAGCGGACAGTAAGAGATACTTAACAGCAAAGGCGGGGGGCATTGAGGAAGTGCTCAGCACCTGAGGGTTCACAGGTTCGATAGTGCTGGAGCTAGGAGCTGGATGAGAGGTGGAGGTGACTTTTGTGAATGTGTCTCCTCCTTTCTTGAAGGCAGATCTTCTTTTGATTTCTACTCATTCTTTGGAGGTGAGTTACATACTTTGATGTGCTTTCTGTGGAGAAGTGCTTTTTTTAAGCTAAAATCTGATAATATCATTTGTCTCTGTATAGTTCTTGAATTGTGAATAATAATTTCCTATTCACCTTTTCCAGGCTATTTAAAATTTTAGAGCTACTATTCTACATCCCCTCAGTCATATCTTTTTCCAGCTGAAAAGCTGTAGTCTATTTAGTCTATTCTCATGTGGAGGCATCGTTTGACTGACGTGGCCAACTTGTTTCAACTTTCTTCACTGAAAAACCATTGTACTGGAACCATTTTAGGTCATTAAGGAACTAAAATAATTGTGTTTCATCTGAAATTACTTAAAATATTGTACTGTACTACCAGAAACCTTACAAAACCAGCATAAAATCCTGAAATACTGCTTTCCTCCTGCCTTGCCCCTGCAAAAAATCCTCAAACCGTAGAAAGACCTACGTATAGTAATTCAAATGAGAGTTTTACATATGGTAATTCACTGCAAGGGTGTCTGCTCCTTCTGGGACAGATTAATATAACATGTATTGACATTTAGCAGAAGTAGTTGCTACAGACTGAAGCAGAATAGAACAAATAACTGCAACTCATAATAAATTGTTTATGGCTGAAGCAGAGTTAATATCTTCTATAATCTACCAGAATAAGATCGCTAAATCATCATTTATCTTAACAGCATGTAATAGATAATTGATGTTTTAGTGATCCTATTCTGGTCCAATCCCAGGCTCAGAGCAGAGTTGACTTTGAAGTCAACTCTGAGCTTCAAAGCTGGATAAGCTTTCTCATGGTGCTGGTATAGTGCTACATTGACTGTCTTTTATTTTGGGTTGGATTTTCTATTTTTTTCTGATTTTGATGTTAAAAAGGAGGGGCGTTTTGGTTGCTTGAATAGTAACATTTTTGCAGTCTATGTTTTCTTTTAAGTTTTCTTTTTAAGTTTTATTTTAAGATATACGTCAGTGCCCAAAGGGCTACTTTAGATTAAATTCTCAACTTTTTTTTTTTTTTTTAAACTTTAATATATTGTTCTTATTTTAATACTTAAACTCCTCACCATCATTAGTTCAAATCTTGAGAGCAGCAACACAGTCGTCCTATGTCTGAGCTCACAGAGGCCCTCAGAACGTATTGTACGAGTCTTCTCGGCAAAGACCTTTCAGGTGGATTCATTTTGGCCTCCCTTTACTACCTACGTTGGGGAGAGTTTTTGTCTGACTTTAAAAATGAGTAAACCTATTGCTCCAGTTTGCTGCGTTGTATTTGGGTATTAAAGTGAAGACAAGGAAACCCGGCCGAACTGCTTTTCCTGACCTAAAGAGCCAAAAGCTTTTACCCTCCCATTTTGTTACAATGGACTCTTCCTAGGTCTAGCTCAATGTCTCTGCCATGCTCTGGTACAGCTAATCACCACTGCAGAAGTTTGTTCCTTGTCTCTACAGCAGGATTTATTTCGAAGCTTTCAGAGCTACAAAACTGCTGTGCACACTAACATACATTTTTTATTTGGTGTGTCCTCTTTCATGACCTTCTTGACAATTTCTTTCTCTTGTGCATGCATGAGGCTGGTGAGATACCATGTCAAAAAGCTTCCTGTCCAGACTGAGAACTGAGCAGAAGAAATTTATAATATGTTATTAAATAGCACCTTTTGGTTTTTTAGAAGCTGGATTTTCATAGCATCCCACATGGGAAAAGATCTTTAGACTTACATTTAGTGTGGTAGACACAGGGTCCAAAGTGCAGTTTCTGCCGAGGAAAGATGATTCATTCTGTGAGGACTGAGTTGTCCTTTGCTACTGTTTTTCAGTTAAAATAAGTGCAGTACTGTTACACTGTGGAATATGACCAACTATAATAGAATTTAAATTGCTCATTGGAAAAACACTAAATTGAACAGGGTTTCTGATTAATAATTTTTATTATCTGGTCTCACAAAGATTCTAAGTGTCTTGTAAAATAGGATTTCTGTGCAGAGTGTCTGTTATTCATGTTCCTTTGGAAGCTGAAATCCTACTGATATTAAATGCATGTGGTTAATAATGGCTTATAAAGATGCCAGAACCCTGGCATCAGAAGGACCAGCTGTATTTGAAACACTTGTACTAAATGCTTCTCATGAGCTTATATAACTTTTCCTTCTATTTTGATAAATTGGCTGTACTGTCAGATAGATTATGTGAAAATTTGGATAAGGGATTTTCTTGAATGTTTTAACTTAAATAATAAGTATTTTTTAAAGAATTAGTTTATGGAATAGAAGTCACATACAAAACAACAGATGCAAATGACAAAGCACCAGAGATTTTAGATGATTTCTCCCTCAGCTTACAATAAATAAACAGTAAATTCATGAAAGAGGACTTAAGATGTTAGACTCAATAAACTTCTTAAAGTTTGTCTGCTTATCTAGATCTTTTTGGTTTGTTTTTCTTGGAGGAATCCCAGTATTTTCGTTTGACTTAAAGATAGCATTACAGTCCATCAGTCTGGCATTGTACCACTTTTAGGCTTCTACCTAAACTTAGCTGTTTACCCCCAAAAGGTATAGTGCTTTTCCTAAGGTAGTTTA
This sequence comes from Patagioenas fasciata, assembly GCF_037038585.1. Lineage (NCBI taxonomy): Eukaryota > Metazoa > Chordata > Aves > Columbiformes > Columbidae > Patagioenas > Patagioenas fasciata. The sequence goes on along the minus strand of NC_092527.1, from coordinate 13,166,897 downwards.
ATTCTGCCTCTTATGGATTGCATCTTATCTTTTATCAGTTGACTTTTTTACTCCTAATTTGTACCATGATTGGTGGCATGCTAGCAAACATCTGATACTGCAGTGATAGTCTCTTGTTTAGTATTTAAGTCTATGACACAAAATATACAAATGAAGTTTATAGACTCTGATTACGCAACATTTACACAGACTATTGAGCTAAACACAGCACCAGGTGCTTGAAGGTATTACTTTTAATAACATGAAGGTAAGACATGACCTGCTACCATTACAGTGCTAAAGTATAAGTACGCTTCAGTTCATTCAATGTGACATCATTCCCCAGACAGTCGTGTTTCTGCATATGCTGGATATACTTTATGCTAATAAAACTAAAGACAATCATAATAACTAATAACATGTCAACATATGGCTGATAGCGTGTGCTTTGGATAGCTCCAACTTTTTGAAAAAAAAAAAAAAAGAGGAATAGAAATGTTCTGTGCTATTTATGCTTAATTTTAAATTGAAACAGTTTCTTTTATAACAAATCAATATCCTTAAATTCTTTGCAATCCAACACAACATTAGAGAAAACCAAACAGAATATAAACAAGCCTAATGTGATTCATTTTCTTTGTCAGATACAAGAGCAAGATACAAGGTAAGCTAACAGCAGTTCATAGAATGGCATTTATTTCTTCACAGTGTGACTTTTAAATGTCACTATTATTTTAAATTCAGTTGACATCAAAGAATCAACTTTACTTTTTCATCAGTATTTTTACATTAGGCTATGAGAATTTATAGATTGTTTATTCTCTTGGTCCCTTCAGTTCCTCAGTCTCTGAATTACATTAGAACTGTTCAGATTGTAAAACACTCCAGGCAGACACAGTTGTCTTTATATGCCACATACAGTGTATTATCTGTTTTTCTCCTTATTCTTCCTGGAATTACCAGGAAAATTTCCATGAAATGGGATTTTACTTTATGAGCATTTACCCACTTGTGCTACTAAATCCCATTATAGTGAGAGCATAAATGAACATTGTCGAGGGATAAGTAGCAGGAGGAGACAAAATTTTATGAAAAAAGCATTCAATTTGAAATGAACATAAATACATGTCTGACAGATTAGTAAAATGTCTGTACAGGTGAAATATTGTACCCTTAGATCTACAAAGTTTTCAGTTTCCTTCAAGGATCTTCACAACAAGGAGTTTTTGGTTTTTTTTTATTAGCACACTTTATGAGGAAACAAAATGTTCAAAAAATAGTTTATACAATACTAGAAAGAACCCATTCATTCTTATATTTATTAGTCTAGTACGTGATTTTAACAGAAAATTATTTTATTGAAATTGTATGAGCTCCAAGAAGAGCATATTTCTACCTTGCCTTACTGTTGAGGTTTCAAGGCATCTTTCTCTTGTGACTCTGTAGGATAAAAAAAATGGAAAAAAATTAATTTACTGGCTGAGTAACATGAAAATGTGTGAAATTTTATGTCCCTTTGTGATCTGCATCTTTGTCCTTTAACATTCCCATCAAGAATTCTAAATTCTGTCCATCACACTTATTCTTCTCTACTGGGTTACCACTGGTAGGATATTCCTATGCCAACGTAACACTGACAGTTTCTGCTGATTGATAGATATCCTCTTGGCTAATTTGAAACCACATTGCTATGTAATGGTTATGAAGTCAGTGGATAAGAACACTTTATATACAGTCTCAGAATGCCTTTACATACTTTTTTAGGAAATTCATGGTTGTCAGGACTCCAGATAAAAATGACATTTATATAACATTAGCACCTGCTTCATCCTTGGGGATAGTACAGAGTTTGAAAAGTCACCTAAATAGTGATAGGGCATGTGTTGCTCTTGTTCGCTTGAATAAAAACTTGCAGCTTATTAAAAATCAAGAATGAGAATATTTTACTGAGCCAGTGCAATTCTGTGCAGTATTATTTGTATTTATCATATTTAATATTGTATTCTGGTTTTCCCTTCCTTATTTTTATCTTTGTAAAACTTACTTTTAAGGGTCCAAAAGTGTTCAGAAGTTTTTCCAGAAAGCTACAAAGCAGTAGACAGAAACAAATGCTGAGGTCAGAGATTTTACTCTTTGATGTGTTCGCTATCTTGTAATTAAGGTTGGCTATTACAATTAATTACAGCGTTCCAAGCAGGATCACTTGTTGGTATGGTTATCTCATTGCTCTGATCTGCTGGCATCCATTCACTGCCTTCCTTCTTGGAGATTGTCACCCGCCTTGCTGAGAACTAACTCCACATTGCTCAGAGTGACTGAGAAGTTGTCCTGCGGTGATAGTTTGCAAAAGTCGCAGTTACTTAAACAGCACAGGCAAAGTATTATTTATACCTTTAAAAGAGGAGATTTTGCACAGTGGAAGAGGCTTAGCAAGAAGTAGCCTATAACATATTACTGCCAAAGAATTTTATATTCTCTGCTTAAAGCATCTGTCCATTAAAACAGTTCTGTGCACCCCCTGTTGCCACAGGGTGTAAGTTCCTCACAACTTTTTAATGTCCTTAACTTCTCTGCCTGACAGATTCCTGCCTCTTCAATGAGGACATAGGAGGCAGAGGCAGCAAATGACTCAGGTGAAATGAATCACGTAGAGCACATCTGTAGTTTATGGATTTGGGCTGCCTTTTCAATCCCAGAGCAGCATTTCTTCCCAGCACAAGGAGGTTTGTGGTCACTCTAAACCGGATTTTCACAGGACTGCCATATGCTATGGAGTTCTTCCTGCACTGAGGTGCTCAGCATCTTCAGAACCGAATACATTTATAAAATCATTAATACATTCAGAGACTCTTATCGTGCTACTTATGTTCCATCTGAGAAGTGGTAGAGAGAGAAATTGCTGTTTCTATTTTTAGAGTACTTTCAGTGAGCTTACACTAAAAAGGTCACATATTATTCCTATGGTGCCCTGTGCCAAGGAACAGGGTCTCTAGAGTCTACCATGAAAACAAATAGTATTTCCTAATTATAATGAAAACCAAGTATTGTTGGAGGTGGAGTGTGAGTCATAAGTCTCCAAAGTAAAGTAGATGTTATTTAACATTTACTTTGCAAAAGCACTTAGAAACATTTATAAGATTGTGCTCTACACTAGACTAGAGACACTTTGCAGAATTTCAGTGAATGACTGTCCTATTTCACTTTAATAAACTCAAAAATCAAAGTAGTCTACGCCCCCTGCACAATATAGGTCCATTATATTTCCATTTATCAAGGATGTATTTGCAGCCTATTTGTAGCTGTTTTCTTTCCCGAATATGTTTTAACTGTATTAGGATGTTTTCCAGTGGTAGCTGGGGTGATGTATGGTATGTGGTACAGCTGACATGTTTGTCCATGTTTCAGATGTTGTGCTAACAGGGGCATCAGCCAGGCAGATTTTTAATAATCTCTTTTTTCTTCTGTCGGTGTAATATTAACAGAAGAATGATTCTCATTCTAGTAGGAACTAGCTGCTGCTTCAATTTACTGTTAAAACTGCTAGATCCCTGCAGTGCCTTTTTTGTATTTCTCACTGTGTTTTTTAATTTCCTAGGCTTATGCTTATGCTTGTTGTTTGTGTCTGTTACATGATGGTGTTCAATCTGGACAAATGTCTCACTATGCTGAAATTAATCTGAGACTTTTAATCATGAAAGAATCTCAAATTAGTATCGGGGGTGAAGTGGGGAAAGAATTAGTAGGTGGTATTGTGTTGACTTTTATTCTCCAGAGATACAATTCACACAAGGTTGTTGCATGATGCTGCTCCGACAGTGTGACTTTCTTAGCATCTCCATTTCAAATGTTGTTCTTTAGAGTCAAGTATCAAAGTATCATTTTTCTCAGACGCATGTTTTTTCTTGTGTAGCTCTCTCTGCAGTCCAGAAAGGTGTGTGTAACTAGCAACATTCCAGACTTCATGCACTCATATAGGTGATGAACACATAAAACACTTCCAAAAAAACCCTTTTTTTTCCCCTCTTTTTCTGATCAGAGAAATCAGAATTGCCTTACCGTGAGCTGGATCTGTTGTTAGGGTGAGCTCAGGAGATTATACTTCCTTTCTGTTTGGTGATGTGATGGTTTCTCACAGTGATAAGCAAGAAACCAAACCTCTTCTGACAGGAGAGGAAATGCTTCTTCAGCAGCAACTGTATCGCTATTGATAATGCAGTCCTGTAATCTCTCCAGATTGAAAAAAAATTATATTCTTTATTTTTGTGATTTGTTCTGTTCTTGTGGCACTCTGTAGTTATCACATTTGTGATCCATGTAAGTCACACCCTCACTGTCTAGTTCAGTTGACTTACATCCATTTGGATGAGAGGAGCAGCACAATGAAATTACTTTTGCCCTTCTAAGAGTGACTGTGTTTGTTCTTGAAGAGTTATCTAATTCGGGCTGTGACCTGTACAGATATTTGTCTGGAGTTAAAAGTAATCTCCTGGAAAAGCGGTATGAAACAAATTCTGGTACTTAAGAACATTACTTACAAAAGCCTGTTGTTCTGTGTCCCCTTCATGAGAAATGCCTTCTGGCTACTCAGAACTCACATAAAGTGCTTTTCATAGGGTTTGGAGGAAATTTAGACAATTCGAGTGCCTATTTATTCTTATCAAAAATAGGGCCTTACAGGTTTCCATGAATCTCTTGGTACATTTATACATGTGTTTTAGGGGAGAGGGGGTTCACTGATCTGCATTCATGTGCCTGGATTTGCTTGTGTCTGCTAAGAAAAGTACTTCATCTCATACTGTGTGCAAAATAATGTACTTGGCATTTACACAGAGGTTTTCAGCAAAACATCTCAAAGCTTTGAATCTCAAAGATTTCAGGCATTAAAAAAAAATAAGTCAAGAGCAACCTACTGGGAATTAGCAGCACTTTGTTCAACACAAGAGATGGAGGACAATATTCTGATGGCAACTTTTTCATCAAGCTGTGTCATTAAATTAAAGCTGAAACGCTTTGTCAGGGTCTCTTTTTTTGAAGAATGTCATGCTGGAAAAATAATCAAGTTGTTTTAACATGTGCTAAATAAAGCCTCTTATTTAAATTTAGTTGTTAAATTTTAGAAAAAAATCATACTTTTATGAAGCTTAAGAAATGGGGGAAGTTGAAATTAAATTTTCTTGTCATATAGGAAAGTAACTTGATCAAGACTCTAGGATATACTTAATATCAATGGAGGTAATTGAGGCGATGAAGGTGTAGGAATACAGTATAGTCTCAACAAAAGCTGTCTGTAAATTTACCTTTTTTTTTTTTTTTTCTTTTTTCATCTTCCAGTAGCCCTCTGATAAATAAATTATTATTCATTTCTTTGGTTCCTTACATTTGGGGAATAGCTAGTTCCTTGTCATTTAAAAGTAATGCCTGAAATATGTATTTTGTAAACAAATTGAGTATATATAAAATGTATGTAACTACACAATTGTTTTCTAGTTAAAAAACATATTTTGTTATTTTCTGATCTGGTGGTTAAGCAGAATGAAAACTACAAATTCAAGTCTGTGCAGTTTGATGCATGTGACGCACAGTAAAAAACCTCTCATAACATACCCTCTTAAAAATTACTCAATGAATAATGTTGAATCCTTTCAATGATTTTATATTTGCTGCAGTACAGTAGTAAAGCATTAAGGCATATCACTGGACTATGTGAAGGATAATTTTAGATAAATATAACTTTTTGAACATTTGGTGGAAAATATGGGTAGTAAAATTTTGCTGGCAGTTATATATCAGTGTGAAGCTTTGCTTGCAAGAATTTGGTACAGATCTTGAAAGCCTTCAGCAGTAAAACCAGTGATTTTTCAACGTCCAGCGTGATAAAGCTCAGCTTTGAGTTAAAGAACGTATCTCCTTTTTTTGCTGGTCCCCTGCATGACCCTATGCTTTTTAAGTATACCTGATGCTTATAAGAGAGTATCCTAAGACCCAAGAGTGGAAAAAATCTTTGCCTTGCCCTTTTATTATATCCTTATGTTTTTTCTTCTACTTGTATTCTTTTACTTTTGACAGCAATTTTATTGGCTATCATATCTTTTGAGCAAATAAATTTGAAATACATTTAGAACCTCCTAAATACTGCTAGTCAATTTTATGTGATGTGGCTGCTTTTAGTCCACATAGACATGAAATGTAGCTCTGACTGTTCCGAGATAAGTAAAGCCTGGGCAGGAAAGGAAAAGTCCCGATGTTATTAAAGTTTGAGTTTCATCTGTTATAGGAATAATGTTAGAAATCCATCACCTCAACAAAAAAAAAAATTATATCAAAGAAAATATTTTCGTGTTAGTGTACATTAAAAAGTCATGGCTTCAGCTTTAGTCATGAAGTTTTGTAAATTTTTTTGAGTCTCATATTTCAGGTGCAATAAAAGTGTTAAAGGTTAATTTTAAATCTGTATATGTTAACAGATACCACAAAATCCTTCTTTCTGTCTCTGACAAACAGAGATTTCCGTTTATTGCTAGACAAAATGTGATATTTTCTCTTTAAAAGGTGTATATGTTAAAAGGTTTGGATTTATTTCTTACATGCATGAGAAAGAATGTATAGGAAGGAAAATGTTTGACAACAGTTTAAAGCCACATTTAAGGAGAATAAATGAAGAGATCTGGTCATTTTTGTAGTGTGGATGTTCTTAAAGGTGGTATTGGATAGTGACATTTGATCACTGAAATTTATTAAAGGCTTTGCTGAATGATAGTGGAATAGAAGGCAAAACTGTCAGCGAGCAAATATTTACTTGCTATTACTTATTATCAGTTATTCTAAGGTTCCTAAATGAAGCCCAGGAGGTGAGAACATCTTATGTGGAGTTTAAAAATCCTGCATTATATTATACTGTACTTTCATTAAGGAGTTGTATACAAGTGAAGATCTATAGCAATAATAAAGAGAAAGTCCTGTTAAGCTTTTCCCCAAAAGAATCATTGAATTTTACTACAGAGTCAGCAAATGTGAAACCTATTCTTTCTTCTCTCCAGGATCATCAATGATATATTATTACAGTTTTTAGTCATAAATATGGGTCAAAAAACTGTTGTGTTTTTTGGGCCTTTTGTCTGTTTATTTGTTTGTTTTATGTTGCATTTTGTCTTTTCTCCCTGAAGTTCTTGCAGCCTAATTGAGGTATCAGCACTGGAAATTCAAATCCGGCAAGAGATGCTAAACAAACAAACACATAAATAACAAAGTGTAGATAAAAAAGAGCACATTTTAAGTAGCTAAATTTTGGCGTAATGCTTTTGAAATCCGTAGCAAAATCTTTTTCAGTGAGTGACTGGAAGACCAGTGCAAAAAGAACAAAGATACAGGGGTGAAATCCTGATGCAGTTCAAGTTTTATATGGAGGATTTACTGTCCCTCATTATCCTGTTGTGGCCCGGCCAGGTCTTGACATCTGGTTCTTATGTCTTCACTTATCACATTTTTAGTTTTCAGACTCTTGAATGAGAGTTGATATGGTTATGAAATTTAAGTATGAAAGTTTTGCTGTAGAAGATTTCTATCCATTACCACCCACCCCAAAGTTTAAGTGGCTGAATGCTGTATGTGTAGCCCAATACAAGGTGTATTTCAGGTGCTCTTCTCACAGTATCTCATGAAATATCCACTCTGCTGTGAATGTTACTTCTTAGTATAATAGTATTTTGATCAGTGCCCTAAAAAATGACATTTCTATCCGGGTTCTTGGCCGTGGCTAAAGACATGTAACTGGTAGTTCTTCTGGGGCTAAAAGGTTGTGCCCAAAATCCTTTCAGTTCACTGACAGAATTTCAACAAAAACCTCTTAGGAGTTACAGGAAGCTGCTCCAGTGCGTTACAATGGAGAAATATGAAACATAATTATTATGATGTCTCCCCTCTTTCCTAATGCATTTATTACTCCAATATTATGCTGTGGCTAAGCTCAGCACAAAAAAGAAGAGGGAAAGTAATAGAAGGGGATTATCTCACTTTCCAAATACCTGTCATAAGCTGCTTGGTGGACCTCTATAGGGATTTGAATGTATGTGTTAGTTGTAGGTAAGTCAAGGCCAGAACTGTACTGTAGCCCTACCTCTACCCATTTTCCAGTCTACACCTCTGCATATAACGCAAGTGTTATTGGTCATTTCAGAATAAACCATGGTATTTCCTAGAAAAGAAAATGTTTTGACGTTGTCTAAATGTGCTGTTTTGACTTATCATTTCAAAAGAACATTTTGTTAAAAGAAGAAAAGAAGCTACATTTTGGAACACAAAGTTTTGGTTTGAATGAGTTTTGTCAGTTGACCTAAAATCAAATTTCTCATTATTTTTTAATTTTTTTGTCAGAAAAACCTATGCTTAAGGACAGTTTCAATTCTGTTGAAAAAGTATTTTATGCATTTTTTAAAACTCATCTGCCAAACCAAAAATAATGTTATTAATTGACCTCTAACCAGAAGTATTTAAATACAGGAAATTATATGAGCATATAATTTGCCTTGCAAGTAGGTATGTAAGGCATTTAAGTTTATGTATAAATAACTGATTTTACATCGATCCCCAAAAGTGCATTTTTATGAAAGCACAAGGCATTTCAATGTGGTGCATGAGGAAAATATTTTATGTTCCTAATCATATATATCACAACCCACTTCTGTCTTTTGCAGCAAAATTGTTTTGGTGTTCTTTAACTTGTATGAAAGAATAATTCTACTATTAAATTATACTAGGAAGAAATCAGCTAGCTTTTTTCTTTTACGTGTATTCTTGAAGTAGAAAACAGTTTTGGAAAAAACCAAAAAAACTCCATACAAACAAACCAAAACCAAACCAGCAAAAACCAAAACAAACCAAAAACCAAACAACAACAACAAGCTACACACAGAAGAAACAAACAAATAAAAATAAACCCCGAAAAACAGCTCCTGTGCTTTCATAAAAGACATTATTGTGGTTTAACCCCAGCCAGCAGCTAAGCGCCACCCAGCGAATTGCTCACTCCCCCTGGTGGCATGGGGGAGAGAATCAGAAGAGTAAAAATGAGAAAACTCATGGGTTGGGATAAAGGCAGTTTAATAGTTAAAGCAAAAGCCGTGCACATGAGCAAAGCAAAACAAGGGATTAATTCACCACTTCCTATGGGCAGGCAGGTGTTCAGCCATCTCCAGGAAAGCTGGGCTCCATCACATGTAACAGTGTACCAGCTAACAGGAGGAAAGTAATATCTATCCCAGCTGAAATTGGGACCGGGATTTATTACTTGTTTAAAATTTGCTATATAACAGTGTCCTGGAGTAGATGTTTCAATACATTCAACTTATGTATTAACCTATAAAATTTTTATTTTATGGACATAGGGTAGCCAAGGCCTCCTTAGAATTACAGCTGGTGAGAGGGGTCAAGGACAGCAAGAAGAACTTTTTCAAATACATAGCAGATAAAACTAATACCAGAGGCAATGTAGGCCCACTGATGAATGAGGTGGGTGCCCTGGTGACAGAAGACACAGAGAAGGCAGAATTGCTGAATGCCTTCTTTGTCTCTGTCTACTCTGCTGGAGGCTGTCCTGGGGAACCCTGTACCCCTGAGACCCCGGATGAAGCCAGGTTAATGGAGGAGTTTGCTTTAGTCGATGAGGACTGGGTTAGGGAACAATGAAATAGTCTGGACATCCATAAATCCATGGGTCCAGATGGGATGCATCCGCAGGTGCTGAGGGAGCTGGCTGAAGTCATTGCTAGACCGCTATCCATCATTTTTGCCAAGTCTTGGGAAACGGGAGAGGTGCCCGAGGATTGGAGGAAAGCAAATGTCACTCCAGTCTTTAAAAAGGGCAAGAAGGAGGACCCGGGTAATTATAGACCGGTCAGCCTCACCTCTGTCCCTGGGAAAGTAATGGAACAGCTTATCCTTGGTGTCATCTCAAGGCACATCAGGGATAAGAGGGTCATTAGGGGCAGTCAGCATGGCTTTACCAAGGGTAAGTCACGCTTGACCAACCTCATAGCCTTTTATGAGAATGTAACAAGGTGGATGGATGATGGCAGAGCGGTGAATGTGGTCTACCTTGACTTCAGTAAAGCCTTTGACACAGTCCCTCACAGCATCCTCACAGCTAAATTGAGGAGGTGTGGTCTAGACAGTAGAGTAGTGAGGTGGGTTGCAAACTGGCTTAAAGAGAGAAGCCAGAGAGTGGTGGTCAATGGTGCGGAGTCCAGTTGGAGGCCAGTATCTAGTGGAGTGCCTCAGGGGTCAGTACTGGGGCCAATATTATTCAATATATTCATTAATGATTTAGACGAGGGAATTGAGTGTACTATCGGCAAGTTTGCTGATGACACTAAGCTGGGAGGAGTGGCTGACACGCCAGAAGGCTGTGCTGCCATCCAGCGGGACCTGGACAGGCTGGAGAGTTGGGCGGGGGATAACCTGATAGAACTTAACAAGGGAAAGTGTAGAGTCCTGCATCTGGGCAGGAACAATCCCAAGTTCCAGTATAGGTTGGGGCATGACCTATTAGAGAGCAGTGTAGGGGAAAGGGACCTGGGGGTCCTGGTGGACAACAGGATGACCATGAGCCAGCACTGTGCCCTTGTGGCCAGGAAGGCCAATGGCATCCTTGGGTGTATTACAAGGGGGGTGGTCAGTAGATCGAGAGAGGTCCTCCTTCCCCTCTACTCCGCCCTGGTGAGACCCCATCTAGAATATTGTGTCCAGTTCTGGGCCCCTCAGTTCAAGAAGGACAGGGAACTGCTGGAGAGGGTCCAGCGTAGGGCAACAAAGATGATTAAGGGAGTGGAGCACCTCCCTTATGAAGAAAGGCTGAGGGAGCTGGGGCTCTTTAGTTTGGAGAAGAGGAGACTGAGGGGTGACCTTATTAATGTTTATAAATATATAAAGGGTGAGTGCCACGAGGATGGAGTCAGGCTCTTCTCAGTGGCAAACAATGATAGGACAAGGGGCAATGGGATCAAGCTGGAACACAAGAGGTTCCACTTAAATTTGAGAAAGAACTTCTTCTCAGTGAGGGTGACAGAGCACTGGAACAGGCTGCCCAGGGAGGTTGTGGAGTCTCCTTCCCTGGAGACATTCAAAGCCCGCCTGGACACATTCCTGTGCGACCTCTCCTAGGCGTTCCTGCTCCAGCAGGGGGATTGGACTAGATGATCTTTTGAGGTCCCTTCCAATCCCAAACATACTGTGATACTGTGATACTGTGACTTATTATATAAGAATTGGAATATTATATAAGAAAGATAAAGGATAGTATTAAAGGCATGCCACATGTCATGGTCAAAGTTGTTCACTTTCTCAAAGTTGTGGAATATAGGCTATGAAGTCCTCATAAAAGAAAAAAAAAGAGATTCTGTAAACAAACTGGTTAATGGTATGAGAGAAAATACACTGTCATACTGCATCTTTAATCCAGTTTTGCAAGATGATATTTTCCTTTGAGGGTTACATGGCATTTTATTACCAGGTATACTTTAAATGTTAATAACACCATTACCTATGTATATGATTCACTTGTATTTGTCATGTAATATGATAAAAAAATACCACTCTTATCCAAACAGACTTTTGGAAGCATCTATTTTGAAATCCTTCTCCCTTTGCTGGGATGGACAAGGAAATGAGAGAAACGGCAGGAAGGTTATAATGTGGAAGGGAAGAAAGTGTTGAAGGACAAAAAAGAAATTAAGTTTCACAGTTTCCTTCATACTACTTCTTGTGTTGCCCCCGTTAGTGGAATTTTAATGTTGGACCTTTTTTTGTAACACTAACATCTTTGTGCTTAGTTTTGATTAATATGTATTTTGCTTTATTTACAACAATATTAATTTTGCTTCCTCTAGACTGTTGCATTTTTTATAGCTGTTTAATTTTATATTCTTAAGTGGATGTATTTTAAGTCAGCAAGTATAAAGCCTTTGAATTATACAATATGGCACTTTTAAATTAAAGTCAGTACTTAATAAGCAATTTATATTTTAAAATGTTCATAATTCATGTTTTAAGGTTATATATAATTTTGCATTTGTGTTTGTGTATTTGTAATCTGCTGTAGTAACGCATAAATAGTAAAATCAGGAATTTCAATCAAAATATGGATTCTAGTTCAGGAAAGTACCTAAGCACATATTCAGCTGAAAACAGAGGGACTTTTTCAGAAACAAGACTGAGAGAGAACTAACTCAGAATTAATGATGATTAATTAGGAGCTTTGCTAGATCAAGGGCATGGCTAGAAGTTCCAGTGTGGTCCAGGCAGGCAGGGATGCACTTCTCCTGTATGCTTTGTAGTGCAGACAGTCACAACAAATGACTTACACCAAGATTTCCATTGTGTGACTCATACTGCAGTTGTTTCTTGATAGTGTGATTCACACCCACGAAAACATTGTGTAATGAAAAACTGTCCACTTTGTGAAATTGCAGAGTGGACAGCTGTTCTTTTTTTTTGGGGGGGGGGGGGGGGGTGTTGTTGTTGTTTTTTAATCTTCACTTGTTGAAGTGAACCAACTCTCAGTATTTGAAGATACTCAAATTTTTCTGCTGTGCAGTACGGAAGTACACAAATCTCTGTTCTAAAAAGTCTTCACATTTTGTTATTAATTTTAAAGAGACCATTTGGCCCTTTTGTTACAAGTCCCTCTAGAAAGTCTCTGGCTTCTGCTTCTCTTCTGTTAACATTGCTCCCTTGGTCTTTACTGGGTCTGTAACCAAGGGGCTGGGATGCGAAGCCAGAGGTCCTGTCATTAAAACCAGAAGAATGAAAAAGAGCCATAACGGAAAGAGTTCTGGAGAACTCTGATTATTGCTTCTACTGTCATCAGAAAATCTTGAAGGGAGATTGTCAGCTGCTGTTTCTGAGAGCACCATATTCCCTCCAAGTCCGTCTGTTGCTCCTCCATGACTACAGTGACCATGAAATGTGGATTTGACATCAGCAAAGCAGCCTTTGACTTCACTGCCACTTTGCTGCTGCGAGCAATCTGCCACTTTCCTCACCGGTGCTCATGGAGGTGGCTGAGGAGCTGAACTCCCTGCTTTATCTGTTATTATAGTTGTTGGACTACTCATGGTTTCCTGACTTGCTAGTCTTGGTTTGAACATCACAGAGCTATAATAAACAAGGGCTGGAAAACCAAGGAAAATCTATAGTACTGTGGCTTTCTCTAAGCTTATAATCTAGGTTTCTTCTTCTTTGAGGGAGTGCACCCAGCAATGCTATGGCAAATTTGAACTAGAAGGTTATTCAGTTTTGAACATTGCCTTTTGCCTAGCATTAACTGGACAGAGTGGAATAACTGGGAAAGACAGTGTTTGAAGTAATTTACGTTGTGCTTTTTGAAATCAATGATCTTAGTCCCAGCTGTATCTCTGAACTGAAATGATCAAGTACCAGAGCACAGAGATACGGTGCTGGAGGTTCGCAAATATGATGTACAAAGATTCTTATAGAGTGGATTTTATTTTAGTCTGTAAAACAAATAATCCACAGGTCCGATCTAGTCCTGTCAAGAAACCTTCATAACCAGACTCTACTTTTTTTTTCTTGCATATGACTTACAAATATGTTAAAATGTAGTCATTTATCCTCAGGAACTGACTTGATATAATTTCAGACAGCTAAAATCTGATCGTTCCTAGACATGTGATAAATGATCAGTATTGGCCCAGACTGGGTTCAATGCAGAGTCAGATGTGAGGAGGTCCATTCCATTATAGGAATTTTATCATGCTATTTTCCTGAGCCTATTTTCACAAGTGAAATGAAGTCACATTTTGTCAAAGTATCGAAGGCATAAAGCATATTCATTTCATTTATTCTTTCTTTGTTTTATCCAAAGGAAAATAGCATTCTGTGAGACACATTGATTTCTTTGAAGGATTTTCTGCCAAACATCCTGCCAGAGGATTTATTTGTTAATGATAAATACAATTGGGCTGTAGATTTAGAGAAGAGTAAGAACTCACACTTAGAGGAATATCTGTATATAAAAATAATAATGTTATACTACAGAGAACCACTTTCTGCTCTAGTAAAGTAATAAATGTTCGTGTTTTATTTTTTTAATGGGATAATACTGATAACTTTCATTTTATCATGTCAAACTCAAGATATTATTTTATTCTCCGATAATGTGAGTGACAGGCTGTTACATCCCTCAGAAGTTAGAACCTTTTTTCTTACCTTGCTCTACAGTCTCTAAATAAGGTAAAAAATGCTACAGAATCAGCTTTCTAGTTTGAGTTTAGGTTTTATTTCTTTCTCTACACCCTCTTGAAGTGAAAGAAAGTCTTCTCTTGCCACACTACTTAACAGAAACAGTGTTGCTTTTCATTCCTGCCAGTAATACAGGCTTCCAAATATTACAATGTTTATTTGTTTAGTTGTAAATTTATTATAATGATGTAATGGGACTAAAAGGCAAAATCAGGATATTCAGATAACAAAGACGAACCTGAAGAATCTTTAGAGAATACTGAAAAAAATAATAGACATCACTTAATAATATTAGAATGTAATTTGGGACATTTTTTCTCTATTGAAGGCACAATATTCACTGTAAATTTGGTGTTGCTCCCCACCAAAGCTTTTAGAGTGTACAAGCACTTTAAAATACATATATGTGAAAAGATATATCTCTATTCATTTATACTTCTGAGCAATCAAGCATCGAGTTTTCTATGGTCTTTCAATTGTAATAACATATAAATTTCAGAGTAGCAAGCATACAGGTTGTAAATAATAAAATTCTTGTAAGGTGTAAAGATTTATGGACATGTTCAAATGCTGCTCAGCCACAGACCCCCATATCTGAGTGCTTATTTGAACAAAGAAGTCACATAATTTTTGTCCACTTTCAGAGGATGCATCCAAATGGAAAAGTTTTACAGATTATTAGCACTACTTTTTTTTTTTTTTTTTTTTTTTAGATATTTTCTAAAACTTAGCTGCTAGTGATCCTAATGACTTCTGCTATTATACCCTGTATCAAAACGTCTTGCCCATCCTCTCACTTTTAGTTATCTGGCATTCCCTTTGTGTACGTACCTAATTGTGGGATACTTGATTTTTCTTAAAAGCACGTTGGCAAGTGCTGGATGGAATGTGAGCTTTGGATCTGCTCTGGAGTCAGTCAAGTGTGAGTTGGCTATGGATATATGCTGCCATGTCTGCAGGGGAATACAAAAAAATCTGTTTTCATTTCCTACCATGAATAAATTCCCAGGGAATTTGTTCACTCCTATGGCAAAAACCAACTTGTTCAGATTGTATTTCAATATTTATCAGTCCATGTCCAGAAGATTTTTCAGGTATTCTTGATTTTTCTAAGAAGATTTTATTTTTCAGTAATCCTTATGATCAACCTTTTCACAAGAATAATGTTTTAGCACTGGATTGGAGTACATGTATTTTGAATGTGCTGGATTTTTGAAAGACATTTTATTACACATATCAGTTTCCATCCTTCTGAAAATCTCTTTGCACATATATAGCTTTAAATGAATGTTCTTAAAGGAGCTTCTGTTGGAACATTCAGAGCAGAAAGCACCCAAATCCCACTGAAAGGACAACTGCAAATTCAGTTCTGAACACAAACTTTGTAGCTGAGGGAGCTCAAAAGAACTCATTCTGAAAGTCTCCTCCATAATTTAGCCTTCTTTCAAAATCAAATATAGCAATTGGGTAAATGCTAAGGAGAATTTTGGAAGAGCGAACAAGAGGGTAAAGAAACAATGCTTCCAACCCTTAACAGGTTTTTTTTCATCTGCTGTTGCTAATTGTTGTAAATCCTGTTGTTGCTAATTGTTGTAAATCCTGTTGTTACTAATTGTTGCAAATGATGGATTGGTTGCTTTTTTTAAAAGTGATATTTTTAAGGAAACATACTGAATTTGACCCAGCTATTATAGTATTAAGAATGTGCTTTAGGTGCAGGATGGAAATTCTAATCCAAGGAGACTAGAATAACTACCTCTTTCTGGTCAAAGCTGATAGTTCTCAGAGAGATGGTGAAAAATTGAGTTGTTTTTCTGTTGGTTATTCTGAGGTGCTGGAGATACATACTTCATGAAAATAAGTAAGAAAAATCATTTTCTCTCACTGTAAATTGGAGACAAATTCTGACACTTTTTTTTTTTTTTTTTTTGTGAGGAGTTGATGTTTTATGCCAATTCTACCAGTACTTTGATGTTTTTCATCCTTAACTTATGTCTAGGTGGTCTTGGCTGGTTTAGGCAGCATTACACACACCCTCTGTACACCCAAGGTTGTAGGCTTCAGAGGCAGAACTTTGCTTGCCACTTACAAGTCTACACCCTGACACTCTTTTTCCTTGTGGAGGATCTGAAGTTAGCATTGGCTTCCCTGTATAATTAAATCATAGTCTCAGAGTTTTATTAAGGTCCAGACCCACTGGTGTTCAGTAAGTGCCTCTGGAATTTTGCATGAAAATTTAAATGGGTAGCCCCACAAAATTGTAAATAGATTTCTAAATGCATTACACTTTACCCATGAGAAATCACATGCAACCGCCTGCAGATGATCTGTGTCCACAAGCAGTTGAGCTTCACGCAGTCTCATGATTCAGAGTCTTCTTCAGTGCAGTCTTGCTTTGTGCTGTAGTGAGCATGCTGCTCAGAAAGGTCGTTGGTTCTTCTATGGCTTTCCAGTCTTCTGTGTCTTGTGACTCTTTTGACCAACCTTCAGATGCTATAAGTAATCAGTTTTTGTTAGTCATGTATGATTCCCACGTTATGTTGAGGTAGAAATACATGGAGAATTTCTAAGGCAAGTCATACCAAGAGATATGTATTTTTAACTTTTATACATACATACAGACAGACTGCTCCAGCTGCTAAAGCCAAAGATCTTTTTTTTCTAATTACAAGTTTAATTTAATGTTTCTCTATCTGCATGTAAGATGAGAACTTTGTACCCCTGAAAATGCATCTGTATCTTGTGTATTTTTCTGGGTTTTGTCCTGGTAGTTTCTGAGCCTTAGAAATATTAATAAATTTTACACACACAACAACTTTATGGTCTAAGGAAGCATTAATATCCTCTTTTATTCTGGGCAACCAAGTATTTGGTTATTGAATCATCTGTTCAAGGTTAAAAATGAAACCTGGGAAGGTCAAGGAGTTTAAAATAGTATGTATCTATCTCAAGGCAGTTGATAATTTTTATAAGGATATATTTTGCTTAAATAGACAAATATTCACAGTAAAAATATTTTGAAGTTACTGACTTTATAGTCCTGATTTTTTTTTTGTTTTGTTTTAATAAGAGAGATGACTTCTGACACACTGTATGTAGAAGGCAAATCAAAGATTACTAGTTAGATTTTTTTTTTTTTCCTGATGACCCCACTGTGCTTTGGAGTGGAGCTTCACTTTATGATCTGTATTTTTAAACATGTTTTTGAATGTGCAAATTTGCCCTTTCTCAAAAGTGTAATAGTCCAACTGAATTCCCTTCCTGCAAATTGCATCCTTCATGTGTCACTCAGGGTTTCAGGGACATGGATTATTTTGGTAAGCAAAACCCTTGTTTTTTCTAAGTACAGATGTCAAGAAGTATTTTAGAATATGCGACTTAGATAGTATCCTGCAACACGTGTGAATCCAATAACGTCCTTATGCTGGACAGGCAAATGCTAAGGTTTATGTGGATTTGAAGTATTTCTAACTACCTCTGAGCTTGCCTCAATGGTTTTATAATTTCACAACATATAATACCAAAAGCTAATCTGGCCCCTTTGGTTATTGCAGGCTGTCTAACTCATTCCATGTTACTTCTTATCAAGATTGGCATAACAATAGGGCAATGGAAGTTAATTCAGTAATCCGTCCACTGTTTGTTCTCCTAAATCCAATATTAGATCTCTATTAAAAGTTCAAACATTGTATAGTACTAAGTTGAATTACTTGAAGAATTTGTATCAGTAATTTCTCTTTCTGAATCTTATCAGTAAGCTTGTTAAAGCAAACAAACAAAAACTAACAAATATCAAACAAACAAATGAACAAAAAAACATCCCCAAACCACCCCTCGCCTCCCACCCCACAGTATACATATTCTTAAACATCTAGTTATTGGTTGACCAGTCATGGATAAATTATATCCTGAGATGAACATCAGGACCCATACATAACCTCTTAATCTTTGTATGTTTTAGACTTATTAATACTTTGGATTTTCCTGGGCTTTTGGAGATTTGTTAAAAATTAAAATTACTGGTTTGAACTACCCATCAGTTAACTCATTTAACATTATGTTCTGTCTTTTGTTATTTATTCATAATACTGAAATATTTTTCGCTGTGTAGATTTTCTGAGCTGCTGTCATCTACTAGATGCAGATTCTTCATTTTTATCCATTATAATTCCTGAAGAAAGATTACTTTGAACTCATTGCTAAACCAACACATCCTGTTCAGCTTTAGTGGGTTTATGTGTATATACTCTATTTGAGTTACAGAAGATTTAGATGAACAGCTGGAAAAGAAATGAAATAGTATTGAAAACAAGTTTTTGAAAGGATGAATTCATAATATCAAGTAGACCGAGGAGATTTTCAGTTTATTCGAGCAAGCAAATCAATACGGGGTTGGGGGAGAGAGAATTATGTGAATTATCCTTAGATATTAATCATTTGGTATCTTTGCTTAGGGGACCTGAAAGAGGCTCAAGTTTGCATTGTATTTGCGAAGGGCTATAAGATCGCATTACTGCCATATCTGTTGTTCTGTGTAATTTGCATACGTATTGAATAGACATGTTCTGTGACAAAAGTAACAGATTGTTTTATTGATTTAGATGGTATATATTCCTTAGAAGAAGTATGCAAGTAAGGAGGAATAGAGAAGAAATGGTGTTTAATGCTCAGAGCTGTTACATCTGCTAACACAACAATACCTTGGGTAGTAGCCCAGACCTTACACAGGGATCTTCAAGTCTCGTAAGAAGTAAACCTGGTTTCTGTGAGAAAATTCAATGAACTGTTAACGATCTCTTAGGAAAAAAGTATTTTGGCTAAGAATGCAAAACAAATTAGATTCTAGCTTTAGTAACTGTAAAGGCAAGGTTGACCTTAGTTGGAAATAACCTAAAACTCTGGGCAAAACAGGAAAGGCTGTAATTGAAGCAGAAGTGTCGCCACAACCTCTTCTCACCACTGTAGGTTTTTTTAAAGAAAACGATTTATCCTGTTCTCCCAAACACTGTCTGGGAGGAGGGGAAAGCAAAACAGAAAGAGGAAGAGCTACAGTGTGTGACAATGCGCCAGAAAACTCAGAATATCTTAATATGATATATCCTTATATATCCGTAATATGTCAGTTATATTTATCAGTATATATATCAGTTTGTTGCTTGAATATCACCACCATATAGACACAATGAGAGCATGTGAATATATGAATATTTGTGTGGTGGCTTTTGACCTTCTATGGCACCCAAACATGTTGAACAATTACAGTGTTAACAGCTTTAACAGCTGCATTGAAAACCATTCTTTTCCTGAGAAATCTAAGAATGCTTGAAAATTAGTGTAAAAACATAGGATGTATGAGGGAGAACAAAACAAGTATTACAGCTAGTTAGGAAATAATTAGACATGTTTAATTTTTCAAATAAAGGATTTTATTCTGGAAATAAACAATCTCAGCTGTTGTTGCTCTCACACGCCTCTTCTTCTATACTTCCTTTCCCTCTTGTTTTTTTAGTTCAGAGGTGGGAAAGTGATGCTAAAGCAAAATTTAGGAAAGAGATGTTTTTCCTATATGAAAGGAAATAGAAGAATGTGGAGGGTTTGCATTACACTTTCAACTGTTTATAGAATTTTGTAGATAAACAATATATTTGGAGAAAAATGTGAACTGTGCTTTGCTGCTTAGGATAAAACCATATTTATTTCAATTCTAATGCACACTGATACACACATTTGCAAAGTCGAGTGAGAAAAATAAATGTCAACCTTCCTGGTACTGTTTTTCTTTGGCAGTTTTTCATGGGTATCATGACAGAAGTTTTAGAAGAGACTTGAAGGATGATGAGATCTCGGTTTTACCTTTACAAAATATATGTGTGTCATATATTTAAATGCAAATGAGAAAATTCTACTGTGACAAAAGGAGAAAATTGTGTTGGTGATTTCTGTTTTGAAGAGGTCTTTGATGATTTATCATATTTACTGCAGTATATTGTTTCAGCTAATACCATACCTACTTAAAAAGGTATAAAGTCCTTTCAAATTTCTTTACAATGCTTGTGGTCAGCCTTGCATGAAAAGGCCATTTGTTCTTCCCGTATTAAAGCTTGTGCTTTCATGTAGTTCTGAGAATTTCCTATTACTGTAAATTAATTTCACTTCATTAAATGGTTAGGTCACAGGCAAAGGAATAATAGCAGTCAGAGGCACAGGAGATTACTAGTTTGAATAACCATAAATTGGCACTCACCCACTTTTTTTCTAATATCAGGAAGAAGCTTCTGGCTGTCAAAGCCATTTCATTAATCAAAAAAGCCTATGAATATGAACTTTAAAGTTAGACAAGATAAAATTATTATCTACATGAACAACATTTTAGAGTGTGGAACAATGGATTCTAGTCCCTATGGGAGACAATGACACAATGGTAAAAATGCAGTTTTCTGTGTTACTTTGCTGTTATTTCAGGTCATTTGTGATTATTCAAAGTCATCCACTCAGCGCTGGTACATTACGCATATATGTCTCAGTTTTGAAGAGATGACTCCAGAGCATGACCAGTTTGTTATTTAGATATTAATTTGTGCTCTTATGTAAATTATTATTTATTCTGCCAAGATATTCATTAAAGCCATCGCGGTACTTTTCTCCCAGAGGAAAAGATGATAAGGTCTAATGAAAATGTTTTAATGAAAACAGATAACTGGTGTTTATTTCGCATTCTTTCTTCTAATCCTGGATCAACACTTATTGAAAATGACTGAAGAGAGTCAGACTAATTTCAGTGGTTTTCTGATCAAAGCACTAATCTCTAAAGAAAGCTGAGGGGAGTCATTTATCCAGGATCCACCTCCCTTTATACTGAATAGTGAGAACTGAAGTAGCATAAAAGACCCTGAAAAGCATCCTCAGTGCAGGGGTTTCAGAAAAGGCTGTAAAACTACCCTTTGAGGAGCAAACTGGAAATGATATGGTCAGAGAGGCTACACACAGGGTGTTATAGTTGCAGAAATCTCTGAACAAATTAGCCAGGTCCCTGGAGCTGTTAGAGTTGTGGTGGATAGTGCTCCAGCGTTTTCTCTGAAACCTCGCACATGGCATAACACTGGCATGGAAGGACGTTCCCTCTGCTGTCTCTTAACCATCCCCACTGTCACCTCTCTATTTAACAAACAGGGTGAAAATTTCAATTATTGCTCTTTCTGCACCAAAGACAGCTCCTGATATTGAGTCTGTCTCCTCAGCTTGGAGGTTTATGTGGAACGGAGAACTCCAGAGTCATAGGCCTGGGTGGGAGAGAGAGGGAAGGTGTATTTCCACAGTGGGGACTCTGGAAACATTTTGGTGGTGGCAAAACATTGTCAGCTCTGTCAGAGAGTGCAGGTTGGGGAAAAGCTGACAGGGCATGCCTTGCTCTGAAAATATTGCGTAGTATTAACTGTGTGCCTTTGATACACCCAGATAGGAGTGGTGATGCTATGTTCTGAGTTTCTACTTGTACTCATGCTTGTCATTAGATTACTTTTTGTCAAGATTGATCAGTAGTTTATCATTGTTTCTTTCTTATCCATATTGTACATGATTCTATATCATGTAACTAAGGGTGGCATAATTACTCAGATAAAGGATAATTGTTCAAACATTTACATATGTAAATTCTAAAGGGGGATTTGTATGAGCCAAATTAGCCATACATTTTAAATCTTATTTATTTAAAAAAATACGATACCAAAAATTTACAACTATTTTGAGTTGCTGTCACTTTACTTGAAAAATTGAAGGAACTTTGATTTTTGCATCAGACAGATGTTTCTAACATCTTTCTTTCCAAGGCTCCTCATTTCTGTGGTAGTAGTTCAAACAGTGATAAAAACAAGACATCTCAGTTTATTTCAGTTATTACCGTAATTATTTTTCTGAGACAGGTTTTGAACCTTCCCTGGCAATAGAATGGAATAGTAAAGCTTAGGATTGTATATATGGTTTCCCAAGCTGCACAGGCATGTAACTGAACTGCAGGGCTTGAGAAGCAATCAATATATTGAGCAATTAATCATAAGTTATTAAATGAATGACAAAGTTCAAGTTTTGTAAATTAATTATGGTTGGTAGTCACAGAGAAGGACTGAGACCATTGTGAAGCCTGGGAAAGCTGTACAATATTCTAGTTGTTTTTAAATTACATGATAAAACTGTTTCAAATCCATCCTGGGGTTATGGTTTTTTTGGTTGTTCTTCATCCGGAACGGGTTGTAGTAATGGAATTTCAAATAAGAACAGTGTAAGAATGGCAGACAGTTGTTTTGGTTGATTTTTGTTGTGTTTGCTTGGTTTTGATTTTAGTGTTTTTTTTTGTTGTTGTTGTTGTTGTTGTTTTTCAAGAAAGTATATTTTTTCGATGAATTTATGGCACTTGGCTTGTATGGCAGCTGTTCTCTGTGACAGAGGGTATTTGGAGGGGTATGTGTGAACATATGCATAGCTTTTACACAAATAAGACTATGTATTTGTAGTTACTCTAAGTGAGATTTGAGAATTACAATGGCCATAAATTTCTGTTTACTGAAGTCAAGAAAGAAGTGTCCTCCTCATTTTGTAACTAGGTGGACAGATGGAGAAAAAAATATTTTTTTTTGGCTTTTGAAAGCTGGTAAAGACTTGTTTTGTGTGTTTATTTCTCACGGAATAATTTCAGGTGCTGCAGGGTTGCATACCTGGAGTGAGAGCTGATGAATCCTGTAATCGTCAAGTATAGAGGCAGAGCTCTCTGAGCAAGAAGGTTCAAGTGTGAGGAGAAAAGGTATTGGGGTATCCAAAACTGAGTAAAAATAGTTTCGGTTGGAAATTACAGTATTTTTGAATATACCTTATTAAGACTAATATGCCTGATCTAGCCAACACTCAAACAATGAGAGGTGTGGCTCAAAATGCAAGGATCTGTCTTTCTTTGTAAAAAGAGCAGGAAAATCAATGGTGTAGCGTGTTTGCACAGCTTCTGTAGACTCTTCAGTCCATCCAGGGAGGCAAGAGGAAAAAGGTGGTATAGAGAGAAGAGTTTTATATTTGTAGAGTTTTATCTACAGATGGGGGCAAATGAATCCATCTATCTCTGAATCTGGAGGAACTGTTATAGCTGGTGAGGGTTTCAGAATAAAGACTGGTTGGGTACTTGTAATTAATTTGGAAATAAATTTTCTCTGGAATAGGGAACATGGAGTAGCTAAGGGAGAGCAAAATAATGGCATAGGAGTGTGCTGCAGTCTTCTTCTCACTTGACTGATGGGTTTTCTGTCTCAGCTGTGCAGCACAGATAGGTGAGTAATGTCTTGTGCTTGTTGAAACGGGCTGGAAGAAGTCTGCTGACAAAGACAGCCAAGGCACAGCTTTTAGAGACAATTGCTGAATAGACTTAATGAAAAGAAACAAGAAACAATGGGAGGTGAGGGAGGTGATGTTTGAGCATGGCACATGGGCTGCTGTGAGAGGCAATTTGCACAGCGCTCAGCCATGTGGTATCTTGTCTGACACAGCTGCATGAAGTGGTGAAATGTGTTCTCAAAGACAAGGCCAGAGTAGATCTGGCAGGGAAAATGGCTTGTTGTCACTTGTCCCAGAAGTGTTGGCCTGAGTGGGAAAGGTGTCTTTCTCCCAGAAGCCAATAAGTGACGACAGAAAAATGTACGTGCTCAAACTTTTTCAAAAGGACC
The DNA here is from genome assembly GCF_037038585.1 of Patagioenas fasciata. Lineage (NCBI taxonomy): Eukaryota > Metazoa > Chordata > Aves > Columbiformes > Columbidae > Patagioenas > Patagioenas fasciata. Next base: position 13,142,964 of record NC_092527.1, on the reverse strand, counting down.
GCCCTCCTCTGTTTTCTTATTCCTAAAGCCACAGAAGGGAGTAAGTATACAACTTTTATGCAGAAGGGAAACAGACTGCGTGGCTTAATGTTTTATATTGTTTTCCTGATAGGTGTATAATTTGACCAATAAATCCTACTTAGATATAGCCAAACTTAAAAATCAAAACACACAAATAATTTTTGTTTGTTAGCGTAGCTACTAATACAGTCCTGCTCTTCTAGACAATGCAAGTCCTTGGAAAAGTTGCAACAGTGTTTTGCCTACTTGTATCAGTCTTAAATTTGTGACATTTTATGCAAGTATATATATGTGTGTATTTATCTGTCTAGACACACTTATATAATATGTAGTTAATTATTCTTGTACATCAAACTTGAGAAAATTTGCTCATTCTTTTCCAGGAATTTTATGATAAATCCTGAAATGTTTTTTTTCTGAGACCCCATCCGGTGTGATAGTAACACAACTCTATTTGAAATACTGTTTATGCTTGGAGCTGAATATTTTGAATGTTAATGCTGGCTTTAACCTGTGAGATTATAGACTCCAGTTTATTTTCCTCCAGTTTCCTTTTCCTGTTTTATGTGTCTGTCTCCAGACATCTGTGTGCATATTAATATTTGTAGGAGTGTATCTACACAACTATGTGTGCACATACAAGCACAGTGTATATCTACCCAGAAGAGAAGGGCAGGGTGATTCTGGGTTGTGGCCAGAAAATTTTGGCTGTGAGCTTCAGATTCACGAAGGAAAAATACTTCTGCTGCCTTTGGGCATTCAACTGAAAACAATCAAGCCACAGGCTTAGTAGCAGCTGCAGGCATGACACAGTAGGATATAATTTGTAAATGCAAATTTGCAGTGATATTCTCAGAAGTTAAAGTTTTGTTTGCAGTTTGAATGCTGTAATGGAGAAACCCGTAAAAGGCACTGATTTACGTTTATAGTCAAGAGTACACATCTTTAAAGTGCTCTTCAAGCAAAGATATCAAATGGGACAATGGTAAGAATGTATTACTGGTGAGGGCCTCTGGGACTCTGACAGTACCTCCAAGCGTGTGCTATCTTTTCCCTCTGTGACAAACTCTTTAGATGCTACTGAAGGCAAGAAAGAATCTAGATTTTTAAAGCAAGGATTACTGTTGAAGACCTCAAACAAGGGTCAGTGACTTGAGCTCTTTGTTCTGTCATGTGTTATGTGTAATAATTATAGTGCCCTTGGTCTCTCTGCTTTAATTTTCAGCTGCAAAAAGTCTGATACTACATCATTTTTAAGTGTTTTCTTCTCTGTTCTGTTGAAAACTCTTTTTATATCATCTTGGGGCTCACCAGTTTGGGACTGGTACCAGCCTGATTTGAACACCATGCATAGTAGAAGTTGTGAGGTTTTTTCCCCTCCCCAGAACTCTACCATGCCTATTTTCATCAATAAAATAGAGGCAAGGATTTTTTTGCTTATGTTTGATGTGTATTTGCTATAAATACAGTTCAATTTCTGACTATACTGTCATCATATTTATATTATTCTTCTTGCTGTTTTTTGCATCTTGCACTGCTCTCTCTGTTTGGATGTAGCTGATAGTATATCCTCACTAACATATCTTTATAGTCTCACAAACTACAAGTAGTTTTAGAGACTCTGAGCCCTATGTGTTCTTTCATACTTAAACTTCTCCTAGTAGTTCCAGACTTAGCCCCTCAAGGCCCACACTGAAAGTCTCATCTGAAAGAACCACCTAAGAAAGGTCCATTTTAATTAGAACACTTTTCAGTGGTTACGTTTACTGTTTCTTTTTCCCACAAGACTTTTTTTTCTGTCTTTTCGTCTTCCTTAGCTTCATCCTACTTTGTACTGTGCATCTATCTCACCTATGTTTAAATATTACTTTATCCAGCAGTAACCATACAATGACACCTGACCTAAGAGAAGAAAGATTTTTTTTTTAATTATTATTCTTCCTTATTTATTTTCTGTCTCAAGACCGTATTTCTTGTTCTAGCTTGCTGACCTCTTTCTTTTGTGCTCTCTGTTGACAAGGCCAGTCAATTTGTACCTCTTGTAAATCAACAGGTCCTGGGACTTGGCGAATCTCCAGTCTTAATTTTATTTCCACCGTCTAGTTTGTAGTCATTTCCTACCTTCCCTGTCCCTTCTTTTTTTTTTTTTTTCTTTAAATCATCTGTACATTGTCTTCATCATCCATAGGTCTCAGCCCTTCATCTTCCTCTGTACTTGTGAGGTTCATCTGTTTTCCTTTTTTCTTGTCTGTTTGCTCTGTGCAGAATTTCTGTTTCTCTGTGCAGCTATCTTGCTCTGTTACCAGCTTTTTCTCTTGCACCATTTGATCACTCCTCTGTTTTGTCTTTGTGGTCACACACTCCAACGCTGTTCACAGGTATTTACAACTCACATCATGTCAAATTAGTGTTTTCTCCTCTTTCCTGTGTGTTGTCTTCAAAAAATTTCTGAATTTCTCCCATGTCTCCAGAGGTATCTCTTGTCCTTAATTTTTCCATGATTTTAACCATTTAAGGATGTGTCTTTGTTCTGTTTTTTCAGCTATTAACATTTGTTGTCACATTGTTTTCAGCCTCTTATAAAACAGATGTAACCCTGATATAAAACTAGGGTCTATTCTGGTGTCATCTTCATTTCCTCCTCTCTTTATAATTACATTTAACTCCCACAAACTTCCCATTTTGATTCCTTCTGCTTATTGACTTTCCAAGACACTCTCTTTTAAAATTTTTCCCAATGTCAATTTTTGTTTGTTTCGGGGTGTTTTTTTGGGGGGTTTGCAGTTACTAATCAGCCATGGCTAGAGATACCTACAATATGCTCTCCTGTACGTGACCTTTGTCTTACTTAAAGTTCAGTGTGCCCAGATGGATCCTACAAATGGGAAACTCTGACCACACTACAGATTTTATGAACAAAACTATCATAAAGATTCGGTTTCTGTTTTCATCTTTCATAGATTTTCCCTCAAGGAGGAGAAATTTCATGCCACATTCCCTATTCCCTCTTGTGATGTTTCACAACATGTTACTTTTACTTTATCTTCAGAAAAAGAAATTAACGTTTGCTAGATGCTTTCATATACTAGTCTGAAATCTGAATCCCCTTTCATGGGATATACATTGAAGCAATTTTTGTTTCCTACTTATAGTTTGTCATGAACACAATTGTTAAATTAACATCTGCGTGCTCATCCTATAAACTATGTGTTCATTACATAATATTCAGGGAATGTTGTTTTTTTTTTTCCACCTCAGCTGATCATAAGAGGCTTAAAACATAGACTCATGGTCCTCTATAAAAATAATTCTGCATAAATGATATACCATACAGAGTACTTTATTTTTTTTTCTGGGGATGTGTAAGCTACTTTAATTAAATGTAATGGAAGTTTCCCTTGTGAACCGTTTCATACCTGCATGAATTGGATAATAAAAAGTGCTAAGGGTAGCATATCACAATCAAACATACACAGATTTTAAAATGAAAAACTTATTAGTTTCTCTTTTTATTTCTTTTGGTTTTGTATGGAAGCTCAGGTACATGGAAATTCTAACACAAATCTGTGTTTTGTATAAATTCTACCTTAGAAATGGGAAGAAAATTACAGTAGTTAAATCGCTAAAAATGATTCAGTTTCAAGAACAAAATCAGGGCATAATATGGAATGAATACTGGTTTCCCAGATGTCAGAAGATAAGTTGTTGCTCCAGACAATGTAGAAAGGTTCGTTTTGAAAACCTCATTTGTCTACAACTCTGCAAACACTATGTGAGCTTGTGTTAGTTAGATGAAGTGGAAATTCTTTCAAAGGATGAAATATGTGTTTTTAAATTAGTAACTGTTTCATACACTTCTGAATAACTACATGCAAACATTTAGGAAAAGTCTGTTTTCCAGTCAAATCTGCTCATGTCCCATTACTGTAATATATATCTTTAATATCATTCTTGCTGCCAAAGATTTGCCAGGTGATAAAGACCCTCAGTGATGAAATAACCACAGGGGCTCCGGTGCATCTCTGCAAGCTTTGGGGAAGTGTGGGTGCAAAACATGATTGGTTTTGACCCAAATGGTGAATGTTTGAACACCTACTTGGAAGAAAATCTGTGAATAAATGTATATTTATCTTTGTCCTCTTCTCACTAGTGGTGGCTTTTTTTGGTGTATTTGTACACTGTGCTAGGTGGCTGTTCCCTCTCCTTACTTTTGTTTAGCCTGTAAGGCTTTGCATAATGTCGTTATGGCTGTGGCCATACAAAGTTAGCCCTTCCATTACTACCGTTACTGCTCCCCAAGGGAGGCTAGACCAGCCTGAGTTATCACTTGGCAAGTACATGGAAGCCAGGTAGCCTCATGCAGTATAAAGAAAAGCAAATACTTTTTCCTTAGGGAGAGTCTTGTGGTTTGAGATGGTTAAGGTGATCTTTAAGGTGTTCTTTAGTGCTCACACAGCCTGGGGCACTGTTTGTGCATGTAAAATACACTATGACTGACAAGAGGGTCCTCAGACCTGTAGGGATTTTGCTTTATTTATGTATTTATTTTGCAATTTAAAATAAGACTGCTGTAGGTAGAAAAGGACAGCTTTGAAAGTGATTATGTTTGAGGCTGAGGCAAGGCTAGTGTCATCTTTCCTTTAAAATCAGGCAGGATCTTTAAGGAATTTAAGAGAAGAGATTGAATGTATGTGAACAGATGAAAAGATGAATAACGGACAGGGTAACCTTTGATGTGGATATACCGTTATAAGCTCCTACAGTTTAAAACCCCTTAACCAATGTAAAATAACAATCTTGCAATGTGATTGGCAACTTTGTGCCATAGGCAATGAATCAGTATTAAAACCATAAGTTCATGAAAATCAAAGTGACCTCTTCACCCTATGGCTGGTTCTTTCAGTTTAGAGTTTATGTGATACATGATTCTGGGAGCTTCAGCTATCATATTGTCAAGATAAAGGAGATTTCTTTTATAAGAAGAAATTAGGAATATAGAAGTTGTTTTCACTGTTTGGTGTTATGTGCATGTTAGAAAGCTAAGAACTTTGCATCTTTCTTTAATGATACACTTACCATACTTAAAAAAAAGATCAAACTTTAGAAAACTGTGCAAACTCTGTGAAGTTATATTGAACTTCCAGTGCAAGCTGAAGTTGGAGCTTAAGTGATGATTCCTGAGTGGAACTGAGAAAGCACAGTGCATGAAACTGGTGGTATATACTGAAATGTGTCATACCTTGACCAAGGAGTGGCTCCTTGTTATAAGAATAGAGAGCAATCATCAGTGCTGAACATAGGTTTGTTTACCCAGAGTCTGTACCTGAAAAGGCATTTGCAACCTTCATGCATAAGTCTAGTCAACCCCATGTAGGCATTCCAAACAAACAGAAAAACTGCTAAATAATTTCAGTGGTGATTTCTTCTCTTAAGTGGAGGCAGGAGGAGAACCTAAGCAAACCAACAAAAAAAAACCCCAAACTTCAAATGCTGGCCGGTTCTGTTGGATTTAATTTGTTTTCTGGAGTTTGGCTCTTCCAGGAGTGCAGCTTTTAACAAAGCATTACAAAATTGTCTCTAAAAAGCTTAGACTTTTTTTTATAGAATACAGATATACAGACCTGTTAGCTTCAAAAAGAAATTCAGTGTCTAATTGAGCAAAATTTAGTTGTTCTTTTCAATTAATTCATTGGGTCTTCAAAGGCAACTCAATGTGTGGCTTTGGTAAAATTTTAAGTACAAGATTTCTGTAAAGTTATGTTCTTTAGTAAACATTAGATTCATGTCTTTACAGAAATGTTACTTTCTGACAGCTGTGCAATTATCCAGTGTCACCACCATGCCACATAGTTAAATGGTCAACAGTTACCGTATTTATAAATAGTATGTGACATTTAAGCTTTGTAAAGTAAATTCTTCCTGAATGCTTTTGGAAGAGTTCCATATACAGTACTTCACTTTTATGCGTCATTCAGTGTAATATGCATTAAAACAAATGGCAACAGAGCTGGAATATAATAAGCATTACCTATAAAGCAGGAGTAAGATTAAACAGAAATCTCAAGGCATTGCATTGAAATAATTAAGGTTAAAACAATAAGCAATGTCACATGTATTACAGTAGTTACTCAAGAACATTACAGCTCTGTAACCAGAAGAAGTTGCAGTATATAGTTCATTTTCTCTCACTGTTCCCTATAAGTTTCTTAATCTCCAATGTTTCTCTTGATTAACATTTATCTTTTATGTAGGTTTCCTTCACTGTAGTTTTTTCTGATCACCTGTGACTTAAGTAATAGGCAACTATTGCAGTACAGACTTTAAAAAATGTTATTACTGTATTTCTTTTTTGTTTATTAGCAAATCATATTGTGCCAAATGTCATGTACACCTTCTGATTAGCACTTGTCAACTGTAGGGGTGTGTACTAAAAGCTGGTGAAGGTTTGGGTCATATTTACTCCTGTTTGCATGATATAGCATCTTAGCAAGTGAAAATGGAAATCAGTTGTGCATAGAATCAGAGAATTTGCTCTGGAATGTCTCTTCTTTTTCCCTGCCCCCCTCCCCCCTTTTTTTTTTTTTTTTTTTTTAATCATTTATTTGTTTTGTCTTGATTAGGTTGAGTTATTTAGCTTGTGAAGGAACTGAGACCGAGGTCAAGAAAGGACCATCTTGTATGATTTGGACAGAAACCATAAATATTACAGAGTTTGTTGGAACAAGAACACTGGATAGCTATCCCAGACTAATAATCAGACATCTGAGTAGGAGGGTATGGAGATCTATAATATATGACTGGTTTGGCCTATGTTTTGTGGGAGATTGAAGCTGAATAAGCCAGGTTTATAGGCTTATACTGCTGGAGGCAGTCTCATGATAGCCTTTCAATAATTACCCTTGCTTCATGAGTATCAATGAGGGAAGAACAGCTTTTCTTAGCAATACAGTTCTGCAGAAGAGTAATGAGGAAATATCAATCTTTGTGTGAGTAAGATTTTTTAGTAATATGTTTATAGAGTATAGACTAAGAATGAAGTATTACACACAATGAATAATCAAGAAATGTGGATGTTAAAAGCAAGTAATGCTTGTGGTTCGTTAACCACTTGCACAAAGCTCATATGTACTGAGATTCAGAACTGACAGCTTCTGTTCTAAGTGTAGGTAAATCATCTGTGTCATTGTCATGAGGCAGTGATCACTGAAAGTCGGGGACTTAATGAGCCTGCTAAGTGTTTTTTAAAAAGTGTGCATGTACACATTTCTAGGTAGATATTCAGGAAAAAAGGAAGAATATAGAATTTCTGGCAAGGCCTTTTTTCTTAAAAGTACAAATTCTTCATGGAGAATGATGTTCAGTAAGAAAGGGTCACGTTCAATGGATTTTCTGATCTGGAAAAGTATGTCATAGAACCTCTTTAAGTTCGCATTTTACCATTTAGAGAAAAAATTTCGTAGTTCACTTTGAAATGACATTGAGAAATTTTAATTAACTTGTAATAGATGAGAAATGTAAACTCACAGTCCTGATTCAGTTTACTGAAACTGTGTTTTTTGTCTTCAAGATTCTTAGTCCAAAATGTCTTAGTTTTGTGACTTTTCTTCTAGAATTGGATTGTTGTGCTGTGGCCTGGAAAATTTCATTTTGATCCCCGTACTAATGGTGTCATTAGCAATTAAGCTCTAGAAACAATATCAGTTTGGAGTATTCCTTAGTACACTATAAGTATTATAAGAAGTTTAAAAAAAAATATTTTTATATATACTTTATTGTGGCTAGTAATGCTTATTTTATTTATTTATTTTTAATTTATTAATTGTTGTAAGATTTCTGTTCCTCTTAGCCAAGAGATGTTTATTTAAAATGCAAGATAAAGAAAGGTTCTAATGAAAAACAAGAGACTCAGTAACTGCTACAGAGGAATTGTTTTTCTGTGAAGTTCTATTACCTATGCAAGCCACTTCTGGACATAAACTGCACTATTTTAATTGAAGAAATTTCTAAATATAACTTGGGTGTCTAGGGGATATAGACTGAACACATCTGCTCTACCATAATTGACTTTTTCTTACCTCCTGTATTAACTTATTTGTATCCAAGACATACATAAATCATCTCAGATAAACAGGTGCACTTTGATACTATCCAATTAACTACTGTCAGATGCACTGCATTGGAAAGTTGCTCTGTATCTCCTCCTTGGGATCTGAACTGGTTCCCTGATTCCTAAGATGTCTTTCTGGACACTTAAATCAAGAACAAAGCCACTTTTAAAAACATGAGTTCATATCCTGCCTTGAAAGGTGCCAGCTGGAACTGGGTTTGACTCAGGCTTACAAAATTCTATAGAAGATAGTGGCTTTATTTTTATTTTTTTTTCCTATTACTTTTTTACAATGATAGATTTCAAAATGGTTCTGAAGAATTTTTCTGATTTTTATGGTGGGAAGAAAAAAAAACAGTAGTACAATAATTTCTGCAAGGATGTGAAGGGAAAAAAAAAAAGCTTCTTTTGGAAGCAAGGTCACTGGCTACAACCTTGCTTGGGTTAATAAGAGCTGGAGACAGGTTTCTTTTGAAACCTGTCCAGTGGAAAATGTAAAGTGAGCAGGTAACAAATTGTAAGGCCTGAGAGTTATCCCTTATGAAAGATTTGCAAAAAGCTGAGATTTAGACCTGATTACTTCCCCAACTACTTCTTTACTTTTACCTTCCTTGTGAATTATAATAATTAAATAAGTAAGAAAAAAAAAAAAAGAGGTTTATCTGTCATTGTCATGCTGGTTGCTTTAGAAATATAAAGGGAAGGATGACAAATGAACTCAGAAGAACGAGAGATTTTTGTTATTTACCTGTGATTAAGCTGTATCTATTTTTCTTTCACTTATTTCATAGTAGTAAAGCTGACCTTGAGTACTTCCTAACCTCATCTCCCACCATCCCAGTCTCTAAAAAGAACTGGGGTGTCCTGCAGGCACCTGCAGTCACACACTGGCTAGCTTGTTCTGTGCTTGGTTTTCTGCTGTAAGCATCCGAGGGGCTGGCAGGGCTCTGCAGTGGGGCTGCAAGCTGGAAGGCAGCTGCATAGGAGGAGTTTGTAACGGAGCCTGGTTCCCAGAGCTGTGGATCTGTCTGTCAGTGCCTCCATGGAGCCCTCACTGTGTTGCAGATGTACCTGCTCTTCCCTTTTTTTTTTTTTTTTTTTGGAATACTATGATGCTCTTTATCCTCACCATTAAGGAAAAGGATGTGCAAGTAATATACTTTACTACTTTGATATCCATTCCAGCAAAACACTCTGGTGGTTCTTTTATATCATGGATTTCAGGGTATCAGCCCTTGTTTCTGAAAATGTAGACACAACAGGACCATCTGTGTTTGCCATCTGCAAGGCATTTCCTTATGGGATCCCGGGGTTGGTTACAAGGCTTCCAGACATTCCTCCTGCCTGTCCCCCTGGGTACGCAGCATACAACAGGTTTTTAACTATAATGTAGATGTATGTAAGCCTAAACTCTTCACCACATCCTGCTGGTGCTGAACCACAATTTACCTGTGCCTGTTTGAACATCCATGAGCATCTCCCTAAGTTGTGTGGCCGCTCATGCCTATATTCCTTTCTCCACATCCTGCTTGCGGCTGTTAATGCCAAGGGACTGACACTGGCAAGAGTGTTGTTGGGAAGACTGTTCCTTATTACTATCCACCCATTAAACCCTTGGAAATATTTTTGTTTTTCAATTTTTTGAGAAGGTCAGGAAAGGATTGTTTCTGCTCTTTTTTTAAATTTTTTTTTTTCTTTCCCTGCAGAATTACTTTATTTCTGAACATAGCAGTATTTATTGCCTACTTCCCTAACTTCTTTTAATCCTGCAATTGCCATTAGATAAAATAATGAACCGAGTTACTTATTCATAAAGGCAACCTAAATATTTGTACTCCGCTGTATTCCCATAAAATAATGTTGTCATGGATTATTGGCAGTAAATTATTTTGAGTTATACACTTAAAAGTAAACAAAACCCTATGCATGAAAATATCTTTGATCATTTTTCTTGAAGCATCCTATTCTTTTATTTTATCATTGTTGGTATGAAGTTGGAAATCTTAATGCTTGTATTTTGATTTTCAGTGTCTCCCTATTTCATTTTTATTGACAATACTTTCTACTGAGAAATTATAAACAGTTTTCTACATTCATTGTTCCTCTTCCCCTCTTCCTAGTCTGGCATGATTCTGACAATATCATTTATATGTTGTCATTAGTAGTGGACCACTGAGTGAATTATAATTCCCTTGTTTGGGTTCTGCATTTTAACATTTGGCTATTGAAATGTGGTTGAGGAGGAAGAAGGACAGTCTCAAAAATCCCTCTTTTTTTTTCCAGATTTGTAGAAGGTATTTTTTAGTTTAAGAGAAAATAAAGGAAAGATGGATGTTCTTCAATTTCCAGTGCATTGTTGATCTCAAAAGCAGATTTTCTATTTGATAGAAATATTGTGAGGTATTGCTCCCAAGTGTCAACTAGACCCTATGTACATGTAAAGTATATAAAGAACTAGGATATTTTGCATCTATATTAATAATTTTTTTCATGAAAAACCCCATAACACATTTCAGCACATGAATCCTGCCCCAAAGATGACAGAGTTTTTCCTCAGCCACAGTCATCACACGAATTCCTAACCTACTTTCTTTAATATAGAATTCATTTATGAAATAGGCTGTAATAAATCCTTCAGGATGTTTCTTACATGATTTTTTTTCTTTTTGAACGGATGGAGGCACAAGCTTTAACAAATAGCAAGATCTTGAACAGCTTGAATAATTAAAAACTAATTAAAATGTGTGACTATAATCTCCCAAGTGCTTATACTTTTTCCTCTTTAAAGAAGAAAAAAATCCATAAGTTACAAATATGTAGTTTCTTTCTTATTCCGAAAATTCTGAATAAATTTCCTTATGATATCGTAGCAATGTAATAAGACCTAGTTCTTCACACTGCTTAATTTCCATGAGCCTCCAGAGATACACCTCCAATAGACCAGTGCTATCAGAAGGTTGAAACCTTTCAGATGTGTTTTTCAATAGTTCATTTTAGGATTCTTTAGGACAGCAAGTCTGTAAATATGGTGCAAAATCTGAAGCACAAAATGCAAGAAATTTCTGCTTCTTCTCAGCATGCCTGGGTTTAGAACGATGCTTCATGCTGTGTGTTACAGCTCTAAACAGCAGACATTAATAGATATTTAAGCTTACCTACTTACAGTTATGTTTCTAAATACATTTCCAGCTTTTAGAGTGCAGAGTCATCGACTTCTGTAGGAAGTACTGGATGGTCTAGCACTCTGATGACTAAAGATAAACTCTTAGCAACCTAAATTTAGGCATCTTATTTTAAAAACTTTGGCCCAGATACGAGAACCCACAAGAATCAGTTACAATAATTCATGTCAAATTCCCTGGCTCTTGCAGCTCCCTAGACTTAACATTTATTCATACAAATTGCTCACTGTAGTGGATAAATCACAAAATGTAGCCAATGCAATAACTCTGCACCTGAGCATTACTTAATTCTGCTTTGCTAATGTTGGCAGCACTTTGCTTTTCCTCTATATGTTACAGCACCTGGCTGTTTTGGCTTTGTCTGAATATGTCAGAGGGGTGAATAAGTTGAAAATCTACAAGTTTTTGCCCTCCCTTTCATTACTGCTAGCTTTCCTAATAGCTGCAGTTCCTCAATTAACTGGTCAGTTTAGTGTTCCTGCCAGCTTAAAGGAAACACAAGGGAGACAGTTATCAAGGGAGACAATTTTTCACTGCATGCTTAGGAGAGGATTATCTTGTCAGAAGTTCTGTCTCCAGTGGTTCTCATCTGCTTTGGCACCAGGGGCAGTTAATTTCCCATAATGCTGCTGCTGCTGATGATGAGAAATACTGTGCCCTGTCTCTGTTGATTTTTCTCTTTTGACTTCTTCGTAGTTTCTCTTTTGGGTTTTTTGTCTCTTTAAAGGAGTATTTCACCTTGTGGACATGAGAAATAGGTTGAGGTATGTGTGGTCCCCACGGTTTTCTTTTAGGTTTGTGAAGACTGCACAAATGAGTACAATTTTAAAACAAATAATTATTATTATTTTTTTTTCAATATAAACTAAGTCGTTTTAAAAATGTTGGTGTTGGCGGCTTATCCAGTCTTCGTTTTGTTGGGGTTTTTTTTGTTTTTTTTTGCTAGGATCAGGTAACAGTACTCCATTTGCCTATATTAAGGATGGATACCTTGTCATTTCACTGCAACCTAAGTCGTGGGCGTTTATTCTAAGCGAGTCATCTATAGTCAGTGTCATGAGAGAAGATGATTCATCCCATCTGACGCTAAATATCTGAAAGGCTTATTATGCAAATGTGTTGCGGAGGGGAAGGTGGTTGATGATGTTCCTGCTCAGCCCAGTGCCTCAGTCTACAGAGCCTCGGTGTACAGGTGCAATTGTTTTTGAGGCCACACACAATGAACAGGGTGCAGAAATTTTCCAGGTTAAAAAGCAGTAACTGGAAGTATTATGTTAATCTGTATTTGTTTTTTTTTAAACCAGGTTCATTTTAGTCATTCATAGGGCCATTTATAACACAGAGATAAGAATATCTGTTCAATGAATGAGGTCATATTGGCACAGAAGAAAAAAATGACTGAAAGCAGAGACATTGAAAACTTTGTGTAATGAGCTGCCTCCTGAAATACATGTGAGCACTGGGACTGTCCTGTTTTATTAGGTGAGATGAATCCACAACAGTTGTTTAACCATGTGTTGAGTAAGACATTAGCAATATCATTATCACTGTAGTGTACACCTCTTGATGCTTTATTGCTTTATTAGACTATATAGAATCTTCGAGTGAGCTTATCTATGTCAAACAAGGGGGGCAGTTAGAAACCTCTATGTATATTGCCCAGTCCTTCCACTGAAGTCTTCAGTACTAGTAGTGCGGTTTGTGCCAGCAGCCTTCCCTAATTTTAGCATCTTAGTGAATCTTGAGGATTATATGTGTACAGAAGCTGTCCAGTGAGATAGGCCATTTCTTACAATATGTAGTGATTATACAAGTCCACACCAGGAAGCCAGAAAAGTGTTCATGCAAATCATAACTTTCTCTTGGGTCTTATATAAATATGGAGAAAGGATGACTCATATGAACTTCAGTGTGGTGTTTTTCATTAAACAGGTTAGCCAGCAGTTAAACTATCAGAGGTGTAATGAGGCAGAGACATTATATTTTGGGAGGCATATTGACAGGAAACCCAGACTACTTGGATGCATTAGATATATGATACAGAGTTAAATGTCATGAACTGCATGTTCTGTGTGCAGTTGTTCATCATAGGATACCTTATCATGCTGATGTACCGTCCTGCACCAATATGCTTTTGTGGTACATGTACAGAAAATCTTCAGGGTACAGGGTACTTTAAATACTGAAGTCAGAAAAGTGTGACTACCACCAATAAGATACCATTCCATGAAGCAGCTGTGGAAGAGATAAAAAGAACTATACTGAAACAATGTCAATAGCAATGAAAACAATCAAAATGAGCATTATAGTACCTTTTTATGCAAGTTCTGTCTGGAATATGTTTCACATGTTTTATTTATTTTTATTATTGTATTTCTTTTTATTTTTTGTAGGCTGTGGAAACCAACCTTGCATCAAAGGATAGTCACTGGGTCTATGTAAATGAGGTAAGAAAGTCAAAAGAGACAACAGAGCTTTTTATATTCACACATCACCACCTTTTTTTGTATATCATTTGACACATCAAACTGAATATACACTTAGCATATTTACATTTTGAATGGTACAAGATACAAACTCCATGGTGTCATTGCTTGCCTGTCTCAGTTGAATTGGCATAGGTTGAATACCAAAGGTCAAAATAAAGCTTTCAGTATACCTTGCAGCAGCTGGGAGACTTTATTTTTACCTTCATGCTGACCCTATTTCATTGGCTATTTAGAAAACAGAGAATATCTCAAAAGAAACCTCAGATATATGCATCTGTACCTGCCAGAATCTTACCCTTTTCTGCTGTGAAAACCCACGCTCAGATAGCAGGAGAGAAAAGAGTGCTGAGACCAGTTGCAGACTTAGCTTGTGCAAATATGCATTTACATGGCACACAGGTTTTCTCTGGTGCAGAATTATGTTACCGTTTTGGCCAAGTTCCAGAATAGCAGAGATTTAAATGTGATATTTTCTCTCTGCAGCAAATGATATCCTGTCCTGGCACTACGATTATTTATTTTACCTTAGTACCATGGTGCCCTAATGGGAATCAGTGGAGGCTCATATTTAAAAAGCAATAGAAAGCTTGAAAAATTGTACCGCATATAATAATTTATAAATCACTGATTATTCAGGATAAATGACACTATTGAATATATTTCTGGTTTTAATTAAGATTCCTTAAAAGATAGTAAAATATCTAAGTTAAAAAAAAACGTGCTTACTGTTTTATTTTTACATTATAAATGCATAGCCTCTAATTTAATAACCAATCCCTTTGTTAATTTCTCATTTATTTCTTTGCACCTAGCTGATAATTTTGGATAGGCTACTTTTAATAGTAGCTATAAATTGTATTGTGTGGCATTAGAAAGGCTCTGTATTTAAATAGGGGCTAGGGAAAGTGTGTGAAATCTCTGCTTATAAAGACTTTCTAAATTCTTTCTAGTCCTTGTCACATTTAAGTGCCTCCTGATTTGCCAGCTGCAGTAATGGCCCACTACAAAATATCAGCCAGATGCCCAGGGAATCAGTGTTTATATTCACATAAAGATAATACAGTGGAGATTTCCTTAAACATTTATAGAGAGGGAGTGTTTGTGAATTTGTTATTGCTGCTGTTACCATTCAGGTGTTAAAACTCACGTCATGAAGCCTGAATCTGTAACATCACAAATAAACCTTCAGCACGCAAACACATCACACGGGGTGTCAATTCTGTTTTTATTTTCTGATCTTTTATTTTTTCTCTTTTATGGTTAGACACTGGGTTGGGAAGCTATGCTACAAAAATATAAATCTAAAGTATAACTTTTTAGTGATAAATACATACTTATAAATATCTCAAAATGCTATTAAATTCAAACAGACAATTACAGAAACTTTTCAAATTAATGAAATTTTGATGAACACTTTGCAGGTGAAGAGAGGAGGAAATGTCTTGATTATCCTTTTTTAACAGCAGGTCTTTGTGTGCTTAAAACTACTGTGAAAAGAAGATACGTTAAGCATGCACATGGATGTATGTGTAGAAAGATAGAAGTTCCTTAGGGCTTGCTTTTCAGTTAATAGTGTGCGTACCCCCATGCTAGCAAGAGAACATATTGATTATGATTTCCTTGTGTATATTTACATTTGGTAACAGTGAGAACTGCATGGGTACTTGATGGAAAATGTTATTCCTTGACTGGATGTTCATTGGTGCTGTGATTTGCAGAATACAATTAATTTTTAATTCCTAACAGTCAAATCAGCTCTTTTTTTGTGTAGTTCCACATGAGTAGCAAGAGAGATGTAGTCCATTCTGTAAGTGGACCAAATACTTAGCCAGTCCTTTTTCTCCCAGAGAGACGGAGGATCCTACACTTTTCTGTTCACCTTGTGGTCTCTGTGATCTAATGATCCATTCTGCAAGGAAAGAGAGTACAGCGCTAACTGGCCTGAAGGGGGAGCAGTCAGAAAATAACACAGTGACAGTTATTTTCATTGGCATTCTTTGAATGAAGAGTGTTGGATTTTAAACAGGTTCTTTAGGTCTTGCTCACTTCAGGGAAACATTTAAGGGCCTGGTACAGGTTAGACTACTGTGGTCCGCTGATCTTGAGCACCTTTTCACGATCTGTCCTGTGTCCCACCTCTTGTTAAGCCAAGGAGGATCTGAACCTTGGACTTATCTTGCTATAATAAGAATGACTGTAGAGCGCGATATTATTGTCTTACTGGAATTTAACCTATTTTACTCTCTCTGTATTGACAGTCCAATAAACATTTGGGTTGTTTTGTTTTGTTTCGTTTTTCCTTCTGCTTCTGTCCCATACCGCAGGATAGGAGCTAAGTTTTGGAGTTTGAACAGATTTTGTCACTTTAATTTTGTTAGGCAAGCAACACCACCAAGCTTGTGATGAGCTAACTAAAACTGTATGGTTGTTAACCCTACTACACAGCAAATGAACAAATATGGAATATAAGAGTTGATCTTAAAGTACAGAGCTATACTGTCTCTCAAGATCCTGCATTTGCTTGCTTCCAGTAACCCAAGTCTCTGTGTTAAGGTGTCTGGTCAGTTTGAATGCTATTTGTAGAATAAAAGCACTCAGCTGTCTGGTCAGTTTGAATGCTATTTGTAGAATAAAAGCACTCAGCCATCTTTAGGAAAAGGCTAGTGAATTGGGAGGTGGATTCACTGTATGGGGTTGGAAGACTTTCAGAATAAGAGAATACACAGGGATAGGTCTTTGCAGGCAATCATGCCCTCGTATGTCCTGTTTGAAGCCAAGACCACCAAACCTTACTGTTTTAAAAATATACATTTGTAAGTACATCTACTTTTCTCACTTCAGACATTTTATGTTTCAAACTTGCAGAGCTGTCAAAAGTAGTGAAGGTTGAGGGGAAAAAAAGAAATGGACTTCTAACCACCCTTCCCCTTTTAGATGTATATTTCATTATCTTCACTTTTATTCATCTGGATATACTACATCATTCCTTGCATTCGTTTAGGTAACTCTTCTATCTGAATTCTACATGACAAGTAGATTTTTAAAAGCTAGAATATATATGATTTCTGTATAAATCTTTGCAACAGCAAACAGCTCTTCAGAACAATGACTGGTCCATGCTTAGCTTTGTCTCTGGAATAGTCCAAAACAATTTATTACCATAGACTGTGTTGGGAGTTGCCAACAACTAGCAATTTTGAACCTGAAGAAGAGCTATTAGAACATATACGGTATTTTGCTTTTATCTTTGCTGTTTATGCCTTCAAGTGTTGATGAAATGACCTACCAGCTTTGATAGATGTGTGCTAGTTCTTATGTCATGACTGGCACAGTTGTATATGTTCTCCCCATCCCTCACTTTTGGGTGCTTTTGTCCTGTCTTTTTTTTTTTTCCTCGTTTTTCTTCCTTATTTTTATTTTTGTCTTACATTTCCATGTCTTTGGTGCCTGACATCAAGGATCTCTGACATTTTTCATTCTCCCCTTCTCTTTTTCTGCCTGCTCAGAGAAAATGCTGTGCATTGCCCAGGGCAAATGTCTGTGAGAGAGGCACAAGAGCAATACTTGAAACTGAATTTGTATGTAGTTGTACTAGGAGCAATGCTCTAGGAGTCTGTGTCTGCTTTTTTTGTTAGCAGCAGCAGTATGTCTGGGAGTATAAATAGCACTAGAAGCTATGTTTTCCTTTTTCTGGGACATTTCATGGTTTTGAAATTTTCTCCATTTAAGGAAGGAGAAAAAGATTTTTAAAAAATTTCTGTAAAACTGGAATTTGGACAAAAAATGTTCAAATTAAGCACAGTATTTTATTCATTCATGTCAATGTACTTAATTCTATTTCCAAGTTTCTAAACATTCAGTCTTCTTACATTTAAATCAGTAAAGTACACAAAGCAGTCAACTACTCTTCATGGAAAGGGAATGGGTACTGAATTTGACTGATAACTCAAAAGCGTTGTTTCACCATTATCAAATCTTTCCTTTAATTTATTTTTTCAACAAACTGTCATCACTTTTCAGAAGTTTAACTGGAGGTTGTAGGACATGGTAAGACAAAGCACAAGGTTACTGGTTGAGATAGGAGATAATTTTTTGTGAAGGACAGGTAGGGGTGAAGAGAGGACAATGTCGTGTTGCATGTTCAAACCGTACATACTTGCTCTGAAGTTAAGGAGGGGTGAGGTTCAAACTTGGTGACTAGTGGCATAGAAATACACTGAGGAAGACTTTTTGAAAGTGCATTTTTGACAAAAATACCCCAAAGACAGGAATTTGAAATAATGGATGATTTTAATTTCCCTGGCATTTGAAAATGTCTTCAAAATTTCCTGTGATTGACAATGTTATTCCTACATATTTAAAAAGTTCAGACAGGTGTCAGTTAAGATTTCATTATGGCTAAGGAAGAACGGGCTAAGGAAGTTGGAAGATAATTGGTGTGAAATTGATCGTGAGATGTTGGCATGCACTATTTGAAGAAGAGGAAGAAGTGAGAAAAGAAGAACAGGGATAATGGACATCAGCAAAAAGAATGTGCAGCTTCACAAGTTTAGGGAACTTGTAGTGCTTTTGGAAAGATAATATGATGAGTAAAGGATGGCAAAAGAACTGTGGAGTTCTGTGAAGATGAAAGTGTGATAAGATATCATTATGGTTCCAATTGGTTATCTGTGAAGATCTTGAAATCAGAGAGGAATTCTAAAGGAAAAGTGGTGAAAAAAGGGTTCAGGAGTAGTATAAAGGAGTAACCAAGTAAATTATTATAAAACAAGGCTAAGGTGCAAAATGACTCATACCAGTGGTCATAAATAGCAACAATAGAAGTTTAGGCATAGCAGAAGATGAAGAGTAAGGTGATTACTTAATGGAGAAAGGAAATTTTAAGATTTTTACTGACTTACTTGGTGCTGGCTTTATAAAAACTGTTAATTTTAACCAGACTGTTAAAAACATTGTAATAGTTCCAGTTTATTTAGATAAATCTAAGGTATTCCATCAAATGAGATTCAATATAGAGAGTATTTTGCATGTGACTACAAAATGACATATAGCTGGTGATCATCTGCAGCAGCAACTTAGAATCCTTCTGGTTAACGAATAGAATATTAATCAATATTGTTGTGATCTTGCAAAACAAGCAAACCTAGTCCTCAGATATATTACTGGAACCATCCTTTGTAAGATAAGGGAGGCAATTATTTTGCTCTACTTGACATCAGTTTGTCCTTGTTGTAGCAGTATTGCAAGTTTTGGGCAAGGCACTTTAAAAAAAACCAAGAACGCACAGAACAGTTTTGAAAATCCAGAGCAGAGCACCTAGCATGATGAAAGCTCAGTAAAATAAGACCCATGAGGAAAGGTGAAAAGAATTAGCTTTGTCTCCTATGAAACTCAGCAGACAGAGCAAAGGTATAGCAGAAGAACAGATATAATTAAAAGAAGAAAATAATCACGTGTTCACTCTAGAAAGATAAAGGAAATGCAATTTAATCTTCTGCAGTAGAAATTGCATTGAGTATTGGGAAATAGTTAATGATCTAAATATGATAATAATGAACAGGAACAACTTCCTTGGTTACTTTCGTCCATCTCGCCATCTCTCTGTCTTCAGACCTGGTTCTGCTGTTGTTTTTTTATTCTTCATTTTTCCTACTCACATTATGCAAGTCTCTTAAATATCTTCAGATCTCAGTTTGGAAAGACAAACACAACTGTGTTATGAACACCACTGAGAATTTTCTGATCTGCACCTTCTGTTCTAGGTCTTTCCACATATCTTTTTTTTTACTAGGGCTATGGCAATGGCACTTTGTAAAAATAGTCACTGCATATACTTCTCATTGAATCACTTAATACTTTTGCTGACAAACATGGAATTTCTGGGAACTGTGACTCTTATTTGATTTCCAATCAGCGTAGAACTCCATCCTTCTCTGTCTGCTACTGGGCAAGCTAAAGTGATTGTGTTTGACTAAATACTGTCAGCCAAATCCACACTTGCGGTAGCCTCTGCGGTTTGACTTAGCCAGGGATGAACCTAGCGTCATATTTCTTGATATCAATAATTTGAAATGAAGTAGTATCTTGGAACTGCATGTAGTTTTGATAAAAACATGCCTAGTAATGAATTGCTGTCACTTTCAGTGATTTAAAAATAGGTTTAATTACAATGTGTAAAAATTAAGTCTGAAAACTAAAGATTAGAGCTTCTACTTGATTAGAGTTTTCATCTGTTGCTTTTCCATTGAATTGATTCTCATTGATTCAGATTAACGTGCATCAGATCAGATATAAAGGGATATTAACACAAGATGACTTCTTATTACCCTGAATTTTCAGTCTTAGAAATACCACATGCTGTACCATATGGAATAAAAAATCCTGAGATTCAAATAATATTGACTTCTAAATTCTCAAGATGGAACCATGGGAATAGTGGGGAGAACTAGTGGAAATTTCATTACATTAGTTCCTTACTGTCTAAATTATCAGGTACTCTCTAGGAAAGGAAAGTACTATGGGGGAGAAAAGTACCAACTTGTGGATATTTGCTGTGGCAGGACACTTAAATAAAGAAGGAGTTCTTTCTAACAAAACAATACATTATTTTTCAAAATAACAGTGTCATGCATTCTTTCATTGCATTTTTCTATGAACTGCAGTACAGTTTTCAGAATTAAGCTTTGTAAAGGCAGGAGGAATCATATCCTTGAGTGTTCTGGTAGATCTACTAGCACAGTTTCCAGTGTATGTGTGTGCCTACTTGGAACCGCAAAGAGGGTGCCTGTATTTCTTCATTGCATGATTCAACATATGGTTTAATGCTATGCAGGATACCTGGGCTCTAAGGTGCTATTTTCTTTATCATTAAGAAAAGCTTGTGCTGTTATTAATAGTTATTCTGTTTAAAAACAGATGGAAAAATCAACCATATAACCTCTTCTACAACACTGCAGGGTGGATAGTAGAAAGGTAACTTGTATTTGTAGTGGCTCTTGCCAAAATCGAAGGTGCTTTTTTTATTGATAGAATGTAGTAAGCCAGTTGATTTTCTTGTACTAACCTGAGCTTGATAACTAGAGCTTTTGAAAAATTATCAGTTGCTTTATTTTGCTTCTGATGTACAATGTTAACCATAAAAACATTTTTTTTAAAAAGTCAGGGACCAGTTTATTATTGGTGAAAACTGGTTTTCAATAAGAAATCTGAAATAAATAGGATGAAGCTATACAAATAGAGTATTACACAGATTCCAAATCCATAGGGAGAGAAAGTGTTCCGTAGTTAGAAAGCAGCTGATATTCTTGTAAACTTTAATTAAAAAATAAAACTAAACCACATTTAACATCTGGAAAAGCATGCCTTTGTATATTTTCTCTTTTCAATACACAGAAAAGATCTTGGTTTGGAGAAGTTGGAGGCAGTAAGCACAGAGAAACTGCTAGAGCAATTGCAGATGTGTAAAGTATTTGGTTAAATTCTCCCCAACTATGATGATAGTTGTCAGAAGAAACCCTCCACATTGAAGGAGGAGGGAGAAGTGGAGTAGGAAGAAAAGGTCTTATAATTTCTGCAGGAGAAGCAATAAAAAGATTTGGAAGAGGACAAATTCCATCGGTGGTGAGGAGCCTTAGAAAGTTTGAGTGCTAAGGGACCTGCAGAGCTCTGAGCCATGTTGAGGTATGTTATACACATCACTTGAATGTGGGTCAAAACTTTTAGACAGCAGTTGACCTTATTCTTCCTTTTTGGACAGAGGACACTTTCCAAATGATGCTGGTGGTGCTGTCAGGAGATGAATTTCTAGATGTTTAGGTGATCAATAAAAATTTCCCAAATTCAACCTGGGTGATCAGTCAGAACTAAATGAAGAAAAATATTATTATGCTCTTTATCTTTCCCTTTCAGAGCATTCGCTCAAAACACATTTCTGTTAATCCTTTTCTGGATTCTGGCTCAATTCTCTGTTTTTGTAAGTCTCTCTTCATCACTGTTTTGCTGTCTGTAGGAGGTGGTTTGTTATATGAGAGAAGAGGAATTGTTCCATTGCCTCTCTCCAGGTGTGACATATTTCCTACTTTCCACTTCTATCCCACAGCTCCTTTGCTCCTGCCAATAATTGTTTTCCTTCCTTTCACCATGTCAGACATGCCCAGTATATCTGTATATTTCTTGATTTGAGAGTCAAACAGCTTCTCAGCCATCATCTGGGCACTTGTTTCTTACTTTCCTCTATGAAATATTTTTCAAAGCTTGAGAAAAATCAGCAGAAAATAGAATAGTAATTATCAGATAAAGTCCATCTCTGCAAACTAGTTTTTCCCCAGGGGTAGCATGTAGGAAGGTGTTAGAAAATACATGATGAACAGTGTTCTTCTAGTACAGGGCTTGTAGAGTAGTCTTGGGGAAACTTAGAAATTCGGAAGGAAAATCCCTGACAAACAGAGTGTTTGTTATTCACTTCTGTTTGGAAAATATTTTTTTTTAGAAATTTCTATGTTATATGCACTTTGAATGATCAACAATTATACCCATGAACCCGTGCAAATTGTTATGGCTTCGTTTTTACTGAGGTAGAACCAGGACTATCTGATAGATTACAATTTTGCTCAGACTTCCTGTACATATGGAAGTGCTAAAAGTTTCTTTGTTTGTTTTTAAGCATCAGTCTGTGTAATGATGCTTGTGTTTACTCTGATAACAAGTTAATAAATCTTTTACGCTTCCCGTGCCTTATTTTTGCTTGAAAAAAAACAGACTTCTTAACAATGGTCTAAGAATGCAATCATGGCAAGTATTCTAAGATCTTTTCAAATTATACAAAAATGCACAGACTAAAAGAAGTCAAAAAATTGAATAGAAATACAAGGAACACACTGCGAAAAATTTCTTAAGATTTAACAAATTACACATTTCAATGCAAAACTTAGCAATTTAGAATTAAAATTTATTCCAGTTTTACTGCAGGTCCTTTATATTTACTACTCTCCTGAAGAAATTTTGCTTCTCTCCTATTGTCTGTTGTCTTCATCACTACACAATTTTTATTTATTTATTTTTTAAAGAATCTATGCTTTTCTTCTATATGTTGGATGTGGGGGAAGCTTCTAACAGCTTCTCACAGAAGCAACCCCACAACCTTGTCATGCAAACCCAGTAGAATTTGCTTGAAGGTAGACATATGCAAGAAACTGCACTTCATGTGTACCTGCATCCTGCTCACCGAAATTCGTAGGGTTCAAAACTGACATAATTCTAATGCTGCTGAATTACATAGAAATGGTCTTAGGTAGGAATTAAGATGAAATGAGATTTAACTTGTTTTATCAGTGAAATCCACATTAAAATCAAGGGTGATTTTTTTTTTTTTTTTTTTTGGTCCAGCTTTTGATAACTGTCATTTTGTGTGATTATTTTTCTTTCCTTAGGAAATTGCTTTCTAGTATGGAATAGTATTCTCTTAAATCAGAGGATATTTTACTGTATAGGTACTTGCTCTGATCTGAGAAGCATTTTGGGACAACCAGTGCAGAGTCCTTATGTCTAGAAATAGATCGAATTCAACTAAATTATGAGTACATTACTGTAGAATTTTTTAGGATCATCAGCTAAAAGGAAGAGAAGTGGTAGAGTGTTGGATGTGTGGGAGGGCAATGAAGATGGGAGTTGGACAGGTGGTCATGCAGACTCATTCTAGAATGTTTTCTGTGCAATGGAAAATAGATTGTGCCCTTGCCTGCAAGGATTGACCTATATATGTATACATATGCATCTGTGTGCCTACTCATGTGGGATGCAGAGAAGCCAGCATATTGTTGGCTGAATAAATTGATCTACAGGGTAAGCTGTCATGAATGTTTTTAAAAAGCAGGTAATTGTAGGATGTTTTCTGGATTTTCAGCAAGTGAACAAGTGTCCCTTTATAGATGTACAGAGTGCATTAAGGGGAATTAGAATAACCTAACAAACACTATCAATCCTAATGTAAAAATTCCATGTGAATCTGTTGGTTGTCTCCATGAGTGTCCTTGTCCTCATTGTCATTCAGTTTAATCCTCCAGTTTTCTTAGGGATGAGCTTTCTGGAAATCTCTTTTGGCTCTTTAAATTATTAATGTCATTAAAATTTATAATTTTCTGTCATTACCTCTAGGAAAATAGAGATTGTAATGTGAAACATAATTGTCTCATTTTGCAATTTGTGTTATGATAGTTGAGCACAACTAGAGCTGATTTAAATATTCCCCTGAGCAATACAGCTAGGTAATACAAACTGACTGAAGTTCTTTGTGTGCAGATAAATAAATAGATAAATGAATTCCCCAAATGACCAATATTTCTGTTCAAATAAACAGATAAATGAATGCCACAATTTTTTGAAGAGTAAACTTTGCCATTAATACGTCACATGAATAGAAAACACAGCACTTAAAGTACTCCTTCGGTGTTGAGAACTACTGCAAGCCTGCATGAATAGTCAGTATCACACTGATGTCTGCCTACCAAAATATCTAAGTGGTCTATGAAATATTGGGAATAGCCAAATTCTTTCCCTTAGTAAAGGAAAAATCCAGGATAAGAACACTTAGATAACATTTTCTATCCCTGGGTGAGCTCTCTACCCTCATTCAAGAAATTCAGTGTTTACAGTCCTGAGTGCAAACTGCTATTGAAGGTGCCAAGCAACAGAGAGTTAGGCTTTTTAACCTTCCTTAAAGCATATCCATCTATATTAATTAAAGATTTACCCCATGTTGCAGTAGTAACATCATGGGATCACAAAAGCCAAAAAGTGGGTGTGTGATATGGAATTTTGCAAGGAATGCTTGCATGGCCAAACCAACTGATAAGCTCTACTTAGAATACATCTTTCATGCATGGTATGAGCGCAATTACTGTGTGCTGGCTTGTGCCATTTAGTGATCCAAGAACAAGATTGGAAATTTGGGATACAGTTATTTGAAAAAAATGCAACAAACCACTCTAGGACCAACCTAAATTATTTCCTTAGTTGTCAGTTTCACAGTGTAAAGAAGATTTTCATATCATGTACAGGAAAGAAAACAAGCTACTTTAAAACAAATAACTAGATGAACAGACTTTAATTGTAAGATCAGTGTGAAATGTTTTTTCCTGTGACTCTAAGGCTTAGAACTATTTCTTGGATATGTGCTGTTATTCTGATGGGTGTAAAAGTAGGAATCCACTTCACATTTACTTATTTTTCCTCTTTGGGGCTTTTTTTTTTTTTTTTCTTGTCTATTTATCACAGTCAGAACACAAGTGATCTTTCTGCATGTGACATTTAAGGTTTCACATGCTGCTAAGCCAGGACCATGAGTTTTCTGGAGTACCCGTGCCAGACAGGAGGAAAAGGTGCAGTCCCGTGACCAGGGAAGCTGCAGCCGGCCTGCTCTGGTGGGGGATGTTGGTGACCTGCTCTTTTCTGAAATTCAGGCTCTCAGCCACTTTGTTCTACCCCTGGACCTGCCTCAGGTGACCTGCAATGCTGCCTGTGGCTGTACCACCCTGTGAATTGGCATAGAAAAGCCCATAGTTGCCTTTGGCTTTTAGAGCACCAGCTCAAAAATGCAGACATAGACCTTTTGTTCCCAGCACTTCCAAGAACAACTTTTTATTCTGTGCTTTTACATTTCTAAAAAAGAATTTTGTTTATAAAAGGAACGGATCATCTGCTGGCATGAGTGTCCATTTAGCTAAAAGAAAAACCAGGAGCTTTGTTCTGCTTGATGTTACATATTGAACTGAGACACTGAAGTATTTTATATACTGTCAGTTTTCCACACAGAAAAAGGCAGCACTTTCAGAGTCAGATTTAGTCTAATTTAGGTTCTGAATTTCCCTTCAGAGGCTCCTGTTTTTCTTCTTTGGCTGTGCAGCAGCTACGATTTTACATTCAGGACTCACTTGATGCCTGTAGTTGAGTACGAAGAAACTGAGTTAATGTGTCTAACATAGTTGATCTCCTACACTACCTTACCTCTGGAAATCCCATAGGGAAAGCAGTTCTGATCTGCTATGTATAGGCTTATGTGTCTCAGGTTAAGCATTTTGGCACAGGTTATGAGATGCCTTTGTAAAGTTCTGCATCACTTGGGGAGGAAACAAAATGTATGTGGTGGACTGAAAGTCTGGTTGATTTGTGATATTTTTTTCTGTTTCTAGCCACTTAGTTTGAGTTTGCCTTCAAGGGACACATCCTAAGGGTTATGAGTTAAAGGTATCCCATAGTATTATTCGGACTGCAGATTATACACGCTGTGGGACTTTAATACCCCTGAGCCCAAGAGAAGAGAAATCCAAGGCAGCAGTGTGGAGGGATCTGTAGAGATTGTGGGTCTCTTTCAGTGTCTCCCTGCTGGGCAACAGGTGCTGCCAAACATTTTCTATTAATCCTCAAAATCTTTGGCTTCTATAAGAATATATTTATTTTCTGTTTTCACGGCACACCAGTTGGTCTGTCGTTAATGCAATGAATTTCACCTTCTGCAAAGTTAAAAATTCATGTTCCTAAAAAATGATGGGAAATTGGCAAAGATGAACTAAATCGAGCCAAAGCTACAGTACTAGTCAACCGTAACAAGTAATTATAATAACCCCATGATCATTTCAATCACAGCTTGACAGAAAAAATGGCAAGAAAACAAAGTATTTTTTTTTCTTGAATGTTAAAAAGATGGGGCCTTGTTCATTTCTGCCGATGACACAACACAAGGTGTGGGGCCTGTTGACTGAGTAAGTACAACATGAGTTATTTGCAGTCCCCTACCCTGTAAAGGGCTGAGCAGCCCTGTGCAGGCTGTGCAATGGGTTGGCCCAGATGTGCAGCTGGTACAGCCAACCTGTGCTGGAGCTGAACTGATATGGGTTGCAGATGCTGCTGGTGGCAGTGGTGAGGAGCTGGGATGCAAAGCTTCTTCCTGTGGAGGAGGTGCCTGGGGATGAGTGCAGCCAGCAGTGCTACCTCCTGTCCTTCCCCACCATGAACTCCTAGTGGGAAGCAACCATCCCAAGCTGTTCTGCTGTTTTAGTTTCAGGATCAGCTAAGCCTTTGGTTTTCAAAATATTTATCCTAGGGGTAAAAAAAACCCCAAAGTTTTGGTTCTGTGGCTTTTTCTTGGATACAAAATACTTAAAGCATAGAGTTGAGTGGGCTTCAGTTGTGATATAAGGGCAGCAGAAGCAGACCCTGGCCCAGGATGGATTAGGAGGCTGACGTGGGTAGGTCTGCAAAGAGTCTTTAGACAGTGCAAAGCCTGAAAAGAAGAGCAGCCTGTCCTTGGGGTCTCCTTATATCTTATCCTAAATTATTCTGTGTGCAGAAACTTGCAGTTCTAATTGTGTCAATCCTTTCCACAAAGTTTCTCCTATTTTTTTATTTCCTAATACAGATAACCTCGAAAGAGTACCTTGAGTCATTATCTAGACTAGTCTTGAGAAATAATCTGCTGTTCTTATGAGAAAAGTACTTTCTTGTAGTGTTGCTCTCAGTTGTAATAGACATATTTCCTAAAGATAGTTACATTTTTTATTTGTTGTTTTGTTCTGAGGATGTAGTGAATATTATTCTATTCTATTCTGTTAAACCAAAACCCGTTCTATATAAATCTGGTTTGAAGGCTCTTGTTTTTTGCTTGGAAACCTATTGAGACCATGTTGGTGCTTTTCTATGAGGAACTATCTCTGCAGTATGTTAGTATTGCCAAGACAGATGGTCCTGTGTTAAACTGTTTTGTTTCAGATGATGCATAAAAAATACTTTGTTGTTATTAAATACAAAATAAGAACATTTGGCCTAGACTAAGCATGTGTGTCTGTAACTTTTTTCTTCTATTGTCTTTTTAAAAACATTTATCCAATAATGTAAGGAATATATTAAATGTTTGGACAATTATATGCTTTTAAAAGACTGTATCTCCATTCACAGGAAATCACTGATAATGAAATATTAGAATTGGTACATAGCGCTCTGGGGAGGATGACAGTTATCCGGCAAATTTTCCCTCTCTCAAGGGACAACAATCAGAGGTGCATGAGGAACAACCACCGAATATCATCCCTGCTGTGTGATCCACAAGAAGGTTATCTTCAGATGCTGCAGGTCAGTAGCTGTGCCCACCAGAAAAGTCCTTTTTAGGAATTTGACATGAAATAGTTTTCTGTGACTGTATTGCCTCAGAGGAAGAATAAAATGAGTATAGATAAATCTGAGAATGTAACCTTTGGTCAACTTTTCCTGATTTTATTATCTATTTTACTTCCTAGAACTGAGTGCTTTAAATGTGATGTTATGTTTATGAAGTACGAGCAAGTTGTTGCACTAAATCAGAGCTGATTTTGCATAATTCATTATCTTAAGAGAAAAAACAAAATAAAAAAGTCCTATTATAGTCTTGTGGTGTTACTCCTTGCTTATTATATTTATGCCCATCAGATATTGTTGTGAAAGAGTTAATCTGTGAGGATAACAGAAGTCTGATAGATATTGGGCTGTGGAGCATTTAATATTTAGTTAAATGGACTGGATCCAGCTGATGTATTCAATCTGTCCCATTTCAATAGTCTCAGGAGTCTCTAGCAGCTGATAATTGTCTGAGTGAGTGAAATATGCACTACTGATTTAAGTTCCAGATTTTGGTAACAGATTTCTCTCTGGTATAAGCAACATCTCAAGATTATCAGATTTTTTTTTTTTTCTTGCAGTAATTTAAATAAAATTTTAGGTGTTATTTCCAAGGATAGCCTAACAATTCAGGAACATACATCTTGTGCTTTCAGTGGGATTCCATGTGTTTCTTGTTTGCTTTAGACATGGTTAAGAATCTCATTTGTATCACTGTTGAAGCTGTTGGATAAAACTAAAAGCTTTAGTGAGACTGAGAATATAAACTTGATTAGAACCTTTTTATTGCATATTTAGTCTTAAACTATGATGGACTGAGTGAAGACAGAGTGTTTGAGCCTGTGAGTTGGCAATCATGGGTACTATGTGTTGGAGTGAGGCTAGAAAGGGCTTGGTTAGGCTGTGGGGAGCGGGATGCTGGCCATTTGGGCTGCTGCAGCCTCATCAGGAAGGTGGTATGGGGTGAGGGGTCCTTCCAGAGGGAACTCATGTGCTGGCTTGGAAGAACTTCTAAAGAGCAAGGTATGAGACCAGAAGAGGTAGGGTGATTATCTAGAAAAAGAAGTGGGAGGTCAAGATTTTCCAAGGAACACGGATGAGGATGTTTGTTTTACTTATTTGTGCCCTGCTAAAAATTTACAGATGCGGAGACTGAAGTCCTCTGAGGGAAGGGTATGGATGTTTCCTCCTTGAAGAGAACCTTTGCTGACTGAAGGTTCTGTCATAGCGGTGCTAAAGTTTAGGAAATGCCAGTCACATGGACTGTAGTTCTGGGCACTGGTCTATTCTTTCTGCACAGGGGAAAGTTTATTTTCATCTCTTGGCTTAGAAAGAAAAGACACTTTTGATTTTTGTAAGTAACTCTGAGGTGCTCTGTAATGAGAGCAAAGGCCACTCATGTCAGAGAACTGAAGCAATTTCTGGTATGTTGAAAAAGTTATCTATCCTGCACCAACAAATCACTCAGTGGTGAAAAAACTTACTTTACAGCAGGATTTTGAGTAGTGTTGTCTATGCTGGTTTATGCATAATTTAATTCAGAGCTTCATCTGAAGGGGTCTGGCAGACATCTCTGAGCAAGTTGTTATTTACTAAAACAATAACTGGTTTGCTAGCATGAACAACCTTGTGCCCTGTTACTAAATTTCTCTGACAAGAATGCTTTAAGAAGGACCTTCTTCCTGCTGATTCCTGAATGTGGATTTTGAGAAGCAAAACATTCTCAGTTTCTGTTTTCCAGAAATATTATACCATCTTAGAAACTGTCTTTAGCAGAATGGAACAGTAATGTTATGATTTGCCCATTAGATCCTTCTCTACAAACATAGAAACCAGAAAGAGATATAAAGTAGTATAGAGTTACAAAGTTCACCTTTTGGAAGTTGATTCCATAACTGTCATGTTCAGCCACACTGGAATGAAGTATCATGAAAAGTGAAGGGCACCTTTGAGTACTCTCAAATTAGATGTCCCCAGTATCTCTTATGTTATGCTTAGGTTTCTACAGATTGAATATAGGACGTTTTTAGCATGTACAGTTACATCTGAAGCATTCCGTAGCTGCACTTTTTTCATAGGCTTTGACAAAACTTCTTACGAAACACCTTGTTGGCATACAGCTCATATTAATTTCCAAGTATGACTGGCATGTTATTAATGGTCCTGCAATTCAGGTACTTCCAATCTTCTATTTCCTTTTTCTCGCTTAAAAAATAGCTTTGACCTTTTGCTATACACAAGCACATCACAAAATTTCCCCCGTTGCCAGAGGCTGCAGTAGCTTCCAGCTCCGTGTTGGGCTGCATGAATCCACCAGAGGCAGTGACCGCCTGCTGGCACCGAGTCCTTGTGTTGCTTTGAAGTAGTTTGATTAACACCACAGTTTGGAAATCCCTGGCTCATTCTCCCTTGGGCAATCTCATATTAATAATTCTTTGTTGTCAAGGTAACTTAGCAGCTATTGTTAGTTAATTATTTATTTAATGACTTTGAAGAAGAATAAGCTAATCTCTGTCAGCCTCTAGCTGTAAATTCTTTTTATGGGAGAATTTAGTGTTTTTAACAAGCTAGTAAAGAAAGAAACATTTGTGTCATGGATTATTAACTTTGTTCTGGCTAAATTAATGAAAATCTTTTTGGAACTATTTTGTTCTCAGTGTGTTTAGTACCATATCCTGGAAAGTTGTTTTTCAGTGGGTGATCATCCCAGTTTGGCATTCTGACAAGGTTTTTAAAGATCAGGCTGTTCTGCAAGCTCATCAAAAAATTCATCTGTTCTGAATGCTTTGTGGAAATCCAATCTTATTCCATCAACCCACTTGTCAAAATTTTGCTCATGCCCTTATTTCTTCTACGTATAATATAGCCAGCTGGGTTTCTGCTTCAACTGGAGAAAAAGCCTTAAAACGTTTCCTGTCTTGGTCATTTTATTTGACTTCAGAGGACTAGCTTTATCTCTTTCTTATTCTTCGTTCCTTTGTGTCCATCTCTCTTTTTTGTTAGTGGAACAGACAGATTAGAATTTGCTGTCTTTCACTCGCAATCAGTATCTTGTGATTAGGGCCATCAGCATTGTCAGTATTGCCTCATGTGGAGAAAGAATACTGAAACATTTCAAGATTTATAGTTAAATCCAGTTAGTACTAGATAGACCTAGTATCTATCCCTGCATGGCATTTGAATGGCGTTTAGTGGGATTACGGCTATTAAACTGTTTAGATTATTTCAGACATATTCTTACAGAGTCAATTTGAAGACATTTTAATGCATAATCTGCTTCATTCCAAAATCTTCCCATTTAAATATTATGTTTGAAGCCTAAAAACTTGATTTTCGATGAAGATCTTTTTTCTTCCATCAGGTTACTTATGATGTGTTCAGACACTCAAAATATTTTTTCTGTTTCTTTCTGAAGAAAGGTTTATCTTTAGAAATGCATTTCCCATTGCAGTTTGCTTCTTCCCATATTTACCATTTTTCTATTAATAAATTCAGTCTATGTGAGTTTATAGTAAAACTTATTGCAAGGACATAATGTATATGAAATCATTTAGCATGCTCCAAAACATATAGTAAGATTAAAAAGGCAAAAAGAAAACCAAAGCAAACTGTGTCACAAAATTAATGAGTCAAACCTCCTTTTTGAAGAATTATTCCAGGCATTGTTTTGACGTATTTGAAGAGAAGACATTAGGAAGTGTGGGAGGGTATCCACCAAAACAGCTGCTCTTCTCCCATGTAAAAATTTCATTCTTTGAAGACTTGACCATCAGATATCTTGTAGGAATCTCTTAGCAGCTGCTCCTACAGGGTTGTGTTTTTATTTGTGAACTATCTTCTTTTCAGGAATGACTGCAATGTTTTGGAGATGTATTTGACTGCTTAAACTTAAGGGCCTGATCCTGCAGTTTTGTCCAATTAAATAGCCTCACTCTCATTTGACCTGTTTACATTGCTGTTATTACACAGCTGGAGGCAGAAAGTATTGATTAATCCTTATTAAACTGTCCACTTCCTACCATAAAGGACTGATGAGCCACATTTTTATTTTCCTTTCGTTACAAACCTCTATTTGCATGTCTCTAGTAAAGTTTAATTTGGACTTTTGACCACATGTTCAGTCACAGTGAAGATGGCTCTGAGTACCACATGAATGAAAAACGTCTATGAACTGACACTACTGCCCATTGCATGGCACCATCTCCCCCTTAAGCCCAATGGCATGTGTTTTATACAGGGTATATTAGTAGAATTGGTTAAAAAATAACCTGTATAATCATGGTTGTCCTCTGGTCATGTGGGATTTTGTGAGCACTCTGGAAACTGAAACCCCAGGTACTTTCTGGAGTGAGCTTTTCCTCTCTGCTCAGGCTACCTCTTTTGACTGCTGGAGTTCTCTATTTGCATAATTATTTCACTGAATTTTTGTTCAGTGCTCTATCAGGGAGCGCAGACAACAGTGTCTAGAAGAAAGGGTCGGTGCCTTTATTTTTTTATTGCCTCTGAAACCTAGTGTGAATCCATATTTATTTATAAATGAGGTAGGGTGAAATTATAATCTTATACTCTGTTTTGCAATTCCAATATTGTCTCTTGTCTTCCTGTCTGACTCTCAATTGGGTTCGGTTTTCTTTATCAAATGTTTCCTGCTAGACTTTCCCTGGACAGTTAGTGTTGGCTGTGCCAAATTCTTGAGACATCTAGTGAGCAAAGCCAACGCCTGCAGCTAACAAGCTCAAGCATTACACGGTAATCCAGATCTTGTGTTATTGTTATCATGTTATAAAACATACTAGTAAGAAAGCATTCTTAATTATGATAAATACTCATAATAAATACCTGAAGGACAGTGAACATTCAGAAAATAGAAACTGTGGGTAGGGAAAAGTGGTGTGAGACATGTAACTCAATAAAAAAGGAAATAAAACTCTAGAAAAGTGAAAAAGAGCTGCTTATTAATAATAAAAAAAAAATATTTCGAGAGCGCATCCTTCCAAAGAAAACTTTGTAAGCCTCATTGTTTGAGATACTTAAAACTAGAATGGGCAAAACACTAAATAATATACTAGTTTAGATTCCTTACTCTCAGAAGGCTTGAATAAATATACAATTGATGGTTTTTTGTGGTTTTAGGAAAATTTTATTCAGGTTTTCATTTGCCTCAGTTGATGATAAATAGTCCTTCAGAACTCTGAAGTTGACATTTCAGTCTTTAATGAATGTTTGGTTTTTCGACTCTGGTTTTCTCATGAATGCCAGACTGCTGGCTGTGATTTTGAGCTCCATGAGCAGTGAAGTATGAGTTTAAAACATAGGAATTCATGCAAAGTCTCACAACAGGCTCTACAAACTAACTTAAGAAAACAGAATAGGTCAAATTTCCCGTCTCTCCACTCAAACAATATCCTTGTAAACACGTGTTATACCATAAGTAAACCATCGATGTTCACCGCTCCTAGTAAGATACACCCAATCATTGGAGACACAAGTGCGTAACTATGCTTGGCAGTACTTGAACTTTGGAAGTTGAAACACAGTTTTAGGGCATGCTGGTGTGTGCGTACGCAAGTACGATGATATCACTCCCCAGGCAGCAAGCATTTCTGCGGCTGGCAGGCTGGAGCTCCTCTTCCATCTGCCTCATCCTTGGAGCTGACTGCTGCGGCTGCTCACAGGGTGATTTTTGGCAGCAGCAAGGTACAGATGCCCAGCTTGGGAATGACTTTTTGAAGCAGTGGCATCTGGGTGTCAGCTTGTTTTCCCAGCTGGTCTCTCCAGTGATGTTGTCTGTCCAGACTTCCAGCTCAAAAGTTGGGGTCAGTCTTTGTGATTTCCTGGGCTTCTCTGAAGAGCTGAAAACTATCTTCATATGTAACTTCAAAAGTAAAATCACTCTGGAATATCTCATGAAATTCACATAAATGACATTTGATAATATGACAGATTGACATTTCCACTCTCGTTGAAAATTTCTACTCTGCCCTACTAGTATATGGTAGATTTTTTTTATTCTTTGCAAAATGAAGGTTCCTACTGTCTGGAATAATACTTAGAAGATATACCAGAACATGTCTAAAATTACTCATGCACAGGGAAAGCTCCAATATATTGGTGAAACAGTCACCATTGTTCTTACAGCAGATAGATCAAAAAGTATCTCATTCACAATACCTCCAGATCTTACAGCTCTCAGCAATGGAGTGAAAGGGGAATTGAAAATTACTGTTGCATCCTGCAAACAGAATAGAAATGAAACACTTTGTTCTGATCTAGGAATTTTGTTATATAGAGAGGAATCCTTGCAGACAGATAGATGTCCTTCCCTCCTCCATTCCACCTGTGAATAGATAAACATGAAATAAGAAATACTCCAGAGCTTGGAGAACCTGAAGTAGCCAAGTACACTGCCTTATTTTTTCTTCTGTCTTGCTTTGCAACCATTTCTGAATGTTGTCTGAAGACTAATTTTTAAATTTAGTGTTTTCTCATGCTTCTGAGAGCACTGGTGGAAACAGAGTCTAGCTGATCCCTGTGGTGTCTCACAAACTCCCTTTGAGGGGTTGTGTTTTTATTCAGAGGGAGTTTGCTAGTTAACTGAGACTTGAAACATGTGTGCAGTTGCAGTAATAATTGTGTACAGGCTTTCCCTGCTGAAGCATTCTTTTTTCCCCAGCACTGCTATTCTGGAGGTTACAGTAAAATCGTGTTGCACGTACAATCTAGTACATATAAAGAGATTTTTCTGTATTAAAAGGAATATCAGAGAAAATAAAGGTAATCATTATAGCCTTGGGTTTACTGTGAGATCAGGCCGCGATTTCTGTGTCTTGTTTTAAGTCACATTTTTTCTGCAAGAAAATATGTAGATGGTAATGAATTCAGGTAGAAAGTGAATATGATTTTGAGAAGAGCATATTTGAGGCATTTAAGTATTCTTGTTTTTCTACCTCAGAAAGGAATTAGGAAAAAAGAAGAAAAAAGTATCCCTCACAGTAATTTAATAATATATCTTAGTGTAGGTGTTGAAAGAATCAACTGTTCAGCTACACTCACAACACTACTGAGGCGTCAGATTGGACCTGCTTCCATAATTCTGCTTTCTAGCACAGAACTAGTTCCCATTTGGGTTTAGGCAAAGACATTCAATCTATACTGCTGCGGATGTTCAGGAACTGGATTCTGCTCTGCACACTGTGAAGGATCAAATTGACAT
Organism: Patagioenas fasciata; assembly: GCF_037038585.1. Classification (NCBI taxonomy): domain Eukaryota; kingdom Metazoa; phylum Chordata; class Aves; order Columbiformes; family Columbidae; genus Patagioenas; species Patagioenas fasciata. Next base: position 13,107,810 of record NC_092527.1, on the reverse strand, counting down.
TATTTTCTAACTTATCAGGATAATTTTCGTTGTTCTTTATTATTTCTTTGCACTTCAAAGAAGTGACTCAACTTAGAGGACTACCAAAACAATACTATCAAATGAACATCATGCCTTCTTGGCTTGAATAAAGACACTGTTTACAAGCTGAATTTTGATCACTGTACAAAACCAAAATCTTTGAGTTATGTTTCATAAGTTTTAAAGAGTTCTGCCCTTAATAGGGTGGACTTCTACACTTTGTGTTAATTTATGAATTAACTAACAAATTAAACAATATTTTTTTTTAATATTTCAAATCTAGCCTTTGTTGTGGAGGTTTTGTGGTTTTGCTTTGTTTTTCTGGCTTACATATTTTCTGTTCTGAAAGAGAAATGTTGATGGTGTGAATAAAATTCAACTACTCTTCCATAGGATATTGACTTTTCAGTGAGTAGGGGGTAAAAAAGGGGTAAAATGTAGTGATGCATCTATGTCATATTTATGGGAGTAAATTCTTAGAGTATGAGTTTATGAAAAAAAGAATTTTGCTGATTAGAAAGTAATATATACTCATTTCTTGGACAAGACTTGCAGTAGAAAAGAACTGGAGTGGCAAAATGCAAGTGGTGAAGTGTGTACAAGATGTGCAGAGTAGCCTTTCCATGGCAAAAATAACTTGCTGTGTTCTCTGTAACATTTTCTTCTGTCTTGGTACAAATCCCCAGATGTATGACAGAAGGGCCTAAGTAGGAAACTCTGTTTCTTGCTGTCACTCAGTTTATATCATTCCTATAGAAGAAAAAAATGAAACAATACTAATATAAAATCTGTTCTAGATCTAACTGAAATTTGTGGATTTTGGTGGTAAATAAATGACTACTTTGTTTTGCTGTACACCATGGGGTAATTTGAGTTGGATACATGGCCGTGTACACTAAGATCCTCAAAAGCAGTTCTCTCAAACTTTCTGTCCATTATCCATGCAGAACTGTGACTGTTTCTCTAGGATCATAGAAAGCAGGAAGCGAGAAGTGAAGCAGAGTACTCAAGTACATGTTACATTTTGGCCCAGGGCTGTCTGCTAGCAAACCAAGAAAACTGTTTTTGGGAATGAAGCTGCAGTTTTCCAGAACTGAAAAAGAGCAAAGTATTTCTGATTTCTGGCTGTTCCAAGGTAACAGGCAGTGAGTTGTCAGTTAAAAGTGAGGGTATAAAATCAAATTTATTGCGGAGTGAAAAGGATCATGAGGGCACATAAAAAACAACATGTTTCCTTATGCAGGTAAAATCTACTTCAAAGCAAATGGTTTTGTAGTGTATGATTTTGGTGGCTTATTTTTTTGGGGGGGGCAGTAGGGGTGGTGTTGTTGATTTGGTTTGTTTTTTTTTTTTTTTTTTTTGTACAGAGTAGCTTAACACAGAAGAGGAAAAGTACCTTGTTGAATAATAAGGATTTGTTTGGTTGCACTATTTGAAAATTGTTTGGAAAATATCTGCAAAGTAGGGTGACAAATGCAACTGAGCAGAAAGACACTTATTTGCTGAGGGTCTTATTAAGTCTTTAACTAGTTACTTCTCCTAAAAAGAGAGGAAATCTGAAAAGTAGCTGCTTTGGAAACTCATTTAAAAGGAAATGTATTCATTGGATAAAACAGCAGATACAGGGAATATGGACTGTTTTTTCGGGAAAACTAGAAAGAAAAGAAGTGAAAGAAGATGCCAATGCTAGATGAGAGATATTGTCAGTCATAGTAGTCATAGGCAGTCATAGGTTTTGCATTGTTTTTTGCGCAAAGATACCTGTTTATGTTCAGTGACTTAAATCAGTGGATATACTCAACCTCTTTTTTGTGGTGTGTTGTATTTTTTTTTTCCTTCCTATTTGATTATTTCAAAGTGAATTTTTGCTTAGTTGTATTTTGTTCAGATTTATGTATACTTTCAAAGTGCCTAGGTTCTCAGTGTATTACAAACTCCAGATTATGGAAGATTAAATATTCTGTTTCTGAAGATTAGGATTTTAATATATCAGAAATTTACTTGGAGCCACCGATGCAACAATAATATATAGTTAAGCTTTCAAAGCTGAGTGACATTCTGCTAGAAAGTATGCAGCTGCATTAACTTGCATAGGTAGCCCCTTCCTGGTCTCCAGGCACCTTCTTCTATGGTGAATTGAGAAATCCAAATGATAAATAACAAATTCATGGATCACCATGAGTAAAGCCTTCAGCTAGGAGAATATATTTTTAATAATGATAAAAGCTGTATCTGGCAACTGACGTTAACTGGAGATTTGAATTTAGTAAAGAATAAATCAATACCCCTGAATCTCTGCCTAGATTTGAACAAGAGTACATGTAAACTCTGGAAACAGGTGGAGAGTATCTTCTTTTTTATTTTTTTCAATCACTTCTCTCAACCAACTTTCACTGCTAAAGTTTTACCACTTGCAGTGGATACCACTGCATGTCGAAGATCTGGTCTTGTATTGATGGCCATGTCTTGGTTTTAAAAAATGAAATACATAGCTGAGCGGTGTTCTTACTAGAGTCTTTGTTAATTATTTCTTCCCTTTATCTTTCACATAAATTGAAGAATAAGGGGGCTAAAATCAATAGCTCCAGAGAAGGTAGAATAGTAACCAGTTTCCTGTATTTTTGGTGGAAAGAGATGATAAAGTCTATGTAATACTGTCATTTATCTTCCCTCTATTCTAAACAGTTGCATTAGCATCATGTTTTCTGTGCCAGAAATTACCAAGGAGATTGCTCAATTGAAGAAAATAAAATAAGAAGTTAATTCCGTTCTCTCTTTTTCTCATTGCTGAAAGGACTGAAAAAGTAACAATCCTTGTCTTTCATTGATAGAAAGCTGTATTCCTTCTACAGCTTGTGTTTGTTTGAACTGTGATCTCTTACATCTTTACAGCGCTGCATTGCGGTGGTGGTTAATGCACAGGCAATGTAAGCGTGTCAGAGTCCCTTGACCAGAATGGCCAAGCAGGAAAGGTGGGAGTGAGTGCTGGTATTGGTCTGAATTGCCTTGACTGTTGAAGACATCAAACATACCCAGCTTTTCAATTTTAGTCATGTCTTCTATTTTTTTTTTTTGATTGATGGCTTTTACAGTTTATTCAAAATTATGCTTAAATAAACCAGGAGGCTCATTCTTATTATTGTTTGCAGGTTTCCAACCTGTACCTGTATGACAGTGTGCTCATGCTGGCCAATGCTTTCCACAGAAAACTGGAGGACAGGAAGTGGCACAGCATGGCAAGTCTGAACTGCATGAGGAAATCCACCAAACCTTGGAATGGAGGAAGATCCATGCTAGAGACTATCAAGAAGGTGAGAATAGACAAACCACAATTGTGTGACCAGTTGCAAGAGTTGCCCCATTTCAACTTGAGATTAGCTTTTGAAGAGGTTTTTGACCTCTATTCAACTTTTCTTTGATTTATTACAAGCAGTTGATTTACAACTACCAGGCATCATCTGCAGCTATTAAACAAGCAAATGACTTATTACAAATGACACATGCTGCAGTGTTGCTCCAGTGCTGTGTGTTCTACTGCTGTTGTTCTCATAGCTACCTTCTGCAGAGATAGTGTGATTAGGAATAGTCATACAAATTGTTGTGTGCGTGCATCATCATCATTTCCCCAAGAGAAGAACTTAAGGAGCTCGAGAGGCCAACTGATGATGAGGTTTAAGTAAATGTTCCATTTCCTGCAGCTCAACTAGCTTCATAACTTAGCTGAGCATTGGTGAGGATCTATTTGTGTACTGTAGCCCAGAGCTAAGGGATCTGGTTTAGTTAAGTTGTCACTAACAGTGATGCTGTCTTACAGCATGTTGAGTTACTCGGTTATGGACAGTACCATGGCTTTGCAGATGCATGGTAACTTCTTCATGAAATTTATTTGATCACAAATATTATTTGAAAAAAATACTCTTTTTTCTTTTTTATTATACTAACTTTAGCAATTATTGGAGAAAAACAAAACCCACAAAACAACCTTCTTTTCCCACATATATTGATGAAATGGTTTTCCTCTAGTAAATTGATGCAATTTGATCAAATGTTATGTTATACTCAGACCAGTCCTAACGACAACATCCTTTGTTGCTAAATTGATTCAAACTTTAGTGTCATTTCAAGTTTCCTTGCTAGAAATCTAAAATCAAACTCCATGATACTTTCAAAGACAAGTTTTAATCATAATAGTACTTAAAATTTTATCTTTTCATTATGCCTCTTTTGAGAGCACAGCAGGCATACTCTTTGTTTTGGACTTGGAGTTCATGCCTTTATGTTTAACCCCAGAACTGAACCTGTTGCCCTGAGTTACACTGAAAGGGGTCTTGTCTCATGGTCCAACAAGGTCCCTCTCCTTTCCTTTGGGGTTTGTCTCTGTGAATTATAAGACCTGATGGCTTTTTTCCACAATATACAGTGGATGTGTTAGTGTTAAAGTAATTTTCTCAATTGAAAAGTCTTTTGTCTGATGCTATGTTTGAGCTATTGAAAAATATTGTAATTGCCACATGTAAGTTCACTGTAAACATTTTCAAACCAGATTCAGCACACCTTTAATAAAAAGGAGTACTTATAAAGACAAATCTGTTCTATTCTAAAATTTCTGAAACTTATTTCCTTAGGGCCATATAACTGGGCTTACTGGTGTTATGGAGTTCAGAGAAGATGGCGCCAACCCCTATGTTCAATTTGAAATACTGGGCACTAGCTACAGCGAAACATTTGGCAAAGATGTGCGGAGGGTAAAGATATGCTTTCTCTCTTTTGTTTTCCTCTAAATAACATACATTCTACTTCAAAGGAGAAAATGTTATTAATTAAGAATGAATTAGTGCTACACTGCAGAAGAAATTTGCTATAAGAGAAATATTTTAAAATATCTTGCACACTTAAATCTTGAAAACTAGTTTTTTATTGGTAGACAAGAGTCCTGCAAGTTGTTTCCAAAAGTGCAGTAATGATGCAGTGCTGTAACAATACTGTGAATATAATAATGAAGACAGCACAATTCTACTATTGTATTCTATTGTTAATTAATATATAACTGATATAACTGGCACTTGTTTTATTAAGAAAACTAGCTGAGAATATAAGTTACCTAAACACACAGAGATGTTTCAAAGCATAGCAGCTGCAAGAAGTTGAGATAAATTAAAAAACTCTAGAGAAGATAACCTCCAAAATGGATGATGCTATCTTGTGTAAAGTAGAAGATGACCTATCAATGGTGGATGATGGAACAAGTACTGATAGAAATTAGAAGGCAGACAAAGTGGTTCCATGTGGCTACTAACATAATTTGTTATGGGCTGAGAAGGCTACCTGGGACTTATTCATGCCGATGGGATGGTCTGAAAATACCTGAAACTCTCAATTGAACAGTGAGGTTCTGATAGGAACCCAAGCTACAAAATGTCCCTAAACTGGTCAACAAATTGGTCAATACAGACATCACTGCTGTATGGTCAATGTGTCATACATTAAGCAGAGCTGAACAAAGAGGATTTCATGAAGAGTTAAAATTTATGACATTTTCTGTTGTCATTTTACTATTGGTTTCTGTGTTTTGTTTTGATTTACCTGGATTACATGAATCTAAATGAAAACCAGGCAAAGAACTTGTGTTTACATTATAATCTTAAAAAGCTAAATCTGAGATTCATTGAGTTTAATTTGGTATGATGATTCTGGACATGGAGCCAAAGGCTTGCAATATTTCTTAGAAATTTGACAGGAGGAAGAAAAGTGTTTGAAATGCATAAAGCTCCAGGAGATAAAATTGAAAAACCTTATGTTGACAAAAAATGTCTCTGAAGACTTCAGATTGGCTAGGCACACTTCTGTGTTGTAATGACCAGAAAGGCCTATTTCTTAGTCTGCTTTCATCTCTAGAAGATTTCTACTGCAAATGAGGAAGTCTAAATTCCAAATACTACCTAAATGATGAAAAATTAACTCAATTTTTGAAACAGTGTTGCCTATTTAATAAAACAGAGTTGTCTTAGGAGGCCTAGGAAGCAATTCTAGTTCATAAACAAAAGTATGCACCACCTTTTACGCGAAAGTATGCAAAACAGAAATATCTGGTACCATGTGAGATGCTTTGAACTATCCTACTGTGTTTCCAGCTGGCACTACAGAAAAGCATGAATGTCTTGTCAGTACTGGTTACCCCTAGCACATGGATGCCATGGAGCATTTGAGTTTGGTTCCATTTTGTTACAGAATTCCCAAGTGACTTTGAGTAAGCCACATAATCACCTTATGTTTTGATTTACCTTTCAGTAAAATTGTCATGATTACTACTTAGAACAGGTTTGAGTCCTTAAAGGGAAATGATGATGTGTGAGCATCCATTTTTTTTTTTTCTACTGTACATTTCAAATAGAGCAACACATTTAGAAAAGCTCTCACTTCAGTATCTGTAGCACGCTGACCAAATGGAGATATAATCCAGATGGGTGGACATAGCTGCAATGTCACCCAAAAGGGACCACAAGGCAAAGAAGAAGGCAAAATTACTAAAATAGCTAAACTGATATACTGTTGATCACTTGACTCCTAATGTGCTACTTTGGGATTAGGTGGTTAATACAGGAAGGCTTAACTCTTTGGATGTTAAATGCAAAACATTATACAGTTGCGCAAATGAAAGTGAGTATCATTCTAAATGGGTAAAATGCTACTGGATGTGGAGTACTACTCTGAGCTAAAATAAGGTTCTGAAAATGATCTTTTTAGCTGAATATAGAGAGAGAGTAAAGTCAGCAATATGCTAGAGGAATCTATAGAAGAACTTGTGATATTTCTTAGAGCAAGATTACCATAGAACTACTGGTATTCAATTATTTAGACAGCCTGACTTTTTATTATTGCAGCAAAAATATGTTACAGCTCAGAAGTACTTTTAAAAGCTCAGATAGTCATGCTTGTGTCATTTATATTACTTGAGTGAGAGATAAATTCTGATTTATTGTCAGTTGTTTCTGTATCAGCATTTCTTCAGATTTAGCTGTGGAGGAACACATTTTTGGTGGAAAACAGAGGGCTCTTGCTGCATGGTTTTGTTTTCCTCTGAATGGGTAGCATCTGTATCTGTTTACCCCTGTCCTGTCCCTACAAAACACTTTGCACTTTGGATCTGTGACAGGGCAGGGCAAAAGTGTATAACATTGAGTGTTGAGCCTTAGAGGCTTGACAAAAAGTTAGGGGACTTTTAATACTCAACATCCCTCTAAAAGTTTCTTGGGGTTCCTTTCCACTAGAAAGACTCCTAGGAAGATGTCCAGGATAGTAATCCAAAGATGGCAGGAATTTTCAGGGCCTTTCTGTAGAGGTGTCCTGATTCTTCCCAGTTGCCCTGAGAGCTTGTCTTTCTGCAGACAATTGTTCCTTCCACTTACTGTGACTGAGTTAGGAGAGCAAGTAAATATATGTATTTGCTTGCTTTAGTATACCTTCTCCTTTATTCCATAAGTCTAACAACATATTTTTGTGGTAAAGGCTGATAGTGGCTTTTTTGTATTTTGTTTGTGTAGTTTTTTTCTTTCTTTGTTTAGGTGTACTTTAGTGAAAAGGAAACTTCAGAAAGTGCTCTAATTTCTTTGGTTTAAACATGAGTGAACAGGGTATGTCCCTTCACTTATACCACCTTACTTTACAAAAGCATCAGGTGATTGTGTTCCATCGACTGTGTGCATGTGGAGGCTGAGAAAGCATGGTGTATTCACGCTTAAAAAAGAGATCAGTGTGGTGGCTTATCAGGGCATTTGAAAGTTGAAGGGCAAGATTGTCAGAGAAACTGAAAAGGCTTAAATGGCTAGTGCTTGATGATTGCCAGTAGGGTTTATGTTCCTAATGTCTGTAAACACCTTGTAAAATAGCAGCCTGCGCAGCTGTATATTTGAAAAACAGCAAACAAACAAACAAAAAAAAAAAGAAAAAAGAAAAGGATATAAAGAAATAAGGGAACTGTAGAACATATAAAAAGGAACAGAATCAATGAAAAAGAAACTTAAATGGCTGAGGCCGCACTAGTGTCTTAAACGAAATGAAATTTGAGTGAAAGAAAGAATGAATCACAGAGGAAGCATAACTTGAAAAAGCAACAAAAAGTGGTGTAAAGTGTTCAGGTGAAACATATGGGAAGAATGAGATTAATATCCTACTATGTTCAAAACCCTTTGGTATTTGCATTTTTAGCAGATAAAAACCACTTTCTTCTCATTTTACCTTTTATGTCCACCTCCCATGCTAAGGATGTAGGCATCAAATTCAGCATCAATCTTAATTGCTGTAATTGCTGCATTATTTATCATCGAATGTTCTTGCTCTGATTTAGAGTTACCAACACACAATTTTTTTCCTTTTTTTTTCTTTTTTTTTTTTTTCTCTTTTAAGTTCTTATTTATTAGTCCTTTATTAATTTACTTTTTTTTTACCTACATGTATGTGTAAAGCCTCTCATGTATCTTTACATTTTCATGTCTTCTACCTCAGGCTTCCTGAGCCTTTGGTTCATTCCCAGCAGTGTGGAATATATCGTAACAAGTAGCTGCCCTTCTAGGGATATGATTCAGTGTAGTTAGATGAAGTCTGTAAGGAGCTTTATGATTATCTTCATCCTGGCAGGAAGATCTTCTGTAAACATGAAATATTGTTGTTATTTTGTTTATTTTATGACAGGGATCATATTTTTTATAAAGCAATCTGCAATTCTTTCTCAAGCTGGCTGTAATGAAGGCAGAATTTATGGTTTACACACATGCTGTATTTCATAAGAAACATTCTGTTCAAAATGATAACGTTTACCATTGGCTATTCATTTCTGTCAGTTAGTATGTTTTTCATTTTTTTTAATTAGATTTTCTTGAAATATCATCTGCTTCTTAAACAATCACACTTGTTTCCTCCAGCACTTCTGAGACATATTGCAGAAGTCACTGTAAGTAGTTTTGTGATATGTTTCACAGTTCTTGAAATCCTATATTTGAAGTCTGATACTGCGCTTTAATTGGGATTGTTGCTTTTAGACAGAATCTCATCATTATCATAAAGAGAAATCCTGTATTGCTTATTAATTTAAAAAAAAAAAGGAACTGTATTTCTAGGGTTCTGCAATATTAAGTGCTTTCATTTACAAGGAAATTACCAAGACAGGTCATATGCGGCTAAAATATATATATTGAAGAGAATTAACTTAGGTGGTTACTACAGTAATTGAATCAGTTTTATTCCTATGGAAAAATACATAACTAAATTGCCTGAGTTTAGCTGTAAAACAGACGCGTGCCTCCTGTTAGACCACTTCATAAGTGTGCACTTGGGTATAGCAATTCAGTTACTCTGTGTCAGCAAAGTATCTTTCAGCTGAAATGTGAGACTGAAGTCTTGGCTACTTGTGATTACCAAACATCCCGTGTTACCTTGCTAAGGGAAGGGCTAATAGTCCTCTCATTCTGGGTAAACTACAATTTCCAGATATTTACATTTGTTTTCACTTTCTCTTTCTACTTGGGTTGATTGAGTGTTACGGTAGAATAGTTTTCAAGGAGAGTATTGCAATTAATTCTGTAAGTACATTGTGTTAAACTGAAGAAAAATCTGAAGTATTTTACTCAAAATAATAACCCTCCTTCATTTTTTAGTTGTAATTTTCTGTACAAGATGCAGGTGAGGAGTAAAGATAAATACATTCCTTGCAAATTCCATAAGTTGAATTATTAATGGTGAAAAGTCCAGCTGAATATACAGCAAATTGCTATGATCCATTTTTATACTACAGAGGAATATCAGAGAAGAAACATAATGAACCTGTGGAGTATTTTTCTGAAATGAAGTACTGTCCCTGTTTGCCCAAGTTCTGCAAATTGTTGTTTTGGAGATTTTTGTATTTGAAATATTTTATGTTCGGTAGTATTTAATTTTAAAATTATAGCTGAATTTTTACGCTCACTAACTGAAAAGTAGGTAGAAAGCTTATAAATTAATTTTTTGTTGCAAATATGTGATATGTAGTTCTTTCAAAGTTTGTTTTTTTAAATTTTTATGTTTTTGGAAAACACTGCTAATGGGTCCTGTACTTTCGTGTAAACTGTTCCTTGTGTTTGCAAACACAAAATGCTGTATGTATTTGCAAATTATACCAGGGTCAACCCCAAGTGAAAGGGATATCTTGCAAATTTCGGTTGGAATTCCTCCAAGTGTAAGATCATGCTGGTCTTCTCCTTTGGAAGACTGTTCAGCTGTTTATATGACATTTTCACAGCATGAAGCCTGAGGTTAGAATTTTAAAAGGAGCTGTATCTGAATTACGAGCAGGACCAGAATACCCACAGCAATTAGGGTGCTGCCGAAGTTTCCACAGCCCACATGCACGGCTGCCTGTATGTTTAGAAATTTTGTTTAATTGACATACTATGTCATACTTACTAGATTATAATGAATCTTGGGTATAACATTCTTCTTTTCTAACACGTATGCAATATTGCATAAAATTGTGATGTTAAAATTAGCATTCTAAAACCAGTTACATGTTAACTACGGACTTTTCATCAAAGCTCCTATAATTGATCCAAGGAGAGTATTCAGAATGGGATGAAGAGAAAGGCCCTTTCTGTAGCTCAGCTCGTGTAGAATTCTGTGCTCAAGTATGCACACTGTGGAGAAAAACGTATTTCCATAGGGAAACAGGTCAAGATCTTCTGAGCTTAACACCAGAGAAAATAGAAAGTATTTGAAAAAAACCTCTGCAAATTCTTTTTATCTTTTTGGAAATCGAAAGACAGAGATTATCTGCTATTCTCTTTTGCACAGGATCAATCTTGAACAAAGGCAACAAACCCACTGCTCCAGAAAAGAGAGAGAGAGAGAGTATTTTTTTTATTTTATTCTTTTTTAAAATTTCCTGCCCTAAGAAATATCTTTGAATCATGATTATTGTTTAAAAATCACATCAGAAGAACTTTCTGTTGAATGTCAGAATAACTTTTTTAGCATAATGTCTGTTTAGAAAAATCGCTTTGAAAGATATTAATGATAATGCCAAAATACAAGCTCAGTTATTTAACAAATCAAATAGATGTCATCTTGGCTTTCATAAGTAAATAAACTAAGGAGTTTTAACATCTCTTTATTTGTAGCATGATTTCAGTGTCGAGGACAGTTGCAAGGACTGTATGTTGATGGGGACTATGCACAGTTTCCTTTCTGTAGTGTTTGAAGTGCATTTATGTCTTGTAATTGTTCTTGTCTTATATCATTTGGTAAACTGCAAATAGATGTAGGTGCCAAGTGTAGTTCATGAAGGAATTTATTTCATCAGTAATTTTAAAATCCAGGATAACTATGTTGTCTTCATCTGTATATTGTTCTGATATATTGTGTCAGAAAATGGATGTTTAAATACAGGTAGTTAAGATATTTGGTCATGTTACAACATAGTTTTGTTAAGAAAAAAATACTAAATTATTTGGTTTAGTCCTACTAAAATAGACAACTGAAACAGAAGGTTTTTAAAATTGCCCTACTATTTTTGCTTTTATTTTTGCCATTTCTTGCTAGATATTACTGTATACTAATAAACACTTTCACATGCAGATTTTCAAATGCAAGTTTAATGACAAGATGGCAACCGCTCAGCCCAAATGTTGGAAATGAGGAACTTCTGTGTCACAGGTGCCACCAACTATCTGACTTACTTTGGCTTGGTTCCTTAATTTCATTATACTTAAAAAAATAATAACCTTAGTTTCTTAACTTACTCTTTTGGAAAGATACATGCAAAAGGGCATCAGAGTTCTGACTAAACCTCTTTGACCGTATTGGCTAATTCACTGAATCTGTACTTGGCAGAGATTGCCTGCTGGTGTTCCAGTTTCTGGCAGAACTGTCTTGAAATTGGGGACTTTCTGTTTTCAGACCACAAGGAAAACACTCAGTTTTACCTTAAAATAGCTACAATCTATGATTAATGTGATCCTGTGTCAAAGAAAGAACTCTAAAATATGCGTGGTCTAGTATCACAGTATTTCTTGCTATAGGAGTAAATGTATTTATACACTTGGGTAAAATACACAGATGTCACAAAATAAAACTTGTTTTCCATTTTGAGACAACATCCTTTTACTGGAATGGACATAGTTAATAACTCTAAAAATGGAATATTCTTTCTGAGTGTGACATTTATGTGATAGGCTACCAGAGTATAGTATGTCTGTATTTTTAATATATTAATGAGTGTGATGTACAAATATGTAACAGATCTCCCCCACAATATGATTGCTAACAGGACATAATTTTAAGTTGTATGTTGGCAACAAAATAGATTTCTTTAAGCAATATATAGTAATATATACATATATTTTAAGTATTTTCCACCAAAAATGAGGTGTATGAGCAGAGCACAATAATAATTAAAAATATTAACACTGTTTAAAAAGTCAATTGTCAATATGTTGCTATAGGCTGAAATAGCTATTAAATGCAACAACATATTTTAATTCCACTTAGATCCAAGGGAAAAAAAAAAAAACCAAAACATTTCCAACAAGACAAAACCCCTAAATACTGAAACTCACTGCAATCCACTTTTGATGGAGATTATTTGGAATGGTTTACACAGGTTGAATCTGTCACATGCATCACCCTGTTTACCCTAGGAAGCCATGCCCTAGCTATTTTTAGTGAAAAATATAATTGACACTAGACTGAATGGAAAATGGGATAGAAGTGATTTTTTAGGAGGATGGATTCCAGGTCATGCAGAGCTTAAAAAAATGTTAATAACTTGAAATTACACCTGGATCTGAAATGATGAGTAGAGTATGACAAAGAAGAGGTGTACTGTGGTGACGGTGACCATGCATGCAGTTTTTACTTCACCAAGACAGGGCAGGATCAGAAAGCCTCCTGTTAGTTCAATGTAAACCAGGCAGAGCGTCACGAAGAAGAGTTGAAGCCTGGTATCTTAAGTGACCGAATCCTCTTTCCAGTCAAAATTCTCTTATGAACACTTACATACCTGTGCTGAAATTAAATTGCAAATTACAGAAACACCTGACTGCATGCCTGAAGCCTATTGGGTTTTTATAAATAGAATTGTACAAAACATAAAGCATGCAGGATGCCAATATTCTGCCTATGAATTTAAGACACCATGGAGAACTTAGTGATGTGACTCTCTTTCATCATTAACTTTTGTACTGTGCTTTGAGATCATCAGATGAAGGATGCTATGTATGATCAGGTAATTCTTCAAATGCATAAAGCAAATCTCTTTGCAACTGAGTACTACTTTAATTTAGTAAAACAGCTGCCAATGCCTACTTCACTCACAACAATTTATTTTCTATGAAAAGATAAGTTACAAAGCCCCGTGGAGTTTATTGATGAAGTCTAATGAGGTCTAAAGAAGTTGCAGATATTGGGCTTTGTTGGAAAGCAGACATAATGAAGAATTAAAAAAAAAAAAAAAAGAAATCTGTTATAGTGGAGGAGTTAAAGAGAAATGTGCTGCTGCTCATTAGTGTCTGAAGCCAGGTACAGAAAAGAAACTTAGGAAACTTTAGGAAAAGAAACAGCATGAAAATCATTGAATCTGACACCAGTTACTTGCTTTAAATACACTTGCTAAGGTCAGTTCCCATGAATATGACAACTAAGGAGAAGAAAGGAGGCTTGCTTACTTATAGCAGTAAATTACTCTCTATTATAACACCAACAAAAGGTCCCTTCTTGGTGCTTTACTCAGCACAGTGCTTGCACTTGTTCCCACTGTGTCTGAAATTTTGTGCCATCTCGTCTGGTCCTGCTGTTTCTCCCACCATCACAAAACTTTGAGAAAACAAGTGAGGAGGCAAAACCTTTCTCCTACAAGTGCTGTATTCTGGGGTCATGTGTCCATGTCTGTTTTGTGTTATATAGTTAACTAACAGACTGGTGATTTTCCCAACCTGTCAAGGGAGTAGTTGATTTCAGCAGGTTGATTGTTATATCACCCTGCGTTGTTCATCGTAAAATCTCACATTCTTGAAATTTTATCCATTGGTAAAATTTGGTTGCAATGCTATAAGAGAAGTAGATATGTTTCAAAATAGTTGAGATGATACCATTCAGGGACATATGTGGCTGATATCAGTTCTTGGACATTTGTTTTGTTTTGTTTTTAAATAAGGGCTGTTATTTAAACATAGACAAGATTGACAGTGTCCAAATACAGGTATTCTTTTGCAAAGCAAGCTATAAAGCTTTCCAAATACCATGCTTGGGCAGATAGGCAACTGAAGGTATCAAAGCATGTAGTCCCTGGAGCTTTACCAGAAAGTAGTCCTAGACAAATACAAGAACTGGAGGGGAAGAAAAAAAAAAGCTAATATCCAGTAGCTAGAAGCATAGGTGATATTTAATACTACGAGAACATTTCAGTTTGAGTAGTTCTAGCACCCCATATAATTTTCTTAAAGCATTATGTGCAATTTATTCTGCCATAAGATTAATAATACAGTAAGTTTTTAGTGGATGCTTTGCAAGACTGCTGTCTGAGCTGTACTGAATCTAAGATCCCATTCAATACCCACCTACAAGGTTACTGTAGCTATTTACATTTCAGTAGCACCTGGAGGCTATGGTTTTGTTATACCAAGAGCTGCCTGGGTAGTTAACTATATTATGATGATATAATGCATAAACCATGTGGATGTGTGTTCAGAAAACTACTATTGTAGTTTTGCCACTCTGACAGAAAAATGGTATCAAAATCTAAGTTTTGAGAACAATTCAGTGTTGGGACTTCTCCAGGGTGTTTGCTAAGAGAGGGATAAATAATTTTGTGAACCTGGTGTAAGGTATGTTTTTTCAGGCGAGGAATAACAAACACTGATGCTCTTGGTTCAGACTCAAGGAGGGAACAGCTCACTTCTGGAGCTGAATCTGAAATTTTGTCTTTCCTACTAAGCTTTAACTTAAATAATTGAGAGTAAAGCATGTCTTGATTGGTTTTCTGAACTCGCTCAGTAATGTTACAAGGTAATTTTATTAGAAATTTTAAAGAGAAATAAGTGTTGTTTCTCCATGTTTTTATTAGGGCAAGTCAGGGCAAAAGAGAGTACAACATATTTACTTTATGAGCATGAGGAAAATGCAGAGATTTTGCTATTACTTTTTGTTAATTCTGAGTGGTTTTTGAGCATTCGGAGAAGGACTTTTCCTCGATAGACTCACTGAAAGGACATTCAGCATCTAGAGCTTTTTTTTTTTTTTTTCATTTGAACAAAAATAAGAACACAATAATCAGTGAAGCAGAAAACACAGATTTGCTGGCTGAGCTGGCTTAAAATGAAAGAGTGAATCTGAATCTAGGGTACAGCCCACAGAGTCTGCTACTCTACTGTGGCTCTCACCACAGAACATTTCAGTGGATTTCTTAATTAAAACAAAATGTCTAATCTTCTCTGCATCTCAAGATGAATCTCTTATGTCAGGAGCTTGCTCTCTGAGTTTACTTCTCTTCCTCTCCTGCATCCCCCAGTTTCAGCCTGGCTACATGGTCCTTACTTGTGTGTTGTGACCTGCACCGTGGAAGATTCTCTTTGTCAAGGACACTCATTTGCCTCCATGGAAGCCATGATCTCCCCTGTTTCTGCAAGTAATTCAGTCTGACCCTGGGTGCAATCTGGCTCTGAAAGATCGGTACCTTTCTCTGTGCTGCCTAACCACCACATGTAGCAGAACACAACATACAGTCATACAGTGAACTGAGAGATTAAATATATGCCATTCATTCCACAAATCGACATGATGGAGTGGAATTCAAATCAATATTGGTTTTCTCTCTGTTTCTATATTGAATCCTGATGGAGGGTTTGGGCTAAGACAGATTAATTGTTCCAAGATCTATAACTATGTTATTTTAACTATGGTTTGATTTAATAAACAAGTAAGGAAAAAAAAAAATGCAAAAAAACCCCTAATGTTAGGTTTTGGAAGAAAAAAGGGAGACGTTTTCATATAGGTTTTCATTATTTATGTAGTATATTTCTGTATATTTTGCCTGTGGGTTGTCTTACAAGACTTCTGTGCATTATGAATTCTACTATGTCAGACATGACTTACCACCTTCATAACATTTTATCGAAGATGACTCCTGTTGAATCTTTTTAATTATCTGTGATCTTTCACTATTTCTTCCATTCCCAAGATGCAGTGCACAACATGCATTTATTGCATAAAATGAAGAAAAGAAATGAAAAATATGAATTGAATCGCCTTTCGTTAATATATTCAGATTTTGGTGAGAGTGAGTTTTCATAAGGAAAGGAGTTCAGATTAGACTAGAGAGGTATTTTTTCAGAATTAATCAAAATTTTAAGGCATTAAGAAGTTTTGGCTTTAGCACAATTACTGCAATTACATTAGTTATTCAGTATGATTTATTATGATTTTTCAGATTCACAAGGGAGAGCTTAGCACAGTGCTTGTGCTCTGATTTAACAAGCACGCTGCAGGCAAAACATCTCTGTAGCAACCTCCTTTGTGCTTCAAGGTGGTACATTACCGAACCAGCCATGGGAACTGGGACACTCAACAAACATCCCAGCAAAGCACACAGTTTCCCTATTGCTGATTTGGTGTGATCATTCAGGTGGATTTGTGGATTATAACATAGTTCAATACTGGACAGTCTGATGAGGATATGAGAGTAATTATTATCTGACAGCGGAGTCATCTGTGAAAAGTCAGAGCCTCCACCATTGAAACCTTTGTGTCAGCCACAGAGGGACTCTGCTTCGAAAAATAAATAGCCTTCATCTTAGGAATGCTTTCTAGGTGGAAAGGGTCATTATTGGTGGGGAGAATAAGGCTGGACATTCCTTTGTCTGTCTGTCTCTGACATATGTGAAGCACATAAGGTTGAAGTCTGCCGGCAGTGTCTAGCATAAAGCAGCAGTCTTCAGTTTCTTATTTGCATTAATTGCACACTTGTGAGGCTGTCTAGTTGCTTTTTGTCTTGCTCAAGAAATGATGCATTGCCTGCAAGTTTTGTCTATTCTGTATGGTCTTTATAGCACAGGTTGGCTATTAATTGCCATAGGAATTCACCATGTTTATCACTTGAGCTATAGCTGCCCTTATAATATTTTATACTAATAAAAACAGGAAACAAATTTCCTTGCTTAAATTACATTGATTGCGCTTTTACTATACCTATCCTCTGGCTTCATTTGAGAATTACAGCCTATTTCTTGACCATTTACAGCATTTCAGAGAGGATCTCTAGCTGTTCACTGCTCCTGCAGCCTGCCAGATAATCTCTCTCTGTTCTCGCAGATTTTGAGTGAAATATACTTTAAGAACCTGAGTTAGTGTTGCTGGTGTCTCTGTAAAGGAGGATTTATGGTAGGTGTTTTGAGTACTTATGCTGGATTTTGAAAATAAGTTGCCCTGGTTTCCCACCCTTTATGAAGCAAAGAAAAACAGTCAGCGGGATCTCCTGAAAGGACAGGAGGAATTGGAACAGCAAAGGATCTCTTCAGCTCCCTTCTCCCCTGGGTCTCACAATGCAGCCTGCCCACATTAATCATCCTCATTGCTCCATGGTAGTTCGTCAGGCTGCAGCAAAGATTAAATATCCTTTCCTGTAGCTGAATTAACTTTCTAGATGTAGGTGGTATAAAATAGGTACATCAATGTACCTACTTCCTCTCTGGTTTTAATTTTTTCAGAAATCCTGTCTGTTCTGATTTTGTAATAACTATGAGTATTTCCAAGAGTTGGAAGTTCAGAATCAGACCAGTAGCAAAGCCTCTGTAGAGGTAGAATATCCCAGTGAAGTGAGGTGTTATAATTCTGATTTTGAAACACTGCTCTAGGATATGTCACTTCTCTAGCTCTGGCTTGCTTCAGTAGGTATTGCATGGTCCCATCCAGAAAGACACTATATGGATTAATGGTGCTTCAGATCAATGAGCAGAGGAAGTGATTTTCTTTCCTCCTTCTCCCCCATTAGATATGAAGACACCTCAAACCCAAAGCCATTCCTGTGTTTGTGTACAGTCATGATCCTGTCACTCCTTTAAATCCTGTGGTGTTACCCATGCTTCTTATCACCAAAAACAAACATTAGCAATGGATTCTAGGATAGAAATTGGGATGCCTGTTAGTCTGATTGATCTTAGTTTCAGAATTTCTTCAGTAAATGTAAGCATCTCAAAATGCCTAGTGACAAATTAAATGGGGCATAGTCCCAGGGAGCAGAACGGTGCTCTGTGGGGGAGTGCGCTGAGAGTATAGGCACTTCGAGTAATCCAGGAACCTGGAGATGCAATGATTAATGAGGAAGGGACCTCCAGCTGGCCTGTAACCTAAGCAAGCTGTCAAAGTCTGCTAAATTAAATACTGGTTTGATTGACAGCAGCTCTACTGAAATCTGCATCAGGACTAGTTCTATTGCCTTGCTGCTGTGTATTTATTCTGAAGTATGCCTGTTCTTAGGTATCTCAGACTTTTTATGTTTCAAATTGCAACTCTAGATGTTCTCCTTTTGTTTGGGGCTGAAAATCATTTACATAAAAATGGCGAGTCTTTAAATTGTGGGAAAGTTTATAAAATATGCAAACTCATATACATGTATATATAGATTTCACTGTATCTGAATTTCCTTTGTGGCATATTCAAATCTGCTTTTCTTGTTGGTCACTTAAAAAAGAAAAGCAAGTAGACAAAAAGCAATTTTTCTAGGGGCATTCTGAGGGCTATATGAACACATTTAAAGATCGCAACAAGATCCATTATTTTATTTTGGTGTGCTGACTAATGCTGTCAAAAGCATGGGTTTTGGGAAACAAAACATGCCCAGTGGAAATAAAGGGCTGTGAGAAAAATGGAAAGAATTTATGGATGATAATCATCAATAAACCTGACAGACGATAGCAGTACTTTCTTTAGCTGATTACAAACTAGAAATACAATTATGCTTTCCAGACTTAGATTAATATTGCTGTGAGGAAGAGTCTTTCCTTATTTTATCTACATGATATTTTGAAGAGAGTAATGTAATCTCCCTTCTAGCGCTCTGGGCTGGCCCCAGCTGCCTGTGTGGGGTGCAGGAGGTGCCCTTCCTCTCAGCAGAGGATCTGACCTCTGACACCTACCAAGGTACCACACCTGGGTGACTCCTGGGCTGGTCACTACACAGGAGGGGCAGCTCAAAGGGTGGACACACATGCTGGAAAAAAATAGGAAGCTGGTGACATTTGGGATGCTTCAGTTTCCTCTAGTATGGGAAATGGGAAGTTACTGTATCAATCATCAGCTGATGAGCATTTGGGCAATGCCAAAAAATCGGTAACAGGTTTTTTGGTAACAGTTCAGAAGGAGATAGGGAAAATTTCAACACAAATAAAATACAAGCTAGTTTATTGCCTTAATAAATGTTTCTTATTTAAATCAGATGCATTTTTTTTTCAAAATAATAGATTTTCGTAGACTGAGATAGCTTGCATTCTAGGTCAACTTTTCTGTCTGTTTTTTGGAAAGTTAATAAATATTTTTGCTATCTGTTTCAACATTGTGATGTTCTGTTTCATGTGTTAATTCCATGTAGGGATTTTTTTTTTGTAGTGTATGTGTGTATATATATATATATACACACATTAGCTTCTTTCATGTAAAAGATGAGAAACTCCAGCTTGAAAGCCTAACTAAATGTTACCATGGTTTCACAGATAATAATAAATTACTCCCTTCACTGCAACTGGCAGGCAGTAAATGCAACAAGTACAAGTAGGGGTTCTGTTTGCAGCAAGTGACCACGTGTAAGGTGATCTAGCTAAACATCTTCTTATATCTTTTTTTCTCTGCCTATTGCCTCGCTTTACAGTGACTCTGAACACCTTTGAGTTGGCTGTGTCATTAGCAGGCATATATATGCCTCAGTTGAGAGATTATTGAAAACAGGTATTTTCTATTAATGAATGTGTTTCTGGTTCTAATTTATAAAGTCTACTTTAATGAATTTACTCTCATGTGGCATTCCTTTTAATTATCTGAAAGAGAACGCACAAACGCTTCTTTTTATAAAATTATTTTTCCTTTGCAAAGACTAAAATATTGATTACTAGCTAGCTGGATTTTGCTGTCTTTCGTGTTAATGCTACTGGTTTCTTTCTGTAGAAATATTGTCTCCCTAGTGTTACCTTCATATGAAGACCTTCTTACCTCTGCAGATCTTTATTTTTCCTTTAGAGGAAATGAAGCTGTCTTGGAAATAAGTTTTGAATGGATTTTTAAGTTCTCTAATGATCAAAGAGATGGTTGCAATGAAATCGTTGCAATGAAAATAAGAATATGTAATGATAAGCATTTTATACATAGGATTTTCAAAATTACTGTGTTCTGTTGGTCACAGCACTTGTGACAGGACTCCACAATAACTCTTACAGCCAGTTACTTTTCTGAAAGGATACATGTTGAGAGTTGTTAGCACAGATATCCTAAACAACTGAAGAATAGCTTTACTTGACCAGAACAGTTATTGTCTAGGTGCAGTATCGTGATGCTGCAGAAGCAGCAGCACCAAAGTTACTGAGGTGGGGTGTTCCTCAGGGTTCAAATACCATTACCCAGGCTGTGACCCAGCTGTGGACAGCTGTTAGCTGTTTTACCTAGTGAGGACACTGCCAGTGAATGACTGACTGATGACTGCAAAAAGGCAATAAACAGTTATGTCAAATTCATTATTAATACAAAGAGGTTCATTTTCTGAACCAGCCTTTGAATATAGAGTGAATATGAGTTTCCTTCCTGAAGACTGAGATGGAGAACAGAATACATAGTCACATTGATGTCAGACGTGCCTCAGGACCCAAACCCATCCAGCTGCTCCAAATGGCAATATGTGTTTGATGTGTTTGGCATCACTGTACTCTCTATCAATTTATCACTTCCAAAAAAATAATAATATCTTTTGTAGTAATGTGCTTTAAAAGAAAAAAAAAAGTTAAGAAGGCTAGTTCTTTGCAATTACAAAAGACGTTTCTACCTCTCTTAATATGAGTGTTTGGAGGGTAGTGACTTATATATTTCAACTTATTTAATTGAAATTACTGATTAAATATTAAAGACCAGAATACAAGTGCATAGAAACTGCCTTATTTATCAAAATGCCTGTAACTGGTGTCTGTAGTGCATATTGGTTTTGTATACCTTTTTCAAGGGATGTGTCTGGAGAATATGGGATGGGGGGAAAGGACATCCAAGAAGAGCAGCTGCCTGGCTTCTCATGAAAATCAAGTGCCTTTGAGGTGACCAAGGTCAAATGAATGTAGTCCGAATGCATTTGGGTCTGATCACAGCATGATGGACCCTGTGGGTCTGCCTCTTGTGTGCAGCCTGGTGTGCGCCACCACCAGAGGACAACGTCAGGTTGCTACCTTGTTAAAATATTGGACCTGTCCCAGGGTGAGGGCTGTGCTGTGTGCACATTCCCCTGGGCCATGTGGCACCATCCTGTCTGCACTGTCCCTTTCCTACCCTGTTTCCTTCACATGTATAATCTTGGCCATAATATTTTGCTTAACTTGCTTGTACTACAGTGTGAATTAGCCCATTTGTGCCTAACTACTTTCTCCTTGAAGTTTCTTTTTAGCTGTGTTGTTTCTCTGTGTTGAAGCAGATTCTTAGCTATGTTAGTTAATGCACGACATGAATTGACTTCTATTGAGATAAATATAAGCTGCTAGTATCCATCCCCCTGAAAACTCCCTTGACTTTTTACCCATCTCTGCCTATTGTGTACCTGGCATGTCTTAAACTGTTGACATTGTGAAACAGTTGTTATATTTCACCACAGAAATGACAGAATACATGCGCAAGAAGATGAAGGACCTTTTAGGATGAAAATCACCGTTCCACAATGATTACTCTAATGAAATTGTAAACTACCATGTGGTTCCTTTTTTTCTTCTAAACAAGAAAATATAAAAAAACATTAAAACATTCAGGCATGTTCTAAACTTCAGATGTGTTCTTTTTGTTTTGTTTTGTTTTTTTTCTTTTCTTTTTTTTTGAAATAAAATAGCAGACGTCTTCCTCAATAAGGCTTTAAATAATCTTTCAGCTTCAGGATTTTGTTACAATATGCCCCCAGGAACCTATTCTTATTATAATTATGATTCAGAGGAAATATTCTTGAAAAGTAACAGTTTTCTATGGTAATTGCACAGTAGATTTTATACAGAATTGATGATTGTTTAAAAGCTTTTTGTCAGTATGAGGTAGAATGGTCCAACATCTTTGAAACAAGATACTAGCTTCCGACTGAATCAGGAACTATAATAAAGGAGAAATATGTTCTTAGGAAATGCGTTGTAAATTAGTAGGTCGAAGATGAAAAGACTGAAATTATTAATAAGAATTTTTCCTTCATTGCTCAAGAGTAGCTGCTGTTGTTGGTGTTGGAAGTTTTGTGGTTAAAATGAAAAGATCTGTGTTCTCTCAACACTGTTCTGCCATCACCTATTACTTTAACAGTGAAAGGGTTTCATGGGGTCAGTCTCATAACCAGTAAATGCATGGGGATTTGTTAATGTTCAGGGTAGTTTGATGAATATTTTCAACATCACAGCTGTAATAGTTATTCTATATGTGAGAATTTATATTGCAGCCCAGAACAGTGACACTTCCAAGTTTGGGAAGATAAGATCATGTGAGGGATGTGGTTAGTCACTGCTGTGTGTGACCACTGTGAGTTTGAGTATTGTCAGAACGTTTGTAGTCTTCTCTCTGACCTAGAAAAGAGTCAAGGCAATGGAAGGTAAGTTCCATGATATCAAACTAATATTGATAGATTATGTTTCTGTCCTTTTATTTTACAGTTTCCATACTTAAACTTGCTTTTTAGGCAAGAAACATGGGTCATAACATACAGAAATCAAGACTTTTGTCATGCAAGAATTGAAAAAACTGGAAAAAACTCTCATCTTATTTACTCTCTAGACTGATTTTAGAAGTGCTGTGCATAATTCTGTTAGCATTTAATCTAGTTAGTATCCTGTTTGATATCAGAAGTGTCTCTTTTGGAGTTTTCATGTATTTCTGACTAAAATAAGGAAAACACCACAAAGAAAATCTATAACCTCCAAACCTCTCTGACTTTTGTGGGTTTTTTTTTGGTTTTTTTTTTTTTTTGGTGTTTTTTGTTTGTTTGTTTTTGGTTTTTTGGGTTTTTTTTGGTGTGTTTTTCTCTACTTTAAGAGAAGAACAAAACGTATGAGTCTCCTCTTTTATTTTTTTTTTTTTTCAACATGAGGGTAGCTAATAGTTGAATAACTTATTTATAGACATATGGAATATCCATGAGTTCACTTTTCAGGCCAAAGTTAGATGTCTAGTAGATACGTTAGCATCTTGATAGAGGCTACAAGCCTAAGTGTTTATCTTCAATCCTTGTATTACAGGAATCCGAAGTGGGGTAGTCATAGAGATCTCTTCTGACCTTAAAATCAAGTCCAATAGCTCCAAAATCCGATAATGGAACCACCCTTCACAGTTGGCCTCCATCATGGGAAAAAAACAATGTATTGAATTTCAATTGCAACTGATTTACCTTGCTTGGGATTCTTATTTTTCATCTAGGAGTGAAGTTCAAACCTAGCAATACAGATAAATATTCAGTAATATCCAAATACATGCTTTTATCTGATATTTTTCACCTTACTAAAATAAAGGCCTTGTTTCAAAAGTAGGTATTCTTGGTGCTAGTGTGAGACTGGAAACCTACAGTGGATGAATTTCTGAAGAAGAGCACTTCACTCAAAAATACACTGGAGCTTGGGTTTAATAGAAGAGTTGTTTACATTTTTGGTTTTAATTCAGAATTTTGGAATCATATTCATTTCATTTTTTTTCTTTTTCATTGTGATAGAACAATCTGAAATGAAAGAGTGACAGTGCTTAATATTTGTACATAAACAGTCAAAAAATGTGATTTTGGCAAAACCTCTTATCTCTCAGGCCTGGTATATGTCTCTCTCTAATTCTGTGTTTTACAATGTACATGCAATATTGAAATGTGAGGAGTGAAAAGCTGGTGCATGGCTTTGATGGTGTTTTATATCCTCCTTCAAAATTTTACATTATTTAATGTGTTTTGAGCCACACTCATTTTTCTGTGTGCTATATCTGCCCTGAAGTTCTTGCTTTCCAATATACATACAGAGGTCAGGTTGTAATATGCCTGGTGATATGCGATTCATCCATAACTTTTCAAAAAATGAACTTTTTTGACTACAGGAGCACAACAGATGTTGAATTTAAATATGGAGTACATAGCCTGGTAAATTAACTTGAAGAATAATGAGAAAGCAGTTTGGAGGAAGATACAGAAGTGATTGAAAAGGGGATAACAGAGTTGGGAATAATTTAAAGTCAGAAAACAGAGCATAAGTGGCAAATTATTGTGTTTTTGTATCAAAATGTGGCCTTTGTTTGTAACCTTTATGGCAGTTAATGGAAACACTGGATAAAAAAATAATAATTTTTAAAAACCACCAAAAGAGGCAAAAACAAACACACACACACACACACACACAAAAAAAAAAAAAAAAAAGAAAAGAAAAGAAAAGAAAGAAAAATATGTCAACCACAGCTGTAATAATTACTGGAATATTGCTTTCATAGGTCTAAAATTTCTGTTATTTATTTAGGTTTTAATAGCATGTTTGTGCCACATCTGTTATAAGAGATTAGGAGACATTATTGACTGTCCTTCCACAAGAAAACTGATAGCAACAATCACCTGCAAGGGAAAGTTAGAATCCTTTAAACCAGATGATTACCTTTGTCATATTTCTGTTGGTATAGCGGATAACACTGTCAGATGTTTTTGAAGCTCTTTCTGTATTCAACGTGTTTTAATTAATTGAGAAGATAAAGGAGATCAGTGTAGAATGGGAGGGAAAGACAACCATTAACTTGTTCTTATTTTCTTGTGAGCCCTACAGTATGTCTTGAGCAATATACAAGGCTGTGTAAGTATTACATTTAAGACCTTAACTGTAAAAAACCCTTTTTTGTTTCATTTATAAACCTTTGAAAAACCTCTAGTTGTGTGAAGTTAAACATAGTTTTATTTTGTGCTATAGTTCCAAAGTGTAATTTTCTTATAAATGGAATGGTATGTTGACCACTTCATTACATTGAAACAATTTAAGGCTTCTAGTGTAATTTAGGATGTGTAGAGAGACTTATTTACCATTCACTTGTATTAGTGGCAAGTTAAGAATGACCAAATGAATCCAATACAAAGGTGGCAAAAATAAGGTGTAAATAAGATAATTAGTTTCTAAGATACCATTTTCACAGAGATTTCCCTGTACATTCTCTGATTCTGTGATAGTTTGGTATAGTCTATGACATGGATATCCCACAATATAGTATACAGAGCAGTAATTTAAGAGGAAGTATACCGGAGTGTATGTTCCTGAAATGTTCCTGTTATAGCAGACAGGAGCACTTAGCAAAGATAAGATTAGTAAGGAGTCAGCTGGAACCTCTGTTGATGAGTAGTTGAATAGGTCCAGTTAAGTCAAGGGATCTCGATCACATTTTGCCAGTTAAGGATCTTGCTTGGAACGTTTTTCCAACCCGATTATAACATTTACTTCTGCAGTCTGTGTAATAACGGTTCACGAAGCCATTTCTATTCCAGCTTTAAATTAACTAGTTTAGGTATTGCCAGTTTTATTTCCGCAGCACCACGGAATTCATACATAGACTGCAAACCCCATTTATATTTATGCTAAAAGCCTTGCAAGTACAGTCATGTGGATGCAATAAAAGCAATGCAAATTATTGTAAACAGGAATGCTATATTAACTGTTTATAGCAGCCTTTGAGTACCTTAAGGGGGCCTACAAGAAAACTGGTTAGGGATGTTTTACAAGGGCATATAGTGATAGGACAAGGGGTAATGACTTAATACCAAATGGGGTAGATTTAGATTAGATATAAGGAAGAAATCTTTCCCCATGAGGGTGGTGAGGCCCTGGCACAGGCTGCCCAGGGAAGCTGTGGATGCCCCACCCCTGGTAGCGTTCAAGGCCAGGCTGGACAGGGCTTTGAGCAACCTGGTCTAGTGGAAGGTGTCCCTGCCCATGGTAGCAGAGTTGGAGCTAGATGATCTTTAAGGTGACTTCAAGCCATACCACTCCATGATTCTATGATTCATGCAATTTTTTGTTACTTTAGGCATTGTGCTAATAAATGGGAGTTAAATAGGAGAATATCAGTGTTCTACTAAAATATTTCATTGTCTTAACTACATTATGTTTTCTCTGAAAAACTTGTCATTGTTTTTTAACAAGTAATTTCTCATACCTTGATCCATCCTGTCTTGAAATGTTCATTGATGAAAAAAAAAATTGAACACTGCTGATATAGTGTAACTCTTTTGATACGCTTGAGCAGAGCTTCTAAATGCAGTATATGTCTCCTAGATAGGTTACATACGCCAGATTCTGATCTGAAATCAAGAATAAGCTGAAATTATATTAGTATAAAGTAGCCTGGTTGACTGTCTTGTTCCTTGTCTCAAGAAGGACTTAATTTTATACCAAATGAGAACCCTACTGAGTCTGAAAATTACTTACTTAAATGAGTGGCTGAATCTGGTGAATTAGTTCCTCTGGTATTCTTGAATATGGATTTCAGGATCAAAATCTCTATCTGATGTGTACAGGTGTAAAAGATGATTAATGGTTTGTTGAATAATGGATGATCTTGCAGCCTATCTTGAAAGGGATATTTTTGAAATATTTCTGTTTTCTTGCACTTTATCTCACCATTTGCACATAATATAATGAACCTTGCCAGAGTGGGAAGTGCTGCTGGAGATGAGGGCAGCTGCAGGGCTGGTGCACCTGTACAGCTATGTAACCTTTACCACGTCATGGGTGGGATTCATCCTGTCTTACACCTCTCATGGTAAATTCAAGACTGTGAGGGCTTGGAAGACTAGAAAATTCTGATCTGGCATTATTTTAGGCCTCCTGTGTTCACCTTAATCATGATCACAGTTAGAAAGCGTAGAAAGCAGTGGCATACCCATTCAAAATGTGGGTTGTTTTTTTTCCAAATAATTTTATATTGTTCACATGATTCCAACCACCCAAAACCAGATTTGTGTTGTTTGTTCTTGTCAGATTTCTTTGAACACCAGAGGAATTATCTAGATAGCTCATGAGAAAGGCTAATAATCATATTTATTTTTTATGATGTTTTAAATTTCAGCAAAGGGATCCTTATGCAGCAAGGCCTTTAACCTGAGTCTAATCAAAAATTCAGAGTGATTGCTGACATGCTTAAATTCTTTGCTGAACTGAATTGAGATTTTACCCATTGTTCTTGTTGACTGCAGCAAGAGCCTCATGCTTGTGGCCAAGGGCAGACCGGCTGGCAATGCATAAATTCTAGCCCGTAGAAGAAATCTGGAGTGAATGTGATGACTGTGTCCATGTACAACATTTTAAATATCTTGCAGGCTCCCTTTTTATCACGTATTGGCATCTCTTGAAATGAAAAAATAATACCGTTTGTGTATGAACAGGAGATAATTTACTGCACTTGTTTATTGTACTATGGATTAAATTATAATTTCGGTGCTAATGTTAGAGTTAATAAGTAAGACATTCAAAACTGTCTAACATCACCAAATTATAAGAAATTAAGGAAAGACAGAAAATGAATAGAAGTAGCATAACCATAACCTATCTGTTATTTTCCTTTGTGTATTTACTCTTCAATACTGAACTGAGATTGTGTATCATAAATCAAAAATTTATGTACAGATATTAATATTTGATATTTTATCATTTGGAATTCTGCTTACTCTGCTATCGAGAAATGTTTATGTTAAAATACAATATCTTTATCAAGTAATTTTTCGATAGTCACATGGTATCTGCAGAATGGTAGAAGGAAGGCGACTTGATGAGGTCTTTACTAGATAGCTCATCAGAGGCACAATAATATTTTTTGCCATGACATCAGAGGGTGTTCTTTGAGATTTCAAATAAATATTTTCTGTGTGTGTTTTTTTTTTTTTTTTTTAGTTTGTTGATTGTTTTTTTTGTTGTTTGGGGTTTTTTGTGTTGTTTTTTGTTTGTTTGTTCATTTGGGGTTTTTTGGGGTTTTCTTTTTGGTCATCACCTGGGAAGTTTGTCTTATAGCACTTCTGGGAAGTGACCTAGACGTGGTGATCTGCACTATCTTAGAATAATTCCTCTATGGTGTTGGTTTATAACTCAAAATATAGTTGAAATTTTACACAGTGATTGATTTGAATATGAAGGATCTGCAGAATCAATATTTTAACATGAGGCTTTAAAATTATCACAGAAAGTTGACAGGGAACCTGCAGGAGGAAGGCACACAATATGCAACTGAGATTTAGCCTGAAGAGTAGATGGTTTTTGTACCAGATGAAGTTTTCACATATTTTCATTATCTGCATTTAGTCTTGTGTATTAGAGCTTTTGCTAATGTATGAATTGCTGTGGCCAGATCTTTAGTGATGGGAGAGCTGGGAAGCCAGATACTATTATTATTTATATTCAGCAAGAAGCCAGATGAGACCCCACAGGTTTTGCAACTAAGCTAGCTTTCTACTTCCTCCTATAGTTTTGTTCATTTCCCTCTCTTCATTATTATATACTTTACCTTAAAGAAGAGGGCAAGCTGAACTCTGAACAAAAATCTTGTTTTACATGCCATTACTTAAAACCTTATTTTTCTCCTGGCAAATGTGTTTGGTACCTCTTATGTTTTCCAACACATATTTCCCTTCATAGCTCTATGCAGAAAGACAGACAGGATGATAGCTTTTAATCAACTTGATTGCTTTAAGCAAAATTATGAGGGTTTTAAAATTTTTCCAGGTGTGACTACATTTCACTTTAACATTGTTGGTCTATTTTTCTTTAGCCATAAAGGCTACAGATTTCCACTTTAATATTAGAGATATGATGGCCTTCTAATTATATGACTCTAGCATGTGGAGACTTCAAAGTGTTTAATCAGACTTGCTGGCAACATTGCACTTAATGTTCACAAACAAATTCATAAACCAGGTAACTTTATACATGATGCGTGAATAGAGTGACTGCCAGTGCTTGGCGCCAAATCTAGTCTTCTGTTTTATTTTGCTAAACTACTTCAGCCAATAAAAAAGAATTGATCTGCTTTCTGAAAAAAAAAAATCATGTTCTACCTATTGAGATGGCAGACACGAAATATGTGGATTTTCTCAGATATTGCTCAAAATGTGTTTTACCATGACTTTTGATTTGATTTCAGTATCACATATTATTGAGTGCTGATCATCCTAACAGTGAAGTTTCCCTGGAATCTCACTTCCGAAAGCTCAGGGTCCAGCACCCTCAGTTGCACAGATGAACCTTCAACATTAAAAAGGACTGAGCTTTGATAGGTCAGAGAACCTAATTAACCATGTAGACTGAATGAAAGCTTTTTAACATAGTATTTAGAAAAATCACAACAATAAAAATCAGCTGTATTGATAGCTGTTTGTCAGTTTTTCATTGGAATGGTTGTCTGGTGGATAAATTTGCACGAAAAATAAATTATTTTTGTAAAAAATTATTAGATTGAAATTTGGAACTTTTTAACTGGCCTGGAGGTTTTAATTTTGACAAGATAATAAAAAAACAACAGGATTGAACTGGTTTAATATCTTCTGTCTTATATTGTGGGTCAGATCCTCTTATATATTTCCTGTACATGGTGATCCTGAGGGACTGTCTTGCAGGAGTTTATTCAGTGGGATATATAATACGCTTTAGCAACTGGTCCACTGGAATAAATTGAGAACTAGGATTGTAGTGAATAGAAATGTGTTTCAGTATGGAATGGATGAGATCTGTAAAGGATTTTTCCAAGGGTTTCACTTTGTCAAAACACTTTACTTGAATTGATAATGTCTAAACAAAATGTTTTGACACTGCCTTGCTTAGATATCTCTATGTGGAAAAGCTCAGCTGTATATCCCACTTCAGGAGGAAATAAAACTGTCTAGTTTCTTCTATGATAGTTCCATTTTTTTCTAAAGTCTAATTGTCAACTCCTTCAAATATATACATGAATTAGTTCAGTCTTTCAGATGTGACAAAGTCTTGGGCTGCTTCTGGAAATGTAGGCATTCTCCTAGAGGAAGGATTATACTTAAATAGTGGAATAGGTTCTGAAAGGGTTCTGTAGCATCCGTGTTTTGGGAAGGAGGCAGAAGGAGAAGGCATCACAGTGGATCTCGTTAAGCATCCCTGTTGGGTTTCTTTCCCATTCGAGTGATCCCGTGCAGCATAGGTAAACCATTATGCCAGGAATGTTCTAATTCAGGAGCATTTTACTAGTCAACTGCTATAACAAAGGAAGGCTATATTAATCTGTGCATTTGGGATTTTGGTTATTATAAATTACACTCTTTGAAATCTCATTTAGAACCAGGAACTAAAATGATGTTGGAAGACTCAGAGGATTAATTCTTTCTGAACAATAGGCTGTCACTGATCACTCTGTAAAGTAATTATGCCAAATTTAATTATTATACAAGCACATTGTATGATAGTCATAGTGTGCCCAAAAGAGAGTTTGAAAAGGTGCCTCACAAGCATATAGACTAGCTCTGGGAGTACAATGGCAAATTACGCATGTTGTAATTGAGTACAACTTAATATCAGGCTTTCTTAATTAAAGATTTGAGGTTGGGTGGGGTGGATTCTGGCTGGCACACTTTGTTTTTCAACATCATCAACATAATGGAAGAAACGAACTCTTCCCTCCCCATTTTATAGATTCTGCCAAAAGCCGTTCTGACTTCTAGTAGCATTAATGTATTTAAATCAATTCCAGTGTCACTGTAGTGGTAAAAGTAATCAAATTGTTACAGGGATAGAAAAATAACTGTCCCTTCTTCTGATACTTCAGTTGTGGGAACTGCACTATGTTATGTTGATGATCTTTCAGTATAATCCAGTCATACAAACTTAAGGCGCCTACTTCACCCTTTTAGCTTTCTCTCCTCAGTTTTCTATCCATCTTCATGTTGGATTTGGACTGGATATGGAAATACTGTTGACCCTTTAACTATAAAATCAAGCATTGATCCTGTTTACAGCTTCACTTCCATGGCAGGCTAGAACCTAAGGCACTCGCTAAACTGAGGCACCCACCAGGATCACAACCTTAACAGAGCCAGCCCAAATTTAGAATAACATTAGGATTCTTGGCTAGAACCTTTTATTGGGAAAAAACAAAAGATGTGTGAGTCATGCATAAACAAATGAAATGACTGCCAGTGCTTGGGGAAGCCATTGCAGCTGGAATGGCATGGTCAGTAAGCCTGAGCTGAAGCTTCATGCTTTTGTTATGTTGGGGCAATTATCTTGGAAGAAGGTTAATGTGTATTGGTGTCAGGAGTAATGAACCAGGAATGGTGGCAGTGAGAGACAGATGCCTTTGGTTTCTATTGCAACATAAATGTTTACTATAAAGCAACCAAAAGGGTTAGGACCACAGGTCAGAACTAGCAAAATGAGTGCAGATCTACTGAGTTTCCTGGGTTTGTAGTCACAAAAGGCTTCAATTTGTCTTTACATCCCAATAGAAAAAGTTAAAAATAGAAAATCTATGAAGAGCAGGAAAGCCAGTGCAATCTAATATGCTTTCTTTTTTTTTTTTTTTTTTCTTTCTTTTACCTTATTTCTTTCATATGCAACCACCTTGTTAGATTATAAATCTGGTCAAAATGTGAGTCTGGTGTCAGTCTTTCTACATCTAGCACAGAGGCTGCTGACAACCTGAATTGGAGGTGCTTCCGTATAGAATAACTCCTAGTTCTCTAAGGGGTGGTGCCAGCACATGCTCTGCACTTTGCTCCCCCTATTTCTCCCCATCCCAAAGTGCCTCCATCGAAAATTTTTGTTCAATAGAAACTATTCAAATAGAAAGTATTTTTATTCAATGGAAACTGTTTAAACAAAAAATAGAGAAAGGTGTTTTGTATATTTTTCTCCAGCATAGAACATTTTGTTTTCCAGGTCATCTTTACAACAGTATCGTATTTTTAGAGAAAGTGTAGGAAAAAAGATATTTAAAAAAAAAAATCAAAACCTCTATGTACCTGGGACATGGCAAACCTGGCTGTACATACAGACTGGGGGACGAGAGGCTGGAAAGCAGCTCTGCAGAGAGGGATCTGGGGGTTCTGGTCAACATCAAGTTGAACATGAGCCGGCAGTGTGCCCTGGCACCAGGAGGACCAACCATGTCCTGGGTGCATCCAGCACAGCATTGCCAGCCAGGCAGGGAGGTGATTGTCCTGCTCTGTTCTGCACTGGTGCAGCCTCACCTGGAGCACTGTGTGCAGTTCTGGGTGCCACAGGATAAAAAAAAGATACAAAGCTACTGGAGAGTGTCCAGAAGAGAGCTATGAAGTTGGTGAAGGGTTTGGAGGGGAAGCTGTATGAGGAGTAACTAAAGTCACTTGATTTGTTCAGCCTGGAGAAGAGGAGACTGAGGGGAGACCACATTGTGGTCTGCAGCTTCCTCACAAGGGGAAGAGGAAGGGTAGGAACCGAACTCTTCTCTTTGGTGATCAATGAGAGAACCCAAGCAAATGGCAGGGAGATGTGGCAGGGGAGGTTTAAACTAGACACCAGGAAAAGGTTCTTCACCCAGAGGGTTCTGGAGCACTGGAACAGGCTCCCCAGGGATGCGTCACGGCCCCAAGCCTGGCAGTGTTCAAGAAGAGACTGGACAATGCCCTCAGACACATGATATGAACTGGGGGTTGTCATATGCAGGAACAGGAGTTGGGCTTGATGATCCTTGTGGGTCCCTTAAAACTCAGGACATTCTATTTGCATTTTCGTTATTGTGTTTAACAATGTGTTATAAATATTGACATGAACCATGTTAATAGCCAGCGTTCTGTAGTAATTTACACCATCAAGGAAATTTTTATCAGATCCTAAGCCAGATCTGCCATAGACAGGAAGGAAGAATGTCAGTTTGTTTTATTGAAGAATATTGAATGTGAAATCTTGCATGAACTGTATGTCAGCAGTTTTTGCAACACCCACTAGGTGACATTTAACGTATTTATGAAGAAATCTGTGTTGATGTGATGGGCAGTGATGAGGACAGGAATGATGTGCTGGTGACCACCATTGTTTGATGTGATTGCTGGTCTCTTAGTCTTGTGAAGTTCTTTAACCAAAAGTTTGTGACATATTCATCTGCAGTCCATTATACAAAAAAGCCTTAATTCTCTTTGAATTTCTATATATACACAGTCTCCCTAATGTTGCCAATCTATTGCTGACTGAAGTCCTGATTAAAGTTATTGACATCAGATTTATTCATATTAACAGAAAACTTCTACTTGTTGAGAGGTCCACTATAGTACCCCCTCAAGACCAGGAGATTTGGTATAAATAGAAGTGTCCCAAAAGAAGAACAAGTAACAAGGTTAAATAACTATGAAAACTAGTTAAAAAATATTGAAGATTTTTTTTCATTCCTGTATGTCTATTTACATTGCGTCACAGTGACTGCAACATTTAGTACTGAAAAGCAAGTTAAGCCACATACTTACAAGGGATAACTGCACAGGCTTCTTTATGCATGCATATGTACATATATATCTGTCTATATATATAATGTATATCATATATATATACAAATGTAATGCCAACTGTGTGTTCACTAATAGAAAGATGAAGAAATGTCATTTTTATGATAGCCCTAGGTGACCATAGGGCGGGATACGTTTTTAAAGGAGGACATGTTAGCTAATTAGATGATTAAGTCTATGTTACTCAGCAGAGTGAAGGGAAAGTCCCTCACTGACGGAGCTGTCTCTAATCAGGATCTACGTTTTAAAGTACCACGAGAAGAGTTGCATCTTGTGACTCTGGGGGTGAGGGACCTGTGACCTGGGTACGCAATCCCTCTGACCAGCCAGGCTTTTTAATATGTTTTGGATGAGAAGCAATGAAATTGTTTTCCCTTCCTGGACTGTGAGTGATTCTCGTTCTGGTACCACACTGGCAGCACTCGGAGTAGAAGATCTCATTCTACAACTGAGCAATGAACAGATGTAGCTTTCACAGTCTGAGCTGCCAGTTCTGGAAGGACCTCAGCTATCAGAATTTTTATTCCATCCTTGACTGTGTCCATTTTCTATGCCCATCTGAGCACAGATTGTTGGCTAACTGTGACCTTAGGAGTGCTAACTAGTAGTATTTTAGTAGCATCACCTGGGCTAATGGGATTATGATATTTGTCACCTATTCATTCATCCCTCCCTGTAACTGCTACAGTTTGAAATCTGCCAGGGAGATAGTTACTAATATGTTTAATGCAGACATTTCTAGTTCAGTAATGGACAAGTTTTCACTCAAGTATCATGAGCTACTAAAAAAAAAATCCATGTCAGCTGGAACATTCCTGAAGGCCTGATGTGATTTGTGCAGGTGGAAAAACAGTCTACAGAAATACTCAAAGTTCAGCCATTGCTGCAAATTCCCCTTAGCTTTATGAAGAGTTGCAGGCAGCCAAATACTAACAAAAAAATTATTTTACTCTGAGCCTAGTAAGAGGAAAGAAATTATTGTTAGTTCATGGCTTTCTATTTTGTGTACACTACTTTTTGGTTATGCAAGGAAATGGTTTTACGAAGAGTTCCCAACTAATACAGTGGAGAGTGTTATCATTTTTTCTTCTGTGTTGAAGTTTGTTTTTCCAATAAAGATTAAATAATTCTACATCTTACTGTGCGTATCGTAGGTAAGCATTTATTTTCTATTTTCTAAGTATATCTTATCTAAATATATTCCATTTCTATTAACAAGCGACATTTGCTTTCCACTTCCCTTGTTCAACTGTGTCTGCATTTTAATGCTGAAATGCATTGTTGAAGAAAAAGTAGATTTTTAAGGCAACTTTTCCAAGACCATTTTAAAATAAAGATTTAATAATGTATCGGAAATTTGGCTTTCCAAAGACAGCTTTCCAGTTTTTGACAGGCTGATTTTCGACCATTCTCTATTATTTGAATAGAGTTGGGTTTTTGTCTAGGTTTTTATTTTATTTTTTTTTCCCTCTGAAAAATATATGAAAGAACTAGAAGAGATACAGAGGAGGAAAAAGGGTGTTTGGAGATATCAGATTGCTTCTATATGAACAGACTGTAGAGACCATAATTCTTTAGACAAGGAAGCAGACAAAGAGGGGAGTATGGCTAGGTGTTTATGAAACAGAGACAAAAAAATGAAATGGGAACAATTATTCATCTTTTTCTCATAGCAGAAACCTAGAGCATACTTAATAAGATGAACAGGTAGCCAGCTTACAACTAATAAAAGAAAGTACATTTTCAGAGACTGTATGCTTATATTTTGGAATTCATTGCCACAAAATCTGTGGAAGAGAGAAGTTTAAATGGACTCGGAAGACCTTAGGAAAATGAATGCCTGATGGGTCCACTGAGGAAATAGTCT
Source organism: Patagioenas fasciata (assembly GCF_037038585.1). Taxonomy (NCBI): domain Eukaryota; kingdom Metazoa; phylum Chordata; class Aves; order Columbiformes; family Columbidae; genus Patagioenas; species Patagioenas fasciata. The sequence goes on along the minus strand of NC_092527.1, from coordinate 13,072,213 downwards.
TTATATTGCATTAAGGAGATATTTCTCACACTTAGAATTTCATGAGAGAGAATACTGATTTTTTCTTTAAATGTATAAATGGCTGGATAACCATCACCATAGCAACGAAAAGAATATCAGGTTAAAGCAGTAAGGAAGGGATGTAATGAATGTAATGTGTGTGGGCTTTTTTCTCCTTGGATATGTTTGTGGTAATTCTTCGCCATATTTCTGGATTTATATTCCTCTGAGATCATTGCCCATTTTAGCCTCAGTGCTGTGTACAAATACTTTGCTGTTTATTGTTGAAAGACTACTTGCCCTGCAGTGACCAAGAGCCATTTACACTGTAGGAATAAGCCTTGCGACTTTAAGCTCAGGTGGTCTGCATGTGAGATCTGACCACTTGGCCCTTCCCAGAGAGCTGCTGCCTTTCCCTCAGGTTGGCTTGTCCCGTAAGGTCAGGGCTTGGTGGCAGAACAGATGGGTGGTCAATGCTGGGGTTGTCACCACTTCTCTGTGACTTTGTCTTCTCCCACTGTGAAGTTTGGACCATGCATAAATCATGTCTTGTTTTCTAATTTGATCAGGTTCAAATTGTCAGAAAGCTTTTCTCATCATAAATCAAAGCATCAGGTGCAATATTAAATGAGCTTTGGAGTAATTACATAAAATTACTAAATTATTGAATCCTTCCAAACATGATGTAGGGCTCTCCTGTAAAGTTTCTTGGAGATCACTGTTTATTTTTAAAGCTATAGTAAGGAATCTGAAAGGTGAGTCTTTAAGTATTACAGATGATTCAAGCTGTCTTTCTTAACTCCTGTAATTACTTATCTTTGACTACTTTGCTCAAATTATCACATCCTTTCTAGTGATGGAGTTTTGCTGACACAGGTTGGTTTGTGGAGCTGTGGAAAAGTATTTATTACTGTAATCTTTCTTATATACCTTATGTGCACTGTCTGTCACTGTGTAAAATTTTCAGAAATGCTGTATTTTCAGTTTGTTTTTTTTTTTTGAGCCGAGAAGGCTCCCAATGTCTATGTGAAAGGGGGAAAAATAAAGGAAAGCAAAAACTTTTTAAGCAAAAAATTTGTAAACATTAAATGGAAAAGTGTTGGGGTTTGTTTGTTTTTTGTTTTGTTTTACTGAGTTTTCCTTTTTTGTTGAAAAGGAAAAGTTCTACAATTTGTGAAGCCATGCTGTGTTGTCAGATTCTATGAGGTGCAAGGAAAAAGATGAAATAATGTTGTAAATATCAAAATAAGGGAAAGTTCAGTACAAGAAAATTCAGTAAAGGTGGCGCTTCTGAATTTATTACAGGATTTTTCAGTGTTCCATAGATTCTAGATTCCAGTGCTGACAACCAGATCTGGTGAAAATACACTTAAACTCCTTGGCACGACATCTTTGACATTTATCATTGCTACCTATGTCACCAGAGAATATTAGCTTCTCTTGACAGCAGTTCTGATAAAATATTAATATTTTTAAATGTTCCTGTTGAAGTACCAGCATTTCATCTAAGACTTTGACCTCTTTTTTTAAGCTTTAAATTTATTTTTAAAGTTACATATTTAGAATTAAAATGTGAATAAGGTATTTTTCCTCTACAACACTGTCCTTATTGTTATATCAAGACTACCACCAAAATATTATGAGGTAACTAGATTAATAGCAGTGGTAAGAAAATGAAATAAAAGAACAAACTTATACCAATTTATTGGAAAATATAAGAAGACACTGAATCTCAAAACTTTGCCATCGAAAATTTTAGTAAGAATTTTATTTTTTAAATGGTTTTCTACAAAAAAGAAAAAAAAAGTTGTGGAGCTTTTCAAAACTATCTAGAGTTTGAAAGAAGAGTATTTTTTCAATACAGGATTGAGAGCTAGCTCAGTGGGTGATGCCAAAGAGTGGGCTGAAATTTACTTTCTTTCTGATGTGACTCAGTGCCATCAACTGAAATCAGAAAGTGAATTCATGATGGCCAAACTTCAGAAGGTCTGCAGCTGGTGAAGTCACACCATGGCCCTTTTCCCATATGATCATAGAACGGGTAAGGCTATGAAAAGATCAGTCGCTAGAACTGCAGTTACATACGGGTTTCTTGAATATGTAGTGAGAAATCAAAAGCATTCGGCTCAGATTATATCCAGGGTATCCAGTAATGAATTAAAAAAAAAGAGCAGATATTTTGACATAGCCAGCCAATTGTAGTGTGCCAGTTAATTGCATAAGAGCTCTCATGCAGAATGCCTGGAAAAGATGTGGTTTTCCAGCTGCACAATTCTCTCTTGCTCTCAATTCCCAGTAAAATTCTCAGAACATCACTGCAGGGAGGTATTTGGTTATTATACTGAAAAAAGCAGGACAAGAACTTATAGAAAATTGCCATGAATTTGTATTATTTGTTGCTAGATCCAACTTTTCAATGATTTGTTTACAAAACAATTTGCTTAGTTCACTATTGCACAGATAACAACGGTAGTTCTGCTCTCAAAACCTAGTAATTTCCCACCAAAAAGCATCTGGAAGCTTTGAAAAGAATCTGTTCTCCATGTGAAATGGATTTATTTCCATTTTATCTGCACATAATGAGTAAAGGCAGGGAGTCTGGTTCAGTTTTGTCCACAAGTGGCTACTCTTGAACTACCTGACTTACAGTATTTAACAGCAGGGTTCAGGGTATCTTTGGAGTCCAGCACCCACCATCTCCCACCGGGCAGCAATTTTGTTTGTTTTCAAAACTGCAGAAGGGAGATGAAGGGCTTGTTTTTCTTCCAAATAGGTAACCCAGCGGCAAGGAGCTTGTGCTGTAGGGCTTTTCAGCCAGTCATTTTGTGACATCTCTTTTGGACTTTATCTTTGGATTGGTCTAACATTTATGATTACTTATCAGTTTTAATATTATACTTAGAGACCTACTTGCTCATGTCAACTGGTAATTTACAGTGCCATTGGGACATACCTGATTCATGTTCCCACAATTAGTTTATTCAAACCTTAGGAGAATTGTGATGCTGCATATGTATTTTTTCTGCTATAACAGCACTACCATCTGATTCAACATCAGCACTGCTATTTCACACCATATTGTTCATATCTTAAAGCCTTGAAAAGTGGCAAAACTGCAGATAGAGGTGGAGGTTACCTGCCTGCTTTACAAGAGAAAAACCTGCAAGATCCTAGAAGAATTTCTTTTCAATGTTGTTTTTGCTGCGTTTTGATTTTGTGTTAGGGAAATGAAATGCAAAGAATTGGGGGCAGATACTTGCCTGCACTTTAGAGAGAGGCCATCAGGGGATAATATTCTTGTTGATATTGTTTTCATCACTCTTACGATTGCTTCATTTAATACTACATTATTTTCCAGTGCCTGTCTTGCTGCAGTGCCCCCCACTAATAACATCAACGTGCTGCAGTCACAGCTTCTTGAAAGACTAGTATTAATTGAAGCAATTTATTCTACTAGAACTGAAGATGATCTATTTATATTTTTATATAATGAATATTAACAGGTTACATTTATCTTGTCATGTCCTGTCAGTTCCTTTTCCTGCTTTATGCACATCTACTGTCCTGTATGTTCTTTGCTCAGGCTTGGCACAGAACATAGGTATTTTCTTAGGTGATATCTAACAGAGCAGAAATGCTCACCAGCTATCACAGTATGGAAAGAGAAGCAATCCTGAATTGGTATCATTGTTCCTTCATTGACTTGCTGGCAGAATAATGTCTCATTCTGACAATTGATGGAGCAATATCTTATTTCAGAAAAAAAGTTTTATAATTGATGTCCTTCAACATAATATTAAATGCGATGTATATGCAATATAAAATATAAAATATATGGTGCTGATCCACTTACAAGGTGTATGAGAAGTCTTATACTGTGTCAATAAAAGGTGTAGGGTTACAGAAAACTGCAGCTTCAATTCTGCATGAAACTCCTCAGTCACAGCACTGAAGAAAGCTGCTCTATACGTAAATGCATGTACAAGAATAACTTAACTTCCTTAATATTAGTAGCATAAAGCATAATGTGTCTAATCTTCATTTATGTTGTGGAGCTCCACTACATGTAAAATAGTTGGCTTTTAATAATATGGGCATTACACTTAATTGAACTGAGCTTTGGCTAATGAAAAACATAAAGGAAACTGCTTCCATTTGCATCAAAATATTTTATATTCTCTGCAGTGAAGAACCATAAAAATAGTGGCACAAGATCCTACTGAGTCATGCTAGGTAAGGTCAAAATTGTTGATTGCAGTGAGGAGTAGAGTTTGTAGAGCAAGAGCTGAATAACTGCTTTTTACACAGGCTTCTAGAGACTGAAGAATATTAACACTGAAATACCAAGGGCTCTGCTTGTAGTCCTCTCTCCTCCTAAACTACCCCCACACAGTTCTGGATTAGGTGTTGTAGTTTTTCCCCTTCAGGTTTTCCCTAATGATTTAATACTGTAATTGATCTTACATGAGAAAAATATTATTCTGATACTAATTTGCATTTTTACATATAATTTTTATTACTTTTCATTGAGCTTGAGCTCTTTGAATGATTTTGAAGTTTTTCTTCCAATTTGTGTAAATTTTCTGCTTGTCATTATGTACCTTCTTGTTGAAGTACACTTTGTTTGCACAATTGGAGATTTGTGTTTTCTTAAATCTTAAGAATTTCATGGGACTATCCATGAGACAGTGATTCCATTAACACTACTGTTCTCTCTTAATTGTGAGCCAGTTCCCTTACATGGTTTGAAGGGCATTATGTTTCTTCAAGGGCAGTCCTCTTGCAGCATCTTCACCCTAGACATTTGCCATTTATGTTGTCGTGCTTCTCAGAAGAGCAGTGGTGTGTATCTGGTTCCTGAGATGTGTCAAATTGGGTCAGCTTCTCTTTCCTACTCAAATCTCTCCATCAGTGTTCTTGTATTTTATTTTCTATTCTAGGTCTGTGCTCAATTAACTTTATATAAGTGTAACTCTCAGGATTTGATGGTACTACATACGTTTGCTAAGTTAAAGCACAATTCTAATTGATTGTAGTCTGAGGTCTTAAATTGCTCCTGTGCACTTTCTACATAAGTTTCTGGCTAAGTTCTAGAAATGGCTTCATTTCAGAAGTGGGAATGGATTTTTCTGTCAGAGATGAAAATCTTTTAGGCTTTCATGTATTCAGGGATTACACCATTCATCACAAAGACTAAACCAATATTTCTGACCTTTGTGAATGATAACATGGCCCCATACTAACCTTAAAGATGGTGATTAACCCAGTCACCTGAGATGTGGCAAACTGCTGAGATCACAGGCTAAACCTTGCACTCTGGGATTTGAATAGAGTTGTTCTACATATGAGAAAAATACCTTAATCATCTTCGTCTATGATCCAGCATTATGGGAAGCACTGGTTCAGATTTGGTATCTGTAACTGTCAGACTGTTCTTTGTTTTCCTTCATATATGAACTTCCTCATATCCTGGATGTGCCAAATGTTTCCCATGAAAAATTGTTCTGTTTAGAAATACCTAGAAAAGCTCTACCCTTTTATCTATTTCTCGTTTCATAGTCTGCATTGAGAATGAATAAATGTTTCTCAGAAATGGTTTGTATTTCATGTGAAAGGGTCTCTGTAGATTATTACAACTTGGCAGCAATAGTTCTGTTGTATGGCATCTAATTTTATTTCTATTTTATCCATTTCTTAGTCATCATTACCTTCAATATTTACAGTTGCATCTTTTCTTGTACAAACTGACTCCTCCACCTGAGTAGCAGTTGTCCTGTTCTCCCTTGATTATCTTCCAGCATTCCTAAATCTTGTTCAGACAGATGCTAAACACAGTATTAAGACTTTATATTCTTCTCAGCTATGTTGTGACTGCTCTCTGTGCAGCCTACGCCATGCGATCCATGAAGTCCAAAATTACACTGGTACATTTGCAGCCATACTGTATTAGAATCACAGAATCATTTTGGTTGGAAGAGACCCTCAAGATCATTGAATCCACCACCATTTGCATCACCCATTTACATCACCCATTTACAGTTTGCTTGCACCCTGTACAATTTTAACACTAATTTCTGCATGTGTTTCTTCATTTGAAACAACTCTGTTTCTCATTTTTCCTTTTCATAAGTGTTTGCTTCTAGTAATGTAGGATGCATATTATTATTTCATGTCTAGGTTCTTTTCACTCCCGATTATTTTCCTCACTATTCTGGTCTGACATATTTGCAGTGCTTCCCAGTTTTGAGCTATCTTTGCATCTTAGACATTTTAATGTTAGCAATTTTCTATTTCCCATTCCAAGTCATTAAAAAAAGCTATTAAGTAAATAAGATCTTAATAGTGACTTGCTCTAAGGTACCTCAGAACTTTTCTCCTTGTCTTGATACATCATTCTTCATTGTTGCTTAGAAGTTAGTCTGTAAATCATGTGATATTCTTATTTAGAAAACTAATTCGAATTGTCCTAGATGAGGTTACACAAGACCCTGTATGAAACAAAACTAAAATTCAGATACAAGTATCTTATCATCTTCATTTCAGCTACCTGTTCTGCAGTGCTATTGAAAAAGAAGTCAAGTTTGCCCAGAATGGCTTGTTTGTTATAAGGTCTTATTGCCTCATACTTCTCTACCTGTGACTCTCTAGAGATGTTTTATTATCATTTGTGTAGCACCATAAATCTTCAAAGCCCCACAACTAGAAAAAAATGCATTCTTCTCCCTGAAGATCTCACATTCTTAAAGGTCCATTGAAGCAACAACGGTCACGTAAATGTCCTTCACAGAAAACCAGGGTCCTGTTGAACAACGAACAGTGACATGGTAACCATAGAGGAGTCAGCCCTTCCCTACTTCCCCATATTTTCTTACTTTATATTGGCTAGTCATGACCTCTAAAAAGCTTAATGTCTCAAGAGATGGATGATGCTGTTAGCTCAAGTATCAGGAAGGGGAAAGAGCAGCTTTCCATGGTTTCTCTGCCCTTCTCTGAACTTTTACCATGCAGATGCAATCCTTGTGTGGCCATGTAGTGAGAAACTGAGTGTTTTGAGCATTGAACGGGAGGTGATAAATTTATAACCCAAAAGACTGAGAGTATCTCTACCACTTAAGACTTGCTTTGCAAACCTCTGCTTGATAGTTTTAATATGTTTTGAAGTTCTCAGTGGCTCTATGGCTATGGATGAGTGTTTATTCCAAACCAACTGCAGATGTTCGGAAACAAGCTACATCTTTAATACAAACAAATGCAGAATATCAGAATAGTGCAAACATCTGGACGTAGATGACTTGCAGATATTTCACTGCAAACAAGGTCGAGTTATGTTGGACCACAAAATATAGCCAAAATCAGTTCAGCTGGTGATTTTGTCAGGTATCTTATCCCTAATAATGACCAGAAGATTATGATTCAGAGTAGAAATGTTACAATATTCCTACTAATTATGTAGCTGTTATAGAAATAAATTGTATCAGTGTTTGAATTTACTTGCAAGTATGAGAGTGGATACCTTTCTATCTTTCTAATCCTGTTTGATGTAACTATGCATTATACATATAGTGTCCAAGAAGTTTTTAAAATTTTTCTTAATTATGCTCTCATATTTCAAATAGAAAGATTCTGGTCTCTCAATACAACTCCAGTCATAAAGAGGGAAATGATATTTCAGGGAATCCTGTCAATTCCTTAAGAATGACACATAATCCAAAGTGTGAATCCTACTAATACCTTGCTGTGAATGATATTAAATGACAGCAAATTGCCCAGATTACTGCTATACTGCTTTAAAATAAAAAAAAAAAAAAGAAAAAAACAACAAAAAACACCTGCACTTAAATGTAGATATTACTTTACAATGGATTTTCTTTTATTCCTTAGACCTGCAATACTAAAGTGTCTAATTTGCTCCATTTATTTAATAGGCTGCTGCCTTATTTAATATTTATTTCCTATAAACATTTATTTTCTTGTTTCGATATTGTTCGGGGTTTTTCGATTATCATGTTTGCTTAAAGTCTGATTTTATAGTGACAAATGTTTCAATAAGGTTTTAGCCATACTGCAAGACTGGCAAAGGCAGTCAAAGGTGCCATCGTGCAAAATATGCATACATGGTACAAGGATATCATATTTGATATACACTATGTTGACTTCAAGTTTAAGAACCAAGTTGTCATCAAAGTGAAATCCATTTCAGTTCAACTTTAATCTAAAAGCTTTATCAGATTGTGAGTGCCATAGATTAATTTACCTAACTCCATGCACAGAACAACTTTAATATTCAGAGAAAATGTACTCTGGATTGATACAGGTGTCCTTCTCTCGCAGCATGAGAACTGCCTACCTCACACCCTCTCTTCCATTTCTTGGCTGTTAGAAGTTTTTCAGGATTCAAGGCAGAGGTTCCCAAATTTAATTTGTTTGGATAGTGTAACCTTAGCTCCAAAGGAGTTACCAGATAAAAGTTTTCAGGTTTTGGTAAGAGAGAAGATGCATGGTCTGGACTGATTGTAGCCCTTTCAAACATTACTGTACATCTGCTGAAAATTATCTTGGTGGTTTTTTTTTTTTTTTTTCTTATGGAAATCCCATTTTCCCTGAAAAGTAGGTCATGTTTAGGATGGCATTATACTTAAAATTGTGTTAGACAGCAGTAACATGCATTATTTGGACAGAAACTACTGCATCATAAATGTAATAATGTAGATGATCTTATTCATTGTTGTGATATAAATATTAAATATTCAGTTTTTATGCTAATATCAGTTTTCAACTGTATTTACTAGTAGTTTGGAATTATTTTCATCTCCATTTGTTTGGGCACAAGACAGACTTTTGCTGTAGTCCAGTGGTGTGAGTGTTCACAGCAGACTTAGGAAAACTAAATTCAAGTTCCTGATGGAAGTAGTAAGTAATTACTGTGTAATAGAGCAGCATGAACATACAGAACTTGCTGATGAAGAGATGTATATCAAATAACTGAGATTATCACCAGCTTCATCTCCTAAAGGAAGTGGTACATAGGTTCTCAGTCTAAGTTCACAGGAGGTAGTAAACCTTGCAAATCAGTTTATTTAAAGAGAAGGATTGTCTGCCTCGTGCTGATGATAAGGATCTTCACATTTCTGTGGAGTTGGTTCTGATATTCTCTGGTTTGAGTTTACCATGACATCCCAATATGATTTCCCCTGGGAAACTAATCACTCAACTAAGTGTTGGACAGCCAGCAGCTGCATCATTAACAAAGTCATGAAACTCCTTTGTAGGATTTGGCTTCTAGTTTATTGATGGGAACTCAGAATCCCCAAAGTTACATTGATATCAAGTTTTCTTTGGAGATCCTGACATACATCAGTACCTTTCAGGACAAAATCCTGAACAGCAGGTTCATAAGGCATACTTTGGATTACATCCTTTATCATTTGACATTCCCGGGTTGTCTGGCCATGTAATTGTTTTGCTTGTGTGTTGTGTGTGCTTCCTTGGAGCTACACATTGTTTGTGGAGGTTGAAAACAATACTAAAATTGTGACTTTCTCTCTCCAAGCTTTTCCTTGAAGTTCTGGTTGAAAATGTAGTAAGCATTGACAAAGTTCAGAAGCATGCCCTGAGTAAAAATATTTCAACAAATTGCCTTTTTATCTGAATTTCAGAGTTGTTTCTTCTGGTTTGTCTTTATTGAATGATTGAGCTTCTGGTGTATGGCTAGAGCTATAAGATTCCCAGCAATATGGCTGTTTCAGAAAGAGAAGCTAGGAAGAAGGTTTAAGTTGAAAAGCTATAAAATAGTAGGTCTTTTCAAAACTTGAGCTACCATAAGCTAGTAACTTGAGGATCAAAAAAAAACCCCTCACCCAGACTGATATTAAATATATGTTCCAGAGACCATTAACTTTCAAAATAGATCCTACAAGTGCTGATTCTGCAAGCAGTCGTTTGTTGAAACCCTTTATCCCCTATCAGCTGATGGTTGTGCCATAGCATTTGGCTTCAGACTTCTGGTACATATGGTACATAGTTCCACAAAGAATGAAACTTTAATGACCTTATCAAATAACAGCAGTACTCATTGTGTTTAGCAGTGCTGGAAATTAGTTTCTCGGGCACTGATCTTGACAGGTCAGCTGTCACAAATTGGTAGACCTATCTGTAAATACATCAGTCCTATAAACAACATTCTGTCTGCAAGAAGTAGAAGTTAAAACTGACTCACTGCTGAACAAATTAAATGTTCTGTGCACAAGGATGCACAGGAAAAGTACCTTCTGGAAAAGGTTTTCCTTGTGTTCCATGTATTGACTTTATCTGCAGTTTCTGCCTCTGTAGAGAACACTATGGAGTTCTGCACTGAATTAAAATATGCTCCTCCTCCTTGCATCTGCCCCTACTGCATAAAAAAACTGAATCTTTTTCTATCTCCTTCTGAATAAAAGGAATAAATTTATGTTTTTGCACTGACTTGTTTCAGACTTCTTTTAGGAATTCTTGGTGTTAACACAGAATACAAAACATAGGGTATTTGAAAAGTCTAAGTCCTTGATATGAAACCAGATAGAGTTTTTGAAGGGAAAAGGGATAGGAGAAGGAATTGAAATGTCAGTCCACTAGTGGTGAAGTAAGAAATGAATGTATTACATTTCCCAATTTTTAATAAATATTTAATCACCTTCTGTGCAAGCCACCACATGCATGAATACTGGTGTTTGAAGTCTGTTGAACCATATTGATCTATGTCATTTGACAAATAGGTCAGTTTTGGCCATAGCAAAAGCTAAGAAACATCTGGACATACTTCAGAGCAAGCATCTACATTTGAATTTGAAAGATACTGTGGCTATAGGTATCTACCTGTATTGCTGAAGACACTTTTATGTGCGGAAGCTCTCCTGTCACTCCAAACTGGCGTCACAGAGGGAGAGTTCTCAATCAGCAATATTCAGCTTTCAGGAGTGACATTAGGAAGCTGGATATTATTCAGTCTTTCTCCTCCTTCATCTTCCAGGTCAGCTGAATAAAAGGAGATATAGCTTAATCGCCTCCTCTTCTGTGTCTCAACTTTGAAGATTCAGTGACTATAGAATAATTTGCACCAGCTGTGATAGTTGTGATGGTTGAATATTCACTGAATGCCCTGATCTTTTCTATTTCCCTGTTTATTAGTTTAGTGCATGAAAACAAAAATAAAATCTATACAGATCTCTCCCACCACATTTTATTTGTTGGTTGGATTTTTAAAGCTTGAGGATAAAGCTGAAGTCATAGAAATAAATCATGTAGGACATCTAGCTATAGGCATTTAGAATGAAAGAAGTTCTTTCCAAGAAGGTTTTGACTTGTTACATGAAAATTAGCTTCTGGCAGGAAGAAGCCACATTTCACAGATCTTGGACAATGTTGAATTTCTACAGGGCATGCCTTCAGCTAACAACACTGCTTACACATATGTAAGCATAGTATTGGTGTAGTAGAGCTGAAACAAAGAAGGAAACAGTTTCTACTTGATACTATTTATGACTTTTGTGAACAAAATGACACTGTGGATTCTGTTTGAAGACAAAAGGAGTGTCTGACTGCTGCTGCTGCTGAAAAGCATATTTCGAAAATCCAAAGGTCACTAAAGACTGACTTTCCTATTGAACTTCTTTTATTGAATTTTATTGCATTTCTCTTCAGAAAAATGCTGTAAAATTGATTTTTAAAGCCACACATTTAATTGAAAAATAAAATATTTAGATGCAATGTTCCAGGGACATATCCTGAAAGCATGCATCTGGATACATCTAGCAGATGTGTGAAGTACTAGTACATAGCAGATATTTTATGATCAGGACCCTGAGAGCTTGAGAGGCTGTAATTGTTTTACTGATGAGGTAGAAGTAGGGCAAGAAGAGTGAAAATAGGACTTAAGATCAGATCTGAAGAAAGTCCAGGAGAGGAGAGGAGGCAGTTTGATACCATAGAATCTATGTCAAGAATTTATGATGATCGGTGAACAAGAATGTTATGCAGCAGGAAAAAGGGTCAGTCTTTGATAAACAGCAGGGAATTATTTGAAAATAGGAGCGGATCTGAGCAGAGAGGGAAATGTGGGATAGTGAGACCCCAGATAATCCTGAGGACTGCCAGGTAATATAAACTTACTGGTGAGAAATGCCATATCAGAGTGAGATAAGTGAAATAATGTGGCAAATACTGCTGATAATAGAGTAGCTATGTTATGGGCATTGATGAAAATGCATTCAGGCAAGGTACTTATTTATGTCTGTTCACCAAATCTCACTAATTCTGATTCTACATTAAAAAAACACACACTTCTTTTATCCTCTCTGTATCAGTCCTGTATTTGGTCCAAGTGACTGTTAAATGTTTGTGTAAATACTGAAAGATTTCTGCCTAGTAGTCCTTCAGTCTCACTGTGCTTTCTGTTCTAGTTGGCAACATGGGACTCCGAGAAAGGACTGAATGGCAGTCTACAAGAACGACGTCTGGGCAATGACTTGCAAGGACTGACACTCAAAGTGGTGACTGTCTTGGTATGATCCTATTTAAGTTCAGGAAGCAAATGCTCAAAATAAAAGGGACTTGACTGAGTATTTTGGGCACTTCCCTCAGCACTTTTTCATATCGTTTTCAGTTCTGTATTTTTTGCAGATCAATTATATAAGGCAGGAAAATAGATTATGACCTTTTATTATTTTATGTGAAGCTGTGCACTGTCAGAAATACGCAGCATTTGTTTGCTTATGCTTGTTTTCTGCAATTCAGTTCTTACTGGGCATGGAACAAGCACAGGGTCTGGGTGCACGATACCATACTCTAACTTGGATACGCAGTTTGCAGCATTTCATGGTTTTTAAGATCAGATGGGCCAATTATGATAATCTAATCTTGGCTCTTGTACACTGCAGGCTGTAAAATTTAATCAAGTGTTTTCTCCATCAAGCTCATAAATTCCCGTTGTTTGCTTTTGGGACTACTGTCTGTCAGCAACCAGAGTGGTAGAAGAGCTCCTGTCAGCTAAGTGCTAAATTAGGGTCAAATTAGTTCTTGAATACATTCCTGCCTAAAATATTGTAGTTTGCAGAATATGGTGTCCTTCTGTGATTTTTATTTCTCTTTTTCTAAATCATGGTACAAATAAGAACTACTGCGTAAGATCATTAAGACACTCACCCCAGCCCTCAGTTTTATTTCCCATGTCTGGTGAAAAGTGAGGTTATACTGTAGCCTATGTGGGAGGTAAGCAGATCCCTTCTGTGAGAACATCAGTATCAGGCTGCAAAGGTGATGACTGTGCTGCTGGCAGCCCTGGTGTTCCCATGCAGTGGAGCCCATGCCTGACAGAAAACATACCATAAAATGTTGCATTTTCCTGTTCCTGAAGCATACTTTAATATAATACACTGCAAGAACCAGTAACCATGAAAACTGTTATTTGAATTTTCAAAATTTTAAATATTCACAAAATGCAGCATTTTTAGCTCTTGTTTTAGTATGTGTCCTGGATGAAAAATTAATCATTGTCTCTGAAAGAGGGTTCTCTAAATCTGATTTGCTCTGAGATAGATGAGCAATAGTAATGTTTCTATCTAGGACTTGCATGCTTAACTTAATACCTATGGTAGGTATCTGTGCCCTCTTTATAGCCAGTGAGAGGAGGTAGGCACTTTAGAGAGCATTTCATCCTGTGGACACTGGGAAACTGCTAGAGGGGGTTGAATTGTCCTCTGGAGTCTCTGTGTCTTCTCAAGAACTGTGAACAACCCAAGGCCAGGGACAGGACTCAGATGCTGAAGCACTGTTGTCTCGTTGGGATCCCTCATAGTATCCCCCCTGGCCTACAGTTTTTGCCTCTGAAAGTTATGCATGTCTCAAAATGTGTGCCAAATTGTTGAGAATTAACTCAGGAAAAATCCTTTTGCCAAGAGAAGCAAAAAAAAAAAGCTTGTTTCAAGTATCAGTAAAGATATTTTTTTGTTCTCAGGAAGAACCTTTTGTGATGGTGGCAGAGAACATACTTGGGCAACCAAAACGATATAAAGGCTTTTCCATTGATGTCCTGGATGCACTTGCCAAGAATCTGGGCTTCAAGTATGAGATATATCAAGCTCCTGACGGCAAATATGGACAGCAGCTTCAAAACAGCTCCTGGAATGGCATGATTGGAGAACTCATTAACAAGGTACACAGAGAAGAAGCTACATTTAAGAAATAGAAAAAACTCCCTCTTCAGAATAAGGTGTCAAAGCTTTATGAGTGGATTGTTTAAATTCTCACCTTCCTCCGTTCCAGATTACAAGGGAATAAATTAGGATGAAAGCACTAGAGCAGAACACTGTAGAGCTATGGATGTATGGTGTAAACTGTGCATTTGAAGACCACGTACACAGCATAGGAACTAGAGAGTCTGCTGTGCTATTTACTCCCAACTGTTCTCAGCATAAATTGTATCAGTGTAAATCAGCGTGTTTACATAGTTGTAAGAATAAGAAGAGAGGATATGTACATATGTGTGAATGAATGACTATAGAAAATAGATTAAAAAGGTATTCTTAAAATATGAATTACTATTTTTTTCATTATGTCTTTGCTACTTGTTTGTATATGTGACTTTATTTGGGTCACTGTGGCAATGTGTTTGATAATGATCAAGCATTCGACTCCAAAACAGGAAAAATGTCCCTAGTAATATGCCATAAAGAAGTATTCTAAAGGACCAGGTTTTAAACTGAACTCAAGATTATTCATTCATTAAAATTTCTTTTCTTAATTACAGTCTTGCAAATGAGGACTAAGTTAATTGAACTCCATTGAAGTAAATGGAGAAAGTCCGTAGCTTAAAACCTCCCAGAGAATGAAATTAGAGTGTATTTTGTTCACGATCTCGCTATCTGACATAGGACAAATGTTAATCAAGAAGGAGAATCAAAGCAATTAATATTGCATGTTGCTGCCCTTTGTAGTAAAGGTTACTCTTCTACAGTGGAGTTATTACTGAAAGTGAAAGTTTTCTCATTATCTAGTAAGTAGGCAGCTCAGTATCTGGTAAGTAGATGTTTAGGAAGAAATAGAAGCAATTAAAGTAATAGCAAAAGTGTGTATGATAATGGGATATTCTTGGCTGTGTTAGGAAATATAAAGAAGTTTTTACTTATTTTGCATTGATATAAGCTGTTTGAATTTCATTTTTTGAATATGTGGTAAAAAATCATGCTAAAGTTCTTTGGAAATTGCTTTCTTTGAAGCAACAAAATACCTATTATGGTATTTTTAATAGTATTTCTGCTACTAGCTTTCCCCCTGACTCCAAAGGATTTCAAAACTGACCTCCCTCACGTAGAATTTAGTTTGCTTTCCCAACTAAATCAGGAGATAGAAAAAAAAAGTACATTCTGTTTTTTGAAGACAACTGCTTTTCTTAAGGTGGAAAAATATTCACAATCTAATTGCAGCTCTTCAAAAGCTTTGGGAATCTTATTAACTCCTGTTTCATCTTTCACTGTGTTTGCATGCTCTTTAAGGACCCTCTATAAGTAAGACCTACTCGCCTTTAATGTTGAGGTCAAGGCAGTTTCAGAGGCTAAGTTGCCTCTGGTGCATTCTTCCAGCTACTATTGTTTTCAATTGCTTTATTCATCTTAAAAAAAAGTAATAATAATCTTCCCCCTCCCCTCCCCCAATTGCCATATGAAATCCCTTCATGAATATGGGAAACTGGCACTTCTGCAGGGAGAAACAAACATTAGCTCTTTGTAACTTGTTATCAAATACACAAGCTAAATAAATGGTGTTTCTTTCTTATTGTTTGCAATGCAACAGTTTAATATGGTTTGGAGTTTTAGGTATCCTTTGGAAAACCAGTGAGGTTAAATAAATTGCACTCATTCCAGTGAGGAGTCTGATGCTTTCTGTTCTAGAGTACTTTGACAGGTAATGTTTCACTATTCTGCTTTAGACCAGTAAAATTAATTAATGTTCAAGTGATGAAACTGATTCTGGTTTTATTTTTAGATAATTTATTTTAATTTGTCTAAAGGAATGAAAAGGAATGCATGGAGTCATTTGGTGCTTAAGTTTCTCCTTAAGGCTCACGCTGGTAGAGTTCATGGTGCAAGGAAGGGATGTGATCTGTTCTGTTTGTCTCATAGAGAGCAGACCTAGCCATCTCAGCCATCACAATAACACCTGAACGAGAGAGTGTTGTAGACTTCAGCAAGCGGTACATGGACTATTCCGTGGGCATCTTAATCAAAAAGCCTGAAGAGAAAATCAACATCTTCTCTCTCTTTGCTCCTTTCGACTTTGCGGTGTGGGCTTGCATCGCTGCAGCCATCCCTATTGTTGGTGTCTTGATATTTGTCTTGAACCGGATCCAGGCCGTCAGGGCACAGAATGCCTCTCAGCCAAGCCCTTCTGCTTCCTCCACCCTCCACAGTGCCATCTGGGTCGTGTATGGTGCCTTTGTTCAGCAAGGTACTTACTCGCTTATAAACACCACTGACCGATATTCAGAAATGTTCTGCCTTGGGTAAAGTAGGTCAGGAGATGTTAGTCCTGGCCCAAATGGTCTAAAGATAAAAGAGAAGGCTGGTACGGGGGGCAATAGGTTTTATTAGCCCAGCTGATGAAAAGTTGGAAGAGGTGGGTAAGTTTTGGAGGTTATGATGTTCTGCTTTTTGGTTTCTCAGTAATCCAGAAAAAACATTCCATGCAGGCTTTTACATGATGGGAAAATAAGCTATGAGTGTGAGAAATAAACTCTAAAGCTGCTTCATGCAGAAGTACAATACTTCTCCAGCTCTGAAACCAGCAACTTCTTCAATTGTTTAAATCTAATTTTAGAAATTGATATGTTTTTGAACTAATGTGAGACAGTTTATCTTTTGATTCTTTGAACTGAATAAGAAATTTATAGTCATGTAAATAACTTTAAAGACAGGAATCTCTAGACATAGGTCCAATCCTATTGAATTCAGTAGGATTGCTACCATAATCAAAGTTACTTTTGTAAATAATTGTTTACAAAATCTACCCACGCAGTTTTTGTCAGAAATCTGTAATGTTAGTACTATTCTTAGAAGGCAGGTTTTCTTGAATGCTAACATATTAGTATGTTGTTAACATTTTTCTAAATTTTTTTCATCGTGATTGCAAGCTTTTAAAGCTTCAGCTGGAAAATCATTACTATTGCTATGGCACTTGGTCCTTTATCTCATTAAGGTGTCATCCCTGATAGGTTTAAGTACAGTAAGATACAATCAACGCAAAATACGCTGAAGTGACTAGCACCAGCTATATGGTAAAGTTTGGTCTCCAACAATATTTGAGCATAACTGTGATTGAAGCCTGCTAGAATGAAATCTTCACATTGTTTGAAATGTTGTAAAGAGTAACAAGTAATGACACTAATGCATCAGTGTTTGCAGATTTAAATAGAGTACAGACAGCACACAAACCAGTGGACAGTTTTGTGAGTTTTTTCCGAATCTAAAATGGTTATTGAAAACAGAATATTACTATATTCTGAACACTGTAATTATTTAATTCCTGCAGATTAGTTGCGCTTCACCATTGAATTTCCTTTATTTAGAATATTTTTCATGTTCTGTAGATTTGATCCTCAATAATTGCCAAGGGTAATATTTTGAAAGGTGTTTTTCCAGAAGGGTATCCAGGGCAAGAGGCTGACTGGAGAAAATGTTTGTACGTTATCAGTCTTAACTGTCACAGTGAAAGGGCATTCTGGAGAGGAAACAGAAATGCAGAGGGGAAGCTCCAGCAAAGTTTAACATAGCAGAGCACACAGGATGTGATTGTAAATGGAAGCTGCTGAGAAACCCTCATTTTCTCTGCGTATTTGTAGGAGGCGAATCCACTGTCAATTCTGTGGCTATGCGCATTGTAATGGGAAGCTGGTGGCTCTTCACCCTTATCGTATGTTCTTCCTACACAGCAAACTTAGCAGCATTTCTCACAGTATCAAGGATGGATAATCCTATAAGGTAAGAGCCTCTTCTTAACATGAAGCCAGGAACCTGGATTTCACAGAAAGGTATTATCCATTTGAGCATTCGTTCTTGCAAGAAGGAGATAACTCTTTAATAAAATACCCTGCTTATTTGCAGTGGTTGCTTTTCTCTTCTCAGCCCCCCTTCTCCTTCACTCTTACAACTCCCAAGCAGCTTTGACAGGTGCATCAGGGGGACAATGGCACTTTAATTGTGTATCTTTCCAGAAGATATGTTTTTCATGTTTATATGTATTTTGATTAACTGGAGCTCTCACTGCTTCAACTGTCTTCATTTCTTTGTTGAATATCAGAGGGAACTGTCACCTCTAGGGAATTATATAACACTTCACTTCTCACCTTTGATGTGTAATTTTATGTTCTCAATATTTTGATATACACTGTTGTGTTTATACTATTATTTGCATGTAGGGTAATATAGAGGATCTTTTAAAATATAAATGGCAAGATTCAGTGGCATTATTTGCAGAAAAAGCTTCTTCTCAAGGAGGAATATATAACTGAACATGACTCCAGGATAATAGATGTAATATAGCAGTTGTTTTATTGAATTTGTATATAATTCTCTACAGTTGTGTTGGCAATATTGTGGCGATAAATTACAGCTTCTATAACAAACCCAATTTATCTTGCACCTTTGACTTCTTTCTCCTGCTGTTTGTCTACTAATCTATAACCAATGAGAATATTTTCAACACACCGGACCTCTGAGCAGCTCCAGAGAGCCTGCTGGTTGTTTGGTGGCAATTTGTCTGTATGTGCACATGTAATTTGTTTTTCTTCAGAAAATTTAAAGGCTAAAGAATGTTTCCATTTTTTTCTCTCGAAACACAGATACAATTTACAACTTCACACTCTCATGGACTACTGGGAGGGTTGTTGATTGTCCATGGTCAGTGTTGACAGGATTAGAACTTGGTATCTCATGTTTGGTCTGATGGTGATGGAGTGGAGAGGTGGCCAGAGGACAGACAGTGTGACACAGGCTCTCATCCCAGAGAATGCTGAGCCAAGGATTTTAGGTGTTTGACTGAGATTCAGTTACTCTGTTGGTCTCACTTGGGGCTGCACTGGAAAAACTGGGGCTGTAATCTCTGTGCTCTGCTCCTGAAACACAGTCATTGGCGCTTAGGTGAGGCTGGCACTTAAAAAAACCGCTCTTAACTTTTCTGTGGTATCTGCACAGAAGGTTATAAATAATCGCATTTCTGACAAACGTGAGTTTAACAGTATTTCCAGTTTTTAACTTACCATTGTGTACTTACAGGTAATGTAACGCTTTGTATGGATATAGTGTAATAATAACAATAATAACGCGTTTTGTTTGCTATCCAGAAAGCTTGGATAATAACCTTCTCAAAAAATTCTGAAAGTTCTAGTTCCTCCATGGCAGAAGAAGTTGTTTGGTCTACTGAACAACTCCCAAAGCTCAGCAAATTTCAGAAGAGGAAAAAAGCTGGGGTGAAATGAAGTGAGGAATCTTCAAAAAAGAGACACAGGTTAAGAGCAGAACCTGTGGAGGAAAGAGGAGGCCTGTGAGGCTGAGCTATTTCAGCATTTACAAGGGCTTTTGATTCCTCCTCTTATTAAAATGAAAGGACATTACTGAAAATCTTGAGGGAGAGAGAGAAGTTTTTTGGCTAAAGGAGCTACTTGGCATGCTTTTGGGACTTCAAAGCCCTGACACCCTTCCACTGTTAGAGATGGCAACTGAAAAATTATGATTACATGCCTTTTATACACCTAATGATAGCTGCCACTTTTCCAGTATCATATTGCCTTGTATAAGGTCAGGATACAGAAGGAGGAAAGCATTGCCATAACTGAGCCGGATAAGGGACTTGCTTGTCTTGGCTTGCCGGTAGCTACAGTACAAAGTTTACAGAATTTCCCTAAGATCATGCTACTCTGAGAGACAGAGAGAGAGATTGAAAACTTAATGCCTTAGGAGAGAGGGGATGGGGTAAAGGAATAGGCTGTCTGGAAACTCTTGAGCCTTCATCCATTTCTAAACTAAGATGAAGAAAGATATTTTCATGTCTCCTGTCTTTAGAAGAAACATAAAATGTTTTGTCCGATGTAGAACAAATATTTTTCCTGAGAAAGTAAATTACTGCCTTACATGAATGCATTGCAGCCTAGTGTATCAGCTCCCAGTACTACTTAGCTTCAGCATCTTGTGATATAGGATGACTATTTTTGACTTTCTAAATTTGCCATTCAGCTTGCCCACATAATGTCTCTAACGGATCCAGAAAGGAATACTTACTTGAAATCCATTTTTCTCACCCAAAGAGGCACAATGAATTATAGCTGCAAATTTGCTCCCCGTTTGAGAACTACCAATCCACCTGTGTATACTTCCATTGTTAAGAAACTAACCCCCCATCCTCTTGGTAAATCTGTACTATTATCTCTCCCTCATAGAAAAGTCCTCTGAAGTTCTGTACTGCTGCTGCTAAATTGCCAGCAGGAGATAAAATCATAAAATGGTGCTGCAACAGCTACAACATAGTTAAGATTTTCATTACAAGATTGATTTTCTTCCCAAGCCCCCTCCAAAATGCCTAATAAAAGTTGTTTCAGCATCAAATTTGGCATAAGTGGTCTGTGGCTACTAGAATAGGAATATGTTTGATTAAATAAGTAGGTGTCAATAAATCCAGTGATCCTTACATCCACAATTTCACTGCAAAACAAGTGTGTCATAGAAATCATAAATGATATTTAGTAGAAGGGGCTTGGTAAGACATCCACTGAAGCAAAGTTGAACTGCTGGAAGGCAGAGAAAAGCCTTAGATGAGGAGAAAAAAAAAATAAATCTGGCATTGGCAAATCTCACAAGGCTTTTCCACCCTGCCATAACTTTCAGGGACTTCCTGTGACTCACTGGAAGGTGAAAATACCCAGAGTAGAGGGCACAGCAGAAAGCAGCTTTGATATGCTGCCTGTATTTCTGTGTTTCCTGACAGAGACTTCTTAAATCCCAAATGGGTTTCCAAGTGCTGTGCTGTCCAGTGCCCAGTACCCATGTGAGAAATGTGGCCATCTTGGAAAGAACAAAATTATTCTCCTTGGATTTCCCCAAACCTTCAAGGTCTTCATCACAAACATGATAATGGGGAGAGGCACTGTCTTTTTGGACTGGCATGGCTGTAGGTGCTGCCTTGATCCTGTGACAGGGTGCTGGGAAGGCTCATAATGTGGAGTTTGAGACCCATATCAAAACCTCTGGCCCTTTGGGAGATCAAGGATAGCAGAAAATAGCATAAAACTTCCCCAACTGTCCTCCATTTTCCAGTTGCTAACAGCTGGTACTTCTGCACTCCTTTGCTCTTTTAATATGGTTTCTGCAAGCCCTCTGTCCAAATTACCTCTGGTGCTCTTCTTATCTTTTCTCTTCCCCAAACTCACAGCAAGGGAACAAAGGCAATGTAGTGGTTACGTCAGGATTTCTGCATTTGTTGAGATTCACAGGCAGGGCAGGAAACCATCAAGCAGTTTTCTCTACCGTATGTGGGCAGAGGAGGGAGTGGTTCTGAAGAAGAAGGCACTTTTTATAAATGTGCTGGTGGTAACCACTTTAAAGCTCAGGCTAGGAGACCATGATCCATGTTCGAACTTTGTAAATGAGCAGATCTTTATTTTAATTTTTAAATAGATATCTAAGTAATGTTTAGAGGCTGTGCTAATCCTTGACAACCTTGTTTAAACCCAGATGATTTACATTTATTATTCTAATATTTCCCTTCTGTACTGCATGCAGCTGAGAAGTCTTCTAATAGGCCAGTCTGCCAAGTAAGGGTTGAATTACTACACGAGAGTTTGTTCTTTCTTTTGTCTTACTAAATTTTCAAACAGCCCTCGGATTTGCTGTCTGACCTTCCATTTGTAATTATGGGTTTAATTAGCAGTGACTTAACTTCCAACTTCATTTCTTGTTAACAAGCAGACTACACGCACTTCAGTAACTGCACAGATTTCTGAAGCTCAGGTTTAGGATAGCTTATCTGACAAGAGATAAAGAATCAGGCAGGAAAAAATAGGACATAAAATGTAGGCTATTCACAAATCCAAAAGAGCTGAAATTTAATATTTTTTATCAAATTGATCCTTAACAGTTTCATATGCTATGGATGTTTTGAATGGCATCTGTATATATGCATTCATGGACTGCATACAAATGTATGTTATATCTGCTTTTAAGTTCACAGCTGTTGTTTCATGATTTGGGATTTTGTTATTTGCATCTTAATCCTCAAATTTCATGTGTTTTGGTGACAGCTGAAGATTTACTTCAGCTTAGTTGGAGCGATAGTCTGACACTTGGAAGACTTGGGTGCAAACTCTTTTTCTACTGTAAGTTTTGTTTGATCTTGGCAAGCTTAGCCTCTGTCTCAGTTCCCTTTCTGTGTAACACAGCAACAATATTTTCGTATCTTATATGGTGCATTGTCAGTTTAGCTGCTTTAAAGATGATGGCCAGAAATGACTGTTTATAATAGCTCTCCAGGTATCAAAAAAGATAGATTTTCTGGGTTGCATACAAACCAGAAACAATCTCAAGATATTTTAAAAGAAAATGAGAAAAGTATTTTGAAGATGCCAGCTAGAGGGAAATGAACAAAGGTTTCATCTGCTGTAGTTTAACAGATTTGATAGGGTTGGCAGTGAGAACCTCACAGGAATCCCTCTGTACTTGCAGTGATTTTGCCTTGAAATTCCTTGTGTTTGAAAACAGCCTTTCTGTTGTTAATATCATATGTGGCTTTCTAAATATTTCATTGGAATTTATTTGGTTATGTTTAATTTTGTTATGTTCAATTTGTACTACGTTTTGCAGTGTCTGTGCAGCACCTCAGCCACCTTGACAGGAGGCATGTATGAATGAGCATGATAAAAAATAATTATAGTGATTATTATTTAAAGCCTGTGAGCAAAAGCTTCCATCATTAAATAACTAGGTTAAGTTCATCCATAAAAACAAGGGCTAAAAAAGGGTGTAAGAAAGTCACAAGGGAATGAGCAGGTACAAAAACTCCAAACTTTTTTTCTTTCCAGAACGTTCTGTGTTTAGGTCTCATGGAAGAAGTGTCATGGGAGCAGTTTGTGGAGCAGGGTAGCAGAGCTTGACAACCATTTGCTCTCAGACACTGCTCAGGACACGGCACTGTGGTGTTGCCAGTGCCAGATCCTACCTCGTCTCTTTTTTCATTTCACTTTCATTGACGGTGTAGTCTAGTGGGTGCTTTTGGGAAACCGAGGGCTTCACAGAGTCTGGGGCCTTTTAAAAAGCTCTCTGAATGTTGGCATATGCTATTCAACCATGGTTTAAAATGGATCCTAATTACTCCTGTAATTGAGCGAGCAGGTAAACATAGATGTGCAAATCCTTCCCGAGGATATTTTTTCTGGGAAAAATGAGAATGCACAGCTGAAAATCAAGCTTGTATCCCATCGCTTCAGTTACCATTATAAAAATGTAGCGTATGTCGTAGACCAATGGCAAATCAATAGATTTGTGATTCCAGACCGTCTTCAACTCTGCTTCTACACCACCCATATTACAGCATCCCTTGATTTGTTCTTGTTACTGGGAAGTTCTATGACTTAAGTGACTTGACGCATTAACATTCAGATCCACACACAGTTCAGAGAAGAAAATTATTTGGATATGACATCAGCAAAATCTACCATCTGTGCAGGTAATAAAATGATTTTTTATTATTTTTTTATTTTGCTTTGGAAGCGTGAAAATCTAGCAAGAGCAGTACTCTCATGACAGCCAATCAAAATGTACAAGGATTGGTTCAAATCTGATATTTAATATACAGCCTCTTCTCAGTTCATATTGAGTTGCCTTTTAAGTCAGATTTTCTCATATTAATATAGGTTATTTACTGGTTGTCCATAGAGTAGAATAGCTGTATGCTTTTTGCATACATTAAATATCACTGGCCCCTGACTTCAGCCTTCTTTGTAGTAGTTTGTGGTTTCTTTTCATTACAAGGGCAGTACCTATTGCTTATTTTGTTGGGGTTTATTTTCTGTTTGACTCCTAAGGGATAAACAATACAAAATGCAGTAATAGAACGTTTTTGCCCAATAGGATATTTCTATTTATATTGTTTTTCCTCTAAAGAAGCTGATTTAATGTCTTATATGAACTGATAATAAAATCTAATATAACAGATATTAAAAAGGCAAAATAATGATCACTATAGCAATTCAAAGAAAGATGGCCTTAAAACTTCAGACTTTTCCTAACTGTAAAGACTACCTCAACCTCTCATTTTTTAAGCACAAAAACAGGAGTTAGAAGAAAATCTTCATTCTTAATTCCGTTTTGGAAATGGATTCTGGGTGAGGAACAACCATTAAAGCAGGCTGGACTGTGTGTTTGAGTATTTGAGTTTTACTCCTGCAAAAGCATTAACAGTTTTTTCCACTGTATGAGGTGGATGTTTATTTGACCTACAATGCAAAATTACCTAACTGCTTTTTGCATGTTAATATGCTCTTCCATATGTTTGCCTGCTGGTTATATTTGCTATTCTTTTGGACAGACAGATGTTACATGCACTTAATGCATGTATCTTTTTGAGAAGAGTTTTTAAACAAAGACGTCCAAAGTGGGAAGACAGGCAGAACCTGTAAATAAATAAATCTCTGCATGACACTTGCTAGTGAAACAGCTGCCTGGAAAACAAAACAAAAAAAGACTGTAAAATTACTTGTATTTTATACCATTGGTCTGTGCTGGTCAGAACCATTAGGTTGTTCTATCATGGGGTAATATACTGCGTATTTCTGCATAGGTTTCCAAATCATCCACAGGCAGAAGGTCTCTCTGAAAGCATCCCTGCATCCAGAACAAAAAAGTGCATTTCCAAAACTACCAATAATTAGTAAGCACTTTGTCACAGTCAGTTACTTCCTGCGAAACAATGAGACAAAGTTGAAAGTAGGTGAACCTGCTTGTAAGAGGGGAATGTTGTACCTGTTTTCTCACTTGCCATCAGCTCAGACAGGACATACATGAGCTTCCAACTCTGCTAATCTCTTGTATGTTTTGGAAAATGCTTCATATGCTCAGGTAAAAAACACATTTTCACATCTGCACCATTCCTCACCAACTTCTCCATGTGAGCAGCGGTTCTGTCCTTCTCATACCATGGCTGTTCAGCACCAGAATTTCTCACCCACCTGACAGCAAAAGTGATTTTCCTTGCCTCTCTTTGTTACCTTATATTCAATATCAGCAGGCTGACTGTGAGTATAAGGAGCATGCACTGAATTGTTTATTTCTTTGCATTATTTTGGATGAAGGGAGGAGAGGGGAAAGAAGGAAAGTTTCCAGCAGGAGCAGAAGAGAATGCTTGCCCAACTGTCCTCCCAGAGTAGTGGTTGGTTGGTTAACACTGACCAGCGTCACTGCACTATGGCCAGTCCTGTGCTCCACTTAGATGATCTGCCTTTCACAATGAAAGGGTTGAATTAATAGCCTGCAATAGAAGTTACCAAGGATTGTGCCTCCTATAGCCTAAAAGCTCAGTTCATACAGTCAATTCAGAAGACAATCTCTTGGAGCAAAGTTAATCAGGTGTTCTTTCGGAAAGTAAAGATAGAGCATGTTACTAGGAACCCACTGAGGGCAAGGTAGCCTTTCAGAGAAGCTCCACACTATAGGCAATCCATATAGCATTTTTGTGATTCTGTTGTATCTCTTCTCTTACCTGTACCTCTCTCTAAGTGTCTTCCTGGCAGCTACCTTTCTGCACCAGGAATTGAGTGTTGCTGCTCATGCATCTCCCCACCCAGCATCTTGACTGTCTATGCTGTAGGTTGCATGTGAACTCGGTGCTTTCAGTTTCATGTTGTGCTGATTACATCAACAAAAATTAAGAAATCAAACTTTGTATAGGTTGGCTAAGGTACAGGCACATGTCTTTTTGCCATCTCTGCGGTGGACACAAGACCTTCAGTCAAGGGATGACGCAAACAGCATTGTGTAATAACATTTTAAATCATAGAAGCAAGATACATTGGTGTTGTAAGAGGGATTTATTCTTGAGTCTCTCTTTTTTTTTTAATCTCATACATTCGTACAATTCTCATGCATTTGTAGTATGTATTTTTATTTAGTCAAAGGGTTGTGCTGTTCCCTTGTAAGTTTACTTAGAAAAAATGCTTGGTTGTTTTGGTTTTCTAGGTCCTGATCGAGGTTTGCTGACATTGTATCAGCTTCTTCTTGTAGTTCCTCTCATTAAGATACTTTGCATCTATGTCCTTGATATGGTTTCTTTCAGGAATTGACAGCTTTTCTTTAGTCCTTTATCCTTTATATCATCTTTAAATCACTTTCTTCTCCAGTTCCTGAAACCTGGTCTTTTGAAATCCATTATTTCTATGCTGTTACTCTTGTTTTTTCCTTTCCTCAGGATAGGGAGCTCCATTGTCTTGCAAACACTTCTAATCTGGCTACTTTTCTCTTTGACATTTTCATTCAAATCTAGAATAGCCATTCCCATAATAAATGCCTCTATGATAGAAGATCATTCTTTCTCACATTTTAAACTCTTAACACCTTAAATGATGTATAGGATGGCCTTTTTGTCTTCTGAAATAAAAGTTGTTCCAACACATTCGAAAATGTTTACAGGCCAACTGGCTGTGATGTGGGAAACTCTAAACTTACCATTCAAAGAAAATACTTTAAAAATTGAATATACTCATAAGGAGATGTAAAAACTATTCCTGATGATATTAAAAAACAAAACCAAAACCAACGAAACAAACAAAAAAAAAACCCACCCAAAAAATCCCAAACAAACCAGAAAAATACATTTTCAGTAGATGCAGGTTATGAATGTTTGGGGGGGTAAGGGCTGTGGGTTCTTAGTTTCCCTGAAAAATTAAGATGTTACTGTTTATTACCATGAATGCTTTCCTATTAGTTCTTAGCTCCTGCTTCACAAAAGGATTCTAGAGGGAAAGAACACTTTTCTGGAAATAATACTCTGTTGCTAAGGGAAGGATTGCGTATGTTCTTTCCACTTCCTGGGATGATCTGCTTTACTGAGCAATACTCTCTTCTGCACCCATGCCCCCATAGAATATAATACAGGAGCATTTCCAGACTCATCTGGAGATGAGGGAGAGAATGATGTTGCCTTAGAAAAGCTATTTTGATACAGCTGCCAAAGTTGCATTAGAAGAAATGTAATCACATACACTACAGTTGTTTGCTTCTAAATCATTAAAACCAGCCTAGAAGAATAAGCCACTGATTTGATTTAATTGATTTATGAATAGTCATATCTATCTAAAAAAGAATAGGACACCATCAGTCAGAATGGGGTGGATGTTAACTACTCTATTTCTTTTAAATGGCAGTAATGCAATATTCAAATTCATATTTCAAGGTATGTAATTAGGCTACCAAATAAACTAATTAATCTCAACATAAGGAACAGCTAGTTGGTTTTGATGCAGTGCTGTCAGTGTTTCTAGTATGAGGTTCAGTGTTCAGGTGAGATTCGTGTTCAGGGTGAGGACAGAGAGGCAAAAGGGTAAGATCTCTTTTTCTGTTTATTCTTTGTACATCAGGGTGAGGTGGGAAGTGCACCATACACCAAGTGCTTGCAGTTTGGGTCCTAGGAGAAACAGGCAAGCGGCCTTCAGACTTTAAAATATGCATATGTAATGCGTGCACTTTAGACATCAATAATAAGTGATGATTGCTATATGTGCTTTCAGTATTAATAAAGAGCCCTGTATTTTGATTTCCCGGGAGTGCCAGCACATGTTCTAGCAATCAAGATGCCTCTCTTTCCGTCAACGTCAATAGCTTCTGCTTTACTCACGGTGGTAAAGGAAGGGTGTGAAGCTGTTTTTCAGCATCACTTTGTACCTCTGACAGATCTGAGCCGAGTGAATTCATCCAGCCCCTCCACCCCAGCTGCGACACTGCTGGCACTGGTGCAGGCAGCAGCCCAGAGCTTTCTGCACCAAAAACCTTGTTCTCACAACAGGTCTCTCCCATAGCATGAGACACCTCCTGATAAATCAAAAATTAATAAAGAGTTGAGTAGCACCTTACCCCACACCGGGATTTCATGGACTTTAATGGAACTATTCACAGTATAATGATATCCTAACAGTCATGGTATAAAGTACTGCTCACCCTGAGTAAGGATTTTATAAGCCAGCACCAAGATGCCAAGCCTTATCCATTCCCCACTCTATTTAATTAAAAAGCTACTCTTTGTCATCTAAGTGCAAAACAGAATGGCAGTGGTATCAGTACTTATAACACCAGTTGAGAAGGAAGAAAGCAATTTCTTCCCTCTCGATCTTAATCATTAATCTTCATTAGGATTTTTAGCTTCCAAATATAAGTGGTAGAAGACATCAACGTAGCAAGCAATTTAAAGTCCATCTGCATAAATAATAAAGGTAG
Source organism: Patagioenas fasciata (assembly GCF_037038585.1). NCBI lineage: Eukaryota > Metazoa > Chordata > Aves > Columbiformes > Columbidae > Patagioenas > Patagioenas fasciata. The sequence continues at coordinate 13,043,720 of NC_092527.1, read as the reverse complement.
TTTGTTATTTTCATTGTAAGTAAAAGTGTGTGTCAGTCACCAGATGTGTTTGATTCAGACAATATGATTTTCATGCCAACTTTATGATATGTTTGATTTAGGTGAATTGGCTAAAACCTGCTGTTGGGATTGAATTGCTGTTACACACCAGCTGCAGTTTTAATTTTAATTAATAATCTAAGGAGTAGAATACCTTGTTGTAATTACCATGTTAACCCTTCAAGGTACCCAGAGAAAGGTCACAATGGCAAAGTGGTTTAAAACTAAAGGAAAAAAAAATATGTAAAAGTAGTCCAAATGATGCATTTATTTCCCATAAATAGTCTATAAGTTCTTGGGATGTTTTCACCTTTGTTTGCGTTTTAATTTCTTCCTCACTGTTGAATGGAATATGGAGTGCTGGTAAAGGACCTACACTTAGCCAGACTTGTTAGCAGGACTGATTATTCTGGATTTACAGGATGAGCAGCAACTGCTCATAACTTCTCTGAATCCGTTTCCAGGCTTTTAACCGAATCTGTGAATGTCTTGCAGACGTGCTGTTGTGCCAAAACTTTCCTTGATCCATTCTGAATATCTGCCCAGTCATGTAGTAGTTCATGTATGAATCTAAGCATATAAATTAAAGCTTCAGCTTTTGGAAACCTGGGTGTGCATCTTCAAAAAACCCCTCTAATGTGATTTTCCTGAATGTCAGTCTACTTCTTTCCATTGTTGAATTGCGGACATGGTGGTCAAAGTGGCTAGTATCTCAAGGGTATTCATTTGTTAGAAATACGGAAAATTGGGGTGGTCCTGTAAATGCCCTCTGTAAATATCAAGACAGCCCTCTGACTTTACTCCCTCAATTAGACAGCAGATTAACTCAAATGCGATCATATATGCCCAGCCGTGAGAGAAACTTCATCCAGAAATCATGAACTATGGGGTGCCAGTGGATTCAGATTTGAGATGCAAATCCTCAGAAACTACATTCCACCACTACCACTATTAATGGAGTTATTTGTTATAGTATTGTTTGATTGCTTTTTAAAACATTTTCAAGCAAAGTAATCATAACTTCCACTGTAGTGAACATCATGGTTTCTTTCCCATATGACAAAAATCAAGAAAGTGTAGGACATTCAGAAAGAAAAGATATGTTACAAATAAGCAGCCAAAACCCCACCAACTTAGTTAATGGAAAAATCAGCAATCTAAGTGACTTTTGCTCTTATTGCCTGGAGGTGTGGAAAAGAGGAGGTTTGGAAGTATAGGTAGAAACGTTGGACTGGCAATCAGGAGATGTTTAGCTTATTTCTAGCTTTTTAACAGATTTCTTCCTGTGTGGTGCGGGAGCAGAGCCAGTGTCAGTTCTAGGCAAAATGAACTTCTACAACCTAGCGACAAGTCACACTCATGCAGATCTCTTCAGATGACTGGGAATTACCAAGGCAGTCTTGAGGGCATCGTTTAGAAATAGCAATGGATAGGAATAACCAGAGGACTAATTTTGTTTACCAAATAACCTGTATTACTGATGATGATGAGAATCCTGTTTGATTTTTGGATCTAAAGTTGAGTCTCACAGCTACAAAAAACTATTACACTTTTTTTTTTCTTTTTCTTTTTTTCTTTTTTTTTTTTAAATTTTTTTTAATGGGTGTGTTTCCTATCTAAACCACTGGAAGACATTATGAAGCTCTGTGAGTAATGGGACACAGCCTAGACATATGGATTTTTGTCCTACGTTCCCTACATTTTGACTTCAGCAAAAATATTGCAGATTTTTCTGAGATCAGTAAAGCAAAAGTGAGATTTCAAGGGATAGTAATAGAGCATATTACTGCTGCATCTCCAACTCTTAGTAAAAGTACACAAAGCCTATGAATGTCTTGCCAATACAATATGTGTATCTATTAATTCATTACTATTAAAATCATAAACATGGCAGTGTATCATTTATTAATAAGTGGACTGTGTTTGCATTTCAATGGGTATACATATGGCTTGTTCCCTTCTTTTAGGATTTAATCATGCAGTAGCTCTGGAGGAACAGAGTCCCAGTGAAAACAATTTGCAGTGAAAGTATTGCTGTATTGGGAATTGAGAAGAGAGTTTAGTTTCTTTTTCTTGTCTTTCCCTTTGCATGTAGGAACCGAGGCTGATGGAAGTTGTTTTAAAGGGATAAAATCATTGTAGTGGCTGTATGAGTTCTGTGCTTCTAGTACTTAGTGTACATATTATTTGGATATTTTGTTTTGCCTTTTTCTTACTGTTTATACTTTTTCTCCTATCCTTGAAACCCTTGAGCATGTGCTTTTGTGTGCATTAATAGTTTCACTGATCTCAGCAGCACTGGTCTAGCTGTTAGGTATGCTAGGTACCCTAAAAAAAAAATGTATTTGGGGCAGAAGGAGAGGGACCTGATTCAGCGCTGAAGGGCTGATAGAATTGTTGCCATCACACGTGGCGAAGGGAACATGCAGTAAACCCCCTCCTACTTTGGCAGAAATAAAGCTGGCTTTAGCTTCCTTCTTCCAGTAAATCTATAACTGAATGTTATATTTTGCTTTTGGTTGCACCTAATGCAAGGCAGTGAGTCCCAGGCAAGGGCTCACAGATGCCACCACACTGGCAGCAATGACCATTATCATCATGAAAACAGCTGCAATGATATGCAGCTGCTGCAGTGCCATTACCTGCTAAGGGCTTCAATCACTGTTTGTTTCAACTGTAGTAAAAGTATGTAGTTGACATGGCAACGTGTTCCGTGACACATGCCAATTGTTTGGTTTTTCCATTGGAGGAAAGTCTCTGCTTTTTTGAAATCCTGCGCAGCAGCTGTTCCTGCCCCACTGATGCTGACAGGTGCACACGCAGCCATAACTGTGTGCGCTGTTTGTCTGCTTCCGTGATTTGGAAATGTTTAGTCCTGGTGTGAAGGGCTGCAGCTTCATTGATTCAGTGTAGTTTAATCTGTCAGTACTTATGGCTTCCCTTGGAGAAGCTCCCATGAGGCTTTTTCTGTTGAGGCTTTTGTTTAGAGTAAAGTGGATGGTATTTTTCATGGACAGCTGATGAAATGAGGTTTATATGAACTATAGAGTGATATATTTGCTGGTGAAGAACTTGATCCTGCAAAGTGTATACTAAGCATGCAAGTGCTGCTGCCGATTTCTACTGGACTGATTCCATCAGTAAAGCGAAGATTTTGCTTAGTGTATTTGCTGAAGAAAACTGATGCTCTGTACATCACTGAGATGGAATTAAGACCATTTAAAGTGACTTGATTTGCAGTGAAATGAAACAATGTGGAATCTGATCGTGTCACTATAGAGAAGTTGGCAATTTAATAATTGATTTGAGAGCTCAGCTTGATTATTCATAATTTCAAAAGAAGTCAAAGAGATGCACTAATTAAAACCATGGGCCTGATTCTTCTGAAGTGTAAAGTTATTGGATGTGGAGATGAACTTGGTTTCGTTTTAATATTTTCTCTGGCTACTGCCATTCTAACAATAATTTGAACAGTTTCATTGGCCTCACTAAAAATAGCCTTCGAAGTGGCTCATCTTTTAGTTTATGTATGTTACATGCAGTTTAACACATCCTATGTGGACCTAAGTAAAATCTTGGAAATATATAGAAGTATGTCACAATGCTTTTTTTTTTTTTTTTAATGAGTATTTACTTTTGAGGCTTGCAAGTGCTAAAGATAGATCAATTCTAATGCTATCTAATTTTTCAGCTAATATGTCACTCTTTCCAGTACAGTTACAGACTTATTAAGTATTGGCATGCACTAATGTTTAGGGCGACTAACTGCCATTCTTTCTTCCATCTTGATGTGGGCTTGTGCTGTTGTAGCTTGGATTCAGTAAGATAGGGGAACTTTTCACATTAGTCTCTGAGTCAATGAAACTATCATCACCTAGTGGCAATTTATATCCATAACAGAGGATTTTTTTTCCTAGTGTTCAAACATTAGATCTATTCAACTTCAGTAGACTAACTGTAGAGAATGTCTTTATGTCAAAGTTTGAACTCATTTGCAGATGTTTATGACTCATAAATCTTACTTCAAATTGGAGATCCAAAGTCCAGAGATTGTTCATCTGTGAATAATGGACTAAGGCTCAAATCCTTTGCCTAGCTACTTCACAAATAGATATAAAAAAATACACAAGACTCGGGTTCCGAATGGAAGGATCTTCTGCTCATGTAAAAATTATGTGCGCCACCACACTGCCTCCCACAACCTTGATTCAGCTTTGCAGACTATCTCCTCACCGGAGACGTGTACAAATGAGAAGCTGATCAGGTAAATCTTGCCTGGCTTCCAAGTCCATCTCTCAGCAGGTGGACTGATATGTGGTCACCAAAAATAAACAACATTTTCTCATTTTTTCCCATTGTCTTGCCAAATAGATCCATGCAGACTGTAGTGAGCAATTTTATGCTTCAAAATGTGAATGCCTTTCTGCATTTCACAGTAGGCAGAATTCTCTTTCAACTCATTGCTTTCCAATAGTGATAGCTTTATCAAATAAATCTCTTTTCAGATAGTATTTTTAAGTTCTAGATTTCAGCTCATAGGTATTTATTTTATGTGCTGGTGGTATAAGGTTGTCAAATCAATTCAGATGTTTTTATTTTTACTTAGAACTTTAGTGGGATTATTTTTTCCCTATGTGCAAAGAATGTATTGCCCTCCTGAATCTCCTCTAGAGAAAAGGCTTTTAGATAGAAATTGTACTTGTATTTAGTTCTGTAGATGCCATGAATTTCTTGCTTTTGCAAAAAAGAAAAAAAAAAAAAATTTAAAAGAAAATAAAGTATCTTCAATATATATTAGGACTTGTGCCAAATGTTTTATATATGCATTTCTAAGGCTTCATTTAGGTAGAGCAGCTTAAAAAGTCTCATCATCTCCAAGGCACTTTACCTTGATGACAGCCATCACGTAAAACATTGTGCTGCCTTAAGCAAAATTTTCATGGTTCTGGCTTTTTTAGTTAAAAGAAGAACATAGCTTTCACTGCCAAATATGGAAAAAGGAGTAAATGTATGTTACTGTGTATATATGATTTAGGGCTTAATATTTATTAAGAATATTAATTAATTTTAATTGAGAGATATTATTTGTATAGTATTGTTTGGCAAAACATGCATAGTGCTGTGAACGGAGAGGTTACTCTGAAGTGTACTCACAACATGGAAGAACAAAGACATAGAGCTGATCACTACTTCCACGTCTAACCTTATTATTAACAATGGTATACGTGTAGACAAACGAACAGGAATTAAGCATGAAAAATCTAGCATCATTTTAAAGTAATACTGTGGATTCAGAAACTGCTGAGATACTGTTTTCCCATAAGTAACAGCAGACGCAAAAAATCCACAGTTTTTCAATGTCAGAACATGGCGGTTGTGAAAGCTAATGAGAAACTACCTCTAAATTGAGGAGCTGTCAGGTTTTTCCTGTTGTGGTTTTTCTAAGGCTGATGTCAAGACAAAATGTTATGGTTATTACTGTGATGTAAAAGACCAGCTCAGCATTACGCTGCGGTGCCAGCTGATTGGCGCGTTTGCAGTCACAGACTTTACATACAGGAGTCCAGACGTGCGGCTACAACAGACTTTAGAGAAAGTGAATGGATGAGGAAAAACTCAATAAGTAAGGAATTTCTGCCTCATTGTCTTGTTTCTTTGTTTAAAGACCTTCTTTAACCAAAAAAAAAAAAAAAACCAAAAAAACCCAAAAACCAAAACCCACAAAAACCAAACCAAACCAAAAACAAACAAACAAATAGTTGCTATGTAAAGAAAGAAAATAACTTTTTTTTTTTTTCTCTTTTAATTTAGAAATGACAGAAGCCTGGAGTTTTGGCAGTGCTTTGTTTTTTGTTTTAATACTTTGATCACATTTGATGATCCTGATAACTCCAGTTGAGTTAATTGATCAGCAGGTACTTCAAAGCACCCAGTTACAGGAGTGACAGGTTTAGTCTGTCACTTAGACAAGATTTGTTCACATTATTAATCCAGAAAGTCTAGGGTTTATAGCAGCTCCAGTATAAAATAAACCTATACTGGCAGCACATTTTTAGGCTACATATCTACAGCTACACAAATGTTTTACAAGTAAGAAAACATCTCCAAAAAGTGTAACTTCATTGGTATTGTTATTCTGGCAATTATTTCCAGAAGTCCAATTATAAGTTCTAGTACAGCTATTGCCTGAGTGTTTCTTCTGCAGCATATGGTTTATGTCAATATATTTATAAAAAAAAAAATGAGCAGAAAGTCCAGTTTTCAGTTGACTCTACATGAAGTAATTGCAACTCCACTAGAAATTATGTATCAATTGTTGCATTTATCTGGCAGACATAACTACATGTGTTAAATATTTTAGCTGGTAATACAGTTTTAAAGGACAGCATTTAGGGTTTAGATTGGCCACAGATACGTTTACCTAAACAAATTGGTTTACATGTCCTTGCCTATTATAGCAATCACAGAGTGGATACATTTGTCTACAAATTGAAGTTCGGCTCCTATAACTGTAAGTGAGCAACATTGACTTTTTCTGCTTTACTAGCTTTATTTTTAATCACACTTACAGAGAGTCCTTAATGGGTTGTGACATCCAATAACTGAGGTGGTAAGGTTAATGAGGCATCTTGTTATGCTACACATTTTCATTGCAAATTATTTTATTTATTAAATGCACAAAATCTTTGCCATAGGAAAGGGAGCTAAGAATTTGAGTGGCTAAGAGAAGGTGGATCCAGTTGCTGGCTGGTTATAAAAATAAAGTCCAAGCACCACGACAGCAGCTGCCTTTAGAGAACAACACAATTGCAAGTTAAAACCAGTATCTGAAATGTGGCAGGGAATGAATTTGTCTAGCAATGGCAGATCTGAGAGAGTTAAAATAGCAATGATTAAAACCTGCAGTTGTAATTATCTTAATTTATCCTGTAAAAAACAGGAGATGCTAATTCAGTGTCTTTTATATATGTGACTGTACCTACCATATCCAGATCTTTTGATCACCACTCTGGTCATGGAGGTGCTGAACATTGCCTCCACTTGCAGTGTGGAAATACTGTATGGAGACATTTTTTATACTAAGAACTGGGGTCTAGACCTGTCAGGATAATTTCTGAGATACAGTTTTGGCAAAGTGGTCCGTTTGGTAAAGGCATGAGGTTGTTTTCTCACTTTAACAGTCACCATCTTTCTGAATTTATGTTACAGGAACTATTCATAAGCTTGGTTACCTACTGTGACCCTGACTGTGTCCTTTGGCAACCATCTGTCTCTCTCCTGAGATATTTCCAGTGGTGGTGCAATATGTAGAATTTCCTGTGGCAGTGACTGTTCTTATAATACATCAAAGCGGACACTACGAGAGAGGCACATATCTTTAGGACATGCAATACTCAACATTATCTCTTCTAAGGAAATTCTGCCAGCTAAAGGGATAATAGTTGTTTTACAACACACAGGCAAAGGCTGTGCTCCCCTCCCTGCCACCAGTACTGATTAGCTGCGTATTGGGCCAGCAAAGGACTTGACTTAAACCCCAAATTTGCTCACTGTGCACTGTGATGTTTAGAGAATTGAAGCAACTGTGTTGCTCAAGAAGCAAGATGTACTGTGGTTTTGTACAGTACTAATTGTCAATAAAATGTAATGCAGCTACAACAAATGTAGTGATTGCCAATAAAGTACAATTTAGGTGAATCAAAAGGCATATTTCTGACAAAAAGCTTCCCTAGCAGTAGAAGCTGCTGAAGTGATCCAGAAAATACTAACATTATTAAAACTTTAGGTGTTTGTTTGTTTTTAATACATAAACCCTTGTGTTCAAACTTTCAAGTAGAATGGCAACATGAGCAGTAGGCACCTGTAAAGTTGTTACCAGCCGAAAGCTGTGTCAAAGAACATTAGCTAAACTTGTTTCTGCTGTCGTGCTTCTACCAAACATGCACTCCCACAGACACTGGAATCCATATGCCAAACCTGGTGTGAAAAACGTTACCACAGAAACCCTCCTGTGGGTATTGAGTACCTTTCTTAGTCATTTCTACATAGAGTAGATCAAAATGTGTCTTTTAACAGCTACATCATCTATCTTCAGGATGGAAGTAATTCCATGAGATATGATGAAACTTATTTTAAAAAAGAAAGGAGGAAGTAAATGTAGCATGTAATCATTTAGATCAAGACCAGAGGAAAAATGGTCCTGTTCACTGAAATGTACAGGAAACTTAAGGAGACCAGAATAGGACTTTCAGGATTGTTAAACAAAGAGGAAAACAAAATTCATTCAAATTGTCTCATTTTTGTATTAGAATTTTAATTTCTAGCAACCTCCATGATGTTCATTTTGTACTTTACTGAAGTGTCATATACAGAGCTAGAGAAATAACAGGAGGTTTGGGATTAGATGTAGCTCCTAGAGTTAGCCCAAATCCACAAGCGTGCAATGTATATAGAGAAAAACTGTTCACACAGTCTTACTTAAAGCTCCTTAACAGCTTAAAATGATAAAAAGTCCTTAACACAATTTAAGAATTTAAACCACTTAAACTGTTTGAAGCAGCTTGTGAGTGTGAAGAGTTTTGGTGGGGGCGGGAGAGGCACCCCTGCTGAGCTACAGCCCTGGGCCCGGGCTCCCAGGCTCCCACACAGTGTGTCCAGGCAAAGGGGCCCTTTTGGGCCCAAACTTGGGAGGCTTGGCCGTGATGTGATGGAGAAGATGGAAGCATTTTCTACATATTTTTATATAGTATTGTGTATATACCCAAATTGTTTTGCTTTAAATAGTGGTGTGGGGAGTCTTACCCAGATGTGAAGTGTAAACAGCAACATCCCTTGAGTGGAACAGGGAAGAAGGTGGCAGAAAAATGTTGTCTGTGACAAGTCTCCAGCTGTGGGAAGCAGCTTCAGCTGGAGGAATGCTCCAAAGCATTGTGAAGAAATCATCTGAAAGAGCTGCAAGGCAAAATGTTTTGCTTTTGTGGCTCCAGGAGTTGGAGGCAGGTGGGAGGTGGCATCTGTGGGCCTTTCAGATGTTTTTGAAAAGAATTTTTTTTTTTTCTGAAAGATTATTATTATCTATATATATATATACATATATATTTACGGAGGAGGACGGGGAAGGAATAGGGGAAGGCAGGGTGGGTTGCTTCAGTTTGGTTGGTCTCAACCAGCATTAACTGGTTGGTTATATCAGAAACATGTCACTGTTCTTATGTGATGTCCTACATTTATAAAGCATAAAATAAACCATTATTTATGAGATTCAGTTTTGTCATATGTGGTGGTCAGTGGTTGAGTGTGTGTGTGCTCAGGTGAAAGAAATGGTGGCGCTGCACAGAGCTGATACTTGAGGACAAAGGAAGGGGGCTCAGGAATGGGAATGAAAGTCTTAAAAGTGGAAAACAGCTATGACGCTTCTTTTGATGGCAGTGATATCACCTTAAATGTTCCGAAACTTGGTCTGGTTTTCATTGATGCAGGCAGTGATTTACACCTTTGTCTGCAGAAAAGGCTGTAAAACAGGAGTGAATTACATCCTGTACAATTTGAAAATAAATGGTGCATTCACAGCCACTCACAGTTGAGACCCATTTACACTTCCAGAGTGGGATGATGAGTAAATGAAAACTAGGCCTTTGTGTGAATGAAAAATGGCTGTTTTACCAGAGGCTGCGAAAAGAGGGAGAAAGAGAGACTTAGTGGAAATTGAAAGCGAGATTTTATTTGTTTGTTTAGAACAGTCCTATTGATTTGGAGTCAGATGGAGCACTGGTGTAACTGCAAACTAATTCCACTGAATTCTGCGAGGTATTTGTGGTGATGCTGATGGGGCTGGAAGTTTGTATTTATAGCCTGAGTTTTTCATGTGCTCAAGTAAGTCTTTATTGCACTGCATTCTTGTGCAAAATTGGCATTGTAGTATTTAACGTGAATATTATCTGTCTAAAAAAAGCCTTTACTGGGGTGAAAAAGAACTCAGATATAGTTAAATTCATATGATCTCAGTATGATTAAATTATTCTTTGGTTTTCTTTTATGATGTGGAAAGAGATATGCAAATAGTACTTGGCAAGGGTAAGTGCTTTCTGGCTAATGACAGACATAGAAACTATTTAATGAATGAAATCTTGGTAATGTACTATATAACACTAACAGCTCAATATCACTTGAATTTCAGAACATTTCAGGATCTGTCCAAACAAATGGATATATCTTACGGTACCGTCAGGGATTCAGCAGTGTATGAATACTTTAAAGCAAAAGGGACAAATCCTTTGGAGCAGGATAACACATTTGCTGAACTGTGGAGGACTATCAGTAAGAATAATGGGGCAGATAATTGTGTATCGAATCCTTCTGAAGGCATTAGAAAGGTAAGATTGGATCACAGGGGTCTTATTTTCATTTTGGTGCTGTATCAATGTTGTTTGCATGGAGTTAATAATTTAAGTCACAGGAAAGCAATTGCATAGTCATTTAAACTAAACAATCACCCTATCTCAAGTTCCTTTTAGTAACTCAATGGCAGATAAAAATAATATTCTAGGATCATGGTTTTGGATTAAGGCCTTCTGCCTTCTTTGTATTTAGCCATAATGTTCCTTCTAATTTTCATGATAACTCTAATAATACCATTTTGAATGTCATGCTTTTAATGATGTTGGTACGGACTCTGTCCTTTGTAATTTGAGCTTTTGTTTGTGTATTTGTTTTGGGGTTGGGGGGGATGTTTGTTTGTTTGTTTTGTTTGGTGTGGTTTTTTTAGTTGATGGATTTAACTTATTGGAAACATGAGTAAGAATCAAGGGTTTCATTGAATGTATGCTCATTTCTCTTAAACCAGAAAATTAATACAAGATTTTCTTTGTATATTCCAAATTTTAAAAATAAGTGTACTCTCGCATGTCAATGTGCTTTCACCTAACTTTTCTTTCTCTTGGATATAGCTACACACTGTTTTGGTTAAACTGGGCATTGGTGTGGGATTCAAGGACTGATACATATTGGCTCGGGATCCTTCATCCTTGTGCCGAGACCTGCAATAAACAGCCCTGGTTCACATCACACAAATACAAATGTCCCCATTTTCTCATTCTTAGTCTGTCTGTCTTCTCTGCTATTCATCTTGTAGCTCAGCAAAAACAGAGAGTAAATAGCATCAAGCCACATGTGTCCAGCAGTACGCTATCACAGAAGGGATGCAGACGTAATGAAAGTTAGTGTGCTGCTTCTTTAGTGAAAAGTGTTCCCTTTATTTGTCAGTTGATTTTTTTTCACAAAACAAGTTAACAACTTTTATTAATGTGATTTTTTGAGCAAAGTTATTCTGTTGTCAATGAAACATTGATTCTGAATAAATACATTACTAGTTCTTTATGCTTTTGTGAGTGGGAAATAATGGAATGGTTGAGATTTGGGTTTCTTTTTTACTCTGAATCTTTTAAACCTTTTGTGAACAATCAGAGGGAAAGCATCCAGAATTTACTGTTTTTTACAGTGCCACACTGGGTGGAACACAGTAACATAGGACATCCCTTTTCCCAAATCAAAGTCCCTTAACATAAGATTCCCAACTGTTTGTGTGACTTTTGGACAAAATCCTTATGCAAACACTCTTGTGTCTCCCAGTGCAGAAGTATTTAGTAGCTTTGGTTCACTCTGCCTTTTCTCCCATCTCCCAGCTGAGCTTTCCTATAGTCCTGTGCCCTTGGCTCAAGTAACCAGTAGCCTTTCTTTCTTGGTGCAAGGTAGAGCTCTGTCAATAGCAAAGTCTGCAGTGTGTTGATATAGATAAACATATATATATATATATATATATATATTTATTTTTTTATCTGCTCAATACTTTAGGAAAAGGAGGCCTCTAGTTTGAGACACTTTGTTAGCATTTAAAGGAGGTAGAAGTAGTGACATTAAGTAAGGATTTTTCTATGCAACCTGGCATTAAAACCGATAATAAAACAGTTTAGCTGAAAAAAATGTACACTATTTTACTTTTAATTTTCTTATTCACCATTCTTATGTCAGTGGATGCTCTTTATGCATGAGATGGTAAATACTCTTCTTCTGTAAGCCTACTGCGTGCTGCCATTTACGATAGCTAGCTTTGCCTAAGCCAGAAATGTAACTGTAGACTGGCAGGCTGTTCAGAATACCAATTACATTGTCTGTATGGAGCTGACAGCTCCAGCCTATCTATGTGATAATAACTTTTCATATTGAGTTTGATTTCAATAATGTAGGGTGATTTTTATATAACTTCATCAGCTCATTCAATTAACATCAACAATAACCAAATTTACTTCAGTCCCCAAAGCTGACCAAGACTGTTATTTGATTAGACACCTACAGAAATTGGGCTTAATATTTAATAATGTTGCCAACTAAAATGTTACACTTATAGTTTAAGTGTTACTCTTCCTTGCTCATTGAGCTCTTTGAATAAGTAGATAAGTTTTTCATGTCAAATATTAGGGCTAGAAATTCTGGTTTTCTAAAGGAGAATTGATGCCAGCAAAGGAAATGGGACTTTCCCTCTGTAATCTTGTACTGATGCATGAAAGAGGTGTAAATGTTCCTTAAAAGTGTATTTTATAGGAAATGGAAAATCTAAATCTCTCTAGCATACAAAAATGCCTAATGCATTTCTCTGAATGAGAACTTGCCCTACACAATGCAAAAGAAGAAATCTCTACTGCCCTTCTCCCCTCCTTCCCCTTTTCTTTTTCTTCAGACAGCGTCACAGTTCATCTGCAGTTACAAGCAGAGCAACGCTGCTTCAATGCAAAACAGGAGAGTGCTGCTTATTTATGGCACAGGCAGGTATTGCAGGTGCTTGTCTCCATTCCATTTCCCCGGGTCTTTCCTACTCCCTTTGACTATCTAAAAACAAAAGGATAATAGCGGAAAAAAGTCCTAAAAGCTCTTGTGGCATTTGGTTGCCATGGCAGAGGTCTCTTTTCCAACACAGAACAGTCCCTGTAGCCTCAGTGACCATCTCCCATTGCCGAGGCACAGCTTTTGCAAGGCTGGTAGAGCCAGGGAAAGGGCATTAATGCACTGCAGAGCCACGTGAGCGAGAGACGATTCGGAGCCGGGGAGACATACTCCCAACGCAACTGAAGGTGGTCATTCCAGATGGAAAACGTCCTCCTACTCATAAATGTCTCTGCATAGCATAAGAGGAGACTACAAGACAAATCATCAGTGTTGTTTTGTCACTTGAGTTTTCCGATACTGTAACAGACGAAGATTGACTAATGCTGTCCTATGGAAAGTCTCTGGGTTAAGCTAAAGCCAGGATCCTCAAAAAACTTGGCGTGGGCAGCTCCTGCCATCTTGTCCCAGGTGGACATTGGTAGTGGAATTGCACATTTCTAAGCCATTTGTAAATCTCAGCAAACTGTTTGTGTAATACCTGGTCACAATCAGTTCTTCCGGGTAATTTTTAATTACCACATGTATATAATAACCTGTGGTTTTTTTCATTGTGGGCAGACATTTTTGCTTTTAACAAATGAAGTAATATGATCCCTGTGTATCACCATATATGTATCTTTTTATACATATATATATATATATACACACAATTGTTACTGTTGTATTTTTTAAAGCCTTGCTCTGGTGGAGACTGTTTGTTCCCCTATCCAGTCAATTTGTTGCCAAAATTACCCTGAATCCTTTCTTCCTGTGTATCACTTTTGATGAAGTGATCAAAACCAAGTACAGTACAAAATGTGAGTGTATTATTGATTTAGGCAATGACACAGTAACAGTTTATTCCTTCTTTTTTTTTTTTTTTTTTCCGATCCTTCAGAAATTTTCTCTCCCTTAAAGAACATTAAGTATTAAATCAGAATGTGTCTTGTGGAACAGTCACCTCTGTTCATTTTTATTTTAAAAGTAAAAGTAATTTAAAAGTTCAATGAATAGGTTGGGGTTTTTTTAACTATTTTTTCCAATAATTTATTTTCCACAGTGAATTTCATATTATGAATTGTGGTTGCTCATCCATATGTTTTCATGGGTCCTCTTAAATTTCACCATTTATTGTCCCATCAGGCTTTGGAATGAAAGCAAATGATTCCTTAAAACCTGAATATATTACACCCTTCAGTGACTCATTAATTATATTAATTTTTAAATCATTTGAACAGGATTAATTGGCATGTTTTCTTTTTTTACTAGAACTGTATTACTTCTCTTAAAACACCTTTTTATAGATAATAAATGTTATCCAAGCATGTTTCTGAACTATTCCTCTAATGCCAGTGTAAAGGTCACTTTTCGATATTTCTGTGATACCAGTCATATAATGGGATCAGCTACAGTGACACTCCATTCTCGCAGTAAATTAATGATGAATGCTGCGTTATTCTTGAACTTTTGTCTCTAGTGTAGTAGCTTCTTCATAAGTTTCAGATAAACCGCAGACATATAAGTGATTAATCTGAAATTAATCATTTTTTCCAAGCTATTATTATTTCTTACCATGCTTTCTTTGAAAGACTATCGTTTTACCATCAGTAAGCCAAGATCCTTTGAACAATATTCTTCCATCTCCCTCCATGTTGAAAACTGACATTATGAGGTTGCTTTTTTACTTTTCTAAAGTATTACAATTCTCTTTGTGATCCTTCTTATATCTAGGAGGCAATCTTCCTAAGCTTTTAAATTTTTTATGATTGTGAAGAATAAATATTTTTAATGTAAGTTTTGCCTAGAGGTTTCTTTTTTTTTTTTCTCAAATCTGCTTTCTTAAACCTCTTCAACCAAAGATAAACCTGGTGTCTTTGGTGTAAACCACCGTAGTATTCCATCCAGGAGGAATGAATGCTGCCTTGGCTGAATTTCTGTTAAAGAAGTTTTTGAAAGTTTAACCAAGATATTTTTGTTTTATTTTCCAATATGCTTGCATGCTGAGAGTCACAATAAGGCCATAGAAAAGGAGCAAAATACGAAAACGAATTCAAAGTCTAAATTATAAATTTTAGTGCATTATTCTCTATTTCATTTCAGTCATTCTTTATTCAAGATATCTTACCTATTCTCAGCTGGTATTTGACACATTCCCTTTTACCATCTCACTCTGTATATTACCTTTGGAATGATGTCTGATCACTAGAACATCTTGATTCTATTTTGGGCCCTTAAAATTTACAATGCAGGCTTTAGGTGGCTGAGCTGTGAATGCAAGAGGACATGGATCTTTGCTGTATTGTGATCAGGACTTGGTTGCATGTGGGTAGGTGCATCGGTGTCATATGCAACTGGGGAGCCTTGATGTGTTCCCTGCTCATCCATCCCATGGCTCAGTGCCAGGTGTTTCCTACCTCCAGTGCCCCTCTGGCCTAGAAGCTATGGAGTATGCACATGTGCATGCATGCATTCTTTTACATGACAAAAATGAAAAGTTTGAACTACTTTTAAAAAATTTTAGTTTGATTTTTGTTTGAAAATAAGTGTCAATTTGATTTTATTTGGCTTTTACTGCTTGTCCAGTGAAGGTATATAAAAAGTAAACATATTTCAAACATGGATGTATGTGTGTGGTTGTGTGTCTTGTATATATGAGTTTCAAAGTTTGTCAGTTTTTCTTTAAATTGAACAGATGATACTGCTTTGCTGTCGCAACAGATATTAAAGGGGGTGTGATTTTAGACAGCAACTAAATATTTGGTCATAAGGAAGCTTCCCCTGCAATGAACACAGAAATATAACAGTACAAGGTCTCCACTCTTCAGAGTAGAAAATTACACAAGTGGAAGCAGCTTTGGAAGAGACAAATCTTCCCTTAGGAAAAAGGGATCTTTGGAGATTCTGTCATTGCTAGAAAGGGGAAACAGTCTCACATCCAGTATTTCTGGAAATTGAGAAGTATGTATAAATAACGGTTTTGAACTCAGATTTCTGATTATGCTAAAATTATCAGACTGTCAGAGAAATAATGCTCTACAGATGTGGTGGCGCTGGATAGAACAATTTATGTCATGAAAATATGAAAGTGATATGAAGAAGGCTGTTAGACTCTGTTTATTGACCACTTACAGTTGTAGGACACAACTTAGGAGTGTAACGTTGCAAATGCAAGAGAAGTAGACCTTTTCAAATGATCTGCTGTCCAACATCAAAAGCCGGTGTATAAAGCTCTTCTATATAAAATAACACAGAAAATTGAGGCTTGAAAAGTAGAATCAAGGATGTGATTTTTCTCTAGACATTGACTTATAATTGAAATTAAGTATTTGGGAAAGACTGTGTTCCTCAATTATTACTAAGAAAAATATGAGGAATGTATGACATGTTGTCAGTGTTCTTTGTTAAATTGTAAATTTGAAAAGATGATTTACAGAACAATTCTGAAATGAATAGAAGATACAGCTCTTTAAAACAGACAAACATTGAAGAAAAATAAAAAAAACACAGCCAGAAAAATGGAAAAGATGCAAGACACATTTTAACACAGTGATTTAGGCCCAATTTTTTTGAGGCCTCCTCTTCCTAAACATCCATCAGGCATGTTTTTATTCTCTAATAACATGGATTTTCAGTTAATTCTCTGTACAGTGACAAGTGCTGTTTTCTTTGGTCCCATGAACACATATTTTTCATGCACTTGAACTTGGATGTTTTTTTTATTATAGATAGTGAAAGCCTGTATAGTATTTGCCATAGAACACAACTCACCTGAGATGTACAAATATAGGGCTTTTGATGGTCCTTCCCTGCCAGGAACACCAGTGGCACTGATGCCCATTGCCTGTCAGAAGCCTGTCAGCACCATTGCAGGTGTGGAAGCATGAAATGTGAATCATTAAAGCCCATCACAGAAAGAGCAGAGGGCAAGATGCAGAGATTTGCTGCTAACAACTGAGTTAGTTATGAGTACATGATCACTCAGAAAACACCTTTGAAAAGCACATTTTAGGCTTCCAAGAATGAAGTTCGCTGGCTGAATATAGGCTAGATACTTTGAGAAGTCACTCCCTTGCCATCCTTAATTTTTTAGGCATCCTTATGTTAATAGGTTATGAAGCCATTTCTGACTGTCACATATAGTAAAGAGTGATTTGTTTGTTCTTTCCTCCTTTGTACCACCATTACCAGTTTATGTAGACAGCCAGGGGTAGTATTACGATGTAGAAGTGGAAACCTTGCTCTGGTCTGATTTCATACAGGAACATTGAAGTGAGATATATTTTTATGAACATGTTAGTTCCTTAATTTGTTAGCTCAATCAATGTATGATTTTAATGGTAGAGTCTTGTGGCTCCTCTTTGAGTAACTTGTGTAAGGTCCATACTGTAGTTTAGATTTTAATTGTGTGTTGTACTATCACAACAATGGTTGTCTGCAGCTAAATACATTAATTACTGTCACTCTGAACTGACCAAGGAGGTGACAAAGGAGAAAGTGGGGACAAACCCACAATGGTGACATACCCTTAACAAAAAATTATTTTCAAGGTGGTCAATACCATTTAACTCTTAGCGAAGAGGAAGGATATACATTTTTACTCCGGTTTAACTCAGAAGTGAAGTAATTTGGGTATCTTCGACTGCCTCAATGCAGATAAAAGGGAAAGGGAAAAGAGGTGGATTGTGGCAAGTAGCTTATAGGAAATCCAGGAACATACTTTTAGGCTTTGTTTCCCTAGATTCTACCCTTTAGACGATAAATCACCCATTTGATTTATTGTCATATTTAAACAACTGTCAGGGACTTCAGAAAACTGTGGTTTATGCAAAGCATGGTGAAATAAAATTAGCTTACTTGCTCAACTGATTAATCCAATATACTAAAATTACTAAGGCAGTCATATACAGGTGAACTCAAAACTGAGCTTACACAAAAATGGAAAATATGTGGAACAATGAGCTAATTCTGTCTCAGAGCTGCAGCCATTTGCTAGAGGAGCTTGGTGACTCAGTTCCCATGAATAAATATATGCAGGACTACAGCTCCCTGGGTTGCTTTGTTCTGACCTTAAGAAAGATCTGAAAGCACCCAAAGTTGAAAAAAAAATCTTGTAAATCTACATTTGTGACTAAGTATTTATTTGCATTGTGTTCTAGCCCATCTGTTCCCTTGTGCTCTGGATATTCACTAGAGACTTAAAAACATACTACTTAAATATATTAGGAAACCAATTATTACTTTAACCAAACAAAGTTATGACTTATTTCTTTACTGAATCCTTATCCAGAGGTGTTTCTTACATCTTATGTTAAGATGATTTACATTCATTGTAGGCACTGCATACAAGCCTTGGTTTGAATCCCAATTAAGGCTGACTTTTAAGGGCATCTGTGTGGGTGTGCACTAAAATTAAACAATATTTGTCCAAAAACTGAGATAATAGGTGATGCTGGTGACTTTTATTACCTGTGAAAAACAGAGGAAACTCTTTTAAGCTCAGACCACAGCTTTTTTACAGGACTAACATAGCTCTCAGAAAGGGCTTTGTTTATGTACATGTTTATATGAGGAAAGCTGTAGAGTTACCATTTGGGCGACTGTAATGACAAGGAAGCACCACGTAGTACTCACACTGTACCTGTCTAGTTACATGAATGTATGGAACTGGTCCCACTCCTGTTAATCCACATCTGCTACAAAACATACATCAAATTTCATCAGCTAAGGCAATAGCTTTCATTCATAATTGATTACCTGTTATGTAAACCTTGCCTACACTTACAGTTGGCTATATTATCCTATGTATTCCTATAAAAAATGGAAGATATTTTAGTAAGGTTTGAAGTAGATGAGGTACTGCTGAGAGAGAAAAGTGCTAAAAATGTACTAAGATGTTGGAGGCCTGCAGATAAACTGGGATGTAATGAAATACCACCAGGGATTAATGACAAGCTCAGGGTCGGTTTGTTTGCTTGGGCTTGGTCCTGGTCCTACCTGGAAATACAGTTTAGTTCAGATTGTGTCGTGTTCGTGCTGTATTTACAGGCAAAGAAAGGAAATTATGCTTTCCTGTGGGATGTGACGGTGGTGGAATATGCTGCGCTGACAGATGATGATTGCTCTGTGACAGTCATTGGAAACAGCATCAGCAGCAAAGGATATGGGATAGCACTCCAGCATGGAAGCCCGTACAGAGATCTCTTCTCCCAGAGGTAAACTGAAACAAAGCTCATTTCATAGGATTCCTCTCTACAACCAGCAAGGCATCCCAGGTGTGGTTCATGTTAATTTTGGCAGTTATTGAATAAATTACTGTCAATAAGTGACAGCAGAGAGGTTAGGATCTCAGGCTTCAACAAATCTGCTACTTCTGCTCCCTGTGCATCTGCTTAGGGAGGAGGGGTCTGGAGAGGGTTTGTGGCCTTGCTTGTCCAGGCAGCACTGCCTCTGACAGAAAAGAGACTGATGTCTTCAGAGATTTGTATGAGCTGCGGGAGAGATTTAAGAGAGGTCTTTGATTCATGCTGCATTTTGCAGGCTGTGAAGCAATGTTTTGCTCCCTGCAGTAAGCAAGTAATAATCCCCTGGTTTATCCTTTAGGGTGGAGACACATGTCACAGCCTCACCATGGTACAGGAAAACAAGAACTGCTGAGTATTGTATGGGATTGCCAAGACTATGAGACTATAAGACTTTGCCATTTAGTGGTCTCTGAGCTATCCGCTAGGAATATCTTTTTCATGTGAATGCATACACTGAAATGAAGAGATGCGGTTGTGCAGGCATGTGTGGCCTTAGCAGAAGGTGAGCGGGTGCTCTGCTCCAGGCAAGGAGCTGAAGCAAGATTTCCTCATCTTGCTCTTTCTTTATAAAAAGGGGTAACACTCCAGCTGCAAAACCAGAGACAAAGCTGCCTCAGGAGAAAAGGTTGTTAATAAACAGCTAAAACAGTTGTCAAACCAAATCCAAAATGAATCATTCATGGAGAGAAAGGACACTTCACAAGAGGCAAAACAGTGATTAATTAGCAAAAGTTAACACAGTAATTCAGGTATGAAGTAACAACATTGAAGTAAAATCCTTTTGAATAAACTGCATTTGCTGAAGTAAATGAGTTGGTCGCTGCTGAAACAGATTTGTATTAAGTGGTGCACAAATAGTAGCATATTTAGTCTCACATGATTTTGAAATTATTGTGGAAGAGCAGCAGTGAAGTGGGTTGAGCATTTCACTGGTGGGATCGGCTGTTGCAGCTGAATGTAGCCAAATCAGCCATGACTAACAAATACAGTGATTCCTCTTGGAAATACTTCTTGCATTGCAGTGGAATTTTTGACAGTCTCTTCTTTTTCTAAACTTACTGAGTGGAGTTTGCCTGCTGCTGTGAGTAGAAAGAAATCCTGGTATAATGGCATTTCAGATGAAAAATACTACATAGTGGGATGGAGTTTTGAATTGTGGGATGGTAAATTGAAGAGTTATGCAACATACAGAAAAGACAAAAAAAACTGTGAAAAAGTATCCTTTAAAATAATACTTGTCTTTTGAAATTTCTGCAGGATCTTAGAGTTGCAAGAAAGCGGAGATTTGGATGTTCTTAAACAGAAATGGTGGCCACGGATGGGACGTTGTGACCTGAATAGCCATACAAATGCACAGACAGATGGGAAGGCCCTCAAGCTTCACAGTTTTGCAGGCGTTTTCTGCATTTTAGCAATAGGCCTTCTTCTTGCGTGCTTGGTGGCAGCATTGGAGTTGTGGTGGAACAGCAACCGTTGTCATCAAGAAACACCGAAAGAGGTCCATAACTTTTATTCTTATCACAATTAAAAGTAGAAAACACAAAAGAAAGAGAGAGCAAGTGGAAGTTGTGGTATTTTAGGTGCTCTCATACAGTATACTTGATTTATTTTGATTCATCATACTAAGCTTTGCATATAACTTTTTGGGTGGTTGTTTCTAAACAAATAAAACAAAACATGTCTTTTGTGCACATGGAAGGTGCCCAACTGACAGCCCTGGAGACTAAAGTCCTGTATTTATTTATAGAGCAGGTACATCATGGGCAGCAGCAGTGCAAACTTCCCCACATTGTCCCACCAATGTGCCTCAACCCTGACCTGGAGAGACCATCTTTAGGGGTAAGAGAGTAGTTCAGAAACATGCCCTCAGCCTCTCTGCTATGACTGACAGGAAGGCCGGTCATGGGCACACGGTTATGCCATCTGTGGTAATTTTTTCTCTGATCTGAGACCCCATCCATCGGCCATGAGAACCATGTCCCTCTTGCACAGGCAGTGCAGCTGCCAGCAGCTGGTAGCTGTTTTCCTTGTGGTTGACCTAGGCTGAGTTTAAAGAGGTACATGAGTAATTAAAAATAAGCCAGCTAGTTATTAATTGGATAAGCCATATTGCCATGACACTGTTGAAATGATTCATTTCTCTTGAATCAGTTTTACTTCTGAAAGTAGGAACTCTGAGTAAACTGACCTTAATATGACATATTTTACCTAGGAAAATATATCTGAGAATTTCTTGGTTTGAAGTTTTCATGCACAGCAGTGAGTAATAGTTAGCAATGCTATGATAGAATAATATTCAGATCTGTCTTGCATGAAGCCTGTATCTGCTTACCTAGATTAAATGTTTAACAAACTAACCTCTTGTAATGTTGGAGACACTGAGGCATTTGTGGGTGCTTTCATCTTGGAACAGATGTTTGTTACAAGCAAATAATAGCAGTGAGCTGCACTACAGCTGGAAAATAGTACATAGCCCATCAATTCCAATCTATGTTTCTCAGGTTGCCGGGGTACTACACTAATTGACATACCTATCACCTGTAAGCGGTTCTGGCAAATGGGATCTGAAGATATATGTTGCAGTTCGTAATGTTGTGAAATATTTATCAGTAAGATTCCATTCTTCTGAGTTCCTGCTTCTCCCATTTGAACTCATCCATCAAGTGCTTGGTGATAAACATCTGTACCATGATTGTGGGACAAAGCTGCAAAGTCACTTGCCTGTGACACTACAACATATGCAAAACATATGCAAAAGGGAAATTTTGCTTATAGGAAGAGTGTCTCCACTTTGCACAATGCCGCACTCCAAAAGCAGAAACAGGGAGAGCATGAGTAGGTACTCTTGCTTATAAAGAATCTTTCATATGAACAGAAGTGCATATTTAATCGCTCTTTGCTTAAATACTGTAGTATTTTGTCCTGCTGCTTTGTAGAGGTCGCTCCTGCTGTGATGTAACCCCAAAGGCTCCACTCCATGTTAGCATTGCTAAGGCCTGAACCCTGGCAGCAGACAGCTCAATGCCCACTGTGACATCCTGGCTGGAAAAGGGGCAGAGACGTTGTCCAAAGCGTTCTCATGCTGCACGTGCACAAGTATTTTTCTTGCCATACTCTGCAATGCATTCCACTCTTTACGCTCAGGGACTCACCTTTGTGTATCTTTGTAGAGTGAGATGAGAATATGCTCCAAAAGCAGAGTTTTGTATAGGTATGGTGAAATCATTTACTTTTTTATTGCTAGGAATTTTAAATACTCAGATTCCACCTCTGAAAAATAATCTGTCATCCTGAGTTTAAATGTTTTCTTTTTGCTCATCCCTTTCTTTTCTCTTTTTATATCTATAAAAAGGATTATTACAGACATCTGCCTGCCCCTACCATCTTTTTTCTCCCCTTCCCATCCCTCTCATCCTCTTCCCCTTTCCCTCCAGAGCATTCTTGGTTATGGTTTGTTGCTCTCTACATGATCCTTTGCAGTTTTTGTGACAAACAATAGAATAATTTGAAGGTTTTTTTAAAGTATACTGAAGTTACCTGTATGGTGTAGCCATACTTGGGAAATTGACCTATTTGTGAAACTGAGTCGGCAGCCAGTCTGTGTTAAGGGAGCCAAATCAAACTCGGGCACAGTACATACAAATGGGCTTGGAAAGGGTTGGTGTTGTGGATGCTGCTGAGAGAGAGGGACCAGAGACTATGGGAGCCCTGGCATGAGTAAGTGTGAAGGTTGGAAGAGAAAGTGCTTGTTCCTGAGGAGAGGGCCCAGGGACAAGGGCTCACAGGCTGCACTGACCAGGAGGAAAGCACAGGGAGGACATGTGGGGCAGGCAGGGTGGAACATATTGAGAGGTCCCTGAGAAGGACAGGTGGGTGCATTGACAGGCAGGCAGCTAGAAGCACTGCTGGACCAGGTCAGAGCAGCTGGAGGGAAGGGTGACTGTGCCCAGTGCCAGGGACAGGCAGGGTCTTCAGGGACCCTCTGCTTAACCATGACATGGCCACATTGTTGTTATCATCTGAGCTTTATTTCTGGCCAGACCCTCTGCAGAAGGGTCGTGTGATATATGAACCATCACCTGAGCTCCCAGTGCGCACCAGAACTGGCCCAGCAGCCAAGGGCAGTATCCCCAGCCAGGAGTCCAGGCCCCATGGTGGCTGCAGCCCTTCTCCCCGGGCAGGGCACAACAAGGGCACTGCACCTCGTTCTGATGGACCCAGGCAGCTGGAAGTGGGTACGTGACCAGCTGGCCCATGGGTAATGGCTGCCCACCTGCAAGATGGTGGCCTGGGGACTGTGAGCAGGGGAACCAGTCACAGTGACCACAATAGCCACTCAGATAAGTCAGCGAACCACTGTAGCAGATATTTCTAGGTAGATTAGTGGCACACAGATATTTTATTTACCTACTACTAGTGAGAAGGGATTGCAGTGGAATTGCAAAATTTCAAAAACAAGTTTCAGAAGAGATGGTACAGATTGGTTGAAGATTTACAGTGTATTTAGGAGAACCAGGTTTCAAAACTTTGGAAGGACAGGATCCAGAGATGATGGGAGTGTTGAGTCCTGAGGATCCCTCTGCTTGGGTAAGGAACAGTGGCTGGACATTGCTTAGGGGGACAAAAGCAAAAAGAGGATTTGATCTGCTAGAGGTGTGTATTCGGGATATCTCATTTCTGTCACTGGTTATTATCCAGCTTTTCTACAGAAATAGCCATAATAATGGAGCTATGGTATGCATAGTATATGCAGAATGTTAAAGTCTGCCTCTCAGCTGCATCTGAGACTCCAGCCAAGTTGTTAGCTCCATAACAGCTGCAAACTTAAGTCATGCTACTGATTTTGCTTTTAGGGAAGGCTTTGGCCAAACACAAGTGTTGTGGTGTCACCTAAAAATTGTGGGAACCGGATTGTCTTCCAAGCATTTTCTTCTGTGAAGTGAAGAGCTTGTGGAGGGTTACAAAAGGGACTGATTTTCTTGCAGCCTAAGATTAGAATTTGGTGGTCACCTCATGCAGAAGTCACTTCATGAGGTGAAGGACAAGGGGGCGGTGTTTGGCTTCTGTGACCCTTATTCTGTTATGAGCTTTTTAAATCCGTCAAAGAAAATTCCAGTGGATTCAGGATTGAATGAGGAACTGTTATAACTCACAGAGCCCTCGTGTAACACTCTCTCTCTGATGTGACCTGCTTGGTAGTCTGAATCATGCCAACAACTGCCAGCTCAAAAAACAAAGAGATGTTGAGAAGGTGGATGCATGACTGCTTGAGCAGATTTATGACAGGGTTGGGTGACCATGCAGCTTGCTGGAGAGAGAGAGAGAGGAAGGATTGTTTTAGAGACTTTTCATTTTGTATAGCAAGGGTCTGTGAAGTCTGTGGCTGGAGGAATGTGCGCAGCCTTCATTAGCATTGGAGAAATGTTTTCAGCTGACATTAAGGTGTGGGTATTGGCCAGTTTCTTGTGTTTTCCTCTTCGAATTCATATTCCTTCGATTTTATGGAGGTTAGCCTGAGCCAGTACATTGAGGTATTCAAGGACTTATATGTCTGTGTGGTATAAATCACAACTCATATTTACAATGAGTGTGAAAGATGCAGTGTTAACCATGTAACTGGGAGGAACAGGAAGCTGCTTTTGAAACCTGATAGCATAACTTGGACTTTGATGTTAATCTGATCTACATTTGTAGAGAACTTATAGGAAGAGTTATGTCAGATGGAGACTACTTCCAATTGGAATATTTTTTACATTGTTCACATATGAAGAAAATCTACCCCACACAATTTAAAAAAAAATATTGTTTCAACCCATTAAGTTTGTTCATTAAGATAAATCTCCAGAAAATATTGGCTTAGTTTACTTTTCCTAAACCACAGTTGCCATTGTTTCAGAATTCTGTCATGTAAAGGAATAGTGAAATTTCTTGCTAGAAGAGTGAAAGCTGGGTTGATTTTCAGGATGCTGATAGAAGACATTTTTATGCTACTTGAACTAGATTTGTAAAAAAATGTTTCTAATGACTTCTGTTGTAAAAATCTTAGTGTTATTCCTTCTAATTCATTTAATCCTTATCAAATCAGATTAACAAAAGAAAGATTAGCTTCAACACCAAGAAAAAATATATAGCTGCAATACCATGCTGCATTCTTCTATTAGGGCTCAAGTTTGTAATCTTTAAAGTTGGAAAGATATCGAGTAATGTTTAAATGCTCTTATTTTTGAATTCAGGAAAGTTTACATTGGGTCATGTCTTTCAGATCAGATTTTCTAAAATCTATAATCATCCTCTCTTAATTGTTTTTAATACTCACAGTGAAAT
This sequence comes from Patagioenas fasciata, assembly GCF_037038585.1. Classification (NCBI taxonomy): domain Eukaryota; kingdom Metazoa; phylum Chordata; class Aves; order Columbiformes; family Columbidae; genus Patagioenas; species Patagioenas fasciata. The sequence continues at coordinate 13,018,137 of NC_092527.1, read as the reverse complement.
TTAACTTACATCTTGAATTTACACAGCTGCTACACAGTCTACAATTCTGATATCTAATCTTTTGACTTCGATAAGCTTCATAACTTTGGGGAGTTGTAAATAAAAAAAAAAAAAAAAGAAAATTACTCTTTATTCTGGAATCTCTGTTCAATCACTCTATGTCCCTTTTGAGTAACTGAGCAATCAGATAAATGTATTGAAATCTGGTACCGTAAAAATGTCAGGCTTTCAATAATTACCTCTAGATTTCTGTATCTTTTGGTATGAGTCCTATGGATTTATTTCATGATAGCAGTAAGCCATAATATAACTTGGATCATCTAACTGCCAAGTGCTTCACCACTTCATCAGGTTATTGGTATCTTTTATTCCATTTGACACACTGAAAGACAGTTTTCAGATCTTCATTGTCATTGTGATCAAGTGTAGCTGCTTATTTTAATGGGCTCCTCAGTATCTTCTGTGCTTTATCAGCTATGTCGTACTGTTCCCCTTGAAGATTATTACTTCTGAGTTCTCTTCAGAACTATTAAGAAAGCACTCCTAGTTCATCCACATAGTAGTCTCCAAAACAATGAAAACTTAGAAGCAAAGATAAAATATCATCTTATTCATTGAAATGAAGTTGAATTCCCATGTTTTTCACTGTGCACAAGATGTGCTCACTAAACACCGAATTAACAGGTAACCCCACATCCAAGAAGATTAGTCACTTTTACAGGAACATTTGTTTTGCTGGGATGTTTGTTGCATTTCCCATAAAAGGTGATATTGATTCACTTATTGTTAACATAGCTCTTGAAAGGCAATGTCAGAATGATCTCAAGAAGTTTGATTCTTAGCTCAGATAATATATATTATAAATCAAAAATGTATGTTCTCCAAACCAGCTGTGCTAGCCCTAGCAATGTGAGTGTTTCAGAAACTGTACCCAGTGTGTTTGTAGTGCATGAAGACTTTGTTCTTTTACTGGTTCAGAAGTAGCATAATTTTCCACCTCCTGAGTTGCTTACTAGTCATTGCCTTGTAACTTGTGTCAAATTTATAATTCATTAACAACCACAGTCTTTTCAGCTTAGTTTGTTATTTTTAATTATCTAATGCTTCTGCAAAATAATTTTATTCAAAAGACTCTTTTCACTTTTCTGTTCTCACTTCTTATTTTTAAATGATTAAAAGTGGGTAGCAATTCAGGTACTGTCCAGAGTGGGAAAAAACTTGTGTTCTAGTAACAGCATCTTATCATTCCACTTTCCAACTACTCCCAGCTTCATAATGTTTTAAATGTTATTAAATGTCAGAAAGTCTAGATTCTGCAGTACTTTCTAGCTCTATAGGATAGTGAGAGTCAGCAAAATTACTGTAAAAAATATCACAAATATATCCGTAGTATGCAGGATGAAAGAAAGAAAACCTGTATCTCTTACCAGGGCAGCCTTGTATGATCTGCCTTAAGTTCCCCTGTTCCCATGTTTGAAGATATGCAAATTCCAGCCTACCTCAAAAATACATTTTTCCAGCTTTATCAGTCATGAAAGTTACCCACTAGGACATTGGAATTACAAGATGATGAAACACAACATATCTTAGGAGCGGAAATACGAGCTAGCAGCTACGAGTCCAATGGGTCAAAATTCATCACTGCTGAGAATTGTGGTTTGCATCGTATTCGTCTCACTTCAGTTCTCCAAACAGATATTATTCCATGGCAATTGAGGCTTCTGTAATTTCAGCATGGTGTCTGCAGTGTTATTTTTGATTATTAAAATCTTATGCTTTCACCATTATTTTCACTTTCCTTGTCTTTTTCTTTGTCACTTCATTTACTTTGTCTCCTTTGTGGTGTTATCTTTTTATCTGACAATTTGATTTCTCCAGGGATGGTTCCTTTTGAGAGTGAAAGGAAACATGAGATCAGCAAACTGATATTTTATTTTCCCTTCATCGCATGTCCTCTATATTTTATCTGGTTTTTATTTTAAATTAATTTTTTTTCTGTATTTTTATGACATGTCTGATAACTTTGTACATTTTTTGCTCAATTGCATACAAATGATCATTTGTTTGTACCACTGTATTGTATTCTACTTTTCTAAGAATAAATAAAGTTTTTTTTGGGGAAAATAAATAATGCAAAAACTGGCAAAATAATGCATTTTAATGCCATCTAGAAATTCAGTTTCAAACTAGCTTTGAATGTAATGAGCTGAGAAACTTCATTTAACTAGCATTTTAAAATCAGAATAGTGGTGTTAGGAATCAGACATCTCAGAATGCAAAACACAATGTTGTTTGATGAAGAAATATAAGCTAGGAGAATAATTTAAAAGAAAACAGGAAAAAAAAAAAGGAAAAGTGGAGGTATAATATATAAATTGCCTTTTACGGAAACTGATAATAGCTGGAAGGGCATCTTAACTAACTCAGTGTTGGTTTCTTACATGAGGGAAGAAACAAGATTGTCTCCTTAGAGGGTCCTTAACAGTGAAGCAGATATTGTCTGGTATCTGGTCACAGACAGTGTGCTTATCCAGAGTCCAATGAAATCAGTCAGCTCTTGCTATTGATCACCATAGATTTAGGTCAAGGCTACAAGGCTGCAATGCGTTTAAAAGTGACACGTCACCCCTGTGATTAATGACATCAGGCCCAGGCTTATGCTACCCAAAGCAGTATTGAAGCATTCAAGTTTGATTTCAGTGTATTTCCCTAGCTGCAAGGAAGGGATTTTTGTGTTTGGTTTAATTTTTCTTTCAGTCATATAAGAAAGCCCTGCTAATGGGATTCTTAGGGATATAATCTGGATTTACTCAGCGCAAACCGTAGGGGAACGGGAAAATATAGGAATAAGCTTAAAAAAATCAATGTTGCTATGCAAGGAAGTAGGAAAGAAACAACCTGTTTAAAGTTCCAGTTTGGTGATGAATTTGAGTACTTGTTTAAGTTGCATTACAACCCCTATCACAGAGAACTGTGGCTACTCATGTGCTTGGCATGAGCTTCTGTATTTTACTGAATTGGAACCTTAATGTGTTGGATTCTTTTTAGATTCTTCACACGATGTTTACAGAGCTAATGTTTGTAAATTTTATCTCAGCCTACAGGGGTGTTTTAAAGTTGACTTTTTAAGGGGATGTTGAATGTTCAGTGATAATGAAATCAGTAGAAGTTTAAAATAAAAAAAAAAAAAAAAGTGTTTGGTTTCTTAATTTTTTTTATCATTTTTGTGGCTTATAAAGTATCTTAGGCCTTAATGCAGCTAAACATTCAAACATGTGCTTACAATTAGATAAGAGTTTGATCCTGATCTCACCCAGATCACTAAAACACTACACTATTTTTAGTGTTGTAGGATCAAAACTGAGTTGCTTTGAAACCAACAACGTATAAAGCAAAAACTGGAAGTTACATGTTCATTGAAGTGGTTTGCTGAAGATTGAGCTTGTCTTACATTATTATTAAAAAGCAATTTATGAATCTATTTATCCATTGAATTTAAATAATTTTATAATTCCTGAAATAACCTGTGTTCAATATTGGCAAAATATTAAGGAATCAAAGGTATTAATATTGTGGAAAATACTATTAAAGAAAACCAAAACAAAACACAAACTTGATGGTTTGGTTATGATTTTCCGCAAGTTCAGAACCACCCTTTACCCAACATAACAAGTACTATTTCTTCAGAAGTATTCAGCATCCAAGAGTTCTCTTCTGGGAAATTGTTGGTCAGGTTTTTTATTATGGTGAGCTATGTTTATGATCTGGTTGGCCATATCTTCTCTTATCTTGAAATAAGAGCTTGGGCAGTTTCCAAAATACAGCCCTGAACAGGGGTGCAGAAACATTTTCAAAATTCTGTATTTAATTAAAATATTTGTGACTAATAGTCAAGAATAAGAGTTTTCAAAAGCTTTCTCACAGCTGCAGTGGAGAGAAGGGGTTTTGTAAGATGACTGTTGCTGGGCATCAAACAGGTTGTAGAAGCAACTCCTTGTGCCTCCTGTCCCAACTCTCTCTTCTACTCTTGGCATAATAGGAAAAAAATGGGAACTTTTGAGATCTGGACTTCACTAGTCTGAAATGGTGAAGGATGATGATGATAGAGCAATCTGTTATGCCTGATGCTCCAGTAGAATAAATCAGACTGTTACAGGGTAGTGTTGCTTTGCTTTGGGCTCAGCAGAGTGAAAAATTACATCCCTTATGGACTAGATAATAAATTATCATTTTAAAACTGTGTAACGCAATGTAAAGAAACCATCGATTTTTAGTAAGTTTTGAAACAGAACTTTTGTGAATCTAATCTTTACTTCATGAAAGAACAATCTGTCACCTCACAGAGTCATTTTAGATGTAGTTGAATTCTGAAATACACCACCCTCTTCAGGGCCATCCTCTTTGTTTGCAGTGGCTAGAATTTGGTATATGAAACCAGAAGAATAAGAAGTAATAAGTATATGGTTTGCTAAAAAGAATGAAATAATAACTACTTTATTAGCCTCACTATCTTGATCCTTTTTTTTTTTTCTTCCCATATCTTCCTTTCCCTTTCTATGTGGAGATGGCCAATGATGTGAGGCTGGGCCTCAGAAGCATGGTGAGAATTCAAAATAAACATAAAGATAACCAGTTTGTTGTTGAAAATGCCTGCATAGATGAATCCTTGCTAGTGTTCTCCTCATCTTTACCTCTCCGTGGAAGTCCCCTTGAACCTCACCTTTGTGTTGTTGGAAATACCTGTAAATACAATGTATGCAGTGTATGCACAGTCAAGGTTTCCCCATGTGCAAGTTTTCTTTTCTCCTAAAAGAGTTCCTTTGCAGTGACATTGGCATGCTCATCAACCCACACTCATTCAGTACTGCATTTTGCTGCTTGTGTTGGAAAATGTTTATTTTTAACCTCTTGAAAATTGTGGAAACATGTAAAATGAAAACTAGTAATTCATTTTCTTTGTAGTTGAGTCACCAGCTTCTAATGCTTATGAACCAAGGTTGGTAAGGTTTTTAAAGCTTGAATAGCTCAGCATGAGGCTGAGGTATTCCTGTTTTGTATTGAGTAACAAATGAGGATGCTATCACAGCGTCTTACCTTGCAGGTTTGAATCTGCTGTTGGTTGTGAGGAATAGCCAGTGTTTCTTTGCGATTGCACTAAGTTAATTGTGGTGGATGTGGAAGCAGATCACTGCAAGAGACTGTGGGGCTACCTGCTGCCACCAAATGTGCGATGCATGTCCCATTGGTACATCATCTGCATATTCATTCACACAGTGCCATAGCGTGCTGATGCAGTTGAAGACAGAAAGTAGAACAAAGACAGAAGTTTAGCTGGTTTAAGTTGGTGCGCATCCTCAGCTTTAGCAGCCTGGTGAAGAGCTCATTGTCTGCTGCGTTTCTGGAGAAGGCTCACAGAGAGAGACTGTGAGATAGTCACAGGCATCTGCAGAACTAGATCCCTCACTAGATGTGACTTCAGGTTAGATAAATCCAACTTGAATAAGAGGGAAACATGAGTGTGGGGTGACATGGGCTGTTTCCTGAAACCCTTGCTGCTTGTAGTCATTCTGTAGCAAGTCACTGTTGCTACATCGGTCTCTAGGTTTTTTGGTAATGCTTCATTACTTTCACCAATTACAGGTGTTTTCTGGCTGTAGGTAGGTGGGAATAAACTTTGGCAATGTATTTATAAGAATTTTCTATCACAGTAACATTGTCTTTGCAGCGTTCTGTTATTTCTCACTTTTTTTTTTTTTCAGGTTTACTTAGAAGGAAAAGAATCTTTCTGTCTCTTCACAAAAGAATTTCTGCTCTCTGGTGAAGGAGAGCACCTCCTAGTGAATAAGGTGGCCTCTTGTACATATTTTTTATGAAGTTTTGTTTCTTTGAAGATGATTACACACATTGCAAAACTCATTTCTTTTGTTCTTTCAATTGGATAACAGTCTACTGGACGCCAGTGAATGTCAGTCTCAACGCATTCTTCTAACAGCTGTTTTGTAGACGATAGATTAGTTAATTGCTAATTTAAAATACATGGTATAGTTTCCACTTATAAGAGCAGAACCTTGATTGCAGATTTGAGCCTGTTTATAAAAGTAGTTTTTCAAGTAGGCTCTTGAGGTACCTCTGTACTTATTTCTAATAAGATACTGTTACAGCCACACCAGCATCTAGCAGAGTACATTCAGAAACCACTCAGCAAATTTTATGTAACATTAAGTGCCATTTGACTAGGTCAGTTGCCTGTGTTAAATTAATGACAGCAAACATACATCATTGCTGCATCTGTTTACATGTCTATCTGCATTTCACTGCGTTGTCGACTGTGGAATCTCAAGAATAATGAATGTGGCAAACTGAGTCTTATTAAAAACAGGTTATTTGTATTAATATAACACCATACTGTGCTGTCATTGTTTTGCAGCATATCTATTACATACATCATCATTGCTTTTTCTTCTCAAGCAAGCTAATTATGTCTGGTTTTGCTACTCTGTCAGAGCCTCCTGGAATAAATTAAAATTACAGCTTTACATATGCAGTAGCTGCAGCTGAAAGTAATGATAATGACCCTGGGTGAAGACAGAATTTCAAAATAATCTTAAACAAATGTACATATGCCGAGCTGCTGCTTCTTCATTTCTCCTTAACAAGCTAAATGTTTGAATCCATGATGTCTGAAATCCCACAGACAGGAGCTGGGAGCTGTGGGGTTTGACTCTGAGCTGAGAATAGCCTGTGGGTGCCTGAGCATGGAAACCTTGCAGTTTCAGTTATATTTCTCTGCTGTTTTTCAGTTCTGCAGTATGTCTGTCTGTGCATGGAAGTGCCTCGGACACTTCCTTTCTGCTTAACTGGTACACGTGTGCCTTCCATTGGTCTGTGTCTCATGACAGCTGATACTCATATTTTTTAACATATATGTGTGCATTAAGAGGTGTTTTATATGGATGGTATAGGGACTGGTATGTGACCTGGTCAAGGCCAGAAAAGGAAATATCTGTCTGAAGAAGGGGCTTGACTCAAATTTTGAACCTTCATCCTGATCACAAAATTGCCTTATTTTTTAAAATAATTATTTCACAGAATGAAAATGTAATATGGTTTCATTCTCTCACTGGAAGATAATCCTTCATATTGTCACCCAAGACATAAACAACAAGCAAACAAAAGAGAAATCTGCCATGATTGATGATTAAATCTATATTACTTTAAAAGATGCTCAGGCATTGTTTTCTGCATATCTTCTGAGGCTTATTAAGAACTACTTTAACAGGCTTTTAACACTTAGCACTGTTTCAGCATCTGACCAGCAGGTATCGACACATTCACGACAGTCCCTCCAAGTATGTGTCTGTCTGCCCATATTCCCTACATTTCTGAATTTTTAGTGGTTGATATTTAGGGTCAGGACCATCAGTCTTTTTCTTCTCCTCAGGTCTGTTGTGGTTTAATTTGCATGTGTGGGATACAGATGCAACTTACCACCATTTTGGCACAGTTTAGCATCAAATCTCTGCAGATATCTGGCCTTCCTTTGGGGGCATTTGTTCTCCTTCTTTGGCCTTACTGAAACTGCTTCGTCAGCTTGCAATATTGAGTGGCTTCTCTTGAACTTTGTGATAAGAGCAAAGAAATCATGCGTAAGAACAAAAGGCCACATTAGTGTCTTTAATAAAAATATTTTTCTCAAAAATCTTCCTTTTGGAAAATCCCAGTTGTTCCACACCTGGCAGCTAACAGTATTACCTTTGAATTAATTGCATTTATTGTGATGTAGGCAATATCTTTCCAACACTCAGTGAGGTATTTCTCAAATTTGAAAACATTAACTGACTCCAAACCTCCCAAGAAGGCTAATGTTCTTTGAGTCTGGCTGCCCACATGCTTTTGTTAGAGCCCACTGTCAAAAGTCATGGAAAATGAACTAGAAAAAAATATTGGTTACTCTGTAAATCATCCTGTCTGCATTTATATTTTGCCATATTTGTCTCCACATGATAAGGCCAAACTTGGTTAGTCCTAAAAGGGAATCATGGTTTCTTGCAAGTGCAGTTATTTGTTCCCAAATAATTCTGGTGAGAATCCTTCGAGTCCATACCAACTCTTGCCATGGTGTACTTCTACTGTCAGTCATAGGCCATTGAGCCTGTCACTCATGATCAAGTGCTTGGGACATATCAGAAACATGCCCTTCATTCACTCTTCTAGAACTCAAACTCCTTGGGGAAGAATTACTTTTAAATTGGTATTTATGAATAAGATAATTTCCTGACCAGCAGCAGTGTTTGGTTAGCTGTTTTCCTTAAGCTTGAGGAGGATAAGCCTGTGTTTATAATTCATTTTTCTTACACGTGATATTTTTTTCTTCCCTTCACTGATTAATTTCCTCAACTGATGTATTTGGAGTACAACATTAATTTTGAAAATAGAATTATGAAAGTACCAATGGAAAAATATTTGATCTCCTTCTGGCAACACAAGCGTATACATTTATTCAATGTAGCTGTACCTGAAAAGTGAAGCTGAATGTGCGTGAAGCATTGGAGATATGACATATTTATAATATTAACTGAGTTTTGCATATCAAGTAAAAAAAAAGAAAGAGAAGAAACCTTTGCTAATGTGTCTGTCACAAACACTGAAGTATTATGTTTGGAGTTCATTTATTCGTCTCTTGGGGAGACCTAACTGGAGCTAAGAGGAGCTGAAACAAAAAGCCTTTGTGAGGAGGAGCAGTGAGGCTTCCCCCGAGGGGCTCCGCTTTGGATAAGGGAAGTCTCTGTGCCTGAAAACCAGCACAGTAAGCTCCACTATGGCTCCTGGTTTTTCCATTCAGCTGCCATTCCTGGGCTCCAAGCTTCAATTTATTAATTTATAATAGTTTATTAATTTTAATTCATTAATTTTGTCAGAGATAAATGCAAAAATAGAGGCAAGTTACAGCATCCAAAAGCTTGAAAATCTTTTGCAATGCTATGTTACCGTGTCACTGTTAAGGTAGCAAAGCCTCATGAAATGAAAAAAAAATGCAGCCTAAGTACTTAGAAATTATAACAAATTGCCCATATTTAATGAGAATTCTAGATCTAAAAATCAAGGAGAACAATGAGCTGACAAGGGAGCAAAACATCATAACATTTAAGATTTGTTTTTCTGACTTTATTACCATTTGACTTTTTTCCATTTACCTTGTTACTGTTCAGTAGCATATTCTTTGTTACTGAATTTTCCAGGAAACCAATAAAGGAATAGAAAGATGAGGTTTTCAGAATTCAGAAATTCTAGAACTTGGCTTGTCAAATAAAGCTTTCCTACCTTTAGTTCTAGAAATACTGGGATTCAAGGCAGTCTTCTAGTATGTAACAGCAAACTAATCTTTTCAAGGGTTTCTAAATTTTATCTTTAGGGTTTTTTTAAGCATTTGAAAAATCCTTCATTCAGCATTAAGGTAGTTTCATGAAAAGCTTGACATTTAGTTATTTAGCTGCTCTTCAGGTAATAAGACAAAGAAAAAGGGGAGAACCTTTAAAAATGAGTTTTTGTTATTCTTCAGAGACAGAGTTGTTTTCCTTAACCTTTACAAACATTTTATTTTAACAACAAAAAGAAGGAATAATGTGAATTTCTGGGCTCTTGGAAGCCTTTAAAAAGTATTCTCTGCTACTAATAAGGCCAGAAAGTTGTCCTTGCTGCTGAAAAAGGGCTTACAGTTAGGCAAATGAAATCTCCACTCCTACCCCTTAAAAAGATCCCAAGCATTTACTTCTCTACTTACTTCATAAAGTGTTCTGTTGTAGATAAACTGTGTTGTCTGTGTGCAGGAATTACATTTTTCTTTTTCTTGATAATGAAAACTTCAGCACAGTGAAAGATGAGTTTATATCGTGAATCTTAAGCAACTGCAAATTCACCATTTTCTGAGGAATGCTGTCCCAGGGCTGGACTGCACGCAGTACAAGAGGGCAATCCTGTTAGACCAGCAGAGGGAAAAGTTCCAAAACATGTGGTGCTTGATAATCCCTCTGGTCTGGACCAGGAGATTTCTGTTAGGAGCATCCCATCTGTGCCTCTTCATGTTTACATCTTAAAAGAGCTAAAATAAATATATAACCAGGATTAATTCATCCTTTGAATTTTATGACCTTTTGTGCGCAGATGTTCCAAATAAAGAGCACACTTCATTCACAAATGTATTTTTCTTCTGCAAATAGTTAATGACTGCATGTTGCAAATATTGGAACTCTGCATTTCCCTCTGGCTTGGCTAGTTATCCCAGTCACATTATATTTGTTCCTGTAGCAAAGCAAGATGGAATGTACTGAAGATGTGCTTGCAATCAAAAAATACAAATACAAATAAAATCTTGATATCTATTTTCACTTGAAATGATCTCAAGAAGGCATTAGTATCTGGCAAAGGCTCAGATGAATGCAAATGAGCCATGAACGAATATGGGTCCCAGATGACTAGGATGCCAAGCTAGGAGTCTGAATCAAAGCTAGCAGCATTTTTGAGAGAAGAAATAGTACAGGGTACCTAAAGAACCATTATGTAATAGGCCTCTGGGAGTTACCTTTCTTAGACAAAGACATCATCATAGGTAGTAGCAGCTGAAGTTTATGGATAAGCAGAACTTTGCAACAAGATTTCGTTGCCCAGAGCTGAGGAAAACACAGCCCATAGAGGTCAAGCCCTTACTCCCAACAGGGAATAGTATAAGAACAGTTCTCACACTTGCCCCCAGTCCACATTTTTAATTCTAGAAATATAATAAAATTATGAATTAAATCCATGTAATTGTCTGACCATTATACTACAAATCCATTATTTACCTAGCTACAGAGTTTATGAAAGAACCTTGGTGTTTTTGCCAGCTTGGTGCATTGTCTCTTATTGAGTGAAGAGCCTGACAGGTCAGGTATGGCTGTTGGGAAGAACTTAACACAGCTGCAAGGGTTATCTGATCAAGTATTGTATGGTCCCTTTCTGCCACAAAAAATTATTTTTTTATTTATTGTCCATTGATTTTGTGTAACTCAAAATTATCTGACTGGTGGATTTACCTGAAAAAGCAGTATTTAGAAAAAAAATACTGGTAAGGAAGATGATATTCCCAGGATTCTTGGGAGCTTTGTTAGATTTTTGATGTAAATGAAGTAGGAATTCATTTTCTACTGATTAGCAAAGGAGATGCAATGTGCAACTCAGACCAGTAATTGTTGAACAATTCTATGCCAGTTGAAAACAATATGGATTTAGCCTAAGCTAAGGACACAGGTTTGGGTTCATCATCATGTAACACTAATACGTTTCCAAATCCATGCAGAGATCAGCAAATCCAGCTGTTCTTGAGTAATGTAGAAGTGGTGTTAAGTCAGAGGGTTAGAATCAAATCTGTAGTTGACATTGACTGGAATCAAGGGCTTTGGAGTTGACTTGTGAATTTACAGGTGAAAGCAATGTTGTGTAGCAGTGGATACCACTGGAATAATATTGCAGTTCTTTGTGCTACACCTGAACACCAGTAGCAAGAGATCATGAGAACTGGGTGGCAGTGGCACCTTATACTTCTCTGTTCCAAGAGTCTAGTTTTTGGCATGAATCAGAGCACCGGTAAGACTGCTAGTTTTGGTTTTAACCAACATGTTGGTCTGCGGGCAATCAGGAATTACTGGAACATAAAAAATTTTGGGTGGTCCTGCTTTTTAGGCTGGAATCTTGCTAGCTGCCTAGTGTAATTACAGGCTTCTGTCAGACCAGGGAAGTTCTCCAGGTCCAGGATTGTTGGGCTTTTATAGATGCTTTGCTGTTAGTCTTCTGTATGTTAGACATGCATTAAATAACTACAATTGCAGATCATAGCTGTGCTTTATGAAATATAGAGAAATTATATAACACAATATCTTTTTATTGGCAGTACAATGCTAGCTATTAGAATACAGTCATACAGCATCCCAGGTGGTTGCCTTTGCCCTGTCAGTTTCATTGCTTTCTAAATTGAGCAGTCTGAATGCTGCGCTGAGGTGATAACCTATTGTAGGTCTTGGCTGCTTCACGTTTTAAAGACGACTTCCTTGGCTGTATTTCCTCCTGGAGGCTAAAACATGTTAAGCAAGCGGTGATGAAAGTCTCTTCAGGAGTCCATTCTGAGACCCTTTGCCAATGCATTCTCAGATGGTGATACATTTTCTGAAGACCAGTGTTACTCTCCCAGGCACTAACTAGAGACATTTACCAGATGACATGTTAAGATGACAGACAGGTTACAGCTGGTCACAAAACTGTTCAGAACACAAATGAGTGATCCCCTCCCTACAGCTCCCAGGGTAGGTCTCAGTGCTGTTCCAGTAGGTCTGCAGTGTGTACTACATTGGCCACCCAGGGCTTCCTACTGGGAAAAGACTTCTTCACCACCACAAGCCCTGATCAGTAGATAGGATGAAGCAACTGCCATGGAGTCAGCTAGACTGTGCAGTGTTTTACTGACATGTTCCTTAGAAAAGGCACTGCAGCTGGATGAGACAGTGGTGAGCGGTCTTGTGGTTACAAGGTGGCGGGCTGCTCACTGGAATTTGGCGTCACAGCTTGTTTGTTTGCCTGCTTCTTTTTTTTTTTTTTTTTTTTTTTTCCTGGGCTTGTGCAGGGTGAACAAAGGGTTTGTGGAATGTGCTTGTTCTTGGTGCCAGCTCCTGCTAGCTGACCCAGAGCCATCAGTTTACCTCCAAGGAGGATGGTATTGACAACATCGGTGTTTTCGCAGGCTGAGATTGAGCTGATGTTTTCTTCAGCACATGTTTCTCAGCTGGAAATGTTGGGCAGACCTTGAGGTTTTGCATAGGTACAGGTGAAATCGAAGAGATGTAATGAATAAACAGCAACTCCTGGCACACAGAAGAAGTGGAAGGGGGCCGGATGGGGTTGGTGATTGTGTTTGGACTGATTGTTCTGGTTTCTTCTTCACTAGGATAAAGAAGTGAACCTGGAACAGGTCCATAGACGCATGAACAGTTTAATTGATGAAGACATAGCCCACAAGCAGATCTCTCCAGCGTCCATTGAAATCTCAGCCTTGGAGATTGGTGGCATGCAGCCAACTCAGACCCTGGAGCCGGTACGCGAATACCAGAACACACAACTTTCTGTCACCACCTTTTTACCAGAACAGACAACTCATGGTGCCAGCAGGACACTCACAGCTGCCTCGGGCAGCAACCTGCCGCTGCCCCTGAGCAGCTCGGCCACCATGCCCTCCATACAGTGTAAACACAGGTCGCCAAATGGAGGACTATTTCGGCAGAGTCCCGTGAAAACCCCGATCCCAATGTCATTTCAGTCTGTGCCGGGGGGAGTCATTCCAGAAGCAATGGAGCCCTCGCATGGAACATCCATATGATGAAAACAAACAGTAAAACAACCAGCAAAGCTTTTTAATACAAAACTTAAAAGAAACAACAACAAAAAAATAAAACAAACTCTTACATTTTTCTTGTATATACCTGTAAATAATGAAAGAATGAAGTGGGGTAAAAGTGTATTTTGAATATTCCCAATTTTCAAAGTCAGTAAAAAGCAAAAGAAAAAAAAAACAAACAAAACAAAAATGTATGAATGACTTTGTAAATTTTGTTCTATATGAATAAAAAGGCAAACTACTTGTGATCGTTCTCAAGTGCCAAAGAAGACCAGTTACTGGGACAGAAGGCCGTACTTTTTTTTCTCTGTGGATTTCAGCACTTATTTCCTTGCCGTTCCCATTTTGGTTTAGTGGTTTTTTGGTTTTTGGTTTTTTTTGTTCTGCCTTTTTTTAGTTTGTTTGGTTGATTATTTTTTTGTTGTTTGTGGGTTTTTTTTTGTTTGGTTTTTTTTTGAGAAAGCAAAAAATTATCTGGTTTTGCTAGAAAAGTTCACCATGATCAAATCTCTCATTTCCCCAGAACACTATTTTATAGTCAAGATGGCAATTCACTTGGAGAATGTAACAGCTGGTATTAGCATAGCAGTAACGAATGTTTTAAACATGAATTATAACTAAAATTCAACAAACAATAAACAGAAAAAAGAGAGAACTTTTTCCTTCTAACAACAATTTAAACTTCTGCACAATTTCTAAGTTTAAGCACAGAATTATTGAATTGTGTTTTTACATGTCTGCTGTGTGGTTCCTTTTATTTAACCTTCTGCGTTGTGTTATATATAATATATATAACATATATATATTATATATGACATAGTTTAAATATATATAAATACTTTGATAAACAACAGGTTTGAGGTTAATGGTAAAGCTTTTAAGAAAAACTGATCTGCTCTTTTTTGTCTCGTCTATATGACTGAAAATGGGGAGGAATCAATGCCTGAAAGGAGTGAGACAAGGAAGAACTTTAAGGGGCAGGAGATAATGGTGTTGCAGTGACTGTGCCTGCTAGCGCTGTTTCTTTCTGTAAGATTTCAATGAATTTGCTGCATAATGGATCCAAAGCTCTCTGTTAAAGTCATATCCCTGAATGACAAGGCTAAGCTCATGACTATAAGCACAGCTCTGCTTGTTTTTCCATTGATTTTGTAAAGAGAAACATTTTAATTGCCATGTCTATAATCCTGGTAAAAATGGCTGTAAAATGCTTTTTTTTTTTTTTTTTGTCTGTGAAACACAGAGGACAAAGATAGAGCAACATACATAGCGAATTTAATGTCTCATTCTGCAAATATTACCACTGCAATTTCATATGACAAAAAAAAAAGGAAATCAAAACAAAACCAAACCACATTGTTTCCTTCCCAAGTCATTCAAATGCCCAAGATAACTTATCCCTGCCCGCTGCCTCCAACCCCACATTGCTAATGGACCATTACTTTCTTTCAGATTTGGAATAATTTTGTGTCTTCTCAAATGTATCCCTATAGCTAGGTTGTAACTTGCATTTGTAGCTGTATTTCTTCACTTTATTAGAACACTGCTTTTTGGAAAAGGTTGTAGATGTTGGTGCTGCAAAATTACTGCCTACATCAAGGTGAAAAATCATGTTTGAACAGTGGTAAAAATGCATTCACATTCCGAGAGAGTCAGCAGGCAATCTGGGTCAGGTTTTGGGGTGAATAAACATGCCATTGACTGCTCCTAATCTGATCCGCATAATTACACAACAGGTATATTTATGGGATGATGAATCTTCAGATTTTTACATTTCTAGTTTAAGCCATGAGGAAGAAAAATCAACCAGCCTAATGGAAGGGCATACTCTGCATACTAGTTTTTAAATGAGGAATATTGATGCTGAGCTTACAGAAGGAGTACTATTGCAGGGATTAATTTGTCTCTGTTGTCAAGCCAGTTCCTCACAAAGACAATGTGATTTTGCAGCTTGGCACAAATTGCATTATTTGCTTCAAACTAATTAAAAATGAATAATGCTTTAGTCAGCTGACTAGATTTATCCTGTTTAGAGACTTGGCCCACAGAATCTTGAGATTTATTTTCTTTCTTCTTTCATCATACTTTTTCTTACCATTATCTTAAAAAACCTATGGCCACAGGAAAAAATATCCATTTCTTCCCCTGATTTTTGCCTATCTTCCATGAATACAGTAACTAGTTACGGCAGAAATATCTGTTCAAAAAGACTATGCACACCTAGGTATCTGTAAAGACGCTAACGAGAAGGTGTGCAATTATTTGTGTTGGAAAAAATCTCTCCATTTTATTGCCAGTTTAAGGTTTCCGCAGCTGCAGAGGACCATGCTCCAGAAGAGCTTCAAAGAGATCTTCGTGTAGCTATAAGGGTGCAAACCTGCAACCTCAGGCTTGTCGGGAGTGGGTGCTCCCTCCTCACAGAGTGGAATCACCTGCCCTCATCCTGAGCATCTTCCAGAGCACAGGTGGGTGAGCAGCTCACTGGCCACATTGGCAGCGTGAGGTGATTGCCCAGCCATGTCCTCCCTTCTGGATGGTGAAGAGCCCTGGTGAGCTGCTGGTGCACAGCAGCGTAGCCACTGCTGCCAGCTCTGCACTAATTCTGTAGCGAACAAACCTGTCGAAGGTTGTCTGAGCTACTCCCTTGCCGATTCCCCACAAAGCGTGCCACTTATTTGCCGCAGCAAAGCTCAGAGCAGAGTATTGAAACCCTCCTTTACTGAGGTGAGGTATCATTGCTTTCACAACTGTATTAGGTCTGGTTTGTATCATAATCTAAACCACTGTACTGAATAATTTAAACTGAACTGCGCTTGTGGAATAAATTGTGAATACAGTATACTTTGGGGATTAACTTTAACATTCTCCATATTCAGTGTTCTCCTCTTGGCTTAGTCTTGCCATGTGCTTTAAAGTTTGGAAGTGTGGTTTAACTTACAAACAATACTGGATCTCACTGATTCTTACGCATAAAATATGACTTGCCTGTTCGAATGCTCTGCAAGATTACATCTAAAATGAACAGGATCTTGAAGAATCAAATCGCACAGTCCTTTTTCAGAAAGGTATTTTGAGCATGTGGGTAAGTCCTATAGAAAGAATCTGCTTTATGCACAGATCGAAGCATATTGCTGATTAATGATAGATTTAAAATGCACATCTCAAATTAAAATATATGGCTCATTTTAAACAGGTGAATGAGCTCAGCAAACTCCCTGAGACTATTCAGTTGCTTGAAGTTAACTGTCTTGAGTGCTTTGTTGCACCAGAGTCTATACTGTAGAAGTAGGAATCCAAAATGTCTAGTAATTATTTGTTTATATAAAAGTTAGCAAGTTATAGCTTGAGCCTGTCAACCATGACAGGAAGCTGTTACATGTTTCATGTGATGGTGGTTTGGTTTTAGATTATTTAACCAAATCACCAGGTTCTCCTTGAACACAAAACATGTTTCTTTCCCCTTAACTTTCAGTTTTCAAGGTAAATGCAGAATGTATGATTGATTTCCATATTCTGTCTCCTGTTTTATATCTTCATTTTGACACATCAGAGCATTCCCTGTCTATATAATACGTATTCACCTCACAATCATGCATATATATATACATGTGGAGTTACTCATAGAAGAAGTGAGAAATATAATTTCCATGTGATGTAAATGAGCATAAGCTCAAAGCTCTCATAGCTGTGTTTATTTACACCACATGCAGATTTGACCCTTCACTTTTAATATCTGGCAAGTTGAAATAGAAAAACTGCAGAAATTCCTGAAAGTTCTGAAGACCAAACTGTGCCCTTGATTTTCAAACAGAACTTCCCCTGAGTGTACTTAAAAAAGGGAATAATGTATGATCCCAAATATTCTGGCTCCTCCAGGTTGTTTTCGTTGCAAAGGTGGTTGTACATGAAATGGAAATAGGATGCCTATACCTTTTTTTTTTTCTGTTCAGCTTTTTTGCTGACAAACATTCGTAAAAGTGACATCTGTGGCACAGCACTTGTAGTGCCTCTTGTTCTATCGATCCATTAGTTTAGAAATTATTTTCATACACAAATGTGACTGTTTCTTCTATTTGCTTGCAATCCACAGGCAATCTGCTTACAATCTGAAGAATGCATTGCTCTTATTTCTTAGTACGTCATGTTTTCCTATTGCAAGGGAAAAAAGAGTAATTGTGCTTTTGAATTTCAAAATTGAAACTTGATAGAACATTTTTATGCTGAGTTACAACTACAAGTGTGCAATATTTGTCTTGCAAAGTGAAATTCCCAATGTTTACCTTGCTTTGGTAAGCATTGCTGCAGTGTAGATGAAGTCTCAGCAAAAACAGTCACTTTCTCTTAGTCTGCTGATAGAATGCAACACTTAAACCTGGGTTCTCACCTGTGTAAATCAGCATCCCTCCAGGGAAAGGATCAACCACACTGAGTTTCTGTAGGTGACAATTTGTCTCTTAATATTGGGCTTGAGAGCACAGCTTCCCATGTCTTTGCTTTTATTCCTTTTACTGTAAGTCTCATTGCAAGACGTTTAATCTCTCAGTAACTGTTCAGTTATTCTTGTTGCAGTTATGAAGATTTGTAGTTTTGAGGGTGCTCAGGTTTCTATTTGTTTTGGTCTTCATATAAGGAGTGGGGGGAATAGATGCTTACAGCTGTAGAGAGACACAGATATAGGAAGTAGCAGGGTAGGAAAAAAGCTTGAATAAAAAAGAAAAAGATGTTTCTGTGTCTTGCTAAAGCTTCAACTGCATGGGTGACCGGCTGGGATAGAAACTGATTTCTGAATATGTTACATGTGACTGACCGTACTGTAGAAATAATGTCAAATGTTTCTAGGTAGAAAACCACATAACACAGCTCAACGTGCCCCCAGGTCATTTTCAAGATAAAGAATGGGTTTAGTTTGTGTGTGGGGTTTTGTTTGTTTGTTTTATTTTTTGCATGTTTTTTGTTTCTTTTGTTATAATGTCACAATTAAAGCTGTGTGTGAAGAGATATGAAACCAGAGGTTTTATAACAGCGTTAGTTAATTATCAGGCTGCTTTTAGATTCTGATTCTAAAAAGTCACTCGTTTGTTCAAGGGAATGTCTTTGAGGCTTTTGTATTTCACTTTTTTCTTATTTTATTTCTCTTTTTTAAAATGCGTGTATTTGTTTTCTGATGGAATTATTTTCAAAACGGTTAAGTATAGCAACACAGCACTTCAGGTGAGAATTGCAGCTAAAAGAACAAAAGAACATAGAACCATGACCATGAACTGTGAAGAGGAGAGGTCCCAGATTTATGTATTTTTTTCTCTATATCAGCAGAAAAAAAACTTGAATTCTGTTTAATGTACTCTTTATATGATTTATATTGGATCAGTCCCACCAAATTAACTACTTACCAGAAGTAAAATATTCCAGTCCACCAAAAGTGCTGAAATGCATATTTGCAAATAAATCTAAGCAGACATTGGAAATGTTTCTCTATCTTTTTAGAAAGCATAATTTTAATCTGCTGAAGTGGGTATACTTACTGTTCAAAGACCTGAAGGACATAACTAAAGCGTTTGATAGATCAGCATTTGCAAGCTGTTGAAAATGGGTAGTTCCTGCATTTCAGGTGCCATTTAAAAGCTGGCCAGGACAATGCATTGTAGTATTTTTCTTGATTCTAAAGCTAGCTTGAATTATTGTGAGAACCTATTTTTTGGAGAGTGCTTTCATCATGAAAGCTTTTAGCTTCTAGTGTAGCCACCACTAATGTGGCAGTAGATCCCTACAGCTTAGACTGCACGCCACGGCGACTCTGGGATGATGGCAAAGTGAGCATGGAGTGAGATATCTGGCAGTGTTTGCTGCACATGTCCCGGAGAGTGTGTGCCTGCACAGGAGAGCCCCAGAGCGGTGGTGGGAAGGGGGTCGTGAGGACGCCCTGGAGAACAGGGATACTAGCTGGGGGAATGAAGGTCTCCGCAGAGGAGTGCTGATGGTATGGGTAAGGTGCTGGTGAGGACTGGAAATAAAATGGGGAAAATACTAGATCAGAGTATAAATACCCACTGGGGTTTGAACCACAGATGGGGACGTTGTTGCATGCAACTGTCATTATTTGCATGAAGGTTTCCTAAAAGCCACATGATGCTAAATGGGGAAACTTGGATCAGACTGATTCTGGCACACAGGGAGAACAAACAGTAATTTTATCAGACTGTGAAATAGGGTTTTGAGTTGCTGTTTCAAGTCAGTGTTGTTTGATTTCCCCTCCTGTTCTGTGTCTGTAGATCAGCTCGCTTGTCTCTTCTGGCCTGTGATTAGTTGTACAACATTTACCCAGCTCCTTGACAGGGGGAATGTGCTTTTACAACACAAGAACAGTTTCCTCTTGTGCATTTGCATTCCTGGTTTTGTCTTGTCGTTCATGTCAAAATGTCAAGCAGAGAAACATATGCTTTCAAGTGGAGTTTTTGCAAACGATTTGGATCAATAAGGCCTGTCTGTCTGCATATTTGTAACATCTGCCATGAAGCAATATGAAGCTCTATCAATTCAGTGGCTTTAGTAAACCATATTTCACTCCAGATTGTAGCTTGTTTACATTCAGTGACAGGAAAAAATGGGTGCTCTGGGCACTGCAGAGGTCTATTGTAAAGCAAGTCCTGCTTTTTGGAAAATAGATGTCTCATTTTTGCATGCAGCAAATACATGCCATCCTGAGAGGCTAGGGAATTAATCCATAGATGTGTCACTCAGCTCCTGACAGCTCAGTGCAGCTGCTGATCACCTCTGGTCTGCTCCAAAGGCTGGTGCAGGCAATAATTTTGATTACTCTGAGACGGCATCTGAAAAACTGCCAGGGTGTCAGGAGGAGAAACAACATGCCTGTGGACAGCAGAGGGGTTTGGTGTGGGGTTGGGGGGTGTCTGGTCACAGTCCAGGAGGAAAACAAAGGCAAAGTTTCACTGTGCTCTGCCTGTTTGGGTTTGGAGGGTGAGGTACAGCTCAAAGGGCTGGAATATCACAGCCAGGAAATGGTGGTGGAGCACAGTGATAGGAGAGAGATCTCAAAAATAGGGAGAGATGGTACCAGGGCCCACAGCAGGTTAACAGCTTGCATAGTCCTGGAGCAGAGCCCCTGAAGTGCTGCAGGTACATTACTGTAAGAGACTATGAGGTTGCAAAAGAAGCATCCTACAGTGCCAGTTTGGATATTAAAGGCAGGTCCCAGGTCTTTAGTTGTAAAGCCTGCTTAGTTCCACAGTATTAAGTGCCATGAAAAGTGTATTAAACCTTTTATTAAGAACTCAAACAGCAGACAGTAAAAGCAGGCAAAATGTAAAGTGTTAAATTAGACCATCAATTTAATTATTCTTTATCACTTAATCCCTTTACCTGTGTGGCTTGTTAAAGGGAAACCCTTCTCTGCTTCAGGGAAGAATTGCAGAGGACAGCACTAGTCCTTTGGGAGGAAGGGGAATCAGGGAAAGCCATCACACCTGAGTGGAGGCAGCTTCTGTTTGCAAGGAGCAGAGTTGGGCTTCAGCAGGGCTAATGCATGAGCAGAGGGTGATGGGGAGCGAAGACTTGGTCAACAGTGCCCTAGTGTGCAAATTTAGTGGGGGTGGAGTAAGGTACAAGGTGCGGTACCTGTTGCCAGAAGTTCCAGCACTTCTGAACTGAGATCTTGGGGTTTAGTTTTACCTGAGGGTGAGGAATAGAAAGTAATTCTACAGCAACGCTGGGGCTGTGTTGGCAGCACTCATTGGGGTAAGCTGTTGTCTGGAGTGGTGATGCTGCAGGTCAGCAGGAGCAGGCTGAGCAGTGGTCGCTTCAGGGCCAGCAGCAGGTTTGTGCCAGTGGTTGTGATTCTTTCTGTCTTGATCTTAAACTGTTATAAAAAAGTGTTTTTTGTTTTTTTTTTTTTAAAAAAATATATATACATATATATATATATATATATATATATATATGTATTTCAGTAAAGCCTAAGGGAAAATTCCAGCTTTTCCTTGCCAATAAGGTGCTTATTTCCTCAAAGACAAAAGCTTCTGTATATGTGGGATTTGATGAGCAGATAAGATAACAGTGCATTAAGACAAAAAAAAAAATGAAAACAAAGTCATGGTCTGAAATTTCTGATATTTCTGGAGTTTGTTTGTTTGGGTTTTTTTGTTTTGTTTGTTTGTTTTTTACATTGGAATGTATTGTTCAAAATTCTTCTTGAGTTGAATTTTGATCAAAGTTTACACTGGAACCAAGGGTCTTTTTGGAAACTGGATTTTGTGTTTAAATTAGCTGGTCAGTATTATACAAATACCAGCAAAAGTAGAAATAACTATTCAGTGAGCCGCAAATTGAAAGTATTCATAGTTATTAAAGATGGAAACATTAAAATTTCATTTTGCTTTTCTTTTTGAAAGTAGTAATTAATTGGAAACAATTAGCATTAAATTACTCACCTGGCTTTAGTTATGACAGGTTTATTAAGTCATTATCAAGAGACTGAAAGGTGGCACATGTTGATTATGTTTAGATGTCACTTGTCTTTGTTTTTTCAAACACTAAAAAGAAACAGCTCGAGTCTTCTGACAGCCAAAAAGAAGCAGGTAAAAATTGATGGTGTGACTGAGTCAAAGACATTTAAAGTCCCCTAGCTATTAAATTTCAGTGGGAATTATAAGCTTAACTCCACAGAAACTCTTTGATAGTCCCTGATCAAAGTAGAAGTCAGCTCACCATTACTTTGTGCATGTCTTGTCAGATGCATGGATTGAGATTTCAAAGCTGTTTCACTATTTTGGATGATTAATTCAAATCCATACCCTAATATTTGTGGAAGTATATTTGGTTTTGTTTAGAGTTTGTTTGTTTTTCTTTGATCAGCTTGGAAACTTTATTTTTAATATGTTTCCATCTTAATAATTGAAAAACTTTAAACAACAAGTTTTGCATTCTCCTGCCAGGAAAGGAGAATACAGAAAAGAAGACTTGAAACTGCAGTTATTAAATGAGACACCCAAAGGTCCTGCCGTCTTTTTCTGCCTCTGGGCAGAGCCTCCTACTTTGGTCACCTGCTGGGATCCTCTCTGCTGTGGTCTTACAGATAATACGGAAAAATAATGTAAAAGTTTCAGTCTCATCAAACATTCGAATTCCTAGTGCTTACTGATGCTGGCCTTCTATTAGATCTCCTGCATAACCCACCTTTGTGGGTCATACAGATTTTAAGCCACATAAAAAAATCCAACTGTTCAAAACCAGTATAAAAGTCTCTCAGCACTGTGAACAGATGTTACTTCACTCCCAATGTTGTGTATATAAAGTACCTTTCAAGGACTATTAGTGCAGAGAACATTAAATAAACTACAAGTGAATTTTGCTTATATTCTATTAATGTTAATCTTGTTTGTATTTTTCAGTTATGTTTGATTAGTTCAGTAATTCATGCAGTATCTGCTATTATAGATATATTTTTAAAAATAAATATTTCATAACATATAAGCACAAAGGCAATGTTACCTCGTGATGGGAGTAGGAAGGAATATTAATTTCTGTCTGGTTTTACTGTAATACAGCACTTGCATTCAAAGTGCAATAGTTTAAAAGCACAGAGAATTTTCTTGTGTAAATAATCAATCTGGCTGAAAAACTGAAAGCATTTTTGAGGAATAGAGCACAAAAATAGGGTCCTTCTGCCTGAAAACCTCGACATTACCTCTTTAGGTAGATTTTTATTTTGGCTTAAAAGTCTGTTTAAAATGTTTGGTTTTTTTTTTTTTCTTCTTGGAGAGGAAGAGACAAAATGTGTAATGTTTCTCTGACTTTCCTTTGTGCGTTTACCTTTAAGGTTGCTGTGATACACGTAGCATACATAGGTTTTCAGGGTGTGTGTTTATATGGGTTGGGGTTTTTTGTTGTTTGTTTGTGGGTTGTGTGGAGGTTTTATTTGTGAGATGAAGAAGAATTACGTCTCAAAGAAAGAGGTCCCAAGGTCTCAGCTTTAACACCAGGGAATTATTTGCTATCTAGCAGAATCTTATACTTCTAGCTGTCATCTTCATGGCTAACTTATACTCTGTTCTTCTAACTTAAACTTGCCAGAACACCAAAAATTTTGATCTATTGCTGCGGCTAGTATAAATAAGTATAATTTTCTGTGAAATCTTATCTATCAGATAGTGCTTAATTATGTCACCTCAAGGCTTGACCCATCTTCACTGTGACAGGCACAGTTAAGAATTTTAAGCATCTGGTTATAACTGAAGGAAAAGGAAAGCATTGTGAAAGAGAAGTATTCAACTCGTGGCAATGTGATGATGTGTTATATTCCTGAACATCAGGCAGGACTCGTTACTGATGTTGCAGGTGGAAAATGACTTTTTTTTGTAAGCAAAATTTTTATGGATCTGGAGATCTGCCTTATTTCCCCAGGAAGATGAGATTTTTTTAACTAGTCTTTTTCTTTTGTCCTTCCCACATGCTTTAACAGTCCCAAATACAGATATCCAGAAGAAGTTAGCAGTGCTTTCTAATTGATCCTCCTTTTGGCACTTGCCTACATGAAAACTTGCTTCCTTCCTGAAGGAGTGGTCCACTCTACTTTTGATGTGGCTCATATAAATGATATTTCTTCCATTGGATTTGCCTATTTTTTTCATGGAGTTGCTTGGGAACTTAGGTATTCCTAAGTTCCTACTAACTAAGGCTACCTTCCTGCTGGCTCATGTATGCTCATGTAGCTGAATTACTCTATCTGGAGATAATTGTGTTAGCTAGTAAAGATCTGAAATGTTGTCCCTTGAATACTATATATTAGCAGTTTCGTGTCAAAATAATCATCAGTGTGAGCAAGAAGATTTCTCAGCTTGGCCTACGTTTATCCTTGAGCCTGGTTTTATTACCTGCTCTACCAGCTGCATTTCTGTATTTCTCTGGTTCCTCTCCAGTAGCAGAACACAGATTCTCCCCCATGCATCAATGAGGCCAGTGCTCGATGAAGCAGCAAGCTAAGTTGTCAGGCTTCAAGACATAGCAATTGCCGCTTTGTTTTCTTTGTTTTTATTATTTATTTATTTATTTATTTATTTATTTTCTCCCTCCTTAATAAGTTATTTCCTCAGCTATCACACAGTACCCTTTATTTTGATCACCACTGACAGACTGAGTGCAGGGCTGGAAACTTGGGGATACCTGAGCAGAGGCTCGGCCCCTGCCGAACTGCAGGACAAACTCATGTCTGGGTGCTCACCGCCCACTGCCAGGCACTTGCCTCCCCACCCCTGGAAGAGAAGCATTTGTGGTCTGATTTCTGCCAAGCCTCTGTGTTTTGCATTCCTTGAAGCCTCCCTTGTTTAGGCTCTATGAACCTCTCTTTGTTCCTGCAGATGCAGAAGAGATACAAATTGTTTTGGGGCATCAAAAATTGATTCCATCTGTGAAAGCTTTAGTATTCACCCTGCTACAAAGGGTGGGCAAACAGCTCCTGTCTTGTTCTGAGGAGAGAAGGATTATGTATGTGAATCTTCATCTATTATCCATAACCAAACTCTTCTAATTTTCTTCTGCTTTTTAGATTTTATTGTAGGCAATTATGAGATGTGAATGAAGTCACAGGTTGGGTTTGAGTCTTTGTATTAGCAAGTACACATGCAGTGTAACTCAGTCCTGTTTACAGGTCTGAGTTTGTTTTATACTGGGTAACTCAATTTGCATGTGTGAAATGCCTAAGTCTTAGTCGTGTGACCTTTTTAATTGTTTGGCTTTTACATGTAAATTGGTTCTATGTCAGCCAAATACTGCCTTAATTAGAAAACAAAATATGCATCCTGTCACCTAATGTATCATTTAGCTTGTTTAAGTAGTCTGCGGATTTGGAGCTGGGCCAGATTGTTGATTCAGAGTGTATTTTTAATTGGATTATTGGTATGTAATAATTGATATATCACTGATCCGTTATTAAAATATAGATGCACTTGAAACTGTTCCGACACATCCTAGTAGAGCTTAATTGAAATGTTTACTCCTAGACAGCAGTATAGGCATTTCTTCTTTCTGTGTTAAATAATAAAAACCAAATAATGTGATGGTATATTTTACATATATCTCCCTTTGTAAAAATAGATTTATGTCTTGCTTATATTTGAGCTGTATCTTTGGGGGTTTTATGTATAAAGAAAGCTATTTTTTCGTCTCAACCTTGAGAATGGATATCCTAATTTTTGAAGTAGGAAGTTGAAATAAGGACTTTTTCTTGGTCAGAAAGATGAAATATTTTTTGGTTTTGGAGTGTGTGTTCTTTGAAAACTGACAAATTGTTTCCACTTTTTGTTGGTTCTTTTAGTTGGCTGTAAAGAGAAGTTACTATAAGGTAAAGCCATTCTTAATCAGGGAAAAAAAATCTCTTTCTCTCTCTTAACAACCAAGTTGCCTTAAGAAGGGCCTTTGAGTAACAGCTTCAAATGATTTTTGAGAATGCACCTTTATTGTGTCAACTGGATCCTCCTTTGTGATCCTTTCAAAAGGAGAATAGATTTAAGAAGCTGGATCTTTCCCTTCTGAAGAGGCGCAGTGGTTAGTGTGGGGTTTTCTGTCTGCTCCCTGCCTTGTGCCAGCACCTCTACACACACATGTTCTTGTGTAGACCCCGCTGCATGGACGTATGTGGTAATTTGGAAGGAGGTGTCTAGAAAAAGACCAAGACCTGAGCATTGCCCTGCTCACAGTGGTGGCCTCCCTGGCAGCTCATAGGGGGGCTGCTGCCCCCAAGACCCCCTGGTGCACCCAGACCTGCACGGCCAAGAGCGTGGGGGGCTCTGAGCTGCTGCTCTGCTCCTGTCCCAGCAGAGCCCACTGCACTGGGAGCTGCACTGAGTCGCGGTCACCTCTCTTGGGATGTTACATGCTCATGGGTGCTCCTGTCTCCGGTTGGATCACCAATGTATAACTTGTGGGCCTGAAATCTGTGCAGAAAGTTGCTGGTGAAGGATAAATGAATAACAAATGAGAATGTAGGATGGGATCATCCTTACTCCATCTGGACATATATTACTTTGCTCTCAGCCTTCTTCTAGCTGTAGGCATCTCCCACCCCATAAGGCTTCTGCCTGTGCTCAGTTACCATGCTTTGAACCAGCTGTGTTAGTGGATCTTTTGGAGATTTCTGTTCCAAAGAATTGCCAGCTCAGACCTAAGATGGTCTCTCTGTGAGAAGCAGCTTCTCTCTCAAATCCCTTTTCTCTGTATTCTTATCTGGAATGATGTAATCATGCACTGTCACTCAGAGCTGCTCTGTATTTTGGAGGCAGTAATGATATTTCACCACACTTCTTCACTGATGTGCTGAATATTTTTATATTTTTTTTAGTAAAATCGTTATAAAACTAGAACTGCTCTAAGCAGGCATTGCTTTCATTGTTACTTGCCTAACCTGAATCAGATGGATTCGTGTTGGTGGTTTTTTGCAAACAACTGTATAAATATGTCAGCCTACTTAAAGTACCTACAGTAGATTTGGTTCCTCTTCTCCCACAAAGATGAGATGAATGTGTGCTAAGGACTGGAGCCCAAGGGAACAGCAGTGTTATGTGCTCTCCCCAGTGCAGTATTTAAACCCCAAAACAAAGTCTGAAAGTTTTTGGGCTGCTCAACTTTGAGCTGTAGATCAACCTATATAATTGGAGAGAAAATATATTTGTTTTGCATGACTTCAGTGACTGTTATGTTGATGTTTATCTGTGTGGCTTTAAAGAAGAAGGAAAAAAAAAGGAAAAAACCATGCTGTTTTACAGTTAGATAGAGCTCCACTTCAGGTCAGTGCCTGAGTAATGATCCTTCTGTATCCCTGTGAGTTTCCGCAGGGGTTGAACCCCCCCTCACTTTGCATTGCAGTGTTTAGAGTGGCCAAGGGTACCGAGGCAGAGAAAACAGCATGCAGCCCATCTGTCCTCACTGGTCATCTTGTGGAAGAAAATTTTGTCGGATACTGTTGAAAATTTGAAAAGGTGAAGAAAGAGTTCTTGTCCTTTTACACTGCTTAGATTTGAAGCTTCTTCCCTTTCCTAGCTTGCATATTTTGCAAACATTTTAGCTGTTGGCACCAACTATGTGTCTAGATCCTTTCAACACTTTGATTGTTCATCTGAAATATTAAACGCTTTGTGGGTTTAGAGTAAACTCTTTGTTTCCTCTTCCTAGACAAAATATTTTTATTTGTACAAGTATTTGATCAGAGAAATTAAACCTCTTTTCTTTAATGACTCCTATTTCTGAAGACTCAGTCCCACTGCCTACAAAACAATATTTCTGAGGGAAGGATGACCAATTTTTTTAGTCAAATATAATGACAGGTTCATTATTGCTTCT
Organism: Patagioenas fasciata; assembly: GCF_037038585.1. Taxonomy (NCBI): domain Eukaryota; kingdom Metazoa; phylum Chordata; class Aves; order Columbiformes; family Columbidae; genus Patagioenas; species Patagioenas fasciata. Next base: position 12,990,374 of record NC_092527.1, on the reverse strand, counting down.
CTTACCAAAGTGACCAGAGTCTTCTAGTTTGAGGCATATCTGAAACATCCACCCTGCTGTAAGTGTAGGTGATGGAAGAGTTGGAGCTGGGGACCATCTCCCACTCAGAATGAAAAACCAAAATGCCACCTCCATAGTGCGTAACCTTCCTGTCCTGGCCAGGATAAAGACTCATGTCCTATCAGTCACTTGGTTTGACTCACGTTTCCTTCAGCTATGAACAGTTCATAGTTGTTGTCTTCTCTATTTCAGTGCAGCTCTCTAAAAGCTGAAGCCATCTGTCTGTACACTGAGCACCCATGGGTATAAACTGCTTGGTTGCGTCTCAAAGCAATAAATCCTTTCCTTGTTTGAGGTGACAGATCAACCACTGTCATGTGATTCTTGAAATCACAATAATTGTTATGGGTGTCACAATTAGAATATGGCAAAAGTGACCCTCCTGTTCACTATTAAGTCACCATGAAAGCTGACTGTTAATTGAGAGAGAGATCTATTTAATTTTTTTAATTTTTGAGTAAGCTTGCTGAGCAGGTTTCCATGTTAGCTGTGGAATCTGGGCATTTATAGAATTCAAAACCACAATCAGGGTACTTTCACACAGCTGGAACTGTAAGAAAATGCAGTCATCCCTAGCATCCAGATAGCCAGTATAGTATTATGAGTTATCATGGTTCTTAAACATGAAAAATTCAATTTCTCTGTAGACAGAGCAAAAATGCCCTGGAAGGACAAACAGAGGTTTTGGCTTTTATTTCAGAAGGTGAAAGAATGAAAATGTACCTGAGGCAGCTTTTGTTCACATATGGCATGGATTTGCTTATTCTTCTATCTGTAGTGGTCCTAATGGTCAATTTGAATCTGAAGTAATTTAAGAGTAAGGAAAGCCTTGGCAGCAACATCTCTTATTCAACTTGATATTTCTGGAGGGACTGATTTTTTTGCAAGAAAATTGTTTCCTGGAGAAGAGAACAGTTAATACCTAATACTCTGCTTATATTCCCAGATACTAATATTCTTATTATAACATTGCATGAGAAACTTAGGATTAAAAAGAAAAAAAAGTCGCACCAGGATAATGCAGAAGAACAGATATAGTCAGTAGTGAGTGACACCACCAGCAAGTTTTGGAAAAGCAGGGGCAAAAGACAGGATGGTTTTCTTTCCTGGAGAAAAATGTATTAACTCTCTGCTTTTATCAATTACATATTTCCTCTGGAAGAAAAAAGGCTCCCAGCAATCTTGCACCTCTCTCTGGAAGCCTTTGTGCCTGTTCATCAGCCAGGATTTACAGTTCTTGATAGATTCCCACCACCAGTGTGCTGTTTCTTAAATGAATCTTAAAGGGCTCATTTCCTTAGTTATATTCCCATTTTATTTAATTACATTTCCTGAAGAGAAGCCATTGTGTTTTATGTTTAATATTACTGTCTGCATGGGAAATGAGAGGTAAATAGAGCTGGTAAAAAAATCTATTGCAATGAAGCTTTTTGTGACAGTAATGAAGCTGTGACATTACCACCATGATACCTGAAAAATACATTTCTCCAGCACAGTTTTATTTGCATTTGTTCTTCAAAGATTTCAAACAAAACATTTTATTAAAAAAAAAAAAAAAAAAAAAGAGTAATGTGGGGTTTTTTTGTGTGTTTGTTTTTGTTTTTTTTTTTGTTAGGCCTGCTGCAAACTTTCCTCTGGTTCTAACTCCTTTGTCTGAAAAGCTTGAAATTATTTCAGTTTAGCTGAAATAAATATTTCTGTGAAACCAAAAGGAAACTTAGTGTTTGCTCCAATAGGGACTATTTTTAACATTTTATTGACCAAAAGCAGGACAATAAAAGGGAAGATAACTGATCCCTGAGGTGCATCACCTCCAGGTCCCTTAGATACAGACCTCTCTGAATGAGGGTTCAGAGGGAGAGGAGGGGTGAGGGAAAGCAGAAGTCTTTCTTGCCATTTCTGAAGTAACTTGTTAAGACACTTGCAACTGTTCCGTTCTTCTGTCTCTAAGGTGGAAGCTTAGCCCTCTCCAGGCAAGTTAGTCATATTACTGCATATTACATCTTAAGTGTGTCTCAGCTGAGATACAAAGCCAGCCTGTTATACTTTCATCTCTTTAGCGTGCTCAAAGGACTGCTATTAGATAATCACTATGTGTAGCTGCTCTTATATGTAGAAGTGGTTGAAAATCAGAGGTAAAAAGACCAAATTAATTGCATACCTGTATCAGCTGATATCAAAGAGACAAAAGAAATGACGAAACTGTGGTCTTTATCAGTCTAATAGCTTTTTTTTGCAGCTTCCCCAGCAGCACATGCTCTTGCTTAATCTCAACCCTAACAGATATTGATCAACAAAATTATTTTTCAAGGTCATGGCTTTGGACAGAGTCTTGCACCAGAGATAAGCAGCACCTGCTTCTCAGGCAGGTACCGCTCCTGTAGCCGCTGTGAGGGCTGTGACCTGCCCTGAGTGTGCCAGGGGCTCTTGAGGGGTATTTAGGTCACCCAAATACTTTCTGACAGCAGGGCAACATCCCCGGCTTTGTTAATTTGAGCCGCATGGGGTAACCCAAGATTTATCTGAATTTAAAGGGACTATTTTGACTACCCACCCCCCCGCCTCCAGTTACCTTTTTGTCTCTGTTCATTTTAATGTGAAATTCTGAGGGTGTTATGTGTGGTGTGTTTCTGGTTGTTTGTTTATTTGCTTGCTTTGGTTTTTTGTTGCTTTGGTTTTGTTTCTTTTTCTTCTAGCTGTATGTGAACTACTTGATCTTTCATAATCAAAAAAGTTTTATTTTTAAAGTTTTACAAGTACAATGAAGAACCTTTAAAATTAATTATGCCTACACAAAGTTTATCTGGGAATACCTGTGTGGGTCTAGTCACCACTGGAAGACTTCCTTGCTAGCTAAAATAGGAGGCAAATCTAATTTTCTTAGAATACAGAGTATTGGGAACATTATTACAAAAGATGTTCGTTTGTTCTTGTATTGAGAGGTAACAGTGAGACTAAAAAAAAAAAAGGAAAAAAAAAACTTTGAAATATATTTTTTGTCCAGTAAGTATTCCTTCCAAATGAGAAAAACCCTCTTTGTTATGAAGCACTTGTTAACACGTACTGGAGTGATTTTTTTTTTTTTTTGGCAACAATAGATGGAAATGCTGCAGCTTAAACTATTTTGTGTTCTCCCTGGAAAGCCACAGTGATATCACCCACCTTTGCACTGAAAACATTTTGAAATGAGTCCAATCTGCTTAAGTTCTCTTCTGTTTGGTGATTTTGATGTATAATGAAAATCTCGAGTTAATTCCTTAAAAGGAAATGGACTGGGAAGACACCTGATGGATAGTATATTTTGTAAGCTCTGATTGCTTCCTTTTGCAGTGAGGAACTGACCGCCCAACAAATGGCAGGGAGATACTTTAGTGTTCCCATGTTGTTTTTGGTGTAAAAAGATGGCAAAAAAATGGAGATGTACCACGTTCAGACTCTTTCAGAAACTGTCCTTTTAGATTTTTGGGTTGAATATGGGCTTAATGTGTAAGTAGTGTGTTAAACCAATTGACAGCCCTATGTCTGGATAGTAACTTGTCTTCTGGTGTAAGCTGGTGCACCTCCACTGATGCTGTAATTTGTGTTCACCTATACTGGATGTTAGTGTCTGCAACAACAAATGGAGTTGTTGGGGCCTTCTCAGAATCAGCTTATTTCCCTTCTGGATGCCTGTCCTCTGAACATCTGGGTTAGAGCTGGCAGGCTTGAGCAGATTTTACAAGCACACTTCCACTTAGGTGTGGTGGAAAATCAGCTGACACACAATCCATTTGTTTCTCTGGTGCAAAGAAATAATAGGTTGCAACTGGTTGCCATTTTCTAATGATCTCTGTGCATTGAAAGAGTCATCAGCTTTGTTCCGTGTAATTGCATTCTTTAAATGTGGCTATTTGTGGTAGATTATAGCTTGCAACTACAAACGCATTTGTGTAGACAGTAGATGAAGTCCATTGGTTCTCCTTTTAGCCTTACCCAAGCAACTTCTGTGGTTTTAGTGCACTGACAGCTGGCTTATCTCCATGAGAGGACACAGAAGTGATGTCTGAGGTGCACTTCAATTCCACAAAAATTATCCACCTGTCTCAGGTTGATTCATCTGTTTCTTGAGTTATATATTGATATACCTACAGAAGCTTCAGTTTCTACTGTTATGAAATTCTCCTTAGAAAACTACAGAATAAGCAAGGAAGACAATACAAAATATTCAAGCATCCTTTCATTATACACTGCATATTTTATACAACACTTAAAATATAACGTGCAAAAAGAAGACAGAGCTCCTGTGTTTCTCTACAGAGTTGGGGAAGGTCTGTGCTGTCTTTGCTATAGACTATATAATTCTAAAGTCAATGCTGGTCCTATTTTCAGTACATCAGGTAGCTTATGAACCCAAAGAACAGAAGGTGCCATTTTTAACCTTTAGTTCTTAGGTGGTAATATAGGCTAGTTAACTATTTTTTTCCAATTTATTATAAGACTTGAGTGGTAATTCCAGTCTTCATGCTAGCTTAATCTTCAGTTCAGTGACTGTCAATTACTAACAGAAACACACTGGTGCTGCTTCAGCAATTATGATCTCAAGGTCAAACAGAAATTATAAGTGACCGCTCTTGTTTCAAGGTGCCCAGGTCTGAGACGTGCAGGAGTCCTTTCCAAACACTGATCCTGCTGCACTGAGTAAGAGCCATACCCTTCAAACTTTCCCAAAATCTTAGTAATCATCCATCTCTTCTACTCTACCTCTCCAATACTTGTTTAACTTGTATTTTCGTCTTGGATTATTTTAATGTACTAATATCTCTCACCTGTGTCTCAGAAAACATGCTAGGTGGATGCCTCTGGATGGAAAATGTGTGACTGTCTCATCCGGGGCAAACAGGGAAATTGTCCCCCAAAGTACCAGCAGAGTGTTTTTCACCTGTGCATGTGACTGTGTACACACACACGTACAGAGTATATTCAAAGCATCGTGAACATGGCTATTCTTTATGTAAATGAAATTAGGTTTGTGGTTTTTGGTTTTGTGTTTGTTTCTTTCTACTATAAAGTTCCTCTAAAAAGAGAACAAAACACAAAAAACACAGCGCTAAAAAAACCAACCAAACAAAAAACCCCATACCGTAGGTGTTGCAGGGGGGCGATGCTTCCCATGTGGTGTCATGTTAAATAGCAGTTAACATTTCCTGACCTAGTAATGGTACTGGATAAATGTGAGCTCAAGAACACACTCCTACCTGCATTCCTGTGCAGCAAGGGTCAATTGATATACCTCATTTGAAAATGTGTCTTGCATAGAGGAAAGAGGAATTGGGCATCTGTCACATCTCACAGGAAAAAGATCCTCTCTTCTCCTCACTGAAAAGTGGAGATTATAAATTAAATCCCTATTTATTTATTTTCATGTGCCAAGGGGTGTTGACTCCCTGAAATCAAGTGTCTCTCTACACATTCTGTGCCTTGTTCTATGATTAGTGATGACCTTGGCTCACAGCCAGGAGACTTGTCTTTACTCAGAAAGGGAGGCTAATTTTCTACAACTCTAAAGCAGTGCTCCACTGAAAATCATCCCTATTTTTTGTGGAGGAGAACCAGTATCTCTGAAGGGCAAGAGACTTGAGAATCCAGAGGAAACTGTACTGGTGTCATCAAAAAGGAGAAACTCAAGGAGTGTATCTGAGGATCTGCCAAATGTCAGACCCTTAGAGGGACAGGGGAACAAACCTAAAGAATGTGCTTCTCTGAGGCTGTACTCAGTAACACAGCACACATGCTTCTATTGTGAACCACAAATCTTGTCTCTTGAAACCACAAGCCCTGGCTTCATTTTGTACCTTCGCTTTGTTGCCAACATATAGAAACACAGATAGCAAACACAATTGGTTTTTTTACATGATTGGGCTAATAGACTGCATGAAGGAAGATACCACTTTTAGCACGTATAGGCAATTTAGGAACTTTTACAGTTAAATACCATTAGCAGATGGCAGAGGAATATTACGAGTTGCACAAAGTCCAGGTGTGGTAGCTAAGCAACTGCCTCACATGCATCTTGCCCTTTGGAGAGAGGACTAATGCAGGGGGAGAACAACAGCTCACATTAGTGTTGGAGATAATTGGGCTGACTTCCCTATATAGCTCCTTCCCTTCTTTTATCTAGTTACAGTTAACTATTTTACCTCTCCCAGATCCTCATGGTTGTTCAGAAGTGCTCACTCCATGCCCAAATGCTGTTGGGGGGAACACCACGTGGCCCTGGCTGGGGATGTGCAGCCCTCTGCCGACATGGGAGTCTGCGACACTCAGGGCTGGACTCTCTCTGCCCACCCCTCCCTGTGCAGTGGCCTCTGTGCTTGTGCAAGAGAACTTGTCTCAGTGATTCCTACTGTCTAAAATTTGGTCTATCTTAGCTGAAGTTAAAATAAGGAAAAAGCAAGTGAAATAACTTCTTGCTTTCCTAACACCCAGTGCACTGAAGTGCCTGAATCTGTATTTCATGTTTGGTCAGTGGGATGTAGGTGCTTTTGAAGAACTTGGCTTTAGTCTGTTGTTAGCAATTATTCAGTGGGAAGTGACGTGTTGGGCTCTATGTCTGGGTCCTGTCCATTTGCAAAGACTTCTGTCACAGGTGTGGCTGTGGTCATTTTTGGGAGGCAAACATTATCCTGAGGTGAACAAATTAAATTATTGTGGGTCAAACACAAAGGTCCTTGAGAGAGGTTTCAAAGTTGTCCATCTAATGTGTTTGAAAGACAGCAGAAGAGCAGAAAATGACACAAATGTTGTGGGAAACCTTATTTGCAAGCCTTCTTGTGTCAGTCTGGTGCTGCTCAGCTGCGGCTGCATGCCCCTGTCCTGGCAGTGCTCCTCAAAGGTACTGCACCCATATGCTCTTCCCACCCCTTTTGTCACTGTGCAGGTGTCAAATTTGACACCATTCCTTTTTAGTAAGTGGCTAAAGAAATAAAATTAACCTAGGTTGTAGAATCTAAAGTTATTAGGGGAAAAAATGCCTTCAAAATAACTACCCTCAAAAGGTATTTGCAGCAGAAATAAATTTCAAAAATGAACCTGTTTCCATGTAATTTGTTCTGTAGTTTTGCAGTATTAAATCCTTTGTGAAAAGCTAATACTCATCCTAAGTACAGGAAAGGAAGCTTGGAAATGTTTCTAGTCAGTGTCAAGTTTTGCTATTTCTTTACAAATGTACTGTTAAATGCTGAGCATAAATACTGCATATTGCTTCAAGTTATTGTCTCACATTGGCTTCAAAATCAGTGAAACTGTTCTCATATGTAATCAAAGGAGAAAGCCTATAATGTCCCAGGAAGGTTCATCCCACTGCTGCTGTCTGCCTTTTCTAGCAAACCATAAAGTAGGTAGCAGCCCCTGACAGACAGGTGTGTATAAAGATAAATTACCAAACATTTACAAAACAGATCAAGCAGAACAAGAACTTTGTCTGAGAAATGTTATATTAATGCTTCACTAGACAGACCTCAGTAGTGTAGAACATTAATAAATGATGCATTCTTTGTTAAATAAAGTGTGGATGTGTGTGTCCATATCTATATTCTATAGAAGAGCATTTATTTTTGTATTATTTTATAGAAGATAAACCCCTCTAGCTTTCAGACAGTGGGCTCTTTCTAATTGACTGTAATCACTTACCACAGAGATATCCGAAGTCCCCTGAAATATTTTATGAGATGCTTAACTAGGTTATATATTAATGTTGTAATGGATTGGAACAAAACCCAAATATTCAAGTAAACCACAGGAAAAAAAATAAAACACAAGACAAAAGTCATCTTAGTTTGAACCTAACCTCCAATGCTGGTAGCTGCCTCTGGTGTTGGTTCTTCATCCCAGAGATGGATGCTCCCATGGTTTGAAGCATGAAGCAGTCAATTGCCAAGTGGTGGCACAGGGCTCTCCAACTCACAGTCCCTTCCAAATAGTACAAACTAGATGCAGAAGACTTCTGCAAGTCTTTCCTCGGTGAACAGACCTCCAGTGTTTTGGAGGTCTAACAGGCATAACTCAAATGAAGCCTTGAACACTTTAGAAGAGATTCATATGCTGAAATCTGTTTGTCAACTGCAGTGCTGACCCAGGCCCAGCGGTGTCTGACCTTGCCACGCCATTCACAGCCGCCCGCTGTTTCTGATATTTTCCTTTTGGCAAGGAGGAGGAAGGAGCAGATATCAAAACCTTCTATACATATCTTTGATATTTCATAGTGGGTGTATTTGTTCATCAAGTGTACGTGACTTATAGATACCTTGCATTAATGATATGCTGCTCTTGCTTGTTTGTAACATTGGCAGCAGCAGAGAACATAGTGGCTAATCCTGGTAATCCTTCTGACTTGTTTATGCTGTACATATTTATCTGTTGTAAATGTGTGTTTGATAGGCCAGGAGTTCAACAGAAGCAAATTTGTATCTAACCTTGTAATACCATAGCTGCTGCCAAATTAGTTCTTGGGAACAGAGGTCTCTGCAGCCTTAAACACTCCTGGGAGTGCTGCTTATGCAGTCCTGCTAATATTTAAATTAGCCTCCCTTGTGCAAACAACTGCGCCTGAGCGCAGGGTAGATAATTTGTGGTTATGTGTTAGCAGTAAGGCTTAGGAGATGCTTTGCACCTTGGGATGGTGGCCTGGTGTTACATACAGCTTCAGCTCAGCCTTTATCCTGGGCTGGCAGCAAACTCGGTATTATATACATGGCTCAGACCACCTTTATGCCTGTTAGAGAGATTTACAGCAAACTTGTGCTTCACGGAACTGAGCAGGGTTTAATCGAAGACTTTGTGAGATCCTGTCAGCCACAATAAGGGTGTTATCGGTGCTAGTCGCATTATTGTCAGACGAATTACTAATTTGTCCTTCCCCACACTACAGCCTGTGCCTGCAGCTGCCCATGGGACAGAGCTGGCTGCAGCTGCAAACCTCTGTGGAAAGCAAATAAATGGCAGAAGTTTAGAGCTGAGTTTGGCTTATAAATGAACTTCCACTGAACCAAATGAAATATATGGATTCTTCAACACTTGTTTACTTGACTTCACTGGAATAAAAACTGGTATGTGAATGTTCAGAGGCCTGAGAGAGGCCTGCAGAAATAGCACAATGATTTAGGGCATCCGAGGGTTAGGGATGCTGTGATACTAGCAAGTGCCTTTTTGACAAACAGGTTGATGTTTTAAGTTGTGTTTCTACTCAGCTGTATGACTTCATATATTTTTGTGGGGAGTAATCACTGGTCTTCATTTAGAAATGTTGTCCTGAGAAATATTTTGTTCTCCAACTGATATTTTCTCATAGAAAACTTCTGCTTCAATAAATCTGCAGTTTGAAAAGGGAAAGAACAGCAACTTTTTTTTTTTTTTTTTTTTTTTTAATGGAAGCTTTCTGACCTGCTGTATTTCAGAGGATGTGCTAGTATGAAGGCTTGGATATCACAGAAGTAAAACTCCTGCTATTACTTCTCAACAGAGATACTAAATCCTTTAGCACTTGAGAGCAAATCAAAGCTCAATTCAAGTGACAGTCTGATGCTTTTGCTACTGTGGGATGTGATGTTTCTGAGGCACCGGGTTGTACATGAGGAAGCCACAGGTAAGCTGTGATGGCTGGAATTAAAGATCTGCTCCAAAGCCTCGTGATTTCAATAGGTCCTCAATTAGCCCTTGTGGTGTACTTTCGTCTTCACAGGGAGTTAGTAAGAGGGTCATAAATAAACTTGGCTCAGACTCAGGGAGCTGCTTTGGATTTGGTTTGTGCAGGAATGAGTCCTTTTACTTTTCCAGCATGATTTCTCTTCTCATAATATGTATAGGATGACCAAAATCTGAGTGCCACATTTATGAAAAGGCACTGTGGGAAGGTTGGACAGGTTGGTGAGTCAAGCCCTCTGCCTGATTTGTTTGGTGAGCTGCAGATCCTTTTATTCATTGATTGCAGCCCCATGGGAGAGGAGAGATTATTTACAGGTTGCAATGAAATTAAAGCTGGAGAAACAAATTGGCTAAAAAGGCTGCAACAGGTCATCAGGCTCGGAGGAGCAGGAGGGTTGCACTGTATAGTGGTGTTAGTTGTTAAGGGATTAAGCACATCTTAGTAGGTTAAAGCAGGAAGGTGATGAGCATCTGAAACCTCCTGTGGGACTGGACCTGATCAGCACCTCCTGGATTGAGTTGCAGCATGTGCTTGGTTTATCTGTGTGATCAACACCTGACTCTGCTCTTTGATTATTTACTTGCAAAGTGCAATAAGGCAACATAAGCCTGAAGATTCACTAAATTCCCTGTATTCTCACAGGAAGATATGGTAAAGGTACAATTTACATGCACACTGAGTTGCTATATGGAGAAAAAAACAAACACAACACCTGTTGAAATAGAAGCGTAAGAAAGATACGTGGTTATTTAGGCTTTTGATTAACTGTTCTGTAGTGTTCAATAATAATAAAAAGATGTTACTTTGGGGCTGGGGTAGGTGTATGTCTTTTCTACTGGGTGGAGGCCGGGGGGCAGGGGGGGAGGCGGGGAGTCTTCATGTATTTGCAGCTGGTTCAGGTGAGGAAATAGTCAACATCGCACTAATTTGCCACTGGAGCAGAAATGTCACGAAGGATTGTGAAAGTGCACTGATAGTAGCAGTTATATTGATAACCTACCATTCCCAGCAGCAGAGAAATCAATCTTGTACTAACAGGATTCTGACAAACTTCTATGAAAATCAGAAAGGAATCAATATTCATTTTGTGATAGAAATAACTCTAAGGACTTTCTTGTTTTTCCCTTTCAATTTTTTAATTCTTCTTACAAACAGCATGTTTGAAAATGCTGTAAATAAGAGAAATGTGGTAGCACTAGAAACAATGTACCTGTTGTCCTGCCATTAGTTAATTAGACGCGTTCATTGCTCTGTTAAAGGCACACACTCCAACAACTTTATCTCCCTGATTGACCCTTCACTCATAGGTGTGTGCCAGTTAATAACTTTACTTAGTAGTGAATTAGAAGTTCCACAAACTTGTCTTACCTTCTTTTCAGCAATGTTACAAAAACTTACACCAGCTCACAATCTTCTCACACTCTGGTTTCCAGCCCCTTGATGTGTCACCAGGCATACACTTTGCACTGCATTTCGTTTTGGTTTTCACACTGTAATGGATTTTATTTTAGTTCTAACACACATGGAAAGGGAGCATTTGGACCTCAACAGAGTTTTTCATTTTGAAATATAAATGAATTTGTGATTGGGAAGCTGAAATAAAAATGAAGTGTTTTGAACTCATTTTTTTTTTTTCTTCAGATTTTCAGTTTTGATAGGTTTCTTTTTTAACCCAGTTTTCAGTAGGGAGAACTGTAGAAATGTTCTGACACCCGTGAGCTGAAATGGGTTATACAAACTTAGTGATAGAAATAAGGGAATAAAGTTGACTATCCCATCTGCATTCTGTTGCTTTCTTGTTACTCGATATGCTGAGAACAAAGCACAATATTTGGAAAAAAAAAAAAAAATTGAAGTTAATGTGAAGCCATCTGGATCCTACCAGATTACAAAGGACTGCAAAAATATATGGAGGAAATGGTTAAAAGTCCATGAGCTGAAACCAAGTCACATACCATTAATTGAGAATCTGCCTCTTTCAGCAGTATGTGCAAGAAAACCAGAGGCTTTAGAATATATTAGATTGGGAGCATTAAGTTTAACTAGAAATTGTTAAGTGAAATGTTTAATAAAATCTCAGTAAGAAAAGGAAGATTACCTTATTCCTTGAAGCTGTATCACCTGGGAAATGTGTATGAACCCAACAGTCTGGGCAGAGCGCTGATCGTGTATTGCAAATTCGTGTGCTGGAGGTATATGATGTGAATCTGTACTGCTAGAGAGCCAAACCTGCAAAGGTGCAGAATGGACCAATTCTTGCTTTTAATAATAACCGAGTCAGAGCCGTGAACTGTGCGAAAAACTGCATTTCCACAAAGAGCAGCAAGTGCTAGAGGGTGAGAGGAAAGTTTGCTTTTTCATAATGGGGAAATAATGTAAATGTATGTAATCATTAAGTTGTACAAAGGGACTGACACTACTTGCTCCCTCTCTCACTGTGCCCTTGGAGATGGAATTTAAAAGGGTGGTGAAAGGCCAAGGCCAAGCTCTTGTAGACCTCTTTCAGAGCCTGCAAGCCCAAGTACCAGGCTTGGCCTTGGACTGGAGCAGGGGGATACAGATAGAAGGAAAAAGGGCTTTAGCACCCTGGAAGCATCTGTGACTTAAAAGGTACAGTAGCCTGATGTATAGTTGCAAGAACACTTTTTCTAGAAGCAGAGTTAGTTAAAGTAAGCCTGATATCCAATATCTACTGCCCTCTCTAATGTTTCATGCTTTGTGTTTCTAATGGTTGAAATTTTTAAATAATCTCAACATGGAGAAACGATAGTGTACTGCTGTGAATGTAGTGCCAAGAAATGTGGATAGCAAAACGCCCTTTGTTCTACAGTGAATGGATTTAAGGAACATATACTTGCTGTAATTAGAATATTGCAACAGTCTTTGCAAGTCTTAATTAGCAGCACCAGATTAGCAAATCAAAGAAAACTGTAATGCCAGCACCTAACAAGCTTCTCGAGTCAAAGGAAGCTAATCCCAAATTACTTACAAATGATTTGCACACTGCGAACATAGAGCAGGGGAAGTGACTCCAAGGGAGGGAAGATTACAAAATTTTAAAAAATACTGCACACAAAATGCCCCCAAAAAACATAAAAGCAATTCTTCCATTGCACATGGGATGAAATGAGCTCAGTTTGCCATGCAGAAGCTTGTGCACCAGAAATGCTCTTTGGCTTCATAGGCTGGCCATGGTTTTGAACATCACTGGTCCCATTGGCAAAATGAATCCCATAAATTCAAAAGGTTTATTTTTTTTCTCCTGGATCTTGGATTAACGTGAGCAGCCCAGCTCGAAAATTTTCAGGAGTCTAAAATGCCGAACAGTCATGTAAATCAAGTTCATTTACAGCATTTCATTTCTGGTTTCTTTAATTCTAAATTAACCGATCCTCTGAAAAAAAAAAAAATCTTCAACAAAAGGGACAATGTTTAGCAGCATCATAATATCCACTCTTTCAACTTGAATACTTTTTTAAGAGAGAGCTTGCTCTAAATGACTGTCTCTCCAGGAGAAGATGAGGTTTAACAAAGTGTCATTTTCTGGTGGAGAAACGTCTCATTGTAAAATTTTCAAGAGTTTTTGCAGTGAATGATGCTCCATAGGAAATAATGCATTGTGATTTTGCATCTCAGCACATTTTTAATGCTTTCAGCGAAGCAAAATGTGTGTTGAACCGGGTCACACCTGGAATATTCTGTGTCATGTGAATGTTCCTGTTGCATATAACCGTAGCTTCTGTATTTTTTCTTGTAGATATTCCAGGATGCTTCAGAATTCTCTTTTGCTGAGTGCATGCCAAAACATAATTCTTTGAAACTTTAAGTTTAGAAGTTGAGGTTTTTCCACCTTTCTTCCAAGGGAGGCCAACGTTGCCATACATAGCAGCAAAGTTTATCTGACAGCGACTGGGTGTAGGACTGGAAGCACAACAGCAGCACAGTTAATTTGGTAGAAGAGGCATCACCAGCTGGGCTCTAAACTTAAGGCCTGCTGATTTGCCAAGCAGGTTGCAAACCCTTTTTATAGAAATCTTAGTGTTCGGCAGAAAAATGACAAATACATTTTCAGTGTTCCCATGAGGTGCACAGATTTCAGCACACAGAATACCTTTATGTAGTGAAATAGGTCTCTGGATTTCCTTAGAGCAGTGGGACTCGTTGCTCTTTCATGCTTCATTCTTTTGTGCACCTCTTGTCCCCTTATTACTGCTCCTCTTTCTTTTTTTTTTAACCAGGGCTGTTTAAGTTCTGGGAAGGTAGCCCTCATATTTGGCAGCACCAATTCGTAATACATGTAGCCGACTGAGTATACTATATATGAAGAATATCTTTTATTCCACGTTCATATAAAAATCTAGCATTAGAGGTTTTTGAGACTAATAGTTTATTCTACCACCAAAAAAATCCTTCATTTATTTTACTCTTCCCTAAAATGAAGTTCACTGATGCCTGTGCTCATCAAATTGTTAAAAGAGTTTGTTGATTAAATATAATGAGTCTTATTTTAGAAGACACAACTTGCATTGTAGTCTTTTATGTTTATTACACTGTCTCTTAAAGGGAAGTTTGGCCTGCCTTGACTTCCAAAGAAGAGTTATCGAAACAGTCATGAAAAGACATAGGGTATTCTGTTGTTTGTGTGTGTTTGTTTTTTTTTGTTGTTGTTTGTTTGTTTTAAATATAAACTTCGCTCTTTTATTTTGTTCTCATGCACAGAAGCTCTGAAATTCTTGACTGAAAAGTAGAACGTTGTTAAATACAGAGATATTGCTCTGGTTTGAGGCTGAGGATAAGGTGTCTCTTATCTTCCACTATTGGTTGCAAATGATGTTTGGCATTGGTTAACTTTCCATCAAAGTGAATTTTTTTGGTTTGTGCTAACAGATTTGTGGTGTTACTGAAGCACATTTTTAGCACTTTATAGAATGTATTTTAACTCTCGTAAATTATAAAAAAAATATAATAATAAAAAATTTGGAATCCAATGTCTAATCCAATCTCCCACAGATTCAAATCTGAGCTACAAACTCCACCCAAAGGCCTTAGGACTTATGCTAGACCTTGACCTGTGCTAGACCTTGACCCCCTCTTAAATAAAGAACCCTTCTATGGTTTTGGTAGAGCACCTCCATTTAACTTTTGGAGCACAGGTATAAAACCACTCGATAAACTCCTGCCTACCTGTTGACACTGACCGTTTCTGCTCTTGTGCAGTACGGAGAGATCCTTGGAGGATCTGCAGCTGGTGGTGTCACAAGCATCAACTCTGAAGCAGATATAGAGCAATTCTTCACTTTTTGTATAGCCTTATGATGAAATCTTCCTGCCCAGATTTGGACTAAATGTTCTTAAATATCTCTTGTTTCCGTTTTAAGAAAGGGTCATTTACTTTTCTTTCTGAAATGGCTTTCAGAAAAGTCAGCCATATGCCTCATTGCTTATAAGACTAATAAATACCTCTGGACTTTGGCAAATCCTTAGCTAGATGACTCCAGGGTCAATTTTCTCTAATAGACTTAGTCGCTTGATGCATGCTAATTTCTGAGAGAAAAATAACAAAGGTGATGTATATTGAAGAGTGACTTTATGGTGGCTTTCATGAGAGTGAAACATCTCTCCACACATCCAGAGCAGGCGCTCTGAGACCTGCTTGACTTGTCTTTATTTGACCCTTCATAAAAAGGGTTCTTGGAAGTGTGGCAGATGGTGATGAATTAAATGCAAATGGACACTAACTGGATTTATCCCTTCTGGTGTGCACAAACCAAGTCCCCACCACGGGTTGTTACCAGTTCTGCCATGTTTTTAGCCTGGGTGTTGAGGCATATCAGAGCAAGCTCACCACATATGTCTCACCTATACCTGAGAGCAGGGTCTGAGCTTAGTGTCACCTTTACCTGTACCTCTCCTGCCTTAGGAGGTCATCAAGCCTTGCACTTAGCCTTTGACCAAAGTAAAAAAGCATGTGTTTCAGTTCTCTGTGTATCAGTTATTCCTGCTTTTCTTGACCCGGTTAAGCCCTGAAGTTTTACTTGAACTTGCAAATTCTCTTTGAAAGACAAGAATGAAAGCAAATTGCTTGTTGTTTTGGCTGATGAGCTGAACAGTGACAAATGGCGGTGTTTACTGAGAAAGCTTTCATATTTTGCATTTGATGGTGCTGTCAGATGTTTCGTCAAGAATGACTTAGAGTTTCAAAGGTGCTTGTGGAACTGATGGTCAGCAACTGTCAAATAAAATGGTATGTCAGTGAGTGAGGCAGCACTTCAAAGTGGTCTTTCTTGGGCACAGAGAGATGAGACTCCAGTTGAGGTGCTCCAGAGGTCCTTCAGCTCTGACCTTGTAAGATAATTAGCAATAAAGGATTCAGGATCTTTCCTTTGTGTTCAAGCTTTCGTTTCTCAGTCTAAAGCAATGCTTTTAATGAACAGCAACATAGAACAGGCAGAAGCACTGGGACTTGAGGGAATGTTTCTGAATGTCTGTGCAGAGAACAGAAGCACTTCCCTCGTGTTTTTCTGTTTGAAAAAGCACTGCAGAGGTGACAACTCCTGCAGAGGTCAATGATAGTGGGTCAGTGCTTTCGATGCCTGAGTGTCAGTAGACCTAGTTCAAAATCCCCTGGTGTAACTGAGGTATGTCAGTGTGTGCAGACTCATTGGGATATAATTGTCCCAGGGAAATGTTTTTGGTTGATGAGAGGTTGAAAAAGTGCTCTCTGGCCTCTTACCAGTATGTCTTGCTACATATGACCTGAATATAATGAAGAGAGAACTCCTTGGAGGCATCAGCTCCAAGACTTCCTGGCTAGCTGTCTGAGTCCTCTCACTCCATTGGTGTGTTGAGGGGGAGGCAAAAATCTAAAAACTCTGAAAAACATTGTATCTGGGTCTCTGGGGTCCTGAATCATTTGAGGTTCCCAACATTTCCAAGCTGGAATTAAGTAAAGTGTTGAAACTACCCAACTCTCCGGGTGTTATCATTCTCTGCACAGCTCCCAGATATATTTAGTAAAATAATTTCAGGCTCTTCTGGTTTCAGTTTTGTCCTCTTTCTTGTTTAAAAGGCCCCAGAGCTGAAATAACTTCCAGAATCTTCAGCGTGAATTCAGCCTCTACCACTGCTGTAATCACCAGACAAACATCGTGTGTCATGAACCCTTGGTCTCACACGGGTTTTCTCATAACAGTCATAACAATAACCATTGTCTCATCTCATGCAGATTGGCTTTTTTGATTGGAGTATCATTAGAGAACTACGAATAACCAATAAGTTCAGGAGATTAATTGTTCTTTCCTCCCTGTTACAGGACAAGGCCAGATATTTCAGCTTTGAAAGTTGTCAAACCAGAACGCACAACCAGCACAGAATTCAAATAGACCATTTGCACAGGGTGCGGGTGTAAAATAAACTGGGGGGTGAAGGGTGCCAAGCACTGGAAAAGAACCAAGGAAGCTTGCAAGTTCTCATGCTATGGTCAGTGCTGGGCAAAGCGATTCTTCCTCTTCCCCATCCTCTCATCTCTGACCTGCAATTGACAGTGTTATATCTTATACTGATATTGTAAAGGAAGAATTGCCCAATCATAGAATGATATGAGAGAATTCTAAAACAAATAATAAATTGTAACACTAGGAACATTAGCTATAATAACTGGGAATATGTTTGTTTTAATAAAGGACAGTATCTTATTTCCCTAATGAATTTGCTGGATATTTCTGAACTTATCCCTGATAGGACCAGTTGCATCAGAAATAAGAGCTATATACTGCTTCTGCTTTCCAGTAGCATGTCATATGCAAACAAAGAACATTTTCTTCAGGAGACTTAAGAGCAAAGACATTGGTGTGACAGTGTTAGATGGGATCAAGAAATACGGGTGTTTATTTTGTCATCATTGAACTGCGGTGCCCTGAGTAGTTTGAGTTGCATACGTATCTCCACTGGCCACATGAGCAATTTGGACACCTAGTTTTGAAACTATGCACAGGATGTTGCTTCCAAGACAGTGAAGAGACCCTGAGCTACATTGTAGCAGTATTAGTGTGGTATATGATGGACTGATTTTTGGTCACTCACTTTTCTGTTAAGGTACTACTGTTTTGGATGGGTAGAATGGATTTGTGGTTATTTCCTATTATTAAAGATAGGTTATTTGCTACCTTTACTAGACTTAAAAATTGTGAAGAAGGCTGATGACATAAGGAAAAGGTTTGAACAGTGCTTTGAACTGTAATTGGAAGTGACTAGAGCTAATAAAAATGAAGATTAATATAAACCTTTGTGTGCTGGTGGCACAGGGATATCAAGGTGGTGAGGTGA
This sequence comes from Patagioenas fasciata, assembly GCF_037038585.1. NCBI lineage: Eukaryota > Metazoa > Chordata > Aves > Columbiformes > Columbidae > Patagioenas > Patagioenas fasciata. The sequence goes on along the minus strand of NC_092527.1, from coordinate 12,972,310 downwards.
GGAAAAGTGAAGAAAAAAAGGATGTGAACTACCCAGCCTGTGTAGAAATATTCCAAATCTAAATAAATTTATAGAAATCATAATAAGTTTTTTTCAACTGTTCTAAAAAATGTACAGAAAACAGGAAAATTCAAAGATTAGAGCTAGACTGCAAGGATTCCTCAAAAAAAAAGACTGAGCTTTGTAAACCAAGAAAAATACTGTATGCTAAAAATACATATTCATAAAAGGATGCACAGCAAACCTAAGCACACTGTACAAAATAAACACTAAAGCACTATTGACTCTAGTAATAATTGAAGCAGGGTGGTTCAAAGGAAGCAAAATGCTAGGGAAGCCAAAGCTCAATTTGAACTGCTAAAATAAAGGGGAAAAATCAATTTATAGGAAAATACGAGGCAAAATAAGGAAGATTGCATTTACCAAACTTGACAAAGAACATATTAATATTTCGCACAGTGCAATGCAGTGCCATGGCAGAGCTCCCGGTCAGCTCCAGGTGAGCTGGCACCCTAGCACTGACCAGTGCAGAGATATGAGCTGGCTCCCCAGCACCAACCAGCACAGGGGTGGGAAGTGGTGTTGGGGTGAAGCAGAGTCCCTTTGCAAGGGCTGCATCCAGCACAGATGTGGTTTAAGCACTTAAAAATGCCCTAAAGGATAAACAGGAATATTTCTGTGAGAGTGGGAGCTGGAGAGTTTAGTCTTGGGATAGAGATAATTTTGCTGTGACTGCGAAAAACATGGAGAACCCACTAACTGACCTAGGAAACCACTTGTGTTGGGGGTGACACAGAACTTGCAACATGGACTGAGGTGGGATCAGTCAGAGTTCCCAATCGTTCAGGATCTAGGCACATAACTAAATATTTTTCTTGAGAGCTGAAAAACATGCTCTCCCTTCCTGATTCTGCTCCAAAGTTAATATGAGCAAATGCCTCCAGATGTTGTCTATGCTGGAAGGAGCTTTGATGTTCTTCTATCCATTTTAGGAATGGCAGGCATCATGTTGGCAGGCAATTTCAACACTGAAGCTTCTTAGCCTCTTAGGCTACATCTTGTAAAGGATAATACTCATGTCTGGGCTAATAGATGAGCATTTCTCAAACATCATAATGCTGGGGGGCACCTGCAGCAGAGGAACAAAATTTTTCCTCATTATTGTGTGTATGGCAAGATACAGACAGTGTGGTCTGTGCAGAGGTGTAAAGGAAAATTTCTTTCTTTCTTCCTTGTTTGAACATGCTGTTATTTCCTGATTGCCTTTACTTTTCATAACATTTTGAAACTTGTGGTGGGCTGTATTTCCTTCTTGACAAGAAGCCCCAGGCTATGTTATTCCTTGTGATACACACATTGCTCAGCAAGACTATGGCAATATGTTTTGACTGCCTCCTTTGCTCACAGCTATGTTGCGCTCCCTTGCAGAAGTGGCAGGGCAGGCCAGGGCATGGGAACTGCTTTTAACTCAGGGCACCTGGGCATCTCCAGGGCCTGCAAGGATGAATAAAAGGCAAGACCGTGGGGATGGGAGACATAGAGCAGAGCTGGTTGTTTACCTTTTACTACAGATTGTGACCATGAGGAGGAGAGGGTAGACAGGACACTGGCTTCAGAGTTGATAGCAGGAATTTATTAGGGTTCAAAACGTTGTACCTAGTGATTCAGGAAGTTATTGAACAAATAAAACCATGTAATGAATCTGTCTGAAAAGACACAGCAGGTAGGAAGACAGCTGGTCAAGTTTGTCTGTATTTGTTTATTTTTTCCCCTCTTCTATGGTGTACATTACTTTAGGTTATGTGTATGTCAGAAGTTAATTATTTTAGTTTTTTGCTAAACTCAACAAAAGATGTTTGCAATTGTATCCATATAACTCTTTGAGACAACTCAGGACCATGGTAAATACATACGTTGGTAAAAGCAGTCGCTCTTTCCAGATGTCAAAAAAGTTTATTTGGAACTAACTGTAATATTATATATAGCTATGACAATGCTCAATAGTGCTTGACTGCTAGTAATGTGGAGTAAGTTGGCAATGAGAAATGAAAGAAGAAACATACCAAGCAGAACAATATGTGAAGAAATCAATATTTCCCACTGTGCATCTCCCACAAAGGGCAGGAATGACAGTGGTTTTATCAATCATTGTAAAGTATTCAAAGGAAGTCATGAAGGAATTTGCATTGATGGAAAAAAAGCAGGCTTGATGTTGTTCATTTCAGCACGGTAGGTGATCTACAGCTAGAACACATTGGAAAAGAGGCTGCTGTGCTACTTGTTCATCTTGCCAGATCCCTGACTTGGTCCCCAACTGAGTCCAAGCTCATTTCATTCTTATGATCACATGATCAAAGCATGAACCATTTTAGAAAGTTTAATGTAGCGATAAGAGAACACTTGCCACCACAGAGATCAGGTACACTGCATTCCCAGTGAATTTCAGGAATGTTAGTACCGCAGTCTGTACAAAAGTTAAAAATCAAGGGTCTTTGGTCTTTGCTAAATTATATATATTTCCTCTCTGATTTCAGTCATAAATTAGTAGAATATGGAATTTGTATAGTTAAGAACTTCTAAGGAAGCACTCAGCGTAAAAGTATTCTATTAAAAGGAATAATGCAACAGCCTTTTAAAAATCACTGGCAGAGCTTCAGGACAATGGCATTAGCAGATGAGCTGCAGTCAGAAGATGGCAAATAATTCAGTGAATTGCAAGTGAATACATCTTAGAACATGCATATAAGAAAGACAGTAACATACTTTTCCACAATGCCTGGCTTAGATTCTTTACTTTATGGAAACCTGAAAGGAACAGGGGCATTTAGCATTCCAGATCATCTTTGCAAATCCCTGCTTTTGTTAAAATACAGCAGAAGTGTAAGTAATCGGAATAAGTCACCTCATTCATAGCTGTTGATTGCACAGTGAAAATATCTGATGATGGGTGTATGAACGTAACCTGGGACAGAGGAAGAACTGCCCAAGAGAAATGTAGCAAGAACAAATATCAAACTTCCACAGCTTGTTCTCTTTTGCATTTCTGTCTGAGACAAATGTGAGTTCAGAAAGCTTGGAACCAGTCTAATCACACTTTACTCCAAAACTAGAAATTCCTAAAGATGTTTATTGGGTCATATAAATTGTCAGGAAAAAAATATGCCCAGGTGCAGATTTCTTAAAGTTTGCTCAGAAAATTAAGAAAATGAGGACATAAGTTTTAGAAAGCATGTTGTTCCTACCATGTTTCTTTTCGATTTACAGATTTCCGAGTATATAGGAAACATCTGCAAAGACTGTAATAACTAGTATACCATTTTTGCAGTATAAACTCTTTCTTGTTAGATTAGAAATAAGTTACCCAACATCTTGCATTAGCCATGTTTGCAACATGAAAGTCATTACTAAAGTGTCTACTTTCTCAGAAGAATTGCGCAATCTGTTCAGGCTGTATTTGAGTTTAGCAAAAGAAGTTGAAAGCCCTTCTAATGGAAATTAGTTTATTTTTTTTTTCCTCTGCTCCAGGAAGGGTTGTTTGAAAGGACAGCTATCTTGCACTGACATTCTTGGCTGAGATAGGGGTGACTAAAGAAATCAAGTTCTTATGTCCTGAACTATTACCGAAGTAACACTGATAGTATGCATGAGTGAATTGTTGTTCTAAGAGTCCTATTCATTAAAAACAACAAAAAAGGGCATTTAACTTTATTTAAATAAGACCTAACCACTTTTATGTCAAACAGAAGTGTGGGGAAAGAGATGCTCTGGGCAGAAGAGAGAAGAAAGCATGTTGTGGTTAATGGCAGATCTCTGCCTTTCCTTGCAGGAATCTCTTGTGCTTCCAAAGACCCCAGCTTGGAGCAGAGCTACTGCGCACATCACTGTTGGTCTTCTCTTCAAGTAACCACAGGACTGGTGGTAAGGATAAAGGTGCCATTAATTTTCCTTTGAACAAGGGTATGTCTTTTTGTACCTTTTTCATGGAAGCAAAATATGCAGACTCCTATTGGCTTTGTCAAGTACAGAAATGCAATGTTGATCTTACACTCTTGCCCAGGGTTGTTTACACACAGTGACAGGCTTCAGTAGTCCCACTCTTGGGCTAATTTCTGCCAAAATGAAGGCAATCTGATCTGCATGCACACAATGAAGCCAAATTAGGCCCATTGTGCTTTTCTGTTTCCATTTTGGATGTAACCCACGGTAATAGCTTTTTTTTTTTTTTGGTCAATAATGTACCAATATCACATTTCTGTAAAAGAGCTATTAGTATCAAAACAATCACATTCATGTGCCAAAGATTCACAGGTTACCAATTTATCCCCTAAAGTAATAAATGGGATAATTAAGGAAGTCAGCCACAGGAAGAAGTTGTGGGGAACGACTTGTCTCTGGGCTCTCTGACTTGTCTCCAAGGCTCTCTGCTGGCTTGGAGGGCTTCTTTGGCTCACTGCCATTTCCCCTCCTCTGTTGTCTGGTTAAATGCTAACACCACCCAAGAGGATGTTTGGGCTGTTTCTGTAAAGAGTGGGCTCCTGATGTAGTGGGAAAGTGGTTGTGCTGAGATCTGACTCCGAGCTGGGAACTGGAAGTGCTGCTGGTGGGAGTTACTGGCAGATGTCCCCTCGGCTGGGTCTGGCCTTTCTGCTCTCAAAACTGCAGTGTTGCAGTTGTGTTGTTGTGACAACATCTAGAGATTAAAGATGAATTGTGGCAAGACTTGCAAAAACACATGGTGAGAAAGAACCTCCTGAAGAGCTTGATTCTAAATAAGAAAAACTGATGAAGAGTAAGAAAGGACACGGAGGGACAAAGCCTTGCAAAAGGTCACACGGCAGGGTTAGTGGCAGACTTGTCAATTGGAGCTGGTCAGGAAAGTCAATCTTTTTCCCAGTAAATGTTCTCCTTGAAGGCAAAAAGTAAAATTACAAGAGCTTTCAAGTAGCTTGCTGGAAGCTAAACAACCTGACTCTTTGACTCCTCAGGTCTCTGTGGTCTCTCGGCTGTTGGAGAGGTATCCGAACATTGATTGGGAACAGAACATCTCACTCTGCTTAAATATGTAGCAAAAAGCATATGGCAGGAACACTTAGAGCATTGCTATTTATCAAGCAAATCTCTTCACAGATGTCAAGAGTACTCACTGAATACTCAATATATTGATTACTATGTTTAGTAAATCATATGTTAGCTGGCTAAATGCATATTTTATTATAGACGAGGAAGTATTTTCTTGCTGGGAACTGTCTGGCTGTAAGGTAAGTGTGATTCCATTTCTAGATGTTTCTGTTGAAGATACTCGTAAGTGGAGTTAGCATCACCAGAAATATAAGAACTAAACTAACAATATATGGGACACCACAGCCAAGGACTTCCCTACCTGACATTCATATATTTACTCAGAAGAGTTAGAAGAACAAAAGCACTCTAGAGCGGTGAAGCAAGGAAATGCACTAAAGTCCAGGAAGTGTGTCTCCATGTTAGGTGAGTAGGTTTCACCTACCTGTGCTACATTGACCTGGGACTTTTCCCACAGCTGTGCCTGCCTAAGGGCCTTGCTAACTACGCTTAACTCCTAGGACCAGGAGAATCTGACTGCTGTGCAGGCTGCTCTAAGCAATCCACCATTTCCAGGGTTTCTGTCACCTTACCCTGTCTTAAATTATCTGACCTGCAGGAAGGCTTGTGTGTGAGTTCTCACTGCAGCTCTCTGCTTTTGGCAGCCTTTCTGCAACCACCCACCGCTGCTTCCTTACAGCAGACCTTGTCCAACCACCCACCCCACTGTAGCTGACCCAGGAGCCAGGGCTTTTTGCTAGTGTAGAGCTGCTAATTCCTGCCTTACAGCCCACAGAAGAACCACTTGCAGCCCTGCCCACTGCTAAACTTCAGCTAGAATGAGCTTAAATCTGTACTACAAACATAAGGTGCTCCTGGATGGAATTTGTGACTTATTCTTGGTTTCCCAAAGCTGCTGCAATAGATGCATTCCCATCTGCACAGGGGCTCTGTCCTTCTGAGTTTTTAAAAGGCTCTGTTCTCTGTTATGTTACCAAAGGCATTAACTGACTTACCCAAGTTGTCCTAGGCCGACATCTGCCCATGTTAAACAATGATTTAACTTTATATTTTGCTCACGCATATAGAAACATAACCCCGTAAAAAGTACAGTACTTCTATCAAAGGCATATTTCCGCTTTTTCTGTTCTTCTTTCATCTTCCTTTTTGTCTTCTGAGAAGCCACTAAAAATCAATAGCTCTGCATTAAATTTAAGCTTGTAAAGGCATCTAGTTGTGTTGATACAGTGTTTGATAACAGATATTTCTGCTAAGAAAGTCAGTGAAAATATACTTCAGGTAGATGTTTCAGGCACATCTTTCAAGCATTATGTCACACCTTATGCTAGGCTATAAAATGATTTTGAATTGAAACTATATTCTGAGTGGCAAGAAATGTGTAGTGTGGTGTGTGTAGTTGTTTTTCTTTTACTTTGAACACACTTTGCTTCAAAGTCTGTTCACCACTCAGGTAATTCAAGAAGACTGTATGACCACTTTTCAAGTAGTTTGTAACAGTTTCTATCAGGGAGCAGAGGAACTTGCCTACTATCTTTTTTTCTTTTGGAAGACCAAGCAGTAACTTAACTCTTCACTGGGAATTTTTATTTTCCTTCTGGTGCTCATCCTTGCTTCTCAGAGCGTTTCATGGACAGCTGTTCTCAGCCATCTGTTGCACAGTTTGTGGTGCTGCTTGAGTACATATGGATTAAGAGATGGTAGTTGGGATTCAATGATTTGAGTGCAAGTCTTGTGCTGAGCTCATGAGAACTGCCTCCAGCTGAGCCATAAGTGCATGGCTGGCAGTTTAGAGTTGGGTTTGAAAGATGGATGGATGGATGTAGCTTTAGATGTAGCAGTCCTCTGTCTGGTTTCCACAAGCTTTCAAAGATAATGTGCTTTATCTGGATTAACTCAATGGCCTTTCTAGACTTGAGACAAACACTTGATTTAACATGTGTACATGCTCTGTCACAGAATAACTGACTTGTGGTAATATGGCCAGAGTGTTCCTAGGTTTGGATTTCTAGGCAGAAATTTGCATTTGATTTGGAGGAATTAGCAAATTTCCCCAGATTAAGAGCAGTAGCAAGCAGAGGCTAGTTGTTTGTCTCAAGAAACGCATGGCAGGCAGAAGCTCTGTCTGTCCTGCCTAAGTCAGCTCTTTCTGCCCAAGGGGCTGGAAAAAACTTCCTGTGGTCTAAAACTACTGCCCTAGATAGGGGATATATCCTGTTTTCAACACTTGTTTCCTTTTCAGTCTCCTATAGTGGCGATTTGCATTTTCCTGAGTTGCTTCTGCTTTGACAAGGGTTGTGGGGATCTCTGAAAGATCATCTTTCCTAAAACACTACTGTTATTTAGGACTAACCACAGACTATGACCACAAGCTCGGTCAGGTTAATCTGTCTGAGTTCTTCTCAGTATGTTGCCTTAACAGCAAGGAGGTGGTTCTACTTTCTCATTAGACCTTTTATTTTTGTTAGGTAAGTTCTGGTACCTCAGTAGCTTGCCCTGATGAGCAAAAGAGTGGCTGCCACTGCTGACAGACTTTCTTGGATTTTAGAAAAGTTCACAAAGTGCTAAAGCTATGAAGAATTATTTTAAAATCAATGAGTCAGACAGAATAATTGGCATGAATATAGTCAGTGTTTACAGATACATTTATATGCGGAAGTTATTTTGGGCCACTCTCGTATAAATAACAACGGAATAACAAAAATGTTAACATTCTTTCAGTGTTCTCCAACACATTTTCCATCTTGATGGCTACACTTCAGATCAGGGCAGGTAAAGTCATAAGGGGAAAACAGACAACAGAGTTCTAAGACCCAGAAATGCAATGGAAATGTCTGGGGTGCAGACTACAATGTAGTTTAGTTTTGAACTTTGAGCCCTGGGTAAATTAGCCAGTGCTAAGCTTCTTGATTCCTGCCTGGTTTGCACCAGATCTGTTAGGTGAGGCTGGACACTTATAAACTAAACTGTAGGTAGGATGGCTCACTTTGCTACCCTTCTGCATCTGAATGGGAAGACAAATAGCAGCAGGAAATGGATATGGCTGCAGTACAAAGCACACAAAAGAGGAAAACTGCAAGTCCTTTCTGTTTCTAACTACTGAGCTCCCTTATTTAAACAACAATGATTAAGCCTCGGGAATTTGAATGTGTCTCATGGCCAGACCAGTTATGGCATCTTCAGACTTCTAGTGGAAAGGTGTGATGTTCAAACCTGTGCTCTAAGAATACTCGAGGACTTTATTACTCATCTTACAGTGAGATCCCGAGTTATTGGATGAACTGCGCTTTATCGTGACTACTGAAGAGCCTATTAAAACCAGATAGAAATAAAAAGCCCTGCTCAACCTGGCTACAATCTCTTTAAAATTACCTTCACAAATTCCCAGTCCTGGAGCCGGCTGGAGGTCAGTTGGGGCTTCTGCAGGTGTCAGAGCAGCCTCACGATGGCCCCGCATCCTCTGCTGCTGCTGGGGACCAGTTTCTCATGCCCTGAGACTGGGTGCTTGCATTTCTTCTTTCTGTGTTATGGAAGTGAGTGGGCTCAGGACCCAGAAAACACCATTCCAAATATCAGTAAGGTTTTGGAGATAATACCTAATATTTAGTATGTCTGGATATTCTTAAGCCATATCGTCTGCTTTTCCAAGGGTAGAGTGTGGGTACTTTGTTGTTGTTGTTGTTTTTGTGCCTTTTTTTTTTTTACACTTTGGGGGTGTGCACTTAAAAAAAACCAAACCAAACCAAACCAAACCAAAACAAAACAAAACACAACAAACTAAACACAAAAAAAACCACCTCCAACACAAACCCAACCACAACTTTTTTTTTTTCCCCTAGTCTAGTATAAATGTTCTTTTCCCCGGTTTCCCCAATTCGCTACTGTTCTTCCTTTCCAAACAATTTTTATATGTCTTCTCTAACTTCTGTTAAAACCATGCAACTCAGGCATGTTTCATGTTGTTTTCCTTCCCCCTGTTTCCCAAGGAGTTTAGAGGCACATACCTAAATCATAGATGATGAGAGGTTGCTGTGACAGATGTTTGAAGGAACCCTCTTCCCAGGTGTTTCCAGATTTATAGTCCAGCACCATCAGGGCTCCGTTCACTTCTCTTTTTGTGCAGTGTCCTATTGTTTCACTTTAGCTGGAAATAATATTAATAAAAAAAAGTCCTAAAGCAGTCAGCCAGCTTGCATGTGGGGTGGATTGTGGCTGTCTCAGCTGACAGGTGATGGAGATCAAGAGGCAAAGCATGGAATAAGAGATGGCAGGTTGGAACAAAAAGTCCAGGATTAGACATCACATTTTCAGAAGAGTGGGGGAATAGTTATTATGAAATTATGGAAATTACTCCACATGCTTGTGTCTTGGATGCTCTGCTGCCCTGGCATGTTAATCCTGAGCTGCCTCCATTGCTAACATAAAGGACACACACATTGGATTTAAATGGTCAGCCAAGATTCATCAAGGCGTATGAACGATTGACCAGTAGGGTTCAATCCATGCCAACATGCCACAGATTACAGCCAGATTATTTCTTCATATCAGACTAGATCCTACTGTGAAACTTCCTGTCCTTATGTGTACCTGCTGTCCAGTTCTGTGAACTGAACATTTCCTCTCCATATTGAGGGAAGGTGTTATCAACTGGCTCTTTAGCCAGCAGTCCAGTTTTTCTAGGGCTTAATTGCCTTGGCTGCCTGGCCAGGCTGTCTCACTGTCAGCCTGGGCAGAGGCAGTGCTTTACCAGGTCTTTTATTTATTTAGCTGTTGGATACATCGTGCTCTTCTTTTATTACCTGTCACATCTTGCCTCTTGTTGCTTTATGAAGAGCCTGTTCCCCAGCAGGACCCCAGACTCTCTGGCAGGAAGATGGAGGTTTCACTCCCCACAGCAGCCAGGAGAACAGTAGGAGCATGGTGCATGTTTGACATTTCTTTCTTTCCCCCACTGGCTGCATATATTATATCTTGAAAATCACTGGGCAAGGGCACAAGAGCCCAGCTAAGCACGTCAGTGATTTCAGAGGTAGTAAGCCAAAACGTGAATACTGACAACTTAAGCAAATTGCACCTGTGAACTTCTTGAGGAAGAATTCCACTAGGGACACAGAATTAACAATCAGCAAAGAGTACTGATGCCTATACTTGCACTCTTTGATTTATAGGTATTTTGACAACAGTGGCAGGTCTCTTCAGTAATCAACATAGGCAAGCAAAGGGTATTATTTCAGTATTGCAGCTGACAATTGGGAAAAAAAAAAACCCAACACTACCACAAAACAGGAAATGTCTCTATGTATATGGCAAGTATCGCAAAATGCAGTTCAAATTGCAGACCCAGCATCAGCAGAAACCACATCATTGACTGGAGTGCTACTCTCACTAGAAATAGAATTATGGACAACTTAACTACTGACATGCACTCTGCAGAATCACCGACCTAGCGGAGTCTGAATTGAAAATGTTACCAAGGTAAAAAGGTGCTAGATGACTAATTTTACATGTGCCTAAGTGGCTGTGTATGGAGCAAACCAGCAGAGCAGCTGGCAGCCAGCAGTAGACTCTATGGGTTGGATTCATCTCTGCCTGCCTGCAAGTGCCTGGAGAATAGCTGGAAAGTTCTTGAGAGCCTCTGGCCATGAGAAAGAAAACTTTGATGTAGTTCAAATTGTTTGCTTCAAATGAGTCTCTTTTGGGCGCTGACTTTATTATTTCTGTTTCTTCAGGAAGGAGTAAAAGTATGTAGAGAACCCATTCAGATGAAGAAACCTGTATTTAGATGAAGGAATGGCACCCTGTGTGCTTGCAGCTCCCCTGAAAACAGTGCCAAACACCAGCTCCTGGGGACCTGAGCCTTTCTTTGACATCTCATTGAGAAAAAGTACCTGCGAGCATCTAACTTTAGAGAAATTCATGTATCAAGAAATGTCCTCACTGTCACAGTTTTGCTGTGGACTGGTTTGTAATTATTTAAAAACAATAACAAAAAAACAAACCAAAATAACAAACAAACAGAAGCACACACAAAAAACCCCACACGTTTTTGTGTACACACTCATCATCTTCATCTTCTCCTACTGTTGTCCTATAGTTGTGGGGTAAATTAAAATTGAGCAGGGATCAATAGCTTCCTCTTTGACACTCTCCTGATTCAGCTTCTTGGGATTTGATTTTTTAAGTATCTTCAGAAAGCTGGTATTTTTCTGATAAACCCAGCTTAACCATAATTTTTCCTTTTTTTCCTTTTGGAATTTTCCCTTCTTTAGATAACTGTAGTTATTAATGTTCAGAATAGACTGTGTTTGATCCTGGATTGTTGATAAACCTGAGATTTCTAACCATGTGAACATTCAGAATTGTACCTAAAAGGTTTTCACCTTTGGGAAAGGAAAAGCTATAATTTTCCAGTGGGACAGCACTTTCTTCAAGCTCTGGTAGGTCATGAGTTCTGAGAAAGAAGCAGCTACAGTAGAGATCTTTTAAATTTTCTGTACCTCTGTGCACAGTACAGTATGGCTTATTTTAATTAAAATCTAGTTTGCAGTTGGACAATAGAAGAAATGGTCTCCCTAAAATTTTTTAAGACTCTCTAAAAAGTGTCTTATATAGTTTTTCCCTTCCTGTAAAATAGGTTACATATGTAGAATATATGGCAATCTCATATAAAAATGTTTTGTTGGCACTTGCTGTAATGACTTTCATAACTTATTCATGAGTTCACTGCTCATGAGTAATTTGGTCATCCAAAATACAGGCCCATAAAACTTTTATTTCTTACCATGCTGTCATGTCTTCTGCACTTTGGGTGGGTAGATAAACATAGGCTTACCAGAAACAAGTTGTAGATCTTTTAAGTGGGAAGTGATTAGATGAAGATGATAACCTGATAAAAACTACCAAGGCCAAAACAAATGTGTTCTGGTTTTGATGTGATAAAACTGATATCTTTTTAAGTTGTCTAAGGTTATATGTACTTATGGATCAGAAGATGATGCTAGTGATGTTTCCCGTTTATTCTTGCAGGTCTCCCTTTCTGTCTTTTTTTTTTTTTTTTGAGCTGAGTGAGCAGCAGTGGGACAGTAGTTTTTGTATAATTATAGCTGTATTACACTGGATTTTTTTATGGTCTCTGAAGGTGTTCAGGAAGCAACACTTTCATGCGGTTGGAAAATCTATCAGATATAAATCTAAAATTGGGCTGTCTGCATACAGAGAAAGAGATCTCTTATAAATCTAGTTTGACACGATTCCCTATTTTTAGCTTTGTGGTACAGTATCATATGACGAAGTGCCCCGAGGGTACCTGCTGCACCCACAAAGGAGGAGGGCTCCTACCTCCGGAAGGCAGGCTCATGTTTGTTATGCTATTCAAGAAATATAATGAACTCCTGACTAACATGATATTTTATATCCAAGAGAACTTTCAGGTACCCAAGCTCAGAGATAACATACTGTTTACCACTTATTTCATTTCTCTGCTACTTTAAATCTGTGGCATGAAATTTATCATCTTGGGGACTGCTTTTCTGTCATACTACTTATGCTATATATGTCCTTTTCTTGCAGTATATGAAGACCTATGTTTATAGACTCCTCTCTATTTTTTTTTTTTTTTTAGAGCATATATGGTGCATTTTGTCCTACCTAGAGCAGAGTGGGTGTCTGCCCTGCCTGACAGCCTCTACCCATTTCTTAAGCAGAGGCTGTTCCTTCTGCTGTGAGGAGCATGACTGTGTGCCTGGTGTGTTTGTAACAAGAATATTGACCCTCTAGCACCTGAGCAGAGAGCTAGCCCTTTCTCATGAAAATGCAGGACAAGGGAGCATGGTACTTGGTGACTGCCATGAGTGAGGCTGCAAAGGGTGCGAAGGGAAGGGCTTGCTTTGGCAGAGCTGTCGTAAAGAGGGTTGGTTGTAGGTCCTTTTGCAAGGTGGGAAGACCTTTCCTCCCAGTTAAATGAAGGAAACTTTTCAGTCTGAGTAAAGAGACTGAGAATTTTTGTTTAAAAAGCTGAATGGCACTGCCTCTTTTATTTACTGTTAAGCAAAACCTGACCTGAAATCGTTCTCTTGGAGCGACTGGTGTATACCATCCTGAGTATGCTGGAAACGAGGCCAGGCTATAGAGGGAATGATAAGGGTTGGGGGTGAGGAGGTGGAAATGTGTAACTGTAAGGATCTAATGCCGGCAGTGAGACTGGTTCACAGATTTTCTGGTAATTATGAGGAGGGTAGCTGTAGGGTCACCTAGCCTGATAAGACTACAGTTCTCTATCGAAGATGAATCTTCTACTTAATATGTTCTCAGTTAACAAAAATAGTAAGGGTATTTGCCAACTCAAATATTTTAATGCTACTTTAGAAATACTTTAATGCTACTTTAGACTCTCTAAAGAGTATCTTATGTAGAGTTTTTCCCTTCCTGTAAAATGAGTCACATATGTAGAATATATGGCAATCTCATTGATTGCTTGATCCAGGGGGATCACAGAAGTTGCCTGGCTCAGTAAAACAGGCACCTAAGCCTTTGTAAGGCTCTCCCAGTCTTCAGAGTGGCAGTTCCACGTCATAATACCGTGTTGTCCATCAAATCCCAAGAGAACATGTGATAGTTGGAGAGATTTTTATAAGAAGTTAGGTCTGTTTTCTGGGTATTCTAGGTGTTGAAAATGTTGTCTGGTATTTACAATCGTGTTAAATTTGGCTCATTTTATTTGAATGATTTTTTTTTTGTTTAGCAAAGGAGACCTTGTCATCTATGGTTCCTTGAACTATTACAAACATCTACTGTTCCTATTATTTTTTTCTTTTTTTTTTTTTTTCCCACAGATCTATCCTTAAGCTTTGTTATTTACAGTGGTTCTTGCAGAAACTGTGTGCATCAAGTTCCAATTTTCTGCAATCTGAAACATGAGATAAAATTGTATACCAGGCACCATCATATCCTGTGAGTTAGAGCACAGAGAGATATAGGTATTAATTTTAACTATTTCTTAACATAGTATTTTAAGGAACTGTTTAATTTGTTATTTACTTTTGATTTTCTCTGCTAAAGAAATATGTATATCCCTCATGCCTGCATGTACTTACAGTTAGTACCACTGCACTTAACAAGGTAGGAGGTCCCATCAATTATATTTTTCAGTGCATCCACATGAATGCCACAGCACTCAGACTTCTACACCCCACTGCTAGCATGGGAAGTTGATTATCAGTCCTCCAACAGTACAAGTGTCATTTTCAGGTTAAAATGACTATAAATTAATTATGTCTTTCTGGAAGATGGGTGGAGTGGATAAAAATGCTTAGATCACATCATTTTTGACAGCTCTCTGCTGTCTATAAGAAGGGTTATTAATTTTCACCTCCTTGCCTTTCCTCCCTACCTCTTTTAAAGGTCAGCAATGAGGATACTACTTCTAACAGTGAAGTGACTATCCTGTTTGTTTTGTTGCCTATGTGGGTTTTTTTTGCTTTGCTCCTCTGAATACTTTAGATTTTTATAAATGGTGGAGGGAAATATCCTTTGAATGGTTTTGTAATTTGTAGCTCTCTGGGAATGAAGGATAGGGAAGGTGAGTTTCCCTGAAATCTCCTGGGCAGAGATCATACACAGGTTTACCCCAAAGTCCTTCATCCTTTATTTCCCACCACTTTGCCTCCTTACTGGCAACAAAAGACTTATCTAAATAATATAAAAATTAGATCCACTGGGATATGATATCTTGTCTAACAGCTTTTCTAGGTGGCAAAACCTATCACGTGAATGAATCATATAATTTTATGTTCTTCTGCACCTAGCTCTGGATTACTTAGAATCATGTTGGTGCCCATGGTTCTCTTAGCAAATGTCCCTTGCTATTTCCAGTTTTGTTTCAAGGTATGCCTAGAAAAAAAACCCTACAGGCTAGGCAGCCTGGAGGCCAAGAACTATTGGGATTTATAAACCTCACTAACCTAGTTACTTCACCTTCAAATCTTGCTTTGAGAAATCTGAAACCACATTTACAGGACCAGATTCTGTGTGAAATGAAGGACTTGTGTGTGGTGGCTCACACAAGCCATGAGAGACCTCCAAGGAGACCCCTCCTATGTCAAAGACTATCTGGGCTGTTGCTTCTCCACCTGTGTGTAACCTCCTTACTACCTAAGACATTGCTGAAAATGAGTACTTGCTATTTTAAAACACAACTTCATGAAAAAGATGCATTGAGACATATTAAGATACTTGAAAAAATAACTAGAAAGCTCACTGACTGACTATATAAATAATTAAGCATACTTCAATGGTGTAAGGAGACTAGTTCTTTCAGCATTTGATGTAAACCATATTTATTTATTATCCATCACATCTGTGAAGAGAACCGTATCCTCCTCCTTTATGCACATGGCTATGTTTGGCTGTAGCCTGCACACTACGAATCATAGATGTAGTAGTAATAAAGTTTAGTATCAACAACTCATTATGGAATTGAAGTTTCTTTTCCAGAAACACTGAAAGTTTATGCATATTCTTCAGCTGTTACAAATGCTTTTCAGCTGGTGTGTAAATCATTGATAAAAGTGATGACTGGAAAATGTGGAACTTTCTGTAAAAACTTTGGCGGAAAATATTTATTTTTTTTCAGCTGCAAATCAAAGCCTGACATATTCCAGTTGTAAATGAAAAAATATTTTAATTCTAAATTACCACTGTATTTCCTCTGGGGAGATGATTTAGGCATCTTGTGTTTGTCTGTGCCATTCTCGGGCTCTATCTTCAATGATGCATCATGATTTTTCTCTTGTGATGGGACTTAGTGGGGTGTGGTGCCAGATGTGTGAATGTAATTTAACGGCAAATAAAGAAGAGGAAGGAGAAAAAGACACATTCATTTTTTTGTGAGGCATTGATTTTATTGTTTTTTCAGATTAAGACATTTTGCTATTTGTTATTTTGATAAGAAAGTGAACTTCAAGAGCAAGCAACATCTTTTTTTTTTTTTAAAAAGGAGTGTTGAGTAAAAATTAATTTTAAAAAAATATTGACCTATTATATTACAGCAAGCAAGAACACTGAGCTGTAAAAGTACTGTCAGTATGCAGAACACATCTTTTGGTCGTAATACATATGTATGAGAAAATTATACTGTGAGAGGCATATAGTGATCTTGATTGCTTTCTGGTGTTATTTATATATTTAAATTAGACAGAATTTTAAAATTAGTATATGCAGAAAACAAAGGGGATATTTAGGACATACCAAAATGTTATGATAATGCCCTTATTACCAATAATTACTGTGCTGCAAATCTGATGCAACTCAATAAAAGTCGCTTAATTTACACCAATATGAAAAAGATGAGAAAGATGAGAAAGAAGACTTTTTTTTTTTTTTTTTTTTTTTTTTTTAAACACTCCTGATACAATGTAGAGATTCTGTCTCAAATCTAATTGGCTTGGATGGAAATGTTGTTACAGCAGGCTGAAAAAAAGATCTCTGGTCTACTGTCAATCTGTATCGTTGCCTTTGGCATGTTGAGCAGAGAGAAGTCAGCCAGTGCTGACTATCTTTCCAATTAATGGAAAGAAAACCTATTAATGCAATGGGTGTTAGAGAGGGATCCAAAATAGGTCCTGTGTCTCCCAGCCAAGAATCTTTCTCTGAAAAGCACACTGTGCAAAAAATGGAAATAAATGGAGAGAACATCTGCTTTTCCAGACTCCAAGAGGAAATTCTTTATCGTCTCTACTTATTACAGAATGGTAACTAAAATGTGATCTTATTTTTTCCCACATATATTTGATATTGCTACTTAGTCAACTCTTCCTCATGCTGCACTTCTTCCTTTCTTGTGAATTTAGTCATTTCAGGAGGGTTTTTTTTTTTAAATCTTTAATCATAATTAAGTGAATTGATTTATATGTAACACTAGAGATCATATTCAAGCAGATGCAAAAGGGGCTTAGAAAGGACTTTCAAAGTGTCAATTAACTGTAGGATATAGACATGGGATAATGACTTATGTATTGTTGAATAAATCAACTTTATAAAATCAATTTTGCTTCATGTTGTTCATAAAACAATTAACAGAAACAATCAGACTTCAAAACTATAAAATCAAGTTTGGCTCATATTGTTTCATAAAGCAATTAATACAAACAATCTGACTTCAAACATCTGCTGTCACATAAGCCACTGAATCATTAGCCTTAAAAATGCCAATAAGTCTCTCATGGTTTAAAGTGAATTGCCAGGTGAGGTAGCACAAGAGATGACGTTTTAGCTATTGATGGTTTTTATAGGCTAATGAAAGGATGTAGCAAAAATGAGGGTCATGATCAAAGTGAGCTCCACTGCTTCTGCTTCACCTGCCCCTGCCAAACTGGGGCCAGTCCCCTCTGGGGAGGGTGATGGCTCCGCCATGCCACAGGCACCCACTTGGGTCCCAGCTTGAAGCCTGAGTTTTGCCCAAGAGTCTCTGCCTGGGGCTCTGTAGCTCAAAACTCTCCTTGGAGATTAAGCTTGTCATTTCTTATTCCTGTACAACCCAGACACTGTTCAAATAATTTCTTTAGCCAATGTTAGCAGAGGTAATATTTGACTATTCTTGCTTTAAGAGTTAAACAGGCACAAATCAGGAAAAGGAATTCAGCAGAATTTGGGGGTGCGGAGTAGAAATGCTCACAGAAGGCTAAGACAGTGGTAAACAAAAAGAATGAAATATTTAGTTTCAGACACATCTAATTTTGTCTTTCTCAGCCATAGTGCTTACCCATTAACAGACACTTTCTGTAGGAGGGGACACTTGTAATATATATATCTAACAGGCTGCAAAAGGAAAATTCTTGGAGGCAGGGGGCTGAGTGAAACTTTTCAGCAAAATATGCAAAAGTAACAGCAAAATATTTTGCTAATATGTGTTCAATTCAGTTGGTTTTTTTTCTTTTTTTTTTTTTTTTGGTTGGTTGTCTTTTTTCTTTTTTTTTTCAATTTCTGAAGTACTCAAACCTCCAGTTTCAACACTTCATATTAACTTAAAGGTTATATAGGATTTTATATTAAAAAATATTTTTAACAATATTTACAAATAAGCAAAGTAAATAATAGAATAGAAAAAAAACTTAAATGATTTTTTGTAACTTTTTTTTTCTGTGGTCTAGTTTGTGTGACATTTGGTACGTAAATATAGACTGCCAGATTATATTTGTGACTCTAGGAATCAATATAATAGTATTATGTAATCATACAAATAGAAAAATTACGTCCCCACGGACAATGCTGGAAAGAGAACATTACTGTGTCTGATCTTGCATAGTACATGCTGATACCACATCCTAAAAATCTCATTGAGAATAGAAGTCATTGGTACGTGGATATATCTCCTAATTGTGATACTTAAGTACTGCAGATGTCACTGCTGGTTCTGCTGATCAGCACCGGAGCAGGGATGGCACAGGATGGCAGGAGCAGTTAGGAAGTGTTTTGGCTGCTAACTTTGCCTAAAGCAATTACATTAATGTTGGTTTTCTAAGCATTTTGCATGGTGTCAGTAAGTCTGTGCTTAGTGCCTTGCAGCTGGTCAGGGCTACCCGAAAGCCTCTGTCTTTCTAACAGATTAACAATTCTATGTTCTTTTCTTTCCCCTGGAGGGGAATTTTAAAAAAAAAAAAAAAAAAGTGATAAAGCAGATCTGCCACCGAAAGCATGGAATGTGCTTCAAAGACTATTTAGGCACTATGACAGATGTGGCCATGTGTTGCCTCAGCCTGTGGAAAATCCTCAGACGCTGCCGTGGGCTGAGGCTGGCTTCCCTAGCCCTGGGCGAGGAAATGGGGAGGTTGCCAGCTGGAGAACTGGACGAAAGGAATTGGACCAAAAAGCTTCCAAGTCAGGGCAGGCTTTGTCAGATGGGGCTGAAACAACCAGCAGGTCAGTACCACTTTTGTTGAAGGACTGTGCTTAAGAGGGGAATTTTAGTGAAACTTAAGTGCTTAAACAGCTTTTAAACCTGTGCCCAAGTGTGGATGCAGGTGGTTTCAGGTGAATTTTCAGCAATGAGGAAAGCTGGGAGCATGTCTGCTGGGGCTGGGGCATCGTTCTGAGCCCCTTGAGAGCTGGGGAGCTCAGTCCTCCACAAACCCCATTGCTGTTGCCTTGTAAGAAAGGTCATAACAGAAAGCTTTATTTTATGGTGACGAAGGTCAGCAGCCTGGCTGATCATAACCCTAGACAATATGGATTTGATACTTTCTTATATTTTAGGAAACCCATGTTTTTCTTATCTACATCAGTCAGTCCGCATCTAGTTTGGAGATGATCTCCCATTGACGACTGTTCTGGGTATATTTACAGTACAAATTTCCCAGTTAAATATAAATTAATTATCATTTATATTACAGTATCATCCTTGGTCCTCCAAGGCTGCTAGTTCTGCATTGATTTATACTGTAAAAAAAAAAATCCTTAATTCTCAAAGAGGTTAGTATTATGGGTACGAACTGGAGGTTCCACTTAAATATGAGAAGAAACTTCTTCACAGTGAGGGTAACAGAACACTGGTACAGACTCCAGTTTGTGGAGTCTTCGTCTCTGCAGACATTCAAAACCCGCCTGGACACCTTCCTGTGTAACCTCATTTGGGTGTTCCTGCACTGGCAGGGAGATTGAATTAGATGATCTTTCAAGGTCCCTGCCAATCCCTAACATCTGTGATTCTGTAAAGAGGCATTATAATTTGCATTATTTTCTTATTCTTGTTCCAGATAGGAAACCTGAAACAGATTTAAGTATTTTTTTTTCCGAGGTGTTCAAGAATTTCACACAGGAGATTGGGAATTAAATGTCTCAGATTTGAGACCATGTCCATAAACAATCAATTATACCAACAGTCCACATAGGTATTGATATTGGATGTCTGTTAAATATGTATAAATCAATGCAGTAGCTGGTGCTAAAAAGATTACAGTATTTTAATTTGGAAGTATAGAATCTAAAATGTGCATTCTGCCAGTTTGTAATTATTGAGGTTCAAGTTATATTTCCAGGGTGGAGATCTGTGTTAATGAATATGTGCTTCCTGAAGCTAAAACCTAAGCCTTGCAGAAATAGATTACATTCCTGAATTTACGGAGTCTTTCAAGCTCTTGATGCACAGACACAGTATATGGACTGACCTGAAAGGATTGGCAACAATACCAGCTGGTCATGTTAAAAACTTCATGTTCAGAGGCTGCTGTCATTTTATTATACTAATGATTATCAAATGTATTGGAGATAATATTTGTTTTGTCCTGGTTCTGGGACAGCCTACCATCTTGACGAGGGTTGGCAGTCCTGCTGCAGGGGAACCAGGTCTCAGTTCAACAGCTGAGGAGCAGGGAAGTCCCTGTCCCGATGGTTTCACCCCACATTGGGGGTCCAAGGGCTCCTGGGCAGGTCTCCAGCAGGGTTTGTCTTCTGGGATTGCTGGGGCAGGATGGGAGGTATTTCCCTTTTCCAGACTCCATCTACAAGGCTGCACAGGAAGGTGATAGGAAGCTCCAGTTATCTGGGGATCTTCAGTTAAAGATAAAGGAAAACTTAAAAGCTCTAGGTTTCAGTTTCATTAGAAAAATATCTGTGAAGAAGAGTGGGGACAACCTCTACTATGGAAACCTCGGATCTTGTTTTTTTATAGCACAAATAAGCGTCTTGTTTATAACTGAGTTGACTAAACTTTATCTATCCGTTTTAATAGATCCTCAGTAATAGTTTCGCTGAAATCAGCGTGAGTAATATATGTGAGGTATGACTCAGGTGGAGATGCGCGTGTTTTTGTGGGAAGAGGCAAGCAAACTTCTGGCTTAAAAATTTTCTTAAAACAATGTCAAATGTGGACTGTTCATTTTGTTGGGAGGGTAAGACTGAAAAATATCTGCTCCAGGTTTCAGTTAACAAATTACTCGTTGAAGAGAATCTCAGTGTGCTGTTAAATGAGAGATGCAGTAAGGCCCTCTGTTGTAGTCTCTGGCATACTGGCAACATTTAATTTCAAACTAGGCAAGCTGTTTCACTCATACACAGTAGTTATTTTTTTATTTGGGCTTTTTCCCCTGAATAACATATGAAGGAAATAATTATTACTATTGAGGTCTCTGTTAATAAAAGAGAAGTTAGGGTTTGCAGGGCAGTTAATTATACTAACCAATTGTCACATTTCTGTGGTCTAAGAGAAATCTCTCAAATCACTAATAACAAACAGATAGAAAATAGTTGAAGTTATATATTTTACACATCTGCCAAACAGAAACATTTGTTTTGCCTGATTTCCCTGAATAAACCTCTAAATCTGGAGAGCTTTAAGATAATCAGTCTGAGCAGTCAGTTTCTAACTTTGTAACCAGCAGCTACTCTACAGGAGGTCCCTTGCACTGCTTTCCAGCCCTTTAGAAAGAGCTGCTGTCCTCAGTGTTGGAGACTTGGTTTGGGCTAATTTTAGGAGTTTGATGAACCATGCTTTTCTTTTCCTTTGCTCATAGAGGTTCTAAATTGCTAATGATCTGCAGCAGAAATTAATTATTGCTAATTATTCCCTTTGAGCCATAGCTCAAATCTTTTAGCACAGTATGTGGATGCAGGTTAAATAAAGTCCAAATTTCATTCCCTTTTCTGTCCTTGAAGCAAACAGCAGATCTTGCTCATTATTTGCATCCAGATTGGCTTTGTGTAAGAATGCAACGGGGGGATCTTTGTCATGCTTTCAGAGAAGAGAGGGAGGATTTCTGTACTTAAAGCCTAAAATGGGATTTTAAGGCCTTTCTTCTGTCACAGGTTCATTCTTTACCCTGGTGCTTTAAGTAGGACAAGGTGAAACTGATATCTCTTCCAAACAAATATATCAAGGAAGATTCTATTTATGAGGAGAACAGTGCATCTGACTTCATTTAAATGAAGGTCATAATACTCAACATACACATTGCAAAATGATGCCATTTTCTATGCAGTCTGCATATAAACAGTTATGCTGTTATTGAAAAGTGTAACTTGCAAAATTTAAAAGATGCAAATTAGTTATATCAAGTGACTTCAGGCGAACTGTTTTTTAACTAGTAAGGCAAATTAAATGAAATGTCACTCAGTCTATGGTTACCTTGCCTAAAATGAACACGTGGCTTTGATCAACTAGGAGGGTGCACTGAGGCCATTTATTCCCACTGCCTCTCTTAGTTGAGTCTGGAGATGGACAAGGAAATCTGAAAACACTTGCCAACAAAGCACAGTATTTTCAGAGCACAAAGAGAATTCAAAGTATGAGTTTTCCTCCCACCCTGATACAGTTACTGCCACTTGACATTATAGTGAACTATCTTTAGTGAGGCTAGCATGTGCTTGCTGGCAGGGTGAAGTTCTCCCATGTCTAACCTTGGAAATGCATCAGGTCTTATGGCATTTTTGAAAATCTGCTGGCAGAAAAGCACATGCCTCAATTTCTGTGGTTCATCACATCTGTAATTGTCTAAATATTAACCTACACAAGTCATATGCAATGACAAATCCCTCCTGGCAGTGAATGTGGTGATTTCTGGGGCAGACCACCACAACATGCTTTCTTCATACAAAGCAACCCTGAGCTGCTGTCCTTTCATTTCATGATGATTTTAGCTAAAATAAGGCAATGATATTTGGGATGAGAAGAGTTCAGGTGGTTTTCTTAGTCTTTGGAAGAGGCAGTATGCGATCCATTCACTATTTCTGCAAAGGAAAGCTGAGGACACCAAAAGCCCTGTTTTTAGGTGCTGTGATTGTGAGGTAATGTCCCCCTGGTGAATGTAGCTTCCTGTTAACTTTAAACCATCACATGCAAAGATATTTCTGTTTCTTTCACCTGTACTTGGCAAATCCTCACACAACTCATTCAATGTCAGCTGTTTGCTGGTGGGAATTGTGATAATCTCGTCTTCCATTTTATTTGAAGTTGCAGGTTAAAAATCATCTCTCCAGCAAATCTCATCCTTTTGACACAAACTACATAGCTAGAATATTTATTTATTGAAAAGGGACAGTGTTGTTGTTTGAACAGTGACAGTGACAACTGTTAATTCCCACAGGCTGCTTAATGACAGAAATCTGCTCTGAAGAGTGGTTTTGCCTCTGTGGAGCCAGGTCTTCCTTACTTTGTCATATATCTCTATCATAAATCACAAAGAAAATTGAGAGTGTATTAGTCTTGAGGTTGTGGAAGGTACAAGTACTAATCTTTTCATCAGAGGGCTTTCTGGGAGAGCAGTGGGCTCTCCACTGCCCCATCATGCAGGAGGTGCAATCGCTCAGGCTAGTGACAACTAGCTGCATCCTGAGACATCTCCTCTGATCACTCCAGTACCTGCCTCTCCTCCATAGGAACCTCAAATGATGGCCCTGCTACTGAGGTGTGTTAAAGAGAGTAGCTGTATGTAACTGTACCTTGAGAGCTCATCTACAGTCTTTATTACAACAATTACTAAGGATCATTTGACTGTAAGCGCTGTGTCTCTCTTGCTATGAATCAATCAGTCATTAACCTTAGCAGTATCGACGTGTTCTCACTATGCATTTCAAGCAGGTTAATAAACAAGAGAAGAGTTAAGAGCCCATTCTGCATGCTGTGATGTATTCCTGTATTACTGGATCTGGATAAACAAAGTGACACTTCATTGTACTGTGAGAGATTTATGAAGGAACTATGATGTGGGAGAGAAGGGGAAAGAGAGGCTTGTGCTGAGATGTGCTGATAAAGAAGCAAAGCTAGACAGGGAAATAAGAGCAACGTGCATACTTGCGCACGTCTGAAAAGCAGGCATCTGACAACGAGCTGACACATGCTAGGCAGGAATTGCTTTCAATTTCTGCTGTCGTGTCACTGTGATTCTCAATGATTTTGTATCATTCTGGGAAGAATCAACATGTGTGATGAAGGGAAAGGAGGAAAAGTAAGAAAAAAAGAAAAGCATATGCATGAAAGTAACTCTTTTTGGTGTATCTTTTTAGGTGAGCATAGTTAAAGGTCTTGTATCTTGTGAAAGTGTAGTCCTGTGTAACATGATGTCCTTGAGTATTTTAAGACACTCTTTAATAATAATAATAAAAACCCCAGGAAACAGCAGAGTCCATTCAGAAATCCAATTTCTGACAGTATACAAAACGACTTGGAGGTCTCTTCTCCTCCCCACAAAAACAAAACAAAACAAAACAAAACAAAACAAAACAAAACAACACAAAACAAAACAAAACAAAACCTTGAACATCTTCATTTTTTTTTAAACTCTTCTTGGTTAACCCAAACAGCGGTACTGGCTCACATGCTGCCCATGAGGGTCTTAGTTATTTGCTGGAACAATATTACTGTGAACAGTCCAAGCTGAGGAAATATGTTACATGCGGAGCTGTCATAGCCCAAGATTTCTGCTGACAAGGAAGGGCTGGGGATCTCTGCCTCAGAGCATAGCAGCCCAGGTGCTGGGTGTGGCAAGGATGGCGTGCAGTCCCTGGGAGCAGGGGCAGAATTGGCAGTTACATGTCAGTGCCACTTGCCAGCTGACTCTCACAGCAATGCTGGCACCTTATCAGGCAGCAGAGTCCTGTAAAGGTAGCCAGAAATTTGGGAGGACTGAGAGCAGCCTGCTTGTCTTTGCCTGACGACTCCTGGGTAAATAAGGAAACAGAAGTGACAAGCACAGCAGATGACACTGGGATTCTTCACTCTGGGTTCTGCAGCTGGCTCTAGATGCAGCAAACCTTTCCAGCTTCAACTGTCAGAGAACAGTCACCAACTTTGTAGCTAAAACAGGATGTCTGGAACATAATATCCTTCTTAGGAAATGTGAAGCACTTCACTGGGCCTCCTGCCTGAGCCTGCAAGTCCCCAACCTGGAGCAGCATTTGTGAATGAACTACATACACTGAATAGCCACGGAGAGTGGTGCCCAGATGGTGTCCGGAAAACCTGCCCACTCCAGTGTTCACGGACCAAACATCCTGAAGCTTGACAAGTCACCAGAGGACTCAGTGGCTTCATTTTTCATAATTCCTAACATATGTAGAACTTCAACTACGACACAATTAATTTAAGCCATTAGCGAGAGCTGGATCTGGGCCTTTGCAGAGCCAAATGGCCTATATGTTGTATTTTAAGAATTAAACATATTCTAGTTCCTCTGAACAGGGTTTGCAGGGATTAATATACCTTAGGGTGTATTTATTCAGCCAATTTTAAGCAGTCCTGCTGTTGGGTGAG
This sequence comes from Patagioenas fasciata, assembly GCF_037038585.1. NCBI lineage: Eukaryota > Metazoa > Chordata > Aves > Columbiformes > Columbidae > Patagioenas > Patagioenas fasciata. The sequence continues at coordinate 12,946,998 of NC_092527.1, read as the reverse complement.
GTACCCTACATTCTTGTGCATGTGGGTCTTGGGGACACTCAGGAGTCAGCAGTTTGCAGGCACAAGCCTTCTGAAAAATTTCAGATAGGGAGTTCTTTCCAAGAAGACTGGTTGAAAGCTCATTGCTTTGTCTCCTTTATCTTTATTCACCTTTTAAAGCATGTTCATTCAGGTCTCAGGCAAGACCTTATTAAGTACCTCCTGTTAGCTTCTTTTTCATGAATATGAACATCTTTGTGCGAAGTTTTGCACATTCAGATCCATAAAAACATGGCCCTTAGAATCAGCAGTTGGGATCTGAAAGTTTTAGACAATCTCCACATATGTTAAAGAATTTCAGTTCCTTTTAAAGTTCTCTAATGATATTTTAAATTCTAAATTAAAATATATACAAAGAATGTTTGCAGTATACCCTCCTGAGTTTTAGACCTCCTAGTCAGTTTTATTTTACTCTCAAACCACATAGATGTGTATACATAGTAGATGTATTTATAGAATAAGTAGCTATTACAACTGTGTATTTAAATCAAAATCAGTAATTTATACAGATTTTCTACTTTAAGCTTCATTAGAAAAATCATAATTTTCTTTATCAGTTCAGTGTCTTGTATTACTTTTATGCTACTGCACAGAGTGATTTGGGGAAAAAAAGGAGGAAAAAAAAAACGTCCTATGTGAGTATCTCAATTTTTAATCAATCTATACTGATTAGTTGTGTTTGGTCAGATGTATAATATGATATTGTTCTTCCACTGTGGCTGGATGAATGCACAGATAATCATGATATGAATCATTACATTTGCAAAGCAAAATCCATTTTCTACCAATTCACTTCCCATGAGTATTTTTTATGAAGATGAATTGCTGAAAGGCAATATTTTTGAATATGTTGGTCATTTTTAAGTGTCTCCTTTGAGCAGCTTTAGAAATTATCTGCATCTGATTTTAAATGGGAGGGGAGGAGTCAGGACTCTGAATATGATGCTGCAGGTATTAACTGGGGTCAAAGGCAATTAAGTTGGAGGAGGGGGCCAGCCTGGCCTGCCCCTTCCCATCCATTCCCCAGCATGGGGACTGACCCGCTTGGTCAGGCTCCCTGAAACGCATGGGGAGGCCGAATGTGTTGCTGAGCGTGGATCTGCGACATGCCCCATGTCTGAAGAGGCTCATGCCATGTCCAGGGAAGTGATTCCTCCCCTGAGGCTCCCAAGACACAACACCTGCAGGGGTCACCCCGTGGGGCAGCGCATGGCAATGGGAGAGCTCATGGGTATGTGTCACAAATGCTCACCCAGTCTGGACTAAAATACTTTTTCTGTGTTTTTGAAGCAAATGTTTATTCTTCTGCAAGTGAAAACATAGTTTAATGAGTGACTGCCTACTGACTTGATCATGAAGTGGAATGCTGGGAGCAAATAGAATCATAGAATGTCCTGAGTTGGAAGGGATGCCCAAGGATCATCAAGTCCAGCTCCTGTCCATGCATATGACAACTCTACAGTTTGCACCATGTGTCTGAGGGCACTGTCCAGTCTCTCGAATACTGCCAGGCTTGGGGCCATGACTACCCCCCAGGGAGCCTGTCCAGTTCTCTACCACCCTCTTGGTGAAGAACCTTTTCCTAATGTCCAACTTAAACCTCCCCTGGCACATCTTCCTGTCATTGCCTTGGGTTCTGTCATTGGTCACCAGAGAGAGCCCAAGTAAAGTACTTGCAGGGTTAAAAAAAATTTCTACTCTGATCGGTGAACCAGCGAAAGAGCATGCAGCTCTGCAGAAGACAAGTGTTGAGCACAGGGAGAGACTTTCTCTGGGCAGAGAAAGTCCTGGCTGGTGACAGGCTGGCATGAAGGAATAAAAGGCACTGTTTAGAAGGTTCTTATCCTGTGTTTCATTGAGAAAAACAAAAGGAAAAAATAATTTAAAAACCTCAAGAACTACAGGAAGCAAATTAAATTACCACACAAAAATAATAATCACTGGAAGAAGTGTGGAGTATGGATCTTATGTATTTTTTGCACATTGTAGAGAACCTTAAAGACTGTCAGCATTTTAATTAAATATGACAGCTTGACAAAAGGAGCAGCTAGGTGTGAAACGCATATACTGCTGGAGGGAGGTTTTCTGCTCAACAGTGACCTGAAATCGGGAAGTCGCTGACTGTGACCTTCGCTGTGCTTTGCGGAGCAGCCAGAGCTGCAGGCGGAGTTGTCAACTGTGTAGTCTCCAAAACTGACACACCACATTCATTACTGCATGAGTCAGGCACGGCAAGAGCACCACTACTGCTACTTGTGCTTACCATGCATGAGTAGAGAAAAGAGTCGACCCTTCCCCTTGATGTGGAAGCTTGGTTTCTTGTTGGTGCAATGGACCTTGCCTGAAAAAGATGCTGAGAAACTGCATTCTTCCAACCTTCTTTCTGTCACAGTCCCCGCCCCCCCCCCCCCCCCCAAAAAAAAAGGAAAAAAAAACCTTAGTAGTGGGATTCTGGCGCTTAATCTTATTATCAGAGACTAGCCATGACTGTAGCCTGCAACTAAGTTCTTTCTACCATTACATGGCTTTTCCATTTAATAATCCCTCCAGCGTAAGGTTTCCTAGCAGAGTAACACTTTACTGCATTTCAGGCATCTCTATTATTAATTAATTTGCTATTCACTGTAATACACCCTGTCACAATGAATTTATTTAGTGCAATGTGGATATTTCATGTCTTCTGATTATGCTTCCTTGACTATTTCAAATGATTTTTCAGCTGTCAAGACACAATACCCTCTAACATCCTGATGCAGCAGATCCTGACCTGTATTCTATCAGCAGCACCAGACTCTGAGGCAACTTGAAACCCACTCCAGAAATGGAACTGAAAATGCTTAAAAATTTTCATTCCTGTCTTAAATTTTGGAAGTCTTTGATATTCCAGCATTTTCAAGAGGAGCCAAGGCTCTGCTTTGAGCACAACCCTGCAGAGGAGGACTAGGCGTACTGGTGGATGAAAAGCTGGACATGAGCTGGCAATGTGCACTTCAGCCCAGAAGGCAAATCATATCTTGGGCTGAATCAAAAGGATCGTGGCCAGCAGGTCGAGGGAGGTGATTCTGCCCCTCTACTCCATTCTGTTGAGACCCCCACGTGTAGTACTATGTTCAGCTCTGAGGTACCTCAGTACAGGAAGAATATGGATCTCTTGGAAAGGATCCAGAGGAGGACACAAAATTATCAGACGGCTGGAACACCTCTCCTATGAGGAAAGGTTGAGAGAGGTGGGATTCTTCAGCCTAGAGAAGGGTCTGGAAAAACTTTTTTCACCTTTCAATACTTTAAGGAGGCTTATATGAAAGATGGAGACAGATACTTTAGTATGACCCATTGCAATAGGATGAGGGTAATGGTTTTAAAATAAAAGAGGGGAGATCCAGACTAGATATAAGGTGAGGATAGTGAAACACTCAAACAGGTTGCCCAGAGAGGTGGTAGATGCCCCATCTCTGGAAACATTCAAGGCCAGGCTGGATGGGGTTCTGAGCAACCTGATCTAGTTGAACATGTCCCTGCATATTGCAGGGGGGTTGGTCTGGATGACATTTGAAGGTCTCTTTCAACCCAAAATATTCTATGATCTTGTGTGACTCTTGGGAAGCTGCAAAACACACAGCCAAACAGACTTTGTCAGAGCTGAGAACACTCTGCCTGGTGAAACCTCCATGCTATTCTGGGTTCAGATCCTAATGCTGCAGATGAGTGATTTAGCATCTTGATGCTACTGATGTAACTTTCATGAGCAGTACTGTTGACATTAAATCTACTTCCATGATATATTACATTGTAGAAATGTTTTCTTCAGTGTAATTTACACAGACTGGTTTTAGATTCAGAAAAAAAAAAAAAAAAAAAAAATCTGCATTTCTCAAGATTTACATTGACTTGTGGCTCAGCTTGATTTCTACTGTGAAAACCATTTTAGGTAAGAAGTTATATTCAGAGGGGGCTGCATGTTCATTAGCATCCTGAAAAGGAATGAGAGGGAAATTCTGTACAGGAAAACTTAATAGTCCCTGTACTTAGGTGAATGTAATTGAGCTCTGCTTCCATGGTGCAGAAATAAAATCTCCTGTGCCTTGAAGTAGTTGAAGAGTTCAACTAATTCCTCAGAACCACATAATAATTTATCATTCATTATTATCCCAGTGGATTTCTAGTGCTCATTCTGCCATAATTTGTACCCCTCATATCCTCAAGCAAAATCAGTCACTGGTGTACAAAGACTTGAAACAAACATCCTTTGAAAAGAGCAAATTGAACATTATGTATCAGTAACATGATTCAGTGATACTTGTTACAGAGCAATAAGTACATTGTTTATTTCCCTGCATCATCATATAAACAAGGTGATTAATGATAAAATCAAATGTTCTTATTCTATTCATACACTAATAATCATATGTAGAGCAGCATAGGGTTTATTACTAAAACTCAAAAAAATGGTGTGCACCAGAACGAAGTCCAGCTGTGACATTAGTTCTGTGATGAGCTGGTTGGGGTTGGGAAATGCAGTGGGAGCTTTGCCACTGAGTTCCAGGTGAACTGTGTCAGATGTGGAGACCCCTTGAAGGGGCTGGACTGGCACCACTGAAAGCAGCAGAAATACACATTCAGTGCCTGGTGACTGTTAATACGACCCACACACCCTTGTAGTAATTTCAGAAACTTGTACAGAGAAATGACTAGCACTGTACAACTCAGCATGAGCAAAATAAAACCAAAATTCGTGTTCAGCAGGATGATCAATAAACCTGTTGCTGTGGGGCTTGACAGCTTAGCTGGTCAGCTTTTACCTTCCTGCTGTTGAGGGAATTTTTTTTAGGGAAAAAAAACAAGCAAACAAACAAAAAAAACTAACCAACCAAACAAAAAAACAAATGACAAAAAACCCACACATTTCTAAAACTGCAAGTAGATTCAGCTGTATAGCAAGAAAAATGTGATATTTCAACCATATCAGCTTTCAACCAGTTTCAGGTTATGAATTTACCAGGCTCATTTTATCTGTCAGCTTTTTTGTTACCCATTTCTACAGATTTATTTACAGGATGACAGACTTTTTCATGTTCTCTTCTTCATCCTGGAGAACATGACCTCTTATCGAAGTTCATCTCATCTGTCTGCTTGCACATTGGTCCGTTTAAAGCAAGCAACCTTTTATAATATGTAGGTGATTTTGATGTATGCTACATGCTAAAGCATTTGTGTAATGTTGCTGTGGAATTGAACAGCCAATCATTATCTAGTACTGTTAGGGTATGTAAAATAAATAGTAATAGTATCTACTTATCTCTTTAGCTGTTACTATGAGCACAGATCTATATTTTGAATTAAAATCATTGTCCTCTTTGGGAAAAGTATCCCAGAAATCACAGCCTGTCATTAGTCTGATGTGAACTCCAAAACCAGGTTTGTTTGTTTGTTTTGTTTTGTTTTACTTTTCTGCATGCTCTGTGCATGAAGTTAAACACATTTAGTCATGTTACTTGGGATGTTTTTGTGTCAGTGAGGAGGGAGGAGAAATGAGAGAAAGAGTTGAGGTTCACCAGAGCAGCTTTGGATATAACCATATTTGCAGGACCAGACTGCCACATTTGAAAAACTGCCATGTGTTTAACTGTTGAATAACCCAAGGAAGTTCCTGTTGTGGGCTTTCTCTGGAACTGGGAGGGAATGTGGCCATGTGGGTTAAGCAGAGCATTGGTAATGATCTTCTCTACCTAATCCCACTTTCCTTGTTTAGAGGACAGGGTTCTGTAGTTCTGAATGTCATACAGATAATTTTTTTCTTAATTGTGTGTGCCTGGCTGGATTGGTCTGGTTTATGAAGGAGGCAACAGCTGTTGACACAGTAAGCTGATGGAAATTGCCTGTTGCATATTCAGTAAGAGAGCGGTGAGACTCAAGTGAGAGCTCAGGCACACGAGTTCTACCTCACCCACTGGCTGCAGAGGAGTCTGCCTGTGAGCCTGTACTTTCTGTACACCTACTTAGCTGTGTCTTACTGAACTAACAGTCTGATTTAAATCTCTTGAAATAACTAGATTATGCTTTGGATTCCTTAAGCACTGGTCATGTGCTCAGAATGAAACTGGACACATAACTTCCAACGTCTAAAAGTCATTTCTGTTCATTCCTGGTATTAAACCATGGTTGAGCCTTTTAGAAAAAAGAGAAGTTTTTTAATATTAGAACAGTATTATTTGAACAACAATATTTTAAGCAAATTCTACCCACTGTATCAGAAATCAAAACAACTTCTAAAAAGCTTAATATGTACCTACAGGCAACAGAAAACACTATGCTTCTGTTTTCTGGTGTTTTCTTAGATAATGCTGAATGATGCAAAGGAACCCAATACAACATTTAGGAAAGGAGAAGACCTGTTTCTTCTGAAGTATTTAAAAGCTACCACGGTGGCATTTTTTGAGTGTAGGTTCTGATCCTAAAGACAAATGGGAGAGCTGCAATGCCTGTCACAGTCTTTACCACAGAAATTTTTACAATAGCCCATCCTTCTCATCTCCAAAATCTCCCTCACAGAGATCTGGAAAGAGTACTGGAAAGAATACAGAATGTATTTTTAGCTGAACTGTAGCAGGAAAAGTTAGACTGGAAAAAAAAACTGATCACCTTTTCCAGCTTAGAAGGGTATTGCAAAGCAATGGCTGAGCCAGAATTTGCATCACCTGTAAACTATTTCATACTGCTTGAGATGGTATTTTTTTGTCTAACTTAACTGTTTTCTGTCTATAAAAATATTAGATTTTTTATTTTAAGACGCAAAGAGTGACAATGTCTTGAATTCAAGAAAACTTTGATGAGGAAAGCTGTGGTATTTGTTTTTTAATTTCTCATTTCATTTTAGTGAGCCCAAATTGACCTATACCACCTCTTCATTGACCTAATTAATAGTATTTTTTTTTTGATAGCTGCAACATATTTGCTTCTTTTTCTATGTCTTCCTGAGCCACAATTTACCTTTCCAAACTACCCTATCCTCCACTGCTCTGAAGTAAAATCATTAAATAAAGATCATGAAGAGTAAAAGTAACTCCCTTGATTCCCTCAGTAACAGTGTCCTCTGGCTTCCCCAAATCACTTTCAATGCATGAAATGAGAGGGACTGAGACAGCACTACAGCTCGCTCATTTCCTAAGCCCTGAGAAAGGTTATGAGGAAGCAAACCCATGTCTTGCATCTCCATACAAGCCCTTTTTTGGACCTTTACTTTATAGCCCTATAGGAAGGGTAGACACTCATGTAAAAAACTGTGGCACGTAGTTAGAAGCAGCCCAAGAGTGATGGTTACTGTCCCCTGCACTGTGCATCCTCCTCAAGCACAGTAGCTTCTTACTTGTTGCTGCTGCTCTGGGCCCTGGAAGCCATCCAGGAAAATATCATCTTGAAGCGGTTTGCAAACCACTTCAGAGTGTTACTTAGAGAAAAACAGTTGGCTCTAATCCTGATCTTGCATGAGGCCTCTGTGAGTAGGTACGAGCAAGAAATTTTCAGGAGGCTGAGCAGAGTCAAACTAATTTTCAAGGCCAAGGAGGGGAAAAATAACAGATCTGGATGCTCCTGATGGGTGAACCCAACCTTCTGTGATTTGAATATGAGCTCTTTCTTGGCAAGGTCAGAAGCGAAGGTTTTTAAAATATCAGAGATCATATGGAAACTCAGGGGACAGATGGGTCTCAGAACCCACCTTCATTCTTGGCCCCTGAACTCTAGAAGCATATCTGTGTTGCAGCATAACCTCACCTGATCTCAATTTCCTGATCTTGCCTGCAAGACCTGAACACTCTTTTTTAGGGAAATTCCATTAGGGGACAGCTTCTGGTTTGTCCCTTGGGCACTAAACTTGTATGAAAACTGAATCCACCTTGGGAAACACCAGAGAGAAACTCAGAGGCCTGATCAACCGTCTACTTCCCATCTGGTCACGGTAAACTCAGGGTTTTGGGTGGTTCTGCACCTTTACAGTTCTAATCTCAATTTATCCTATAGCCATGTAACTCACACCAAACTAGAAGAAAATATTTTTCTAAAATATTGAGCTTTCTAGGAAGGGGATGACTTTGCTTTTGCTGGCAGAAACAGTTTTTGAAGCTAACGTCTTGATTTTTTTTTTTTTTTTTTTTATGATAGGTAATGAACAGAAGTGTGGCAGTGGACCTGTTTCTACACTTTTGTCTGAAGAGACACCTCCCAACTCTTCAAGCAAACCTGGACAATTTAACAAAAATTTAAGGGGAAAATAGCCTCATTTGGTGTAGAAAGGTTAAGTACTGGCAAATCTGATCCTACCACTGCTTCAGTGACATTTCCTTTCCCGGTGCTCTGTGCCAGTACCTGCTCCATGCACCTTCTATCCATCACCTCCACCTGTCACCCACCTGGCTGAGCTCCTGCGAGCACTTTCCCCCAGCAGCTGAGCCTGGTGGTGTTTGCTGCCAAGGGAGTCTTTCTGCAGCATCGTCTCTGTGCACTGAGGTACGTTGCAGGATTTATCTGTGTAGTTTCTCTGTAACACAGTGTTCTTCCCACATACAGCAGAATAATTACACCCTAGTACCAAAAATGAACAGAACCAAAGCTTCTTTCCTTATCTTTTCCTGCCTCCCTATTTGTTCTCTTCTTATTCAGCTGTGCTTGAAACAGATTTTTCCCTTAAATATTTCAAAAACCTCCCTATCTCTTCTCCTCATTTTTAATCTTTTTCGTTGAACATTATTTTAAAAGACTATTCATAAGTTGATTGTTTTTCCCCAGAAAGGCCTGCAGATTTAAAAGGCAGGTCTGTTTTGAAGAAAGTGAAAAAGAGACCTGCAGGTGTTTGAAATTTCTGTTCAGATCTGATTTTGGTGCCTGCAAGTGCTTTCCTAAGAGTCAGGGCAACATTTACCCCTGAGGTAACAAATTAAAGATGGAATTAAACTTAAGCCCAAGGGGAAGTGTGACTCTCTTCAACTAATTCCATACATTTTTGGACAAGTCATTTTTTAAACCTCATTATTCTGGATTGTTTTTATATTTCTCATATGGCTTTTTAATTCTTTTTTTTTTTTTTTTTCTAAATTCATCACAGTATTGCTCATTCAACATTCATTAAGATTATTTTTTTCTCTCTCATTGTCAAGCACCTGGTCATTTCAGTGAGTGAGTAGGGGAAGTTTTTTGCTGTGCAATGCAATGTGTAAGTCCCTCTCTAAAAAAAACACCTTTCCAGCAGATGATCTGAAAACATTTCTGATATTTCAGTCACTTTATAAACAGGAAAATAAGAACCAATTATTCACTCAGAAGAAACCTGGGATTGTCTTGAGATTCATGGCAGTCTGTGTAAAAAAATGGCCTTGACACAGTTTCTAGAGGAGGTAGCACTAAATGAGGGGCAGATTTAAGCTGATAAATTGAGTGAGACAAACAAAATAAAGTATAACGTGTATTCTGTGTGTGTTGTGCTTAGGCCATTTACCTGTCAATGGTCCTGTTAGTAAAGTTTTTGTTAGGAAGTACAAGAAAATTTGTTACATTCTGCTGGGACTAGGCCAGCTGAAGTGATCAAGTGTTGTACATTGCATACTACAGAGAGGCAGCAACCTGTACCACATGTACATTTTGTTTATTTCCCAAAGAAATCCGAAGATATTTGAGATTTTATGTCTGCAGATGTTAGAGGGGGGGAAAAAAGCCCCCTTCCATAGATTGTAAAATCCTACCAAGGACTTTGTGTAATAGCAGCAAAGAAACGCCTGTGCTCATGCATAGTCAAGTGGGGGCTATTGGGAACATGATGCAGATCTCAGTGTCTGGTCTGCTACAGTGCTTTATGTATTGATTCAGGCAGCTCCCTTTTCATTTATTTCGGCCATTATCCAGGCAATGGCATAGTTTGTAACACTGATTTTTTTCCCCCCACAGACATCAGAATAATTTTCAAAATCTTTCGATCATTTCTGGTCTATCATTCCTTCTAACCCCTTTAATGCATTCCTTCTTTAAGGTCAGTCTAAAACACTGAAAACAGAATTTTATGAAGAAACTGCAGTTCTGAGTTTCATTTCTTTTTCACCACTACACTTCTTTAAATTGTATATACACTAAATAGAAATGTCATCTTCTACTTGGCTCCAAGAAGAGACAAGGGTTTAGTGTAGTACACTTTGGCTTGCTTTCAGTTCAGCATGTTAAATAAAAAGTAATCAGCATTTATATCTGAGTACTGGTCCAAAGCAAGCCTTTCAGGGGCTTCAGAGTTGTTTTGGTGAATGCCTCTTGTTCTGTGTTCTCTGGTTCTGACAACATCTCAGTTTGCTGAAATAAGAATATTGAAAGAGCCTGTCTTTCCTTGCATGAATTCCAACCTGTCTAAAATCAGCAGCCTGAGACACAGCTGCTGGACAGCTGGTGATACAGTCTGTATCCATGCACACAGCCCTCTGCTTCCCAGAGAAAAGGAGCTGGGTGAGCTTGATAACTATACAGAGCTGTAGATGTTTACCCAGAAAGAAGCCTTTGAAACTCATCAGCTACTATTTGGGATATCATAGAGACTCCTGCCCTGTGAAGAATGATGCCATGCATTCAGACTTAAAAGCTTTCTTAAAATTCGAATGCCAGAAGCTCAGAAACTCCAGGAGGAAATAAGGAAACCTGAGTGGAAGTATTTTTACATCTTTAATTGCCTCCCCTGCAAGGATCTATTCCTATAATTGAGGGCATATGATAATTAGCATAAAGAAGCAATCTACAAGTGAAAAGTCAATGGAGTTGTGTTAAAGAGGAATATAAGTTTTCTTTTTACTCAGTTGGAAAGTCCTTTTTTGAAGCATTTATTGGCAAGTTGTAAGAAATAATCCATAAAGGAAAGAAATTTTGCCAGGAAAATGATGTCTTAAAAGCTGTTTTCCACTTTACAGTGCATCGCTTGTCTTTTGTCATGATAAAAATGTCCAGCATGTTTTGAGGTCCATACTTATTTATCCCTTCTTCTACTCAGGAAAAGTCAATAATTCTCATAATGAGACAAATGTCAGCAGTGTCATTCTTAGTAGGGATTACACATTCCAGTAAGTAATAATTTTTGGTATCTCATCACAGAGACAAGCTGGTATCTGAAGTCCTGCAAGCACCCTGAGGCCGGTTTTTACAGTCACCAATGCCAAAATTCCCCCCAAAAAAACTTTCCCAGCTTTTGACCACTAATTATGGTTGAAGCTAGTCTTTTCCTTTTTTTCCAAACAGATGGGAAAAATCAAAATGTTAAGTAGCTTCATTTTCACCACAGGGCTCTTTCAAAGGCTTTAAACTTCTGGATGGCAGCCAGATTTTCAGTTGGGTTTTTCTCCCTGTGTTTAGTCCCTATAGGTCTAAAGGCACAAAAAAGGCGAGTTACATGCAGCTCCCTTTAGCATGCCCTGCTTGCTTTCTCTGCTGCTCAGTTAGCAAACTTTACTCAAAGTAGGTTAATGCTTCTGAAGCACAGCAGGCTCCAAAACCAAAGCTTGATTTTTTTTTTTTTTTCCTTAAAAGCTGTCAGCACTCATCCATTCAAGGACCTATTCTGTCTCTCTGTTTACCTACCACAGGACATTTTGAAACTAAAGCCTCAAAGAACCAGACACTATATTTAGAATTCAGAAGAGTTACTTCGATGATAATCAGCCATCTTGTTTTTTCTGCAGTGACAATTGTGATTTATCTTATAGCTAAATAAGGTTTTACTTGTGAGAATTAGCATGGGGAGTCATCCAAGAAAAACAGGAGGCAGTGGGACTTGTATCAGAAGACAGGTGTATTTTTGGGTAGTTCTTGTTTAACATCTCCCCCTCACTATTACACTTACCTAAACTTTTCAGGCTTTAAAGAGTCTGGACCTGGGCTCTGGATTAAGACTGTGCCATGACGGGGATGAAGGCAGGCATGGGACTGTTTGTGGCAAAGAGAAAGAGGATGCAACATGGACAAGGCAGTCAGTGTGTGTGTATATGCACCCTTTTCTTCTTTCCTTTGAAGTCAGAGGTATTTCATGTCCCCTTACCTTTCCCCACGTAAAAGTGAATCAATGCAGGTTCCCTGGTGCCAAGGGCTGCATCGTCGGTAAATTTGTGTATGTTTTGTTGCACATCCTTTCTATTACTTGCCAAACCCATGTGTGTCATGAGCAAGTGTTTCTGGTGTTTAGGATTCTTTAAGATGTACGTATGGAAACTATAACTGGATTGTGGGAGGACAGGACTGTGCTTCAAACCCATCTTTAGGGGGTGGGCTCATTTGTCAAAAAAGTGAGGAAATAAGCAATGCAAAGTGCTCACTGCAGTGTGTCAGGGGCTAAAACTGAAAACTATTATTGCAAGTTTGTGGCCTGGAGGAATAAATATATTAGATTATCTCTTAATGGATGAGTTTAACTTTTAACTTCAGTGTGGTGGGGTGGGAGGAAGGAGTTTATATTGCTTACATTGCTCTGAGTTATTTGCCTGACATATATGATAATTTTTTCTATTTCTGGGTCACTGTAGTGAAGAATCATAGGATGTTTCTTCATCTGGGATAGGAAGAGACTTGATGTTTCACATTTACAATCTCTGCACTTAAGAAATATGTTACAACTTGTGTGTTTTTTTCTGAGAAGCCCTAGAAAGCAACAGAAGCAGTTTCAAAGGCAGAAGAAGGGTTAAAAGTTCCAGTGTTAAAAAAGCAACCTATGTAAACTGTTTTACAACTTGAGAGTTTTGCAAAGCTCTATCTTACCTTGATCTCATGCCCCACATTGCCTGTCCGTAAAGCACTGCAGCACTACCTTGACATATTTTATAGTACACTTCAGCTTTGAGGAAAATAAACCAGTTGTTAATAGGCTTCTGCAAGTCCCATGGTTCGTCCCATCATCCTATGGACAAGTGGACCTATGAGACTGTCCTTGGGTATGTAGCATGAGAAGTCTTGGGGGCATATGTGTTTGTACTACAAGTGAGGTACACTTACTGTTCTCAGTTATGATGATATATAGCTGTACATTAACATGTTCCTCACTACCTGTGATGTAGTTATCCAGGTGTTTGCATGTAACTGATGTTAACATGGCCTGATGAAATTGCTGTACTGTCTGGTGCATAGTCTATTCATAAGTGGCAATAATTGTATCACAAGAACTACATCTTCAACTTAGAAGGGGTACTGGCAAGTGATAGTCCGCTTCTACAAGGTAAAAATGGGATCTAAATCATAATTCATGTCAATAATTAGGAAGAACTGATCTTTCACCTGCTGTACAGTTTGTGGTGTCTTAATTTTGAGTACCTAAATCAGGATTCCTTCAATGGCTTTGTATGTTTGCAGGTTTATGCATACAAAAACCTTACAGGAGAATCCTACTGGAACAGAACTCTGAAGCTCTGGTGGAAGACGGAATAAACTGTGCCGAATGTGATCGTCTGCAGCCATTCCCATAAAACACCCTTGAGATACGTTGTCCTTCCCGAAGTCCTCAGGGGTCTGCAGGTGGGAACTTCCCACAGCACTTCTGTGCTTTTACACCTGATCCCGAATGGATCCCGCACTTCACGAGGAGGGAAAATGGAAAGCTGATCAGCAGAGGATCTGAAAAGCAAGATTTTTATCCATAAAGGACCTTATACTCATTACACCAACGTGTTTCTTGCAGTATAATGGAGAAACTGATGTGTGAATTAGGGCAATTCAACCACACTTAAAGAAGTTTATGTTTCTATAATTAGATGAGCATCTCTACAGAAAGTACGTGTCAATGGCCTGAATAGAAGAGATAAGAAAATGGATATATTTTATGTTGCACACTCTCTCCTTTAGATCCACTGCACAGTTCAGCTAAATGTTTCTAGTGTTTTTCCCGTAAGAGACTCTTAACTATGACAGCATCCTACTAAGAGGGGCTTTTTGTTATTATTTTGAGGGTGTTTATGTGCACTGGGATAATGTCACTCTATAAAGAGAATGCTTTTTGCTTTATTTTTAAAATAGTTTTCTGCTTTTAATTAAATAGTTTTTAAATAGTTTCTTGCTTTCAAAAAAGCAGAATACAGCTGCTACTGGCATCTGATTAATGCTTGCTATTTCATGATAACTGTAATTAAATTCAGTTAATTCTGCACTGCAATATTTATGGAAAACAAGGACCAGAAGCTGTAGTTCAACACTGATGCTGGAGAGTATAAGATCACACAAAATAAGTCTGAAAAGCTGTTGGGAAGGGGCTTGGGGTGGTCCACAGGGAGCCCAGACCTTTCGTTTTGCATTGTACTGGGTGACGTGGAGCCTGTACGTGCACACCCTCCCTTGTAACTTCTTCTTCTTGCCTCCAGTTCTTTTCTTCTGCTGTGAAAAGCGGTCTTGGGGATGTCTTACACAAAGGTTTGCTTCCAACTGTGCCTCAGCCTTCACTGCTGTGGAGATACCCCTCTGACTGGGCAACCATCAGGGGGATTTACAGTAATATTTGCCTTCAGTTTGAGGGAAGAACAGAGAAACATCATTTCCCTGGAGACTCATCTTTGGTGACAGCTTCTGAAATACGTGAGCTGTGACAAATGGATGCGGTGGCAGCTCATGGATATGTTAGTGGTTACAGCAGTGTCACTGCTCTCAGCTCATCACACAGACATGGAGAGATGACAAGAATGTGTCCAAAACTGTTTTTTTTCTCTGTGGCTGTGCCTGTCCAAACTGATCATAGGAATTCCTGTTGCCCGCTTTCCAATTCATTACCTACCCCCGCCTCCATTTTACTCCTCAGCAGGCAACTGTTCTATTAACAACGAAGTTTTCACTTTATGTGTCCCCAAATGGTGGTGTGATCTGAACACTGGCAGGCAGGTGCCTCCTGCAGCTACTGTGGCCAAAGGAACATAGCCTGGGAGAAGCTGACTGCAGGCAGATGGTGAAAACTGCTTGTATGCCACGATTGACTTGCCCTGGTTTTACTAACAAGTTTTTTGGGATGAACACCATGTACATGTAGTAACACCATGTATCTCAAGCACAAAGACACAGAGACTGTTGCTCAGAGAACAAATATCACAATAGACTATTGCTCCAGGAAAATGAAACATTAACCTTGAAAACACCCATGGGGTAAATTTAAACAGTGCCTTCCCCCTGCCATCAGCTACTGTGATTAAATGCTACTGGTAGATTTCCCAAGCTCAGAGCTCCAGGGTGTGATTTGTGAGCAAGCCTTCAACCTTGTCTCACCCAAAATACAGGTTTTGTCCATTATACAAAAGATGGATGCATGCCTGCATTTGAAGTGGGAGATTGCATCATACATTTTGACGCATATGTCAGAGAGCTGCCAATCCTAATATGTTTTCTAGAGTGTGCCCATAAGTATACAGAGGAACACATCATTCTGGTTACATACTGGATGAATATCTTGCCATGCAGCCGAAGAGGTGCCAGAGCATGCAGTGCTTGAGTGTTTCCATAAGAGGTACTACAGGCTGCATGGTCTGAAAATGCTGCTGCCCCTATGGTTGCTGTCCTCCAATTACCAATTATTTCTCAGTGTTTCATTGAAGATGGTTTAGTGGTTGAGTTGTAACTTCAGCCCTGGGACATCTCGGTTAAATTTCAGGCTTACAGCAGGTGTGTGGGTATCAGTTACCTTGGTGCAAAGTGAGGATTAAAGTAAATTTGTTAAAAATTTAGGTTTTTACTGGGCTACTTCTTCATTCAGAAAACAAACAAACTAACCAACCAAACAAACAAAAAACAAAACAAAAACAAGAAAAACTCAAACCAAAACAAACCAGCCAAAACCAAACCAACCAAAAAAAACACACAAAACAACAAAAACCAAAGCAATGAAACACCATCTTTATTGGTAATAAAAGCCCCACCAAATTTTTTTATAAGCCTGACGACAGGTTTAGAATAGAACATTTCAATTTTTAGTTTCAGTACTAGATGCTTTTTTTCAGTGGTCTACTTTCTTGGGCTTTTTGTAATGTTGTTGTGTGTGGCTAAGAGAGAAGAGCTTGCTTGTCTTCCTTAAGTTTATTTAGAGCTTTTCATTGACTAATGCCTTTTGTCACAACTGACAGTGAAGGACCTGTTTGGTAATAGAGATCAATGGAGATGAAGGTGACATTTCAGAGCAGCATTTTAAAACTAATGCGTAGCTATTTATCTGACCACGGCACCTAGGAACACTGGCTCACAGCCTAAGATCATCACAAGCCTGTAACTTCTGTTCCTGCCCTCCTTCTGAAATGCACATTTCCTGTTTCTGTCACTCTTCTTCAAGCCAGTATTTTTCCTCTTCAAATTTATTCTTGCCTCCTCTAGAAAGCTCTGTGTCACTTCTCACACTGTTGGTGGGGTCAGGCACCTATTAGTTGGGCTTTATCAGGAACTGATGGATGACTTACTTCCCCTGGGTAACTATACCCTTAGATTTTACAGGAACAGAGCCTTTCATGGTGAGGAGGTTCAAGGACATGAAGAGTGTCACCTCCTTTTATTCCATACTGAGAAAAGTGTGGTGTTGGTACTGAGCAAATTAAGAAAGTGTGATTTCATGCTCTATCTCTCCCTACAAGTTTAAATGCACTAAAAATACTTGTGAAAAGTGCTAAAGTGATAGACAGTGAAGAACTTAAGGCCCTTTTTCACTTGGAGAAGTGGTACAGCAGAAACTAATTGTCATCCTATATTACATAGTGGAGCAATTAGCTTGGAGTATACAGTGCAGTTCAATTCCCAAACACATTTAGAATTTAATCCATATCTTCTTTGCTAAGAAATCCAGGAAGGGTGGCAGCTTTCAACTATGCAGTGATCTGAGACCACCATATACTCAAATAAGTTTCAAAGCAGCTTCCAAACTAAAGCACTAGCAATGTTGACTCTCTTTGAGTAAATATTTACTGCCTTGCAACCAATTACTCCTCTCTCTACACATAAGCTTTACCGTCTGTGTCCAGAAGTACCGGATTTTGTGGTCTGTTTGTTTGACACCCACCACACTTAATTCTAGAATAAGAAGGTCAATTCATATAATGCATAATGCAATTACATATAATGCATGATCTCAGTAACTTCTGTACATAAATGAAATGAAAACATTTTAATAATCTACCAGACATTCTGTCTGGTTTTCTCGTACCATGTCATGGCAATGCATTTAGCACAGACCAAGCAAAACTAAGATGTATTGCTTTCCCAGAATTTGCTCGGTTAATGGAGAAAAATCCACCCTGATCTAAGCTAGCCCTGACAGTTTCCCAGAAATATGAATGCCTCAAGCTCTTATGCCTTTAATAAAGCAAAATATAATGTATTTCAATAGAAAACAAATTCTCCATTTCTCTTCTTCTGGCATTTGGTGCAGCTGATAGCTACAGTACTGGTTTCAAGCAGAGCATGCTGAGCTAATTATATTTCTTCTAAATGCTGTTGATTTCTTGATTGCTAATGTGGTATTTGAGAGCCAGTGATTCTTAAATGTCAGCTTAGGAATCGGTCTTTACCAGTCTGAATCCCCTAAATGCAGGTCTTGTTTCACCAATATTCCCAGTAAAGAATTACTCTCTCTACTGCTAGTCTGGCAAGTGAGACAAATAACAATTTCCAAAGGCTGTATTTTTTTTCTGCATCACATTTAATTGGTGGGAGCATGGAGACACAAAAACATTTTCATTAATGCTTCATTATTAATCAGTGAAAGATGGATGCAGCACTTGAGGGAAACACTGAATGCTGAATTCCCTAAACAATTTACTGTAGCTTCCTTCAAACAAGCAGCTCTTTGAAAAGATGGACAGCCCTGTTACTGCAAATGTTGCAACCACACAATGACAATGAGCTCCCCTTTTAATGTGTTCTATATGAAAAGGGAAAAAATGAAACAAAACAAAACCAAATAACTGTATAACTCTAAACTGTTTGGTAAACAAATGCAAATGTTATTTTTTTCCTTAATTTTGCTAGGGTTCTGTGAGCACAGTATTCATACAATTTTGGATGATGAATCATATAAATGTTACCTTCATATTTTTAGTGAGTTTCCACTTCTTCTTTTGCTTGTTATAATACTTTATCTATTATTTCTCTTTACATGTTACAATACTGCAACACAATAGTAATTAAGTCTATTTAGAGACATTTCTAGACATCCTACAGTGAGGGTCTATCATCATAAATTCCCCCTTGGAGGAGGAGAGCTTCACTGACTGCTGTTCAGACACAGCTCAGCATTGTCCAAGGTCTCCTGAGCAACAATAGCAGGAACTGTGAGATACTGAGCCATATTGATATGGGAAAAGGGGAGGGAGTGAAAATGGGTCCCTAATTGCTGGCATTAAAGTTTTGAAAAGAAATCTGAATACGGATATTTTTCTCTAGTTCTTGCTATATATCTGCCTATTTGGTAGTCTATAAAGATTGGTTGTGGGAACCATGTGTGAATTTGGTTGCTGTTGTAAGCAGAACTCTTGATTGTTAGAAACTTTTGAGAAAATACCGTGGCTACATACAAAAATCTTATCTCAGTGTGAGGAGAGAACCTCTGTGCTACCACCAGTAGTAACTCAGAAACTTCAGTATCATGGCATCCTTTTTAGCTGTCTTAGTTGCCTTGGCACCTCTAGGCAATAACAGACTGATGGGATGTGATGGATGGAGCTGTGATGAAACAGTAAACCCTGGGGGTGCTAGTCCTTGTGATCCCAGAGTATGGCAGATCCCCGTGCTTCACCCCCACAGTTAACCAGCAGCATAGCCTCGCAGTCTGGGATACAATCATTGTCTGTTGGAAGCAGACAGGCTGAGCTCTGCCTTTGTTGCAGGAGGTCATGTCCAGAGCTAGGGTTCTCTTTCACGAGTGAAGGTTATGGCCACATCAGTTCTTTGGCAGCTGGTGCATGTTACTGGATGCTGAAAACAGCCAAATTTATTCTTCAGTCGCAGTTTACCTTCATGCGCCTTCCTCAAACCATTAGCTTGTCTCCTGGTTGAGTCTCTCAAACATTTCTGTCCTCATTTGCTTGACGCTGCCTCTCCTCATCTTGTGTTTCTCTGGTTGGTGCTATCTATCTGATTTGCTTTATTTTTTCTCAACTGATGCTTGTAAGCTTCTTGGTTTCCCTGGAAGCATTCATTCATACTGAGCTACGATATGGGGGAAGTATCCCATTATCCTGTTGCTCTGTTCAGGCATGAAATCTCAATATATGCAGATTTGTAACGATTTTTACCCCTTTAGATGGAAATATTTGGGAGCAGAGAAACTGAGGAACATATTTAAATTGAAAATAGGGCACAGTATATTCTCATTCAATATGGAAGAACATTGACTGACTGAAAAGGAAATAATATCCTTTTGCCTAATTTTCTCTCTCACAATATGTGTTTTTTCAGCAATCCAAATAAAATCAGAACCATCCATGAGACTATCTACTGCTTTTATCTCAAATTGGAAGGGTAACAGGTAAGAACTGGTATATTTATTTTCTATTTACCTCTCAGGAGCAAATAAAAAACTTGTGATCCATCACAATTGACATAAAGAAGTCATTAGATAATTATGTGGAATCCCCATTTATTGAAACATCTATGTTAAAATGTGCATGCTAAACAGAATTTTAACAGGTTATGAGTCTAACTCCTTAAGCTTTAATTTGGTAGCAGAGAAACTTCAAGCCTTTTCAGCATTATTTCAAAAACACTTTAAACAGATTCCATTATAGGGCAAGAGTTTTTGGAGAGAGTAATTATTTTGCTTTGGCATCAAAGCAAATGTTTGATCAAATGCTTATTATGACATAAAGCATATGCATAGTTTTGAGTTATAATGTCTGTGAGTTCTCTTCAGTTTCAGTCTTCCCCTCCAGTTGTCTCTTCATTTTTCTGCCAGGTCACCAGGACTTTCACTCTAATCCCTCTACTATGTTTTATTCTTTTACACTGACTGAAGTGGGATCAAGAATTTGTGTTGCTATTCTGATGCTTCACTAGGCATTACCCTTCCAGGTTTCCTAGCCAGCAACGTCCCAGACTGCAGACCTTGGGTCTTCTCCCAGTTCTGTATCGCAAGAAGTTCTGGTCTCTTGGACTAAGCTGACATCAGTAAAAGAGTACAGCTCAAAGGAGCAGATCTGCAGGCATCACAGGCTGGTGTGGAGCCAGTGGTTGACATCCACCCCATACACATTTTAGGAGAATTTGCTTTGGGTAAGTTTTAGTCTGGTCCCGTGGTGACCACCTAGAGCATGCCTTCCAGTTTAACTTCACCTAAAAAGAGCCCAGATTTGATCTCCTGAGACTGATTGCCAGAGGAAACACAAACATGGGAATTTGCAGGGGTAGAAGAGCTGTCTGAAATAAAACAAGAGCAGAGGTTGCCCCCTTGTTCTTTCCTGGCTTTGCGCTTTTATCTCTGTCCTTTCCACTGTATCTTCATCTGGTTAAGGGGGGGGCTTTTCTATCTTCCAGGTCCTGTTTATTTGTGCTTCATGAATCTCACCCTTCTTGACATAAACTTGCCTGGTTTACCCTTCCTTCTCGCTGCTGGTTGAGTTCCCACAGGGAGAGCAGAAGATCTTCCTGCTTGGCACTTGCCAGGGAAGTTCCATAGAGCAAACCCTGGAGCACACTTAACTCACAACAGAATACATTTAGCTTACAGCAGCACCCGGCACTGCTTGGCACATGTGAATTCGGCCTTTCTTGTGTGTTAATTTGGCAGCATATAGATAATCTCTTCTCATGGAGAGATCTAGTCACAGGACTCTATTTCTATTCCTTCTTCAAAATAATGAAGGATATAAAATGTGTTGATAGAGCAGTTATAAAAAAAAAAAAAAAAATCAGTTGTGAGAAATAATACTTCCTTAAACTTAGCCTGATTTTTTTAAAAATTTACCCTAAATAGAGAATATTTTATCTTGAACTCTAGGAATCTGGCCATAGTATGACCTCTGAATGTATCTACAACCTTGGAATTCTCCACATAGCATAGATCTAGATGATCTGATCATATTTTTATTAAAGTTTATGCAGGTGGGGTTTTTTGAATGTGATGGTATTTTTTTGTTTGTTTGTTTGTTTGTTTTCTCAAGAAGTCAACACACACAACCTGCTCTCTGTTGTAAATCTGTTGAAAGTCCTCAGGAGTCCTAGACTTAAAAGGGTCTAAGTGTAAGGTGCTTATAGTAAAAGCTGCTTCATGAAAATAACCTGAGTGACTAGCTCTACTGATGTCTGTTGATTTACTTGTACAAAGGTGAATATTAGGATGGTTTCATACATTAGTAATTGATGTAGATGTCTGTATGAAGTACCATTATCTATTAACTTCCCCTTCTTGTTCTCTTTTTCTCTTTCTTTCTGTTTTTTTCCCCTACAGGAATACATAAAGCTTTCCAAGGCTATAAATATAGGATTTTTTTTTCTTCTATCACTTTGAAACAAATGCATGATGAAATATTACCTCTTCTAGCGTTTGCCCACTAGAGTAAACCTTCCCATGTGGGCATTCTTCTAGCCAGGATTCAAATATATTTTTTACATGTACAAAATCTCAAGCATCCCATAGTATCTATTTATTTTTTGCATGTTAGATGTAAACAGAAACAGATGAAGAGTGCAACAGCTACATGAAAATAGGGGAAAATATATGAAATGTTTATACATGGCAAGAAAAGTCAAGGATATTTGGAAATTGTGTCTTGTGTGAAAGTTACAGCACCATCATTCTTTCTGGATGACAGTCATATTCAGTTATTTTGCTTTTCAGAAGCACTGTTGAAATCTTTTGATGCATGCGATATAACCATTTTGTTAATATATATATATATATTTTTTTACTTTATTTTCCTGACCACATACCGTACATTTGTGAAAAAAAGCTCTCAAACCTTGAAAACAAATTTCTTCCTTTTCTTTTGATTCTGCTTGTAGGAATGGAAGATTTACTGAAGAAACACAGTCTGAAACAGCTGTTAAATACAATTCACAAAGTGTCATCACTATTTAAAACCTGTAGGTACTATATTTAATGGACTAGCCTATATCCAGAGAAAATGAAGGTACAAATAATAAGCAAACACTATTCAATTGAATCTACTTCTAAATAATACTTTTGACAAGAACAACTTTCTGAATCATCATGGTCTGTAGAAAGAAAGTGCCAAGTCTGGTTCACTGCTGTTCATGAACTGGCTTGTGGAAATATTTTGTTCTATCTTGTCTGATGGTAGGGGGCATACTTGGCATAATCAGGTTCCTCTGAAACCAAAATCTTTCAGTTACCTAATGCCTCAATGCCGTTCCTTTGTTCAACAAAGCCTTAAAAACCTCCAAACATTTTTTGCTCTGTTTGATTATCCATTGTAAATGTTGTATCTTAGTAATTCTCCAGGACAAAAATCAGTTCTGCCTTGGTAAATTAGTGCTGTTCTCATCAAAAACTATCAGGAATATGGAAAAAGAACATGGAAAGATGCAGTGGCCCAAGCTGCTCATTCCCTTGGCATCCCTGTTGGGCCCAGGCTGCCTACCTCTTTGCAGATATTTTCTGCTACACACTCATACAACAGGACTTGGGTCTAAAGTACCTTTATTAGTGTTAAATTGGATCATTTAAACTGTTAGCCTAACATACTTAATTTGGTATTTGTGTTTTCCTAAGAGGATGGGTTTGGTTTAATTTGTTTCATTTCATCCTGTACCCAGCTGTCTGTAATTTTACTATCAATTTCTATACTTTTATGGTGACTTAGATAAATATTACTAAATTATGGAGATTTTGTAAAAGCCAAACAGGTAATGCCATTAACCTCAGCCAGTCAAAAATCATCCTTTTAATTTCCAGTCAAACTGCTGCATGATGAATGTGCAGTCAAACTCACAAAAATTAACCATTTCACTGCAGAGCAGTAAATCATGTACTGAATATTTTTCTTCACATATTACTGTAACAACATCATCAGAGAGCTGTAAACAGCCAGTGGATAATGATACAAGTACGTTCTCGTCTGAGGTCCACCTTGAGGTTTTTGACTCCAGCAGGTACCTGCACAGATACACAGCCACGTTTGCGCTGTGAAGTAGCCTAGTTCAGCTCTGGCCACAGGAAGGACTTCTCTGAAGACCTCAGAGGTCAATGAAATTTGAACTGAATTTTTTCTGCTGCATTATATGCCTCAGTGGATAAATGGTTTTATACACTTTGCATAATTTCTCTTCTGAAAAATACAAAACTTAGATTGATCAAGCTTATACCTGCTCTTTTTGAGGTTGTAGGAAAGCTATGGGAATAGGAAATTGAATCATTACTAAGAATCTCCATATGGAGATTCCTATTAGTAGCTTTGCATTTTTATTAGAGGAGGATAACTCTTAAAGCCTCAGAAATATTGATGAGCTGAGAGAGAAGTTGGTTAGTTGGCAATTTCTGCTTTGTAGGGGTTTTCTAGGGGTTTGCTTCATTGTCTGGCTGAGTTCTGTCTGATCAATCCCGGATCATGGGAACTGCACTGTACAACAGCTGGATCCAACTGGCACCTGTCAGAGCCTCTGAACAATGCAGTCTGCTACAAATTTTTTGAGTTTTGTTTCTTTAAGGTTCTCTTAGGGCTTAACATTTCTTACCATAATTGGAAAGAATCTCAGCTGATATTCATAACAGAACAATTGTCACTCCAAGTCCCAAGATCCCTAGATGATAGCTAAATGCATCAAGTGACCTTTGTCTCTGGATAAAAAAATGTGAAATAATTAGCCTGGAGAGATGTATGTCTGAAAAATATTCCAAATGCTCCAAATTCCCTACGTGCGTAACTGGTATCTCTTTGTATCAGGAGCCCAACTCCTGGGTAGTTCACAATTTATGTATGTGAAAAGCTCTCAGATCTAGATCTGGACCTCAGCGTGGGTTTCTCATATCACCCCAGCCCAGTGAACTCTCCACCTCATCCCAGGGCACACTCTCCCAGAAACAGGTGATACAGGAGGGGTGAGAGGCTGAAATTTCAGGCAGCTGTTTCTACTCTCTTCCGCCTTTTTTTTCCACTCTGTTCCTAGCAATAATCAGTTCAGCCCTGAGTTTTATCGGGGCTGTCTACATCTCCATCATCTCTGAAGAAACACAGGAGAGGGGAAAGCACCTGGCAAAATAAATAAATTGTGGAAGGGAACAAGAGAATTGCTAGCAAGAAAATAAATGTACAAGGGAGGAGATGGAGGAAGAGGAATGAAGGCATGAGAACGGATGAAAAGAGACATAATAAAGAAAAGGAAAAAGAAGAGGACAAAAACAAGACAAAAGGAGAAATGGAAGTACATGCTGGTGAGGGGTATGAGCCACCCACAATTTTTTTGTTACACTACTATGACACTTCAGTAGAAAAAATAGTATGGGAAATACTGACTCAGGACTCCCTTCTCATCTAAGCTGTTTACGGCAGATTATTGATGTCCAGATTGTTTCTTACAATCTTTTCTAGAAAGAATCTATTTTTTCTTTTGTTTGTATTATATTAATACCTTATATGTTGTCTATTATTATTCTTGTGGTAAGTACTGTTAGTTGAAGACACTAAGATGTTTTCCTTGTGAATGTCTCCATTTGATTTCTATTAATTATGCCAAAGTGTAATTACTGGTGGATAAATGTGGCATTTGGTTAACTGTTAGCAGTAAAGCAACAAAATCTGCTTGAGTTGTGCATGCAAAATGAACACACAAGGCCTCTAAAATATCTGCCTAGGATGTGAGTTATAAGGAATAAAGCATAGTTTCAATATATTTTAGTAGACAAGGATAGCACAGTACTTTCAAGGTACGATACTATCCATTTATGGTATACCAACCAGCCTGTTAGATAAATCCTTTCTTTTAGTATACAGAACTAAATGTACAAAACTCTGCAAAACCCCTTCTCTTTTCTCAGCCTATAAATCACGTGCAATATCTCCACATTATATAGCTTCCATCATGCCCACAATCATGTTATTGGAGCCTAGGCTCAGTGTAATCATTATCCAGCATCTATCTTATCTTTCTCTGTGCTGGAAAAGAACCCCACACACTTAAATTCAGAAATGATTTTATCCATAGAGAAATGAGTAGCTCCAAGAAATGTCACTATTCCCAGCCATTCTTCTTGCACTTAACCTACACAGTTCTTCCTTTTCTGGGGGATATAAAAGACTTGTTTTCCTTACAGCAGATATGAGTAAAAAATATATCTAAATGTGGATTGTTGGCTCAGCTGGGAAAACTCTGGCACTCAGGGTAGGCTACACGTACTTGCTGAGGTCACCTTTTGTTTCCACCCTTTATTTTCAAGACATCACAGCGCGATGGCCAAGCCTGTGCCTTATATTGGAGTGCCCATATGCCATGGCAGAGAGCTCTTCTGGGCTGCCAGCACAACAGGACCCCTCCGTGCACCTCCCTAAAGGTTTGCTCTCAGCCTGACTCTGGGCAGCTGACTGTATGGAATCCACATTTCCATCTGACAAGGTGGTCCGATGTTGTCTGTATTTCACTGAGTTTATCTCCCCGTTTCCCAGTTTCCAAACAGATGCTTTCATTCTCTAATTCTGGTGACCCTAAACTGAGTTTCCAGTTTTCTTTCCCCTTTTCATCCAGAGGCTGACCACCTTTTCAAAATCTCTGGTGTTGGATTTTTATGTTTTTTTAGGATATATTTCCACTTGGGTTTACCTGTATTTTGTTACTTCTGTTGATATATGTATGACATAGGGCAAGTGAAAAGGGAAAGTACACGTTAAATTTGTTATTATCGTACCTGGACTCTAGACACTTATAGTCTGTTGAACTTCTGCCAAAAATTACAAGGTTGTTGAGGTTTAACCCCAACTGGCAACTAAGCACCACACAGCTGCTCACTGACTCCTCCCTGATGGGATGGTGGAGAGACTCATTAAGAGTAGAAGTGAGAAAACTCATGGGTTCAGAAAAAGATAGCATATTAGTTAAAGCAAAAGCTATTCACATAAGTGAAACAAAACAAGAAATTCATTCACCACTTCCCATGGGCAGGCAGGTGTTCAACCATCTCCAGGAAAGCTGGGCTCCATCTCATGTAATGGTTACTTGGGAAGAAAAACAACATCACTCCAAACATCCCCCTCTTCCTTTTTCTTCTACAGCTTCATATACTGAGCGTGATGTCAAACGGTATGGAGTATTCCCTTGGTCAGCTGTCCCGGCTGTGTCCCCTCCCAACTCATTGTGCCCCCCCCAGCCCACTCGCAGGTTGGGGCGTGTGAGGAGCAGAAAAAGCCTTGACCCTGTGTAAGCATTGCCCAGCAACAGCTAAAACAACTCTGTGTTATCAACACTGTTTCCAGTACAAATCCAAAACAGAGTCCCACACTATTAATAGCTATTATGAAGAAAATTAACCCTATCCCAGAAAAAAAAAAGCACATGGGTATATAAGCACGGCTAAATAACGAACCAATGAAACTCTAAAACTGAGAAATAGATTTGTTCATAATATGCAAAGGTGACAGGGAGGAGACAAGAACAGGTCAGAATCTTACCTTTGGGTTTAATTAAAGAATGGTGTAAGCATTTTGATTTGCTTATTTTTCTGCTTCAGTTAATTTAACCTTAATAAGTTTTTTGGCTATTGCAAGTCCCTTGTTTTATCCATAGAATATGTTTACTTTATCCCTCACAGGTTTATGAGTATTTTGAAACTCACATACTTAAACTAGAGAATAAAATCTGTCTGCTATCTGCTTAATGCTGTAGGAACCGTCAGTGGCTTAAATCCTAGGGCTCCTGATACAGCTGTGGAAAAGCATAAGGGCCTGACTTCTTATAGGAGCTCAGGAAACGAGAGCTGACCTAAGGGAAGTGCACAGAAGGGAGAGCATTACACTGTCTGTTGCTGGAGCTGAGACTGAGCTCATTTACTGTCTGCTTTATGTACTGTTGGTTTTGGTTTTGTTATAGCTTTCCGGGTCCCTGTCTGACTTCAGGCTTCCCATTGCTCCAAGCCCTAAGCGAACCTCCAGGTATATGTGCCTAATCTAAAGAGAAAAGGGTGGGAAGAATTGCTATTATACTTGAATTAGAAATACAAGGCAAGAGAAAGTAAATCTGTTATTTAATGTATTATGTGGCTCTTAGTTTTACCTGAGGTGATATATGAAGTATAAGGCAGAGGAGAGAGATGAACCTTAACCTTCCATTCAAGTGCACTTAACCATAAAACTGTCATTTGTCATAGCATGCATGATGAATTCACAAATACAACTGCTTTCTGCTTTGCTCCTTGTGGAGGATTTTTACAGTCATGACACTGTACAGGGATCAACTGTCTTGATTTAGTTCCCTACATCTGCTGTACAGCCTCCTCAACACAGTGAGGAACCAGCCCTCAAGGCTGACATGCCTCTTCTGAGACATTGTAAAAATGCACATATTTGTGTTTGGAAAGCTTTGTGGTGGGAGGATGCCTGGGCCAGTGAGATAGATAAAGATTTTTAAACTGCTTTCTAAAAGCTGCTTCTGAGAAGTCTGTCTTTGCATTATTCAAAAGGTACCAAGATCTTCTATAATCAACACTGTTTGAAATTAAGAAATTAAATTAAAGCAAAATCAAAGTCAAACCCCTTGCCTAAAGAAGTACTTGTGCCTCTAAACTTTGTGTGTTTCAGATAGACTGGATCCAACTCATACCAAATGTCTCAAAATATTCGAAGCCTCAAGGGATCAGTACACTTAAGTGAGTAACTATGTCATATTATTCCTGTAACCTGCTTCCTGCTTGTCTTCATCCCAATAATAGATGTTAAATTCCGAGCTTCCTAGGGCAAAGTAAAAATTTTCCACTAACTTCAGTGGGCCAATAGCCAAGTTCCTGATGCCTACCCTCACTGGTCTTATATGTCCACTGTTTCGATGGCTGTACTCCACAGTGGGCTCCTTCCAGGATCCCACCTGTCCCATGCAGTTGAGTCCATGCAGCATCCCTCCTCGTTGCTGACTGCACTTGGGAGTGGCATCATCCACCCTGTGCCAGGGCCAACTGGCCAAAGGGAATGGACAGACCTGGTGGCTGTGGAGCACTGTCAGAAGAAAGCAGCTGTAGATGAATCAGACTGAGAGTTAGCAGCTCTGGAAGGGCTTGCTTCACCCACAGATATAGACACAGTTACCCCTAAAGCATCAGCAGTGGTTGCTGTCCTTATTTATGACTATGAGTCATGTGATGTATGCAATGCTAATAGTTTTGCAGCATTAGAAATAGGGATGGAAATCCACTTTTTTTTTTTTTTTCAAGTTGTTAAACTTTCCAAGAAACTGTAATTAGAGCAACAAACATCCAGTCTACTGTTCACTTGAGAGTGGTATCACATGAGCATTTTGGCTATAAATGTGTTAATCCATTTCATTCTAGAGACCTGTTTCTTGTTCAATGGTATTTTCTTTCAAATGCTACATTTTAACACCTTACCACTTCACATTATGTGGTATTCAAAGCTTTTTACAGTATCTATTGTAACTTCAAAAAAGGAAAATTATTCAGTCCATCCAAGGAAATAGCTTCCATCCATTGCAACCTTGGGCTGAAAGCAAAGGTTTGCAATCTGTTCTCAACTTTATTAAAAAACATAGGGCATCAGCCTTTCCGTGCCTCAAATACATTTCCTTACATGGTGACATACCATGTCTGATACTGTAGAATGAACTTGATATGAATTTCTATTCAGTGCACTCAGCATGCTGAATATTATTTAATTCTCCAGTGCTGTGTGATTGAACACATTGATCACAGTAAAAGAATAGTTGCTCAGCCTTGCACAGTCTTATACTGTTTTCCTTTGCCCTCACTTTTTTTTTCCCTTCATCTGAGGATTGAACACTGATCTCTCCCTTCCCTTGACCAAAAATAATTGTCGTCAGACGAGGATTGCACAGCCATGCCTGGGCAGTAGCTCAGCTAATGTCCAGTCCTACGCAGCAACCACCCTGCTCTCTCTGTGCATATATGCTTACACGTGTATATAGGTACAGGTAGGGAAGTAGAAAAACAGTTTTAACCCAGCTGAGATTTCTGGTTTGGGCTGTCCCCAAGGCAGCATGAGCAGTGTCCTCTCACTGTTCAGTTCCGGGTCTCAGTAGCACCTGCAGCTTGGTGACATCCAAATTTTGTCTATTTGCTCTCCAGAGTATATGACTTGATACTCTTGATATCATTCAGCTTTCAATATGAATTACAGAGGGCTAGAAATTTGGGACGCCTGTGCCTAGAGACTTAGATATTCAAGAATCAGGAAAAAAAAATTATTTAATTGGGATAGAAACTAGTATTGAGGTTAACAAGGGAAATTGTTTTCCGTCCAAGCACAAAGCTCTTATTTCTCAACTGAATCCAAGCTATCAGCTTTTCTGCAGAAAATCTCCAGCTATGTACATCTGTTTCTGACAGTATTGGTTTTAGCAGCTAGAGCTGGACTAGAGGAACATGGGAAATAGACAGTTTATGTGGTATCAATGCTCGTATCTCTTTCAGATGCTGTGATCAGAAAGTCGTTTTATATTACATAGGATAAGATTTCTGCATTCTCTATCACGTCTTCTACAGACTAAAGGAAGGTTAACCTGTCCAATCACCATTAAGTGCTCAAAAGCACAGATGGAAAAATCTGTGCGTATCAGTTCTCTAAGTGTCAAGAAAATTTGCAGAGGAAAAAAATGACACACTGTGAAAATGGATAATACTTTACAAAATGGATACCTGGGAGCCATGTGGCTAAACTAGCAGTAAAAAAATTACCCCATTTTTTTTCTACATGAAATTATTTCTCTGCTGAAGTATAGAAAAGAGATTTTTAGGCTGTTTTACCACCTGCTCCTCATCCCTGGGATCTGTGTATTCAGTTTTGATTTATGAGGGAAAATGGAGGGAATCAGATCCATTTTAAATGGCATATATCAAGATTATACTGGTTTGGTCTTTTCTTCAAGGCTATATATTTTTTAAATCCTATTTCTGTACAATAGAAAAATTTCAACTGCTTGCAAAACCAGAGGGATTCTGTTTACTTCTCTCCCAATGTTTTATCACTGCTCCTATGTCAAGCAACTCTTTTGCTAAAGAGTAAAAATGAGCTATTAAATATGCAGAGAGGCTCGCCAACAGATAATTTGACCACAGGTCAGATCAACTGCTACAATACCCCTTTTCTTATTTATGTTAATAACGTGTCTGTATGTGCATATGGATGTATATATTATTCTCAGAAAATGTTAATCTAACTCTCCTGTCATCACACAGGCTGTGCAGCAGTGGTGTAATTTTGCTATTGCTCTTCAATGTGTGAAACAGAGTATGCTGGACACATTATAAGGCCATTCTGAAAACACAAATAAATATTTTGGCAAGTTAGGAAAAAGATAAAGGGTCTCGCCCTCCTGGAAATCCAGGAACCAAGGCATGTAATTTGCCATCAAAAACTATCAAATGTCTAAAGACCTCATGTAATCAGGCTTCTGTTAGCCTGAAGACAGAAAATATAATTAAAAAGGAGAATTGACTTGCCTGCTAATAACCCTTACCTGTGTTGCTAGCTCACCTTTAATCCTAGTAAAACTCCGCTTTTGTTTCACCATTTGGAAAAAAAGCCACTGTAGTCCTATGAAGTTGATTATACAATTTACTCCACTTTTGTCAATGAGTTGCATGCTTCAGTCACTGAGGACCAAAGGGATAAGTATCTATTTGGCAGTGCCTACCAAGAGGAAAAGTAGGAGCAGTCTGGAGTCAAAGTGTTGCAAATGGGGCCCAGCCTCTCCATACAGGAAATAGAACAGAGTGTGTGTACCCTGAATATACTTTACTCTTTATAGCTGAGAAGTTGCATGCACAGTTTTTAAAGAGAGTTATTACACTTTCTGGACTGAACCATCTACTACTGATGGTTGAGAATGATAAAAATGGAGGTGAAAAAATGCAATAGAGATCTATAGAAAACTCTGTTTCTATGCATGTAATTAAATTACCTGACATCAAATTATGCAACTGATATTTTTAGAGAATCTGGGAAATTTGGATATGATTAATATCAGGAATCAATCAGCAGTAAATACTGCTGGTCTTTGAATACAAAATTAGGTGAAGCTTCTCTACAGAAAACTTAGGGAAAAAAAATACAATTAAAAATTCTGTTTTTTTTTTTTTTTTTTTAATGACTTTATCTCTCTGTTTATTACTAAACCTTTCTTGTTCCACGCTCTCAATTAAACCTTTTTTTCAATTTTCAAGTCAAATTGTATGTCAGGCCTAAATATCATTCTTTAGGACTTGTGAATATGGATGTCTAATGAATTAGAAGAGTATTTACACAGCTTTAGTTTAAATATGGTACGAATGCATGTTTTCCCAAAACCTCATTTTTCTCACAGTAATGATGTACTTTCATGTTTTTAATTAAATCATCCTGATGGCTAAAAATTATTCTCCCAATCAAGAGGTCAGAAAACCAAGAGAGCATGAATGATGAGTTCTTGCCTTGAAGATACCTCTGTAGATACTAAAAATGTAGCAGTCTTCTGGGGTATTTTGTGACAACTGTCTGCTTTTGAACCTTCTTATTGAAAGTTCTTCTGCAACTCCAAACTAAATCTAATTTAAAACTCTAAAAACAATTCTGCTTATAAGAGACATTGTTTTGACTTTTGAACTTTCCATAACAAGAGAATGCCAACTGCATGACATAGCCAACTGCATGACATAAGTGGAAGTCTAGGATGGAGAAATATAGAAAAAAATATAGAAATACCTTTTCTGGAGAATATTAACTTTTGTGTTGTTGTTTTGTTTTTTTTTTTTTTTTTTGGGGGGGGTGTTTGTTTCGTTTTTTTCTGTTTTGTGAGAACTGTGATATAAACAAAGTATTCAAGAGACTCTCTTTGCTAGTGAGTAATTACATCATGGACTTCTATCTTTAAAAAAGAGAAAAATCTTAAAATAATCCAATTCTAAAATTCTGTCTTGGAACAAATTTAGAATTCTAACTATCTTTGAATCTTTAAACAAATACTGTCAGTTTTCTCTCTCTTTTTAATATGAGACCTGAGTATACATGCTCTTCTTTCAATCTTTCTAAAATAAATGTATGATATTTTCCCCATGTATCTCACAGCAAAATTGTTATGGAGACTGACCTTTGCACTGTTCCTCATATATATCTGAGTCTGAAACTATTGTTATTTAATTGCTGTAGAGAGAGATATTTTACTTGAGAAATGACTAAATAGCAGAATGTTAAACTATGTTCAATAAGAATAAATTCTATTTAGTCTGGTTGTTTAGACAGTTATGATTCTAGATGGATTCTAGGTGTCAGTTATTGCCCAAGAAGATGGATTTTGATCTCATAGTTCTGGATGTGCTACAAATCTTAATGTGTTTGATCGGAGCAATGAGCTCTTACTTCCAGGTGAGAGCTAAGTGTAGAGAAGTTTCAAGATTAATGAAATATACTCATCAGTTTCACAGGTGTATAATTCCTGACTACCACCTGGGAGAAAAAAATTAGTTTATCCAATAAAACAGAGCAATTTGCATTTTCACAGGAAGTCTGGTTTAGTCCTGGCACAGCCCTGGTTGTTGGCTTGCTGAGATCTTGTCCTTGTGGACTTTGTATCGTGTTTCAGCATTTTTTGCGGATAGTCCTGGTCCCACACACTGTGTGTTTCTTCCAGGTTTATGCTTTTCCAAAGGATCCAGTGTGTACATTTTCCTGTGTACTGATATTGGCTACAAAAAAGGGCAACATGTGCAGACTCGAAGCTTCTCCTTCACACAAACAGCCTGTTCCAGCTTACTCAGACTGATACAAGAGTTAGCTAAATAACACCAAAGTCCCATAGATCCCTTTCAGGACCTGAATGAAATCTCATTTAGTCTTTTATTGATCTATATTGGATATAGTTATCTTTAAAAGTCAGGTCCCTATTTTGGATATAAAAACCTCATCCTTCATAGCTTTTCCATCTTTGCTTCTGCTTCTTTA
The DNA here is from genome assembly GCF_037038585.1 of Patagioenas fasciata. Classification (NCBI taxonomy): domain Eukaryota; kingdom Metazoa; phylum Chordata; class Aves; order Columbiformes; family Columbidae; genus Patagioenas; species Patagioenas fasciata. The sequence continues at coordinate 12,913,903 of NC_092527.1, read as the reverse complement.
TCACCATTTATCTTTATTAGTTTTTATTGCTTTACGTGGAGAACAGCACATAATAGAGGACCCCAGACAGTCTGTGAAGATTATGCAGGGATGCACAGATATAGGAATTTACAAAATAATTTGTCACTCTCAACATTTCTTACTTTTAATGTTGTGTTTTCCGCAGGTATTCTTTTTCTAGCCTTTCGAAACATGGTGTTTTTACTTATAAGGCGAACGTGAGGGTTTTTATTGCATGATACAATGTACAAGATATATACTACATATATACTTGCTAGTGCAGTGCTTGTTCTGTTCTTTTTAGCTTTATTTTAATGAAATCTCTATCAGATATTAGAATAGTCACCAGAATGAGAAGAATGACTGTACACAGAGTGCATTAAAATTCTAAAAGCAGGATGTTTGCTTCCTCTGCCCTATTATCATTAACATTATGGTGTGCTTTAAGTGTTAATGAAGGAGTACTGGAATTTCTGATTTTGATGAGACTTTTGTAAAACAATAGGTAAATAATGAATATTTGAGGAAAAAGGAAAAAAAACCTGAGACACAATGTTACATTACACCTGAAGTGTTCTAAAGGGACAGGTTACTATTTATTATTGGGCATGTTATTTAGTCTTCATCAACTATCTAGCCACCTGTTCTCTTTTTCTCAACTGAAGGAAAACTACCTTCTTCAAAATATGAAGACAAGTCTTCTAGGGGACAAGGAATGTAAAGACTGAAAAGACTCAACATTTTGCATAGCATGGGTAAATATTCATAGATATGGTTTCTTGAATGAAAGAAATACTATGATAGAATCAATTCATTTAAGGATGGTCTTCACTGATTGCTCTAAATTCAGATTCACACTATGCAAGAAATAAATTATATTATCTTAAATATGTATGCAGACTACTTGAGTTAGGTTACATTGCAGTTAGTGTACTTTAAACACAGGGTAGAAAAAGGGAAGGGAATTTGGAGGAATGCAACAAAATCATCGTGCTACTTAACTTCTAACTCAGTACGACTGCAAGACTTTACATTCATTGGTCATAAAACATATACAAAAACTATAAAGCCACTGTAGGAAATCAGAACCAGGAAGGTGAAAACAAGGGTTTTGTACATGTTTACTTTTGTGCATCTCTGCATTACTCCTGTCCTACTGCCATTTATGTGATTTAAAAGCAGCTAAATATAACTTCTGTGCTGCCCTGCACTGAAAGCTGGGCCTCAACTGGCTCCAACTGGTGATAGGGGTTGAGTAGAGCCCTTGAAAGAGCTGACAAGTTGCGAGGTTGATCAGCAGTTCTGGAATGAAAATTGTGTCTTCTAAGTGTCTGGAACCAGAGTCCTGCAAAACACCTGTTAGGACTTCTTGCTTTTGACTCTCCTGTATTTTTTCCTCTGTTTTGTTTTGGTTTGGTTTTTTTTGGGGGGGGAGGGGAGGAATGACTTTTCCCTCAGTCTTTTGGATCTTGCATTAATGAGAACTGTCTGCAGCAGAACCAGAGGTATGATCACATTCTCCATTTTATCCAGACCATCCATTGAATAAATCTGCACCAAATTCGATAACATCAGGATAAAGAAAAACAATTTAGCAGAAACATATGCATGATAATTTTCAATAGAAATCCAGGATGTTCAAATAAAATTGAAATTGATTTTTAGTGTACATAGAAATTATGTGCCAAATTTTTTACTATTGATAGATTTATCAGACTTTCAAACATTCAGCTGAAGCATCAGTGCTAATCGACAACTGAGTGCCAAAAGAATAATTTACTCCAGCTCCTCAACTACAGGTATTAGCAGTCTTTGACAGAAATAAGAAAAAAAATACTTTTAAGTGTAAGATTGTGAAGGAAGGTGGTGCACATCTAACCCAGAGGGATCAGGCCTATGTAGGGCTGATGGTAAGCTGGGGTAAAGGTTCAAACAGGAAGCTTGGGAACAGATTGGTGTGCAGTCTCAGGGAGTAAGAATAAGGCAGAAGTATGACAGGGTTATGGTTTAGACAAAGAATAGCTAAGTCAACTACCAGGGCAAGCAGATAGGCTTGAAGCTTAAGAGGGAATAGTTATACACAGCACTTGAGCTAAAGCAGCACCACTACCACATGTGGTGCCAGACCTCGAGCTGACATACAGGAGTGCAACAAGAAACCCATCAGTGCAGCCATGTCATTTACAGCTGTGCTTACTCGTTACACTTGGAACTTCTAATCAACCGCTAAAGGTCCCGGAAGACAAACAGCATCACTGTAATGTACATTAGCCAGCAGATTCCCTGAATAACTCTCTTTGCTATGGCTGAGAGAATAGAAGAATAGATTCCAAGAGCATTTATTGGACATATTCATACTTTCTTCTCCTGGGATAGTGACATGTTTCTAGAAATTCAACTGTTTATATTTACATACTGAAATGGCTTTTTGATACAAAGCAGTCATGGTACTATGAACTAAGCATTCAATTTTTTTCAGGCAGTTTAAGCTGCAAGTCAAATATTTAAGACATAGAATGTTTTGCTTTTAATTGTGCAACTGGATTAAATGTTTCCACTACCATAATATATTGGCTAACAAAACCTCATATGAAGAAATGTACAGAAGTCAGAATGAATTATTATCTGTGTTCACTGAGGTGATACCTGACATAAATTCTGCAGTGCCGTAAAGATATTAGTTGTCATTTTGGAGACATTCAGTCTTGAGAGCAGAAGCTCAAAGCTCATCATGTGTTGGTATCTGCCTGTTGGAGGGTATTAAAACCAACCAACCACCAAAACAACAATAACAAACCAAAACCAACAGCAAAACACAAAAAATCCTAACCAAAAAAAAAAAACAAAAACAAAAACCAAAAACACACAAAAAAAAGCACTGATGATCACCACAAAAATAAGTCATTCATGAAGGGTCCAAGAAATTGGAAGAGTTAATGGCTAGGTCTGCTGTCCTTGGAGTCACTGGTACATTTTCTGTTGAGCCAAGCAAGCTGGAGTCAGGCCCTGGATGACTTACCTGAGACACCAAATTGGCCCACTACTGCCTAAAACCAATTCTTGTGCTGCTCCTTCCAGTTTGCTGTCAGGATAATGGGACAGTTCATTTCTAGACTAATTGCCCTACTTCACATCTCTGGAAGCCCTGCTTCCCTTGGTTTGCTGCCATGAGCTACAAATCAAATGATTTACAATATTAAAAAATTACAGCCTCCGTATATCATGTTGCTGATGCCCTTATATTAATCACTGATACACATTTTACTGAAAGCTGACCAAAATATCTGGTTATTGAGGTTCCATTTTAGCTTTTGTGATGGAGGATTTAATGTAGAAAGAAATCAGGGTAGGGAAAGCTCTGAATATGTGTTTTCTAGGGGGAAACAAAAAAAGTTTCTTCTCGCCTCCTCTCACTGCCTCTCAGTCATCAAGAGAGAAAGAAATGATGAAAATGACACATGAGCTACTGCAAAGCCTAAAAATAAGACAGCTTTTATTTTATATTTGGAAAGGGAGATTAGTTTCTTCTGTGGCTACTTTTAATATTTTTTTTTTTAATCCTTAAACAAGGTGGCATTTAAAGAAGACATTTACCATGCTGGGAAAAAAAAAAAAAAAAAAACAAATTTATTGCATATTATTGCTGGGGAGGTGGATATTAGGAAAATAAGAGAAAAGAGTGGGAAATTATAGGAAAATGCATTTCTGTGGGTTTGGTTTAGCAGTTTGAGACAGGGAAGTACTTACAAAAATTGCTTTGCATTTATATCCAGAAATGAAGAATAGCCTTTCTCCTAAAAGGAGGTACCTAGGAGTCTACCTTGAAGCTTGTATTAGTTAGGCAGGACTGATGCGGCTGACAGGAGACTAAAGTCTTAATTGCGGCAAACCCAAAATCTGTAACCTTCCAGTTCAGCAAAAGTAAAGGTCCTGAGGTTAAAAAGAGAGGACAAATGAATGCTAAAGGATTTTTTTTTCCTAAACTATCTCTATAAAATTAGTTCTACTCCTTACAAAGTGTTTTGACATTGGTTTCAGACAAAATGCAGAAATAAAAAAAAAAGCCACTAAGTTCATGCTTTGAAGTTCACTAGGATTAGCCACACAGGAGCAAATTCCAGGAAGAGGAGGTAATCAAAATGCAGGCAAGCAATTAGATCTGCATATTAAGTATGAAAATACACAGTGCCAGGCTGCCTATTAAGCAAGTGCAGTAACCTTGTGCTTCCAGAGCCAGTGGATATGTTACTGTGCAAAGAAGCTCTGAGGACTCACCTCCCGAGGGACAAAATGCTTTCCTCTTTGGCTATAATCATTGATACGGTGCTGTAAACGTACTTGGTGCTTGATTGTGATTAGCAGGCTGGCTGGGTACAGTGGGTGGCAGCGAGCCCAGGTGTGGTGGGATCAGCAGGGTTGCGGGAGCAACGCGGGGCGGGTGGCAACCCTGAGTGTCTGTCAGCTGGCCAGGGCAGACATGAGATGCCCAAGAGACGGGCCAAGTGGAAGTTTGCAGGGCAGCTGCCCACACCGTGTCTGAGTCAGGACTCTGCCCCCAGTCTCTCACTTTCTGAATCACTAAATTCTCTTTGGAAAAAGGAAGAGCAGTAGCCTGAGGAATTTTTTTTTTTTTTTTTTGGTTGTTGTTGTTGTTGTTGTTGTTGATTATTGTACTCGGATTTTACTGCAGCAGAAGGAGCCTATTCTAATTTTGGAAACCAGTGCTACTGGAACAAAATACTGCTTGTTGGCCAAGTAGTTGCTTTCTAAAACCCATTGGTCAGATTCATGTGGAGGATATTTATCCTCCTCCCGCCCTCTAGAAAGATCACTGGCTTTTAGTGAGCAACACAACTGTAACACAAGTCCGAGCTCATTTTACAGTTTATGTGATATGGCACATACAAAATTAAATAAATACCACTCTGTCTTCCTGTCCTAGTCTTTAATTTCTCTGTGTACCTCTAATTTTTCCATTTATAAAAGTCTCCTAAAGATGAGATATTCATTCAAAGCTTTTTTCTTTTTTTGAAGAGCTTGATATTTTGGGATGGAGATAAAGTAATAAGAAAAAGGTAGGAAGAATTATCACCTCTAAGGCAAGCAGCTTACTTTTTCAGGACCCAGGCAAAATCATTTTGGATGAGCATCAAACATATAACACAGCCAAAATGTTTTCTTTTTATCCTTTTTCTCCTCTAAAATAGCACATTTGACAAAGCTGTCCCTTTAAATCCACTCTGAACTTTCCCACTTCACTAAGTTTGAATTTGCTGTATTTCTCAGCCCTGTGTGGTGGTGTGGGTGTCAGAAATATGTAGGTGATGTCATTTTTCTTTCCCTAACCCAGGGTTTAATTGACACCATCATTCTACACCCCTCCTCCCACCTCCCGTTTTAAACCTTGTTCTCCCAAGCCTTTTGGGTCAACACGCTTCAAAAATGTGTTACCTTCATCATTTAAAGTCTTCTCTCAGAAACGGAAGTTTCATAACTCCTTTTCATTTTTACATCCTGGTTGATATGGAGATGAAAAATATATCCAACATGGTTTTACTTTAGTAATCCTACCCAGTGATAGTCTCTTTGACACACAAAACGAAGTGATGACACAGTATTGGTGGTGGAGAGCAGACTGACCATCAGTATGATTTGAATTATGAAGATTTGTTGCCTTAGTTTTATTATTTAAATATCTATATATGGACCTTATAAATTCTTTCTTCTGCATAAAATTTGGTGTTGGAATATCTATTTTTATATAGTTATATTAAATAAATCATGACAATAAGCCATAGTTTAAGGTATTTTGTCATACCTTTAATGCATTCGGCAGAGATTTCAGGGTAAACCTTAAAAGTTTTGCCTTTTTTTCCACCCAGTGGGATATATCGTTACTAGAGGAAATCCAGTTTAGGAAATAAGTGACTAGGAGACACATAAAAGAAAAAGTCAAGAACTTATTTGCATTGATGGAGAAAAGGTCTCAGTAGCCTGATTCTGAGTGGGAGAGTATTGGATGATTCAAAGGTTGAAAGGCTATATTGAAACATATCTGGTCATAATAAATATTTACCATACAATTTCATCTGGCCAAACATAATTACTTGCAACTAAATGTATCTCAGTTTAACTAATCTCAGCGTAACTAGGGCAACAAAGATGATTAAGTGAGCAGAGCATCTCCTTTATGAGGAAAGGCTGAAGAAGCTGGGTCTCTTTAGCTTGGAGGAGACTGAGGGGTGACCTTATTAATGTTTACAAATATATAAAGAGTGAGTGTCAGGAGGATGGAGCCAGGCTCTTCTCGGTGACAACCAATGGTAGGACAAGGGGGTAAAGGTTTCAAACTGGAACACAAAAGGTTCCACTTAAATTTGAGAAGAAACTTCTTCTCAGTGAGGGTGACAGAACACTGGAACAGGCTGCCCAGGGAGGTTGTGGAGTCTCCTACTCTGGAGACATTCAAAACCTGCCTGCACACCTTCATGTGTAGCCTCATGTAAATGTTCCTGCTCTGGCAGGGGGACTGGACTAAATGATCTTTTGAGGTCCCTTCCAATCCCTAACATTCTGTGATTCTGTAATTGACACATATATTATGTAGCCGTCACAAGCACGGGATAAGTTTTAGGTGACTTGCAGGAAAAAGTAAAGAACATGCTTTCAGGAATGGGAGGGAAGAAAAGCAGTGGTGTTTTTTGTTTTGTTTTTGGTTTTTTGTTGTTTTTTTGTTGTTGTTGTTGTTGTTGTTGTTGTATTTTTTCTTTTTTTTTTTTTTTTAAAAAAAAAAGACTGCTATCAACCAACTTCACATAGAGTTTAACATCAATTTTTTTGAAGGTGTTTCCCATCTTAGAGCAATGTTTTCTTCTACTTTCTTTTGGACTGCCTCTTCTATCATGTTAAATGCAGATTTAATACATACTTACTGTGATTATGGTTTTGTCCTTTATTGTCATCAGCTAATGCTGTCAATGGAAAGAGTTACTGGAAAGAGTTACTGAAAAGAAGAAGGAGAATGGTATTTTTAGTGCATGCATGACAGGAATCAGTAGAAGTGACTGATGGTATACGCAGAACTTGGTGATTTGCCAGCGCTAAACCAATGTTGAAGCTGATCGGTTTTTGTCTAGAACTAGTACCTACATGTCCTGCTGCACAAGACTTCTCCAAATGAAAAAAAAAAATCTCTGTGGAAAGTGATTTGAATAATGTTTGTAACCACTGCTACTTTCATTGTCCTACCTCTCCTTTTACTAAACTATTAATCCAGTAAGTGTTACAGTTGTGCAGCCATCTGTTTGTGGGTGTCAGGCAAAAAATCACAGAATGTTAGGGATTGGAAAGGACCTCAAAAGATCATCCAGTCCAATCCCCCTGTCGGAGCAGGAACACTTAGATGAGGCTACACAAGAAGGTCTTCAGGTGGGTTTTGAATGTCTCCAGAGTAGGAGACTCCACAACTCCACTGGGCAGCCTGTTCCAGTGTTCTGTTACCCTCACTGAGAAGAAGTTTCTTCTCAAATTTAAGTGGAACCTCTTGTGTTCCAGTTTGAAACCTTTACCCCTTGTCCTATCATTGGTTGTCACCAAGAAGAGCCTGGCTCCATCCTCATGACACTCACTCTTTATATATTTGTAAACATTAATAAGGTCACCCCTCAGTCTCCTCTTCTCCAAGCTGAAGAGACCCAGCTCCCTCAGCCTTTCCTCATAAGGGAGATGCTCCACTCCCTTCATCACCGGTGTGTAACTGAGTACTGGATTGGAGAAAAAAGAACTGCATGGCCAGAGTCCTGCCACTGAAAAGCACCTGTGGGCCCCTGGGCAACACAAAGAGATGCAGGCTCACAAAAAAAAAGAAAAAAAGAAAAAAGAAGAAAAGAAACTTGAATCTTCACCTCAGAATTCATCCAGAGTTGAGAGAGGAAATTCTTAATTGGAAATTGCTTTTCACTAATTTTTTCCTTGCCAGGAAAGGCTGACTTCCCACAGACAGTGTACTTCACCACAGGCTCTGCAAGGATGCCAGTTTTACTGAAAATTCAACTACTTTACCACAATAGAAACCCAGCTGGGTTGCCATCCATAGCAATACTCCACTAACCCAATGCAAACACTCTGCGATTCGTTGATTATTGTCTTGTTCTACAAATGAGCTCTCATTTCGAATTTAGAAAAAAATTAGGCAGATGAAGCTCACTCTAAGGGTAGCTGAGCAAATCCAATTGTAATGACGAGAAAAAGGAATAATTACAACGCTAAGTTGTACTGAGAAACAGCTGGGTCTATGCTGCTCCTTCCCCCCACCCCTTAAATATTGTTTGAGCTCCAGCAATTTTGTTTACATCACTTCTCAACATAAGGTACCATATGGCAGTAGATGAGCAAGTGCTAATAAGAGCATATATGAGACAACTGTCTTTCTGGGTAGCCCTTTCCCAGTCACCCCAGGAACACTCCAAGTTGAGGCGTTAGCCTAGAGACAACTGAAGTTTGCTGTAGTCTTTTCCTGGTATCATCCTAGGTGTTTAAGCATCATTAATAACATTGATCCATTTGGAGGCTTTGCTGGGTATATTACACACACACACACACACAGCCGAAAATGGAGATAAATCAATATCCAATGGAATGGATATTGATTCCTTTCCTTACCTTTGGAATAAATACCTTCTCCTCAGTAATCAGCTCTGGAGGAGAAGCCATTGCTCATCTCAAACAAGGCTCAATAAATCTTAATCCTGCTAAAAGATAATTCTGAGAGGGGCACAGAGATATTATAGTCTAGTATTCCTGCAACCAAACATGACAATGCCCATGTCTTTTGCTGTTTGGTCTAATACTGGGGCTACATTTTTAAAGCCAATTTTTTAAAATGTGGGATTAAATTCTAATTTTTACAGCCAAACTGTTTTCACACTATTCCATTTATTTTACTTATCCAGAGGAATTCCAAATTTCTTCCATTGAACATTTGATTTCAACCTCTTGCATCACTTATGTCAATCTTGTCAAGGCTGACATGGAGTGTAAGAGCTTCCAGCAGAATATGTATGTGAAGCTGGATCAGAGGTCCACATGATCTGGTATAGCTGCATACTGCAAAGTACAGAACAAGTATATGGGTACTCATTCTTAATAGTCTCCCATCCTCTGACTGTTTTCATGTCATGGGTCGGCCTGAGTCAGTTTGTGCTTGCAGAAACCCTCCAAGGATCTCCCTTGTGTTTGTCCTGTCTCGTCTGACCCCTGCAAACTTCTTGAGGTTGTTGAGAGCAGATACAAACCATTTAAGAACATAACTTGGTATTAAATGCAAATCACAGCAAAAAAACAATGACAAATGAAAGTATATTTGAAATATTAAGTTAGGTGAATTTCATAAAACTCAAACCAAAGGAAAACAAAATAAAACAGCAGATAAAATGCAGAAGAATTTCTCTCTGTGCTTACCTAGCTTTCTGTGGGGTACTCTTCTGTCTCAGCTGGAGTGAGAAGATGACTGTCATCAGCTATAGCTTCACATCCATCACTTCAGTCAGTGACAGTCACCTGGCAGCCCAGGGAGCCTCCACGCTGGTGTGCTGGGAGAGGAAGCAGCAGGGTCTGTGCAGCTGTGGTTGAAACTGCGTTATAGAGCACACTGGGACCAGTATTTCTCCATTGCCGGTGCTGTGTGTTCCTGCAAAGTGGGGTTGACATCAAGTTGACAAATAAACTGCACAGACATGGAAATAACAAGCCCACTTCAAGTTCTAGCTCAGCCCTGATGCCCCAGGTCCTCAGCCTCACGTTATCTGAGCTGCTGAAGAGCTGGGCCTGTCTCAGGATTCTGAGGGTCTGCAATCTGACTGCAAACAGGTGCCTAAAGCTGGAGAAATATTTCAGTAACTTCCAGACTTGGGCCCCTATTCTAAGCTCATGCTAGAAATATTTCCTATTAATATTTTACAACCCTTTTAAAATGTATTCATTTTGCACAAATACCCTTTGTATTTGCTTCCCATGAATATTTATGCAACTGGCTTTTGCTGTGCAAAATCTGCACGGACAGGTATTTTAAATTGCTCTCTGGGCTACTCACACTGGCCCTCCCTTCACCCTCCCCATCAGTGAGCAGAAATGGCACGAGATGCCTTTTGGGATCAGCTGCTGCTCACTATTGAGGTGTGAGCCCCCTCAGGTAGCAGCAATTTCTTTCTTCTCAAATGCACATTATGTCTGCACTTAATATCTCCACGTCCCCAGGCAGACAGCAGCTTTGCCAACATTTCTGGCTAGTGCATCAGCTGATACAATGGCAAAGAAATGGCATTTAAAACAATCGCAACCTTGGGCTTTGTGGTTGGTTGTGTTAGGAGCTGCCTAAAGAAAATAATCTTATTTGAAGCTTTGTTTTATACCTGTTTTAAAATATTTCCAATGTGATACCATTTAAATTATATATCAGATTGACATAGGGATAAATCTGTGTCCAGTAATCCACAGTAATTTTTTTTCCTGATGCTACTTAGTCTTTGTTATTCTAGCAGTGCACTTCCTAGTGGAAATGATGGAACGACCTGTGTGTGGAAGAAATTGCATTTTGTCCAAGATAATTATCAATCAGTATACCCATAGAGCTTGATGACACCTCTCTTCTGTGTCTATCTTCTTATATTTATGTATACATATGATATATGCACATCTTAAGAATAGTAAATCATATGCGCTATTTAATTTCAAATTATATAGAGACTACATAATTATATCTAATATACCTAGGGATATTTTTCTTATCCATCTAAACTTCCTTTCTTTTATTTCCTTCTAAGTCTTTGTTACCTGTGACTTTATGTGGTTGAAAAAAAAATAAATTGTGGTTAACATATAAAATCTGTGGTTGAAAATATATATTTTTTTAATGTAAATACTTATACATGTAACATTATATGTGTATATAAAATATTGTATATGTTATACATAATATATACATAATACAATATATTATAATGTACTATAGTGTAATGTATGGTATAACAGAATACATTAGAATATATATATAATATGTTATATAACATATAAAATATGTAACTTATACCATATAACTTGTAGAACATATAATGTATAACGTGTGACATGTAACACAACAGGTAATACACAACATGTTATATGTAATATAATGTCATAGGGAATAGACTGCCTTAATGTATGATATATAATGTATAGTTGATGTAAGCTTTACAATTGCTATTGCCTACCATAATTAAATCATACTGTTTTGGTTTTTTTTTTTTTTTTTTTTAAATCTCATTAAAGAATAACTCTTGAGCACAAGAGTAAGCCATTACTTTGTCTATCAGGAGCTTGTTCTGTCTGATTTATCTGTGATAAACAGGTACTGTCTTTTCATGCTCTCTCTCTAGGAAAGTTTTTCTATGACACCAATCATTTCATCTCCATTCTCTGAAGACCTGTTTCTGTCATTCATATTTTTGAGATGCAGCCAGCAGAACACACTACTCAAGATGAAGGAGTACTGATTTATAAAATGGCATTCTGTTACTTTTTCTATTAGTCCATACTCCTTTTTTAGCTGTGTTTATGTTCTGGTTGCCATCTGACTATTCTTGTACATCAAGCAAAGTTGTTTATGACAACCAGTCCCCTTCCTCAGTGACTACAGTTAATTCAGACTCTAAGTGAGAGACAGCTGCTTCAGTGTTTCCTGACTGGTGATGCTTAGTACAAAGCACTGAATATCAGATTGCCTAATACACTGCAGTTGAGAGGTATTTGTTCGTTTTGATGTGGGTTTTTTTGTTTGCTTGTTTTGTTTTTTCTTTAGTATGCATTTCATTCTGCTTAAGTGCCAACTGACTTGAAATAATTTTTTTTTAATCCACATATTTCATAACTTTTGAGGGGTTTACTGTTTTCTAGCTTGGTCGAGTAATGGTAGCATTAATAAAAGACTCCTGTCTCTGCTGAGGCCTCTGATGCTGGACGGATGGACCCCACATGTCTGTAGCATTAGGTACTAGGTGATTGCTCTCTGCAGCTCCCAGGCAGGGACCAAGAGACACCATAGCACTTGAATTTCATTTTAATGGCACACAAAAGGTCGAGTAAGCAGTGGCAATATCTGCAAAGCTGTATTTGCTAACCAGAATGGCAAAATGAAAAAAAATACTTAGTGAACTTAATACTGCAATAACTTCGGTGAAGTTAACAGTGCAATAACTGTCACATACTATATTGTTTCAAAAAACGGATCTCAAGATTTCCCCTCCCTAAAATGGGTGTCAGAAGACACCTCTTTGCCTTCAGCAGTGCCAGGGACAGGCTTTTACTGTCCAATTTCTGCTCATAAGCTGATGGACTGGCATTGTGTTTTTATAAAGGAAAGCTGTTCATATGATTAAGTTGTCCATTTAGTCTCATGACATCTCACTTCGGCTGTGTGATTTGATTCTGTGTTGTGGTGTATATTTCTCTGCAAAGGTGGTGTTATGTATGTCTGCAAGGGGAAAATTTCAAGTAATGGTTTAAAAAAAAGGAAAAAATAAAAATCAAGCAAGCAAGTGCTGTTACAGATTCATTTACATACCATAGTGATGCTTGTCAGGAAAGCTGCATGTGGTTTGAACCTAAAATCTCTTGCAAAAAGTAACAGGCACACTGTAGGGCCTTGATTGTGACACTGCTTTTAGTTTCGATGATTTTTTCACAGAGCAAATGTTTTGACATTCGGTGATGAACAGAAGCTAAGCTACACTTTAAAATCAGGATAAGTCTCCTAAATGACCCTCCGTGTCCTTACACAGAGCAACCCTGGATTCAGATCACCTACTAGGAAACACCGGTGAGTAAAATAAACCTGCATTTTCTGCACTTCAGACTCACAGACTTTTTGTCATTTTTGAGGGGTTTTTGTGGATTTTTTTTTTTCTGGCTTTGTTTTTCTTTTTGCAGAGCACACATTACTGCCAGTTGGAATACTAATGGACATCAACATAAACATCATCTCCAGGGCTGTTCAATGAAACTATCTAAGGCTGATTGTCTTGAAATTAGCTTGACTCATATCTGAAAATTGCCAGTGATTAGCTGATTATGGTTTGAATTGAACTCAGATTGCTACAAAAAGCTACAAAAAGTCATCCTCAGATATACCCTAGTAAACGATGCCTCAGATATCTCAGTTGCTGCCAGTACTTGCATTAGGGATGAAGTTCTATTACCACATCACATTGACGGCAGTAATTTTAAAATATACATTCTGCCTGGGGAGATTTTGTCTCCTGGGGACAATTCTGTCTTTTTATTTTTTAACCTACTCACTAGGTGAAAAAAAAATTGAGATGTCGCAAATGGCAGAACAGGCTAAAATATCTTTCTGGTGAGAGAAACTTGTTTCCCCTCTCTAAATACAATTATTATAATTACAGAGTGGTTCAATCCTACTGTCTTAAGAGTAATCATCGCTTCTGTACTGATAGTATGTGACATTTAAAATAATTTTAAATGAATCAAAGGCCCAGTACTAACAATGCAAATAGATATCAGGTCTATTTAAAAAAACAAAACAAAACAAAAGTGAAAGCATTTCTTTGGTCGTAATTATAAAGTTCTGTGAACACTTCTGGTTTGATTAAGTCCTGTGGATTTAAGGGCTTTGATGCAAACAACAACAGACCTCATTAATGTTACTATCCAAAACTGCAAAGACATACATTTGGCACATATCATACACATGTCTGTATTTCTTAGAGCTGAAATAAATAAAGTTCAGCTTCAGGAAAATGAGCTAGTCCCTCATTGTTTCAAACTGGTCAGTTGTGACTATGTAGACAGCTTGCTCTGCTCTCAAATACCCAATTTTTTTTCACCCCAGAGAAAAATCCCTTACACTCTTTTAAAGGGAAAACATGTCTGAGTTGCAGCCCCTCTTGCATTATCAAGCATATTGCACAGAGAGATATTCAAAAGATATCTTCAAGTCAGAAGTTATATTTAATTCACATAGAAGTGAGTACCAGAATATTGCCCTGCTGTTTCTTACAGGCATCAATTTAGAACACTTGCAATTGGTAATTTCTTTTTTTTTTTGTGCATATTTGTCTTCCCACAACAAAAATATTGTTACTTGGCATCTCTGTTGATGTGAGAAAATGCTAATGAGAATTCTGCACTGGAACCACTCATTTGGGACATCAGGTGTGGGGTAGGGATTAGGGAAACACCCAAGACCCTCTTATAAATATTAGTGGTTGAAGTCACTGTGAGACAAACAGATGAACACTAGTTGCCAGAACCAGGCAAAAGTCACAGACCCATAAGACACCTCGTTTGCAAGGCACTACAAGAGAACCCCCAACTGCGGCCTCGACACTGTGCCTAGCAGCAAATAACAGACCAGGTGGTTCAGTGGTTGTCACTCATTGCGGGAACCCAAGGATGGAATGTCTGCACACCTGACTGCTACATGCAATACACAGCTTAACATCGTCCTGAAAACAGAAACTGGAAAATGGCAGGCTTCATGTAAGTCTGATATTTTACCATTTCCAGAAAAGATCCTGAAGAACAGGGTCCAGTATGACATGTGAGTGTCAGTTTTTACAGTAGAGATGACAACTACAGGGGAGGCTTCAGGGATCAGCACAGGCATACACTGTCATAAATGATCTGGAAAAGTGGCTTAATGGGGAGGGGATGACATCTGCTCATGATACTAAATGTGGTTCTTAAAGCAGAGGGACACATGTTCAGGACTACACTAAAAACAGATGAGATTAAGTGACTCTTAAATAATTAAAAGAAAATTATTTTTTAAAGATTAAAAAATATCAGAGGAAATTCAGTGAAAAAAAAAATTAACATAGAATATCCTTCCTACCCTTCAGCAGATTTTCATATGAAATTATCATTTCTGTACCATCTCTAACAACCAAGAAATGCCATACATACAAGCTAGCCTTATGGCAGCATCAGCACAGTGCTAACAGTTAAACAACAACAACAAAAGAAATCTAGTATTAGAAATCTTAGGCCATGTACAGTGAATAAAGAAAAGCTGTCATTAGGAATTATATAAATCTCTGTTTTGCCTACAACATGATCATTGCTTGTGGTGCTGCCTCTCTCCCTCTTCTCCATCACATAAAAGGGTGTAGTGAATCTAAAGGTGGTACCAAGGGTGGTCAGATATCAACCAGCTTCTCCTGGAAGGATTAACTAACTAGACCTCTCCAAGGTGCAATGTGGCTAAGCAAGACTTTGTAGAGGATGATAAAATCTGGGCAACAGGCAAGGATGTGTGCCAGGAATAGTCATGGTTATCTCTAATACAACGATTAGGAGCAATCAAAGGAAACAAACAGATGGCTGCTAGTTTCAAAACAAACAAAAGGAAATATTTCTTCTCTCAGTGTGAATTTATACTGAGAAAAAACTTTGCTTTAGGATGTTAAATGGCTTCAGAGAATCACAAGTTAACAAAGCACAGCCATAGAAGAAAAAATCCAGTGTAGACTAACAAATTAAAAGATGACACGTGTGGTTCAGACATGTGCCACAATGTAGATTATTGATTAGTGACAGATTACTCTGGGAACACCAGCACACACTTGCCCTGTTCTTGAGCTCATAGCCAGGGGTCTACTGGAGATATGGTAAGGGACATGTTGAGCTAATGCAGTCTGGCCAGCCTGATGTCCTACTTCAGATTGTCTCTGTGGCATAACCAGCAAATGAAATGGCTTTAAAATATTAAGATTTCTAAAACTATTAAATTCTGCTTGAATGGAATCAGTGCTGATGATACGAGATTTGAGAGAAAAATATGTGATGTCTGTGCTGTTAAAAGTACAAGGTGGACCTCTTAAAAGATACATTTGACAAATATGTTTAAGCTGTTTAACACCTAAAACTGAAATCTGACCTTAGCTATGTAGTATATATGCCTGTCTGTCTGCTTGCAAATTAAATAGAGTGACTAATTATTTAGGCTTCATAAATAATTTAAATCACCATTAGAATCTAGTCTGTTACATTAAGGATAATGGAACTGTCCTCTACTCTTTTTATTTTTAAAAAAGTTAAAAATCTTCATACTTTCTCTACATGCCTTCAAAAGTTAAAGTTTATGCAAAACCAAAAGAAGAAAATACATATCTGGAATTTACACATGTACTTTTTAAAAAACCCTAAATATCTCTTGTGCTAATTAACACCTAAACACATGGTTTGCAACAAAACATGAATCTGACACTCCCAGGCCTTCCTGTTTGGCATCCTGATGGGAATAAACTGATATTTCATTTTATTACTTCTTCATTTCAAGTTAAAGTTCTTAGGGTAACCTTAGTGTCTTAGGATTTTGAAATGGTATATATATAGAATCCTACAATTAGATTAACAAATAGATGCACAAAATCTATGCCTAGAACCATAAAAATAAAATAAAGTTCACAATACTCTTTTCCCCTAGTGACTTTCTTTCATTATCTTATTAAACAGTAGAAACATGAAAGATACAGCCTGGGAAACCTCAGGTAGCCTGGAAAAATTATTGATCTTTATGATGACTCAAATAACCTGCTATTTTTCTCCCTGATTGAAGTCTGGCTCCCTTTTTCACCAAGAAGGGTGATGATTCCATGAGCAGGACTGCTGCTTCATCTTAAGGGTCTGGGCAAAGTCTGCAACAGGTACATAAGACCCCTATATTCTGCACCTGGTGGGTCTATTTCAGCTCTGGGAAATTTCTCCATTTGTCTGTGGCAGTAGCAGCTGGGCCACTCATCCTAGCCTCACCCATGAGGTGGGGAGAGCTATGGCCCTTCAAAGAGGGTTAATACCCATTTTGCACGGTTGTGTGTATGAAGTAGTCATATGCGGGTGCAGAAGGACAACCTGGGCTTTTGGAGGCTTTAGCTGTCTCCAGAAACTCAGTTGCCCAGCCACAGCACTGCAAACAAGTTTCATTGGAAGCACCTCACCCGTGCAGCACCTGGATGCAGAACTGGCCCTCACAGTGGTGATGATGGTGCTAAGAAAACAGTGAAGAGCTGAGAACCCCAATACTGACATCTAACTCCAATTCTGTCAGTACCAATCATGATACGTTAACAACTAAGCCCAGGTGGCAGCCATTTAGCAAGCTTAAATATTTAATTTAGGAAAAATAGCAGGTCATTTAAATAATTAAATTCAAAGGAACACTCAGGCGACTCACAGCACCATAACAGTTTCATTTTGTTTGACATCAATGTGTACATTAACTACAAAACTTATTCTAAAAGTACAGGAGATGGGTGAGTGGAAATGTCTGCAGTGCACTGGTGTAATGCCCTGCTGTGGCTGTTCCAAGGCAGAGGTGAAATACGTAGGTGGTCAAGTCATTTCTCCCACACCTATGCAGATGCAAATATAGCCAGACTAAAGAGCTGTGTAGCGCTGTGTTCTTTGCCTTGGCCAGAGTTCAGGATAAAAAAGGAAAAAAAAAAAAGAAGACCAAAACCAAACCCAAAATCAAGGCTCTTACTGGTTTTGTGCTGACCATCTTTTGTCTCGGCCCTGGGGTGCCTAAGTTGGCTAGGGAACTGGATAAGAGACCTTTTGCTACATAAGTCCCCATGTCCCCATCAGTTTGTACACAAAGGCAAAGGCAGCACCACCTGGCACACTCCCAGCTGAAGTTGGCAAAACAGCCCTTGACCCTACTGCCCTCACAGCTCCTCAGGCCACAGTGCCGAAAATGAGAATGGCTGCTCCGCCAACAGCTTCTTGGCAAATGGTATCCAGAAAACATGATGAGGACCTCAAGGGCTGCCAGTTTGTATCTGCGCCCACTCTCAAAACCAGGGTTTTTTATATTTTTTAAATCCAGAGTAAAATAATAAGTAACCAAAATCTTTACTGAGTTTTAGACTCAAATGGATCTGATATGAACATTGTGGATGTAAGCTAAAAAGTATTATATAAACTAATTATATATGTGAACTATTTCAAGTGTGGCTAATCACTATTTCTTAAATAACTACTTTGTCATAGCTAAATAATGTTTAGGAACATGTTCCCTTAGCTATGAAGAAAAACACACACACACCAGACTACTCTGAATATACAGAATTTTATATTGCTGGCATGGGGCTTGGACATGGAACTGAAATGTTAGCTGCTCACAGGTCAGATGAATATCTTTTGTGCACTCATTTGAAATGTTAGCTTTTAGATCAAACAGCAGTATGAAACAGCTGTGGACTGTGAGTCCAGCAACTAATGACAAGCTAAGCTAAAAGCTGATGAAACACTGAAGAGAAGCCCTACAATGCCAGTCACGAAGCAGTTGCTGCACAATGAGATGTCAGTCTGTTTATGCCACCTACAACTGCCAGCCCACTCAGCCACAAGTACCAGCTCAGCCTCTGCTGTTGTGTCCTGCTGACTTTCCCAGTCATCACTGGGAAGAGCCCAGTCTGGGCAGTCCCTGGTCTACTGAGTCACTGATCTACTGGGAGCCACCATTGCTACAGGTGGGCAACTGGGGATCCTGCTCTGTTACAGCTTCATGGCATCTCAGGACGCTGCTGAGTCAGTGGCCACTTTGACCCATTTGCAATGTTTGCCACTCCCTCAATGCATTTTTCAGGGTGGTCCTTTAATTGCTATAAATGGGTGTTGAGTCAGTAGGAAATTTCACACTCAGTGGGCAAGGACCAAGCATGAGATCTGTTTGGTTGTTTATGTTGCAGAGACAGCAAATTTCAGTAAGGCCAGAAGGCAGATTATGCCTTTGTTAGCTGTCACAACAAAGTCCAACAGTGAGACAAAGCCCTAACCTCCACAGCTAAGTCCTCTAGCATGTAAAAAGAGATATAGTACTTTTAATAAAATCCTAAATTTAACATAGTTATATAAACCTAATTCTATATGCTAAATATATTAATTTTCAATAGTCAAAGCACTGCTGCTGACAGTCCCACTCTTGCTTACCTCATTTGCATCTGTTTGATTAGGGAAACAGACCTCCAGCATCTCTGCTGTTTTTTTGTATTTGTCATCTCCATATAATGCTGCCTGAATTCACAGACGGCCTCTCTGGGACTTCATGTTCCTCTCAGATGTCTATCAAGGCATGCCAGTTTTAATGTCCAGTGGAGGCTGTCGGGGAAACTTGCCGACTCAGTGCACCTCCTGGCATTACGACTCCTTGCTCAGCCCCTGTGTTCCTATTTCTATTCAGTACAATTTGATTTTCTGCTCCTGGACGGAGACAAACTGCAAGTCAATGGGGAAGCGAAGGAGACTGCCCATTCCCTGCTGCTATCGACAGCACAAACCCCATACCGAGAGCAGCAGCCCTGTCCCCAGACATTCGGCAAAGCCACCTTTAGGATTATTGCTGTTCTCTTCCCATCACAAAAACCCTCTATCCTGTCCACCTATTAGCAATTGGATATTTTACTTTACATTTAATTATGTTCCCAGAGAAAGAACAAGTTATGAAAGTGTCTTTCAGACTAACATCAAATTTATTTCTTGATGAATTGCAACCTGGTAAACTACTTGGAAGCTTTTGAAACATAAAGTCTAGTAAGACTTTCAATAAAATAATGTTGTAATGTACGGTACCTTTTTTCCTCCAAGGATTGCAAATATAATAGAACAATACCTGCTGCTGACTGGAGCTTGTAGTTGTCAGTGGGTGTTTGTGTTTTCAGTCCTGTTTTTCTGGGATCTCAAAACCCCAATTAAGTAATGATGGACCATCACTGTGACAATCCTACTCAGACAGTACCCATCAGCCACAAGAGGAAGTAGAGTTCATATACCACTGAATGGGCAATGGCTAAATACAACCTGGTGGTCTTGGTTTTAAACACAGCTCACCAAACTCTGCAGATCACACCTAAAGAACTAATAGAGAACTATTGTCTCTTCAAACTAAGCAGATAAAATGGACCTAATGCCTTGGATCCCTCAGGCAAGGGCACTCATCTCACAGGACACAGTCCTTAATGTAGGTCAGCTCGCATCTTCCAGAAACGAGACATAAACCTGGCTTAAACCCTGATGTGGATCCTGAACTAGAAATACTTGTTAAAGTTAAAATATTATTTGCTATCAATCAACCTTAAACATAGATAGTTAAATATGCTTAAACTTAGTTTAGCTGGAGGATGTGACCTTAGCAAGACTAAATGGCTATCAAAAAATTATGAGCAATTTTCTGCAGTAGATGGAGAACTTAAACTTTGCCATTTTCTGGCTTCTGTTGTGAATACAACCTTAACATTAACCCTGATAGAGAAACCAGACAAGGGACTATAACCTCAGCTCTAACAATTTCTCGCTAAAGGATAATGACAAATGCCCTTAACCTTACTCAATAAAGCTTTTGTACATAGTTAGAAGATTTTTTTCCATGTCCTAACCTTGGTTTCTCCAGCAAGAAGAAAAAGAATCCCTCAGAGCATAATTTCTGAGATTCCCTACACAGCCTCCGGCTTCCCCAGAGAATGCTGCAACAGCTGGGGAGGGGCCAAAAAAAAACCCCAAAAAACACAAACAAACAAACAAAAGAAAAAGACGCATAACTTGTTGCAATGTAGTTCTCAAACTATTTTCCTAGAAGACTTGCTTTTTATGGTGCAAAACCACAGAAATACATATGAAATCTATTTTCTCATTTACTATGTTCTAAGATGGGTTATGAGTGTTTTAAAACCTTTTTTTTTTTTTTTTCTTTTTAAGCACATTGAACTAAAACTGTATTAACACAGAGACTGATAAGATTTTCTTAGCAGGAGCATTACCCAAGTGAGTTGTAGAGCTTCACTGTGTTCTCCATGGACTGTATTAATGAGGTCAGTTCTACTCTTCAGAGAAGCTCAAATCAAGAGAAGCTTCAGTCATAACCTTTTCTCCCAGACTTGGTTGCTTTCAGGATTGAGTGCCAAGGATTAATCTACTATTTTCAGATAACACTCCAGCTTTCACAAAATGTATGGCTGGACTAATGAATTTACTGAAAAAAAAAAATCTGCTGGGTAAAGAACACTTCAAGTGAATCACTGAAACTGCTGTTCTTTTAATAAGGTGGGTTTTCCAAGAAATATATGTGTGAGGCTCAGAAAGCAACAGCAATAACCATCCTTATTCATAGGTAACTAAATGAGGAGTTTGTTGTTCGTTAAATCAAAGCTTTCTTCTTAACAGGTTAAATCCTTTGAGAACTACATTTGGATCATACCCTCTATTCAGTGGTTCAAAACTGCAGTGGCCATAAGTAAAAACCAAAAAACAATGTAGGCAGGGTTATATGTCACTAAAGAGGTTCCCTCAATGTATTATTACCCAAAGGAAAAAAAAAAAAGAAACAATTATATTTGGGTAAACCTCAAACAATTAAAGAGAAAATGTCATAACAAAATCAAACAATTTTGCAAATAATTATGCAAAAATAATCTCCATGAGAATGATGTTGTTGTGGTCAACTTCAATGTCATCTAATAGCATTTTAATTTTTATTCTACTTGCAGTCAAGTATGAATGGTAGAAAATAAAAGTGTGTTTAAAGTTGTTGATGGGTGTATGCATGTGTATAATCATAGATTTTTCTCCTCAAAGAACTTCACTTATCATGAGCTGGAGAGGACAGACATCTGTCTATAGACCCTAAGTAGAATCAGGAGGTTAAATTACTAACTGACCACTTGTTTGAAGTGACTGAGTTGTGATCCCCTGGAGAATCCAGATAGATGTTTTATTGCTCAGAGAAACGCAGAATGTCATGATGTCATTTTTACAACACTTGTTATAAACTGTCCTCGATCAACAAGACAGTTATGGGAGGATTAGGCAAACAATGTAACAAAACCTCCAGAAATACTACAAGTCATCTGCTAAGCCTGGAGAAACCAATCAAGAGCTTTTGAAAGCAATTTCAGTTTGCACTAATAAAACTTAAAGAGCCCACAAAATCAGAGACAGCAAGAGGAGATCACCGTTATAATTTTTGATGACCAAGAAGAAAAAAAGGGAGAGGAGTATTCCACCAAGGTGCACTAGGGAACAGATAAAAGTAGAAATATAGACAAAATTTATTTGCATAAGCTTTCTACTCATCAGTCTTCCAAAAATGCTTCCGGAGCTGTACAGAATTTCTTAATCAGTTGTAAAGTAATATCAAACAAAAATGGGGGAAGATCTTTGAAAAGATGCAGCCCTAAGGCAGCAGACACCTTTTCACCCCTTCATCATGTGTTTTTTTCCAAAAGATTTTTACAAAGAAGAAACTTCTTGGTGAAATTCAGCTACTTGCTGAAATCTCAAGGCACCAAAGAGCCAGTACAAATAAACTCTAAAGGTAATTTCCTACTTAACATGTAAGAAGCAGAAATCAATATAACTAGGTTAGATAGCAAAGCCTGAGAATAAGTCTTTCATTAAGTGCGGAAGAAAAGCCTCTCTGAGTGTGATTCTGTATCTAGACAATTGTATTACTGGATTTTTGAGTCCACTAATAAAAAATTATATATAGCCTTACATATGGCGTGGGAGATGGGAAAGCAGGAAGTGGGAGATAAAAGTATAATCTCAGAAGTTCATGTAAGTAGATAAAGACCTGGCATTAAAGGCTACATCCTTGTTACAGTACCTTTTGTTATTCACAATTATTGATTTTTTGTTGCTGTATTTATCGATGTTGATGCTCTGCTCTCTCATGCACTAAGTTTTCTCCTGGTTTCGCTTGCAATTGAAGAAACATGTCCAGGTAAACATACGCTGACTAGGTTTTGCTAGCATCTAAAGCAGACCTTCAGCTGAGTTAGATTAAAACCTAAGTTTAAAAAAATCTAAAAAGTGCAACCACACCAGCCAGGGTTTGCTTGGGCTTTCAACTTCTGCCTAAACTCTTGTTCATGAGATCTGTGCTTGTTATGCTCAAGCCCAAAATGTAATTTACCTGCTCAGTTAAAATCATACCCAGAAACATAAACATATCTATGCCTGTGTATGATGGAAATACTGAAATAAGTATGGCTAAATTCAGTCATTGATGCAACACTTGTTTGCAACAGTGCAGGTGATATATACTGACTATAATGGGTATAATCTTAAATGCATGATAAGTGTAATGAAATAGTTTGAAAAGTGACTAAAATCTGAATGACAGGAGAAACATCACTCAGAGACCCCCAACTTTTTTCCCTAGCAAGAAATCTGGGCCAGAATGAAGCTCCAGCACATCCCCTCTATCTCAGGTATGGCATCATGGCATACACAGACCTTTTATTGTTAAAAACATTTTCAGCTTTAAATTATTTTGAAATAAAATAATATTTTAAAGGTTTATTTATGTAAAATAAATGTAGAATTACGTATTTTGTAACAACAAGCCAGAATATCCCCCAAGTTTTGCTACCATACTCAAAAAACGCTCTGGTTTAAATCAAGCACCTCATTTTTTTGATACAAACTCACTTTGCCAATGTTGATGCTTAAATCAATATGAGTAATAGAAAGTCATTATTATCATATGCTAAAGGAGTGATGTGTAAGTTTTATGCAAGAATTTTACATCAGCTCTTAATTACCAGTTTTGTCAATATAGACATGAAATTCTCTTACAGTTCATGTTTTAGAGAAGTGGTAAGTTAATTACTACAAAAAATGTACAAAGTATTTGCCACTAGCTAGCTGTGTATTGTAAGAGTACTCTACAGAATACATTTTTAAAGTGATTGCTTAGAAATCTAAAATATATATATATATATATATAAATTCTCCTTGTTTTATCTGCTGCCTCCAGAGACAACAGTAGTCTCTCCAGAGCTGCAGAACATGCCAGGACTCAGGGAGCCTCCTGCAATGTGGGTGATTCCACCTGTAAAACCTCCCAAAGGAGGAGAGGAGCTTGCAACCATGGGGGTCACACACCAGCTGCAGAGACATGGTGGAAACACAGAAACTTTTCTTAAAGCTTTGGAATTTCTCAAATGTGCTGGTGCTTAAGAGAAGTGGAGGAATAGTTCATCTCAGCCATGAATTCAGTTTAGAGAGTGGCATTATTCTAATTTGTTCTATGATCTTACCAAAAACTATAGATCTAAAGATCAGAAAAGGCAGAGAGAAGGGCCAATCACAGTCCTAGTCTTCAAGTGAGTTTGAATTTTAGTGTGGGCCACTGCCAATTATAAATTATTTTGTAGGAACTGATGATTAAAAGAGAATGTTTAAAGAAAACAATATTTTAGAGTTTAAAGTGTGACTGGTTGTTTTAATTTGATTGGTAATCTTCAAAGAGGCAACATTTTAATTTAAGGGTCAACTTCTTCTGAAAGGCTAACAAATCATGTAATCTAGATAAGTCTCAGCCTAAAGAGGATAAAGATGGCCATGCATAATTAAAATATTCAAAGGCACCTCTGTCAGTTCACCGGAAGTTTTTGGGATGCCTTGAACCATACACTAAAGGAACACTCACTGAAGCAAATAGTTTAAGAGATATATCATATTAGTATGGGTAGTGAATCCTACTTTATACTGAGTACTGATTTTAATATAATCACCCCTGTGTGATGAGAATTTGTAAAACAGATTAGCAAGGTCTGATTATCTCTACTTGAGAAAACTTGAAATGTTCCATTTAAATTTGTAAGTTTAACTCTATTAGTTTCTTACAAATCCTCTGCTTTTACTTTTCATAACTCCTTCTCTACTAATGTTACTTAATAAAGCATAACAGTTCACATAGTTCTTCATTTAACAAAACACCAAAAAATCCAGTATGCTCATGAATAATGTTTTAGAAGTTATTTTTCATTACAAAGTCTTTGTAGATACTTTGCACATAAGTACCCCACTGTAATGCAAATTTCATTTTTTTTTCCTTGTTATTTCTTACTCAGAAAGCAAGAGTTGTCTCAAAAAAAAAAAAAAAAAGAGTGTAGAAAGTATGATCTTAAGTTTTGAAGGTCCAAACAAAAAATCAAAATTTACCTTTTCACACCTTCAAGCTGTTCCTGGCGACACACCTATCAACTAGTACCTATGGAATCAAATACTTTGTCTGCCCCTCCATCTTTAAGTAATTTTTGAGTTTATTGACCTGTTTCATATGCAATGTGCCTCATTTGCATATGAAGGACAGTGACCACAGTTTCTTCCTAATTTCAAAAACTAAGTAAGAAACTTCATTCCAGCTTCCCAGCTGGAACTGGAAGAAAAACCACATGCAGGGTACACTTGGTGGCTGCACAATTACAGCAATTTGAATCAGAACTTTTTACCAATTAATCTAAATCTGAAGCCTCAAAAACTAACCCCAAATCCTTCTTTGCCTCATGACCATAGCAACAAAGGGGTCTGTCAGTCCTGGAAAAAATGACTGGTGTTATACCCAGAACAAACCATGTCTGATGCTATGAAAGGAAACTGATGACCTAAAATGGAAGGAACATTTATCTTCAAGTAGTAAAACACAAGATAATACCAGAATGAAGTCACAGCTAACAAGGCAGTAACCTAGAGATTACCTGAAGTCTTCTCTATGATTCTCTGTTTTTTCTTTCCAGGCAAAGAAGAGGAGGATAATGTTTATGGGAGACATACATTACATTTGTGATTAGTTCTAGCGAGCTCATTTTGGAGCCTTACAAAGGTAAATTAACAACACCTAACCCCCGACCCCCAAGGCTTCCATGAACACATAAAACATTCAGTTCTTCCACAATGCAGTGCAGAAATAACACAAACTTTCCATGAATCAGAATAATGTCCTATATTTGCACATAATGGTAACAAACAAGCCAGGACCAGATGCACTTACATGCAAACTGAACACTGACCATTCCAATTCTTTGCTACCTTCTTTACGATAGTCTGGTTCTATGGCTTCAGAAGAGTGAGAAGTCATGTTAGACCTGTAAGCTCAGGTAGTGTAGGTGGATTAAACACAGCCCATATGAAGTATTGACCAGAGAGCTGCTCAAGCCTCGTCTTATGTTTAACTAATGGATTTAACTCAATCTTACATGGAAGCCAGATTCGTATGGGGAGGTGGCAGTTCTCATTATGCCAACTCATATTATTTGAAAGCACAAAAAAGTTACATATGTCCTTCTTCAGGTCTGAAAGCTCTTTTCAAGGTAAATCGAGGCTGAAAGCAGGCGCTGACTCCAAGTCGATTGTGCTTTGTATGGCTCCTTGCCAGTGTTGTGGCCTGATGGAGAGCCCAAATACTACCGTTGTGGTCCATTGTAGATTGAAGATACCCAATGTAAATTAAATACTGTAATAATATTGACTCCTTTCCCTAGTGGTCATTTTGGGGACTTCCATACCATGGACATACAGGTATAGAGTTGACAGAGTAAAATCTGTTACAGTGAAGGGTTCATATTAATAATTAAGGTCATTGATATAAAAATACCTACAGTTGTATAACCAAGCTCTTTATGTTAGTAAGATTTATAGTGAGAATTATTAACTTTAACAGCTATTCTATCTAAAGCAATGTCCATGAAATAGGATGACCTTTTGTCTATTACCTGTTGGGTTTACAGCATCTATGAGTTCCAGATTGATGAGTTTCAGACTCAGGCCAATTTCATTATGCGTTCTATTTATACCACACTTTTTTCTTTTTTTTTTCCCCTGGTGATTGTTTTCTCAGGAAGGAGTAGGTGGTGGGACATCACCAAACACTGACGTGTTTATGGTATTCAAACTTGATCAGCTAACTACAATGGTTATCAAATGCACAGTGGCTCTGAACCCTGGGACATGAAGCACTGAACCTAGCAACCCAGCAGGTTAACAGTGGTAAGTATTGCTTTATTTGTCATAAAGCATTCATTTAGCACATGATGAGATGAGGCTCTGGTGATCGAAACTAAAGATGTCACATGGATGCTTGTAGCCTTTCAGAAGGTTTAAATTCATAGAACAACTTTAATTTATTAAGATTACAGGCAGGGAAAATGGGCTAAGCAAGCACCAAAACTTTCAAAATACTTGCTGACTTCCAAAAGAAACTTTCTCTCTCTGTGGATGTCAGTCCCTGGGCTGCCACATGGCAGTCCTCATCAAAACAAAGATGATCTCTTATTTTGGACCCTAAAGAAACAGCTGGAGTTTCAAAATTCTCAACACCAGGGAGATCCAACTGATACTACAATTATATGGCAATCCAGATGAAGGATGCTGAGCTAGATGAATGGTAAAGAAAGTGTCATTTTAAAATACAAGATGAGGTGGCTACTGGAGCATAGAAAGAAACTGTAACCATGTTGCTTTGTTCTCCCCTCAGAATATTGCTCAAGTGCTTTCAAAGCTGCTCTCACACCACCTCTAAAAGTCCAAATTAATTATAGAGTAAATCAGTCATACTGTGGTTGAATGGCTTTAAATAAAATTAACTATTACAATGATCCAGTCCTTGTATTTCTCCTAGAATATCTTTATTTCCCCTCTGAGATCCACAAATCACACTTCCCCCTGTTTTAGTCTCTAGGCTCTCTACTGAAATACAAAACCTTTAATTGGAGTATTATTTGATCCTCTCTAGCTCCAAAGTCAACTTTTGCTGACTGGCCTATTAAAATGCTTCAAATGACAGAAACATTGCTAGACATCTCCAGGAAATGATTAATAGTGCTGAAATTTGCACCATCATTGTTAACCTTAGGATTAACAGCCAGCTGAGATAACTGAGGCCTTTTATATTTTTGGTACATTAATGATGTTATGCTTTCTGTGGGAGAAGATGCTTCAGCCTGAACCCCTCTGAAGCTGGAGGAATAGCTTCATGGTAAGTACAGGTAGAATTTCTTTGCCTTCTTCATAACACTCTATTGAACAGTGAAAAATTAAGAAAAAAAACACCCAACAAAACAAAAACAAAGCAAACAAACAAACATCAAATATTTCTAGAGAATTTGAGCAGAATATATATGACGACATCTGGTTCCCTACAAATCAGGGTTGAAATAGCAGCTCTGACGGAGACTCCAGACCAACTTTTGTCAACAGTGACCAAAACCAATCCTATTTCATAGCCATATTGTATCTTTGACACAATAAATTAATAAGCTCATCCTATCTGTATCAAGGAAATGTTCAAGCTACAAATCCATAACAGTAAGGACTGAAGACAAAGCTGAACAGTAAATGATGCTACCTGTGTTAATCACTAACAACTGTAGGAAGAACATGTGCTTACTAAAATCAAACAGATTTAAAAAAGAAAAGAAAAAAGAATCAAACCTTAAAATTGCAGCAATATAAAGCACAGCACGGAAGCTAATCATAAATACATGCCTGAGCACACATCTCCAATAAATCTTCAGCAGCTGTATAACGACTCCCACACACAGTTTCATACAATGGGAGAAGTTCTGAATTCCCTCTTTGCCAGGCTTCATGGCAAACCCCACTGAAGGTCGTGGGTGATATTGACAACATTAGGGTCACAGCACACTGCTTTCACAGTGTGAAAGCTTTGAAGACAAGACCATTGATGTGTTAGTGGGAGAAACAGCCATTTTTTCCTTTGGTACTTTTAATGATTTAGATCAGGGATGTCTAACTCATTTTCACTGGGGGCCACATCGGCCTAACAGTTACTAAAATTACATTCGGCCCTTTGAAGGCAACCACGAGGCTGATGTGGGCCCCGGTGAAAATGAGTTTGAGACCCCTGGTTTAGATCCAATACAGTAGTCAAAAAAATAAATTAGTGAATTTTTAGATCATCCCTATTTGGTCACCTGCTCTGAATAAAACACCTTGTTGCACAATTTCCTTTTTTCGTGTCAAAGGAACTGTTTATCATATACTCTACAATAAAAGCGCCTGGTAATTCTAACCTGGAAGACTAGCATTAATATTATTATTATTTTCAGGTGCAACACGCCAGTGTGGATACAGCTGAGTGTTTCACACATACCTGTATTTAATCTATTGTGACTTTATTTAAGTGCTTAAATAAATGGCTTGATATTCAAAAGTTTTGATTACCTAGCAGTAGCTTGTGTTGGCTTTTGACTGACTGTTAACTTTGTGAGAGCCTTCATTTCCCCAATATTTCTTTTCTTTCTAAGCGGCAAATACTCATTTTTGCCATCTACACTAGTGGTTATGATGTTATGCACTGATGTTAACCTGTTTTGGTTTAAAACATATCACTAGCCTGTTAAGTATAAAACCATAGAGCTTTTTGGATTACTGATTACTTCTCCTAAAGGGTACCGCAGCCTCAGAGATTTCTCTCTTCCTAGGAGACTAATAGAATCTGCATAATTTGTAGTTCATGGCAGCACCACAGCTCACACTCTGAATTACTAGTGTTGTACTCTGATGCATGTCAGCAATGGTAGTGCAGTACTTGCTGGTTATTTAACAAAGCTAAATTAATTTGTAGCTGTCAGTCACGTTTGCCAGATTTGCTTAGATTCTGAAATTTATTGACAAGCTATAATAACTGGCATTTAACTTGTCTGTTCTTGTAGAAGCAAACATGAAGCATGGACCTGAAATATGACATTTAGTTCTAATCCCTGTTGCAAATGAGAAGAGGAGAGGATATAATTTACTGCTTCTGTAATTCTTCTGTTTAAAAGTGATATTCTCAAATTATCTACCATCCTTTTAAAGTCATGTTTGAAGATCTTAACTTCACTCTTCCTGAAATATTTATATCTATTTCTCAAATTCCTTGAATACAGTTGATTTTATTCCAGCAGACAGTGCAAAAGGGCACATTCATCCCTCTCTGTACCTATCTTACTGGCCCATTCAAGTCAAAGTTAGCAGGTAGTTTGATGGTGAGGGAATTAGAGGAGACCTGCAAGCATAGTGTTTGCTGCTGCCATGTGGGAATGAGACTTTCAGCTTCCTGTGTGTACCACTGTCCCTCTCTGCATGGCTGCCCTGCTGCTTGCACATTCACATCCATGGGAAGGAAAGGGGCAAAACCTCCAGCTTCAGCTTCCTCCACTCCTCTGGTAAAGTGTTCAAGGACAGAGAGTACATACCCTGAGACAGCTTTGTGCTACAGTGCAGGGCTGATCATAATGCAGACCTGACAATACATCAAGGGCAATTCTATTAAACAGGGACAGTAATGCTATATTACACAGCAAACTTTAACAGGAAAAAAAAAATCAACCAAACAAGAACCCTACAAATTTCAAACCTTTTTTTTTTCCTCTCAATATCAAAGGCTCTCCAATAATTGGAACCACTTGATCTGGCCACTGTCTAGCGTGCAAACCTCAGGTACTTGCC
Source organism: Patagioenas fasciata (assembly GCF_037038585.1). Lineage (NCBI taxonomy): Eukaryota > Metazoa > Chordata > Aves > Columbiformes > Columbidae > Patagioenas > Patagioenas fasciata. The sequence continues at coordinate 12,883,615 of NC_092527.1, read as the reverse complement.
TGACTTTAGAAATGTCAAAACCAGAAAGGAGCGATATGTTCCTTTCTGGTTTTTTTTGTTTGTTTGTTTAATTTATTTTATAATTTATTAGTTTAAAAATAAATGCTACACTGCAAAACAGGCCAATAATCCATATTAGAAGTCTGTCCTTCCATACTGACTCTACTATAAGTACTTATTGAACTTGAACCTATGTAATAGGAGATATTACTACTCTGAAGGCTTTGGCATTGAGATTTGGCTCAGACACAGAATAAGCAGCTCATTTGCTCAACTAAACTTGAACACCTGAACAACATAATCTCTCATGCCTGTGAAAATAAATGAAAGGAAAAAAAAAATCACAGAAATTGAATGTTCTTCCTGGATATTGAACATTTAGCTTTTATCAGAACCTCAAACAGTGCATACGAAACAAAGGAAAAGAGTCAGGCTAAATTGTTCACAAAAAAGAACATCTGAAATTACAAGAGGGAGATGGGGTGGAGGCTGATGTCTGACCTGCATAATGTCACCCCTCTACCTGTCTGGGTAGCTTTTCTGATAGCCTGCCTTTTCAATCCCTCTGATTGTAACTGTTAGCATGTAAAATCAGCCCTTTGTGTAGATTGCTTTTAGCTGATTATTGTAAAGAGTCTCCACTTCAAATAAGGGGTTAAATCCTCTTTCTGTTACATGAGAATGTTTTTCTTCAAGGGGTTTGATTTGCCTGATTCTCACACATTCACTTCATGGAAAAGAACTGGGGCAGTGATTGCAAAAATCACACCTCGAGCAGCTCCGCTAAATCTACTATTGTGTCAGAACACAAAGAGCAAAACTAGCTCCTGGTTGCCTTAAAACCTAGAAGTAATATTTTCTTTCTTTTAACAGTGGACACATTTTAGAAAAGCAACAACATCTGATGCTTTAAGTCCTTCACTGGTCCCCTAATGATGACCGACTGGAACATTAGAGCATCCTTGGCTTCCCTTCAGGCCTTTTAACTATTCCAGCTGGTCACTAACTGCTCTGTAAAAAGACCTCTGTGTGACACATTTGTACACTATATGGATCCTGCAGATTCTCTATCCCCATGGCACTAGTTAGGCAAGTGTTCCCTTCATGTAGTGGCTATGGCCTGCCTCTCAGGCATGTATATATATATATTTTATTTTTTTTTTTTCCTTTTTACCAGCTTCTCTGACTTCTATTTTTAATATTCAGTTAACTTTGTAGAAAGTAATTATATTCTGCTCATTCTACACCAGCTGGTATTTACTTCATCCTCCATCAGGCATCAACAGAGCATGGGGCTGCAAGACAGAAATATTACTCTGGCAAGCATAAATATTTCATTTTTCACACCACAAATGCGTTGATGATTTATTAATTAGCCTAAAGGCCTGCTGCTTCTGCATAGCTGAGAATAGCAAAATAACTCAGCTACAACGACGGAGAAAGTCTATGGCTCATATCCCATTGGAAAGCTTTGACCAGCAGCATGTCTGAAGGCTAAAAAATGTTTCCAACGGGCGAAGACCAAAATTACCAAAATAAATCCTGGACATTACAACCTTTGGACCAGCTTTGTAGAAAAGTCTTGTCAAATTTCAAGCAGTAGCAGCTCAGATGCCGGCCTCGTGCTGGTTTTGCATAGGGAATCTTTCTGGCTGCTGTCAAACATATTCTCAGCAGAACTGATACTCTATAGCAGCCATAACACTGAAGTAAGCCAATAAAGGCAGAAAACTGAGCAACAGTGTATTATTCTTCCTTGGTTTCCATAATTTCAGATCCAGGCTGGCAACAGTATCTGGCTTCTTGTTTTAACAAAACAAAACAAACAAAAATCCAAACCAATGAAACAAACAAACAAAAAAAATCCTAGAACTCTCCTTTAAAAAGTCAAAAGAATATTCTTATGTCTTAATATTACTTTCAAAACAGGTTGAAATGCTGTCCAGTCTTATTTAAAAATATGATGATTCAGAAGTTAATTCTAGCAATCTCTTATTTTTAAATGAACATCTAACAATCTCCTAATTTTAAATGAAAAGCAGATAAAGGGAAAATGGCTTCAAAATAACTTATACCAGTTTTAAAAAATCATGAAATACAATTTCAATACAGGAAAACATTCTAGAGTTCCCCTTTTGATTCTGCTTGTCTTGATTTTTAATTATATTACAATATGAAATGTAGCGACTATGCTATAATCATTATAATGATTAATCCTCTTTAGACATGGGTAAAAATCTGAACTGGACTGCTGGGTTTGAGTGGGCAGTGGTTCAAATCAGCAGCCAGTTACAAGTGGCATCCTTACGAGTCCATACTGGGACCGATGTACCTCCATCAAGGTTCCAAGTAACTGGAAAAAAATGCACTCTCAGCAGCCTTACAGCTGACAGCAAATTGTGGGGCTTGGAGGATCTATTGGAGGGCAAGAATGCTGTTCAGGGACAAGGGACTGCAAGGATGGACCCAGGGTAGCCTCGAGGAGCCCAGCAAAGGCAAATGCAAGCCCTGCACCCTCATCCTGGGTAGTTTTAGCAAGAGGGTAGCCAGCAGGTTGGGAATTAATTATTTCCCTTCACTGGACACCTGCAAGGCCACATTGCATGTGCAGTGTCCAAAACACTGTCCTAACTAGAAAGGTAGTGACATCCCATAGAGGAGGCCGGAGCACACAACTTACAGGAGGGGCTGAGGGAACTGGGCTTGCTCAGCCTCGAGATGAGAAGGAAAAAGGGTGATGCGCTGTGGTCTTAAACCGCAAAGGGGGAGGTCCAGAGAAGATGGAGCCAGATAGAAGTGGGCAGCAAAAGAATTAATAAATGATCTTAAATCACAAAGAAATTAGAGTTAGGTATAACATGAGGGAAAAATAAACCAGAACAAAACACAATGAAAAGGTTCAGCACTGCAATGGTTGTCTGAAAAGGTTGTGGAGTCTCTCTCATTGGAGATGTTCAGTGCTCAGCTGGATGAATCCCTCAGTAAGCTGATTGCCCTTTGAAGTTGGCCCTTCTTCAAGTGGTAGGTTAGACTACTTAACCTTCCCAGTGGTCCTTTCTAACCTAAATTATTCAATGATTTCATGATTCAAATAACTTAGTAGTAATTGCTATTTATACAGCCTACTTAATAATGGATGTTATTTGATGTTTATAAGAGAAAAGTTTTGACCCTATTCCAAAAAGATATCTGTTTTCTTTCCCTGCAAGGAAATATCTTTTACGTTCTGGAAAATGATCTGACATGACCAAAATGTCAGCAGTTTCAAATATATTAGGGGAGCATTTTAGTGTAAGCTTCTCAAAACATAGCCTTTTCTCCAATTTGGATTGAAAACACATTTTAAACCATCAGATGGTTCCACAGAATTAAATTATGCCTGGCAGTTGTAGTGTAGTCACAGACATCACCTTAACTCTTGGATAAAATAAAGCCTATACTTGTGCCTATCCTTCCCTCTTACCAAGACTTCTTAGCTGGATGTTTTGAAAATAAACATTGAGATTGGTGTCATTAGAAATTTCCTTTTAGGTTTGTTATTTATCTTTTGCAGGTAACCAGAGACCCTAGTCAAGACTTGGTAGGCAGTGTAAAGTGTGCAGCAAAGAGCAATGGCTGCCCAAGAAAGGTGGCATGTGACATGCCAGGTACATGGTGGGACGGTAAGAAAGGGCTAAGGAGAGGTACCAGAAACATCAGAGCTGGGAATACAGTCTGTGTCTCTGGGATCTCAGTACTTTGCTAGAAAAAAAGCTGGTATGGGGGGTAAAAACACAAACAAACAACAAACCAAACAAATAAAAAAAATGCCACCAAACATTAAAAAGTCTCTAGCTGACAACAGTCTGCCTTAGGTTAAAGATAGAATGATATCAGTGTTAGATTTCTTCTCAAGAATTATTTTTGATGTTACTCCTGCTCGCTAGATAAACATCATGAGCCAACACGAGGGAAAAAGTAAGGGAGACACGAATGTCTGCTTCACCCATATGCAGGTGGCAGGAGGCAATTTGCAGCCAGGATGTTGGGAAGAGGCCGGATTTTACCCTCTGGCAGGTGCTGGTGCCACCAGCTGCCCGACTCCAACCAGGGAGAGCTGCCAGCAGCTGTGGTGTCAGTCTGGCAGGGGGGCTGGGAATCAGCTCAGCACAGGCACCAGGCTGGCAGGGAGGGACTGGGCATTCACACCTCAAAACCAGCAGGGTCAGGACTCAGCAAATGTAAACAAAACAGATATAAACCCGTCCTTTTGAAGGATTTCCTAAGTGGGTTATGCCTTGCAGAGGACATACTGCTGTCGGAAAACTCCAGGTCCGCTAAGATTTCCCTGGACACTCAATATTTTCTCTAAAATGCTTATAACAGACTTGACCAGTACTGATCATTTTATTACCAGTGTTCTGCACATGCTGAAAACAGGGTGGGTGGTTCACTTCAGAGCATGCCTAGACGAGCATCAGTGGACCTGGAGGCCCGCTCTTCAGTTTTGTACAACACTATATTTACATCAAGACTGTATTTATTTTTCGCTTTTATACTCCACATTTTGAGGTTACAAAAAGACCAAAAAAACCACCCCAAAAACCAAAACCACACACACAACTGGTTTTGGTCAACTTAAACCTATTTTGCTTCAGCATAACATTAGTAGTAAGGTTCTTCTAAAAAGACCCCTGGCAACTGTGTTTTAACATGGCGAGGAGTTATATCTGGACCCATTTCTCTCCACACTTTCTAGCATTCTCTGACAAATACTGCTTTATGTGTTTATATTATTTCATTTTATTTTTAAATTTTATTACATAATAATGTATGTATTGTTATCAACATTAATATTCAGTGAATAAATGTACTTTTACTAAATTTATGCGTTACTATATCCATGATCGCAAATGTTTTTTAGATCGACATTTGTCCGTTAGCTTCGTAAACAAGCAGTAGCACCACCTCACTAACTTATACAGGAAGAAGCTGAAGGTTCAGCTCCCAAGACAGAAATATTGATTTTTATTTTTTTTTTAAATAAGAATCCTGGCAGTTGTATGCACAATAAAGATACAGAATAGAAGTTGTTATTGTAAAGAAAGAAGTAATGCAAATTGTCCCATTTTTTTCTCCCCTCTCTGAAAAATTCCCAACTATTCATTTCACGTCGCTGTACAAAAATGTCTGAGATCTCACTCATTTAAGACATCATCAGGTTTTCTGCCAATTTTATACTTATGAGTCAGAAGAAAACCGTCATAAGACGTAGGATTGTTTGTTTATTTTAAACTAAAAACGTCAATAAAATATGATAACCTGTGTCTGAGAAATCTGTCTCTGGTGCACACATTCAATATTTTACTTGCTGCTTCTAGGCAGATCACTTGTCCCGTGATGCATTTTCAAAAGGTAGATATCATGGGAATTATCTGATGAGAACCTTTGCCATTCCTGTCAGCACTGTGGTTGCTTTATGCCCTCAAAAAACTTCGCTTAAGTCAAGAATTTGAAGTTATTAATTATGAGCGTGCCCATTTTTCGGGCTGCCTTGGGCATATGTCACTTATTACAATATATAATGCATTGTAGTTGTGAAATGGAACACCATAGCAACAAGGGCATGTAGGAGAGGGCTATTAAACCAGAGAGGCAGGTGTGACAGAAGGCCTGGGGTTTGTCAATAATTTATACTTTATTGCAAGAGGAAATTGATAAAAGGCATTTAAAACTAGGTAAATCTATTCTATTTCTGTGGTCATGTAATACATCCTTCATGAAGATGTGAACTAACACCTCTAATAAAAGGTAAAGGACACAAAATTCAGCAGCTGATCCTTTTGATCTCAATTTCCTTGCTGTTCCACACAAAATTATATGCTCTCATTGAAGGCAAGACACAATATATAGCTCCCCAGAAAATGAAGAGACAAAAGCCAACATGACAGGGAAAAAACAACATCCAGCACTCTTGGTCTGACTCTGCCTCACTGTTGCAATATGCCTTCATAATCCATGCACGAGTGGTCTTGCAGAAGCCAGGCTGAGGAGCCCACGAAGACAACAGCGACAGAAAGTATTGAGGGGAGATAAAGGACTGCACAAAACAGCAGATTTGAATCTGGTTAATTTCTTTATGACATCAGAAATCTTTCCCAGAGATCAAACTGTGTAGCGACAAAGTCAAAAATAAACACCAGATATGAGTAGTGTGTATGTCAGGGTCTTAAATGTCAAAACAACCAAAAAGCATTACTTCCCCGCAAAGTATGATTTATAAGGGACATTGACCTGCTTGAGTTTTTATTTCAACAGTTGTCTGTTCATGATACTCCACTAACGCACCACTAGAAACAGTGTGAATGAGCTCTTTGTGACTCTTCCAACCTGAACTGGAAAACCACCTTTTGAAAACTATGTTTTGGGCTGATTAGTTTATCTATTGTTAACAAAGAAAAGTGTATTTGTCACTGGGTGTACACAAGCTGAAGTTATACCATTCAAAGGGTATTTAATGGATAGACAGTAAAGTGAAGATATACAGAAATGTCTCCTTCCCATGTAGTGTACATAGGGATGCAATAGCTACAGGCCCAGATAAAGGGATGGTCCCAGTGTGGCACTCCCAGGGCAGATGAAGGGAGCAGATACTTACAAGGGGAAAGAAATGACAAGTGCTTCTAGCAGTACACAGCTAACAGTGACCAAACACCTTTGTCTCTGATGTGTTATAGCATGACCTCAGCCACACCACTCTGTTGTCAGATGAAGGAGGAAAAACAAAAACGGTTTTATGGAAGAAAAGGCCTTGTTGCACATTCTCTGTGTTACATGTCCTTGTTGAAGTTATAGAAAGTGTAGCTGATACTCTTCTACCAGAAGCGATAACAATTTCCAAGTCCTCCTCTATCTTAAAAGGAGGAAAAACAGTCTTCAGGATACTGATGCCATCAGCACTCTGGACAAACATGCTGCTCTGCTCATCAGCTTTCATGGGAGCAAAAGCACCTAGCATTTTGCCAACATGTACTTGGACTTTATTGTGTCTGGTTGAAAGATTTGCTGTTTTATAGAAATGAATTAATCATGAGTAGTGCTGCTGGAAACAATGGAAATATTCAGTGGACAAATACTTCCATGGAAAAAATATTGTTTAGTTCAATAGTAAGCAATGAAAGATAGTGGGGACAAAAAAAAGTGAAAATATTGAAATAAATGGAAAATTCATGGTTAAGTGCCAGGATAATTTTGAGGCAACAAAAAAATAAAAAAACTAATCAAGGACTGATCCAATTAAGAACTTGGGGGAAAAAATGCCTTGGCTAAAATGCATTTCCATTTTTGTTTAGACCAATGTGGTTATCCAGCAAAATCTGAAAGTTTCTCTGATGTGATGTTACCAGTTGTAGCTTTTAGAAGATTCTGAAAAATACTTGAAGAAAAACAGGGAAAGGAAAATTCAACCTAAAATCAGTCGATTTCCTCAAGTGTATCCAAATGAGATTACGGTGTGAAAACCTACATACGTTCACCTTTCAATGCACTACTAACTAAAACATGCAAGACTTGCAACATAAAACTAAGAAGGTGATCAACTGATGTAAAACAGAAGACTCTTCCTCAAATGTATCACTCAGTAACTCCATTAGCTGGAAATCCCTTTTGCTTTGGTATTTGTTCTGCTTTAAAATCTGAGTAATTTTACCAGGGGTGAAAACTCAGACTTTTATGCAAAACTACAGTTAAAAAAAAATATTCTAATCTACTGTTCTAATCTAGAATAAAAGTCTTTCAGATCCTCTTTATAATCTTCCTGGTCAAACATCTAATTTCTCTTTAATCTCAGCATCATCTGCTAGCTGACACTGAAGTAACAACCATGACCATATGCTAAGAAAAAAACCAAAACCCACCCAGAAATGCAATCAGATGGGATAAATGTTTCTGTATCTGGATTCTAGGTGTGATATCTGGCAAGAACTTTCACCCTCCAATGTTAATACAGCTGCATGGAAAAACTCATAAATCAAAATATTTTGCTGCCTTCCAGTGAGGTTAAATATTTCCAAGTGCCATGAAAGCTTCTAGAAAGCAGGTCTTGAAGCATTCTATTGTTTCAAGTTATTAATGATTTCAAGCAATATTTCAAAGTTGACAAATAGTCAGTTTGAGGCAAGAGACAAAGCTTTGTACCTTTCACAAAGTGCTGACCTGGCTGTAGGCTACAGAGGTGCAGATAGGGGCTCTGCACAGGTTCCCTAAGATTACTTCTGAGGCACAGTTCACCTGGGACAAAGGAAATTCAAGGATATACCCAACTGCAAATCCTTACACAACTACTGCAGGAGTAAGAAAAAAAGCAAGGAAATTTGACAGTATAGGAACCACACAACAGTGCCACATCAACACTTCTGTCTTAGACTGACTTTAGTGACTGAACATGCTGGTATTCCCAGGGAGTGTTACGGAAATAGGGGCTAGAATAAGGAAGGTGGCACTTTACAAAGCCCTGATGACATTCAGTATGGCTATTTTCTGCAACTGAATGTTGCCAAATATTTGGTGTGGTGAAAGAATTTAGATAAAAAAAGCATAGAAATCTTTTTGGTATCCATGGAGTCAGCAAAAAACCTCCATCAATAACCAAGTTTAAAAATTATTGACTTAAGTGACACAAGTCCAGAAAAATGTAGTTTCATTAGTTGTGCTGGTTTGGTGGTTACCTTTGGGACCAAGAGAGACGTGTTCCTCTGCAATTACACGTGGTCTCAACTAGCGTGAAGGTGAATGGATGGTGCATTAGCCTGAAGCACCATTAAGCCTGTACAAGCACATTGAAGGACACAACTTCAATGTAGAAAGCCCTTGTAGGCTTGCTTTTCAAGTTTTGCATGAAGTTACACTTAGACAAGTGCTCTTTTTTCATTTGCTGAGTTTGAGCGATGAACATCTCTCCTTCCTTTATCCCATGCCCTATTCCCCTTTCCAGCAGGTGTAAAGTCTGTCTAGAAGTGCATTCATAAATGATTTATTCAAAACTGGCATTTTCATAGAAAGGTCCCACGAGTTTTTTGCATAATCCTACCACATCATCCTTATACGATCTGAAGGATACAATAGCAAAGTCCCTAAGTGGAAGAGATTGATACTGATAATACTGAGATTGCTACAAGTAGTGCTGTATTATGAAAGTCAACAAGGTCACAACTACACCTCTGGGAAAGATGGGCAGAAGCCCACCTTATGGGGCTGCATATGAAAGTCACATGGACTTTCAGAAGTAGCATGCTATAATGATATATGTTGCTGAAAAGACAGTTGTCCTGTTAAGTATCTTATTATTGCCTTGCTTTGTTCTTCTGAAGATCTTCTTAATGACAAATACACTTATCTTTTTTCTAACACAATGCCCAAGAAGTTCTTCTGACAAGAATTTTGAAAAAGTATAAAGTGGCAGACACTCCTTAGAGGAGTAACCCATATTTCATTCTTCATTGTTTTAAAAGCTGCAGAAAATTATGTTGAAAGACTTTCCTTAAGAATCAAGAGAGCTTATTATATTATATTCTGATAGAATGGAAGTCCAAAGAACAATTGTCTCCTCCTCTGCCGTTTGTTTCAAAATAAATAAATGTATTTTCTTTCATTTATCTTTCTGTATACATTTATAATTTTTTTTTTTCCACAGTATTTCACGTTCGCTGAGATTGCTAACTTACAGGCTATTCTTTGTGGTCCTTTTGTATTAATTATTCATGGACAAGTTTAACATTTAGATTATACATTTTTATCTTTAGATTAGAACAAATGGCAGTGTAACCACATTTGATATAATGTTTACATCCAAATATAAATAAGCATCAATAACTGGTCATGAATTTCCCAAGCTCTACAACAAGAAAATAATATGCTGGGTTGTGTCACCTAGCTAGGCATATCATGTGAAGTAAATGGAGTCAGATGCATGCTGGGATAGTAGACTGAAAAAAAACCAGGGTGTTATGAGCTTCACATCATCCTGCAGTACTGCTCTGCCTTTGGAGATGCCAACAATTTCTTAGCAACCTTATTATTTCCTACAAAGCCAAACATCACCAGTTGTACCATGAACATAATGCTTCCTTGACAGAGACAGTTGCAGAGTTTTTGGGAGAGCTAAAATACTCAGTCCATGAAGTAGAGCTGCAAACACATTTGACTCAGACCTTCAGATAGTGAATGACTCTGCAGAAAACAAAATGTCTCTTACCCAGCAAGCCAAGAGAAATTACTCTCTGTGCTAGCTAAATAGCCAACTCTGGAAAATGAGAATCCAAATCTCCTGGTTGTTGCTGATTCTTAGTAACCTTTGATGTCAAACTACTTTTGTACCATCTACTGAATATCAACAGAGTGCAAAAGCAGCTATAGCAATGAGCCAAATTCTGCTTGATCATCTTTGTGTTATCCACAGAGTTATTCAAACTGTTTCCTTGCTAATAATCCAAATGCTGGTGCTGAGGAAGACTGAATTCTCCAAGTTATGTCTTTCACAACAGCAAATACTAATTTTTCCAGTAGTTTTGGTATATATATATATATTTATATATATATATATTCTTTTGTCCCAACTGGAAAATTCCAAAACAGAGTCTTTAAAAACCCCACACCTTAAAGTTTTCACTGAATGTAACAATTGATTTTTTTTCTGTATTTTTGTTTTGGTGTTTGTAGGTTTTTTTTGTTTGTTTTTGTTATCTTTGGAAATCCCAGTTTTGAAAAGTAACAGTTTTGAAACTGTAACAGGGTAACTTTCCCAAAGCTGAAAAACTTTCTTTATCTTGAGTTTCATTTGTGCTACAGAAATGGAAAAGGGTTAGAAAAGCTGCAGAATAGCAACAGAGGAGGAAAAAGGGTAAGGGGATAAAAACCAATGAGGACAAATAGATATCACTTACTGCACACAATATCAAAACAGAAAATGTGTTTGTGCCTATCACTTCCCAGAGTTTGCTAGGAGAAAAACATTAAATATTGAAGTACCTGAAGATGATTTTAACTATCACATTGAAAAAGCCACAAAAAAGTGGGAGAAAACACATAAACACAAGTATATTTAATTAAAATACCTCAAAATGGTAAAAGCCTCAAGCATCTAAGAGGGAAACTGAGCAGGGAAGAGAAATGATATTGCTTCTTGAACGAGCTCAAGGTGAAGGTGTCCATCTTGTCTTCCAAAGGAAGGGTAGGTCATGAGCACAGAATTTACAGACAAATTCATATACAGCACTACTGTGCACACTGTTTTGAGTGCCACCTTGCAAATAACCAAATATTAGTCCCACAGCCCACTAAACTTGCAGTCAGGGGCTGTGAAAACACAAGTTTGGCTGACAGGGTTTGGCAGCCCTGAGTCAAGTACAAGGCAAGGTTTTGAACCGCGGGGCTTTGTCGTGTCCAGCAGTCACAGCTCGTGCGGGGCAGGGGCAGCCCATGCTGGCTATGAGCAACATTAAATATCCCACAGATACCAGTTTAAGAAGCAGTGGAGGAAAAAGAGCATCCTTGAGGTTGCCCAGAGGGGAAAAAAAGGCACAGAATGAACTACCCATACAGCCAAGGTTATGAAAGCAGCTTTTTTTGAGGTTTAGCTTTAGCTATTGTGCACAGAACTACCAGCAAAGTAGGTATGAGAGAGCAGATACTGCTGAATTATCTGAGCTCTTGCCTGTGTCATGCACAGGCTCTGAGGGCTCTGCCAACAGCTGACTGGAGACACAGCTCATTGTCTTTGAGCCTGTAGCACTGAGAGGTGAGCAAATTCTATTTTTGACACTGTTTGGGATACCTTATTCTCCATTTCCCCAGCCCTCGCTGCTCTGGGAGGAATGCTTTAAAACATGAGCTCAAAAGAGAGAACATTTTCGAGCAGCAGAAGGGTAATGAAGCCATCTTTTCACTGTAGTTGATCCTGCACAGGTCTATTAACTTTATTGAAGAGAAGACTCAGCTGTTTAAAATAACAGCACAACAGGTTTTCTGTCTGTTCTGCTACAACAGGAGTAGAAATCCCCATTCATGGCTCCCCTTACACAGCTCTGGTTGTAAGATGCTCCTAGGGTAATTAGTCATAGCTTGTGAATTTAGAAATACTGTTCTGCTCTTTGGAGAGGGAACAAAAGAAAAAAAAAAAAGTGGAATATCATAAGGACAGAGAAAAGTAATGGTAGGTAGATGTAAGGGAATAGACCATTTTCACGAAGTTTCTCTGCAGCAGATTATAATTTCCACATGTAAAACCCATTCAGTAAGAGAAGAAAACAAAAATATACTAAAGAACATATTTCCTGATCTTTTCTCAAGAGAATGAAAGCATATTAGAGATGGTTGAACAATTTGTAATGAATGACGTAGCTGACAAATTCTACCTTTTCTGTTTGTGTGTATTGTCAATGAAAACTGGGCTTCTCAACTATTTGCTCGTTATTCAGAAAACATTTGCCAAACAATTCATGTGCATAGTCAGTTCTCAAACACAAAATATATGCTCAGTATGACTACACACTTTGAATTTAGGAAAAATACTTGGGTAACACAGGTATGTTTCATGGTATATACAAGCTGCTCTAAGCAAAGCTCACGTAATAAATTACCATCATTTGTCCCAAGGTGTCATTCAGTGACTAAGATGGCTGAGACCTGCCTGCTGAGGAGGGCAGATGAAGAGGTACAGTTCTGGGGAAACCTGGCACCAGCCAGGTAGGCCCTGAGTTCTCAGGCCCCACGCCACTGCTCATAAATGCTCATGACTTCTCAGAGTTTTACAGCTAAGCTAACAGTTTAAAAAAACAAACAAAAAACAACAACAACAACAACAAAAACACCAACCAAAAAAAAACACACCACAAAACCAAACCAAAAAACTGTCTTGAACTCAACATACCCACAGATCTACAGGGCTTTTCTCTAAGAATATAAGATAAAGTACATTCTATAGCCACTAGTCTGCTATTTTTCATGCTTTTCTCCCCCTTTCTGACCTTCAGTGAGTAAATTAGAGTTATTTCTCTCTCCACTATTGCATTTCAAGTCCAAGCACGTTACAGAGCTAACACATTTACAGACACTTCCTGAGCTGGAACCTCTTCATTCTTATACTGCCTCCGAGTAATTCACAGCCCACAACATATCAGCACTCAGACCCTGAAGCACTGGGCAATCACCCCCTCTCCTACAGCCAAGGAAGAGGGGACACAGGGGTTAGAGGCAAAGGTATCTGTTCTGAGGACACAGGGATGTGGCTGCAGTGTTGTGAGAAGAGATCTGGCCCAAGCAGGCTGGATTTCCTACACAAGTAACCCTACTACCTCTCCAAGAAACTGCGATCTGGTCTCTGTTCTGGTTTCAGCTTGGATAGAGTTAATTTTCTTCTAGTATCTGGTACAGTGCAGTGTTTTAGAGTCAGAATAAAAATAAAGCTGATAATGCACTGATGTTTTATTTGTTGATAAGTAGCCAAAGACTTTGCAACTTTTCACGCCACACCTGGTGCACAAGGAGCTGGGAGGGGGCACAGCCAGGACAGCTGACCCAAACTGGCCAAAGGGATGTTCAATACCATGTGATGTCACACACAGCATAAATTTTGGGGAAAGCTGGCTGGGGGGTCACTGTTCAGAGACAGGCTGAGCATTGACCACTGGTTAGTAGGCAATTGTATTGTGCATCACTCATTTTAGATATTATTTTCTTCTTATTATTCTATTACCATTGTTATTATTGTCGATATTATTATCATTACTTCCCTATCTGTCCTATTAAACTATCTTTATATTAACCCACAAGATTTACCTTTTTCTTTTCAGTTGTCCACCCCATCCCCCTGGGAGGGAGTAGGGGATGCGCAAACGGCTGTTTGTGGTGTTTAGCTGCCTGCCATCTTAAAGGACAGTCTCCAACCACCCAATTTCTATCACTTTGTTCAGTCATTTGGACCCGATCTACAGTTTAGCATTGCTTTACATCACCTCTGACATATCACCTAGGAATGGAAAGTAAAAACTCATCGAAGTAAACCCAGTGTCTCTAAACTCAGCGTCTTCTGTTAAGTCTGCAGAGAGGACAGACTAAGCCTGTAAAAACAGCACATCCATTATTTTCTTCTGCTTTTGCTATGGAGAATGGTTGGAGGGAAAACAGATCTGGCATCACCCTCCATCAGCAGATTTACCACTTGCTGGAACAGATGAGAACACCATAAACTCTGATCCTGTTAGAATGAAAGAATGTTTGTCTGCTTAGAAGAGAAAAGACAAATCTTCCTGGATGTGGCTGTTTTTAAGAGATACCACAGGCTGAGATAAAGTTACCATGCTGAATAGCAGCATCAAGTTATCAGAGCCTCAGCAGCAGGGAAGGTCAAGAACAGCTAATAAGGGTACAGCATCCCTCCTTTTTATTAGTAACATTTAGGAACACAAACTCTTGATACTGTTGGTGAACCTATCAAGACAGAAGTCAAAGGGTAGCACAAAGGTACTACAACAGTATAGTAGGGGTTCATCCTGTCTCCAGTCCGAGCCTGCACCAAGATTTGAGGATGTATAATAAACTGTTTTTGTGCAAGACCAACTTGATATGCTGAAGAAAATTCATCAAGTTTGATGACTTAGTTCAATTTTGGAAAAAAAAAAAAAATATATATTTTGCATTTAGAAAACAAAGTTTTGTTGGAGGAAAGTAGAGGTAGATGCCAGCACTAAACTGTTTTAGTAAAGCTGCTGGAGTGTGTGTGAAAATTGGCTCAAATGCATCTTTCATTCAGTCTTTGATTTACTACTGTTAGCCTTAATTTCTTCAGCAACTCAAAATACACTTGAGAAGAAATAATGTTTAATAAGAGTTGTTCCATTCTTTAATACAGTAGGCTTCCACAAGACATGGGCATCACCTCATGTCAATTATTTTTTCTTCTTTGTCTTTGGTTGCACTGGCCTTTTCTGCTCAGTCAATGAGAGCTGCTATATAGTTGACAGGAAATTTCCCGGTTGAAAAATATGCTGAGTGCCAACCAAAACTTGCTGAGTGTTATTTCGTCAAGCAGCCACTGTGGCTCTTTACAGTATAAACGATAGACTAAGGCATGAAGCCTCTGTGATGCCCATAGTTGCCTTGGTCTTGACCTTTGTCTGCTCTTAAAGCACCTTGCTCTAATTACCAACTATAATTCAAAGAGCTTTTTCAAATTAGCTCTGTCTTTTCTAGGCTGTGGAAGTGTGCTGTCATTTTTTTGTGTGTGTGGAATGGTAGCATCTTGCATGTTTAACACAGTAAGAAATCACAAGTCATCATCAGCAATCCATTCTTCTGTTAACTCTAATACCTGAAGCATGTAGCACCAGTGGTGACCCATTCAAGATACACATGGAGGAACAGCAAAATTGGATAGGCATTTGACAGAAGTGAGGCTCTAAAAACCCATTTGAGGAAAATAATTCAGAGCTCTTTGCTTTTGAAAAATTTCCTTGGTGATATAACTTGTCAAACAATTTGCAGAGTAGAGCCACTCCTATAGCCATTCAGAAACTATTTAAATTACACTTTCCACTGAAGGTTCAAGGGTGGCCAAACAGATCAAAGCTGGATATGAAATAGGACTGTTACCCGTTGCTAGACTCTGCTTTTCTGTCTACTTGTCCCTGCTACCTCAGTCCTTCACATGTAAGCACCACCTGTGCCCTGCTGACTGAAATTAATACTTTATGTATTCCTTCCAGCTTTATTACTGACCTGTAAATTTAACTGAACTAAGCAACCTGCACATCTGATGGGTTTTTTCTACACTCAGAGGAATCACAGCTACTTTTCCCAGTCTCAATTTATCTGAATTTGGCTCAGACAGAACCACCTCTCTGTACAAGCTGAAAAAGAAGTGGAGTTCCTATGGCATAAGGTTACAATTTTGGCAAAGTTCGCGTTCTCGACACGCCTTTCTAAGGCTATAAAACATTGACGAGACTGAAAACTCCAGACTACAATTATTTTTAGGAGAACAATTCACAGAAAAGTTACAAAGGTTACTTTTACACATCTAGTTTGTATTCTAAACTTGATTTACCGCGAGTGGTCCTTCGCAAGCCATTTATGTTTCTCATTAAAAACAGAGCAGCTCCAAATTCTTCTGTTATATAAGCAAGTCAGAAATGAAAACTAGATTTTTTTTGTGTGTGTGTGTTTACCACAGTAGCTTGACTCCGTGCCACACATGAAAGCTTGGTCTCTGCTTCCTTCTAGCCATAAGCATTTAATCCTCTTAATGACTGACTCACTCATCTTACTTAGTCTGGTCAGATAGTAAATCATCTGTGCAGCCAAAGAATTACAAGTATAGAACAACATTGCATGAAATTACCTCAAGGATTTCCATGTGGCTTTTGCTGTCTACAAGGCTATCCTACCTAATAAGTCCAGGGGATTCAGATAATGTATTTACAAACCCTAGTTTCATTGATTTTTTTTTTTTTTTTACTCTTTTCCTCTCCTTATTAAACAAGACAAATACCCAATTTAAAATCACTAGTTAACAGCTAAACATAACTTTTACAGGTTTTTGCAGCAAGTAGGAGTGACAAGAACACCTCTTCTATCACTTCCTGTAGGTCAATAAAATATAACATGATGAACCATCTGCTGCTTGTATAATGAGTAAAGGATGAAATAACACATCAGAACTAATCTAGTTTTTTCAGGGTTGTCTTCATAAGTTTTAAATGTAACCCTCCCACTGGCTACATGGAAGAGCTTCTGACTTAGCTCTGAGATAACTGAAGGCACTGCGCACTAACAATCTTCTCTGCTTCCATTCTCACTACAACCAGCTCACCAAGCAGTGAAAAAGTAAATTAAATTACCAAGACACCTTTATGTATTTCTTACAAGTTCCCAAAATAGCCTAGTGTTTTAAAAACACAGTCAAATAGGTAAAAACAGTGAAGATACAGTATTAAGGATCAAATCTTGCATTCGAGGTGTTCACATCTTGGAGAAAATCTCTGAGAATAATAAGTCAGGGTACTTACATGCTATACTGAGCCAGATGGGAGGTGGATGGCAGGCTGCTGTGAGCAATGGGCTGGGGCTAAAGATCCCTCATGCTGAGCCATAGGAAGCTGCACGGCCTTGAAGGGGGTATGTGTGGCAAGATGCATGTTGTGGAGCAGGTAAGGAACATCCCAGCCTCCTATCTGGCTCCAGGAGTGCTAAGAAGCAGTGCAGAAGCATCAGTTAGACACAGGAGATAATACAGAGGTTAACACCTCTCCCAGACACAAACTCAACCTACTAAATCTGGAAACAGCCCAGCACCTTGCTGTGAAAACAACCATCTTTCCAAAACCTGTCCTGGCCCAACTCAGGGAAAACCCCCACCAGCTGTTCATCAGGGTCTGCAAGGAATACAAGGTCCACAGAGAGGATGATGAGATTTTCCATAATGCTTTGTGTCTTTCAGCTGGTGCAAAAGCAGAAACATCTGAGATTAAACTCCTACAGCCTTTGTCTTCTGAAGAATAAGGGAGGGGTTTAAAAATAAAGAGCTGTGTTGTAAAATGATGTATTTACTGTCTTAGCTTACTCAGCAGTCAAAATTACATTTAATTAAGAAAACGATCATGTTCTTGAAATAGTATTAACTTTGAACCAGCCAAATCCATGAAATATCTTCAGCTTAATTTCTAAATTCTATTAAATAATTACTCTGTTTCTGATATCAATTTAAGCAGAAAGTGTAGTCCCGGGGCATGTTGGACAAAAGCTCAGACATTAGCATCAATATCTTCTTGTTATTTCCACAATTATCTTTCTTAACACTAATCACTAAATACAGTTTAGATGTGGTGCTTTCTCCAAGTCTTAGCTTGCTTTCAGTTTCTTACTTCAACTGAAATTCAAAGAAAACAAGGAGCATTATTTCAATAAGACAACCAAAAATAACACAGCTAAAAGAAAGGGGAATCCCTGCATATGTAAATGTTGTAAGTCACAGGGGTTTTGTTTTTCTTTTGCTTTATTTCATCCCATGCACAGTAACAGCATACTTTAGCTGGAGGCAGCCTGATAAATGTTCAGTTAAACTGTGGCTTCCTAAAAGGAGAAATACTCAGACTTTTCTTTCAGAGACATTTCTCATGCTTATTCTTTATTTACTTCCTCATATTACTATATAAACCTAAAGTAAAATGCGCATATATATATCTATATATATTCTATGTGTTTGTATTTTTAAATATAAAACAGAGGGACTACTAAGTTTTGCAGTGTTTCCATTAAAAGCTACTGTCTGAGCTCTTCTAGGGCTGAATCTGGAACTGAATCTGAGGAGAATTTTCAGAGCTTTACGTACTGCCAAAAATGTTAATGTAGCTTTTCTAAACTCTTCATCTCTCTGATATCAAGTGTCTCAGAAAAAAAAGATTAATTTATGGATTTAAAGACAGAAAGGTTTGTACAACAAATTGCGGCCCAGAATGATAAATAGCAAATCATTCCAAACCCATTTGAATGGTTTTCAAAACCATAACACTAATACAACACAGTTCAATTTCTGAATCAAGCTTCC
This sequence comes from Patagioenas fasciata, assembly GCF_037038585.1. Classification (NCBI taxonomy): domain Eukaryota; kingdom Metazoa; phylum Chordata; class Aves; order Columbiformes; family Columbidae; genus Patagioenas; species Patagioenas fasciata. The sequence goes on along the minus strand of NC_092527.1, from coordinate 12,865,038 downwards.
CTAAGCTCTGACTGGGTGATCTCATGCTCATGTCAATTAATGGAATTGCGGCAATGACATGCTTTTCTAAGGCAGAGTCCTAAAGAAGCTGTGAAAGGCTTTACACATCTAAACACGAAGTGCCACACACATCTGGCAACAGTCCCATTCCAGGGACCTGGACAGTGTAGGAACTAAAGGTATTTCAATCAAAACTGCAAGAAACAGACCATCATCCCATACTATTTATTTTCAAATATTGCTAGTAAGTGTAAATCCTTTGTTTTACCAGTTTTTTTTTTTTTTTGCAGAATCTTGTTCTGCATTCACCTTTGCCACCAATACTGTTTTACACCAGTTGGTTGAAATATTCCTTTGTTGTATGTCCTACCGCTTCTCTTTTGCCTTTTAGACCAAGTTAGCTTTTTCCCCCCCTCACTCAGTTGAACCATTGATCATATATGTCCATGCCTAAGCCACATAATTCAGGATTGATCATTCCACTCTGCTAAAGATCACTGACTCCTGGTCATTTCTTCTTCAATAGTTTTTTTACTTAAGGGCTAAGTAAACAGTAATAGCCAAGGATAGCTTTATCCTACACATAAAGGGCACCTTTGTTTTTGAACCCTAAGAACAACCTTATACCAAAGTATTACAGCACAGTTGAAGAAAAGGTACCAATTAATGTGTATTTTATTTTTTACTCCAACAGTTACTTTCCATCCTCCTCATCTATTTCTTACTTCTACAGCCTTGCAAAGAAAAATAATGACTTTCTTTTCTAAAAAACCCAAATAATCACAAAACAGTAAGAGGCCATCTGAAACTTGCCCTCAGCAAAGTCTGTGCTTTACAGAATTGGCAGGTGCACGCAAGGAATGTGACACAAAGTGCAGTTTGTGTAATGTGCCAGAGACCAAGCCTTGACAGCCAACTGCTGCCTTCGTCATCAGCATCACTGCCTTTTCTTCTCATGCTCACAGGCAACTTTGACACTCATCTGCAGTGCCCCGACCTCATCTGTGGTTTGCATTTTGCACACCTGTGGTGTTTGTGAAGTAAAGGCACAGTAACAAGCAGGAGAGGCAGGGTTTCTGATCAGGGTATGCCAACCACTGCTTTAAAGTGAGTTGTTTCAGGCTTAATACTGGTCTTAGGCACTTTTCTGAAAAACTTAGCAACAAAGTAAACCTGACTCTGCTTGCTCTAGGCTTAGTGATGAGCCAGGGCAGGGAACATCAATGACAGCAATAACCCATGTCGAAGGAGAGGGGCAGAAAGGGGCTGTTCTGAAAACATGAAGGCTAAACAATATGTAATGACTGTGCTAGTGCCCAGGCCTGCAAGAAATTCATGATACTTTTTATCCTTGTCCAACACGGTCAAAGCAAAATAAATAGGAGTTTTCTCTCTGTAGCAAAATCTGCAGACCCATGTCTCAAACGATAAACAAATTTTGCCAGAAAGTTCTTGGTTGGGAACAGCAAGTAGCAACTCTTAAAGGCCAGGCTCTGGCTGAGGGATGCACCTTCCTAGCTGGCTCCTCTGAGAAACCATTTTGTGGCCACTGCTTTTCTCTGTCTAGGCTACTGATGTTTTCTGGTTTTTTTTGTCGTTGTTTGCTTGTTTTCCAGAAGAGTACTAAAACTACGCCCTATGAAACTGAGGAGTTTTCTTTTTAGAAACGTCATTTTTGTAGATTTACAGGTAGGATTGTATTTACCTATATATAAGCTTCTAGATAAGTTTTGTTTAAAAACTCCTGCTTACTTGGAGCCGTGACTTTTTCCATCTTACAGTGTCTTAAGGAAACAAAGGTTAAATATTTTCACCATTTTCTTTGACCTTCTCAACCCTCATCCAAACTACAAAAAAGCACTGCCTATAGATACTGCAGTACACAAGAATCAATGAGCTTGCTCCCATGCATATGAGCAGACCACTTTGGCACAGGACAGATGTTTCAGAGCCGCACTGCTGCCCCAGCTGTGGAAACAGGCTAAAATGTTTACAAGGCTTTTTGCACAAGTTAATAATCTAACCCTAGGAAAAGCTACACACTATCAGAACATTATCTCATATCTTCAATGAAAATAGAAGACACTCAGACCTTGTGAGAGCCACTTATCAAGCAGAAGATCAAATTTAGTATATTTTCTATATACTTTGAAGAAAAAATAGGAAAATATTTCAGAAGACTAGTTTGTTAGCAGAAAAAAACCCACATATATATTTGCTTGAATCAATCTGTGAGTCTACAACTGGTCAAGGAAATTCACCAGATCATTGTGCCAAAAAACTGAAAAAAAAAAAAAAGATGAAGACAACAGTCTCTCCTTTTCTCATGTGGAAATAAGAATTTTGTTTTGAAATTCATGCAGATTTACTTCTGAATACAATCTCCTACTCTCCACAGAAAGTAAACTATTTACTTTGTGACTAAACACATTTGAAAGTTATTTGTAATGGGTTTCTTTTTTCTCTCTCTCCTCACTTCAGAGAAAAAACAAAAAACCTCAAAACAAACAGAAAAGAAAAAAAAAAGGGAAACACAACACCAAACCAAAGAGACAAAATAGTAATTTAATTCCCATTAGACATAAATTATTTTTCTTGCCTGAGTAACCACCCATATGAAACAAACTGACAAAAGTAACATGACCCCACCACACTTAAATATTTATTTACATCCACATATTTCACAGGCCAGAAGGGAAAATACCTTTTCTGCTTCAGTCTTGGAAAAATAAGCTTTCTCACACCAGAGTACAAACCCTAATCCAGCAGACCTAGGAGCCCATCAGCTGAGGTGGTTATATACATCCTGCTCTGCCAGGTGTTTTGCCTTGTTGGTGTTGATTGTACTTTTGCAGCTGAACCCAAATTCAGGGGTGGTGCAGACCTGCAATGCACAGGTGTGAGGGCAGTTTCTGTGCTCCCTCTCCCCTGTAGCTGTTGTTATGCTGGTGAATGGTGCAATATGAGATTTAATGTGCTCCTATGTTTGATACCAGGTTACGAACTTTGCTATTTCAAGGCAAGCACTGCTATCCTTCATGTTCCTTTTGAACCTAACCTACCATCCTTCTCTCACACACAGATATGGAAGGTCTCTTCAAAATGAGACAGCAGCTCATAAAAATAGATCACTTTTAGAGCTGCTTTAACACTCTTGCTGCAATATAAAATTATACTCACGGCTTGGTTCGTCATTTCAAAAGCAATGCAATTACTTTTCCTTGGAAAGTACAAAACCCTGAGACAACCACATCTCTTAAAAAATTCAGGACTTTCTCATGTACTTATTTTTTTCTTTTCTCATAATTAGTAATTATTTTAACATGTGGTTCTGTTCAAAGTCTGACACTCCTGTAAGTTGATAAGTGTGTTGAAAACACCAAAATAAAAGCAACAAGAAAAAAAAAATTAAGACAGATCATATCACTCAACTTCTCCACCTACAGTGCTGTGTGCCTATGAATCCATTGATATTTTGCTTGTTTTTATTTAAAATACAGCTTCTCCATTTTAGACAACACCAAATGAATGGTAATTTGTTTTGTTTTAATATATGCTTCTGATTTTTTTAAACTGGGGAATGTGACTCACATTTTTGAACATATGAAGACTGGAAAATGCCTCAGCATTAAAAACACAATGGGGACAATTTTAAAGCTGATCATTTCCATAAAACATTTAGATACATTTCTAATCTACATGAACTGCTGCTAAGAGGGTGATTTTTTTGTGTTGTGTGAAAGCAGAATCCTGAAATCCTTGTTCAACCATAACTCTCACTGAAATTTAGGAAAAGTTTGTCTGAGTCAAGACAGCAGGACTTTGGTCAGATCCAGGGATTTTTCTGCAAGACCCTAGGGCCAAATTCGTATTTGATTTAAATCAGGCCAGCAAGTACTGAAGTCAATAAAACGCTGTGATTTATATCAGCTCTTCTTTATTGCTATAGCGCCCATGCTTACTTCTATGCCCCCATTGTAATAATTCTCCACCATTCATTAGCTGCATATATAAAAGCTGTCAAAAAGCACTAGCTAACTGCCTGCTCTTTGGAAAACTCCAAATGTCAGACTTCCCTCAATTGAAAAACAAGATCTTTACCTTACTAATGCTGGTAGAAATAAGGATTCCTACAACTCAGCTCCATCCTGTTCCAGTGGGATAAATAAGATGAAAATCAAGACTGGAATACAGAGAAGATTTTGGCTACTGTGAGCATTAATGTTTGCATTGCTTAGAGATGTGACATGCAGGGAATTTTAGGGTTGGCTCTTTCTGCGTTATCCTTTTCTGGTAACTTCATTTCTATTTGATAATGTGAAACCTCTAGTGCCTTTTCTAGGCAGATTCCTTGGCATTTCCTACTGAGCTGCTTTAACATTTTTTCCTTTTGTTGTTGATCCACAGAGATTCTCAAAACTTATGTGCATCAAATTGTACTATCTCATTATTTATGCACTGTAGCAAATCATTACACTGCCCAAGAAAGGATAGGGGGATGCCTAGGCTGTGTCCAAATGAGTGGTTTACTGCAGACCAATGGGGCAGCTGTGAAGTGAATCCCTTGAGTGCCATTTGTTTCAGTTCTCAGAGCAACTTGGTGCCCCCAGAGCAGACTTCTTTTGGAAGAAACTCAAGTGACAGCTCCATGCCACAAGCCATGCAACCCAAGAGGCCCCACTGCCTCTCCATGGCTTTCTCAGTACTTGCCTAAAACTTCTTCCTTCCATAAACCTTCAAACTACAAATCCCAGAGGCATTTATTCACAAAGACTAGATTATATCTTATTTGTAGTAAGTCACCCAAGATATATATGTGACATTTTCTGTTATATATCATCTTCATATAACAATTCTGCATTAATTATTTTGGTCAATCCACTCACTCTTCTTATTATGAATTACTGCTAATATAGATGTAACCACTCTCGTGAACTTTCAGGTTCCTTCACCAGGATCTCCAGTGAAATTCAGACTTAATTCATAATGGCCCTGGTAAAGTCATAAAATAACAACAAAAAAATTACTCTTGATCTACAAACCTGGTGTGGTAATTTCTACCCAACTAGGCTGCTGTCTTCTTTCATTATGTTAGCAGTTTGTAACACTACAAAGATTAAAACGTAATACATTGATACTTTATCTTTTACTCTGTCTTCTGCTTATTTTGAAGCAACAAGACATTGTAAAAGCATAGTGTTATGATTTTAGTCTTGCTTCGTTTTTCTGTTTTCCTTATTTTACTTAAAGAAACGTTACTGAAGCTTCATTCTAAACATGAAGTTCTGGTCTAGTATCCCAATTGTTCCTCACTATGCATCATAGGCTATGCCATTTAATTTATTAGATGTTTGCCACTTAAAATAAACAGATCACAATCTGAAAAGTAAATCTAGAACACTTTCAACTTGAAAATAGTCTTACTTACCTGACCGAGTAATCTTTTATGTGGGTTAAAGTACAAACCCCTTGGTCTAAGTTCATGAAGTATCAATTGTCTTCTGAAAATTGTTTTTTGTTCCATGACAGCCTGCTTCTATGCGACTGGATCGCACTGAAAGATGGACAGATTGTCTGTAAATAAATAAGCAAATATGATTGTGAGATGACCATTCGAGTGATTAAGTGCTGTAAATCACAGGAGGACAATGAAAGCCTGAGCTTAGAGAGGTTTTTCCCTATTTTTGTCCAACTAGTTGCAGTTGAATCAAAACTACACCCCTCTAGGGGCATTTCAGGGCTTGATTTTCCTGAATTAAGTCAGCATAAGGTTGACATAATCCAGCAGTTTGACCAGCAGCAATTGAGGTTAACTTGATTTCATTGACTTCATCACTGATTTCAAATTGACTTGAATCAATGAATTCATTACAGCCTTGAGATATTATTGGATCAAGTTGCTATATAGATACTTTAAAGCTTAAGAAACTTAGAAGAATGTAACATGAGCACAACAGAGCTGGGTTGTTCTTTGTTCTTATTCAGATATGTATCTAACCATTTCAAAAAAAATTCACAGATCTACTTGCCTTATAAATGTATTGAGGCAAGGAATATAATGTATTAAGATGGGCTGATGTAAGTTTGTTGATTTTTTTGAATGTCCATATCTGTGATGTACTAGAGTAAATATACACATATACATATTATACGTATGTAATCATCTGTTTTACTTTTATTCTGTGTCTCCTGTAAATGCCAAAATTTATAGCTGTCATGGTCAACTTAGATGCAGAAACTCCTGGCTGAAATTTTGTAGTTCAGTGATGTATTCCTGAAATTGAAAGAATCTTAATTTAAAGATCAAATCCCTGAACTTCCTGTCCCAGTGACTTTGTATTTTGTGAGACAGCTTCTATTAATGTTTTTCCCAAATAAATGATCTAGATAAAGAAAGTAAGATTCAAATGTGAAAGCTTAAATGAGGCCACTCATCCGGCTCTCTAAATAGGTTTTATATTTTCATTGATAGTACATCCATGTTTACCAATTTGTACACCTGTTTTCTAAGACACTACACATGGATGGTCCTCACTAAAGCAAACAGAACATGTTGCACATTACTTAAAAGACAGCATCAAATTAATTTCTCTGTACAAGTTCCTATAGTAATCTAGTAATCATTCCCCAAGGCTTTCTAGCTCTGCTACCATATGGTTATCTGCAGGGAAGAACAGTAAAAGTTGTATTTGGTAGTCGGTATTCGATTCGTTCACAGGAGAATCATTCACTGAAATAGATAAGCATATCTAGTCAACGGTCATGATGGTACTGTTACATTTCCCTACTGCTTGGAGTTGACATTTTTTGCCAAATGAATCATCATGACAGGATTTCCTTCATTAAAAAAGCCAGCTACAACTCATTTCTTCACAGTTTGTGTTGCATTTTTAATCTTCTCAAATGACTTCCGCGTCATCACCTCCTCTAATGACCTTACCTCTATCAGATCCCTCTTGAATTTCTTCAAATCCTTCTTCAAATTCGTAAAGCAAATCAATGTCTATGATTGGGAAATGACCTTTCTACTCTTGTCCTTGCAACACGTGGCAAAAATTACGTTAGTCATTCTAAACAGCTGGTGTCATCTTGAATATTTAATGCAGGAAGTCCTGAAAAGGCATGCGGACAATGGCTTATGCCTAAACAGAGGGAATTAAAAAGAACAATGCTATTGCAGAAGGGAGTCAGTCCACAGAAGAGGAAACAGGTGTATCAAAGGAAGGGACCAATACATCAATGTATTTATGAGCATTTGTCTGGATGAGGAACATCAGCTGTCAAAAAAGGGACTGCTCCTGAAAAACCGCAACAGGTGGGCTGCCTACACAGATCAAATTTGCTGAAAACAAGGGGGAAAAGTCACTGGATGGCACCACTTCTCTGCTGAAATCCAGCTGAGGGAGTATGGTTCTCCATCTGACAGAAAACTAGTCAGACCTACAGAGGAGGAATTTTGATTGCGATGGCTTGTGAGAGACCAAGACATACATCTAAATGTGAAAACCCTTTCATGCGAAAGATGGAATTTAATTTCTTGCTTCTCTTTCCCATTTATTTGCTTCTCTTTCCCATTTATTTTTTTCCATCTTTTCTCATGGGAGTGATGTTCTTTGTCATTACTGGCTAATCTGAAAGCAGTCAAATATCTAGAGTCTTCAAATTTTATCCCTAAGGGTCATGCCATCTCAAAAGGCCTTTTATTAGTGTGATATGCAACTTTATTTTGTTATTTGTTTAGCTCTAATTGTGATCTGTAAAATTTTTTTTAATTCTCTTGTTTAATTTTCTTGTACATTCTTGAGGTGACCTAAATTCTTCCCATCTGTCATTTCTTCATTTCTAGTCTGCACCACAATAAGAACTGGAGAACATCACAACCTCTCTAAGATGTCCTGCTCATATTTTTTCTTTGATGTATCCTGAGTGTGCCCTTTCCTTTGTCATATGCAGTGCTTTCTTGCAGCAACTTTTAACTATTGTGATTGATTTTTTGGCTTTCCTTTTAAATACAGTCTAAAACTTGTTCAGTTTTCCAGCTGCCAGTTTCTGTGTCTTGACATTTTCTCTGGGAATTTGCTAAAAGATTCTCAAGAATCCACATTTCAAAAATTCTTCTCAATATATCTTTATACACTATGCTTTATCTATACGTAATAATAAAGCATTGAGACAGTATACAAAAAACTAATTCAGAATTCTCCATAAATATTAAATTAATTTAAATACTTCTGACTTTCATATTGCCAGAGACAAATGCAATTACCATAAGCACAATAAGCATATGCTTGGCTCACCTGAAATAATTCTGGTATTTCATGTCTTCATTCAGCTTTTTTCAATGTGGAGGCATTGATCACCAAGCTTTATGGTGTCACTGAGGGCATGTTATAACTATATAATATCTTTCTTCTGGAGAGGAAAAACAAACAAAACCAACTAATTCTGCTGGGGGAGAGCTAAATAGTATAGGGCCTAAAGATGAATTCTTAGGAAAAGGATAGAATCCAAATTTAATCATTTAATTGTAGGCACTATTGGACAAATCAGGATTTAAAGCAGTCAGAAGAAGTGAAGGGGCTCCAGGTGACTCTGTCAACAGAGCTATTAATAAATGATGGGTTTCTCAGATATGGTACACAGAAACAAGAAGCTGCCTGCTGCTCATCTGGGCACTGCTGAGAGCAAAGTGTATTTGCACAGACCATTTTTGGTACTTTGGAAAGGAAAAATCTAGGGTTTGCTGAAAAATGAAATGCTTTGTTTCTAGAACATCTGCCAATAGCACTCTGCTCCTAGTAGGAAGAAAAAAGTTTTAAAATATTGATAATGTTTTTAATGTTCTGCATGGGGAGTAAGCAGACACACTCCTTTCTCTCCCTTTATCCTTTCTTACCTTGGCTTTTACTTTTCTTCATGATCTTTCTTTCCATTTAAAAAGCTGGGAAAATAAATGTTTCCGCAGCTGAAGCAATATATATATATCCAATACTTTCCCTGATTTGGTTCACATTTGCAAATTGTTCATTCAGTTTTATCTCCTTGCTTTCATAATTCTCCCTTTTGTTTAATCTTTAGTACACAAGAGACTGGTAGGATTACAGGAAGAAAATGAGCTGTATAATGCAATCTGAGGAGGGTGTGGCAAAAGGGGACTTACTGGTAAATTGATCCAAAGAGATTATTTTAAAATCATCTTTTCTAAAACTCTATTTTAATGGAATTAGGCAGATATCTGACACATATTTGGCTTCTCCAACCTTTTAGAGACCCCTGCTTCCTATGATATCTCTGTGTTGTAAAGGATACTGCAGTTATGATATTTGTTTTATTTCAGGGTAAATTCCATAGGAAAGTAGGGTATTTTAAAGCTGTGCAAAAGCTGTCAGGAAATCAGAAAATACTGACATTATGGCTTTTTAAATATCTTCTTTTTTTTTTTTTTTTTAATTTTTATTCATCATTACAGCCTACAATTACAATGTCTGAGGAAGTGCAATACTTTCTCTTGTATAAGAGACTGACATATTTTGTCAGGCTTTATGTGTTTCTTTTAAATCTACAGTAATCTCCTTGGTATAAGGGCTCTATATTTTAATTGACTTTGATTTATTGGATGAGATCTTGACTCTGGTTAAGTCAGTGGCAAAACTACAGTCTCTCAACTTTGCATCTTTCAAAGTACTGCTTTAATAATCCCATCACTGATCTTACTCATACATTTTCCTCTCCACTTTTCTCATGCTTTTCATACAGCTACAAGACAAAGGTCTCTGTCCCATGGGCTAATTCTCCCTGAATGCAGTTTAGTGAGGTACACAAGACAACGTAGATTGACGAGTCCCCAAAGCTGGCATTGCCTTCAATAATTTTGACATTTCTTTAGATCAAAATGTTTACTTCTGTGACATGAATATTCTCCTAAAATTGTGGCCAACTTACATTTAAAAACAAGGAAAACTGTTTAAAGATGATTTGAAGATAGTTACCTAGTTCCACCACTACTAAGCGCAGGTAACACATCCATGTCAATCAAACAGAGCTCAGTCGTGACTGGGCCTGTTTTGCACTGAAGTCCAGTCCAAGTATTTCATAAGGTCTAGTCTTGCTGGGCTGGGACTGCCCAATGGAAACATGAAGTGGCTGCAATTGTTTCTTTGTTAAGAGTTAAGTCTTCACTCAAAATTTTAGTGGATTTCGTGCCAAGGTATACAACCAGATAGGGAACTTGCACCCTTTTCACACAAAGAAAATAATCTAGGTAACTCAGTGGAATATTTTTACTTCTCTCTTTTACTCCTTTCTGAATATATTTTGTACTGTTTGGCTAAACAATATGAGAGTTGAGGAAATAGGAGAAGGAGATATGTTTCACAGAGAATGATAAAATTGTTACGCAAAAACAAAGACAAAATAAATCTATTTATTTATTTAAATTTTACAGTGTTCCACTTTTTTACACCAGACTGAGCTCAAAAGGCTAAACAAGTGGCTCATCCTAGAACAATGGCCTTAATTTACTTCACAAATGAGACACAGGAGCCCCAGAGACACCGAGAAAACATGAGATAGGTTGAGGGGAGGTTTCAGTGTAATTAGTTCTGCTTAATGTACTTTCAAATTTAGTGTGGGGTTCAGCTCTTCCACTTCACCTTAGAAAGGTTATGGGGCCTTTCTAAAACCGACAGAAAAGATTTGGCTCAGGTACTGAGGGGCCTCCAGCTCAAATTTACTTGTATCATTAGAAAAGCCATTTCCTTTTACATGCAAGCCTAATGAAAGTACACTTAATTTGTAATTTTGTATAATTATAGATCTTGATGAGACAGATGAATGTGAATTCAGTATCAGCTAGTGAGTTCATCATTCCTTGTATCATCCATTTCTCAATTATCTCTAATGGCTGTCTTCAAGAGATTTATATCTTGTCATTTTCCTGCTAACCCACATAACGTATCCTAGCAGAACTGTACCAGTGATCTGTCCTAAGGAGACCAATTTCAGTGTCATGCACCAAGTTTCTGAAGGTTAGGCTTCTGAAATACTTCCAGAGTATCTTCAGATATTTCCAATATAGATAACTTTTTCTTACAGCTTATAGTATTCCCATTGTTTGCTTTCCACTTCCAGAAGAATGGCTCGGTACTCCAGCACTGGAGTCTTACCTCAAATTTCTATCCCCTTCCTTCCCTTGAAACTTTGCTTAGGTACATGTTAGACCTTAATCATACAGCCAGTTATTTCTACATACACTTGGGTTTTCCAGTTCTCTGCTTTGCTCCTTTTTTTTTTTTTTTCCTTTCCTCTTATGACATCGGAGATAGTTCAATGGCAAAGTGACCTCCACCTTGGGCGCTGGACTGTTTATCACAGGGGCCTTCTGAGTCTCTCATTGCTCCTCTAAATCATAGTGATCCTTTCCTCACAGTCATATTTTTTATTTATTTTTTTTTTAATTATTTTTTTCTTTTCTTTTTTTTTTTTTTAATTGCTTAACTTACTCCCAGGAGTAATGCTTACAAGACAACTATAAAGCCTAAAAGCAAAAGAATATATGAGGTACCATGGGGAGGGCCTGCACCCTTTCCAGAATTTGTTGGTGGTTCTTCAGGAAGCTACGTGTATTTGAAAAAAATGTGTTCTAGACAAAGAGTGGTTCCTCTTCCATGAATCTCTTGTTAGGAAAGAGGCCACCTGAATCATTCAACTACCAAAACAAAACAAAACAAAAAATTCCCATATTTCTAGTCTTCTGCTTTCGTGGTCACCTCCAGATATTCAGGGCAAGGATTAATTTCCATTTTGAGGTACGGAAAAAGTAAGCTCACATATTATGGTGATTTTTCTGTGCTCATCCATCTTGCTGACTTTCATCTTGAAAGCTTTCAGGATTAACTGAGAACATTTTAATTTTTTTTTTTTTTTAATATTAAGGTGATGGAGGCATCAGCCTTAGTAGAAACAAATCCTTTTCCATCAGAGGAAGTGTTTATAATGCAGCTCTGTTTATCAGCCTACGAAATAAGAAATATCGCAGCTGCTATGTCTGCCACTTTGAAAAGTCCAGAACCATTTATGCTTTGTCATTATAACATCTACCATTATTTGCCTGACCAGGAAAGTATTTCAGTGCTTTCATGATAAATATTTTAGTTATGAGTATTGTTAATTTTGCAGTGTGTGACACAATTTAGTTCCCTTACAGATCCATAAATTATCAGACACTTGAGGTACTTATCAGCATCCTGCTGATTACAAGAATGCTTGTACGAAAGATCTTTTCCCCAAAATTTAATAAATATAGTTTTATAAAATACATGAATTAGCAATGTTCAGACATATGCAGATTTGAATTGCTTGGAAAGACATTAAATAAATGTAAGGCAGATTCCATCTTTTAGAAAAGGTATACATGACTCTCCATCACCCACTGATCAATCCTTATTGTATTGTAAATGCTGAAGTAATTTTATTCAGTTTTATGAGCAATATGCTAGTTGCTCTAAACTACAAAAGGCTGAGCAAAGATAAGGATGGTACAGTGACTTTTCCAGGACAGAACTACTTGATAGGACTGGTCTTGCACTGTCATTCTTAGAAAAACTATGATTGATGTAATAACAATCCCAGACCAAAAACTACAGTATCATTCTACATTTCCAGCAGCTGCTAGGAAATAAGATTTCCTATTCTACTTGTGAATGGGGCAGAAATGGTAATTTTCAGACTCATAGGATGCTAAAATTCCTCAAGGGCTATCATAACTTAGCTTTATTGCTAAATGTAGTTTGTGTTTGGATGATATTTAGAGGAAGCTCTTATGTGAAGAAATTGTGAGCCCTTCAGTGCCCCAGTACCACATACTGACTTGATCCCGCCCTTGCCAAGGAATATGAATAGGAATAAAGGCCATCATCATGCTCTCACCTGTCACCGCAGCTTGGTTTAGATGATTTTTAACCTCAGATGTCTTCATTTTAAAAAGCTTGTAGAACCACAAACACACTAAATTAGGCATACTTTGGAAAGATAGAAGTGGCAAGGGAAAAATAATTGTTTGAAAAGAAACATATATGGTTTCATAAATAAAGAACTACTAGGAAAAAATAAATTACAGGGAAAGAGTAGGAATTTTGATCAAGTTTTCATTATGGGTAGAATAGAGATTTCCATGTAGTTGTTGTAAAAATGTATTTACTGCAGTGTTTCTTAGCTTAATAGTAATTCTTGGATATACCTGGTTGAGAATTGACCCTGGAAACCATTTTCAAAGAGAAAAACTTGGGATCTGGTCTTTGGCTACTACAATTCCACAATTCTTCTCTGGACAACTGAGTCCAACCCACTCCCTCTAGCACAGGATCTTCTCCTCTCCTCTGTTACAATCCTGATTAAATAGAAGTAGAGAAGGAAAAAAATTCTCAAATAATTGTGGAAAGAGGTGGTATGATGTTTGGGTTCAGGCAATAACAGCAGTACACAAAACTAGATTTGGGAGATAGATAAACATCCAGCTTCTAAGTGATGTTTCACTCCTGCAGTAGAAGTGCTACATATATGAAAAAACACAGAATGAGAAGTGATTTTTCTTAAACTGAGCGAAGTACTACTCAAGGTATAAGAAGATCAGCAGAATAAAGATTCCATGAATCACAATTTTCTCTGTTTTCATTTTTTCCTTTTTCCATTTATAGAATGAAAATATCAAGCATGCAGATAGCTTATCCATGTAATGATTCATCTCATAGGTTTTTTGAGAGAAGACAATAGAGGAAAAATATAATAATCACATCTCACCTGTCATATCATAACCATATTGTAAACTGGAAGATTTAGAAAGGGGAGCAAAAACCTAAATTCTTTAGAAGATTGCAATACATGGATGTGTATATACAAAGTAAATCCTGGGCTAAGAAGTGATGTTTCTCTCTTTGCCAAAACGTGGTGAGGACAAGGGGATTTCTATGTAAAGCAGTAGCAATCATCCCTGTCCCTAAAACTGCCACAAGTTTTTACAGCTTTTTGCATAGTAGGAATTTCTTTTGGATTTGCTGACCTCCCTACAGAGCTCATCATATGGATTTTGGTAATTTTACATGGCTTTGTTTTAGACTTATATGCTTTGTTCCTGACAGTATTGGCACACAGTGGCAGCTTAAAATATAATAAGGTGTTACTTTTTGTTTGTTTCCATCCCTGCTGCAGTCATTAATGTGGATAATTACTGTATTCCTTTCTTTCCCGCACTTTCCTTTCTAAGTCCGTCGTTCCAACTTCTCACACCTGAGGAAATCCTCAGGATCCCAGGGTCACCTCTGTTTTGCTGTAGCACTGTTCTGACTATGTTTCCATGAGTTCCTTATTCCATCTCTCTGCTGCCCAGGGAAGATGGTCAGAAGCAGGGAACCACAGAAAATAGCCCTAGAGAGGAAGAACGTTGTTAGCTCCTTTGGCTCCATTTTGTGGACAAGTCCCACTGTTTCCAGTGGTTTGGGCTTCACAGCCTCCTGTAACTTTGTACCTCAAACTTTATGCCTTGCTCACGTAAAGGCTGGGAAGATCATCTGAGCTGCCGTTAATGTCATTTCTTTAGTCAAGGACTTAGGGAGCAAGAGAAAACTGCCACCTGTTTTTTGCACCAGCAGCCTCAGTTAATAAATCCCATTGTGACATTACACTCCTCTTTGCCTTGAAACACACTCCTATTCCTTATTCTTTTTCCTTCTTTATTTATTTAGTTCTTGCTGTTTTTTTGTTTTTTTTTTTTTTCTGTTTTGGTATGTTAGCAGAAAGTGGAAAAAAACATTTGAAAACACAGTGTGAAAAAGATCAGATGCAAAAGCAATGTCTGGCATGAGTTATGATATCATAACTCTCCTGAAGTCAGCTTGAGTCTTTCTCTTGAAACAGTAGGCTCTGAAGAAAGCCTTCAATCCACGTATTACTTTCAACTTTTTAAACTCTCACTTGCTCTAGCACTAATCTGACAAACTGCTCTGCTAGTGCTGAACTCACTATTACTGAATGATTGGCTGGCAGACTTCTCCCTCCTGAGATAGTGTGGCTGCTGCTGAGCTCGTGCTCCTTCAACTGAAAAAGGAACAATGAATTTGGAGATGCTTTGCTTTCCAAATAGCCTCTTTCTATAGCCCAGCTCTTCTGACTCTTCAAAAGAGTCAAATTTCCCCTCTGCCTTCTCTGTATTTGAAACGATTAGTTTGTTGCATTGTGGCTGCATAAAGAATTGTAGCTCAAAAGTGGTACCAACTCTGTTAAATGAAATACCATGGGTGATCCACATCCTTTGGCACTGGTGTACCAGAGCACAAAAGTTCATCACGTGGTAAAGACTGGGATGGGAATGAAGCTGAGCTGAAGTTAAACATTTTACACCTCAAATCCTCAATGAAGCCTTGACAGTGGAACAGAAGGAAGGTGAAGAGTTTATTCTAACCTTAAAGCATGGCTTCTTTTAAAACAACTGGATCTGGGCTGATCTTTGTTGTGGGCTTGGGCTAAACCCTTGTTTTGCCTGCATCTCTTTTTTATCACATTGCTACTGGCATAAACTGTAATGACCCCAAGGACATGAGATAGGTAGATCACCTATGCCACTGGAAAGACCTACTTCTTTTCTTCTGGAAAAACTACTGAAAACTGCTTGAGATCACAAAATCTACACGTATTTCCTTCAAGTCCATTTCCACGAAGAGCCCTCATACAAATGAGAAGTGCTGTGCTTGTGCCAGGATGCTTAATAGATTTAGCAGTGAAGTGCATATGAAGAGACAGTACCTGAGCTTTTCTGAATTCAATCTAATGCTGACTGTTCTTTATAAACTAGAACATTTAGCCTCTTTGTATCCCATCCAGAAGCAAAAGATGTTAAAAGAAGTTCTTCAGTGATGAAAATAATGACTTATGACTAGCACGTTTCATTTCAGAAGCTAGCAGGTACTGCTTAAAAACACTTTAAATAAGTATATATTATACTTATATGTATTCAAAATGTACTAACACAGAGCTACAGTCACAGTTGTTCATAAATTATTTACATAAATAACATCAACAGATATTCTTCAGCTTCAGCATAACCTATATTTAAATATTTTTTTTAAAAACTGGCAAATATGAACCCTAACACATCTCTGTAAATCTGGAAGGTGCTATCATCCTCCCTGTGAAGAATCTGAATGTAAATTCTATTAAGTAATTTCTTCCACAAAGTTTCTCATTGAGAGATCTGATACTTTCTAGCTTCTTGTCCTTTCTCTTAACCATTATATTTTATTGATTTTCAAGAAGCACCTAAAAACTGAAGGTAGAAAATAAAAGCCAAGACTGTGTCTGGCATAATAAAAGGAAAAACTGAGTGAGGTGGACTACAACCAAACTGGAGCTTGGCAAGTAAAAGAGGATTGGTGCTCTTCTCTCTCATGGCAATATTTTTATTTTCAAATGTCTTTATCAGAGACAGCACTGAGAAACAACATAGTGTGTGTAGGCAGGCTAATTAGTTTGTTAGCAAGGTTAATCATTGCATCAGCATGGTACCTTAGCCTCCTGATGTTATCTACCCAAGAAAACTGGCTAGTTCAGTTAGATGTGGATATATACATACACATATATAAATATAAATATATATATATTCACACTAGGATACAGCTTTTGCCTTTTATCTTCTACTTGAGAAGTTGTATTTTAGAGCCCATTGGTGAAGAAGGGAAAAGAATATACCATAATGATTTACGTATTGGGTACTGTTAATGGTCTTTTCTGGAATCAGGAAGAGAGATCAGAACTGACAGCAAATTTCAAAAAATGGTTTATGCTGCCATGGTTTTGATAACTTAAAAAAAAACCCCACTATTTTTCTTTCAATTGTTTCCTTGAAACAATGTGGTTGGATATCTCCTTATCCTCTAACTCCAGCTGCAGTTAATTGTTTTCTGTTGACTTTGTGGTTATATTTTTGACTGCAAGTTGTTAAACTAGGTCTTTTCTGCTTCTTTCCTCACATTTAATGGAAATACACAATTCTTTTCTATTTTATTCTCCCATGGACTTAGTTCTCTGCCATTTTTACACAGGTACTTCACTCCCTGACATGCCAAGCAGACGTAAGACAAGCAGAATAAATTGCAGTCTCCTGCAGTGAAGCCTATCAGTGTTATCAGACCCTAAATCTATTTTTTCTTTATTTTCTTGTTTTGTTATAAATATTTTTCAAGAGAATGGCTGGAATCCCACCTAGCTCATTTCAATGTTGCGCTCTGAGGTGCTAGAATGCTTTATAGTCTGCTGATAAAAAAAGCTGTACAGGCCCAAGAAACATGATAAAAACGTTCAACCACACAAAAGATTTTGATATAAATATTTGCAAATGACCAGAGCTAGAAGATTGAAAGAGAATAGGATATAACAGAAATGCCATAACTTTGAAACTATTTTTCAATAAAATAAAACTATGGTTGAAATTCGCATTTGAATGCCAAGCTACTGTGATAAACAAAGGACTAAATTCTGTTTCACCTGCAGGAAAGGGGAACAAATTCTTCACAATGCACTTTATTAAAATGCTGATTTTGACTTTTTTGTCTAGGACAGGGTAATCTGTAACAAAAAGTAATAAGGCAGTGAAGCTTTGAATTTTAATACCTCTCTTCCTTAACTTCATGATTCTCTCTCTTCCCTTGGCTAGCATAGGATTGGATTGTTATGGCTCAAGCACATACAAAAGTAAAGGGTTTTCCTTACCTTATTCCTTATTTATGCGTGTAACTATATACATAAAAATCTCAGTAGTCCCAAGAAGAAGTTATCTGAGAGTACTGATGGTTTGGCTGTGTGACTCTTTTCCAGATAACTGACTTAAGTTGATGCTTTTAGATCACTCTATAAGAAATGCAGTTTGAAACTGGTTTCACATGAAACTTGTACTGATTAGTGTAATTTCCTGATGCCTATTCCTTCTTAGTGGTTTAGGCTTTTTATTACAGGCATAACATCCTGCAGAAGTATTATCTACTGGATTTATGATAAAATGAATTAAGAAATGTCTCCCACATTGTGTATTTACCAAGTTAAACTGAAGGAATTGATTTTTTTTTCCAGTCAAGTATCATGCTAAAAGCGTATCTAGGAAGACAGCTGTTATTAAAAGCACAACCAAACAAACCAACAAAAAACCAACCACGAAGGTGCTGGGCAGAAAAGGCATGATTGATATTAATAATATTGATATTAATGATATTCAGTTTTCCAGATCTCTGTACTGGCATTCCAGCACAGGAATGGAGTCTTGTGGCAGAAGTAAATGAAAGAAAAGCTTGTGAAAGAGAAGCATCCCAGGATCTTTCAGTCTTGGCTTGGACAATAACTTGTTGTGTGACCTTGGATAAATCACTTGTCTGATTGCATCTCAGGAAATCAGCTGGAAAACAAGTATAAAGGCTGGCCTCTCTGACAAGCTGCTTTGAGCAAACTGAAGTGTGCTCCTGTGACATCCCTTATTGACATGCATTTCTTTAGATAGAGAGTTGCCTACTGGGTACGTTGTGGAGGAAGGGGAAGAATAACCAAACATGACAGATGCAAAATCTACCTATATTCATTTACTGCATAAAAGGATAGAGTTCCTACTCATTTAAGGTTAACAGCAGTACACAGGATAAGACAGCAAGAGATTGGTAGTAAACTAGATGGTTTTCCAATTCATTTTCTTCAAATCTTAAAAAAAATGAAAAAACTTATTTGAATGGTTGGTAACAAGTTCAAAATTAATTTGATTTTTTTCTCAATATATTCCTCCATGCCAAATGTTGTAATCTGTATGTGGATCAAAACATATCTCAGATGAACACAACTAGTGAATATGAATGCTCTGGCAAGCAAAGCCTTACCCACTGTTTTAAACAATTCAACACAATCCAAACCTAATGTACACACACCAATGACCTTGCAGCAATTCATGACCCTTATTATGAATGAAACATCAATTTTTGAAAAGAGCTGGGAAGCTGGAAG
This sequence comes from Patagioenas fasciata, assembly GCF_037038585.1. Classification (NCBI taxonomy): domain Eukaryota; kingdom Metazoa; phylum Chordata; class Aves; order Columbiformes; family Columbidae; genus Patagioenas; species Patagioenas fasciata. The sequence continues at coordinate 12,846,012 of NC_092527.1, read as the reverse complement.
TAGAGGAACCAGCAAAGTTGATGTTATGGCTGACTAGCTGCTAAAAAGTGCTTCAGAAAACTTGAAAGACAAGATGTACTATTATGTAGGTAGGTATATATAAGAGTTAAAAAATGCAAAAGATACGCTATGTTTCTGGTGACTCCTTAAACATCGGTGCTTTACTTTGTTAAGCTCTGCTTCTTGGAGCAAGCGTATGTATGCAACTTGGCAGTTGCTAAGGTAACAATCATTGGGGGAAATAGCAGAGTAAAATAAACTTATAAAACCTGCATAAAATTGACATTAAATGTCAATGTCTTTCTTAGGCTTACAATAACTCCCTATATGTTCATGAATATACATATCTAACACACATATTTCTGTTTCCCAAGGCTTACCTAATTATGTTTCTGTTTTGAATGTGAATGGTAATGTCACTTGTATCTGTTAAAAAAAAAAAAAAAGGGTTAATAATTAATAATGGAAATACTTTTGTCTAAACTCATCACCAGATAGTGCTTAAACATACACAATATCTACACCCCCCATCACCACCATTTCTTCCCTGAAGGGACATTACTCAGCACAGCTTTAGGGGCTGCTGAGGGACCTGTCACCTGCTGTTCCCACTGTTGAGCCTGCCTGTGCTCTGAGGCACAGGACACATTAAGAGGCATGACATCATGTCTTCCTCCCCCAGCTCTTTTCATCATACCCAGCACATAACACTGTCATAATCAGCTTGGATTTTCTTATGCTGCCTTCTTTTTGTAATCCCATGAGTTTCCCTAGCCCTAGACAATTTGAGCATAAGTGGAAACTGTCATCTATGATATTTGAGAGAAGGCACACAGATTCATACTGCATCCCACATTCTTTCCAAGCTCTAGTTTTATGAGAAAAATATAGGTTGGTTTAACTGATGAAGGTATGTTAAAGTTGCTTTAAGAATTGTAGAATCATAGAATGTCCTGAGTTGGAAGGGATCCACAAGGATCATCAAGTTCAGCTCCTGTCCCTGCATATGACAAACCCCAGTTCACACCGTGTGTCTGAGGGCATTGTCCAGTGTCTTCTTGAATGCTGTCAGGCTTGGGGTCATGACTACCTCCCTGTGGGGAGCCTGTTCCAGTGCTCCACCACCCTCTGGGTGGAGAACGTTTTCCTAATATTTAACCTAAACCTCCTTTAGCACATCTTCCTGCCATTCCCATGGGTTCTGTTATTGGTCACCAGAGAGAAGAGATCAGTGTATGCCTTTCCTCCTTCCCTTTTGAGGAAGATGTAGACAGTGATAAGGTCTCCTCTCAGTCTCCTCTTCTCTAGGCTGAACAAACTAAGTGATTTTAGCCACTTCTCACACGGTTTCCTCTCCAAACCCTTCAACAACATTGCTGCCCTCTTCTGGACACTTTCCAGTAGCTTTATAACCTTTTTATACTGTGGTGCCCAGAACTGCAAACAGTGCTCCAGATGGGGCCACACCAGTGTGGGACAATCACCTCTCTCTCCCAGATGGCAATGTTGTGCTTGATGCACCCAGGACATAGTTGGCCCTCTTGCCTGCCAGGGCACACTGTTCAACTTGTCATTGACTTGTCACCGTCAGATCTTTCTCCACGGAGCTGCTTTCCAGCGTTTCGTTCCCCACTCTGTATGTACAGCTGGGATTTCCATGTCCCAGGTGCAAAACCCGGAACTTGCCCTTGCTGAACTTCATGTGCTTGGTTTAGTTAGTAATAGGCTATATAAAGATGCTCCTTTTATTTTAAGTGAAATTTTAACTATTTTAACAAAAGTGAATTGAAAATTGAAGAAACTCAGGCATGTGTCTTTCTTGTTTAAAAATTTCTCATTTTTGCTCTGGGTTTCATTTGACTTTTCCTGTAGGTCTTGTACAAGTCCTACCAGCCTCGGAGGATCCTTCACTGATGTCAGGAAACCCTGCATTTACCTAGGAATTTTTTTTCCTTTATATATGACATCTACAACGCATTTTTAGTACATGTGAGACATGCAGTGTTCTTAGAAGATGATGACTGAAAGGTGAACACCTTTATTGTATCTATGAGTAAAACAGAAATGTCAAAAAAATTAAAAAGAGGGAAGAAAAGGAAGTCTTCTGTAGGCTGCTAACATTTTCTAAGAGGCAACAGCTCATCCCAGTCAAAGCATTTGGGGTGACTGTTCAGCATTGGCTTCTTAAAAGGCTCAGTCATCATTTTCTGATAGGAAAGCAGAAAACAGGGGTGGTAACAGCCACATAACAAATCAAAATCAGATAGAAACACAGATGCTAGCAGTATAAAAAAAACAAGAAAAAAACCCAAAGCACTCCAAAACTGAACAAAACTCTCTGTCCACCCTTTAAAAGTAAACATGTACATTCCTCTAATGACAGTCATATAAGTATTCAATTTTGTGTCAATAATCAAGGAAAAGATAGGAATAAAATGCAGGGTAGGTCCTCTAGCAAAGACTCACCACCCAACTAAAGAATACAAGGTGCCTCAAGGTGCTGAGACAACTCAATAGATGCTTTAAGAAAGACACAATAAATTCAAGCGATGATGCTCACTGAGTGCCCTCAGCAGCCCTCAGAGTTTAAGCTGAAACTTGGTCATAATTTTCACACTGTTGAATGATCATTTGCATTGCTGCAAATGTTTCATTTTTAGCATAAAGAGGAAAAACGCAAGTTTTCAGGCTAAACACTTCCCAGGTGTCAGATCGTACTTGTCCATAATAATAAGGATTACATTAGTTCAGATTTATCTTGTAAATATCTGTGAATCTGTTTGTCTACCTGCAGGGTAGCAAAAACAAAAATAAGGCAAGAAAGATAGTCATAGCTAAATAAAGCCTCTCTGAATCTAGTTTGTACCCTGAATATCCCAGGGCAATCAAGTTGTGTCTATAGTGTTGTCTATCTTGATTTCCTGCCTGCCTGCGACTCTGAAATAGTGATTTCTGAAACATTAGCCCCTCTGCCGGCTCTGGCTCCAACTCCCCAGAAGCTGAGACGCAGCTCTGCCATGTTTTCAGCGAAGAGCTGTGCCCTGTGGCGCGTACCTGGCACATGGGAGGAAACCGTGGTGAGGAGGGAAAATGGGCACCCACTCTGTTCAAGGAAGGATATGGCAAAACTCCGTGTTCTTTAGTGTTTCCATCCTTTGGCAATCAGAGCAGCAGTGACATGGTTTCTGGAGAGAGAAGCATTAAGGGTTCCAGTTAACAGGCACCCAGCAGACTGCCAGAGGGAAGAGGTAGTTTGGAGACACAGCTGGGAAAGATCCCTCCTGTTCTTTTTGCTTCAAGTCTGTGTTTTTTATCCTCACAAATTAGAAAGTTTTGGCTTCTCCTTGTGTTGGCATAAATGTGAAGAAGGCATCTGCCTCATGAAAACACGAGGATCATTGGTACAAAAAGGATTTCTTCTTAAATTGGCGTTTACTCTGCTGAGAGTGTTTTTTGTCTCTATAGCTAGCGTGCTCAGGTCCCCAGCAAGGCTTTTCCTATTACAGGGAGAAAGTCCACAGTACAGTATGAAACACCTGATTTCACACTTCACAGTGGTTCTTTTCCTGGGAATTTACAGATGCTTCTCATGACAGGCACAAGGCAAAAATGTGTCTGTGAGTGTGCTCGTGTATGGGGCAAAATATTCCAGTCTGTGATACATTGATGAGCTTATAACTGCACAGTAAATCTCAGAGCAGATAACAGATGCCATTCATTACTCCTATTTTGTCTATAATTTTCTTCATTACATTTTAATACCATTCCTATCTATGAAAATAAAAGTTATGGGGACCATTCAAGTACTTTCTTACCATCATCAGAATCGGAAATCTACGACACAAGCCAGTGCTCCAGAAGGATTTTGCTGTATGAATTAACATGCCTGCAAAAGAAGAAAAAAAACCTAGTGAAAAGAAAGTGACATTAAACAAAAGGCAGCTGATACCAAAATCTGCAAGACAGGTCTGTGTTACAAGGGAAACTTAATAGCCCAAGAAAACTGACGGCAGTAGGCGGACATTGCAGCAGAAGCATGGAACACAAAGTTCTCATGGTACTTTCCTGTTTCAGTCCAGGATATACCCAGGCAGTTCTTCACTCTCTTAATGATCTCTGAGTCACCATAATCAAATCCAAGTATCTCATTTTAACGTCACTTGGAGAAAGCCAATGTGTCCAAAACCACCTTCAGATGCTAATTTCTTTAAGTTAAATCAATGTGTTTCACTGAAGCATGTACTACAAGACTCAGGTAGGTCTTTCAAAACTTGCCTACCTCAGATAATTTTTTTGAACCTAGAGGTGATATTTTTGAATAGTTTGGACATTGCAATAAATAGAAGAAAGAAGATTCTTATGGCATGACAGTGATTTTCATTGTAATCTAAACACAAGTCAAATTTTATTTTTTGGACAAATGGGAGAGTGGAAAGAAGAGTAACACAGTACAACAGTAATTTAGCATAATTTACATAACTAACAAAACTTTTCCTGAGGTTTTACAGTGGCATCTTACAAGAGACCTCCATTAGCTGTATTCTAATTTACTCAAAATCTCTCTGTTGGCTTAAATGGAATTTGTATTCTGTGATACAAGCAGAAATGGGTGTCCTTCTGAAAGAAAAGATACATTTGTCTCTTAGCCAGGAATAAGTAATGTGAACGCTTGCACATCCAGAGTCAGGGGAAGCAAAGGTTTAGCTGTACTGAAGGTCCCCAGTGTTGCTGAGGAGAGATCCTTTCAGCAGAACTGGTTTTTACACCAACATTCGGCATCTATTTGATGGTGGAAAAAATGGACCCTTATGGTACCTCTGGTAGGCACATAAGGTGTGGAAAGAAAGGGACCCCGTGCTAAATTGTGCCTGAACCTCTGGCAAGCAAGTCTGGCCATCATGAAATTATTGAACTCACTAATGGGATCTTTCTTTGTGAGAAAGGAGATAAATATCCAGACCATTTATCACCGTCAGATTATTAAACATTTAAAAGTGACATTAAAGGGGATGATACTGAAGACTAATGTGCATAGCAGAACTGGCAGCCCAAAAGCCCATTAGCAGTCCAAATTGCTCAGCCCTGAATCTAGAGGTGCTAATCACAGTGCGCTGGGCTGGGTGTCTGGTGAAAATGAACATCATTTGCCTGAGGCCTTGGTGCTGTAGTTTGACTGTTCAACACCACAGTAAAAGCAGTCAAACAGAAAAAGCAAACCAATATTCAGGAGAGCTCTGCACAAAAGCTCAGATCCTCAATACAATCACTTTGTTGTGGTATCATCTTTATTTTTAGCATATTTTGATAGAAAAGGCTTTTTCTTTTTGTCTCAGCCTCATGACAGTTAATTAAATAAACATTTCCCTGGATCCCAATGCATATTTTATGTGACGAACTGGTTCAAAGAAAAAACCTGTTTGAACTGCAGTGGGTAGATCGGTGTGGGGGGTGGAAGCCCTTACATAAATAATCATATTTAATGAATCATCGCTTAGTATTTTTCGTCACCTCCTCGCCTCACTCTGATATCCCTTCTCTAGAAGTCCATTCTGTTTGCTTTGTTAAATTGACATACAAACAAATCAATCTGCCTGCTATTGAAGGGGAAAAAAAAAAAAAGAAGAGGAGAAATTCCTGCTGGAGTGCATGGAGAAGATTTGTTCCTTTTTTTCTGGCAATTCAGTTAAACCCTGAAGGGCCATTCATTACATTTTGATGTTGAATTTCGTAACAGAAAGACTATTAATTGGAAGCATCAAATGACATTCTATCGCTTATATGCCCTGATCTCAAAGAGGGAATCAAACATATCCTTAGAAATAAACAAAAGAACACAAATTCTTTGCACCTCCCACCTATCCTATGAAGCTCTGCTGGGTAATTTAAAGGAGAGCAGAAGGCTTCAGGAGACCCTAACTCTAAAGAAAGGAGTGAATGTAGAAGGAACAAGCAGGAAGATGTTCTTTCTAATTGTCTTCCCGTTTGCTTCTCTTCATGAAAGACCAGAACAGCTCTTGACTAGTTGGCTACCTCTACCCCAGTGGACACCTACACAAAAAAAAAAAAAAAACAACACAGGAAAGAAAATGTTATTCCGAGTAATGACACAACTGACATTATGTCATCTTTACACCGCATCCCAGAGCAACACCAGTTTCAGCATCTAATGTGGCTGGCCATAGAGAACACAACAGGAGTTTCCCAACTAGGATGGCAGCTAGTAAGCATGGATTACCCTTTCCCAGACACTAGTGGCTTTCCCCCTGCACAGAAAATGTTGAATCCTGTTCTACCATTACAAATAATTTTTAGTGTATATTAATTAACAATACCATGGGAGTTAGCAGAGGAAAATTTGTGTGATAAAAATGGAAAAAAAAAGCAATGGATTTCAATGATGAGGTAAATGATTCCTTCAAAGACTCAAAGATTTTAAGCATAAGATAAGCCTCAGCCAGTTTGTTCTGTAAAAATCAGGCCACCAAACTTTAGAAAGTGACTTCTGTAATAAGCCTAATAACTTAAAGGTAAACTGAAGCATTTATTTTAGAGAAAGTCCAATCTTAAAGCTGAGAGAAAATATACTGCATCACTTGGAAAGTTCTGCAATTACAATTATCCTCATTACAAAAATGTGTTCCTCATTATTTTAGGTGCTGTTGTTGAAAGCTTAATGGTTCACCCTCATTTATGTGGGAAGAATAAACAGTTTATTATGAAGTATGGAACTACGGTATAATGTTCTCAAAATTTAGCTCAATTTTAATAAGGCTGGAGAAAAAATAAGTTATGTTTTCATTTTTGTTCTGACTAGGAGCTGAAGTGCAGCTGTAAGGGCTGTTCCAACCCAAGCAGACAGGCACAGCTAAATTCTCACATAAAATCATGCCCTCTCAGGAGATGATGATCAAATTTTCATTAAGACCTTTGAATCTTTCTATTGAAATCCTTAGGCTATAAGCAGATCCAAAACAACCTACTTTAAAATCAAGGTATCTAACCTTGGGGGGCTTATTTGATGTGAAACACCCCTGCTTTTCATTTTTTTAAGCTGATCAAAAACTTTGCATTTGAAATCCACCTTAGGCTCTCGAGTTCACAAACAGAAGCACTTGGAAACACAAGTACAGCTTCATATTCTTTTCCTACAGGGTGGTAGTGAGAAAACTTCATAACATTGAGGACAGCCCCTGAATTTTCTCACACTTTCCATCCAGGTTTCACATGAGCCTTTCTAAACTGACAATATTTACCTGGAGGAAACAATTATCAAAATGCCAAAAATGAAAATGGAATTGTAACTTACAAGTGAAGCAAAACAAAATGGTTTTCATGACACTGGATTGAAAAAAACATAACAAAACAAAACAAAATAAAACAACCCAAAACAATAAAGATTGAGGTTAAGCCAACATTTTGTTTCAGCATTTCACTTCATATAAATAAATCTGTGCCAGAGGAATAAGATAGCTTAGCATCACTGGAAGCTGAACAGATGCTCATTTCTTTATGATTCTCAGCCCACCTCTGTGGTATCCAGATTCCAAATTGATACTAAAAATTGGTACTGATAACTCCTCCTTGCCACTTTGAATTACACAATGATGAAATCTGCTTTGACCTTCATGATCCCCATATGCTACTAGTAAAAATAAACAAACCAAAGCATATCTGTATTTCATACACTGAAAGAGAACAAAAGACAAAGCCTGCTTTTCCCTGTATGTATACACACATGCACAGACACATTCATATGCCAGCCCTCATAGATTTTGTGGTATCCTGAGTCTTCACTAAAAGCCACAGCAGCTCAAAGAAGAAGCAAGCATGCTTCCATGGCATGTGTGACATGCAGATTTGTTAATCATGTAATCCATCTAAGCAGCAAGAAGGGAAGATGTAACAAGTTCTAGCCATATCCATGTTGCTCCCCTACAGAGAATCCTTTTTTCAATTATACTATCCACTTCCCAAGCCTGCTTTGTAGTTGGAGTAAAGTTTCTTCGATTAATATGTGAAAATCTATTATTCCACTTTTCTTAGATCATTAGTAATTGCTGTTTTGTGGCATATACTTCCAGCTGAGATTTTCACAGGGACAATTCAGCATCATCCCCTGTGTTCTAAGTTGTTGAAATAACCACCTATTCAAGATATGCAGTATAAGGAAAATATCACAAATACTTTGGAGCTCTTAGCAGAGCAGGGCACTGGCTTATAGATGTACTTCTATGCCTCTAGATTTTTTCAAACATTCCCTTGTTGTCCTGGGAAGAAAAGTGGGACAGATCTTTAAGACTAGCAGTGAATCTGCCAGTCCTACAATTTATGCTTTTAAAACAAGTGTGTCATTTCTGTAAGATTTATTCTGAATTTTTGCAGCTGACCTCGGGTACTTTTTCCTTACAAACCCCCCATAATATGAGAAATTGATCAATGTGAATCAAGAGTCAACATTTATTCAAATTTCAAACCAAAAAGGACAAAGCATCAAGTTGTCCTTGCACAGGTAGCGACTTGGGGCACATAGCAGTGCTGTCCTAAGCATCACAGTGACTAAAAGCAGAAATGTTTGTATCAAATTTAGTTTCGTCACCATTTGTACCAATATTTTTCCTTGTTTTCATTTCCCATACAAAGTACAATCAAACAACGAGCTTGCAATAGACTGGATTAAATAATAAAAAAACATGGATGTTATTTGTGCGTTTTCTTCTTTCCCTGTTCGAGAACATGCAGAGATTCCTCTTGTTCTCTTTCCTTTGAAAATGCTGAGTCAAGAAATCAAATAATAGTCTAGGTTAATTTTTCATAGACAGACATGAAAGTATATGCTTCAAGTTGAAATATAGTGCACAATATATCTACAAGATGGACAAAGAGGTTCACAGTTTGAAATTTTTCCCGACAGTAGAAAATGAGGTGCTATTTAAAGGTTCTATTTCAGGATTCAAGGGAAAATTTTGTTGTATTTTGAGAAAATTAAAGTTCTGTATATATTAAATAGTATTCCTAATTTGAAAACAGCAACTCACTTGCAGAACGATCTTTAGGTTCTAAAGATTTCCTTAAAGCATTTGACGTAAGTTATACCTCAGCAAAGGTCAGCTCTCGCTTTAAGACTATTGAGAAGGTTAATTTGACCAGATGAATTCAGACTTCACTCTGAAACTTGGTTGACATTTTTAGATGAAAAGTGAGTGATGGTAGTGAGGGGAAAAAAAAAAAAATCAGCCTAAGCTGCTTCTGGTCAGCCACCAGGGGAACCAGAAAATTTTCTATTGTACAGAAGAGTCAACATGAAAATGCCTTCTTCTCAAGTATTATTTCCATACGGAAGTTGGATTTTGGAGCTCAACAGCTTCCAAGAAGTTTTTTTCACACTGTAACAATAGTAATTAATACATTTCTGCCATGCTCATTGTGTTGGCACCTCACAAAAGTTTATTTTTGATGTTATGTTCCTCATCCTGATGTAGTTTCAGCAGTCAGTCAAGAGCAAGAGGAAAGGATGGGACAGGGTGTGGAGAGTGTGTCCTTCCAGGCTAAGGCAGGAACCCAGCTAATGTGGAATGGAGCTGCTGGCCTCTGGTGTGACCAACCGGACTTGAAGAGTGGGTACGAGTCCCTGATCCCTGTACTGACGTTTATAAATAAAGGCTAGAGAAAGAAGGATCTGCAATTTTAAGGGTTGCAATTTGAGTAGAAAATGAATGTTGGAATAAACTGCATTTGAAGGAAACAAGAGGCAAATATATCTGTGTGTACACAAGCATACATGTACATATATATAAAATAAATAAAATATACACACTCCCCTGCACACATACATATCAAGGAACTTAACTGAAAATTCCTGACAAATGCTTGCTTTTTTACAAGACAATATGAATGTTTAAGTTGCCATTTTCACCTACAGCGCACAATACACTTCTGTAGCGCTGAGCAGTTTTTCAGCAGGCACATTGCCACTGGAGCAGATGGGTGGGAGCGCAGCCATGCCAGCAAACCAGCCTGGCCCTGAAGTCTGAGACTCCCTCACCAGCTCCCTGTCCCAAAATGCTCGAGCAGCATTTGTTGTTTCGCTTCTGTGGCTAACAGGGATGTGTCACTGCCTGAATTTGGAGCACGGATTAACTTTTAAAAATCCCCAATCAGCAGAACAAAATATCTATTCTGGGAAGTAAATCCAGCAGGGTTTAGATTTTCTGTAAGAATAAACCAAGAGAATAAGCTACAAGTGGTGTCACATGCTACCCTCAATCTGCGGGGAGGACTCACACCTCTCCATTACGAAGCAGCAGGACTTTTGGGGTTGAGGAGGAGTGCAGAGTGTGGGACTGACACAACTGCTCCTTCTCCAGCTGCCCCCAGGGCTCTGCTAAGGTGTCCCAAAGGCTCATGGGTCTTGCTCAGGACTCAGGAGCAGCAGGGTGAGAGCAGGAGTCGCTGTCCCTGCTCTGAGCAGAGCAGGACTCTGTGCCACCAGCACAACCTCTGTCTGTGTATCTCTGCTCACAGGCATTTATCCACAGGAAGATCCTGAACATTTCTTTGGCCTTTTCTACAGAGCAGTACCATGGCTTTTTGCTATATAAATTTTTCTCAACACAGTCTTACTGCAAGACAAAAAGAGTTTACAAGAAGTTCTACTTCACATAAAAGAAAGATACAAATCATGTCTTTAAATTCATTGTTACTTAATTCTTCTCAAATAACCACAAGCAATACTGATAGCTGCAAGTGCAGAGAGATCCTGCAAATGCAACAGCATCTTTTTTGTCTTTCTAATAATGCTGTATCAAAACACAATAGTTAATGGAGCTGTTAGAAATTACTCCTTGCTCAGAAATTAATTTTGATTTCCCACTGCTTTCACTGCCACTTAGGGCATAATTTTCTGTTGGGTAAATCCTTGCCTGCAAGAGGGTAACAGAGCCACAGGTAAGCTGTTTGAGCTGAAAAGTAGTTGTATTTTTTAAATTGCTGATGTATATATAATAGCTTTGGAGGTGTTTACCTTAACAAAAGTGAAAAGAAAATAGTCAGATCAGTGCATCCACCCTACAAATAAATCAATTTAATTAATATTGATTTAACACTAAATGTTCCTTGCAAAATACAGCCTCTTGGCACTTTTTCACTGTCAAAGATGCATATGCTGCAAAATGCTTACATAAATGTGTATACTTGCATGCCCATTCAAATATGTATTAAAACATATATACATCTATTTGTAGCCATATATTAATACGCTAATATATTCAGAAACATTATTTGGATCTCAATATGTCATAATTTACCCATAAGGGGGCTAGCTGGACAAAAGCAGCTAAAAATTTCCCTTCAATCACGGCTGTAATTAAGCAGGAAGAAAACTGAAGTAGTTGAAAGTTCATGTTAGAAGACTGACATGATGTCAAGTTTCAGAAGTAATAAGATGTGGAAAATGTCAAATTATTGCTGAGAGAGAAAATGTCAAGGATGCACTTAAAATTAGACTTCTCATGTAGGAGTCCTAGTGAACAACAGGATGCAGCAGGAAGATTATGAGCAATGTCCAGATGCTGGCCTTCAGGACAGAAGAATGCCTCAGACTCAAGCACATAGGTCTGTTTCACTTCTTCATTGACAGCTGGCAAACATTTCAGTTCTGTGTCTTTTCCCAGTTATTTCCACAAAGTCAGTTTCTTTACCAGGGTTAAACCTGGGTGGGATATACCTTCCTCAGAATACTTTCCTTCAGCTTGTCAGCTGTTTTTTTGACCTGAATTGGCAGAGTTCTAATGGAGTCACTGGACCTACACACCCTTTTACTCCAGTTGAGGATTTGTCCCCCTTTTTTTCTTTTTTTTTCCTCTCTCTTTTTTCTTTTTGTTTAAACTAAATTAAATAAACAAATATTTCAGAAGGACTTCTGAATAGGAAAGTGCATAATTTAGTACACTAACACATTCTGAAATTACATGTCATGCCAAAACACACTTAATGGCTCACAGAACTGGCATGTCCCAGTTTAGGGAAGTTTTCACTACTGAAGTCAACCCCTTAATCCTCTGTGATCAAAGCAGACAGCTTTTATCAGTAAATACTTGGTTTTAAATTATAACAGCTATTCAGGTTTCCTTGCCCTTGTTTGTAAATTACGTACTTTTTTTCCAGATGTTCCAGACATCTACCAAGGGAAAAACTCTAAAACTTTATGGTGTATCTGAGTAGATGATTAATCAATCTTTGAACTTATAACTTGAGAGCTGCATGGCCACAGAAGCTAGTTGTTAGGAAACATTATAAGTATGCAGCTACCCGTCATTCAGTACACATTTCTTCTCTCCCCACTCTGCCTCTAGTCCCTGTTAGAACTTCTCTTGCCATATTGTTAGTGAATACTTTACATAACTTTTTTATTGTAAAAATTTTTTTACATAAAATTTTTATATAAAATTCTTTTACATAAATATGTTTTAGAGCTATATCATTTATTGAACAGTTTTTAAATATCACCATGGATACTTGTTTTCAAACCTGGGACTTTTCACATTTTTTACAATACTGTATTTAGCTGTAGAAATCACAGTTTTCTGACAAAAGGCTAATATCAGTAAACAGAGAACCAGCTGCAGAGGGACAGTTACTACATATCTTATTCTGTCTTGTCAAATACATATTATCTGTGTGTAACTGTTACTGCATGTTTTTTCTGTGGGGTAAAAAGCGGGGAAGGACCTCAGTGAGTTCCCAAGAATCCCACAACAGGTGAGATTCAAGTGTTTTATGATACATCTGGACAGCTCTGCACGTCCTGTTTGTACCTTGAATTTCAAGAATTACAATCCGTCTGATTTAAAATTACACTCAACATTTTATTTCATGAAGTTTATTCCTCTTAAGACTAGGTATATCAGCCCTGTATCTGAACATAATTTGTGACACTGGTGATATTTAACACTAACTCCTTTCTCAATGTCGTTTGAGAAATTTGGAGTGATATTTTGGGAGGCTTTATAACAGGAAGAATAACTGGTTTAGAGACAGGGCTATATAAAGAAGGGGAAGGCACTCAAGTATTTTGTTGCAAGTCAGATGAGTGTTACAGCCAAATCTTCAGTGTCCTTAGAGAGAGAAAAAAACGCAGAATGCCTGTGTAATCTGAGAGTACCTCATTTTAGACAAGATTAACATAAATTGGGCATTAAATATGAATATATCTGCATTGAAATGATTGGTATTTGCACTTAAAATCCATGTTTTATTATGGTTTCAATATTCTACAATAGTTTTCTTAATGTAGATTTTAGTATTTCAAACTTCAGTGCAGCCTCATCGATTTTTCATTTGGGATAAAACAGTTTATAACTACATTGCCTTCTTGTCTAGCAAATATAATTTGAAGAAGATATTTATCAGTAGTTAAAAATATTATTTCATTTTTTATATCAACTCAAGATTGAATTATCTATATTAATGAAAATGTTCCAGCTGAAAGCAAGGTGTATTGGTGTGATACTCAGTAGGAGATAATTTGTTTTTTATTAGAAGACTGCCTGGCTAACACAGGGTCACTTTTACTTTTTGAATGTTTTTTATTATTTAATTGACTTTCTGAAGACACAAAAAAGCAAAACAACCCACCTGGTAACATGGTAAGAATATATGTACTGTGCAATTAATTTTATCCCTAGCATAAAAATAGGAAATCGGAAACAAAAATCCACAAAGAAAGTTAACTTTATGCCAGATCCCTGAGTGCAGCCTTTTTTTTCAGACAAGTAATTTAGCTGTTGCTTAACTTCAGCACTGGGTACAATTTCACTGTATTTAGCATTAAATATTTGTTTATTAGACACTGTTTTGTATTAAAAGGGGTTTAATGCGCTGCTGAACTGGTCCTTAAAGCTCTGACCAACCAGGAGGAGCTATGTGGGAGCCTCCACAGAAGAAAATTGTGTGCTGCTACATCAAACCACTAACCAGCCTTTGTGCGGGGCTGCTGCAGGGCGGAAGGTACGAAGGTGGGCAGCAGGATGCAGGGGGACTATGGCTGCATCAGAAGGGTGTGAAATATCCACCCTATAAACCTACAGTATTTCACCAAGAGAGGTGAGAGAACAGTCAACCCACACCTGCAGCCCCTATGTGTCTGATGTAAATAACAGGAGGGGGAAAAGCTGTTCTGCGGCTGATACCTGGGAAATACACCTTCTCTACATGTAGCTGATTTGCCTCTGGCCTTTTTTTAGGCCTTTAGGTTACAAGTTGATCGAGTAATATTTTGCAGCCTGTGCTTTGATCTTCCAGTCAGATTATTCCAGTTAGATCAGACTAAGAAAGCCAACTCATTGCAGTCTTCAACTTACATCATGCAAAAAATACATCATGCAAAAAATACTTCATTATCTGAAATATAGATTACATACATACAAAAACTGAAGGAAACTTGGGTTCATCAGAAGTAGTAAAGATATGAGTGATGCTTAACTGAACATCTATGTGTTGCCGGTTAAGCAGCATATCATATGCTAAAGGCTTACCTTGTCTTGCTTCAACATTAGTGCTTGTAAGTCTGTGAACCAGATGTTTTGAGAGAAGCAATCTAATAAGTTTGCTAAGACAAAGTAGGAAGGCTATTTATATTTTCTAGAATTCTGAATTATATTTCTTCTGGTTTGGACCAAAAAGCCTTAAAACGTACATACTCCCACCAATACACGTAATTTGACTCTGGATTCTTGTATCTTTATTTAAATTGGGTGTTTACATCCTATTTATAGCTTTTGAGTTATTAATTTTCCATTGTCTCTTTATCTTACTGCAATCAGTTACTTGCTGCTTTCGAATATGACTGGTCTGTGTGAGGCTTTTTCTTTTCCCTAGAACTATTGGCTTCATTTATCCCTATCACATCCACTTCCTCTCCTGTTGTGAGGCCTGACACTAAGAGATCATGATAACTGAAAAATATAGCAAGAAAGCAAAACAAAGAAAGAAAAAAAATCTACTTTCAGTGTAGTTTCACTTACAGTTTTCACTGTAAGGTAAAAATCAGATATTTCTAAATATAACTGGTAACCCTTCTTGTGCTTTGAGTGTTATAATTTGTTGCTTATGTCTGGATTATGAGGAACTGCTGCTGTTTTCCCTTTAGGTTCCTGTGGCTTTAATGAAACTAATCTACATTAAGATAATGAGACACTAAGCCAAGGAGATACGACAAAAGCCAATAAGCATCTTTGCCTATTTGACCTTCTTACAATCTTTCAGACCATCAAGTACTTTTTCCCTGTCTGATTACAGATTCATTCTTATTAACAGTCTCCTTCACTCTCCATGTTTCATAGGCTAGTAGTGCTATGGATTTTAAAGAAAGCACAATTTACTTATGAAATTATTTACATGTCAAGGATGGCAGCCAAACTGCTGGAGAGGGCATCACTCAACGTTTGCTCAAACCTGTTGAGAGGATGCAAGAAAAATACAGGTTGTGAATAGAGCTTTACTGGAGTGCCTTGTAGGGAATAATTTCACTAGAAAAAAGATTACAGCAGCTGTTAGCATTGCTTTCCAACAACAATCCTTTTTGCTGTAAGGTTTGAAGATGTTATTTTTCCCTTCACTCTTCACTTGAATGACAATACTTAGGAATTATTTTCTTGGGCTGTGCCAGCCCTTGCATGCCTAAAACCAGGATAATCTCATCCGTCAATAAGTTAAATGTCTGGTCTAAGGTAAACACCTGCTGTCACAGTGCCTGAGAGCATGCCACTGACTTGTCTTAGGCACTAAGATGCCACTGTAGCCACCTTCCTTGTGCCACTGACCATGTGAATAGCTGTGGCAAATGGTGACACACTTGTTTTGGGCAAGGACACTTGTATGCTGGACTTTCATACAGCTAAAGGTGGACATGCATTTCTCCATTGTGAATAACTGCTGTATGTATAACCTGGCAATGGCACCCAGCACTGGTACTTTTGATGCTTATCTGCAATATGAATAACTAATATTTGTAATCAGCAAATATGGTGAATCATGGCAGTGGTAGTGAGCCTGCTTGAAGCAGAGGTGTCCAGTATACAGAAAACAGAGCATAAACCTTCAAGAACTCCTTGGAAAATTTCAATCCCTCTCCCTCAACCAGAGGCTGGGATTACACTCTGATCCTTCTACTGTCCTTTCACTGGACTTACAATTCTCTTTTGGGCTATCTTTGGAAATTTATAATCAAATATTTTTTTTCTTTTTTATCTCTCCTAAACATTCCAGTCGTCAGTAGCACAGCACAGAATATGAACTGATGTATTGCTCCTCAAAGTAAGCCAAAATACCTTCGATCAGAACTTGATCCATAGGTGTAGGTAGGTAAAATGTGGATCGGTGTCAGCAGCTTAAAAGGAATGATAATTAGAGAGTATTTGAACCTCCAGGTGGCAATGATATGTGTTTACTTACTTATTTTCAGCACGGCACTTTTGTCTAACAGGAAGAGAGATTTACAAGTCCTGATTTCTGGAGAAAAAAGTAGGGTTGTCAAGGTTTTAAAAGAAAAAACAAGAGAGAGAGAGAAGCAGGTAACTTTTGATAATAGTGCATCTAAAGGAACCATTTTAATTTCAACTTTTCACTGTATTTTATCAATATTGCAGAAATAGCACTCATGGAGGTATAAAGCCCTAAAATTATAAAACCTTCTTTATGGCATGATGTTGTCCAGGATTCAGTATCACAGTATCACAGTATCACAGTATCACAGTATGTTTGAGATTGGAAGGGACCTCAAAAGATCATCTAGTCCAATCCCCCTGCTGGAGCAGGAACGCCTAGGTGAGGTCGCACAGGAATGTGTCCAGGCGGGCTTTGAATGTCTCCAGGGAAGGAGACTCCACAACCTCCCTGGGCAGCCTGTTCCAGTGCTCTGTCACCCTCACTGAGAAGAAGTTCTTTCTCAAATTTAAGTGGAACCTCTTGTGTTCCAGCTTGATCCCATTGCCCCTTGTCCTATCATTGTTTGCCACTGAGAAGAGCCTGAGTCCATCCTCATGGCACTCACCCTTTATATATTTATAAACATTAATAAGGTCACCCCTCAGTCTCCTCTTCTCCAAACTAAAGAGCCCCAGCTCCCTCAGCCTTTCTTCATAAGGGAGATGCTCCACTCCCTTAATCATCTTTGTTGCCCTACGCTGGACCCTCTCCAGCAGTTCCCTGTCCTTCTTGAACTGAGGGGCCCAGAACTGGACACAATATTCCAGATGGGGTCTCACCAGGGCGGAGTAGAGGGGAAGGAGGACCTCTCTCGATCTACTGACCACCCCCCTTGTAATACACCCAAGGATGCCATTAGCCTTCCTGGCCACAAGGGCACAGTGCTGGCTCATGGTCATCCTGTTGTCCACCAGGACCCCCAGGTCCCTTTCCCCTACACTGCTCTCTAATAGGTCATGCCCCAACCTATACTGGAACTTGGGATTGTTCCTGCCCAGATGCAGGACTCTACACTTTCCCTTGTTAAATTCCATCAGGTTATCCCCCGCCCAACTCTCCAGCCTGTCCAGGTCCCGCTGGATGGCAGCACAGCCTTCTGGCGTGTCAGCCACTCCTCCCAGCTTAGTGTCATCAGCAAACTTGCCGATAGTACACTCAATTCCCTCGTCTAAATCATTAATGAACATATTGAATAATATTGGCCCCAGTACTGACCCCTGAGGCACTCCACTAGATACTGGCCTCCAACTGGACTCCGCACCATTGACCACCACTCTCTGGCTTCTCTCTTTAAGCCAGTTTGCAACCCACCTCACTACTCTATTGTCTAGACCACACCTCCTCAATTTAGCTGTGAGGATGCTGTGAGGGACTGTGTCAAAGGCTTTACTGAAGTCAAGGTAGACCACATCCACCGCTCTGCCATCATCCATCCACCTTGTTACATTCTCATAAAAGGCTATGAGGTTGGTCAAGCATGACTTACCCTTGGTAAAGCCATGCTGACTGCCCCTAATGACCCTCTTATCCCTGATGTGCCTTGAGATGACACCAAGGATAAGCTGTTCCATTACTTTCCCAGGGACAGAGGTGAGGCTGACCGGTCTATAATTACCCGGGTCCTCCTTCTTGCCCTTTTTGAAGAGTGGAGTGACATTTGCTTTCCTCCAATCCTTGGGCACCTCTCCCGTTTCCCAAGACTTGGCAAAAATGATGGATAGCGGTCTAGCAATGACTTCAGCCAGCTCCCTCAGCACCCGCGGATGCATCCCATCTGGACCCATGGATTTATGGACGTCCAGACTACTTAATTGTTCCCTAACCCAGTCCTCATCGACTAAAGCAAACTCCTCCATTAACCTGGCTTCATCCGGGGTCTCAGGGGTACAGGGTTCCCCAGGACAGCCTCCAGCGGAGTAGACAGAGACAAAGGCGGCATTCAGCAATTCTGCCTTCTCTGTGTCTTCTGCCACCAGGGCACCCACCTCATTCATCAGTGGGCCTACATTGCCTCTGGTATTAGTTTTATCTGCTATGTATTTGAAAAAGTTCTTCTTGCTGTCCTTGACCCCTCTCGCCAGCTGTAATTCTAAGGAGGCCTTGGCTACCCTAGCTGCCTTCCTGCATCCTCTAACAGCAGCCTTATATTCCTCCCAAGTGGCCAGTCCCTGCTTCCATGACCTGTAAACTCTCCTCTTCTGCTTGAGCATACCCAACAGATCCCTATTCAACCACGCAGGCCTCCTGGCTCCCTTCCTCGACTTCCTACGTGTGGGGATGCTCTGATCCTGAGCATGGAAGAAGCAATCTCTGAATGCAATCCAGCTCTCTTGGGCCCCTTTTCCTTCAAGCAGTCTTGCCCATGGGATTTCCCTCAGCAATTGCTTGAAAAGGCCAAAATTAGCCCTGCCAAAGTCCAGGGTTGCAATTCTACTTGCTATTCTGTTCCTGCCACACGAGATGCTGAACTCCACCATCTCGTGGTCACTGCAACCCAGGCAGCCCTCGACCTTTACTGCTTCGACCAGACCCTCTTTGTTAGTGAGGATGAGATCCAGCAGTGCACCTCTCCTGGTCGGCTCCTCCACCATCTGCATGAGGAAGTTATCATCAATGCACTGGAGGAACCTCCTGGACTGTGGCTGGCTGGCTGAATGGTCCTTCCAGCAAACATCAGGGAAGTTAAAATCACCCACAACAACCAGGGCCTGTGACTGTGAGGCCACTCTCAGCTGCGCATAGAAGGCCTCATCAACTTCCTCAGTCTGATCTGGTGGCCTATAATAGACACCTACAACAGTGTCACCCCTGCCAGCCTGTCCCTTGATCCTGACCCATACACTCTCAACTCGTTCCTCATCCGCTCCTGGGCAGAATTTAGTACATTGCAGTTGCTCTCTCACATAGAGAGCAACTCCACCACCACGCCTGGCTGGCCTGTCTTTCCTGAAAAGGGCGTAGCCATCCATGACCACATTCCAGTCATGTGAACTGTCCCACCACGTTTCTGTAATTGCCACCAGATCATAATCTCCCGACCGAACATAGGATTCTAACTCCTCCTGCTTATTCCCCATGCTGCGCGCGTTGGTGTACAGGCATTTCAGGGAGCGAGCAGAGCACACCAATTTCTCCCTAGGGGCACAGGAGGCCACCCGGTCCTCATCTGTTTTAGAACGCTGCCCCACTGAGGCAAGCCCAGCTACAACCCCATCCCCCTTCGAGCCTAGTTTAAAGCTCTCCAAATGAGCCCAGCTAATTCCTGCCCCAGCATTCTTTTGCCTCTGCGAGATAAGCCTTTCCTACATAACACTGTCCGGACTGGGGTCTTATAAAACCAGCCATTATCAAAAAAACCAAAGCCCTGCCTGTAGCACCAGTCTTGGAGCCAACCATTTAGAGACTGAATTTTCCCATTCCACCCCACATCGTCACTTGAAGAGGGAAGGAGTGAAGAGAAGATCACTTGAGCCCCTGAACCTTTCACCATCCTTCCCAAGACCTTGAAGTCATTCTTCATTCCCCTCAGACTACGGGAAGCAACTTCCTCCCCATCTGTCTGGAAGACCAGCAGCGGGTAGTAGTCTGTCGGGTGCACCAGTCTGGGGAGCTCTCTAGCAATATCCTTGATTCGGGCTCCAGGTAGACTACAGACTTCCCTAAGATGAGGGTCAACCCTGCATATTGGGCCCTCTGTTCCTTTCAGAAGGGAATTTCCTGTTACAATCACCCTTCTATCTTTCTTATCAGAGGTAGTCTTCAGTTGTGTAGTCAACCGCCTCTTCCTATGTGATCTTGCAGGCAGGCTTGGCATCACCTCCTCACCTACCTCTTCTTCAAGATCCAGGGCCTCAAACCTATTACGGAGGGGCACCTGGGGAGGCAAATCAGGCAGGGAGGGGGGCTGCCTGTGATGCCGAACTGGAATAAGCTTCCAACCCTCATATTCTTTCAGGTCATTTACCTCTGCCCGACAGCGACAAGGGTGGGGCTGTCTCAGGACCTCCGCCTCTGTCCAGGAGGGCAGGAGGTCCATCTCCTTTTCGGGGGTACCTCCCTGGGGCCTTTCCGATCGGCACGTAAGGGTGTTACTCCACCAGTCGATCTCCCTTTCGCACTCCCTGATGGACCTCAGCGTCTCAACCTCCTCCTTAAGCTTCACAACCATGTCGAGCAGATCTTGCACCTGCTCACACCTCACACAAGTGGAGCGCTGGCCTCCCTCCTCCGGCAGCAGCAGGCTCTGGCACTCCTTGCAGCCGGAGACCTGAACAGCCACCGTTTGGGACAGAACTTCAGTCTGCGTTGCCACAGTCTTTTTGAGACATGCTCTCCTTCTGGAGGCGACCATGGTCATCAGCGGTCTGGGACGCTGGCAATAAGTCAGTGGGAATGACAAACAACAAGTGCTCTCTGCAACCCGCTGCGCTAGCTGCCACACCCGCTGCGCTAGCTGCCACACCCGCTGCGCTAGCTAGTTGCTCCTCTCTGCACCTGGTGGGCTGCCCTCCCAAAGGTTTTTTCAAGGCAAGGGGAGGAGGTGTGGTCGCCGTCACCGTGGGAACGCCCCCCGCCACGTCAGCCGCTCTCTCGCAATGGCTACCGGGGCTTCGGGGGGATCGGGACCGCCGGGAGTCACGCTGTCCCTGTACGTTTCGCTCTGGGCTTTCTAATCTCGGCTAAACCTCGTAGTCGACTGAACCTCGGCGGCTCTGGCTCTCGCTGCGCTGGCTCCGATCAGCTGACTCAATGCTAGTCTCGAGTTTCAGCCGGTTTTAAACCTCCCGCCGCCACCGTGGGAACGCCCCCCGCCACGTCAGCCGCTCTCTCGCAATGGCTACCGGGGCTTCGGGGGGATCGGGACCGCCGGGAGTCACGCTGTCCCTGTACGTTTCCCTCTGGGCTTTCTAATCTCGGCTAAACCTCGTAGTCGACTGAACCTCGGCGGCTCTGGCTCTCGCTGCGCTGGCTCCGATCAGCTGACTCAATCATTCATTCACGCTTTTCCCAAGGCATTGTACTTATCTCCAGTGTTCTCTGATTGATGTGCATATTTGAAGACCGTCTCTTCTCAAACAGCTTCCCAGTAATTGCATCCTTCTGATTTGCTGTAGATTCTTCCATGCCAGCCACTCCTGCTCAGACCCTTCATGGATCTGTTACAGGGAGATGGAATTGTTGTGCATGTTAACTTTGCATTACTGTCAACAACAAATCCATCATACACTGAGCTGGTAGAATGTTATTCAGAAAATATGTTTCTTGATGAATTTCTCTATTTTGTATTTCGCTAAAGCGAATTGTCTTCTGTTGTGTTTAAACAAAGCACAACAAAACCAAATCTTAGCATGTTCATCTCAATCCGATTTCAATGCAGTTAAATTGTTTTGAACTCAGAATATAGTTCATGTTCAGTAAATATTGATTAAATAGTCTGTTTGGATGCAGCAGTGAAAGTCAGCAAGTAATAACATAATTGTAAAAACTTTTTGCTGCTAACCAATTAGCTCATATATCACAAACGTCTCATGCAGAAAAAGAACCATGTGAGAGGCTCCAGAGATTTCTTCCATTCTCTGTGAGCCATAAATGTTCTTCAACATCCTAAAAGATGGAAAGAATGGGAATGTGACTCTGCACATGGATGTTTATGGATATGAACTCTCTGCTAGACATGAAACATAAATAAACCCAACTCAAAATTTTCTCCAGTAATATGAAATCTACTTCCTACAGAGATATTTAATATTAATACAGGCAAAATCTCATGCAAACAGAACTGTTTAGGTTATGTACACTGGTCCAGTGTTTCTTCACCTTCTACTATCTTAAACTTCAGCTACGCTCCAATTTACAGCAGGATCTTAACCCAAATAAGCAGGATTTCCAGAGAGAGAGTACTAAAAGGAATATTTTTCATTTGTTCACAGAAAACTAGTTTTCATCCAGAAATAATTTGGTTTGGCCTGTCACCTTTTTGCTCAGCTTTCCTTCCTGTATGCCACAGATCCAGTCATATGAAAAAAATAGATTTGAATAAATTGATTTTCCTTCTGATGGCTGTCTTCCATCAGGCAGGTGCAGGAATCTCCTATAGAGGTAAATGATTGAGTTTGCTGACAACTTCATGCTGTAGTTTTATTTTCTGCTTTTATTTTACTTTTATTTTCTTACAAACCATGCCAGATTAACCTGAAGGTGAGTACAAAAGCTGGTCAAATGTAAAATATTATGATAAGTAATCTGGCCTCTGATCAGGCATGTAACCTTTGCTGTCTCTATGCTAGTTTGTGTTACATGACCTACTTGTGCTGTCCAGACACAGAAATCCTCATGAAATGGAAAGGACCACTAGAGCTGCTCTCCAAGAGGAGGAAGAAGATAACAACCTGTCCTTACAGGAGGAAGCACTTATTAACAACCTTGGGTTGTTATTCTATCTGCATAATTTCAAAACAGGTAGAAAGGAAATTACACATTCAACATGCGTCTAACTCAGGGACATACTGCCAGTAGCTTTTCCGAAAAGTGTTACTGCTCAAATAAAGCTGATCTATGAGCCTCCCAGCTCAGAGAGTTTTAGCCTGCAGTCAGCATTTTCTCCTTTGTTTCCTTGATTGAGCAGTCATAGATTTAAAACTAGGAGATTTAAAAAGACAGCAAAAGAAGGAACACGAAACTGATGATTTAGGTATCCAGAGCAGAGCTATACTTCCTATTGCAAACCATGGAAGTCAAAAGGCAAAGATTTTCAGGGTCACATCCTATGTAAGCTGTAGGAGTATGGGAGAAGGCAGTGATAATTGGCAATGAATGCTCTCAGGCAAAAGGTCTGGGTATCAAAATAAAGCCCCACCCTGGCTGGCTGTGCTGCTTCCCTTGTTGTGGTTAGTACACAATAATGCTGGTGAAACATTGATGTGAAATAACCACAGCACCAAATGGATCAATATATTTCTGTTGTTAGTCAGACGTGGTTTGAGGTGGGGCAAATTTGTGGCACTGATGCTATGGTTTGGCTCAGAAGGTTTGAAGTGATAATTCCACATCCCAGTGGTGCTCAGAAAACCAAGTGCTAAAATAGATGCTAACAATAAAAGAGCAATTTCTTTTTGCCTTAGTAGAAATTAATCTAATTTCAAGTGCCTACAGTCGTAGTCTCTGCCGAAGACTGACAGATTAGAATGGATTGGAACCAGCCTGGAAAGTTTTTTGCAATTCATAAAAGGGTAGACATAGTCATCTTGATTCAAAAATAAAAATCAATCTGAACCTTTGCTTGGAAATGCAAGAGAAACCATTCTGAGTACGGAATCAATTAGACTGGCAGCTTTTAACTGTCAGTTTTTGAGATTTAAATTGAATTTTCCAACTCAAATCACAAGTGAAAATGGGTACAGAAGCTTTAATCACTAAGCGTTTTCCTCACTAGAAGTGCGATCCATGGAAGCGATACCCGGGACTGCAGCCTTTTCAGTGCTTCACATCAACGCTGAAGTGTCCTGGTGGACACCTGGGGACCCAGGAAGGAGACGTTCAAGCCAGGGTGATCAAATATGGACCACATATCTCAAAGGTAGAGCTGCAGTACTGTCTCCACTACTAGGCTGACATAAATTACTCCTCTTCTCTTTTCTCTCTCTCTTTTTTTTCTTTTTTTTTTTTAATTTATGTCTAGTTCTGTGTTTGTTTTGCATGGTCTTTTTGGGTTTGATTGTTTGTTTTTCTTTTTAACGGTCTTCCATTTTGAAGAGCACTCAATTCCTCAAACTAGGAGAAAAAACTGTGCCCTATAAAGATACTGGAGACTCTCCTTCTCCAACTCAGATCAGTAGAGAAAGCTAACTTGCTTTTTTATCCGTCTCTACCTACATGAAAGCTGTCATATGTTACAGTCTCTCTGTGTGACTTACTGTTCATGCCCTTGCCCTGACACATTGCTCATCAACCCATCCCTGTCCCTTTCTGCTCCAGGAAGTCATTAGATGGCAAGCACGTGAAGGGCAAATCACTGGCAGTTTCCTAGAGAAAAACAAATCAGAGAGCAACCCTGTGCTTTAACAGCTGAATGTCTTCCAGTGCCCAGCATTTGGAAATATGTGACAGCTGGGGACAAACTCCTTCCCCTGGAGCGATGCTGCTGAGGGGATGCCCAGCCTAGAAGTTCCATACAGAAGAAGATCGTTCTGCATCTTCATGTAAAGACACAGCTTTGGTGTCATGTTTACTTCACCACAGTCCCTTCCTGAAGTGGAATTTGAATGAAAATTTATAGCAGTTTTGCTGTATAGTGGCTGGTCCAGAAAGTAGCTGCAACGCTGTTTCTCCCAGTAGACAAATTCTCACATAGACCTGAGGTTCAAAAGCTGCAATTGTTTTCCATGTTTATGGTGAGGAATGCTGTCACATGTTCGTATCACATCTTCCTTTGGATGGAGTAAAAAAAAACACTGAAAAAGCAAAGCTCACATTTTAGAAGGTATGCCAGGATCTCATTTAAAGACACTGTGGATTAAAATGAACCAGATTAATTTCTGAAGACCTATACAGAGGAACTTGATCTGGTAAAGAGAACATCAAGCACAGACAAAGGGAAGGTGGGAGGAAGGATGGGTCCTTGCTGGCCAGATGTGAAAGCTGTGAGATGGGAGCCAGATGCTGACAAGCTGGTATGTTGAGCAGAAACAGCAAGGCCTACAGGTGGACTACAAACGCCAGAATCAGATTTTGCTGCTTTCCTCAACTGTCGTGGAGAAACAGTGGCTTTAATAGTGAATAAATTCATAATCTTGTCATTGAGCTAATTAGCCACAAGTCTTCTTCTACATCCTCTATTTTCCATGGAAGTCTCCTACTGCAACCTCTATTTACATAGCTAGCCTAGATAGTAATCTCAGCAGGGTGAGGAACAGTTCTCCTATATGAGGAAGGGCTAAGTAGATTAAGACTTTTCAATTTGGAGTAGAGATAAGTGAGGAAGACATGATAGGGGTCTATAAAAATCAATGCAGTAATGGAGAAGGGCACAGAGGACACGTTAATTTTTTCTTCAAATGCAAAGATTAAGGAGAATTAAATGAAGTGAACAGATGACAGATTTTAAAAAGTATAAGAAAAAAACACTTCACACAAAATGCAATTAAAACTGTGGAGCTCATTACCACAGGATGCTGGAGATGTTAAATCTTGTGTGAGTTCAAAAAGTAACTGCAAAATATTCTGAAGAAAAATCCACTGAGATTTCTCTCTATTCAGGCACTATACATGTCTCATGATTTAAGCTGCAATTCACAGGAGGTTTGGAGAACATACCTTGGAAATATCACCCTGTCTTACATGTCTACTTCTTTCCACTGTAGGAGGTAAGATATCTTGCCTTGATATACTTTCTGGCTGTCCTGGTGCAATGATCTTATGTCATTGTTAATAGATTTGCAGCCACAAAGCTGCAAAGCTGAGATAAGGTCAGGAATACTCAGCTGTACCTGAAGTCACTGCAACTCTTGTTGCCTATGGCATTAATGCTTGCACAGGAACACCAACCTCTACTAAATACATGTGTCTAGCAAAGAGCCACAGCAACGTTCTGCTTAGCAACTTGGCCATCTCCTATTTTTCCATGTGTAAAGAACTAAAAGAGCCATTCATTTTAGGTTTTATAATTTTTCAATGAAGCAATCTGAAGATGGAAAATTAACTTCAGTGACTTGAATAGTAGAAAAGGAGGTAGAAAGCTACACGTCTTTGACTTGAGCAAGACAGAGAGAGTGCTAGAAAACTAAAACACTTACTAAAGAATAGACCCTACCAACGTTAAAGCTGTTCCATATCTCAGTGCAAGTCCACAGGAGAGTCTGCTAGTGCTGAGCAACAGGAAAGCTCATACAAATGCCATGCAGACACCCAATGGATAGTTACACTATCCACTTGTGGATCAACTTGAGCAGATCCAGTATTTAGAAAGGCAAATACAGGCTTAATGTGATTTGATTGTTCAACAAATTACACAGGGTTGGAAAAGGTTATGCCCTTTTCAGCCTGTTCTACCTCAGCTTCCAACACTCTCAGGTTTTCTCACTTTGATATACATTTAAACAAAGAACTTTGAAAATTAGAAACAGTATCGGCTTAAATCTAATACAACAGAAATTCTCACTTTCCAGTAATAATTCCCTTGCAGAAAAGGTGGAGATAACTCAGAAATATGATAGTTATGGTACATTAAAACTGAGGTTTTCTTCCTTCTACTTATTTTCTCTTGATCTATTTTTACTCCTCACTTACAGCATTAGACATGAAAACATAATGTAGCATGAGTTTTTAAGGACTGATAATTCACAAGGTAGGGAGAGTGTTTATACATGTGTTTGATACGATTTCCAGAGTGGCTCCAGCAGCACATACAATAGCACAGTAATCTTTTTGCTGCTTCTGTTATACAGAAACCTGTTGCTATATTTAACTGGATGTGCTCAGTCTCTTTTAAAAGGAAGAATAGGACATTTACGTGTTTGTTTGGTAGTTTGTGTGGGGATTTTTTGTTTGTTTTGTTGTTTTTGTTGTTGTTTTTGTTTTGTTTGTTATAGTTATTGTGTTGTTGTTGTTGTTGTTTTTTAATTAACAAGATTGCCAGGAAATTCATGTCAAAATATTGACAGCAGCAATTTTAACCAGTCTGATCTCCAAGTAAACAACCAATAATCAATTTAAAAATAAACAAAAAATGGAATGGATCAGGACTTGGATTATTAATGACTAATTAAACAAAGATTAAAGATGTATTAACCTGGACTCCAGTCAGGGAGATTCAGCTGTCAGATGACATGGGAGCTGTTTTGAGGGAATCTGATGAATGCAGGCTCATGGGAAGGTGTCACAATGATGAAACAAGCCCTGCCTGGGCTAATAGATTTATCTATTTCTACCTGGCAGGTTATAAAAGGACCTGGATTCATCCTGCTGATCAGTAGGTATCTGTAGAAAGCTCACCATACAAAGTGTGTCATTAGGATTGAAGGGGAATATTTTTTGGAGCTAGATACCCGGGAGATATCATCACTTGAAGAAAAGCAGAGAAGGTAGATTGCATGTTGGGGTTTAACTTGTAACAGATTGTCAAACCACCTGCAAAGAAGTAGCTAAAATAGCTGATGTGCTGCTGTTGCCTGTTCATGAAGGATTCCCACAGGAGATTCCTTCACCTCCCATTTCCCTGGAAAGCCAACAGTGCTGTAGATCTAGTCCTGCATATTTTTGTCTGTGTAGACATTTTGAGAAAGGAGAGGCTGAAATAATCAGTATTTCCAGAACCTCCAGTTGAAATGCTGGAGGAGTCAGTCAACTCTTCCAATTTGCTAAAGATAGGTGCTAATAGAACTCAGCTGGAGACAGTATCATTAAGAAGTTGACTGCGATAAAAGACAATAGCACATGCGAGATCTCTATTATACCTGTGTGAAACTAAGCCCTCTTCTGGCAATTGCACTGGAACTCAGGATCATTCCTGAATGCAAACACAAATCAACTTCAGTTTTATTGCTCGAAAGCAGAGTGGCCAACACTGAAGAAAGGTGCTGAAGGCACATCCATGCCATCTATATGTTATGTCTCCCACATTCACAGAGTGAAAGAAAATAATCCATAAATGTGCATGAACAATGGATAAAATGTCTGTTGGTGAGCAGATTGTTCCTGTGCCACATCCATACCCAGTGCCCACGGTGAGGCTTATCAGTAATATCTTGACAATGACTTGGTTTGAGCCAGTCTCAAACATTTCATTTTACACAGGCCAGGGGGCCAGGGGACCACATTTATCTGAGATGTCTGTTAAAGTCACACTGTTCAAATACTAACAGAAATTGCCAAAACCATTCGGTTTTGCTTTCTTTTATTTCTCACCATTCTATAAATTCCAGAGAAGGAAAAGAACTTTCAGTTCTGAATTGCTCTTTGCATGAGAGTAGCAGTCATCAGCATCAAAATAATGGCCAATATGGCTCGAATACAGTCAGTAACTTTTTTAATTAAAAAACAAAACCCAACATGCAAAAAAAACCCAAACAAACAGAAAACAACAGCAAAAATCCAACAACATGGAAACTGGTCTAAAATAAATAGAAAACCTTAGCCTACTAAAAATAAGTGTTTTCAAACACAGATTTTGCATGTATGAAGTGGAAAAGCCTGACAAAAAGCCCAGTTTTGATAAAAAAGAAAAATATTTTTCAATCAATGGTTTACTGTAGAAAATGAATGGCCATTATACTATTAGGAAAAAAGCACCAGAAAAAGTAACATCCCTTTCCAAGATATTTCAACACAAATAAGCCAAATATATAGTGTACAATGCAATAATCTTATCTCTGTTTTTCCAAACAGAAAGTTTAAACTGAAGTGCAGCTAAAGGGAAATTGTTAAGTACACATGATACCAAAGAAGTCTATAACAAAGTAAATTTTATGCAAAATTCCTAAATACAACTCACTTTGGCAGTATAATTATGGCCATGCTGCCCAGTCAAGAAATAAAATGTGCAAACAATAAATGGAAGGTATTTGATTCCCATATCAACAGCAACAGAGGTCAAAGGCAGGATTTTCAGAAGCTGCTATGTAAACAAACCTGACCTTTTTAATAGCAAAAAGAATGTACAAACAATTTGTAAATTCCAATTTATCTGCAGTGGCCACTGGATTTGTATTAATCTTAGAACGAAGTGTTGTGACCCACGAGTCTTTCACTCACTGCCAAAAGATGAGAGATTCTTTAAAGTTGGTCCCCTGGGATTGTATATACCAATGGCACATGACATACAGACAGGCAGCTGCTGTCCTCAGTGGGAAAAAACTGTTAGAAAACACAGAGACAAAAAAAATTGGTGTCAAGGAACAATTCCTCATTCAACTCTTGGTCTCTGTCAGTGAGGGTCTGCAAAGACAGTGAGACTACAGATACTCCCGCAAGTACTTCAGACAGGTACGTGCAGAGAGGACCAACTTCTTGTCCTCAAATTTACTTCTCACTTTGGAGTACAAAATGCCAGTGATTTAATAAGTGGGCAAAACATAAACAGTTTTAGAAATAAAATATTTTATTTCTATCTTTCTTCTCTGAGCAATTATATGTTCTTTTGCATGCTGTTCTGTATCTGCAATATACACCCTCACTTATAAAAGCGTCTTGTAGTGGATGGGACATTTCATGAAATTTCATTTGTCCCCTTGCTAGTGTCCTTCAGAGCAAAAATTTAAGATCTTATTGCTCATGTGGTATCTGAGCCAAAACTTATTAAATTCTGTGGGTGTTGCATCAAGCAGGCTCTAGAAAGTAAAAAGAATAAATGGGATTTCCTGGCTATCCTTTCATTTTACTTTGTAAATAATATTTCATATGCCTTGCCATTTTACATACACACCTCTGGCTTTGGACCAAATCCTAGCTGATGTAAATCAGCCTCATGCCACCCAGTACATGCACTGGAGCTACATATGCAAACAGCAAGCCTGGAACTGGGCCACTGCAAATAAGTTACAGATTTACCTGTCTGTGTATCACAAAACTAGTTCCTGTTATTGCCTTGTAAAGTGCTTGGGGAAATTAAGGGAGTACTAGGAGCTACATTAAATTAGATTCCAGTCTAATACAATCTGACCTGTATATCATGGTAAAAGGACTTCTACTTTTGAAATGCTGAACAATAACTTTGAATATAGTATTCAAAGTAAGGTATTTCAGATGGCTCTATGCTACTCTGTTCATAATCATATGGGAAAAAAATCTATTGCTGGCATATTGTTTTTCTCTCCTCCTAATTATCATTAATGCTAATTAATAAGTGTATGTTAGTTCAATCTCATTGTTACTCCATTATGTGTAGTTAAAAATTATGAAAATTAATTCCAACATCTCCAGCCAAATGTAATAAAATGGTGATTAGTATTCCCCAGGGTTAGGATGGAATATGATTCAGGGTAATCTAAAATAGTGAAAAGTTCGATATCCATCAGGCACTGAAGCTGACACAGTAAATGTAAGGTGTGATTAGCAATATGGTGAAGCAAGTAGGTCACTGACATCTGCTCAAATCACAGGCACTATGGCCACTGTGACTTGGTCAAAATTGCTTGGCTGAGCGTGTACTGGTTGTGTCCTCATTTTCCCCCTGTTTAATCATTGTGTCTCTATTTCTCTCAAAATCTGCCCATGTATAATGCATACTTCTGTATGGAATGAAAAAGGCAAATCTCCCACTCTGTTAAATAAAGATTTTTTTTTCTGTGGGCCTAGGTAGGATGTGCACAGTTATCAAAATAGAAAAGAAAATTAGCATAGTTCAGAGGCATCCAACATCATGTCAATGCTCTCACATTAAAAATTTCAAGCCCCATCCCAGATGCAAGTGCCTGTCATAGATGTCACCCACGCTCTCATGACAGTATCCCAGAAAAGGTTCATATGCAATGACGTATGGGTTGGTGCATGAAATGACCTGGGTGAGGAAGCAGCAGGCACGTGTCCATGTGAGACTACAACAGCTGCTGGTTCTGAGGAACTGTGAAAGATGGGCCAAAACCACATTGTCGAGCCCTCTTCTTGTGTCAGATTTTCCAGAACAAAACTGAAGCTTGTTTGCTAGAGGATATGCAACAGGCTGAACATTGAAGCATGTACAATGCTTTTATAAAAATGCATATTTTCTGTTATCTTAGATTTCCAGTACTGCCAAAATGATATTTGCAGTAGGAACAGAAGGAGGTACAAAAGTGGGAGCTCTTGATCTCACTTTGAAAAAAATATATACAAATTTATGCCCCAAATTGTTACTTTACATAATCCAATTTATATAAACTTGTTACTTTTGTCACATCCTGCTGTGACTGCTGCAATCAAAGGAGTTATATGTATGGAGAACAGGTATAAACCCAGGATGAATCCCACCCTGACTAGATGCCCTCTCACACTGCACTGTACAACTCCATCTTCCTTCAGGTTCCATAAACCAAGAAATTCTAGGTAAGAGTAACAGAAGGGAGGCATAGAAACCCAATCACTATTGCAAAATTAATTTTATATCTGCAGATAGATCTTTAAAGTGAAAACATACACAGAGTTTAATCTCCCCATTTTAAACACTGAAAACGGAACTCTTCTGGATCATTTAAACCTCACCCTCCTGCCTCCCTCCAAAAGCCCAAATCCTCCCCAAACCAAGAAATGCCTGTTAAAACTGGAGTACATGAAGACACAGTAACAGGATTGCTTTAATACTATAGGAGGGGATCTGATTGTGGCCCTCAGTCTTTTCATTTCTCGTTTTCCAAAGTATAAAATGAGCAAACCTCTTTAACACCAACTTTACTGTACCACAAAATATTTTATAGGTGCTCAGGTAATACGGGCTTGTGTCATGAAGAATTGCAGGATATGAAGCATCTACAATGTGTGTATGTGTTTGTGGATATATGTGAAAATATCACAAAGCTGTTAATCACCACCTTATGCTTTTTTGTTTCTTTAAAAACAAAAATTTCCTTCCCACTCTTGCTCCCCATACCTATACAAGTAAAATGAAAATGTTACAGCTGTCTTGTGTCCCCCAACAGTGTTGCACATCCACATAATAAAGAAGTGAAACTGGTGAACGGGTAAGTACTCCTATCACCTGACAGCTCCTATAACCACACTTCTCTTTATTTTGCAGCACTCCCAGGACCAGCTAAAAAAAAGGCAGTGCAGATTTCATCCACTTTGTCCCATCCCAATCTAGAAGGAAAGGTGAGCAAACAACTACAAAGCTCCATTTGAAGATGGCATTTTATCTTTTTTTTTTTTTTTTTAAAGCCTAAACACTGAATATTTATAAAACTGCTTTGCCTACAAGTTGCTCAGAGGAAATACGCAAAAAGTGCTTGTGTGCTACAGTACAGAACACTGAACTTGCTGAGAGAATTACCTTGCTCCATAACCAGTGGAGTACTTGAGGCCTGGTTACTTCTGCATTTAAGTCCTGTGTCACCATACTCTTACTTGCATCACCTCTGAGACTTCATGCTTGAAGGAGCAAGCGACATGGCCCCAGACACATGCAAACTTGGTACCCAAAGCTCACACGCTCTCACATCGATCAACAAGTAGCAAACAGCATGTGTTATCTGGCTTGTGTCTATTTTGCCTCTGATGAGACATGGAAAGGGGTCTCCATTCTTACCTGTGGAAGAAGGCTACTATTTTAGCATCATCTACTTTTTAGAACAAGCAAACGAATTACAATTGAAAAATCGGTTATTGGTTTTTCTAACTGGCCAGATATATCCACAGAGCATTTTGCTTTATTTAAAAGCAAACATAGCAATCTCCCTCTTCTCTCATTTTGCAGTGTGGGTATTTGCAGTGAAATGGAAAGCTGCTGGAGCAGGAGAGGTGCTCCTTACTTGAATTCTAGAGCACTGTATTTGCTAACCAAGTAAAAAAGTAGGAGAAGTTTTGCATGTTATCTCAGAACACGTGAAAGTAAACAGGGGAAAAGAGGACTATCCCATTGTGCAATCATAATGCAGACTCAACAGTGACAATTGAAGGGACAAGTTTATGAAAAAATCATAGTTTTCTAACACAGGATTTATGATTTATTTATACTGAAAAACTGCAAAGCATGGAGGTTGGGGTTTGGTTTGTTTTTTTGTTTTTTTTTTTTTCTTCTAAAGAAAAAAGTAGAAAAATTTTTCAATTGTTTTGGCATAAATTGCCTTTTGTGGGTTTTAAAAATTAAAAAGAATATATTTTTTTCCCACCACTCACAGAAAGAATTCTTTCTTATCCATTGACATATGAGACAGAAAGGAATGGTTTGCAAGGGTAAGAAATGTTTATCCAAAGTACTTGCTTAAAAAGCAAACCAGTGGACACCACACCCATAATGCTCTGTGGAAAAGCACAATCACACAGAACAAGCTGCTTTCCTGCCTTAGGTCTGCGCAGGCTTCCAGAAACCCAAAAAGTCCCCTATCTGAGCAGCCTCCCCACTGCCCATGCACACCCCACCACACCACAGCCAGAAAGGAGAGGAAACCACATGGGTACGATGTGGTGCCAGCAGTGACATGGAAAGAGTCCTTGGGATCATGCAACAGGCACAGGGAGAGAAGAGCAGCTTGTTCAGTACCTCCAACTCACAAACCACCCTCAAAATAGACATACAGCTGGTCCCTGAGCATCAGGAAGGTGTAAAAACTTTTCCAAAAGTCTCTTCCACTGAAATCTTTTCTCGAGAGAGAACAGGCAGAGACTGAAGTAATTCAAGGCAATGGATTTTCAAGTGTTTAAGCTTTTATTATCTAAACCTGAAGAAACTACAAGGGAAGGTAGGGAATTGGTGTCAGACAGAATTCCTATTAAGATGTCAAAGAAAAACAATTTTGATGTTGTTGTTGTCATAGTACAGTTATCAATGCTCCAAAAAGACGCTGCATGGGTGAACAATGAGTTTAAAGATATTTAGGAATATTAAATCAGGACCCTTGCAGGAACCAAAGAGAAAAAAACTTAATTGACAGAGAAGAAATTGAAAATCGGCATACTTTAAGTAAAGGAACGTCAAAGGTCACTATATTTGACCATCACTTTATGCATCTACGTATCGCAGCATGCTTTCCCCATCCAACACAGGCACAGACAAAAAGCAGGTTCTGTCATAGTTCCCCTGGGTAAGGTCAGCCAGTGACACCCATATGGTTTGCCACAGACAACTATATTATTTGTTTACCTCCAAGTAAAAGGAATTTACAGCAGAGTGATATTTTTCCTCGCATTTGAAAATATATATGAAACCAAAAAAAAAAAAAAAAAATGACACCACCGAGACACAAACCACCCCCCACCTCTCCCTCCCAAGTCAGAAGACTTCTGTTCATTTGTTTTTACTGAATCATGTCTCAGTTAAGTTTAACACACTGCAAGTTTAGCACTGCCAGTGCTAAAGAAAAACTGAAACGCGATTAGAAAAAAAATCCAGAAATAATATCTGCAGTATACCCTCCGGTCAAGGGAAGTCTGCTTCATCATTCAGGTGGCACGTGTAAAATACAGATTTGATCTATGTAAGAATGACTGCAAAGACTACAAAACAGAAGATCAGAAGAAATTTCAGCAATAAATATTTGCAATCTCTCACTATATCTTTCTGAGGTGCCCTATAACAAAGTCTGTACAAGTTTATCTGGTGATCTTGCTTGAGTTTGATTTCTTGAGCATAAGAATACCTGGAAGATGCAGTCCAGGAGCACTTCTGAGTGCCCTCTGTACTCAGTCCACAGGATCAGACGAGACCTAATCTGAACTGTAACTCCCTGAGATACCCATTATGTGGACATCAGATCTCCAGCACCAATTGATTTATGTTATTAATCTACTCGTATTGTTCCACACTACTTGCCAATGTAGACATACCTGGAGAGACACAAACCCGTCCATGTACGTCTGACCCACAAAGATCACTGCATTTGAGAAAACATTATTCCCAGTTAGAGACAAGTTGAAAATTGCTCTTGACACAGTAACTGGGAAGAGATTTTGCAAGAGAAAGCTCCAATGCCTCCGCTCCAATTTTGCTAATGCTGGATGCTCTGGCACAAAAAAAATTAATTTGACTATATAAGTTCATTATCATGCAGTAATTATATTTAGGAGTCAATGATTCACTAACATATGCAAGTAGATTTACCTCCTGCCTGTAAGGCTCAATTCTTAATAACATAAACAGAAGAAAATCTGAGCTATACTTCACTTGAATATTTTGACTTACACTTTGGTGTGTGGGAAAATTTTAACCAAGCAGCTGTTAATATAGTAAATAATAAAAACAAAAGTGAAAAATTAATTATGGCTTAGCAATCAAATAAATACATTATAAAAAAAAGAGAAGTAGAGAAAGGCTTTAAAGAGGAAAGAGTTAGCTTAAAAACAGATACTAGAAACTAAAAGTGTGTGCAGGATACAGGTCCAAGTTTCTAAAGTTTACCTTGGTATGAAAGGAAGGACAGTTTATATGGGAATTCAGCGCTGCTCAGTGGAACATGCCGTGAAGAACATAATGCTTGCTTATTAGTTTTATACTAGATTAATTTCTATGTTTTTTATAAGATTTAATTAGTACATGTTACTGGTTACAGATGGGAAATTAATGTACTATAAAATACAATAAAATAGGATACCTAAAGACTTTAAAAAACAATAGAATTCGGTATGTTGACGACAAAAAGGAAACCACTAGGATCTGGAATTATACAATATAATAAAGATACTCTTTTGTTAAACCTTGTAAATCACCTTACATCTTGTGGAAACTATAGGAATAACAAACATTTTCAGCGAAGTGTCAGTTCAACATGTGATAGAAAACTTAGAAAAAAATCAGAGGAGGGAAGAGAATGCAGAAATTCAATAGAATATGAATTAAAATAGATCTCACTCTTCACATCCTCAGCAGAAGATAATGAAGGAACCGACCAGCTTCAGTAGAACCTCCTGCTATTATTTCAAATAACTTTTCCCTATTCGCATATCACTGAATGTTGCTTGTAGTGTAAGAAACTGAGCAAGTTGCTTAAACAAAAGTCTTGTGATGGGGAAAGGAAATAAGTTGGTTGCACTGCTAAGATATCTACACATTCAATGTACAGCAAAGCTGAGAACACATAAGGTTAAGGCTGTTGAGGGAGAACTCATTCTTACTTACTCATGTGCCCTGAGTTACAGCCAACAATTTTTATCTCATTTTCCAACAGAAAATGAGCAGACAGGCAGCATTCACATGGGTATACATCTTCCTTCTAAGGTTCTGTGTACATAGGAATGGAAGAACTGCTTGCTGCTCAGGTACCCAAGCCACATTGCAATATTCACCTCCTACTCCTCAACAGCATTGTGAGGAGATTGACAGCTGATCATCAGCTTTGCTCCTGCTACAAATGTGACTGACAAACATGGAAAAAAAAAAAAAAAGGATCATATACACTGCCATTTCAAAGGTCTACCTTTTTGGAGCAGAGAGTACACACTGATAAGCAACCACTGAGTGTTGTTACCTTTCAGGCAATGCACAGAAAAGTGAATGGTGCACCTAAGCTACGGTACTCTTAGAATAACTTTGTAAAATAGCAATAAGACAGCATTTCTGGTTTGTGTTTGTAAAGACCGTAGCCCAGAGAGTTACTGCTTTATGGCCCTCTGGAATCAATGAAAAACACAGGTACTTCCTCTTTGCAGTTCAGAAGCACCACTGAACACCTAGGCAAGATTATCGCACATTTCTTGGGGGTTTTAATCTATTTTTTCTTTTAAATACAGAAAAATTCTTTTATTATTATCTGCATCTCGTTTAGTCTTGGTGTTCAATA
The DNA here is from genome assembly GCF_037038585.1 of Patagioenas fasciata. Lineage (NCBI taxonomy): Eukaryota > Metazoa > Chordata > Aves > Columbiformes > Columbidae > Patagioenas > Patagioenas fasciata. The sequence continues at coordinate 12,809,134 of NC_092527.1, read as the reverse complement.
ATAATGAAGAGTGCTTAAGGCTGTAAATACATTATTTCAGAGTAAGACTAGGACAGTAAATCAGCACAAATGGAAGCCACATAAAGAAGTGAAACACATCAGGATATGAAGACGATCTCTTTTTAGACCCTTAAATCTTGTCATTTTCTGAAAGGTGAAAACAAACAAGCATATGCCAATTAGTTCTATTTTAAAAGCGTTCATATGTTTCTTTGTGAAGGTGAGCCTCAGAGTCCAAATGACTTGTTACAGGGATATCTTCTCTAAATTGCTTTCCCCTCTCTATCAAAACATAACGTTGTGTTATTTCAGTTACAGACTTAATAAGGTATAAATTTCGAGGGGGGAGAAAGTAAAGTTTATGATTGTTTTGCATGTATTTCTTTAAACTGAATAATAATTAGAAGAATTATTTGAACATTTGGTCAAGCTGCAATTCCAAGAGAGATAATGGTGAGTGGTGGTAGATTTGGTATTGTCCCAAAGGAGTTGCTGGGAGGGCTCTGGAGGCTGCATGGTGTCCCTCATTGCCATGTATTCCCTGGCAGCACAAGAAGCCTCTCCCTGATTCTGCAAACATGAAAAATACAGTCATGATTTCCAACAACAGAGACAGATCAAAAGGGAAATTATAAAACCTCTCATTTAGAAAAAGAGAAACACTGAAGGCATGAAGGACAACATGGTTATTTGCTACATAGCAAGTTTGCATCAATCTGAAACACTTCAGACCCTGGTTTAATGCTTTGAGTGAAGAAGCTAAACAGCATTTTCAGTATTGCTAAAGAGCATAACATAAACTGAGAAAAAGGAATTTAGCATTCAGGTGTGAATAGTGCCCTTCTTTTTCAGGCCACACATGTAAAAGAAAAGATTTGCATGAGTCTTTGTAACACAGGAAGCATCTTTGGTGGGATATTTCACGCACTTGTTCTTTGTTTTCTGTGCCCTCCTGGGATTGTTCACAAGCAATACATTTTGAGGCTGCTAATCTTTGCTTTAATCTCTATGTGTTCCTAAATCTTTCATATTTAGTTTTGTCTTTCAATGTAGATGAACTTCAGGAAACAAGGACAACAGCCAATAAGCATCTACAGGCACTGGTCATGGGTTTTTGTGACTGTTTCACATTACAAGGTGTGTACAACAGTGTGTTAGACAAATGAGTGAAGCTGAAACAAAAAACATCCCTTATATCATGGGTTAGGAGAAACTCAAGATGCATAAACATATATCAGCCATGGTTCCAAGAAAGGGGAGATGCTTTCTGTATGGTCATTATGAAATTGTGAAGAACTGAAGACTGCAGATCTTTCTGCTAATGCTGTTTTCCAGATGTACAGACAGCCCTAGAAAATGCATGACAGATAAAAGTGGAAGAATTTCTTTTGCTACATTTGAATTACTTTTCTTCAAAAACATAAATCTCTGAGGAAAGTCAGAGGCAGTTCTTGTGCTGCTGCCCGAAGGAAGGTAGTGAAGTGTTTGTTAAAACTCCAACTGGGAAGCAGGTGAGATGTTAAGGCAGCATCACCGGGTAGGCAGTAATAGGAAGCCATACTCTGTGCCAGATCAACAGAGCTTTGAATGAGGGTTTTACCTGTGTCACAAGCTTGATGCAGCAGTTTGATGGTTCGAGTTGCAGCAAGGGAATCATGGGAAGGTGCTTTGACAAGCAAGTATCTTTAATTAATCTGGTTAGCAGAGAAATATCTACACTAAATGTCTCCATCTTGATGGCCAGACTCCTAACACACCACAGCAGAGGCCAGATGGCAAAGGCACTGCACGCAGATCCTAGGAAAACACGTTACAGCATTTGGATCTGCATTTTCAATCACTGTCAGTGAAATTTCCGGGGGCATTTGAGCTCCAGTCCTCCAGGGACAACTCACAGCCCTTTCTCCTTATTGACAGGACCCTTCCCTGGCCCTACAACCTTAAACACTTGTGTTGGGCAAAACTTAGTTGCACTCCTGTCTTCCCTTTCTAGGGAAGCTTCAGCAGAAAGTGTTCTTTTACCGATAAAGGCGTTATGGATTTGAGGCTACACTCGATCACACTGTCCTTGAAACTAACCATCAGTCTAAGGGGTGAGAGGATTTCCTTCACCGTGAACTGAATAGTTTCTGATCAGGTAAAGCATATCGTCTTGTCTTCTCTGGAAACTTCTATGTGAGAGGCATGCTACTTTCTCCTTTCTGTGTTTGCTCCCAAGGTGGATTTCCCTTCATTCAGAATTACTTCTGATTTGACTTTTGTTTCAGTTTACAGTCCCTGTAGTCTGAAATACTGGTTTTACCACCTAACGTGCATTATTCAGTTTAAAATGCAATTATTGTTCTTGGTCATATGGCCAGACTCCTATCGAGGGTTCGAAATGTCAATAAAGAATGCTGATTGCACTGATTTGTCATTGACCTTCTGGGATTTCTGTTGTTGCAAACACTATGTCCTGAAGAAGTTTCTGCAATATGTATAAATGAGCCTTTAAGCCACCTTCTTTATTTCTCATTTTATTGTGTTGGCAGAGTGCTTTGTGCCCTATGGGAAATGCAAGGAAACAAATATCTAACTCTCCTTATAAGAACTTGTAATCAGAGTGAAAATGTACCTCACATGCAAAACATATTGATCTAGACATAAACTCTTCTAAACGGATCTGCCATCTACAATTTCTATCAGTTCTTTCCTCAGGATTGTTTCTCTTGCGATGATGCTCCTTTTAACAAAACCACCTAGCCTCTCTCACCTTTGATATACTCCACTTAAGATTGCTCTTTTGTGCTGACAGCTTTTTTGTGATTTTCCCTGCAGAGATCACTATCTAAAAATGAAGCTCCTTATAATGTCTGTCACAAGAAAATCCTCAAAAACCCAAGTAACTGCATAGTACCTGAGACTCTCTATGGCAGGTTTTCCTATGGCATTCCTTCTTCCAAATGCCGCAGTCAAATTGAAACTCTCATATCCCTTTCCATACTGAAAGGTAGCATCTGCTTCAAGACTGAATGCAATACACCTTCCTGCTGAGCTTTCCTAAAGTCCATTAAATAGCAATATATTTTTACTGTCACTAGCCCAATGTACTGTCTTGCAAAAGGCACTAAAAGACTGGGAACAAGGAGGAGGGCTTAGGTCAACAGCATAAAGGACGAAAAAGGTAATTTCAGTGAATAGCAATGTGTTTGTCTCCAGATCTCTGGCAACAGGGATAGAGATCAGCCTCAGACTGTAAAATAAGACCTGAAGACTGCCTTAAAGGCAGCATCTCAGACTGTCCAGTGCTGTGGTGACTTGCCAAACCTTTCAGGGAACCCAATCATCTCCAGGCAACTCTCTGAGGAAACTTGTCCACTGTAGCATTTCTGTGGAACTTACGTGAAGCTGTAATTTTGCTGGCTAGCCTGATGCTTGGACAGGCACATTACCTCTGACTTGTTCATAACTGACTTATTTTATTGCACAGATGCAAAATTCAGGTGGCGAACCATGCAAAAGTCAACACTTTTCTTCCTAAAAACAATGTTCAAAGCTGATTTCCATATAGGCTGAATTGTGCTCTTTCTGAAAAGGACACCAAGTAGAAGCATAACACAGAAGCCACAGGAGGCATAATTATTGCTGTCTCCTTCTCTTGCTGGTTTAGGTTTAATGGGATCACGGTGAGCAAACATTGCATGTTGGCAAGTGGAATTACCACAGGCCTGAAAGTGCAATCGCACCCACTAATTCCCAGGGAAGGCAAATGATTCATTTGTAACTAGTCATTCTTTTCAATTACAGGGTACTTTTCCCAGGATGCTGTTTTCTCACTGATCTTTCAGCTTCAACGTGCCCTCCATTGCCCTGAGACATTCAGATACTCTAATAAGCTGAACTTTGTGAAAATAGCAATTACTGCATGTTGGCTGAAGAAAGCCTCAGACGTAAGAAGAGATGCAGGCCCCCAGATCAGTAAACATTTACTTAATATACTGTGTCATCTTCTATCAGCCTCTGTCATAATTTAAAGTTCATAATTGGTTTACCGTAATGTACCATAAAAGATAACTTCTAATTTGTGTTATCATTATACTGTTGCTGAGTTACTGCTTTCCGTTACATATGTTGTTGCCTGTGCCAACTTGTTAGATAAGATCTTTTTTAGAGTTAGCTGAAACTCAAGAAAATAAAAAAAAAAAGGTATTCTACTTCTGAAGAGAGTTTTGAGATAACTGTAAACGCAGATATACACTTGTTCTTTGAATAATTAATGTGTCTTCCCAGTACTAATATCTGAAAAGGAAATTTTGTAACAAAGAGAGCAGGATTTGGGCAAATTCTGAAGTCAACTGACAACAAAGGGAAAAGGGTCCTGGGATAAAAATATTGTCATTTTGTGACATGTCTGAGGTAGACACAGGCTGGAGAGAGAATCAGAGACAGGCCAGGGCTCAAATTAAGCTGCACAGCACATCAGGTCAGGATTTCTTATGGATGTGTTTTAGCCCATGGTCCTAATCAAAATAACCATGTCATAACTGTGTCCCAAGGGGAAGCAGAGGAAGTAGTCTGAGCTGTGTTACTTTAAAAGGAGTAACCATCAGGCTCTATTCTCTGCATAGCTCATTGTAAGAAAGACAGACTGAAATACCAGGGTAAATTTTGAAGTTCTATCCATTTTCCAAAGCCCTATAGATCCTAAAACATAACTGTGAGATAAGGGATAAGAAGCAGAGTGGGAAGCTCTAAGTAACCGTGATCTGAACCACTTGTGCAAATTAGAGGCAAAGGACCGCAAATTTTGAGATGAACACCGTAACCTTGTCAGAAAGTGCAACTGAGAAAGTGTAAAGGGAAATGTGCCAAACAGATTACTCTTCTTTGAAGTTACAAGGAATGGAGGCCTACATAACATCCTAAAATACATCTTTGATGCCAGCACATTGAATTGGATTATAAAATTTCTGTTTAACTCCCAGAGATTTGATAAGTCTAACACTATCACTCTACATTGACTGATGAGCAGCTCATTTAATTTGCTGAACTTGGACTGTGTTCACAAATCTCAGAGGAAAAAAGTTTCCACAGCACTTGCATAAATGATGACTGACTCATCACTTTGTTATTACTCACTCTATTGTGCGGTAAATTCATTCTTTTTCTCTGCTCTCCCACGAAAGAGTGCATAGATAGCAACACCTACCACAGTAGCTTTACACAAAACTGAAAACCTTTCCTAGTTGTTTTACTGTTTGGAGTTTGGTTTGTTTGTTTGCCAAGCACCTAATCCTATAAACAAAAACAAAACCCACTCCACAGTATTTGTTATAGCTGTGAGCTTGTTTTCATGGTGCCAGGATATTTTAGGCAAATTCAGGTTTTAAGAGTTACCCAAGACAATATTTATCACGTCATCAGAAAATGAATGTTAAATCCTCTTGAACTGTTGAAAAGATAGTGACTTCTTTAAAAGCATACACTCCTCCATTCTCTCACTCTTAGCTTTTTAAATACCACAAACTGACTCTCATCAGGACTGGAGTATATTGATGTACAGAAGGAATTAATGTTTTTGGATTTCTTCTGTGCATCACAGATACTGTCTCTTCAGTATGGAAATCCCTTTCATAATGGCTAGAAAACAAGTTTTCATTATGTTTTTATTCTCAGATTTCACCACCATTCTAGATCTGGTCATTTTTCGATTGAGAACAGGTTTCTTCCCAAGTGTTATTTAATGCTCAAAACTGTAGATCATTTTGATGAGGGTCAATTAGAAATCCCATATGTTTTGAAACCTGTTAAAGATAGTCATAGAAGGCTGGGTTGGAATGTGAACTTCAAAAAGTTATCTATTTTATTGCTTCCAAGGGCCTTGTCAGCTTCCTACTGAAACACAGTTCAGTAATTGCATAGTGAATATAAATGAGAAGGTAGATTTTCATTAGCACTAAATGATGAGGTTGATTGACATTAGGGATCCACTAAATATAATTTCATTGACAAAAGCATATGCTGAAAGGCGTCTCTATTTTCCAATAACATATTTCTATGCATAATAAAGCCACTCACTACACAGTATTAAGTTATCATGTTACTGATCACTTGGAATATGCCTCTATTCTAATTCCTCCTACCAGCCACATCAAAAACGTGTTAACCCCTTTTTTCTTAATTTTACTTAAAAAGTACTTGAACTTCCTAATACCAAAAATTACTTATACTTATTTTGTCTGCGGTTCTAAGATTCTCTGAATTAAACATTCCACAGTAGGGCACTCCTGAGAGGAGCTTTCATGGTCCTATAGGTAAACATTGTTCATTAGTTCCTATTACATCTCTTTGCATTGCTTAGAGTCCACAATAATCCCTTCCCCTTTCACAAAGAGGTTTCACATTTACATCATACTTCTGAAAACCAAGCACAGCTCAGCCTGAGGTGTACAGCACCTCACATGTTCACAAAAGAGATTGCTATTGGGAGATAAAGAGGTCCACAACAAACTGCAAGGTAAGCAATTTCATAACCTGGTTAGATGTTGATCTAAACCTCCCTACATGAGCTTTCTATGAAAAAAAAAACTCTAGTAATTCCTACAGACGATCAATTCCCAAATATAACTGTTATCTTCATACACTTTACCCTATATATGGAAGACTTTTACAAATTATATCTCCCATTCTTCATCTCTTCAGTCATCTTTATAATCTTCTATTAACCTTCACTACTTTCAGTCTTTTCAGTTTTCTTGTGTCTCATGTTTTCTAAATCTGGATCTTTTCCACTGTTGTCCCTGAATTCTCTTCATTGTTTATTTTCTCTAAATCAAATATTATATCAGTCACATATGACTGAAAGGACTGGTTGACTTGAAAGAGAATAGATGCTTTGAAAAGTATTTGTTTGTAAGTTTTCCCAAAGATTGGACCTCTAGAAATATAGGTCTTATGCTCTTTGGGACGATACTTGAAAAGGAAAGCCAGAAGCCATCTGATCTCTCATTGAGAACTAAATTAAGGAAAACATGCCTCCAAAGCTTGGTCTGAAGTTTTGAAATCTTAATTATTCTTTGATGCATCAAATTTCAGATGCCTGGGTCAGTCATACAGACAGGTGGTCAGTAGAACTGAAAACCTGCAGTTCCCAAGATCAAAATTAAACCAGAGGATAAAGTAGAAGCCCCTAACAGAAACCTCACAGGCAGGTACTGAATCCTTCCGTAGTCTCATTTACAGAAGTATACAGGAACTCAATGTGTAACTACTTGCTTCATTTGTTGCCTATAACCAGAGATTAACAAGATAAGCTAACACCAGATACTCCTTGCAAAGGAAAAATGATGTCCTACTTTGCATAGAAGTACATTATATCATGGGAACTACCAGAGCAGTAATAAGAGTTAAAGGTGAAAGATTTAAGCAAAAAAGGATGAAGCCTGAAGTACTCTGGTCATCATTAAACTTCTGTGTTCCCTGACAAGTTAAATGTTTAGATTTAAAGAAAAAAAAAACGAGACAGTACTGATGGCCTGAAGTATAGACCATTTGCAAATTAATTTCCACGATGTGTCTATTTAATTTACTAAATTTAGTTTCCAGGATAAAAATAGAACTTTGATTGAGGAATAGTTTTTCTGCCCATGACTTTTTTTTTTTTTTTTTAAAGCAGTACTTAAGAATGTGTAGATGAAAATTAATTCTGGGCTTTTAAAATCTTTGAAAATGGAGAAGTCATGTGAAGTGCAATTGTGATGCATCTAATTGGATTTTATGAAGAAGGTAACAGTTTCACAAAAATTATTTTAAAAACTATCATATTATTTCTTTTTAATAAAATGGGTAGGAGTTGAACACGAACACTGCAATTGCATTAAAAGCTCTCTTTGGGATTTCTTTGACTGCATTGCTTTTGAACACAACATAGTGACATAGCTCAGGCAGTAAAAAGACATGAGTAACTAGCTAGTTGTTGGACTATTAGCCCCATGGCAGGCAACCTTCCCAAAGTTGAATTTAGACTGAAGTTCTGACTGAGAAGAAAAACTGTCATCCCTCTTGCTCACCTCCTGTTAAAATGCAACACTATTTAGGAGGGGAATACATTAATATCTAGGGCTTTTTGCTGATTTGTATTATATGAAACCATGTACAGCCTAGACCAAAGTACTATATGACATCCCAGAGCCTTTTGAATTGTTCTCACTCACTACAGGGTTGCTTGTCTGAAGTCACCTTTCTTTGCCACTGAACCCCTCAAATATCCCAAGCCAAACAGGCAACAAAAGACTGGTTTTAGTGGAATCATGCCCTTTTTTGTGTTAATTGATTATATAAGATAAAGTGCTTTTTTACGTCATGGCTTTATTTTTTCTTCTCTCCAAAACCTGAGTTGTAGTTGCATGTTCTTCAGAACGACAGAACTGGATGTGTTTATGTGAGAAGTCTAAACCTCAGAGAAATTGTTGACATTAATAATGAAAAATCTCAGAAATAGATGTCCAGTAGCTCAAAGAAAAATTGCAGAATTAAAGTAATTGATGTGAAATAGGGAGAATGAGATGGAACTGGTAGAAATGTCATAACAGTTGCTTATAACTGTGGGATGATGGCTTCCTTGTTTGACTTGTAAAAATCAAGAGAAGAAAGTAGAGTAAAACAGGAGAACTAAAAATAAGGAAAGTAAGAAAAGAAGGGTACGAGAGGAGGAAGCAAGCATTGATAATCAAGGAGGAATCAAAATGATACTCAAGATTATTAGTTGATATTCTTCCGGGGAAAGAAACTGACATGGATTTAGGTAAACTTTGTGGAAGCTTTACTCTCTGCTGTTTAATCCCTGGCATATTAGAACAATTGTAGCTGTAAGAGCAATAGTTAGAGATACAAGACAGATTTATTTGAAGTCCCTCTAATTTCTATTCACTTTCTTTCATCTCCAGGTAAATCATGAGCCATTAATGGAAACGTTTCTGGAAAAAGATAAATTTTTGCCCTTTTCCCAAAGATCACTGTAAGAATTACCACACATTTACACAAAAGAAGCTTCAATCCACAATTACTCACAGAAATAAAACCTATCTGAATAAAAATACCAGAAAGAACAAGTAATCAATGGCTGGACTCAAAACAGAAATCTGAGTTTTCTAACATATTGGCAAATCACTTCTTTCTGTTGGTCCTCCTGTTCTGGTAAAGCCCAAACTGATCCACTATTTCTATCCCTTACAAAGCAAATGCATCATTCTCACTCATGTGCTTATGAATATGTTATAAGTTGTGACTAAATGTAATTATGTAAATGACAGCCATTTGTTTGCTATACAGATTAATGTTCTGCTTCATTGGGGTCCCAATATGGAGCAGCAGAAGTTAGAGCTTTGCAGCTGTGCCTCTGTGTGGTGCTGCCTCTCATCTAAAAATTAAAATAAAGATAAAATTTGTCTTTTACTTAGTGTGAACAAAACAAACCATCCCTGTGTTACTTAGTACATTATCTATTACTTTCTACAGGTAGCAGAATCAATCATCTTTCCCAGTGGTGGTAAGCTCCTGGGGAATAATTTCATACACCTCCAGCTCTGTAACACAACGTCAAAGTGTTAATTAGAATCCAAATAATGATTTTGCTTTTTGTAGCGATGCTTTTTAAAACTAACCTTCCTTTGTCAAACTGGCAACTGTCAAGAGGCATGAAGAGTAAAGTTCTGCTACAATGAGAATATCTGGTTAATAAAGATTTATGGAAAGTGGATTTCCCATCTTGTGATTTTTTTTTATTATTATTATTATTTTTTTTTGCATTTAACAGCTTTTCCCATTTTGCCTCAGGATGAATCTAAGAACTGTTGAATGTTGCAGGAGTATCTAACAAAGAAAATATCTGTGTTCCATAAACTTGCACACACACATTTTCCTCTGAGACAAGTCACACTAGAAATTTTGTGTATTGCTGGATATTCCTCACCCTCTCTAGAAAGTTACCTGGAAAGATTCTTCAGAACCAGGCTACAATCCTGCTGTCAGGTTGACGGGTTCTAGGGGAAGTCCCAGACTGGTTCTCAAAGTTAGGTAGCCTGTTTCTCTTGCATAAACCAGTAACTTTATATGTAGACTAAACACAGCTTCACACTGTTACAGCAGTTCCAGTGCTCATAATACAGTTATCCCAAAGTGTTTATATTCAATTTTCTAATGATGTCTTTTGAATTATGCATGTGTCTACCCAATATAGAAAATACAATGTAAGTAGCTCTAGGGAAGAAGGGTAAAAAAATCTCCCAGACTTAGAAAAACTTCTAAAGGTAGTAGCTACTTTATCAAAAGTGAGCCCCAAAGATATGCAATTCTCTTGCCAAAGTTCTTTTTACTGACAATATCAATACTTAGACTTGCTGCATAATCAGGAGGCAGGAATAGAATGCCTACACACTCTAATACTTTATTAGTAAAAATCCAATATGCAGAATAAGGAAAATTATCTCTCGGGACTCTTGCATCCAGTAATAACATATAAACCTCTTCTGTTCAGGTTCATGGTGTCACCCAAACCCCTTTCCACAGAATATTAGCCCCCCACTACTTATTCAGCTTTGTATTAATTACACATGTAAGAAAACTACTAACTTTTTCCTATTACTCTTTAAGCTACATTTCATGTTTCTTCAACCATGCTTACAGGAGTAGTTAATAGAAGTTGGGATCTTGGATCTCTGGTAGTGCCTGGGAAGTATTTGGTGGTGCAGAACTGAGCATAAGTCTGAATTCTTTCTTGAATTCTCTTGGGACATGAACCTGTGTTTCCAGCTACCCAAGAGTAACTTTGGAGACACCCTCACTGTCTTGGTGTTGTTATGAAATCATGCAGGAGCTCCAAGACAGCAACCCATGTGTATCTCTGAGAACTGGACACCGACTTCCTACATTTTTTTTTTATTCAGGTCATTTTCATTCTCAAACCAGAGATATCTGTCTACACAACAGAAAACAGAAAAATGGCTTTGTAGATGGTGACCAATGTAGCTTGGTGGATCCTCATTTTGCTCTAGGTGATATAGTAATACTTTCAGACCTTAGAAATAGTCCTGCTTGTAAATGACTCAGAGCTTGTTAGGTGAAAGAAGGATATTAGCCTGTAAAGCAGCATCTTTGATAGTATGCTGAGTTCACAGCTATTATCCCTTCAAGTCTTACCTCTTAGAAGGAATATGTCAAGGGTATTTGGAATTTTTTAAAATGCCGCCCACAGCAGGAAGAAATGAGTTAAACATTTTTAACATATCCCTTATTGATTCATGAGGATTAACATGCATTATTTCTTTATATATATACACAGTGAAAATTACAGGGGGCCAATTCATACAGCATGCTCCTCTTTTATAATTTAACAGAAAACATTATTTATCCCCATTTTAATCTTCCCATAGTTCTATGTGTAGAATAATAATCAGTGTATGGAAATTCTGCCTCTAGTCAACGCAGATGCATTTCTCACAGTACTGGCACATCACAGAGAAGCATAATTGTATAGCCAGGGTGACAGTGACAGCAGACCTAACCTACTAGGATGCTCCATGAGTGCAAACAACTCAAATATTCATAAAGCTGCTAATTTATGGCAAGTGCTTCTCTCCCATCAGGGTTTTCCCTTTGAATGCATGCACATTCCAAGCTTAATATGTCTTCTTGTAATGCAGAACTGTAAGAAATTCGTATTTCAGGAAGTAGAAATGGGAAGAGGGAACAATGCCATGGCTTTCCATACTTTTCCTAAAACAAATATTTTTCTAAGTAATTATTAATCATATATGTAACTAATTATGATTGAACAGGTAATTTGTTAAACAGTAATATTAGCATTTATTGATTTTTTGTCAAATTTCAGTTTTATGGAATTAATTATGCTCTTCAAAAATATTGACTTGTTAATGTTATTCTTTGTAAACACTGTTATATGTCAGAGAATTCTAAGCTGTTATACAGTAATGCAACTGAATAATTTTTAATATGTTTGTCACTTCACACTTTGTTACAAAGAAAACATGCATTTCCTTTTTTCCACCAGAGTGAAACAAAACAGTGACAAGTGACAGAATAAAAACTGGAGCACTAACTAGAGAGCTCTTGTGGCAATAAAAGCATTTTTTTGTTAGAAGATTCCAGTTAAAACTCTATTTCAAAACAGTTGTTTTCTAAGGGTTGTCCTGAAGTCATTGGTTCCAATCCTTTCTAGGTTATGGATTAAGGAAGATGCAAGAAGTAATCTGTAGTGCGATCAACTAATGTTCAGACTACAAATTTAAATACACACATTAACATCATCTTAAAAAAAAAAAAAAAAAGAAAATGAAAGAAAAAAAAGAAAAAAGTGTAACCAGCAGCATTTGATAGCATGAGAGAGTGCTAAATATAAAGTGGTCATGCACTACAAGCATTGCACAAGTCAAGCTACAAGACTACAAGCCAGGTCTCTGCACACTTTCTTGCCAATATGTCTCAGCCCTTCTCTGGAAGGCAAATCATGTCGATGTTAATTCAGTCCTTGGTTGTTCAGCTAAAACTACTGATTTTTTTTTTATTTCTTCTCCCTCACCTCCTATCAGAAAGCAAATTCTTGTTAGTACTTTGGATCTACAAGGTCTAGGACCTATTCTCAAGACCAAAAGTCAAAGATGAACCTAGAGGATGCACCTAAGAAGTTCTGGTGACCTGAAATCCTGAAATAAAATCGACTACTTTGGCTTCATACCAGGTTTAGGGTTTTCATTCTCAGAAGCCAATTTGAACAATAAGACCATCCTCACAGAGAAGGAAACATGTCTTTTTAAATTCCAGTAGGCTGACTTTAAGCTGCAGTTTTGAAGATATTTGTGACAATGACATCAGCTCCTTTTAGTTATTGTGGTAAATCAATGCCAGCATGAAGAGACTGCAAAGGAAGGCTAAGCTGATAAATTACTTCAGTCACCAATAAAGTGACAAGTTTGAATGGTCACTCATTGCTGGGAGACGCACAAGGTTCCCATGGAGTCTATCAGCTCTTAGTTGTCCAAACAAAACCGCCGCTTCCCTCTGTAGAGGCTCCTGGTCCCCGTAATTCCCTTCAGGCTGGTCTTTGTCTCTTTACCAAAGCCACCATGCCAGCTGTAGAGATCTGGGCTTCAAATGACTCTGGCAAGAGGCAGCTGGAAAGCATCGTTTTTCTGCAGAGAGGTTGGTGTTGTGCATTGCTGATCAGACACTGAATGAGGCAGAGCTCTGTCAGGCACCGTGGCTGTATCATTGGGAGTATAACAGAGGAAAGGACTCCAAATGGAAACAAACAAACCAACCTCAGGACAATTCACAGCTCTGCCAGGGCTGGGAAAAAAAGAAACCTTTCTACAATGAGAATAGTGACTAGACAAGGTTAAAGACAGTTAACAGGGTCTGAAGAGCAGACTCCAGAGCAGTGGAAAGGAACATGTACTTTAAAGGACTTTACTTCTTATAGCATTTGGGAGCCTAACATAACATTGTACTGGCATACTTGGAAGACTACTGGCTCTGTGAAGATAAAGGGGAAAAGGATTTTTGTTGGTTGTGGTATTTTTTTCTTCTTCTTTTTTTTTTTTTCCTAAATATATAGTTGATTTACTAAAGATTAAAAAAAATAGAGAAAGATTTTTTGAATTCAGAAACCCATCTTATGAATTTGAAAGACTACACAATTCCTTAATAAGACTCTTGTTTGCACTTTTGAATGGACACAGAACATTATTTTCAGCCATGAGCACAGAACCCAGAAATAAGTCTTTACAAAGAGCTTGCAGTTTCCCAAGAAGTCATCTGCAAAGCTCCAAGTCAGGATCTGCAGAAATGGGAATAGACTGTGTTGTGAAAAACATCACTAGCCAAGAGACTTAATGAAAACAATGCCATGGGGGTTGCTAAGGGGAAACAACACTTGAAAGTGCTTGTGACATCTCATGAGAGAGTTCTGCCATTGCTACTTCACACACCTATCAAAAGATGTCTCAAAAGGGAGGCACATGCAGATGAGGACTTGAAAGTCAGAGAAAATCCTAGCTAATGGAAAACAAACAAAAACAAACAAACTGAAAAAACCTTCACAAAAGTAAGGCAGCTGGGCCCCTGGAAATGACAGAAATGAAACATGGTTTGGTTAGAAGCAGATGCAGAAGGAAGCTAACGGTGGCTCAGAGCTACAACTGAGGCAACAAATAATTTTCTAGTAGGAGAACTGAGAAGTTGAAATAAATATGGGTATGAAATGTTAGGAAAAGACAAAATCAACCTGTAGCACTCGAATTTGGAACTGCACTCCACTCCTGTGCATATCACAGCTTCCTTCATTTCCAGGTCCAAACCACTCAGCTGTTTACAGAGCACACAGTCTGGACAATTTTGTAGCTTGAAAATTAGGACTTCTCTGTTCAGAGGTGTTTCAGTAGGTGATGATCCCCCTCTTCAAAGGCCGGACAAGGAAAAAGACAGTAAAACGCTGACGTGGCACAGCAGGTTAGCTTGTTATGAACAAAAATGGAAGCAACTGATCACAATGTAGAGACATTTTTAAGTCTGCAGGTTCAACATGCGTTAACAGCTGGGGTCTTCTCTCTCTCCACTGGATCTAGCTGCCACCTCTTAATCCCTCACCTTGCTTGACTATGACACTTGCAGCACAGCCAGCCACCATTAGCTGCTTCCCCACTAACTTCTCAACAGTTCCCTTCTCCTTTAAACCTTCTTTTTGAACTTCTTGGCATGAGCTGGCCAAGCACAAGGGAAAAAACACTCAGGAGTCCTTCTCTCCCTGCAGCCAGTTAGAGGACTCTTCTCTCTAAAAACTGCCTCTGTTCACTAACACAGCTACTTCTGCCAACACCTCCCTGTTGTACTGCTTATGTAGAAAATCCTTTTATTTACTTGTTTATTTATGGGGTGGCAGAGTTGGTTTCAGTATGTGTAAATTAAAGCCAGCAGGGGAGAAAAAGGAGGTGGACCTTTCAAATTAAATTTGCCTATGGTGCAGCTACTGAATTTTCATTTTATCAATCAGACTACCAATAAAAATTTATAAACCTATTAACTGAAGCCCTAAGATCTTAGAAATATCTAAATTCTTAGAATGCAAAACTCATCTTCACCCCTACATCTTAAAACTATCCCTAATTACAGTACTTTCTTTCCTAGGTATCACTACTCAAAAACTATATTACATGCTCCTAAAATATCAGATAAACATTGATATATGCAATCACCTTTTGGACAGATTCTTTTTCTCATTAAAAATCTTACTCTTTCTGGGAGTAGCATCTTCACTATTCTGATCACTATGTTATCTTCTTTACTATTATTTTTATTTACTTCCTATTTTAACAGTTTTTCGCTGCAAATTTATACTGACTTGAAATCATTGCAGAATTAATTTCCAGGAGTTCACAAGTGACTAGGAAGGACACTCAATGCACAAAGCCTGTTAGCAATGAAATGTACAAATTTATGTCATTCCCTGGTCTCTCTCGTTGAAGCCGGTGTGGGTGGCCATCTCTGTGGGTGAGGACTAGCTTTTCAAAAATTAGCTGGATAGGAACTCTCAGGATTCTTAAGCACACTTAGTGAGCTGATGCAGAGTACTGAACTTAAAAAGGCTGATCTAAAGCTGAGGCAGCAAACCAAGGACTTAATTACATTAATTTGAAGTTATCACAGTGTGCATTAGTACAGTATATCCACTCTTGGCACACAGGCAGGTAGGAGATGTCATTAATAATGAAGCTGCATATTAATCTCACATAGAAGTATCACAAGGCTTTGGGTAAGGCTGTGCAGGAGCATTGCTGCTTGCACCCAGGTACATGGCCATTAGTGGCATCTGAGGATCATGCAGTGACAGCTGTAATTGTGTAGTGTCTCCTTTCTGCACGGTGGGTGGTTGTTAACGGTTTCTTGGGATCACAGCAAGCACTCTCTTCCCTGGCTGTTTCAGCACCTCGAGCCTGAATTTTCATCATCAGGTGTGGTTGCATTAACAGGAGCAATCCTTAGGTGTCTGACCTGTCACTTACATGCTATTCCCTAACTTCACATGCACTCAACTGCTTGGCTACTGAACTCCAGCTACATCGGCTTCCCAACTCTTTTATGAAGCTTTTTTCCCAAAGATTTCAGAGTTATGGCATTTTATCATAAGCGAATCTTTACTGCCTTCTTCCATCCAACCAGCTTTTAGTTTGCCATGATTTAAAAGGCTGGGAATCAGAAGGGAAGCTTGTAGATGTTATTGATTTCAACATCATATTCAAGATACCAAGATTCTGTCTGCACAGAAGGTTTGAAAGCTCTGCAAAACTAGAAGAAAGTTTTGAACATCTCCTCTGTCCTTGTTCAGGACAAGTCCTGCTTGTCCTGCTTTACTGGGTCATGGGATTACTTTTCTGCTAGTCCACGGAAGGATGAAATGAAAACCACTGAATTTTTTCAGAGACACATGCAGGTTCACTAGTGACAATGAAAATAGTACTGCATCTGGTGAATATGACCTTGGCCTGAACTCATTACAGGAAGTCTTGCCTGCATTGCATTTTGTTATTTCTGATAACATCTTTATACAGAAAAGTTATTGTATCTCATTCACTTGCTCCTTTGAGTCTCTCATGCTTTATCTTTTGTTCTATTTTATTTTATTTCAATCTCTGAAATAGTGCAGGAGCTGTTTTGCTACTGGAAATTCTTTTCAGGCCAACATTGTACCTGTAGCTTCACCGTTGGGGCATCAAGATCAAATGGAAATCTCAGTAATGGAAAAACCAGCATTATGTCGAGAACATTTTTGTGAGTTTTGTGACGTATTTTAACTATACCGCCACACAACACATGCTGTTTCTGCAACACCCTGGCATGTTTCTGACATCCAATGACAAGAGCTAAGGACACCAAAGCTGACATCTGCAATCTTGAGCTAAGTACCACCAGAGTGTTTTCTTACAAAAATGCTTCTCCAGATACTGCCTCTGAAACATTGCATTGCGACCCTAGTTTTCATCTGTCTCTTTTATCTCCCAGTTATTCCTTAAAAATACCCCC
This sequence comes from Patagioenas fasciata, assembly GCF_037038585.1. Taxonomy (NCBI): domain Eukaryota; kingdom Metazoa; phylum Chordata; class Aves; order Columbiformes; family Columbidae; genus Patagioenas; species Patagioenas fasciata. Next base: position 12,792,064 of record NC_092527.1, on the reverse strand, counting down.
CATCTCCTTCTTCCCAATGTATTATAGAAATGCTACGATTTCTGCTCAACTAGAGTAACATCAATGGTGTCTAATCATTCCTAACTTCATTTCCAAAGGTCAGAAAGAACAGGTGGAAAGAACAGTTGCTTCCAATTACTTTATTCTCAGTTTGTTCTGATCCAGTCAAACTATTCCTCTTCCCAGGATGTGACACAAGTAATTCATTTTCTCAGCACCAATTTCTTTTTTCTGCCATTCACTTTAACTTTCAACTTCCCTCATTTGCAGCCATGCAATTAGTTGTCTTGTGCTTCTTTCAGATCCTGCCATATGCAAAAATGACATGGTATGATTTCTGGAATATCTCTTCTGATGAAGAGACAGCAGAAGATGTTCTCTTGAAATGTCACCTTCCAAATGGAGTTTTGAAACTAATAAATTGTTTTCCCTTTTTGTCCAGTTGAACCAAATGAAATAGACTCCCAGTTATCTAACCTAGCCTGCAAAAGTATACATATTTTTATAGTTTTCTAAAGACCTTCAATTACTTTGGAGAAATTCTGTCATTTCAATATTTTCACTTTTGAATATTTTCACAAGTCTGGATCACATCTGTCTTTTATTTCTTAAAATAGCCACACAGCACCTCACAAAAATTCCTTCATTATCCTCCTTCGCTTTGGCTCTTATTCTGAAGAAGAGTCAGTTTTGTGTTTGGAGCTTTTGCCATGGCCAATTAGACTATTCTAAACATTCACATCTAGAAAAATCATACTTCCTTCTCCTCTACGCTCTCTGCCTCCACCTTTTTTGTGGTGCCTGTGCCACACAGCACCCACTTGTCAACATTGTCTCTTGTGTTTGTCAGTGCAGTTCCATGCTATGATGAGGAAATAGCTTCTCTATCTCATCTCTGAAACAGATATTTGTGTTACAATCAATAGGAGCTTTCTGTATCTTTCATCTCTGGGATGTGGTTTATTTTAATCTTTGCATCAGCTAAGAACTTTATAGATCAGTTTGAAAAACATCATTCCTTTTTTGTCTCAATTTGCTTTGTAGTAAAAACTCACTTTTCCTCCACAGATTCTTCAGCTTGCCTGAAAAATACATCCAGGTTGTCCTGCTGCCCTATATGCACTGTTTTGCGTGGAATGTTCAGATTGAGTATTAGGAAAAATTTCTTCACCAAAAGGATTGTGAAGCATTGGAACAGGCTACCCAGGAAAGTGTTTGAGTCATCATCCCTGGAAGTGTTTAAAAGGTTTAAAAGGTGAGGCTGAGGCTCTTAGGGACATGGCTTAGTGCTAGAATTAGATTATGTTTGGACTCTGATCTTGAAGGCCTCTTCCAATCAAAATGATTCTATGAAGTTCGACTTGTTTCCCATTTGCAGGTCACTCCTCCTTGCTGCTTGTGCCACAGGTCCTGCTTGGGTGGGTATGGTGATGGTTAGGTCCTTCCTGGGAGCTTTGTGCAAGTCCTGGTCAGCTGCTAATGCATGTGTGTTATTCTTGGTTGTACTTTAAGTTTCAGATATGTCCAAACTGGTTTTAATGAGAACTTATATCTATTCTGTTTTCCCCACACACATTCTTCAGCTATTTTGATGACTTTTTCCCAATTTTAAATTGCCCATTAAGATTCTACCATTCAGTGTAACAATTCTACCTGCAAAAGACTTTTTTTTTTTTCACAGCTATACACTTACTGATTAGCTCAGATGTTCCCTAAATGCTTCCTCAGGAAAGATTATTTTCTGCAAAGTTGTTATTCTTCAGAAAAAATAAGCTCAAGTAATCAACAGCTTATCCAGATTTCTCCTGTCTGTTCACACGAGACTTCTATGAAACACATTCTGTACCTACCCTTTTCCTTCCTTCCAATAAGTTTTAGAAACTAAGCAGATTTCTTTGAGAACCTACCCAACTGCCTCAGGATGAGGCCAATTAGTGCCCTTCTGCATGGGTCTGTTCACTGCAGTACTTTTGGTTAAAAATCCACAGGCTACACTTCTTTGCCTTATTTACATGAATGCCACAGAGCAGTATGAAAAGGAAAATACACTATTTTGATTTACATATCTGCCAGCAATAGAGATTAATTAACAGAAAATAGGATGATCTAAGCTGGCATTTATTACAGCCTTCCTAAACACTTCTGCCACTGTGCTCTCACTGCATATCTATACAGTGACCAAGTTGTTAAACCTTTATATCTCTTAAAGAAGCAATATACCTGCACAAGGACTAACACACACCTGAGCGATGTGCAATTGACTTTATGTCATTGTGATGGCCTATTAGATCATCTACAGTCACTACCCTTGGGCATCTTCTAATGTGAGCTTCCAAACAGAAAGTAGCTTGGAAATGCAGAGAGATTGTTTTAGTGTTTCACAGATGGATTTTGCTAAATTGCAGGTGAAGCACTTCTGCTGTATTAAATAAATGAATAAATAAATTGAAAGTGTGCTTACACATGCAAATGAAATAGAGACATGAGCATTGATTCTTAGTACAGAATGACTGTTCTATCGCTTCTGCAGATATCACAGTAGGTGAATATTTCCATATATACTGATTGCTCCTAAGAGTTTAGTGGATACACCTGGTCAAAGAACACAACGCCTTGATAAAATATTAAAGTATTAAAAAAGAAAATGTTGGGACATGTCATTTAGAAAGACTTTGAATATATGGGAAACAACCATGCAAAATATTAATAAAGTGAGAAATCTCTCTTAAAATTGGTTATTACCTTCTGGGATGTTGCTATGACATAATAAATTACTTTATCTAAAATATATCGCACATAAAATCAGCCAAACATATTTTATTGCTGAAAATATCAAGGAACACTCCCTGAGCTGTTGCTGTTTGACTCAGGTACCTGAACTACTGGTCTAGACTCCTTATGTTATCAGGGATGTTTATCAAGTGGTGACTTAGAAGACATCAGATAAAAGGGTTAGTTTTTTCACTGGCTAACCAGAAAGTATTTGAGTTATACTCTGCAAATATCCACCTTTAATCATCTTCTTAATTATTGATACTATTAAATTGCCAGTGGATTTGTTACTGATGTGTTTAACAAACTTATCACCCTTTCTCTCCATAAAAAGAGCACATCTGCCTGTAAAAGCCCTGTTACAGCTAATCAGATTATTCATCTATTCTTATAAAGTAAAGAAGTCTTAGTGCTGCTAAATCACGCAGAACATAGAAGTTGTTACGGCTACTATACTGTACTTGAAGGACAGTTTGAGCAACATAGTGGCCATAATGCCACAGACCAAGCTTTCTCTGACCATCTCATTTTGTAGGATAAGACAAAGCAAAGATAGCAGAAATCTACTCTGGTATCACCGTTAAGATCTTTTCTCCCAAGGCAGCTTTCTTTGCCTCATGGACCAGCCCATCATCAGGAGCGCTGGTAGATGACTGGTACAGATGTCCCTGGGAACCATTTCAGAGAAGCAACACAGGGTGCTGGCCATTACTCCTTAGGAAAAGAAAAGGGAGATAAATCCAAAGCTTATATTTCCAGATCTGAACAGCTATCTAGTAGATTTTTAAGATCTGTCAATATCAACTTCATAGCAACACAAAGACAGCTAACAAACAAAATTCCTCATTTCAGTTGACTTCAAAGCTTTTTCAGTAAAACTACAGTTTTATTGTGAAGTGTGAGTTAGCATGACATGCTAAATTAAGACACTTATTTATAATGCACCAGTATTGCTGACTGCGCCCTGGACCTGCTTGTTTGTAGAAACAAAGGAGTGTGGTTGCATTGCGCCTTGGGGGCCCCTGGTGTGCAGTTGTCTTTTTTCCAGTGTCATCCTGCACTAGTGAAGCATATATTTCTACAGCCCTCTTTGCAGGTGATGTGAAAGCATTTTGTGCTGTACAAGTGTTTTACATCAAGCTACTCTCTGGGTTGGCTGGATTTCCATTAGCCCCATCCTCCTGAGAGCGCAGTGTGGCCTCTCAGTCACACTACAGCTGAGTCTACCATGAAAGCCTTTCACCCAGCCAAAGGGAGCCAGAAAAAGCTGATATAGCTCTTCAAATACTAAAGAGATGTTGCCTAACTAGGAGCATGGAAAAGGGATCTGAGCTGCTAAACCTATCCCCCTGCCAACATCTCAAGCAGTAGATGTATATGAAACCATCCCATTTGTGTTATTCTAGGCACGAAAAAAAAAAAAAAAAGCCTGTGAGGAAAAAAAAAAAACAGGTGTAGATGATTTTACATGAAAATACGGCTCATAATCAGCATCCTTAAAAAGCTGATTGTTTGAAAAAAATTGATATTGCTACAAATTTTACTCTGACATCAGTAGGTAGTCACATGCTTACACAGATACATCTGTACACTGATACTTCCCAGTCCCATTACAGAACACAATTCTTCTCTTACAGCTTTTTTCATTAAGACAGCATTTTAGCAACCAACTCTTAGACACAACCACACAAACTAAATCATGCTTATTCCTATTTTCATACAAACTTTCCTTCTTTTAAAATTAAAATATTGACTAACAGTGCATATTTAGTCTTTACAAAAGGGATCATACTGGACAAAAGAATTAGCAGCAGTGTAGACTAAGCAGTCAACCAACAGGGTATTTCTTGGATTGTGCTTAAGAAAGGTCAAGTGTCAGAACAGGAGAACACTATAATCGAAAATTTCAAAGAACTGACTTGTAGACTGTTATTTCAGTATTTCATACCTGGTAACATGCAGCGTGTAATTATCATCGTATGTGAAAAGCTGTATTTAACATTTATTTGTCTTTGTAGATCATGTAAAGAACCATTCTGCAAGCTTTGAAAGAGTACACAAGAGAAACAGAGCTAATTATCTCATTTTTCAGAAATGAGTAAAAATTGGGAAGATGCAGTTCTTATGAATTACTGTATCACTATAAGCCAGAAAAGCCAGGGGCAAAAAATAGATTGAACTGGCTTATTTAGGTTTGGATCCAGCGACATATATACATATCTCTAAACCCCTGAGAGGGGATGTGGACAACAAATAACATGAAAGGACTATGTTGAAAAAGAATATAAAGCTATATATGGCATGGCTTTCAGCTTCCACATGTAATTTCTCATGTGCTCAGGATTATCTGCACAATCAAGCATTTTGCACAATCATTGTTTTGTCTTGATAGAGAATTGCCTAGTAGGAATTTCTAGAAACTGTCTTGAAGCTGATCAACACCTCATTTCAATCCTCAGTTCTCAGTGAGCATTATAGAAACAAGTTTCCCCGTCAAGGAAGAAAACAGCTATCAGGACTTCAGACTGTTGGAAACAATATTGTATAAAATTATGCACTTAGGAACTTTTAAAGTCTGACAAACATATGATTCAAAGTGTCCATATCACAGTTCAAAAACACTGAGCAAGGAAAAAAACTGCTTGCCACTGGGCAAAGCAAAAAGAGCTTGTGGATGACACACAGATTTTAGAGATATTTCCTATCTGCACAGCAAGACATTCCTTTTTTGGTATTTTCTTGAGATAAGACACCCAACTGTCCGATCACTACAGAAATGACAGAGAAATATTTGCCGGTACCTATTATTTGACATATTATGAACTTAAACCAATTCTCTACCAGAGGGAATTTCCCGAATGTAATACAACAGGATACAGCTCAGGTAAGGGGCAAAACCCATAACAAGTGTTGTGCTAAGCTGCAAAGAAACTCTCTCAAGACAGCCCAAATCATGCAGAGGGACAAAACTATAAGAGGAATATGACAGAGAAGAGACTGCATAGGCCAGAGAGCCATATTGATTTAGACAGATGTGACAGAGATCATCTATGCTTGACCTGCAACAAAATACTAATTAACTTCCAACTTCCAGTCTAATAAAAAAAAAACATTTTTACTGAAGCAAAATGTTTCTTCTAAATCGATTTCTCACGAAATTCCAATAATTTGATACAAGAATTCTAGAGATATTTCAGAGTAAAACAATGATTTTATAGGATATGCAGTACAAATAAATAGTGAAGTAACTGATATTTATCAAAACTTTAACCCAAATTTAAAAGGTTAATGTTAATGTCTAAACTTTGAGTTGCTCCCGAATCCAGAAATAGAAATATTTTGTTGCTCCTGGAAGCTGAAAGTTTGAGGCCATCTTGTGTCTAGATAGCTCATGATAACAACCAAGACTGAGGGGAAAATAGACATGCTGAATTTTGACCCATTTGATGTTTGTAACTCTTTTGCACTATAATGTACTTTAATATGCTTTTAATTATTTTCTGGTTCTCTGGCCTTGAGGAATAAATAGATTCAAGCTGAAAAAGGTTGACTATCCCTCATCCAAATAATAGGTTGTAATAAAATTATGGATGCACAAAGGACAAATTTGTTTGTTGTTTTTGTCCCCAGATATTTGCTCAGTCACTTAACTGTCTTAAAAAGGTGAAGGTGTCTTCAAAGAGAAAGTGAAGAAACTGAGCTAGTTTATGCTGCAGTAGCTATGACAACAGACTTTGAAACAAATGTGGAAAAAACTAGACCTGAATTTTAATTTCAATTAATTATTTTTTCAGTCTGCTCTTCACATCGACTACTTTACATTTTACTTTGAAATTCTATAGAAATTGTGATTTCTTTTTAACACCAGAGACATAGTATATCATGTAGCAGATTCTATAGATGTTATTTAAGTTGGAAAAGAAAATACCTAAAGAATTAGTGGACATCTCCTAATATCTTCAGATTAATGCCAGACTGCCTTCTGAGGAATAAGCTTCACCCAAAGACTCTGGGGTCACTGTAGATGGACATGTGTGAGATATCTGATTTCATGAAGGAATGATCCCCCACTGGCCCAGCTCAGCTTCTCTGGGGCCAGGGTCCCCTGAGCTCAGGGTGGTGAATTGTAGGGCACAGCACTCCGCATTGCAGAGGCTGGCACTGTAAGGCATGCAGGCATAAAACACAGAAACAGATGATCATCGTGCTACTAATTGCTTATTAATTCCCTTAAGAACTGATTTTTTGAGTAATCAGTCCTCATAGTTCTCCCAGAAAGCCAAAAATGCATAAGGAGTGCATAAAACACAAGTCTTTCTCTTGAAGTCTAGTAACTTTTTTTTTTTCTTAGCTCCCTCTGGTTTCTCAATAAGGTGCCTCCTGCTGCAATGAATAAAGAAAGACTGGTTGAACAAGTACTGTAAGGAAGCAGCCTTAATCTGCCTTATCTTTTTAAATAGTGCATTGCTTTTTAGACTTAGCTGCCTACTATAAGTTTGTACTGGGACCACCTCATGGGTAAGTAAGCAAATACAGATATATTCACAAAAGGAGGCTGAGGCCTTGCTCATCAGGTATCTCCACCCATTGCAGAATATGTGCTGCTCCATATTCAAATACATTACTCTCATTTTCTTGTATGTTCTCTTTTCAAACTGTAACCCTCTCCCACACTCTTATAGATTCTTCCTGAATTTCTAATACCTTCAGTCTAACTGAACTGTTCCAGTGTCACATCCACTATCTACAAAGCTTCAGAAAGTTTTGAAGTACTTACAGATTTCATCCATGACTTACAAACAGCTGAAGACAATAATCACAAATCCTCAGTCAGAAGAGGAGATTCAGGTTTTATTGACTGCAGCAAAAGAAATAGGTATTTGAAGTTCAATAAATCTCCAGAGGTAGCCAGCTTAGTTTGTTTTCAGCTCTGGTGACCCACAGAGGGGAGAAGAAAAAAAAAAGAAGACATGGAAAAGAGGTTTTTTCCTTATCATATATAAACAATAGCCCTAAAACAGGTAATGGAACAAGTTCACATTAAAGGTGAATATTTACTAAACTATCAGCTTCTTCCTTCTGCTGGAGGATTATTAGCATCACTGAATTTCTTCTCTGTTCAGACAACTTAGTGCCAAATTTCTCAGAGCAGCATTTTTGTGGTTGTTGCTCCTTGACAGCAGGTGTCTGGGCTGTTTATCCTTTCTGTGTGGACAGTGTTGTAAAGAGGAAAAACCAAGATGTTGAGTTTCCTGGTGAGGGGGTGACAGAAGAACCTCTCTTTCAATGTAGGGATATTGAGATGTTCAGCAGAAGCATGAGATGAATTTCTTCTTTTCTAGGAATCAGTCTGACATAGCTTGGAGAAATATCTTAGAAAAAGAGCCATTTTTACATTTACTGATGCATTTCATATATTGCTATGTTACATAGAAACATGGAGCATTGCAGAAGACTCCATATACTATATCACTGGGAAAAATATTTAGTTCATTTAAGTCTCACTGCACCACATTTTTTTCTACTTATTTCTTGAATTCATAAAGCTCCAAAGTAATTCTGATTTTCAGTATAGAGAATAAGCATTCAGGCTACAGAAGCAAACTTAGCATTCAAGATGCAAAAATAGTGCTGTCTTTAAAAGATATATGGATTTTTTTTTTAATTTATTCTTCAAGAGAAACTGAAAAAGAATACCTAATTAAAGTGCTCTTTTAAAAAAAAAAAGAGAGAGAAAAATGTGTGAGAGACAACATGTATTTAAATATTTTAAAATGTAATCTATTCCATGGGCTCTGTTTTCTTTCCTTACTATGAAAACATATCCTTCTCTTGTTTCTCCCAGTTTTTCTAGGGCAGACACTTAAGTAGAAATACCTATTTCTTAAAGCTATCTGTATATTTGATCAGCCTATTTTTCAGTCCATGTTTCTTGACAATATTTAATGAAAAATTGCTGACCATGTTTCTGAGAGCACATTTTTCAGTTGAAGTTCCACACTTAATTGCTGCTAACGCTTCTGTGCACTCTAGCCATAAAGATGGTTTCCTTTTTATCAGCTCCTCTTACATAAGTTTCTGCCCGTTGCCATACTGTTTGCCATCCAAGTGTGACAAAAAGAACTAAAAGAAAAAGTCTGGAGACTTTCTAAGAGTCTTTTCTTTAAAGGATATGCAGGTACTTTGGAAAATCCCAGACTTCCTTTATAGGAACATCTGCCTTCCTTGGATACTCCCTTGCATGACCATTTTGTGATAATACTGAAGATCCCACACGTGGATCCATATTCACTATTCCATCACTCATAAGATAACTGCCATTTTCTGGGTTTTGTGGTGTTTGATTTTTTTTTTTTTTTTTTCTGTTTGGTTGGTTGGTTTTGTTTTGTTGCTTTTTGTTTGTTTGTTTGTTTTTCTGTTTTTATACTTTAGACTGTAGTAGAAAGTTGTGACTTGTGAAATAATTATGAAGTTGTGAAAGAAGTTGTGATTTATTTTACTGCAGTTCAGTCTTCAGACCCAACTGTGCTCAACTGTAAAGTCAGAAAGGACTTGACTTAACATGGGGTAGTCAAAGTTTTCTAATCTCGGAACTGACTTATTTTCTGAAAACCAACATACTATCTGTCCAAAATGGCTGTAGAGAGCGCCATCAGCTTTGTCTTGCACTTTTCAGAGTGCTATAGACACAAGCTTCAGGTAGTTTATAGTAAATGAAGAGGCCAGATACACAAGGGGACGGAAAGAAAGATAGTTTTGAGAACGCCCAGATGCTTTGTGCTGGCTTTACACCACATCATACACCCACTGAGTACTAAACATAACAGAAACATTTTAAGTCTTGGCAGAAAAATGTGCTACATCTTCCTAAGAGCAGTTGGGTCATTAGAGGTCATTCAGTTAGACAGAGCAAGGATGTCTCAGAGCTATTAGATAGATGGTGAGAGGTTGGTTGTGAGAAAACCTTGTACCCAGGATCACACTGAGCAATCACTTGGCTCAGCTGTGTGCAGAAAGAGCCCTGGCTGCAGGGCTGGCAGACTGGTGGAAGCCAATAGGGAAATCAGCACTTCATAAAAGTTAATTACCCAGGATATACTTCTTGTGAGTCCTCACAGAAGCAGGATTCAAATTCAAAGTACAATACAATTTCCTCTTCTATTGCTCCCTCTGTTTTGGACCAGTGTCCCTCTCTTTTTCCAATTGTTGTTATTGTTGAGTTTTTATTTATGCATTTGTGAGAAAGCCCTGAATAAGAGACAGCCTCCATCATTTTCTTCCACTTCACTCTTAGACCTGACCTATAGGTAATATCTCAAGTGAGATTAAACACCCTCTTCCAGATGGCTCATTTTTGGTAAGAAGATTCACACACATAGTCAAGCATTGGCAAATCTTTAAACAGTGTCCTAAACATAGGAGAGCACTGGAATTCTGAGTAATAGGCATTTTGACTACTACTATCATATTGTCTGTACTGACATTTATTCTAAACAAAGATAGCTCTCATGAATGCTAAACACTGTGTGATTGCCCTTCTCCCAAAGGTTAGTGTTGTGTTTCATAATTTTATGAGTATTTTATTACTATTATTATAGTTCAAAATTGTTAATAAATACTAATATTTAAGAATAACCACTAAATGAATAATAGAAAAGAGATTGTAATCTTTTTCTGCTGGCTAGGAACTCAAGAATTCAGTAATATCCAATGCAGCTTTCAGCCCTGTAGCACTTCAGTATATATCTACATTCCGAACTGAAGACCAATGGCAACACACTAAATAATAGATTAACAATAACAAATGAAACCAAAACAAAGAAAAATAACCAACCCACAACTTTCTCATAGTCATTATTTCTTTTCATTTCTCTTCATCTGCATATATCTTTCTATTCTACCTGGCATATATTAATGCTTTTCTATTCTGTAACCAGCTCCACCAATAATACCCATAGTTGGGCATTTTCTTTAATTCGTACAAGTGGGCAAGGCATGGGAGATAAGTTACAGTGCTTGTTATCAAACACTGAGTTGGAAACACAGATTGTACATTAGGCAGGAGGGCTTAACACAGATAACCGTGCACCCTGCAAGAAGTATCCACACCAGCCTCACAAGTAGAAGCACAATGGTTGTGTCTTCACTCATTAAGTCTTCTTGCTGGTTTAAAAAATTAAGGTTGTACTTCAAACTCTGTGTGATTCATTCTGTGACCACAGGTAAAAAAATTCCTCTCTTTTCCATTTTGCCACTTGTTAAGCATACATAAAAATGTTTCTCATTTTTGGGGCATTTTGAGCCTTATGGGGGAAAAAAAAAAACATGGAAACATTAATACTCAATTTTGATGATTAGGACGAGTGGTATAGTGCAGGAAGAAACTCAAGGGAAAATTCACTTGTAAATATGGTGCCATAAAGCAATTTCTGAGATACATAGGCAAGAGACATCTAAAAATGGAGTCATTCCAATAAAACTTGCAACATACAGAATAAATATTAATATACCTTAAGTATTCTGTCTTATCAGCATTTATACTAGAATAAAAACTGATTATATTGCTAAGGGAATAGTCATAACTTTGAAGAAAAAATGTTGAATTATTATGGTAAACCATACAGCAACAGGGCATTTATGGCTCCACTCAGGGCACAGTGCTCAGTCAGGATTTTTCTCACATGTATTATCATATAAACCTCTGGTGCCATATGTGATTTTGCAGAATTCAGGTGGTGAAAGAACAAGAGGGGGATGATGTACTTTTTGCTGTGGAAACCTATTTGTCATCCACATCTAGAATTACTGTCTTTTCACTTGAGTAAGAAAAGTTTTCATTAAATCCCCAACATCTTCCCTTCATCCCAATGTTCCTTTCTTCACACATGCATGCACACCACTTTCATTGGAAGATGTGCTTTTATGACATGTACTACAAAGGCTTTTACTACCTATTTGCCATCATCATATAATACTAGATTATAAAGTCAAAATAGGTGATAATAGCACAGCACTGACCCAAAAGTAAAACACATGAATAGTAATCCTTTTGCCTGACTATTTCTGAGGCAATGCATAAGCTCAGTGGATTGAAAATTAAATATTTCATGACAGTTATATGATTAACTCATGAGATTTTTGAGGTTTTACGGGCAATATGATCAGGTCTATCTTTGTTCTTGTAAAAATAGATGTAGCCTTTCGGTCTCCATCTAAAGTTCCTTTGCCACAGGCTCTGCAGCAAGAGAACAAATCCCAGTCTTAACCAGGAAAGGGAAAAAAAGCAAAGGGAAAGGATGATCTAAAGTTTGCTGAGATCCTGAGTTGTTATTCTACCTCAAAACTTATACTTTTCCATGGTAATACCAAGGAAAAGTACAGCATCCCTGCTTCAAACATAGCTTGGAGACAGCTTTTGGAATATCAGATTTTTTTTTTTTTGCAGATGCAGATGATATTGAACATATGGTGTTTCAAATAGTGACCAACTTTGCAAAAGCCTGTGGAATCATCTGATGTTTTGTGTTTCCTCGCCCTTAGTTTTTAAGTCTGTCATATTTTCCTAGTAGCAATATAGTGATCCACTTATGGCAACAACTGCACATTCAACTTGTTACTAGTGATGTTATTTATCATAGTGAAAAGAAATATAAGCTTCAATGTGATAAAAAAAAAAGCAGTGTTTATACTTCATTGCATGTCCTGGATTATCTTTCCATACCATGCAAAGATTAATTAGTAGGCACAAGTTGACTGTACATGTTCATTGTACATATGTAGCTTAAGCAAAAGTCCTGTCTTTGAATAAAGTGTTCTAGATATTTCAGGCAGAGAACACAACATCTTCTTTTTTTGGTATGAAATGTCAGTCTAAACTAGAAAATGCTATGGACCATGTAGTGATGAATTACTATCATTTTTTTGCCGGATATAATAATGCACAGTGGCTTGACATTCCACTATTTTAACTCATGTCTGTGTTATTAATTTGGTTAGGAAAGGTTTTAAAAGTAAAACATTAAAAAATAGTGTTGGTCAGTTTCCTTCTCTTAAATTTTGTGCAGCTTTTCTCAACCTTACATATAAGTGAAAACTACTCTTTCTTATTTCATGCATTATGCATTTCCTAACTCCATACATCATGTGCATCACACTGAGGGACTGTAGTTGAAACAATTGCATCATACCACAAATTTGATTTTGTGCTATTTATTTTGTAGAAAAAATACTCTGAAATAGTTTAATTCCCTGGCATTATCTGGGTATCTTGCTATTCATGAATACAGGCTTCCAAAATCTGTCCATATAAAATGAACATCTTGATCCCAAGGTGACAAAATTCAGGTTTAAAAAGTCTATAAACTTTTGCTTTGGGCCATACTGAAAACTTGAAACTTCAGGGCATTGGACTCTCAATGTTGACCTTAGATTTGATGAGACACTAATCCAAAGCTGCATTAATCAATCATTCAGATAAATAATATTTTTTTTTCAGAAGAGATATCCTTCAAATTTCATGTGTCTGTCCATGTGCAAAGCTGAATGAGAACAGAAGCAGGGTGCTGAGCCTATGTATCTTTTTCTAATTTCTTGCACCTGCATTTCAGCCAGACCAGTTCAGAGTAAGTGTGGGAGCCAATGGGACACTCAGGTTCTCCTCACATATCTGCAGTTGTAAGTTAATCAAATCAGTTTACAGTTGAGATTGTCTATAATAGCTGGTAGGAGAGTGAGAAACTTCTGTATTATTACAGACTTCTACAGCACGTACACACATTGTATCAGACAGAATTAAAGCAAAGCTCAGGAACAGATTAAAGGAGGAGCATTCAGACTCCCATCTCTGGAAAAGGATGTAAAAGCACATGAAGAGTGACGATGTGATTCATTGAAAGCTCTCTTGGAGTCAGTTCATGGGAAGTCTATATATTGCTGAGGGCAGCTTATAGTCAGTTATGGCCTTCAAGTACTTTTTGGTTATACAGCACTTCAGAAGTATTTCAGGAAAAAAAAAGAAAAAAAAAAGCAAAAAAGCTAAATGAATGTATGAAAATGAAGTCTTTCTAAAAAACAAAACCAAAAACCTTTCAAACACTTATAAAGTGAATGTACCTTCATATCTAGAAGAAATGGAGATGGAGCTGATCCCCATGGCAAGGGTCTTCAAAATCTTCTATAAGAAACTCTTTCTATTGTCCACCTCACTAAAATCAAAGGACAGTTTCTACATTAACCACAACTGAATAAACTTGATGCAAAGCCAGGTTATGTTGAAAATTTAGTTCAGAAATAGTAGAAGAACTAGTGAGTGTCACAGTTCTATTCATATGCATCCAGCTTCTGTATTAATTCCTTGGATTTTGGACTGAGATTTCTAAAAAGGTGCCAAATGCAAAAATGTTCTCTTCTGTATCATGAACATCTGCTTATTAGGAACCAGTCTGATGCCATTAAATCCTCTCTAACAAGCCAAAAATAACTATTTTTTAATTACACATCTCTGTTTGGTAACATGATAATATCCATTTCATCATTTGTAGCCAGTTGTTCAAAGAATGTTCTAATTCTTTTTTTTTTTTTTTTTTTTGCAACAAAGGAATCCACCAGATACATAATTTCATGAGATTTCAGGATGGAACATTCAGGATGCCACTTTAAACTTGAAAAAGTTTTCCATAAATAAGGCCACCGGAGATGGATGGAGGTGATGGCCTTTTGATTTGTGTTACAATTCTGGTCATGGTGATAGCCCTGTTTCTAGCTTATAGCCAGCTAACTGAAAGCCTGTCAGTGATCTGCTCATTCAGTCATTTTGCACAGGTTCCCACCACTAGCTGCTACAGTGTCAGCAATGAGAAAGTGAAGGGCCAGCCTCTGCTTCCAGCAGAAGATGCATGAATGAGTCAAGGAGACATGCTGAAACGTGCTGGCTCAGCTGCCGGGCGGACATCACCCGAAACCTACACCTGGGACATGACTGTCCAAACCAATCAGGTTGGAAAAACTTGGACAAAATCAGCGTGGGCTACCATCTTTACTTATGACACATGGGACAGAGAAAGGTGACCTGTGGTCCTTCTACATGCAGACAAGCCTGTTACCTTCAACTTGCTGTTCTCTTAAAACTCTGCAGCTACTTGCAGCATAACTGCAAATGACCTATGGGCAGCATGTGAGAGAGCTCCAGAGACTTGCTGAGATCTTGGCACTGCATAAATACACTTGTATTTTCATGGACATGCACAAAATATCTGAGTATGATTATATAAAGGTACCAATGCACTGATGTATCAGTAAAGTCAAGTCTGAGGAAAAAAAATGTAGCTCCTGAAAAGCACTTCCCCTTGCAACCCTTTTGCAACCAAAATGATACTAAAATGATTAAAGTAACCTTAGCATTGCTCCATAGCAACACCAACCTTCACTTTTCCTTTCTTCCAGCCAGGCAGTGAGATTGTCTCAGGTATTATCTCACTTGTTCAATAACACAGCCAGGGAATGAAGAAGGTGAGAAAACCGTCCGCATGTAAAATAGGAAAGATGAAAATTTTACCAATAGAAACAGAAGCAATACAGGGGACATTATAGCCTGCACACCCTTACTCGTAAGACCCTCATGAAGGTGAGTAATGCTGCCCTTTTCTTTCTCTGTTAGCCAGGTGGGGAAGTTATACCATCCTTTACATATACTGTGAGCTTTTCTTCCAACTTATTCCATTTCCCACGTGACTTTATTCAAGTTATGGTTTAATATTGTGGTTAGTTGTGGTGTAATGGCTTTTGAGCTGAGGAAATAGATGTGTAAAAGATTACACAAAGCATGTCAAATCAAATGGAGGGAATACCCCTATAAACAAAAGGGGATCATCAAATCCTCCCTGATCTCCCACAAAACCAAAGACAGCTAGACAAAGGAACCAGTCTTCACTGCTACAACATGGAGGCAGTTGTTTGTTGTGTCGCTGTGAAGCAACAGCAAAAGGAAATAAAAGAACACTTCATCTATTCATGTTAAGCATCTAAAACTATGCCTTTGTGAGGACTGCAGCTTGGTTTCATTGTGCTACTGAAATGAACCCAAGATCTTGTGTGACACTTCAAATAACAAGAACAATATATTTCTCCATTATGTTACTTACATTAAGCACATGTGATTTGTAGTTAATGCAGTTCCTGGTGTTATGAGAGAGCAATGAAAACAAAATCCATGCTTAATGCACTGAACTTTGACAACAGCAGCTGCAACTCAAAATTAAAATCCACTTCTTTGCTTTGCTCTAAGGGTCTGAACCAGCTTTGGGAAAGTGCTGCAGCGCACTCTGAATGGTGATATCTGAAATGAAAAACGCCTGCACGACTGCCCAAAGGACAGATCAAATGACCAAAAGCAAACAGTGATGTGCAGGGCTGTTTGCTGAATACTCAGGTGAAATGAAACAAAGCCTGTAAGCCTTGGAAATTTCAAGACAAAAGACAGACACTGAATTTTTATCATCTGCTGCAAGGCGCTAATCATGGAGATAAAAGACTCATCTATATTGGATGACTTGACCCAAAAGCCAGAGGAGGCAATGAAGGCAATGAGGCTTCTGCCATTGGTCTCAGAGCACTTTTGATCTGGTCAGAAGACATAGCCACTGCAATTTTGGACTACGTTGTTGTTGTTGGGGGGGGTGTAGTTGTTTTTTTGATGAGGTTTTTTGTGGTTTTTGTTTGTTTGTTTCTTTTTCAGACAGCACCAGTGAACTGAGCACTAGTCTTTTTTTGTTTTGTTTTGTTTTTCTGTGATCTGGTGATGTGCTTTAAATGCTTACCTGCATTTTATAATGACTCAATATGCTCAGGTTTCATTTATTCGTTTTTCCTTTATATTGTCAAGGACCTGCTTTGGATTTCTGGCTGAAGTAGGAGTTATGCAAAATCCAGTCTGCTTCTGAAGGAGGGTTCATGAGAACAGCCTCTGCAGAGTGCCTGACAGGCTTCAGCCTCAGCTGCTGCTCTGTCTGAGCAAGGTGAAATTCTCTCCAGGGATTTTCTCCAAGTATCTAATATAGGGACAGTGGGAGAAAAATCCAAGTGAGAAAGGTGGTGCAAACACCATGATCTTTAAAAGATTATGAATGAGCACTGGCAGAGGGAAAGAATTGCTGGTACTGTACTTGCCAGCTCCCACAGTACCTGTGCAAGCCAAGACTCACAACTTGGATTGTGGAGTCTTCCCACTGCCTGTCCACAGAAGAGGCAGATTTTTATCATACAGGGGCCCATTCATGGCACAAAATTCCTCCTATAGGGATAAATGGCAGCTAGGGAAATAATATGGTTCCACTGAGTCTGTAAATTGACATGTAAAGTTAGTCACTTAAAATGAAAGTGCCAAGGTTTTCAGGCCAATTATGTTCCTGTGATGTAAAAGATTATTGATTCAGTTAAATAATAAAGTCACATTACTGAATGTACTTCTTATTATATGTTAATCACAGCAATGTAAATATCTTGCAGATCTTTGTGTGCCGCCCACCATTCATTTTCAATGAGGAACAGAAATAGCAGGAGTTAATAGGTCTGGGACTGAAAGCTTGCTTTCTTTTTGCATTTAACTTTCCATGTATTGAAATGCTCTGAATACAGATTGAGTTGCTTTGTTCGATATTTATTATTGTTCCACCTGTGTTGAAATGGGAACAGCAATGGCTTTGATAAATAGATTAAAAGGCAGTCTAAATTCATTGTGCCTTTTCTAAATGCTTTTGTATCCTCTGCTGGAGTTCTTTCTGATAACCTCTTCCAGCAAGACACATCTTGAAATCAAAATAGATATATTTCTTACTTCCATAGAACATCAGTGTAAAACCTTTCATTGATCCAGATTTTCCTATGTCACATATACGTCCAATACTTTTTTATTTTTTCCAAGAGCCAAAGTCTGTTCCTCTTTCCCATGTTCAGAGATAGAGTATTCCTTAAGTCAGTGGCACCATATACATGATAACTGATAGATAATTAAAACTAAAGGTGTCAGAATCTGGCAGTAGAACTTCATTAGTCTTCCAAAGTGTACTGAAGAATATTCATTATCACAGTGTGAAGTATCATAAATAATTAGCACTGAACCCACACATGCCAAGTGAATGATCAGTATGACTTCATATTGTGATCAGCTTGCCTGTTTATTTTATTACTGTGCTCATTTGTATGCTCAATATTTTGCCAAATTCTGCTATTCACACTAGTTCTCCCAGTGTTCGTGTGAAGAAAGAGAATACCACCAAGATTGTCTTGCTCTTTTCCTAAATCAGGGCACCAACTAACTGTAAAAATTTCACTGTACGATAATAGCATAATCTTGCTTTTACTTGTCATCAAACCACTGCATTATTTCCCTCCTTTTTTTATAAACTTTGTTAATGAAGGTAGAATGATATTACAAATTACAATTGTAAATAAAACTATATTAACCTTCCTAAAATGAAAGAAGCAGAGTTTAAATATGTATATTGTGCGTATAAAACAGTTCTTTGAGAATTCGTGTTCATGCCTGCTCCCTCTTCTTTTTGTTCATGTACTGAGTGAGGACTCTTCTCTCCCAAGAGGAGAATAGCGTGCACAGAAGAAGAACACCAAAATGAATAACTTACACATACACACAGAGTTTTTACGTAAATACACCTTTAAATTTAGTTCCAAAATCATCTTAGTCAGCAGCCCATGATGAAACTCAGTGAATAATGAAAGAAGGGCAGCATTAGTTTAAAGTGATTGTTGTGTTTGTTCCATTATTAAGTTTTGATGTGTGGTACTACAGGGTAACGCAACATGACACGGCTAAGCGGTGAAATGAGTACTATGAAAATTTAAACTGAGGCACACACCAAAAAGCTGGAAGCAGCAGAACACAAAGAGTCTAATGCATTTGAAAAACAAACAAACAAACAAAATTATGACCTCTTCCTAGTATACCTACTTTCCTTTCTTCCTCTGCAAATCTCAAACACCTGTGCCGGAAATATAGCTCCTGCATTCACCTTCGCTTCAGATTTAATCCAGACATCTTTCTTGGAGTATTCTATTTATTAAAAGTTCGTTGGTGAGTTTACCATTACTGACAGTTCAGCTAACAGGAGTGCCTTGGTGTACTCACAGGACAGGAGAACAGAGCCGCAGCCCAGGTGAGGCGAGGCAGGTGCTCAGGGTACTGACACACGTTGCTAGCACAACACGGTGCTCTGCAGCACAGTGTAAAGGGCTCCTCTGCACCCTCCATGTGCTGCCCAGCTATCTGAACAGTAGCTAAGAGCAGTCCATCTTGCTGTGCTATTTCCCAAATATTCAACAAGTGTAAGAGTAAGAGGTTCACCTCAGTCATGATTATCAGCAAGCTAGGCAGAATCTTTTTTTTTTTTTTTTTTTTTTTTTTTGTAAATTAACCCAAGAGAAATGGGAAATATCAATTACAGTGAAGTTCCTAATACAGGAGAGAGAAAAGCAGTAAAAACATTTAAAAAATATTGAAAGATGCCAATTCATTTCCCATTACAGAATTGCTCATTGTTTTGAAGTTGTACAAAATGAGAATAGAAGGTTACAAAATTACCACAGCAGAAACATAATTCATTTTACAAGGACTTTTTTTTTTTTTTAACTTTCCTAACATTTGGTGATGCACACATTCTAAAATATTTTCATGGGCTCCATTTGGCTCCATAGTCGAGCAGCTGGTGAGATATTTCCTGCAAAAAGACTAATGTGGCAACTCCCATGGCAGACCCCAACTGATCCCAAGCTTTCACTAGAAGGTAGATGGGACACAGCCACGCTTCTGCCACTGGGCAGCATCACCCAGCTGATGAAAAGCCGGGGCTGCTCCTAATGGAACAAAGTCTTTCTGGAGCTTGGCACAGTTGCATATGAAACATTGCTTCATCTTGGTGGTGCAGGTTCCTCCAGAAGAAGCAGGTAGATGTTGACAATAGAAATCTGGGGAAGGAGCTGGCTGTCACATTGCACCCAAGCTTCCCCTGAGTCCTGCTGCCCAGGTTTGGACCATCCAGTCCTAGTCTGCCTGAGAATCATGAGCCTTGCAACTGATTTGGGACTACAACACATCACGCTCAGAGTGGGAAATGATGGCTACACCCCTGAAAACCAGGAGCTTTGGAGCAGACAGAAGTAGTCCTTGTGGAGTTTCTGAGTCAGCAATATAATTCACCAGATTCCACAGAAAACTAAATAACAGTTTTGTGTGTTGGAGAGAGACTACAGGGAACTTGGCTGTTGTCTACAGAAATTCATGGGAGAGATTGTGTTCCTATTCAGTAGTTCGTTTTCAGAAGGTGATTTAGCTACCTGTTTTACTCAATTTAAAACTGTCAGCTTGTTTTTCATAAGAGAAAATAGATTAGACAGCTGGAGAATCTGTCTTTTTTTTTTCTTCACAATGCCCTCAAGCAGACCTCCCAATACTTCAACTGGCCTGGGCAGCTTCCCTCAGCTCCCTCTCTACCGTCTCCTTGGGGAGGTTTATCACAGAGAGAAATCAAACCAAAATTTACTGCAAGATTAAAAGCGCTGGAGATCAGAGCAAGTTGCAAGGAACCACTGTGCATTAGATTAATGCTCAGACCAATGCTGCTTTGAATTCCGCTCCAGCTTTGCAGATTATCAGGGAACAATAGTCAAGTTGAAACAAAGTCCTTGTCTCTTAAAAGCAATCACGCTTGGCTGGAACTTGCTCCATCACTGTCTGCACTAATCAGTCACTTCACAGTTCGCCTGGCACCCTCTTGGGCTGCCCCACACACAGCTCCTCCTTCCCCCATCATTTCATCTTCTTCCCAACTTCTTAGACTGGTAGGAGAGGGCTTAGAGGGATATCTCACTAGATGCAGAGCAGAAACTTAGGAAATATAAGTCTAAAGCCATGCACAATTGCAAGATTTATTTTGTGAACTTGGTAGCTTGCTGATCTACTTAATTTCTCAAGGTGGATTTCTCTCTGCCTTTGCATCAATAATGACCTTCAGCTCTACTCCCTTCCTTTTTTTACCTCCTCTTGTACAATGAAGAAACCCTGACCCAAGGCTAGTGGTAACAGAGAGCATAGCCTTTAATTATTGCACTTCTTGTACAGTATTTTACTAACTCCTTTGCGATTAGAGCTGGCAGGAAGAAGAATGAGAGATGGGAGGCCATTCTTGCTCCTTTTCTTTTTCACTACTTTGAGAGATTTGAATATTTTCGTATAATTGTAGAGCTAACAAAAACGAGAAGTCAATTCTCTTTTGAAATGTGAAAATACAATATTAGAAATGTGGTGACAAGACACAAGTGTAGCTGTTTGAAAATGTTTACTGAACAGGAAAAATAGGACTGTTATACAGTTCCTGTACAGGAAGAAGGAAGAAGGCACAAGGAATTGGCTGTGGGGAGAGAGGGCAGCAGATAGTCTGAGATTCTTTTAATTGAAAATTGAATCCAGTTTCATTCATTATATATTTTTTCTGAAAATGTGGAATGCAAAAGAAAAGGTTTCAATGAAACATGGGGCTTCCAGCTTGCCCTTATTCAGTTTCCCTTGAAGCCAAGAGAAACATGTCTTTACTCATTCCATTTTCAGCTCTTTGAAGCAGAAACTCACTCTTTTATATGTCCCTGCAGTGCCCAGTGCAATAGGTCCCCTGTCTCAGCAGGGGTGTCTAAGTACTACTGTAATAAAATTAATTAATCATAATTTTTAATGAACTCCTTAATATTTTCGGTATCGTCCTTGACAAAAAATGTACGCAGAGTGAAAAGGCACGAAAGTTTAATTTAGAATATGGGAAAGAGACTTTTTTCCTTTAGCAAAATCTAATTCAAAAGCTGGTAAAAATGTTGTTTGTACTGAACAGATACAGAAGGAGTATCAACAGTGTAACAAAACAGTAACCTGGACTTTACATCTATCTGTAGCATAAAAATTAAGTGCAAGATCAGTGAGATATGTACTAGCATGTCGGGATGCTATTTATGACTTTAAGAAGACAGAAAAGTACTATTATCTAGCTCCATCTTCATGGAAATGAAGAGCTGCTCAGAGACAGATGTGTAAATCTTTCTGATGTGATTCCTCCCCACTCTTTTGCAAAGTAGCAATTAATATTGACTTCTGCACTACTATCATGTAAACTCTGAGTTAGCTATTGAAATGAAAGGGCCAGTTCACGTCTCTCAGTGGCACGTGTTTGGGATGCAAATGTGGGCAGACACTGCTGGATCAGTCTGCACTTCAATAACTGTTTTTAAGGCTTATTTTTCACAGTAGGAGCAGAAATGAAAAATGAGATTCAATTGTACATGTTGGCAGCCTGGGAGAAGTGCCAGTATGTCATAACCCCATGTACCAGCCCAGTCCCTTTACTTTGTAAAGCACAATTATTGTAAATTGGTTCAGAGCCTGGCAAACATATCAGAGGCATACATATGCCTCTCTGTAAATATGCATATACAGTATGTATAAATGGTCCCGGTTTTCTTATTCTTTCTGCTAAACAGAAGGTAAGAGACTTAATCTGAACTATGTTTTTTCCCCCAGCTAGTGTAGATTTCTGTTTTAAACAGTTTCTCTGGGCTCTCTTAAAGCCAGGGAAGAAGAACACAAGTACCACAGAAGGGACTCACCACCCCCTGTGGGAGACACGTGAGGCTTGGACACTTCCCTTCTCTCTCCATTAGTTATGATCCATCCTAGATGGTTAACTGAGACTTCAATATCTTTTACTTGGTTATATTAAATGCTTGGTATTTGGATGTCTAATATCATTGAGTTGAATCTTTCTATAACTCCATACCAAAAAGACACAAATCTATCCAAGATATATATTTTATATAGAGAGAACTATCATTTTTACAGTCTATTATCTGTAGCAATTTGCAACCAGAGGAAAGTATTAGGTCCATTGAACAATACAAATATTTGCCTTTTGTAATTTACAGCTATAAACACAGTAAAAGTTATAGAATAGAAATAGATAAGCTTTTATCCCAGAACTTAATCTTCTGTGTGTGTGACAGAAAGCAAAACATCATAGAACCACATAATATCACATTAGAAGGGGCCTCAAGAATCATCTGGTCCAACATTTCTTGGCAAAAGCACCATCTAGACAAGATGTCCCAGCCTTTCTTAAGGCTGAACAAGCCCAGTTCCCTCAGCCTTTCCTCATATGTCAGGCTTCGTAGTCCTTTGATCATCTTTGTGGCCCTTCTCCATGACTTCTCGGAGATTATGGAGAGTGGTCTCACAATGTTGTCTGCCAGCTTTCTTAACACCCTCGGGTAGACTATGCCAGGACCTACCAATTTGTAGGAGGCAAGCTCCTTTAACAGTTCCCTTACCATCTCTTCCTTCACCGATGGTAGGTCTGTGTTTGCATCGACCTGAGTTTTTGTTCCCAAGGCCTGGGGCCCAACAGTGTTGGTAAAGACAGAGTTGAAGTAAGTGTTCAGAACCTCTGCCTTTTCAGAGTTATTGGTGACTAGTTCACCTCTCCTGCTTGTTGTTTACGTACCTGAGGAACCCTTTCTTGTAGTTTTTGACATCTTGGGCCAATTTCAATTTCAGCTGAGCTTTTGTTTTTCTAATTGAATCTCTGCACACCCTGGTAATGAACTTGTAGTTCTAAACAGTTATTAATACACTTTTCCATCTCTAGTACACTTCTCTTATGGTTTTGGCAGACCTAGAAGCCTTCAGTTCAGCTGTATCGCTGAACAGAAAATCCCATACATAGATGAATAAGAGGAAACTGTGCTCCTGCAAATTCTTTTTCTAAAACATCAGTTGTGTGATAAAGCTGTGGGATTAATTAATTTAGCACGCATCTATAATTGCCTTATCTCAATCCCTCTCTCCCAGGACTAATGCTAATGCTACAAACCTCCAGGCATTTTCACATGGCAATTTTTTTCTAATCATAATATGCCACAAATTCATTTTCTCAGCTTCAACAGATATGGAATTTTTGTACCTGCTACATATGGGTACTGTATTTATAGACAGATTCCAAGAGTGCATAGATATTGTCACTATCTTACACTAGAAACCACTTCAATATGTAGTTGCCCTTTTCCTGTTAATGCTAAGTACCACTGGAAAGTTAAGTGCAAGACGTATCTCAGATATATAAGTGTATACTTTTCCTATACTGCAGCTAAATCAAAAGATTTTAAACAAGGAGACACCATTGGATCAGCTGCTCTGACCTCACTTGATCAAGTTATTGCTTTATAAAGCCAGTACCTCATATTTAGCTCTGTAGTATTTCCTCAAAATCATCCAGTTCTTGATTTGACCATTTTAACAGGAATTTACGTTTTCATAGTTGCCTATGCCATGCACATTTTTTGTGACACAAAACACAAGATACAAAAAAGCATAGATGTTACGTTTTTTTAACCATTATTGTTAATTTGCATGAACACATTAGTTTACCTCTACTGTGTTCATATTTCTATTGTACCTTTTCTAAGCAGGTGAATAAATTGCATCATGAAAGTATTAGGGATCACTCAGACAGATTTTTGAACTTTTACCTGGATTTAGCAGAAAGACCACTCTGAATAGTTTAGCTGGACAGAGAACTGACATTTACCTGGCCTGTTTGAATTTCATAAATGAAACAGACCCTAAGCCAAGAATAATTCATGGAAATTACTCAAACAATAGCTAGAATAACTATATTACCCAATAAATTATAAACCAGATTTCAAAAAATTATTCCTGACAAGAATATTCTTCTCCTTCAAGATAAAATGTGCACTATGATTTTATTTAAAATCCAGGTCTTGAATAATGTCTGATCCCATACATAGCAGGTGATCAGCAAGCTCTCATTGAAACTGAACACATCAGCCTGTTCGAAACCATCACTCAGGTGAAAGCCCAGCAGTCCTACCCACGTAGGCCAGAAACCAAGAGTAATTACGTTTCTTATTTAAGGAAAGGAGTAGCAAAGTCATGACTGTCTCTTGCAGCAGGTACCTGCAATCTTATGGGAGGAAGCAATGTGTCCTACAGCCCTCTGGCACCTAGTCTTTTTACTTCAGCAAATGTTGCACTTTGTTTCACCAACATATGTGAACAGTCTGGAAAAAGTCTGCTGAGGAAACAGGCACTGCAAGTCAACTTGTTTTTCTGGTGTCTTAAATATTTCATTTTAATCCCTAACTAAAATACATACGTGATGAGCAAGATAAAGCAAACTCTTTAACAAGCTGTCTCTTCTTTTCAGACAAGCAAGGCCTGACTTGAAACACATGGGAGAAGATAATCAGCACTTCCCAAGTTGGCCCTTCTTTAAAATGACATCTTGTTAACATTACTTTTGTTCTGATTTCCAGCAAAATCAAGATCTGAAGTGTTTATCTACCTTCATGTGTCTGTTCCATTTCACTCACTAATAATTTTTGGCACTATTTGGGCAATTTCAAATTCAAGTTCTACAGGAAAGTTTCAAATGTATCAATTTCCTAAACACATTAGTTAGCATCTGCATCAAATAGAGATAATTACTTACTTTCTGGAGGAAAATCAGTTACAATTCAGTGTAGATTTATCCTCCAAAAGTCGGGAACCAATCAGGAAGTCTCACAGAATTCACCCAGCAGCTGATGGGCATGTTTGCTACAAGAAGCAAGGGGTGGAGAAAAATAAGGATCAGAAAAGCATCAGGTATAAGCTCATATGAAATCATATTCCACTAAATTAGAGAATATATTATTTTTAAGGACTGATTTTTTTTAAGTTTGCTGGACAAATCTTCCTATCAATTCTTTTAAATCCATTTTTAAGTGTCATAGCAGCATTATTTTTTTTTTCTTGCTTCTAGACTCTTGTTTGCAAAAGTACCTGCTAAACAAACAGCTGCAGCACTGTAAATACATTTTCTTACGCCTTGTTCCAGTCATATAGCAGCCTTCAGTTGTCAGTAATGAAAATGTGGAAACTTCACCAGCTGAAGTTTGGTGGAAGGAGGAAGAAAGTGAAGTACTTGCAGAAAAAAGTGGGTCAGAAGCTGGCACTGACTGCATCTTTGGAAGCAGTAAAGAGAAGGAGGAACTCTCCTGGGTTTCAGCTCCTAGGGCAGTCTGTTGGCCTCATCACCCATTGTCCAGGCTTGCTACAATTATGAGGTGGTCTTCAATCCTTTTTTATAACATCATGGTTAGTTTTCCCGTTATTCCTTCAATCACTAACAGGTCTTATATCCAAAGAGGGACACATTTCATTAGAAGATGAAACAAAAAGACTGAATCTCCCCTTCTTGATTTAACTTTATCAAGACCTTGACTCTGGAGATCTTCCCCAATCTGAGTGAGAGAAAAGTAAGGGCCCATGATCTGAATGAAAACTTGTCTTGTTTCTTCTTTCTTTTTCTAAGCTAATTTTTATTTTTGTAATTCTCACTTTTCCTCTGCTTATTTAAGATGACAGCAGCCTCTTTCCTCATGTGCTGCAGAACTAAGACTATTTTCAGAAGCGATACACTCAAGGAATGAGAAATAACATCTATAAAACTTGTCCAGTTGGTTTACTTGATCTATGTAATACTTCCAGAAACCTATTATCACAGACTTACTGGACTTCCTCAGTCCCCTTGAACATTGCACACTTATCTTTTTTCTCGATAACCTTAACAGTATTTTTCCTTTCCCTTTCCCCTTGGAGATGTGTATCCTTACAGATTTCACTCTGTGATCCCCTTGATTCTGAAGTGATCCCTGAGTAAATTCTATTGAATCTTGTAGTTTCAATGCTACTCTCCCACCATATGCATTTTCTATAGGGATAACGGCCCTTTTCTCACTTCTTGCACAAAAGCTTGCTGAGAATGAATGTGTGGAAGGGCCATGACATCCCCCTTAGTGCATATTGTCCTCTCTTTCCTTTAGCCCATGTAGGCTGCAACAACCACAACTGATAAAGGACAGAAAGATGTGTTACAGAATGAAGTGACAATGCAAGGAATATAACTGAAGTGAGAGAAATAATGTGTTATTGCAGGAAGGCAACAGCTTTGTGTGATGCCTGAGGTCAGCCTGTAGAGTCATAAAGGCAATTCCTGGGTTTCTGACCCACCTACCAGAGACTCTGCAGAGAAAAGAGGGAGCTGAGGAACCTCATTGTTTTGAGTCTCAGTGCATCAGCCCATTAGTGTGCAGAAGCTGAGATAGAGGGCTACAGGGGGCTATCCAGTCTAAATACACTCTTCTGTGAGTCCCATCAGAGGAAAGAACACTCAGAGCCAGAACACATATATCACTTGAATTACTGAACAAAAAGTAAATCAGAAACCCAAATGGTTTCATCTTTATTCAGCATGCCCAAACTCATTTGCTTGTATTATCATAAATGAACCTTCCCTCAAAAAAATAAACCACAGTGCTTGGAAAAATCATTGGTTCTGAAACTGTGATCAGGAAATGAGATATGTCAGTGCTCTTGTAGAAGTTCAGACAGGCTGAGCTTGCCTCAGTTATCTTTTCCTGTGGTGATAACATCCTGTGGGATGTAGTTTTGTGTCATTTCTGACACTGTCACTTCAGATACTGTAAATTCCTGGAAGCAGGGACCAGGGAAAAGGTGGTTGAAATAGAAAAAAACATCTGACAACAAATATTCAGTCCCTTGTGTCATCACAAGATTTGCATGGCCTGTCAGGATAGCCACCAATCTGATCAAACATGCCTACAGCTGGCATTGCAAAATTGTCAAGCCTTGGAATCCACCTCTTGGCTTGTTATTATAACCTACATAGCAGAGAGGGGGCTACAGCATTTGATCAACTGATTTGGGTTTTCTTTTCACATAGCAGCCTTTCTTCTTTCTAAGCAAAACTTTGAAGTTTGAGATAAATGCACTTCTGCTGATTGATAGCAAGCTGGGCAAGAAAAAGACAGTTACATAGGTTTCTGTTCTCCAGGTTTCTCAAAAGCTGATTCTCTTGAATGTCCCAGTAGAGTTGAGCTGGCATCTCGGCCTTCTCTCTAAGCGATCATGAATTTCCTTGGGCACATGTTTTTGTGTACATTGAGAGCAACAGAGTTGCCTGAGGTCTGTCCTACTGTCAGGCTAATCAGGTTTGAAGACAAGTTGACAGGCAGGTGAATGGGCATCTAGCACAACTAGAGATGGCAGATTTCTTTAGCAAATCATCATAAAACTAGTTAATATAGGATATATTTTTCTCTAAATTATATCTGTCACTTTAATACTTTGAGTTAACCTGTTAAACTGTCATGAATTCCTATACTGTGCTCTCTACCACTATGAGACTGATGAGCCTTTTCATACAAATTCTTCTCATTATTGAATTGATTCTTCAACACCTGATGGCCTCTCCTTCTGACTAATTAGATAGTCAAAAAATATTCTGATCAATCTGTGTTTAATCAACCATAAGCATTTCATTAGAAAGCTCTACCCCTCTAAGAAGTTCCAATAAACCTTTTTTTTTTCATTTTATTTTTTTTTTAAGGGGAATTTTTCTGATTATTAACAAAATTCCATCTCTTCTCCTACCATCTCTCCCCCATCTTAGTACTCTAGATGGTTCAGTTCCTCGATCCCAGAGCTGCCTAATGTAGAGTTATGGGGAGCAGTGTTTCTGAGCCACAAGTTCAGGGCGATACTGCAGGACCAAGAAAGATGTTCTAGACAGTCCCTGGTGGACAAACTGATCATAGGAAGCCAATCTGGGGCCTCTTGTAGCTAATAACCGAAACCTTAATTTTCAGTTATAGTGACCCTGCAAGAAACTCTCATATGTGCACTGCATATCTTTCAGATGTGATAAATTTGTGGACAAACTGAAGATGGACTTACCAGGCCAAAATGTTTAAGTGACTCCTGATTTAGATGGCCTTCAGTTTTTAGTTCCCATTTCTCAAAAGGTTCTTTTTTTTTTTTTTTTTCAGGTATCAGGCTTTCAGATTTTTTTTTTAGATAGTTTCATGTCCTCCAACTATTGAGCAGCTGCTTTGTGAAAGTCAAAACCCTCAGGAGTCTCTAGTGCCAGAAGAGGAGGTAACCAGAAATCTTCTGCTATTCTGTAGTGACAGTTTATTCTGCTTCTTGGTTCTAGAAGTTAGAGAATTGAAAGTGACTCACTATTTCCTGAGTGATTAAGAAGAATGAGTATGAATTCTCATCACACTCAGATTAAATTATTAGGTCATTCATTTCTGCTTATGTTTGTTTTGTTGTTGCTGTTTTGAGGTTTTAGTTTGTTTTGTTTGGTTGGTTTTGGTTTGTTTTGTGTTTTGTGTATGTGTGCGTGTGTTTTTTTTTTGTTTAATTGTTTTTGGTTTTGTGATGCTGTCCTAGGAGAGGGGAGACTTTAGCGTTCAGGGAAAAGTCGTGACCATTTTAGTAACTAGATATTCTGGTATGTGATGTGTTAATTAAGAGATAACAGTGGTTACTAAAACAGATGTACTATAGAAATAAGAAATTACATACTTTGCACACCACAAACAGAATGAAAACATGGGACCCTATTATGCTCCCATTACAGTTAATATAATTTTTATTCTCTTGCTTTCAGACTGATTGTTCCTGATTTACTTTAGTACAAGACCTTATGATCCATATTTTGAGTCACTTCCTATTTCTTTTCAAGATGTTTTTGGGTGCAAAACTGAACAAGAATCCCAGGAAGAGGACTCTTTTATCATTTGCCAAAGAAAAAATTGTTCCAGTCTTGCACTGGTAAATGTAAACAATGAAAATTCATGAACAAGATTATTTCCAATGCATGAGACCACAAAAGTAAAAATTAATTGCATTCTGAGTTCTTTTGATTGTTTAAAGTATTAGCTGTTGAGAAATTATAGTTGTTTTTCAAGTTGTTTTTCCCTGTAGCCAGCCAAAATCTTGCTTGAAAAGAAAACAAAAGAAAGCTAAACTGGGATTATGGGTGAATTCAGGACTTAAAGAGAAATACCAGGCATGGAAAACTCACAAGAAAATTACAGGACATGCCAACATTATACTTTTACACTGTCTGATGATATAAAGAAAACTGAAATTAGGCTTTGAGTTTTATTTCAGTAGAATAAAAATAATAATTAACTATTACTTATTAAAGATTTATGTCAGTTCTTTGTCCACAATTACTTCACTTTTAAAAAATATTTTTATGTTATTACAGTCATTACAGCAATAACTATAGTACAGTTATTGCTACAGTACTGTGAAAGGAATAAAGGGAAATATTTATTGATATAGTTTACATCAGTCATTGAACACCACTGAATTGTCCGTATTCCTCTATAAAGCCAAAAGAAATACAAATATATTGTAGTGGTGCTCAGGGTCTTTATGTGATAGTTAGAGATCTTGCAGAGATTGACAGCATCAATACATTTTCTTTAAAACAGAAACTTTGACTTTAAAATATTCTATACATCACTAAAGTTTGCATATGGCAAAGTAGAAGTAATTTTTAAAAGCTTTCAGTTGTTCAATAGTTTTGTTAGTGTACAGCTGCTGCACAATGGAAAATAATGCAATGTGGTTTAATTAGCATCATCAAAAAAGTACTAAAATTAATGTGGCAGGAGGGATAAAGTTAACAAGTCTTAGCCTTTTGTCTCTCCATATGATTGGCACTCACATACCAAAGTTACCTGACCTATTAAGACACGTATGAAATTACACTACCAGCCCTCTCTTGTTGTACGTTATTGTCTTAGACACTGCAGGAAGACAAAACAACAGCAGCAACCTGGTTTAATTAGGCCAGAACTTGATTGAATTTGCACATAGGGTCTCACTTCTAAAATTCACTAATCTAACTGCCTGTTTGTACCATCTGGTGGGAGGCTGGCACTGCCCCACTGACCTCCCAGCACCTATCCTGGCCTGGCTTCAGCACGTTAGACTGCCAGTCTGCAAACCACATGGGAGCTCAGGGAATGGAGGGGGGACTTCGGACCTATTCTCTGGCAATCAGAGAAGCTTTGACATCCTTTCACCTGCTGAATCACAAGATAACTCTCTGATGTTGTTCTAAAGTCCTGCTTGTCAGGAAATCTAGCTCTTGATTGACAGCTGCCTTGAATGGATTAATATCCAGCTGCAACAACACAAATATGACTCGATATAGATTACTTACCGTCTGTCACCTTGGGAGAATTAGATTGGAAGGAGACACAGTGCCATTTAAGACCACTATAAACTATCTTAATAGATTAGATTAGTGACATCACTTTCAAAAACATTGAAATAAATATCAGCTTCTTGTTAATTAAAAATACACCAGTAGGGGATGTAACATCTCTTTCTTTTGTAAATCAGATCAGATACGAGGGTGTTTCCCAAACAAGGGAGCAGGGGTAGTGATGAGGGAATGTTTGTATCTCATCCAAACATTCCATTTTCATTTTCCTTCTGATGTTGCCTCTCCCTTTCCCTGTTATAAATATTCTATTCTTATCCCATTTAAAATGATACTTCAAGTGTTGTGCTTTACAATGCTAAACTGTAATGTTTGATCTTGCAGGAATACTGCCTTTTTCCTCAATGAAATTCTGAGGAAGTCAACCTGCAACCATGGAATATTTAATCTAATTGGAAAGGCATTTTCCATCAAAATACCTGAGAACAGTAATGCTCAGTATGTTCAAATCATCCTTTCATTTAAGTGTTCCAATACGGCTATAAAAGACTTTTGGCACTTCCATATCATATAGTATCATATTGGCATGGTAACAACTGTAAACATAGTAACGATCGTCTTCCTGCAATCACAGAGCACTGCCAAAGCTATGGTTTTGAAATGACCATATGCGTTCCAAATCAGCAGGTTTTCAAAAGACATAATAGCAACCTGTATGGGAATTCAAAATGTGCTTAGCTGCCACAAAAAAAGAACATAAACACTGCAAAATAAACTCCTACTAGCATGCTCTGATGTGCTTCGTTCAGAAAGTTCAGTTTACTCTTCACCCTCCTCCCATTCACACACATTCACCTCACACATTGCTCACCCTCCTCCCTTCACAACATTTGCTCCCTCTTCCCTGTGAAGACATCTATAAACACTATGATGTTTACTAAATTAGAAGCGTCCCATGCATTTACTATTAGATTGAATCTCTTTGCAGGCAACATCAACCCATGACCCACGTACAATGCAACAAGTTTGTCAGTGTCCTGATGTTCCTGACACAGAAAGATTATATTTTGTGTACTGAGCATTGAGTGCCATCTGAACACATCCACACTCATATTCAACCATGATCACTGACGAGTTAGTTTTTGTGTTAGAAGAGTCCTTCACTCTCTCTTTCATGCTCCCTTTCATGCTATTTGTAGTTTCCTTTACAGTAACTTCTGCAGAAGTTTAGAAGAAGCTGCAGAATCTTCTACAGAAAATGGCAACTACCCAACCCAAAAGATTGTCTTTTCCATTTATTTTTCTTCAAGCAAGAAAAATGTATTTAGAAAATTACATATAATTTAGCCTGAGCAAAATATAGCACATACTGTGATATGAGCATTGATTTGTTTTTCTTTGCCAATCTATTACCTCAATCAGTATATCTGGAGAAGGTACAAGAGTAAATCAAGTTGTGGAAATAATCCTTGAATTAAGTTGAGAGAGAACTCGTAGCTTTGTCATCTGGGCAAATATGAGAAACTGAGTTATTATGTTAGCCTTCTCTATTAAACCAGTGTATTAGAAAGGTCTGATTTCTTATTAGTCATTTCATAAATACATTATTATCTATCAACAGGCAAAAAACTCACCATGACTATATTATCTACACTTCAGCTGGATTCTAGAGGGCAATGTGAATGGAAAATGGATAAGCTGACAGACATAATCCATCAAAGGAATTTAAACCAGCCCTGGTAATGAATGTGTATTTTACAGGTACTTTCTGATCTGCTCCAGACAGTGCCAGTGTTTGAATTCACAGTGTAAGGAAAAATCCAGATTTTGCAACCTACATACCCTGTGATGGGAATATAATTGCTTTTATAATCCATATCTGTCTGCCCATTACCCGTCGGCTACATCATCGCATAGTTTTGTGCACTCCCTTCAGTCACACCTGCCCAAATACAAATAACTTTTTTTTTTTTTTTAAAGAGGAATAAAAAAGTTTCCATTTAGCTGCAGTTTGGCTTGTCACTAAAACCACAGAGATGATGACTTTTTACATTGTATTTCTGTTAGATACAATTTGAAACACCGAGTTATCCAGCTCTCTACCTTATTTAATATATACATATAGATATATATATTCAGGGACATATAACTAAACTCAGCCTTAGCATAATTTGACTAGAAACATCCATTTAAATTGTTCACAGAATAAAAATATTATTTTGGAACAAGGTGTGTAGACAGCATTTCTGTTTAACTTCTGGTGAAATAATTTTAAGTTTACTTCCAGCATTTGTCCAGGGTATTTTTACCACAAGCTTTTCCTGCATTAAAGGCTGTGTCTACATTGGGGTTTTATTCTGATTCTTGATGACAGAAACTTGCTTAACTAATCTGAGCCCTGCCATGTACTGCTGTTCACACTGCTGGAGATTGCTCCAGTGTGCCTGCGCAGTGCAATCACTGCAGCCTCACTGCCAGCTGGTGTCAGGGTGAACAGCAAAGAGGGAAAATATGCATTGTGAGCATTTCTTAATATTTATGGCAAACACCGCAACAACTTCTAAGGTGTGAAGAGGTCCCACATGTGGACGTCTTCAAAGGAAATTATTTGGAATAAAGCAACTCAACGTTAGTACTGTACATTGGTCACTGCCACAGCTGCAGTAAATACTCACAGGCTGTAAAGTCACTAGAAAGCTGTGAGACACTTTATATTCCTAATCAGTAAGAAAACTGATAAACAGAGAACTGTTCTACCCCATCTCACTTTCTCAAGATCTCCACTACCCCAAGCACAATGTACTTGTCTTCTTGGAAACTGGCGCACTGTGCCATGTGCATAGAAATCCTACCTACACTGCGTTTGCAGAACCAGGTCCCAGGTGCCTGCTGAGAGGAAAAATATAAGGTTTTACTCTCACAGGGCACTTCCAGTAACTGGATTCAAGCAGGAAAAGTCATTAATGTATACACACAAGTGCATTTTCCAAACAAAACATAAGAATACAGCAGCAGTAAGGGACCCAAGAAAGTTTTCTTTCCTCCAATTTATGAGTCTGTCAGGATATGTCACAGAGGAATAACGAGTATTGTTTTAGTGATCATTTGGGGACACTATAATTACCATACAAAACCATCTGCTTCTTGGGGAGTGCCTAATTACTGTGTGTCAAAATGAGATTAAACTTCAACTTGCTGCCATCTCATTCTAACCTCATTATGAATTGATATCTGAAATACAGATCATTAAAGAGAAGCAGAATACATTCTTAGAAGAAAAAATTTCCTTCATTTGTACCAGTCTCTACCATAATCCTGCTTTGAAAGTGTTGCTATTTCCCAGAAATTATCATGGAGTGATATTTACTAAACCACAGTGTGTTCCTCTGGATTTAGGACACAGTTTCTCACCAAACCATCTCCCGTTGGGAGTGAGACCTACACTAGACATGTCTGCAGGAGCTTGCAGTACTGCTGGCATTTCTCTGACAGGTTGGAAAAGCTTCATTTCGCTGCTGGGGTGGCAGGGGATGCTTGGGTGGTATTTTTTATGAAAAATTTTATGGAAAGGTAAATTTTAAAAGCAAACCTGTTCATTAAGCCTAAAGTTGCCTAAATTATTAATGGTTAGGCTTCAGGTAAACTCTGCCTTTTGACACACTTCCCTGACAACCTTCCTTCAGATTCAGAAATTGCTGCTTCTGTCAGTGAGAAATCAAATTCAGTGCATCTTCCTACACTCATGCTGATCACTTTCAATGTAATGGAACATTTTATACTGAAATGGACTACTACAACACACAAATTGCTGTGAGAGGAAAATAAAAAAATAAGTTCCATTCCTCTTGACTTCTCACTTTCCGTTTTATCTCCACTATCTCCTTTTCTTCAGCTGCTTCATGTTTAATTTCTTCTTCCACTAGTACAAATAACATAATTATTTGGCTATTTCTTTGCTACTTGTATGCATAGCTAGTTGGTTTCATCAAGAGAACATCAAATGGTTAAGAAAGGTTTGCTTACTTTTAAATAGCATCTGATGGTTAAAAGTTCTGTTTGCATTAATGGGGTGGGGATCTGAGTACCATAGAAGCCATCATTTCTTGTCTCTCAGGCAAATTGCAATAATGACCTGACAAACCCCTCATGCTGCTTTCAGTGCTCAGGGTGGCAAATTCAGCACAGCTCAACCTTCAGCAGTCTTAATCTTTAAAGAAAGTGACAGGTACACATTTTAAATATGCAGTTTGACCTTGCATAAGAACAAAGGTTAGAGAGGTAAAATGTAATAATTTAAGAGATTTTTCTTCTCAAGGACTATATGCTCTCACATAAATCTCTATGTACTAGTAAGACTAATACATCACTCCTGGTGTAATGTCCAGGACAGAATTAACTGTAATTCCTGCTTTTTCTTTTTAAAAGAGAATCATGCTTTCCAAAGATGCCAGATTCACAGCAGCAGCAAGTGATAACCCCTGTTTATCCAGACCTAAGAATTCACATAGATAGTTATATATTTCTATAACAATATTTCATTAAAATTCTTTAGCTTTGACCTGTAAGAAATGGCTCTGAAGGTGGAAGATTTGTTTTATCTCCACATCTGTTCTTTGTAAAAGTGACCTAAGAAGAAGGTGGAACAAGGATGCCAACTGTGGGAGGAGGACAACTCCAAAGAAAGAGACTGTTTATGAGATGCAACAATTAGTTAACCCATGGGTTGGATAGAGCTGTCACTGCATTTCAAATGGGTTAAAAAAGAGCCTACCCTTAAAATTACCTTGAAATGTCATGGCCTTCACTACCTGCACATAAGGAGTTTAAAATTTCCTTATTCCTAACTAATTGCTCTAGCAGCTATAAATAAGTATTTTTTTTTCTGTTGTTTGCTGTAGCTGCTGCTGAGATGAATTCACAGACATAGCAAAATAAGAAAATATCTTTGCAATGTAGATCTGTCATGTATTTTTTTTTTATTTTACCCAAACTATTTTTTCTACAGTAAAACTTTCTAACTAAAAATATATTAATACATAATATTCAAATTGTGGAATAAAATGCATTTTGATTTTACAATTACAAGAAAAACATATTTGAAACAAGTACAAAGATTTTTCACAGATTATTGTATGGATTATCCTGTGGGTATTAAATCTGTAATATGCTGCTCCCCAGACTCTCAGGAAAATGTATCTTATTTTTGTTACTTTCCTTACACACAGAATTCTGTATAGATGAGTACTTTCACACAATTATACTTCCATTCTAAAGAAAACATCAAAATCATTGTATTTTTTTCTACTACTATAGCATTTTGACTGCAGAACCCACTGTTAAAAGGAAGACAAGGTTATGACTTCCTACAAGAAATGAGATGAGCTATTAGTCTGAAGTGGTAGGACCTGACTTTGCATCGACTAAAGAGAGGATGCACATACTCACACTGAAAACTCACATTCATGCCTGTATTCCACAACAACTGCAAACAGCTACCTGTTTGACCCGGTTACTCGGTTTTATTTGGCTGATTGTGAGTTATTGTGATTCTGATTTACTTGTGCTGACTGTATGTACATAGCTTATGTACTTCCAGAGCATTAGTTGTGATAATGGCATTCCCCCCAAAAAACAGAGATGGGCTTGTATAGTGTAAGCAGAGGCAACTAGCAGTACAGGATGGCAGAAACACAATGCATTCATCTATCCAAGGGCAGCCATATGGTTTTTAACGTGAGAGGTTCTGCCTTGCATGGCTATGCTGCATCCACCATATGGCGGATGCAAATGTCAACAGGAGCCACCGCACGCTCCAGGAAAGGAGTCATGGGCTGCTGCCACCCTCTCCATTCACATTTACACAGGGGTGACTCTGCTGTCCACAATGAGCTCCTGGTTCTGCTCCCCAGGACCTCCATGTCTGAGCTATCACACAGTAACCACAGAGCTCTGTATTGAGGTGACCACGTGGGCTTAAAAAGAAGGTGGTAACATTTACTCATTCACATCTTTGTTGTCATAAATGCAGGCTGTGGTAAGAGTCTGTGAGTATCTCCTCTGAATCTGAATCTAAGTGCTGTGGGCATGGACAAAGTCAAAAGTGTGCAGAAATTTTAAGTGAATTTCTGAGCTGTAAATGGAATTGAACCAATGCAAAATTGCATAGATGGTCATTTCCATGCTTCTTAATACCCTGTTTTTTTAAATACTATTTTTATATCAAGTTTGGTTATTCACTGTGTTGAATTATTCTGTCATTTTATAATGTATCTTTATTATGCATACAGGCTGTACATGAAGTAAACCAGAAACATATACTAGCCTGTAGACTTTTTGCAATCAAAGTGACTTCTGACATCATATTGCTAATAAGTTAATATTGTGCAAGTGTACAGAACTTTTGAACAACAACGATTTCTATTTTCCCTTCTCTTCTCTTCGTATTAAGGCTCTGAGTTGATGTCATGGAATCACCGTGGCAGCCTGGGAATAATGATGCATGAAGTAGAGAAACCACTGCCTGTGCTGAGGGCAAGCAAGAGCACACAGACAGAACTGGACCGCACTATAAAAAAAAACCCTAGCAGTCTGTTTGCTGTGTGAGACAGTCACAGATGTGCACAAAATTTGTCTCAGAGAACTAGAAAGCCTAAGGGAAGGGAGAAAAATAAATGCCAGTTAATGTAGATTAAATACTGGACTTATGATTTTAATTGTGAGTGACTATTACTCAGACTGATATGCAGGTGATAATCAGAATAAATTGGTAAGGTTTTTTACTTTGGTAGATGATAACAGCATAGTTGTATTTATTCAACCAGTTGGTCACATTTGATTAGTTTAACTATTTTAAATCTGAAATAAGAATTGAAAACAATCATGTATAATACCACGAGCTAAAAGGAGAAATTTGTTCAGGATTGCCTCCCCTCCTGCCCCAGCATATCCCCATTTCATCCCCGCTGGGAATATCAACTCTCTTTTTGTCTCATTCTTTTTGTGCTGGGGATGTTCTCTGTTTCTCAAGTTCTGCTTCTCTCACCTCTGCAGGTGCTTAGTGACAATTTCAGTCCCCTGAATCTCTCTCTAGACCTTTACAGTACAAATCTTTTGCTTTTGTCTAGAAGAAGCCCCTGGAGCTTTCCTCAGAGGCAAGGAGAAGCTGTACCATAGAGCAGTTCTACTGTTAAACACAATTCAGAAAACATACAAGGGAATAAGAAGACAAGAACATGAGATGAACAACAGCATATTTCTGCTGCTTGCTTTGCAATCTCATCAAAGTAGAGCCTGAATGCTGGTCAGAGGTTTTTGCACATAAATGTATTTTTAATTGGGCATAGTGAGCTAAATTCTGTGCATTTATGAATGCACAGAGTTATTGCAGTTGTCTTGAGCAACACAGAGGGGGTGGGAAGGTTTGCTGGGGAGACATCCACCACAGAGGTGGTGACCCGAGCAGGTCAGAAAAACACTGCTAGTGACTGTGCTGTGTTGTGAACAGTCATCTCCTTTTCAATGAATTAATTGTGAGCATCAAACTCTCAGCCCTAAGGGTATTTTTACCTGGAACCCACAATAAAGTCAAACTCCTATTTGAAAACAGACATTTTGAAACATCAGAGTTATGAGTATGTTCTCAAGGCTGCAAACTGAGGCAGCACTAATGTCAAGTGATAATTTTAAAGGGACAAAAGGTTCGTGAGAGTACTGTTGGCTTCTGTTTAGTTCTGAGAACTTTTCACTCCGCTGAAAGAAATTTGAATCAGGAATACTCAAACCAGACAGGGACCTGACCTTTTCTCACACAAAAGTGTCTCCATACTTATCTCAAATCTGGGCTGGTTGTAGGACCTTTGAGAGGTGACTTAGAGACCCAGGTGAACACCAAATATTTGAAGTTATTATAATTACATAATGGTCTGGATGGAAACCAGGACAAATGAAAGGTATATATTTGGAAGAAAGTCTCAAAAAGTTTTGAAAGATAAATTTTTGTCATAGTTTTTACGAGATTCATTTTCCCTGAAAAATTCATTCTCACTTAGTCTTGCTTCTATTAATAAATTGAAATTATTAGAAAGTCATCCAGCGTTATTTTCAGTGGTTCATCATCTCTCTCCCAACAATACAGTGAAGCCATTTTAAAAAATGAGAAAAAAAAAAAAGAATTCTGCAGTGGGATTACAAGAGGACTTGACTAGATGGTCCTTTAT